>NC_082687.1:87521021-88747271 GCF_949987515.2 Delphinus delphis | reverse complement strand
AATAGCTACTTGGATTCTCCATTTCACTCCATAAATGTAGATACAACTGTAAACCCATCAAGAAGCTCTGCTGTGCCCTGAGAAAGCCCTACCTAAGCGCTTCAGCCTACCCTCTGGCAAGACTATGAAATAGGAAGCATTTGGTAATTGTCCTCTTAGACTTCCAGGTCCTTCTAACGTCACTCCTTCCAGGGAGCCTTCTCTAATTACCCCTCTGAACTCACTCCTCTGACTACTATAGTTCTTGCATCATACCTGCATAGGTGGTTATCTTACTCTGACTTGCACTCACAAGTTGTTCACTAGGTGGTGAGCACCTTGAGAACAGAGTCTGACTTAGTCAAAGGTCTCCTTGCTGGAACCTGGCACAGTGGCTGCACAGAGAAGACCCTCATGCTCCATGCATTTAGTTTAATGGATTTAATCATCTGTAGCCCTAAACCTTTCATTGCCTCCTACACCCCGTCCCTACCAGCCTGCCCTGAGCACGCCACCAAATGATTTCACCTGGCAACTCTCTTGCTTCCACCATTTCTCAGCAGCCCCTTCCCAAGCACACCTGCTCTGTGTCCCATTTCTTCAAGGCCCTACCACTGCCTGCTAGGTTACAAGGGACAGAAATTGGTTGATCCAATAAATAAATATGGTACTCAGCTAAGGAGGTTCCCTTCCAGGCAATCTCTTACCATAACCCAATCAAGATGTCCAGAGTTACAGAAAACTTGTAAGAATTGTGGACCTCTGGACGATAATGGGGGTTCTCTGCTGCAGGCCAGTCTCTGGTAAAATCACAACACATGGGTGGCTACCAACTCCACTCATGGTTACAACTGACCTGTAAGTAATCTCATGAAAACAATAAAAATAATTATCTCCATTATTTCCCGAACCCCTACTAACTCTCAGGTTCTAATCCTCTCCAAGCCCTATAAATTCGGTTTTATTAGCCCCACATTACAAAGCGGGAAACTTAGCCTCAAAGAGATGAAGTGACTTCTGCATGCCATGCAGCTGAAATCCCACGGCAGGTTTCAGCTGCACTCTCCATCACCTGGGCTCTTTCTGCTCTGCCTCCTCATGCCTCTAGAAATAAAGGAAAACTACAGCCAGTGGCCAACCCCCACTCTCTTCTCAAGCTCAGCATATTTCCTGCTGCTGGAGGAAAGTGATGAACAGCTGCAGCATCCTCCGGAGGAAGATCAGTCTGCCTTTCATTGGAAAAAGAGCTTCCCAGAGAAGAGCGCAGAAGGAGCTATGTAGAGCCCAGCACTGCCCGCTTCCGTGAAACAGGGCGGCACAGCCAATCCCCCAGATGCCATGAGAGGAACAGATCCCACCGCTGCTGGGTGAAGAAAGCTGCAGCCCCTCTATCTGTGTTCACAGTGGACAACAGGCAGGTCTCCACAGTTCTCAACACCAACCTGGGACATTAACGAGGCATGAAACTGTCACGTGATCCAACATCCATGAATGAAGAATTGAGCTCCACGTGTTCTTTGAGCAGAAGTTACAACTCATCAAAACGGGGTCAATGTCAGCCTGAACATGAACGAGGGAAGGGAAATAACATCCAGTAGGCACCAGGTACTGGGTTGGGCGTTTGATATACCTTATCTCTGAACTGCCTCCAGAGAAGAAGTATTAACTAGAGTCCCACTGTGCAGAAAAGGAGACTGAGGCTCAGGGAGGTGATTTACAAAGGCTGACATGGCTAGCAAATGGTAGACTCTGGTTCCATGCCCACGTCTGCTGATGCTCCCAGGCTGATGCTTTTTCCATTATACCATAATGTCTCGCCTTTGCATGCTTTCTGAACTCCATTTGTTGTGATTTTCAGCTGCTTGGATGGATCGCACACTTGGAAATCCACCAAAAGCAGATCCTACATCTTTAGCAATCCACATAAATGCTAGGCCAAATTCCAACCATCTTTTTCACAAGAGAACTCTCCACCCTGAGTAATGGGGCTTTTAAAAAAAGGAAAAGAAAAGGAGAAAGGCAAAAAGTAATTTGCAGAGGAGGCCTGTGTGATTCAGATGGGTGTGGGTGGCCGAAGCTGGCACAGATATAATCACAGCCCATCGTCAGAACAATGAAGCCATAAGTCCAACTTCTGAAGAATGCCATTCGTTCACTCCACAATGATTTCTGAGTGCCTCATTTCAACAGAGCAAAGCACTGTGGGAGTGACAAAGGAGCAAAAAGCTTGGGCCCAACCCACAGGGAGTACACAGTACTCCCATTCAGGTTCTCAGACATGAAAACGGGCATCTATACTGAGGAACATTACATTTTTCAGACATACCTAGATAGACACCTCTGATATGAACCTCTTCCCCTGTCTCTAAGCTTATATGTTTGGTCCATGGCTCCAGTAGGATTTCTTCCTTATTTTCCTTTCTTTCTTTCATACTCCTCTAGTTCTATTTCCTTACCTCTTTGGTGGAATGTGTAGTGCGGGGAAAAAAGTTGTCCTGGAGATAAAAAGTGTCCACCCAGCTCTGTTATCTTCTAGCTATGTGACCTTGGATCAGTCTTTATGTCTCCTGAACCTCTATTGGCTCATCAGTAAAGGAAATGTAATAATCCCTATTTCAAGGGTTATGTGAGGATTAATTGAGATAATAATAGGTAAAAGTCCTTTGGAAAATAGCAAACTGCTAGAAAAAAATGTCCACTTTTACCACCAATGCTAAGATTTATTAGATTATTTATGTTAATGGTTAATATTCAGCTGAACAGAAAGCCCTGCCAATTGGCCGTCATTCTTTCTGGGTTTCCTTGGGCAAAGGCTGGCTAAGCAAAAAAGAAAAGCCAGACAAAGAACGCTGTTTTGTGAATTCTCCCCCAAAAGGACAGCATTGTAAGTCTGCCGTGAATAAAGAGTGTAAATTATATTCAGCATGATATAAGTAATGACATATCAATTAACTGTGTCAACAAGGTCTAAAAATATGCAAATTACTGTACTTCAATTAGAAAAATCTACATCCTTAGAGAATATTGTAAATCAGGAAATTTGGGAGACATTAAGAGTAATCAGTGAGGGAAAGCATGTACTTTTTGCCGTACCCTATTTTTATACCTACATAATGAAATAATTATAGCTACACTGTATTTATGCCTGTGCAAAAATATTAAAATCTTAAGATCTTTACAATGATAAGTTAAATCTGTATTATGTTTTCAGACAACATTAATTATAAGGAAAAGAAATCTATTATCATTCAATATAAGTAAGTTGAAACTAATTTGGACATGTAAATTAGAAATGCTGTTTTTTCTCAGTACCAGAACGTTAGAAAAGAAGAAGCAAGAAGAGATCTCTAGATCAATTACTGAGTCTATAAATGCAAAGGCTTTAGCATATTTAAGTTGTAAGGCAAATTTAAGAATGTTTAGTAACTTTTCTCAAAAATATCAAATTATTTGGTTTTTGCATTTTAGAGGTTCTCCTGGTTTTCTTTGTTTAAAATGCATTAATCTATCTCTTTGGGATGTATTTGCTCTTGCCTGAGTTGGCCCCTAGCTGTAACTCCCAAACAAACTGCAAGAGACAAGGCTGGGATTGTATAAGGTGATGCCAGTTTTCAATGACAGGGGTATTCACCACAGTAACAGAGGAGTGCTACCTTTGCTTTGAAATTCAATTAGCATCAATTACAGAGATGCCAGAGGAATGCAAGGGAAAGAGACAGAGGACTCCATCAAAAGCAGCTCACCTCTACCCAGCCTTCCAGGAAAGTACATCCCTTTGGAAAGTCCTCAATAAGCCTCCTTGGCAACTGATGGGTTTTACCCTAACTAAATGCAAGCTATATGAGGCTTCATCAGGATCTGAAAATTCTGACCCCATAATGTTTTGTTCCCGCGAAGTTTCCATGCTCTGCCTCTTTTCCACACGTAGGGATGCCGTTTACTTGTCAAGACCCAGAGTTCAACATCATCTTTTATAAAATCTACCCCAGCAGTTGCAAGCAGAGTCAGTCCCTGCCTTAGCTTTATGAAGCCTAGGGCACTGTGACTCTTAGTGTGTCCATTCCCCAGGCTAGGAGCAGCGTGACAACAGGTACGGTGCGTTTTCTCTGTTTGTGCTCAAGGGAGGCACAGCAACTCTTACAAAGCAGACACTGGATCAAGAGTACACCAATAAACAAAAGGAAAGAAGAAGACTGGGCAACTCTCTACCTGGAAGAATGTATTCTGTCAGCGCTAAGTGTGAAAACTTTCATTAAAGTACCCAGTACTGATTCAACTCTTTCCTTGGTTAAACCAACTAAATAGCCAGAATTCAAGCTGGTTTAGTGAAAAATGGGGAAGAAGGTGAAGTTTACCTTCACCCTTAGTATCCCTTTTCTATTCTCCAACACCACTTCCCCCAGAAACTCCCATGAGACTTCCATTCTCTGCATGCTTTCTTTACCTGCCCTCATCTAAGTCTGCTTCTCTAGAAAACATCTGATCAAATTGCTCACAATAAGTGGCAGCATTTACTATAGCAACCCTTCCAGGAGTTTTGTTCTGAACATGGAATAAAATGTTATGTCAAAAGAACCAAAAAATATAGCAGAGGGAGAAATACTCCCAAACTCATTTTACGAGGCCACCATCACCCTGATACCAAAACCAGACAAAGATGTCACAAAGAAAGAAAACTACAGGCCAATATCACTGATGAACATAGATGCAAAAATCCTCAACAAAATACTAGTAAACAGAATCCAACAGCACATTAAAAGGATCATACACCATGATCAAGTGGGATTTATCCCAGGGATGCAAGGATTCTTCAATATATGCAAATCAATCAATGTGATACACCATATTAACAAATTGAAGGATAGAAATCATATGATCATCTCAATTGATGTAGAAAGAGCTTTCAAAAAAATTCAACACCCATTCAGGATAAAAATCCTCCAGAAAGTAGGCATAGAGGGAATTTACCTCAACATAATAAAGGTCATATATGACAAACCCACAGCCAACGTCGTCCTCAATGGTGAAAAAATGAAACCATTTCCACTAAGATCAGGAACAGGACAAGGTTGCCCACTCTCACCACCATTATTCAACATTGTTTTGGAAGTTTTAGCCACAGCAATCAGAGAAGAAAAAGAAAGAAAAGGAAACCAAAGTGGAAAAGAAGAAGTAAAGCTGTCACTGTTTGCAGATAACATGATACTATACATAGAGAATCCTAAAGATGCTACCAGAAAACAACTAGAGCTCATCAATGAATTTGGTAAAGTGTTAGGATACAAAATTAATGCACAGAAATCTCTTGCATTCCTACACATTAATGATGAAAAATCTGAAAGTGAAATTAAGGAAACACTCCCACTTACCATTGCAACAAAAAGAATAAAATACCTAGGAATAAACCTACCTAAGGAGACAAAAGACCTGTATGCAGAAAACTATAAGACACTGATGAAAGAAATTAAAGATGATACAAACACATGGAGAGATATACCATGTTCTTGGATTGGAAGAATCAACATTGTGAAAATGACTATCCTACTCAAAGCAATCTACAGATTCAATGCAATCTTTATCAAACTACCACTGGCATTTTTCAAAGAACTAGAACAAAAAATTTTACAATTTGTACTGAAATACAAAAGAACCCAAATAGCCAAAGAAATCTTGAGAAAGAAAAACGGAGCTGGAGGAATCAGGCTCCCTGACTTCAGACTATATTACAAAGCTACAGTAATCAAGACAGTATGGTACTGGCACAAAAACAGAAACATAGATCAATGTAACAGGATAGAAAGCCCAGAGATAAACCCATGCACATATGGTCACCATATCTTTAATAAAGGAGGCAAGAATATACAGTGGAGAAAAGACAGCATCTTCAATAAGTGGTGCCAGGAAAACTGGACAGCTACATGTAAAAGAATGACATTAGAACACTCCCTAATACCATACACAAAAATAAACTCAAAATGGATTAATGACCTAAATGTAAGGCCAGACAGTATAAAACGCTTAGAGGAAAACATAGGCAGAACACTCTGTGACATAAATCACAGCAAGATCCTTTTTGACCCACCTCCTAGAGAAATGGAAATAAAAACAAAAATAAACAAATGGGACCTAATGAAACTTAAAAGCTTTTGCACAGCAAAGGAAACCATAAACAAGTCAAAGAGACAACCCTCATAATGGGAGGAAATATTTGCAAATGAAGCAACTGACAAATGATTAATCTCCCAAATTTACAAGCAGCCCATGCAGCTCAATATCAATAAAACAAACAACCCAATCCAAAAATGGGCAGAAGACCTAAATAGACATTTTTCCAAAGAAATAATACAGACTGCTAACAAACACATGAAAGAATGCTCAACGTCATTAATCATTAGAGAAATGCAAATCAAAAATGCAATGAGATATCACATCACACCAGTCAGAATGGTCATCATCAAAAAATCTAGAAACAATAAATTTTGGAGAAGGTGTGGAGAAAAGGGAACCCTCTTGCACTGTTGGTGGGAATGTAAATTGATACAGCCACTATGGAGAACAGTATGGAGGTTCCTTAAAAAACTAAAAATAGAACTACCGTACAACCCAGCAATCCCACTACTGGGCATATACCTTGAGAAAACCATAATTCAGAAAGAGTCATGTACCAAAATGTTCATTGCAGCTCTATTTACAATAGCCAGGACATGGAAGCAACCTAAGTGTCCATTGACAGATGAACGGATAAAGAAGATGTGGCACATATACACAATGGAATATTACTCAGCCATAAAAAAGAAATGAAATTGAGTTCTTTGTAGTGAGATGGATGGACCTAGAGTCTGTCATACAGAGTGAAGTAAGTCAGAAAGAGAAAAACAAATACCATATGCTAACACATATATGTGGAATCTAAAAAGAAAAAAAATGGTCATGAGGAACCTAGGGGCAGGACGGGAATAAAGACACAGACCTACTAGAGAATGGACTTGAGGATACGGGGAGGGGGAAGGGTCAGCTGGGATGAAGTGAGGGAGTGGCATGTGTATATATACACTAGCAAACATAAATAGATAGCTAGTGGGAAGCAGCCGCATAGCACAGGGAGATCAGCTCGGTGCTTTGTGACCAGCTAGAGGAGTGGGATAGGGAGGGTGGGACGGAGGGAGAGGCAAGAGCAAAGAGATATGGGAATCTATGTATACGTATAGCTGATTCACTTTGTTATAAAGCAGAAACTAACATACCATTGTAAAGCAATTATACTCCAATAAAGATGTTAAATAAAGAAAGAAATAAAAAGAACCAAGATGTAGCAGAGGAATTTCAGACACTGGTGGGGCAAGGAGTAAGGCACATTTCTAGTCCCCCTTAAAACACACACACACGCATGCATGCACAATCAGGGAGCTACATGGTTTGCCTGTGTGAACGTCAGCTTTGATGGGTACTGATATTTCTTAAAATGGGACTATACGAAATATTTTTTAAATGACTGCTTAATTGGTGGCGGGAATGGAGCAAGAGAAAGGATGCTCTTTCAACTGGGAGAAGCTAATTTTCAGCCTAATAAATAAATACCACCACATCAAAATCTTTTCCAGCATACTTTCTCCAGTGGAATGGAGAATATGGCTAGCGGTTGAGATTTAAAAACTAGCATCCTTCCTGGTTCACCCAGTGTAAATCCTGGCTTATAACAGGTGAGTTTGGGGACTGATGGTATTTGACAAGCTAGTACTTACCCCCAATTTTGCAGGCATATGGTACCTACTCCTTGAATCCACATGGCTCGAAGTAATTCATCTGCCTTACTTGTTTAAGAATTTAGAGAGATAAATATTTGGGCCAGATTTGCTTAATCAAATGAATTTCCAGAAAAACGGGAATGTCAAAGATCAAGGAAGCAGGATTGAAAACAGCAATTTTAAAACCGTTAATTCGATACTGTTCCTTATGCAAAACCATCATATTATCATGCTTTTTTCTCTGTTATCAATTAATCCATACTTTTATGCTCATTGTCTTCGTTTTCCTCATTCTCTGAATTTTTATCCCACACCATCCATAGTTTTGTGTCTTAGATACTCTAGGGTTTATAGCAAAAGTACCAAGTTCACAGGCAGCTAAGGTTCTGCTGCTTGATCATGCTAATAAAGAAATACACGCAAGGTTTAATCACCAAGTGTAGCCCGAACTTCAGAGCATCAAGGATCACAAAGAAAGGGGTTCCAATCTTTTATTTAAAAGTTGAGGAGTCAGGATGAGATGACACGAAATCTGCCTGTCTGATCCAAAAGAGGCCAGGGGACTTTTCTCTAATTCATCTCATCTGTTTTCTCACTTCTGGTCCTCAGAACTAGAGAGAGCATTTACCCATCATAACTTCTGACTATCAAAAGTTAATTTTATTGAATGCCACAATCTATATCCCGGTGGTTGTGTTGGATAGACACCAGATTGGGGTAAGGATAAATTCTACAACATTAACCGAGTCATCAGTCTTTGTAAAAATAAAGGGAGAGCTAGGGAGGAAAATCAGTCACCCCTCTACCACTCCCAGAGAAAGAAAACATAAAAATAAAAACAAGAGAGAGAAAGACACGGGGTAAACACAGCCCACCTTTCATTGCAGAGCTTCTGCTGGGTATCCAAAGGCTTTGCAATTATTTGGCTATTACTTATCTTTAAATATCAGCTAAAGAGATCTAGCGTTTTGGAAAGGTAATTATACTGTAATGCAGATGGTAGTAATAATAATTACCCAAGATAAGCCCTTGCAATGATCTTTACAAAGCAAAGCAAAGCACAGCAGAAGTAGTACTGACTCATGAAGGACCTCCAGTGGAGAAGGTGGCAATGCAGGAGCCAGGCTCTAAGCACTTCCTAAGCTTAAACCGTTCTTGATGGACAGATAATTTCTGAGGCCGCTATTTGCCATGAATCCTACCCATCTCAAATGGAAAAGGTTTCTTCCCCTGCCTCGTGCATGCCAAATTTGGCCCTGATTCCTATATCAGAAACTGCCTGCCACACATACTTCTGTGGGGAAAGAGTTATCCTACAACATGATAGTTGTTGAAACAGGGGGATCTAATTGCTTAGAAATCATTAATTGCTATAAATAGATGACTTCTGGGAGTCAATGAACTATAAGCAGAAGACACAACGTGTTTGAATGTCACACCTGTGCTCCGGATAGTTTTATGACTTGTCAGTGGTTCCGTAAAGAACTCGCACAGCAAAAGGTGCCTAGTCAACCTGGACTGATTGAAATTGCCAGTTAGAAATAGATCGTCCCTCTTTTAAACCTTGACCACCCATCTAACAAATCAGGATGTGCATTTATGATGCATTACTAAGGAAAGTTAGCAGCAGCCATCCAAGAAGGAAAAAAAGGAGGCACTATCTGATCTTTGCTATTTTCCAGGGCATAAAATAACAACCCGTCATCTACCCTTTGCAGGTCATTTTTATCACATTGCAGGCCGAAAGGAAATTTGACCTCCATTTTCCAGCTATGCTGGTGAGGATAAATTTAATGCGTGCAGAGCAAACGCACGGGAGGCCCAGAGAGAGTCAGTTAGTGGGATTCTTCATTTCTGAGTTTCCACAAGGCAAAGGGGCATTTCTCCCCTTAGAACTTCTGTCATCTTCCTTCTTCTGCGTCCTCACTCGGTGCCCACATCTTGACCACTTGGCCTGAGTAAGTCCGCACACAGCCCTTCTACGTTCCTACACCACTAGGCCCTTTGCTCCTAACACTTAAAGGGGAAGGGTCATCGTTTCTGTGAGTCAGCTCATTCTGTGATCTGATCAGGGTGCTCCTTTTTTCAACAAAGCAGTAAATAAATCCCATAAACACCTCTTTCAAAAACCCCAGCACTGAAGCAGAAAGGTGCGGCCTTGAAGAGGAGAAACTACTATGGAACCCAACAACCCCGCATGGCTTCGCCGCAGGGAACGCAAAAGTAATTGAGCTGCCAGGTAGCAGTTTCTTACCAACCTGATGAATTAGCTAACGTCCCCCTTAGCTGTAGAACTGGATTTTATGAAGGAAGCTTACCTTTACTTGCAGCTCACCTGCTAGAAAACATGGTTAAGCAGAGGGCATTCTGACTTAAAGCCACCCCCATCACAAAGCAAGAAAGAGTGTGTGACCTCGAACATCATTTTCAAAATCCTCAGTGCCCAGGGGAATTCTAAACGGCCTCAGATTCCTGTTGCTCCCTTCCCACTTTCTCCCTCCCGCACAGACTTACCAAGCCTAGCAACTTTTGACCATAGCTAACTTCAGCACTATCGAAGTGTGGAATCCAACTGGTCCTCACTAGAAGAGTTGGCTGTGATGCAATACTGTCTTGTGAAATACAATTGCCCTTCAGATCTGCATGAATTGGCATCTCTGAACAATCAAAGTATTTGTGAGGTCTGTTTCAATCCTAAGTACACATGCATGCATTCATTCAAAACCTCAGTTTTGGGCTTCCCTGGTGGCGCAGTGGTTGAGAGTCCGCCTGCCGATGTAGGGGACGTGGGTTCGTGCCCCGGTCCAGGAAGATCCCACATGCCGCGGAGCAGCTGGGCTTGTGAGCCATGGCCGCTGAGCCTGCGCGTCCGGAACCTGTGCTCCGCAACGGGAGAGGTCACAACAGTGAGAGGCCCGCGTACCGCAAAAAATAAAAAATAAATAAAACCTCAGTTTTATCCTACCTCTCCTCTGTTCAAAGGCATCCAATTCATTCATCGAGAATGAGTGATAAACCCCTTACCTTGGCTTACAGGGTCCCCGCTCCTACTCCAATATCATCTCCTGATCCCTCCCCGGCTCACATCTGCTCCAGCTGTTTCTCTTGGCTGTTCCTCAAAAAAATGCCAAGCACACGCCCACCTCAAGGTTAGGGTTGGGGTTAGACCTGCTGTTCCTTCTGCTGAGACACCTTTCCTCCAGGTGTCCACAGCGTACTCTCTTTACACTCAGGTCCCCCATTCAAAGAGTCCTCTCCTAACTCCCCGTTATTGATTGGAAACCTCTCTAGCATTCTCTGTCTTAGTTTGGGTTCCTCCAGCCAGAGGCAAGGACTCGTGAGCAGAATGTTTATCTGAAAGGTGATGCTAGGAAGCTGGAGTGAAGAAGTGGCAGGAGAGAAAGCCAGTGCAGAGCGAAGATGAAGCTGGTGACCACTGTGGGTAACCGGAGCTCAATCCTGCTGGAGGGAAGGCTGCTCCTCCCAGGAGGTGCCGGTTCCTCAGCTTTGGAGAAAGTGCTGCAGGTGGAGGGCTGTCATTAGCAAAGGAATCTCGCTCAGTGGCAGCTGAAGTCAGAGGTGGGCTGAAGGGCCGTGATGCAAGGCAACGTCAGCCTCCACTCCCTCTCCCTCGCCTTACTTGGATTTCTTCCCCTGCAATTTTCATCCCCTGATGTAGTACACATTGATTTGTTGATTTATTTATTGTCTATCCCTTTTCCATACCTGCTCCCATGCCAACAAACACATCCATGTAAGCTCGAGGAGAACAGACATTTCACAGGTTGGTTATCTGCTACATCTCCAATGTCTAGACAAGTGCTTAGCAGATTTTGTTGGATGAATTAATTTATTTGTTCATGCATTTATATAATAACCATTGACTGGGCTGTACCTGGGCTAAGTGTTAGTGTGTCAGACGTGACAGGAGCTCAGTTCTACTACACAGCTGGGCCCTAACAGGATTCACACAACACTCGGGAGGGAGAGACGATGCCAAGTATTTTTTTTGTTGTGGTTGTGGTTCTACAGAACCTAGCACAGGCCAGGCACAAACAAGGTACTCAAGAGATGCTCGGGCTTCCCTGGTGGCGCAGTGGTTAAGAATCTGCCTGCCAATGCAGGGGACACGGGTTCGAGCCCTGGTCTGGGAAGATCCCACATGCCGCAGAGGAACTAAGGCCATGAGCCACAACTACTGAATCTGTACTCTAGAGCCCGCGAGCCACAACTACTGAGCCCGCGTGCTACAACTACTGAAGCCCGCGTGCCTAGAGCCCGTGCTCCACAACAAAGAGAAGCCACTGCAATGAGAAGCCTGCACACTGCAATGAAGAGTAGCCCCCGCTCACCGCAACTAGAGAAAGCCTGCACGCAGCAACGAACACCCAATACAGCCAAAAATAAATAAATAATTTTTAAAAAATTTAAAAAAAGAGATGCTCATGAATTGAGTTGCCTGCCTATCATCCCTTCCCTGGAAAATCTCACAGTCCAGCCATGGAAACAGCCACAGAAAGTAATAATAATATAACGTCGTAAGTGCAACAAGTGAGATCTATATACAGAGAGCCATGAGAACAAAAAGAGGGAACAACAAAGAATCTGGGGGAATCAGAGAAAGTGTCCCAGGGGCAGGGATATTTTAATTGGGACTTGAAATATCAGTAAGAGTTTGCCACTCAAAGGCAATAAACGCATTCCTGGCAAAGGGGATGGCTTTTACGATGTTCAGATAGCATGTGACATTACACAAATCTGGAGCATGAAGCAGGTTGGCAGGGGTTGAACTTGTAACATAGCCTTCATCAGCCAGAAATAAATTCCCTTAAAAAATCAAAAGTGAAAGACTCTGATACCAAGTGTTAGTGAAAATGTGCAGAAGCAGGCATTTTCTTACACTGCTGGTGGGAATGTCAATTAGTACAACCTTTTTGGAGGACAATTTATTGATATCTAGCAAAGCTGAAAATACAATTCCCTCACTGTTGAGCCATTTTACTTCCCGGTACTTGCCCAAGAGGGACGTGCTCACAAACAAAAGGAGGAACATCCTTGAGGATGTCATTAACAGCGCCATTGATAACTGTGAAAAACTGGGGGCAAATCTAGGTCTCCATCTATAGGAGAACAGATATCTTCCCTATGAATAAGCAATAAATACACCACAAAATTTGTGTATAGAGGCGTTAAATGAATGAACTAGATCTACATCATCAACACAGAGAAATCTCCATTATAATATCGAGAAAAGAAAGCAAGTCAGAGAAGGATACATGTATCAGAATACCATCACGTAGATTTTAAAATTCACAAAACTCTAGGCTGTTGGTGGAGTCTATGCTCACATAAAAAAAAATCAAAGGATAAAAACATGTATAGATCCTGTAGACTTAGTGGTTACCTCTGAGATGTGAGAGAGGCTAATGGGATTAGACAGGAGGCAAATGGAGCTTTAATGTATCTGAAATATGTTATTTCTTAAGAAAAAAAAAACGATGCAAACGTGCCAAACTGTGAGCATTTGTTAACTATGGATTTTGGACACACGGATGTTTTTAGGCGTTTGTTACATTCATCTCTGTGCTTTTCTTACTGTTCAGAAAGATTTCACAGTTTTTAAAATGGCCAAAGGAATTTCACTTGAAAGATAGACTTATTTTATATAGTTTTCATTCCTTGGCCTCATTTTTATTGTGTTGACTCTGTTTTCTATATGAAAACAAAAAGTCAGGGACTATTTACTCTATTCATAAATTCAACCATTCACCCCAACAACAAGCATTTATTCAGTGTCCATTATGTAAAAAGCTACCATTTTCCATAACTTTAGGGACTTCCTGTGACCCAAAAGACAAAAATCCTCAACTTCAACATGTATATAATCTGTCTAGAGTCAAAAGACATATACATTCAAATAGCTCCCAAACACCTCAGTATATAGAAATTATATGCCAGAAAACTACATCACCATAATGCACTTTATTTTTTATTAGTATGTGGCTGGTATCAGTGTAAAACAAACTTGGAGCCATAAATACAATATCATGTCTCGGCAGTTGTCAAGATCTAAAGAAGCGATGGCAGAAAAGGACCTTACACACTCATAAGGACTTATGCCATAAGGCACAAGGACCTTATGCCCTTCTTGATGACAAGGAGTCAAAAGTTACTTTGCCAGCCCTCACCCCCACTAGCACGAACATGCTGGTGAAGAGAAAAGGAGGACAAATGGTGCGTCCCCCCAACCTGCATTGTGTTCAGAAGCGGAGTCAGCCATTTTTAAAGTCATATAGATTATTGCGGCTACCTTCTAGGCCTGGTCCTGGGAAGAAGCAACTCCAGCCAGGCCCCTGGTCTTTTGCTCAAATAAGACCGCGGCTCAATATTCTAGGGTCAAGAAGGAGAGGGTGCTCACTCTGTCCCTGCTCTCTTCTGATCTCATATAATCTAGCACTTACTTCCTTATTAACATTAAATTATATAAGTAATATATAAATACATTATCCTTATGAAACAGAAAAAAAAGTCCACATGTAAATATCATGGAAGTCTCTCTTCAATGCATTTATCTACATCCACGAATATATACTTTTTAATATAAATGGCTTATAGGGAAAGTAAAATATTTTTTCACTTGACAATAGTCTTGGCAATCTTTCAATGTCATTGCCTTCCTTTAAACAGGTGCAGAATACTCTGTGGTATGGTTATAGCATCATTGGTAAGCATTCCCATACTGAGCGACATCAAGAGCGTTTCTAATTTCATTGCACTTTCAAATAACGCTGCAATTAATTTCCTTGTAAAGCTCAATTCTACACAGCCAGGCACTGTTTTCTAGCCACTTCGTATATCTCTGCCTCGGGCCCCAGTATGACTCAAACTACAGTCGGGAGGGAGAGACTATGTCACGTTTTTTTTTTTGTTATGGTTCCTCTGAATGTAATGCAGAGCCAGGCATGTGCATGTTCTCAAGAGATGCTCATGAACTGAGTGTACTTGTGACCTTGGTGCCCTCACTGTCTCTAAGTGGAGTGTACCAGGGTGAAAGCTGACAACTGGTACCTTATGCAGAGGAGACACTTTAATAAATATTAAATGACCCCAACAACTTGAATAAACCAAAGGATTGTGCCAGAAAGTTGAAAACTGTCCATGTGGGTCAACTCTCGTCCTCTTTGGCCTTTTAGGAGCAGAGAGGACACAGCCCTCTCCGCCTTGGACAGAGAGTGGGCCCATTCATCATTCTGCCAGGCCCCTCCAAACAAGATGCCTGCAGCCTCCTCTCTCAAGTGGGTCCAGGCAAGGTCATTACCTGGCAACATGAACTCTCCTTATCTCCCTGGCCCTGTTTCAGAAAAGAGTCATTGACAGCAGGGATTCGATCTCCCCTCTAAAGCCCTTTCCCAGATAAATAAGCTTTAAAGAATCCACCATGTGCATGGCCTTTTGAGAAGCCAAGTCATCAAATGGACAGGGAGGGGCTGAGGAGTAGACTGCCCCTCAGCAGGAAAAGGTTCTCTCTCCAAAACAGGGTTGTGGCCCAGGAAAGGAAGTACAACAGAGAATGCGCATCCGTAACCACAGAGGCAGCTCTGAAAATGGACCGTTATCAATTTAACAGGGCACGGCTTTTAAAATCCAACCCATGGTCCACAAGCAGGAAGACTCTATGATGGAAGGGAGCAGATCGCCGGCCAGTGGAAGCACAGAAATCCCTCCCGGGACTGTTTTCCACTAAGAATGGACAGTCCTTGAGATTCATCCCTTCAATACAGAAATAATGAACCATTCAAAGAAAGTGAAGGAAGAAATAACTCGAGAAAGGTAGACAAGAGAAAGAAAAAGAGAAAACAGAGAAAGAATAAAGAAGTATTTACAAGTTTGGCTTTAAAATACAAAAGCATAAAACATCTTTGAATACGAAAATCTGTCTTTTTGCCTGCAGACTCACAGAGGGCGAGGCAATGATGAAACCCCGTCGTGAACGTCTGATGGATAATGTGAGGATCAAGGAGATAAAGCAGACAAGTTGCTCTGAGCTCTTTGAAAGAAAGGGAATAAGCCAAAGTACTGACTTAGGAGTGGTTTAAATTCTGGATAACTTAAATATGGGGAGCTTGACTCTGTCTATGCTTATGGGTCCTTCTGAAGTGTTCACTGGAGTATGTATTGTTCATTGTTACTGTGAAATTAAGTTGCTGGAGTAGAGCATTACCTCTAAAAATAAATGCTTTAGGGATCTGCTTATTAGAGATGTCGAACCAAAACCATCCTTGAGTGAACTCCTGCAGAGACTCTGCCTGGAAATGAGATAAGTCAAGGATGTAGGAAAGTGAATTTTAAAAGGAAAAAAATGGCATATAATTAGGAAACTGGCAGAATCACCCAAGTACTGATCAACAAGCACATCATGAGGGCCTACCATGAGCACAGGGCCAGCAAAACTCACACAGGGCCAGCAAAGAGTTAAAGGACTCAGGGAGCCAGCAGGAGCTTTTCTGCTAAGACGGCATGGCTTGATAGCAGCAGAAACATCTGCATATGGACCACTGTAATTTGGTCCTTTAATCAGTGCCAATAGGCTGACCCACTGGAATATAAGCTTTTTGAGGGCAAGAATTTTGCCTATATTCACCATCACTGTATCTCCATGCTGGTAAATAGCAGCTGCTTAAGAAACATTTATTGAGTAAATTAAATAATAAATGACAGGAAGGAAGGAAGGGAGAGACGGAGGAAGGAAGGACTCGAAGAAAAGAAGATAGAGAAGGCTATACTCCTTGGTGAACAGCCTTCCTAGGATAATTTCCCTGGAAACTATCCCTTCCTATATCCACATACCCCACAGCATCCTGAAAGACAGAAGCAGAGAATAAGAGCCAGCAGGAGAGCTGTGAATGTCAGTGTATGTAGGAGCACCAAATTCCTCTTCTGCAATGCCATAATGTTTTGTTCACAACTCCTCTCCAGCACTTACCACCACTCTGCCTTATTTGTTGATGAGTTTGTTTACCTGATCCTGCCCGTTGAGAAAATGGGCCTGACAGAGGCGTACACAGGGGCTCTCAAGTTCAAAACTGAATATTGACCACAGAAAACACCGTGCAGCAGACACCATGTTTTCTCTTATTTTTCGAAGGGGTTAGCCACGTGTACACCTTAGTGATGATAATCCAAGGCGTCACCCAGCCCGCATATCCCGTACTAAATGTTCTTGCTCGTATTTCTAGTCCCTTAGAACATAGCAAGAGCTCAACATGTACCTTTTAAATGCATGAAAACTTCCTTTCAGACCAGACTAGCAGTGGTTATCAACAGTGTTATCAAAAGAGTTGAACAAACCAGAAGGAAGACATAATTAGTGAGACTCTAAGCTGAAAACCTAGAATTACCAACCAAAAGGAGAGACTTCAAGTTTACAGACAGAGTTTTGTTTTTGTTTTTTTAGCATTTTTATTGGAGTATAATTGCTTTACATTGGTGTGTTAGTTTCTGCTTTGTAATAAAGTGAATCAGTTATACATATACATATGTTCCCATATCTCTTCCCTTTTGCGTCTCCCTCCCTCCCACCCTCCCTATCCCACCCCTCTAGGTGGTCACAAAGCACCGAGCTGATCTCCCCGTGCTATGCAGCCGCTTCCCACTAGCTATCTATTTTATGTTTGCTAGTGTATATATATGTCTATGCCACTCTCTCACTTTGTCCCAGCTTACCCTTCCCCCTCCCCATATCCTCAAGTCCATTCTCTAGTAAGTCTGTGTTTTTATTCCCATCTTGCCACTAGGATCTTCATGACCTTTTTTTTTTTTAGATCCCATATATATATATATGTGTGTTAGCATATGGTATTTGTCTTTCTCTTTCTGACTTACTTCACTCTGTATGACAGACTCTAGGTCCATCCACCTCACTACAAATAACTCAATTTTGTTTATTTTTATGGCTGAGTAATATTCCATTGTATATATGTGCCACATCTTCTTTATCCATTCATCTGTTGATGGACACTTAGGTTGCTTCCATGTGCTGGCTATTGTAAATAGACCTGCAATGAACATTGTCGTACATGACTCTTTTGGAATTATGGTTTTTCTCAGGATATATGCCTAGTAGCGGGATTGCTGGGTCGTATGGTAGTTCTATTTTTAGTTTTTTAAGGGACCTCCATACTGTTCTCCATAGTGGCTGTATCAATTTACATTCCCACCAACAGTGCAAGAGGGTTCCCTTTTCTCCACACCCTCTCCAGCATTTATTGTTTGTAGATTTTTTGATGATTGCCATTCCGACTGGTTTGAGATGATATCTCATTGTAGTTTTGATTTGCATTTCTCTAACGATTAATGATGTTGAGCATTCTTTCATGTGTTTGTTGGCAATCTGTATAACTTCTTTGGAGAAATGTCTATTTAGGTTTTCAGCCCATTTTTGGATTGGGTTGTTTGTTTTTTTGATATTGAGCTGCATGAGCTGCTTGTAAATTTTGGAGATTAATCCTTTGTCAGTAGCTTCATTTGTAAATATTTTCTCCCATTCTTACCATTGCAACAAAAAGGATAAAATATGTAGGAATAAACCTACCTAAGGAAACAAAAGACCTGTATGCAGAAAATTATAAGACACTGATGAAAGAAATTTAAGATGATACAAATAGATGGAGAGATATACCATGTTCTTCGATTGGAAGAATCAACATTGTGAAAATGACTCTACTATCCAAAGCAATCTACAGATTCAATGCAATCCCTATCAAACTACCACTGGCATTTTTCAAAGAACTAGAACAAAAAATTTTACAATATGTACTAAAACACAAAAGACCCCGAATAGCCAAAGCAATCTTGAGAAAGAAAAACGGAGCTGGAGGAATCAGGCTCCCTGACTTCAGACTATATTACAAAGCTACAGTAATCAAGACAGTATGGTACTGGCACAAAAACAGAAATATAGATCAATGGAACGGGATAGAACAGAGATAAATCCATGCACATATGGTCACCATATCTTTGATAAAGGAGGCAAGAATATATAGTGGAGAAAAGACAGCCTCTTCAATAAGTGGTGCTGGGAAAACTGGACAGCTACATGTAAAAGAATGAAATGAGAACACTCCCTAACACCATACACAAAAATAAACTCAAAATGGATTAAAAACCTAAATGTAAGGCCAGACACTATCAAACTCTTAGAGGAGAACATAGGCAGAACACTCTATGACAAACATCACAGCAAGATTCTTTTTGACCCACCTCCTAGAGAAATGGAAATAAAAACAAAAATAAACAAATGGGACCTAATGAAACTTAAAAGCTTTTGCACAGCAAAGGAAACCATAAACAAGACAGATAGAGATTTAGTATAACCTACAGACATTTAGCAAATGATATCTGTCATGAAAATTATAATGTGAAATTAGTAAAAGAAGTAACTTGAAGCAGATGTTCAAAATGTTCACCCTTGACCTCTCCACATGGTAGATCAGCACACACATGTCCAGATTCTATGCTTCCAACACGAATAAGAGCAATCGAGGCTTTTCTTCACGGAAACATGATCAATGGATGGTACAGTTTTTGCTCTAAACACAATCCACACGTAGAAAACACTGAAGTCAGAGTCAAGATATTTGGGAATCCTTCTGCTGCAGGTTCATATTGGAAAGCCTGTTACTATGGTTAATAAACCATGCATTTTTGGTATAAAGTAACCCATGTTCAATAAGAACAATGTATGGCTAAACACAAGAAACTTCTAACAATTAGAGATTTAAAGTAGGTTTTGGGGGAAGCTAACCTTGAATTATTAAAACTCAGCTTTAAAAGTCAAGGCTAAGTTCAGCCAAGTTTCTCTCTTGGCTGAAGGCAACTATAGCTCCATTCTCTGGGCTCAGGGCAATAATGTTTTCACACTGGAGGCAAGATTTGGAAGTCAATTACAGGAAATCACCTGGGTCCTTTATGCCTGAAATTATCCCCCGGTAAAGATGTGGAAATTTTATTTAAAAGATAGAAGGCCATTTGGCCTAGTAAAAAAGCCAAGTTAAGATACCACAGAAGGAGGTATAAGCAAATCACAGAAGTATGAGAATGGGAATATATATCTGGGCCACACCACTCTCGCCTAATTAATAGGTCCACAGTTTTGTGTAACAAGAATAATGGTAACTTAAATATCTAATAATAGAAGAACAGTTGAGTCAAATATGGTTTACTCACCAATGAAGATATTAAACTGCTATAAATTTGCAATGACACAAAAGCATGGGTATAAGTTACATGAAAGAAAAATTAGGATACAAAAATGTATGTGCAACAGGGAACTATATTCCATATCCTGAGATAAACCATAATGGAAAAGAATATGAAAAAGAATACATATATGTATAACTGAATCACTTTGCTGTACAGCAGAAATTAACACGACATTGCAAATCAACTATATTTCAATAAGATTTTTTTTTAATTTATGTGCAATATTATCTCAACTCTTTCATTTGAACCTGTCTATAGAGAAAAGCCTGAGACCATATTTTAAAAAAATGCTAACAGTGGTTGCAATTAGATGACAGAACTTTATGTAACTTTTAAATATTTTCTTTTGACTTTTTAAAAATTTTTCTGCATGGGGAGAAAAAAATTGAAACCCCCAGTTCCTCAGTTGTTTACTTCCTTTGAATCTCAACAGCCTTTCCTAGACACAGTGGGAATAAAAAGGCTGGCTGCTCTCGCTTTCAATTTTTTTTTTTAATATTTTGATGTGGCTAGGCAATTACATATAATTTAACATAAAATCAGCCTTTGAATGATACCAGACAAGGCAAAATGGAAGCTTCTATTCACTCATTCCATTAATAGCTAAAGAGAGGTTACTCAATGAAGTTGAGAGGCAATATGTTTTTGAATACATGCTTTTCGAACAAAAGGAACATTCCAATTTCATATCTCGTTTAGGTTAAACGAGAAAAGCCACATGCCTACTTACATTCACACCTCTCTAACACACTCCCAATACCCATACAAACACAAAAACAAGCCTATACTGTTAATCTTGCTTTTATAAAACATATTCTGAAAATTATAGGTTTGAGGTGCTGAAAATTTGAGGAACATAAAACATCAACGAGTCATAAAATGGTGGAAAAGTTTCCCCTCTTTTAGTGTTAATCCAGATCATCAACAGTCATTTGCTGAAAAGAAACTTGCTCATTTTTAAACAAGACAGAAATTAAAACTGATGTAGCTCCTGTGTTTGTTTGAGTAATGACGCAAGCAGGCATTAGTTTAAATCAGCTATCGCTGCTGCGATCAATTTTCTCTTAAATTTATCAAGCATTGTTATGCCCGGCTTACTGATGATTTTTGATGTATTCCCAATAAAAAAAAAACTTCCTCAACCTCATAAGTTATCTTTTTTTCATAAAGCCACAAAAGAATTCTAATTTTTCTAAAACTAGCCAGAGGAAACAAAGAATAAATCAAAAACCTGAAACCAGATAAGCAAACTTGCGTTATGAAATGGAATTCGAGAAAATATCATGACAGCAAGCATCTCAGTCAATTCCAAGGGAACAGTTAGACAATCCTGATGATTAAGTTTCTGCATTTCCATTGACTAGATCAAATTATGATGAATTCCCTTTCCTTAAGCTTCAGGTCCTTAAGAAGAGTTTGAGCTCCCTTTCCTCCCTTTTTTCCAAACATATGCAGTCACACTGAGCTGCACAAGGTGAAGGGGGAAGGAGAATTTCTGGGAGTGTTACCTGGCAAGGACCATTAGGTATGATTCTAAAGCAGACCAAAAATGATAATGATCCCACATTTTTGATGGCTTAAAAGGAAGAACACATGCATTCATGGCTTCACAACAAACAATTATTGACCACCTATTACATGCCAGGCTGAACTAGGCAATGATGATCAAGTGATAAATAAGACAGGCCTTGTCCCTATTTCATGGAATCCCTAGTCAAACTCACCAAACATATACATATACATACACAGAAATATCTATACTTACAATATACATTATGATAATATGTATCATTCATTGAGTGCTTACTATGTGCCAGGCAAGAGTCTGAATGTTTTATACAAACATCATCATAATCAAAATAACAGCTACTACTGTTTATTAAGAGCCAGTAACAGTCATTGTGCTAAATTCGTCATTCTTAGGATACAAGAGTTCTCCTCCCTTGTAGGTCTTATCATGATGAGGAAAGAGTGGCTTAGGGAAGTCGAAGGAATTGCTCAAGGTCACAGATAATAATGGCAGAAGACAGATTTGAACACAGGTCTACCTGATTCCACCTTACACTGGACCACCACGGTCTTCCACACTGGGCTTTGTCAAAGTCCATTGGCAGTGAAGCGCAAGACGTTAAAATTAGACATGATATGCCTGGGGACAGGAGACATCCCAAGGCTGATAACATCACTGAACAGCTGGACCTCTGTTCTGGCTGGCCAGTCTCAGGAGCTGCTGGACACAGGCTAGAACCAAGCCCAAGGGTCCTCTGGATGAATTTCAAAGGTCAAGGAAAAACATCTTCCAAACTGGTGCTGCCAGATGCCTTCTTCTTTGACATTAGCAAGGAGGACAACATTCCTAACGATTACCCTAAAATGGTGGTTCTCAACTGGGGCGGATTTTGCTCCCCCTTCGCCCAACAAGGGACATTTGGCAATGTCTGGAGACATTTTTCTTTGTCACTCTGGGGAGGGTGTGCTACTGGCATCTAGTGGATAAAGGCCAGGGATGCCACTAAATATCCATAATGCACAGCCCCTCACAACAAAGAATTACCTGGTCCTGGGCTTCCCTGGTGGCGCAGGGGTTGAGAGTCCGCCTGCCGATGCAGGGGACACGGGTTCGTGCCCCGGTCCGGGAAGATCCCACATGCCGCGGAGCGGCTGGGCCCGTGAGCCATGGCCGCTGAGCCTGCGCGTCCGGAGCCTGTGCTCCGCAACGGGAGAGGCCACAACAGTGAGAGGCCCACGTACCACAAAAAAAAAAAAAAAAAAAAAAGAATTACCTGGTCCAAAATGCCAATAGTGTCTCTGCTGAGGAACCCCACCCTAAAGTATCCCTATGCTGCCTAGTGCATTTTTCCAAGAAAATGAGCCATAGGAATGAACTTTGAGCCCCTAAATTGCCAAAAAAGGAGTATAGACTGGACGGCAGTCTTCAAAATGGAGTATAGCAAGAAAATAGTATGCCTTCCATTCATCTGTATACATCTTTATGTTTTTATTTCCTGTGTATGTTTTATAATGTCCCTAAAATAGTAGTACAATAGTACATGCAAATAATTTGTGTATAAACAAATACATATTTATTGGAGGTAAATGAGCAGAACAGTAAAAACACATAATCAACAAGGATGGAAATGTAGAGAAAAGAGCTATAGATTTGGAATCAAGGAGATCCGGGATCCAATCCCCAACTCAACCTCTAAATATGAAATGTATGACTTTGGTTTAACTGTCTGTAAAATAGTTATAAGAATACTCATCCCCCCACCCCGGGATTGTGTGATGAATTAAATTCAACTGTGTACTGAACACCTAGCACATAGTAGCTGCTTAATTAATATTCATTTCCTTTACCCTCTTTTCCCTCCCCTGTGTTTCAGGTATAAAAGCCTGGGACAGGTCACAAATTCCCTGTCCTGAGTGTCTTCATCTATAATCAAATTATGAATATTCCATGTACTTGACAGAGTTGGCATGAAGGATTGAATTAGAAAATTGGTATTAAAGTGCTACCAAAAATACAAAGGATTTATAAATATAGAGTTGTTTTCCTAAATTGTGATCGTACAACCTTTTATCAAGGGTATTCCTGATAATTACTCCTTTGCCCAATTTGGAAACTCAAAGATAAACATTCAGAAAGGAAAGGGCTTGATTCTAATAACTCCATGTGGCTTTTTCTTTTCTGCTTACACTATTTCACCATCTTAGCTGAGAGAGTGCTTAAATATTGCAAAATCAGGAATTTCAACAGCGGTATATTCAGTTCAACAGCATGGTGTTTGTTGGGTTTTTGTTTTTTGTTTTCTTTTCTTCTTCTAGAGGGAATTGATTCACACGCTGTGAAAGCACATTGCATCACAGACTGACCACGCAGAAGGGCCCAGAGGCTGTGTACCTCCCGGATGGTGCTGACGTCAAATTGCAGGGCACATGGCCCCGTGGACTCCCAGCTCAGCACAATTCTCCCACATGCCTACGGCCTGGGATTCGTGCTCCATCACCTACAATTCCAAGTGCGTATTTTTAAACTTTTGAAGGTGAAGTGTGTTCATGCAAGCACTCTTCACAAAGGTCAAAAGCAGGCGGGAGCCATGGCGTCCTCATTGGAGGAGCCTGAGCTCTTGGAACCTCTCCCAGTGGGAGCCTCGGAGATGCTGGGAACTCAACCTGGATCTTGCTGGCATTTTCTGACTTTCTCCCCCCACTCTCCCTCACAGAGTTAATAACAATAATAGCACACCATTTCAAAGCACTTTAGATTTTAAAAACCTGTAATGAATATTATCTCCTCAATTCTTTGAATTGCAACGGCTTCTTTACTTACTTATCAGCCACTAGATTCTGAACTCCTAAGAGCATGTCCTGTGACTTGCTTCTGTCTTGGTATCTCCAGGGCCCCCCTAGCATGTGCGTGGCTCATAGTAGGTGCTCCACTTCCATTCCTTGAAAGCACAACTAGATGAATGAATATTATAATCCTTACCTTAACTGTAAGAAACCTGAAGCCCAGGGACCATAAGTCGTTGTGTGCTCAAAAACATGCTTTTCTAAGTTACAGAGACAGTCCTAAACCCAGGTCTTCTGACCTCATTTTCACCAGACATCAATATAGAAAGCAATTCCTACCTTAGGGAGGTAAACAGAAAAAAACCTGAATGTTGCTTTCCTGAGTACAGCCTTGAACAAGCTGCCAGGATATAGGAGTGGGCACAAACGGAATCATCGAACTCACTATGCCAATTCTCTTCCCGTGTGCCCTGCATGCATTTTGTCCTAGGGAGATAGGGGTATATGGCCCTGGGTGCATGCATGGGTGGCACGTCTAGGAAATGATGAGTTGGACCCTAACACCCCACCTCCGTTCAAGGTCTGACACCATGCTGCCCAGATCTCAAGCTCTGGAGTGAAAGGGGCTGAGATTGAATCCAGGCTCAGCCACTTGCACAGGGTGTCACCCTGAGCACTCCTTGTCTCTCCATCCCCTCATCTGTAAAACGGGGAAAGTAATATAACTTACTTCATAGGGACGTTCTAAGGATTAAATGAGTCCCCTTTTTTTTTTTTTTTGGCGGTACAGGGGCCTCTCACTGTTGTGGCCTCTCCCGTTGCAGAGCACAGGCTCCAGACGTGCAGGCTCAGCGGCCATGGCTCACGGGCCCAGCTGCTCCATGGCATGTGGGATTTTCCCAGACCAGGGCATGAACCTGTGTCCCCTGCATCAGCAGGCGGACTCTCAACCACTACACCACCAGGGAAGCCCAATGAGTTCCATTTGTTTAAATGCTTAATACAACGAGAGGCACAGTCAGGATAAGAAATACTAGCTATTGTTATGCTTGCACTGGCATATTCTACCTCTGTGATGCTCTTTCCTACTTGTTTCATCACCTATGCCAGCCTACACCTTGGTGTTACTCCACTGCCTGCCTACGGCCCCACCTTGCCCTGAAGCATCTTCTTTCTAAGCTTTTTCTGAAAAATCTCCTCTGATCATGTGACTCACTTGCCTGAACACCAATGGCTAAGAGGCTGCCCAGATTCCTTCATATGACTGTCAAGACCTTTCCCGATCGAACTCCAAGCCTGCATTCAAGCCACATCTTCTCATGTTCTACTTCCTTGATCCTTGAGCACAGCCTATGTAAAACCAAGAACGCGCATTGTTGGACTATCCATGCACCTCTGACACCTGCACAGAACTATAAAAACATTCTAGGTGATTTAAACATACGTTCATGGAATTAACTTCATAAAATAACTGAATACTGAGGAATATCGTGATTAAGAGCCTGGGCACTGGTGGCAGGCAGATGAGAGTTTCAATCTCAACTCTGACACTTATTAGCTCTGTGACCTTAAACAAGTTACTTAACCTCTCTGAGCTTCTATCTCTTCTTTGGTGAACTACAGCTATTGTCTGTTGTAGAGAATATTGTGAGCATTCAGTGGCATAATGTAATTCAAGTTAGTTCTCACAGTGCCTGGTGCATGGTACACTCTCAAAAAATGGCAGCTAAAACTAAAAGTTTCCAGTGTACATCAAGAGTAAAAAGGCTTATGGTGATAATTGGGCAACTTGTTGAGAATCCTGGAGCCTACTTGCATATCAGACTAAGCCCCCTAATGCGTAAGCCCCCGGTGAGAACCACAAGGCCTGCTTCTAGAAAAGCCAGTGAACATATGCTCTGAGACAGCTTTAAATAAGCACAAAGCACTCAGCAGCCCACACACATTCTCCAAGCCCGTTCTCACCCACGGAAAGCAGAGAAAACACTGGTCACCATCATTTCCTCTTCTCTTAGCAGAAATGACTATGGCCTTGTACATGTAAGAGTGTGGTCATTCCAAGTCTATGACAATGGCCTGTCCAGAGCTTCTCCAGGCCAGCGGTGATTCAGAGATGACAGCAGCTGAAGGTAGAGCCCTTGCTGGTGGTCCACTGCTAGCCTGACCTACAGCAAAGATCTACCAGTGGTCCCCAGAGAGGCTCCATGTCACACTTACGTCCTGCTCTGGGTGACACACAGCCTCTTCTCCATGGCCCAACTGTCTTCAGCTGACCAGAGCACAAATGAATATTTAAATAGAACTCCCATGACCTATTGTGTATATAACCTTGTGTACATAACATTTATATAACTCCAGCCTACTTAAGAGCGACAACTCCTGATGCATAGCTGCACAGAGAGAAATGCATGACATTGCAGTCTTTCTCCTGAGAACTAGAAGTTGCAAAATGATCCTTTTTTTAATCAGGTAGCTTGAAAAAAATATGATGCAACTAGACAAGAGCGTGTGTGTGTGTGTATACGTGCACGAGTGTGTGTGTATGACACAGAAGGAGAAAGAAAAAGGAAGAGATTCCTCTGTTCCCAAAAATTCTTAATTGATTATCTAACATGGCATGTTGGCTCAGGTAATTTAGGAAATTGAAATTATATGTTTGTACAGAGATAATCTATGCTTAAAAATATCTGGCATGGTAGGAGGAACACTGATGAACAGTTAAAACACTTGCTTCGTGCGGGCTTAATATGGGGCTAATTCAGAATTACAGAGCTGGAGAGTTATGGGACTCAAGATAAAATGTACCAGTTCACTGAGCACCGTAGCGATCAAGAAAACACACATAAAAATTCCGATAAGAACGGAATGTGAGGCAAAAGCACAATTTCCTCCCAATCTGGAATATCAGCAGGATTTGCACTCGTTGTTTGTGGTTTTCGGGGGTAGATGGTACATTACAGTAGAGCATCAGCAGTAATGCTGCATGGCAGCTCCTCGGAATACCATCTGTTTCCCTGGGAACTGTTAGTATAGTTGTAATTATCTACTTCTAAGCACTTTATTGAGAATATCATTTGCAAATTAATCAACTACAGACCAGTAAAACAAATGACACGCCTCCCCGAAAACAACAGCATTATTTCACATTATTTTCCAAAGGATTTAGGAAAGCTGAAGGGGGTGTGTGGGCGGGGGGGGGGGGCTGTTAAACATGCCTCTAAACCTCACCCTGTGTACATAAGTTGAGCTGAAAGAGTTACAGAATTGGGTGTTCTAGAAAGGTCTTTGGAGGATTTGGGCAATGGAGAAGAGGAGGAGAGCAGCAAGACCTAAGAGATGGGTTACATTACCACGTGAGACAAGAGGCGTGAGAGAGACTCCAGCTGACAGCTACACGATGGTGAAGACAAAGATTTCCAGACTCTTCTGCAATCGCTCCCTTGACTACAGTGTGTTGCCTTCTCAGTCTTGCCCTCCAAACCTTCCAGCTGTCCATAGCGTGTGGATGGCCCCTCCATCCCAGGTCATTTCTTCTTTATTTCTCTTTGTGGAAAATTAATTTTTATTTATTTTAAGCCAATATCTTCCTGAAATTTGAATTGTAACTAAATTTTAATAATGCAAAAAAATACTAGTTAAGTCATATAAATATGGCAGGACGTATATATCAGAAATTCAGCCAAGGCCATTTCTGTTGGCTACAGGACAAGAAGCAGGAGTACAGGAGGAGAGAGAGGAAGTACTGAAACTCTAATCCTTAATTCTCCTGCCATAACTGACCAAGAAGGTAAAGCTTTGAAAGCAGAAAAGCAAAGAGGGGAAAAGGCAAAGTATCTTTAGATATGACCCAGGAGAAATGACCCAGGAGTCAGGGGACTCAGGATTGAGAAAAACCCCAGGCAGGCTGCCCCTCACTCTGAGTAAGCGGCATACATGAATGGGTCTGAACCATGAGTCTTCAAGTCTGTGGCTTCAACCCAGAGGCCCAGAGGAGAAAAAGGATCCCAGTCACCATCACAGAAAACTCCAAGTGCACCTTCTGTTAGCAGCAAATCCGAGAGCCGAGGGAGAAGGAAATATTCACTGCCCTGGCCCTCCCCCACAGAGGCACTGGCTCTAGTCTGGTAATAGAGGGAGTCGGTCTCCCCAGGACATGCCCAGGCTCTCAGTTAAACAAATGGCTTCAGACCCTCCTGTGCTTTCCCCACCATCTTGTCAGTTCAGATGTCACACAGCAACAGAGAGCCAGAGCCACACCCAGAGAGAACGGCTTGTCCACACTTGCATGGCACGTGGAGGATGCTGGTACTTGATCAGAGGATGCTGGTACCTGGTCAGTTTAAGAAGACCCAAGCTGAATTTCACTGTTGGAAATAATGGTTTGTTGGCCTCATTAAACAAGTTTTACAAGAATGTACGAGGGTCTTTCTTAAGAGGGAAAAAAAAGTGTTTAGAATCAGACAATCCTGGTAGTAAATCTTACCTTTGTTAATGACCAGTTACTTAATCCTGAGTAACTGGTCCTTGAGTTTACTTTTTTTATTCATGGGAGTTTGATGTCTTCTTGAAGGAGTTTATGTGCAACTTTAAAATAACGCTACATGTGCAGCGACATGGATGGACCTAGAGATTGTCATACTGAGTGAAGTAAGTCAGACAGAGAAAGACAAATATCATATGATATTGCTTATATGTGGAATCTTAAAAAATGGTACAAATGAATCTATTTACAAAACAGAAATTCAGTCACAGATGTAGAAAACAAACTTATGGTTACCAAGGGGGATGGGGGGGCAGATAAATTGGGAGACTAGGATTGACATATACACTCTACTATTTATAAAATAGATAACTAGTAAGAACCTGCTGTATAGCACAGGGAACTCTATTCAATACTCTGTAATGACCTATATGGGAAAAGAATCTAAAAAAGAGTGGAAATATGTATATGTATAACTGACTCACTTTGCTGTACACCTGAAACTAACACAACATTGTTAATCAACTACACTCCAGTTAAAAATTAATTTAAAAGAATAAAAAATAAAATAAAATAATGCTACACTTAGTATGGAAGAAAAAGGAGATACAAATGAAGACTTTTCAAACAGAGAGGTTTGTCAGGGAAGAGGTGGGAGAGAAAAATGAAATAACACCACGTGGTGGCCCATGGTTCTCCTGCAGGTCCATAGGGAATGACCAAGACGGCCATAGTAGGGAAGTGTCCACATCGAATTAACGTAAGAAACATGTATTGAGCATTTACTGGACTAAACGGATTGGATTGTCATACATTGGATAGCTCTGTAAAAATGCGCTTTCCTATGGAAAGGACAAAGCCCATGTCCTGTTTGTTCTCATAGCCCATCCCAGACTAGACAGTGAGATAAACAAATGTCATAGGCATGGGGTTAGGCGCTGTGGAGAGCACAGCTCAATCAACTTTTTCCAGCTCCCGTTAAAATACCTGTGAGGGGGCTTCCCTGGTGGCGCAGTGGTTGAGAGTCCGCCTGCCGATGCAGGGGACACGGGTTCGTGCCCCGGTCCGGGAAGATCCCACATGCCGCGGAGCGGCTGGGCCCGTGAGCCATGGCCGCTGAGCCTGCGCGTCTGGAGCCTGTGCTCCGCAACAGGAGAGGCCACAATAGTGAGAGGCCCGCGTACCGCAAAACAAAAACAAAAACAAAAACAAAAGAAACCTGTGAGTCTGGTATTTTCGCCAGTTATATTTCAGGTGGGTGTCATCTATCCAATCTGACCAGACCGCCCTACTGTATAGCACCACCTCGCACAGAAGGCTTATCCATTTTGCAGCTAACTTCTCATAAGATGGTACATCATGGGGCTGACTTACTCAAAATCAGCTCTTCTGATTTTTCTGAGGAGATAATGAGGTTCTTCAAGAATTGAAAAGATCCACTGAGAATTATGTTGCCCTTCAGTTTCTTTTCTGGCCCAAATTATTTATTCCATGAAACATAGCTTTAAATAAAAAACACTCAGAGGCCCTAGCCTCTTCATTATTCAAATATTTGAGTGGATTTAAAGGGACAGTTTCCAGAAGCTACAAATGAAACTTACTACCAAAAAAAAGGGTAGAAAGAAAATCTTACCCAGGAAGGGATTATGTTAGGAGTACCCCTTGGACTTTCTGATCATCCGAGATTCTTCCCAACCCAGAGAGTCTGTCAGGCATCAAGACTTGATTTTGAAACTGTGACCTTGGGTACATTAAGCTCCTCATCTTTTTGTTTCAATTTAATTTTTGTTTCCTAATCTTTTTTGTTTTAATTTAATTTTTATTTTATATTGGAGTATACTTGATTTACAATGTTGTGGTAGTTTCAGGTGTACAGCAAAGTGATTCAGTCATACGTATACATATATCGATTCTTTTTCAGATTCTTTTCTCATATAGGTTACTATAGAATATTGTGTAGACTTTCCTGTGCTATACAGTAGGTCCTTACTGATTATCTATTTTACATATAGTAGTGTGTATATGTTAATCCCAAACTCCTAATTTATACCCCCCACACACACTTTTCCTCTTTTTATCCCTCATCTTAATACAGAACTAAGTAATATAACTACCACCGTTGTAAAGACTACATAAGAGATAATGCATGCAATGTGCCCAACACACAGTAGGTCCTCACATTAGGGCTCCATACCACAGAGTCTGGGGCAACCCATGGCACACTCCGGAACGGAGGTAACGTGTGTGAATATATGCATATGATATTTTGAAGCTGGGAGAAACATAAGTTAGGGATCTGAGGGAATGAAGAATTTATTTGTCCCTTAGGTATTTCCTCCCAGAGATCTCAAGCAAAACTTCAACTGGCATGTAGCACATCCATGTGCATAAGAAATAGTAGATCATTAAATTGATTAAAGAACTGTAGTACTGCCTTAACTACCAGAGATGCAAAGGTAGTGTTAACAGTTTGTTGATAAAATGTAGGAAGCTAACCTTCATTCTTGATCATATTCTCTTCTCTAGACCATTCCACATCTTCACAGAAGTAGGCCTTGGGGACACAGAAGTGTGTTGACCTAGAGAGACCTAGGTAGAGGCTATTGCCATTGTTCAGGCATGCCATTGCTGAGCCATGGAGGGTGTTAGATGGTGTTCATGGGGACAAGAGAAGGGGCCCCATATGAGGAAACAGGGAAAGACAGAAACATCAGAGCCTGGCAACTGATTTGAAATGGCGAGTAAATTTTTTTCCATTTTTAGCTAAGGTGTGTTCTTCTAATGTTTCTACGAGGAATGCGTAACATTTATTTTTAAAATTTTTAAAGTCAATGTCATATTCAAAAAAAAGAAGGCATTAGTGATTACGAGAAGGCTTTAATCTTGAGTGCCTGGGAGAAAATGCTAGTGCCACTGATACAAACTTAGAAAATCACCATAAATAAGGTTTCCAGAGTATGGACTGGAGAATGGTGAGAAATTTATCCAGAGACATCTTGAATCTAAAATGTTGGTAGAGTATATACAGCAGCAACTGACATACAGCATATGCCCAATAAATGCTTCTCAAATGAATAAATAAATGACATAGACCATCTGCTCTGGGAATTAAGGAACAGCTAGAGCAGACTCTTACCAAGCCTGGTACACAAAAGACTAAGTCGTAATTGTTGTCACAGAAAAAGAGGTTCCATGATGAGTTTGGAAAATCCTAGACATAACCATTCACACCAGTTTTTTTCCCACTTTGGAGGGTACGGAGAAACTGGCAGTGCAAGGTAAGAAGGAGGTGGCCCCTGTCACCTCGGTCAGGATGCAGGGCTGAACCAAGTCATGTGGGTCCCCCAAGAAGCTGACAATGTGTCATATCTTCCAAAAGGCATTGAAGTGATGGTTAAATATTTCTTTAGAAGAATGGCAGAGAGCTTCAGATAGGAAGAGGGCAAGAGGTAGCAGTACTCAATCCTTTCTGTAACGTCCCCAGCAATTCAGCTCTGGCCCAAACTTCCCCATCCTACTCAGCACACCAGTTAACTGCTTCCATCCTCCTTGGAAGGCAGGTTAGGGAACATCCATTGTTCCCCAATCTACCTCTTGAGATGATGGGCCCCAAGCAGCACAATCATGGCACTCTTTCCAACCACATTTTAACCTTTGTCCGGACTGGAGTTCTGGCAGCTAGATATCATCTTCCCTTCACCCCCAGTGTTGTTTAAATCTCCCTTTGAGATTGGTGTCCCAATGACCTGCCCTGCTGCCCACCCTTGACTCCACTCTAAGGAGACACATATGCATAGTCTCAGTCCCCTTCTAGGGCAATCACCAAGTCCAAGATGGGGAACACACAATCCTCTTCCAATTAAAACAACTACAGTGCTGTTTGGGTGGAGTGAGAGAGGGGTACTTAATTTCCCCTTAGAGTTCAAATTTCAGCTGCTTCAGAAGTAGTGATGGCAGAAAGTTGAACAGACAGGGTGACTGGTACCAGTCCAAACGTCCTGGCGATGTTTCACAGCCCCGTGCCCCTTGGAGATGGAGCCAGGGAGACCGCTCTGCTCTTCTGCAAGCGCCGGCACACTGCTGGGGGTAGTCACACCTGGGCCAGTGTGCTCTGAACTCTTGTTATCCGGCAGCAGCCAACCAGAATCTCTCTACGATGCTGAGAGTAACTGTCAGACCAACACCTGCAGGCTGGAATTGCCGCATTCCCAGGCAGAATCTTACAAACAACAGCAACCAGGTTATCTGCTCCATCGTACCGGGCTCTTGCTTCCCTTGAACTGTTCAGGGATGGAGTCAATTTCCTGTCACCATCTGCATTGCTGCCTCTACCCCATGAGAGCAACCATCAAGATAAAGTCTCAGGGAAAGGGTCCTGCTCAGTTCACAATCAATCCATCAATGAGTTGTCTCCATTATTCCCTTAACACTTACCTATCTTCACTAAACACCTGCAGCCACTGGCTGGACTCCAGAGGCCCATCTCCCCTCCCCCAAATACGGTCATTCTGGAGACTAGTTAAAACTGTGTGGATAGGAATGGTGTTTGGATATTTGATGCTCTGTGAGTGGTGCCTTGGACCTGGTATTGGAGGCCATTCAGACATGAGCCAACATAAAGGCCACTGCCCCACTCTGGTGCTAACCGTCCACCATCCCATCCCTTCTGTTGAGAAGCCCCTTGGAGGGGCCCTTCCTAACGATAACATCAAGTAACAGGGTCCTACCTTTAAGAAGGGATTTCTCTCTTTGAACCGATTGTAGACAAGGTGTTTAACATTTTCACTTCTTAGAAATAAGTCCACTTACTTTACAGTTCCTTTGTAGAACTCCAGAAACTACCATAAGAAATAGCACATCCTATCCCCAGATGGGGAAAAGAAAATGAGGATGTCTCCAAAATTTACCAAAATACTGTGACATTATTCTTTTTAATCCATAGACAAATTAAATCTTAATTTATTCTACTTTCCAAAGGAAAATTTTAGAGGGGAGAGATCACAAAATTAAACAGTGAGAGATGCTGGGAGTCATTGATTTGGAGAAAGAGAAACAGGAAAAAGATGGAACAACTTCCCAAAACAGTTTCTGAGTTTGGACTTTACCTAAATGTTTATTACATTTTATTAAAATTTTATTACATGGGCTTCCCTGGTGGCGCAGTGGTTGAGAGTCCGCCTGCCGATGCAGGGGACACGGGTTCGTGCCGCGGTCTGGGAAGGTCCCACATGCCGCGGAGCGGCTGGGCCCGTGAGCCATGGCAGATAAGCCTGCGCGTCCGGAGCCTGTGCTCCGCAACGGGAGGGGCCACAGCAGTGAGAGGCCAGCGTACCGAAAAAAAAAAAAAATTTATTACATACGTAGTACTAGTAGTAGCTAATTTATTGAACACTTAGTATGCACCAAGTACTGATGTGCATTTTATAAGCATTAGTTCATTAATTTTATTTAATCTGTACAGCAAATCTATGTGGTAGAGTGGTATTATCCTCATTTTGTACCTGAGGAAATCGGACAACCTGTCTAAGTGATAGCAGAGCTAGGATTTTATCCAGGTCTTTCGGACACTGAAACCTGCGCTCTTAATCACTGGGCAAAATTATCTTCCAAACAAGAGTAAAATTTCATATAAATAAAACATAATACTAATTCTTGACAACAAAACACAGAGGAGATATTTGCCTGTGATGTAGAAGCACAGAGGAAACACATAAAATGGTAAAGTTGGAGGAGCAATGGAACAAGTGTAATTAAATTAGCTAGTTGAAATGATTTGTTTGTTCCAATAACAGTAAGACCTTTCTTTGCTCAAAGTTCACCATTCTGGGTGGAAGAGAAACAAAATGTTCTAGAAACATCCCAGATGCTGCGGCATTTGGAACATTTGCATTAATTTTAGCAAGTCCCAGTGTTTCGAACATCTGCCTCACTGAGAGACACCCATTGATAACACCGGGGAGATGGTAAAGGGTATCATCTCCAAGGGCGATTATATCATCGGGGTGTTTGGCTCAGGACTTGAGTCAAAAGGCAGAGGTGGCTGGAAAATGTGCTTTCAGTTGGCAAGAGAGTAAATCTCATCCTCCCATCCTAGATGTGGAAAGTGAACTCATTAGCATAGAGTAGAAAGTCCTCCAAAACCTAATATCTCCAACCACCTCTGCAACCTCCTGTACCTTGCAGTGTGTTACACTGGTAGCAGGAAGTAACTTAAGGTAGTTAACAAAATATGCTCTAAGCCAGACTGCTTGGCTTGGTATCCCAGTGTTTTTACTTACTAGATGCAACAGCTTCTCTGTGCCTCAGTTTCCACATCCATCAGTGCAAATGATAATAATAATAATACCTATCTCATGGGGTCATTGTGAGAATTCAATGAATATACAAAGTGATTGGATCTTTTTCCAGCAAATGGTAAATGCTATACACGAATGTTTGTTGCTATTATTATCATGTGTTCAAAGTGATTAAACTGAATCCTTCCTAAAATATCTAGAGGCAGTAGATTAGTGATCGCCCGCAGCTGGAGGTGGGAGCAGGGATTTATTCAAATGGGCACAAGGGAACTGGTGGAGGAAATGTAAATGTTCTAAAACTGGGTTATGGTGGTGGTTGCACAACTATAGAAATTTACTAAAAAAAAAAAAAAATCCTTGACTTGCACACTTACAAGGCTTAAATGTTATGGCATATGTTATACTTCAATAAAACGGTTGGGGGGAGCCGGGGGAGGAGGGATAGATTGGGAGTTTGGGATTAATAGATGCCAACTATTAAATATAGAATAGATAAACAACAAAGTCCTACTGTGTAGCACAGGGAACTATATTCAATACCCTGTGATAAACTTTAATGGAAAAGAATATGACAAAGAATATATATGTATAACTGAATCACATTGCTGTACAGTAGAAATTAACACATTGTAAATCAACTATATTTCAATAAAATAATTTTTAAAAATAAATAAAACTGTTTATCAAATTAAAAAAAAAAATTCTTCCTTACATAGTCTGTGACAGAGACAAGCAGTGTCAAAGTTCCCAACAGAAATTCTTGAAAATTTCAAGGTTAGACTGTAATACCTTTTTTAAAAAAATCCTTGGGAAATGGCAAAAGTCAATTAGATTTGTCCTTAGAAACAAAAATTGATTTTCTTTTTCAATAATTCTATTAACTGAATCTTCTCCTTCACTCCAGCCAAAGACCAGAATTTGAAGAACAATTCCAGTCTCTGTCACCTGAGTAAGATAATCTTACATCACATTGTCAATAGCAACACGTTTTACTAGCAGTTTAGACACATCACTCAATTTGCTACTAATGGAATTTATACCACCTTCTAAATAATCAAAACAATGGCAGGTTTTTATAAACCTGCTATGCATATAAAATTAGCAAAACCAAACAAAAATTGATAAGACCTAATGCTGGCAGAGTTGCAATTAAGCACAGATACTCAAGCATATATTTTGGGTAACAGTCTAAGATATTGTAATCCTTTTGAAAAACATAGCAATATGCTTCAAAAGCTTTTAAGTGTCTGTATCCCAATGAATTTATACCAAGGAAACAATTCAGAAGGTAAAAGTTATAGGCACAAAGACGTTCACAGCAGGGTTATTTGTAGTAAAGTAAATTATGTAAATATAAACGTAAAGTAAACGTAAGTGTAAAATAAATATACATACTATGAACTATTTTATTTTCTCAATTTTAAGATACCTTTTTTGGTAAATTTTCAACATTTCTGAAATTAGACTGCATCTTACATTCATTGTATACATTTAAAGTGGTAATATTTCTTCTCTTCCTTGAAAAGCTGTTATGAAGGCAATGGTGCATCTTAAAATCGGTAGCATCTTATGATCAAGAAAATGCAGTAGCCTGTGGTCATTAAAAATAGTAACTATAGATGTTGTTTAAAAACATGAAAATATCGAATACAACCATATTAAATTTTGTATGATTGGGGGTTACAGTAGAAAGCAAGTAGACGAATGCAGGTTGATTTACAAGTAATATTTTTCTTCCTTTCACTTAGAGTTGCATGAATGTCACTATGATATTATGCATGTGTTAACATTTCTTCTTCGTTTTTTTTAAGAAAGAAACATGCCTTCACTGATATTCACTTCCCATGAAATCCTGGGCAGAAATATCATGAACAAGATAGGAATGAAAGCCACCTAAATGCCCTATTCATTGTAGAAACAGAAACCTAAGAGTTTTTAGGGACTCCTCTGGTGGTGCAGTGGTTAAGAATCTGCCTGCCAATGCAAGGGACATGGGTTCGAGCCCTGGTCCAGAAAGATCCCACATACTGCAGAGCATCTAAGCCTGTGCACCACAACTACTGAAGCCCACGTGCCCACGCTCAGCAACAAGAGAAGCCACCACAATGAGAAGCCTGCGTGCTGCAACAAAGAGTAGCCCCTGCTGCCGCAACTAGAGAAAGCCCATGCACAGCAACAAAGACACAATGCAGCCAAAAATAAATAAATATTTTTAAAAATCCTATTAAAAAAAAGAGTTTTTAATCCTTACCTCCTCCTTCCATTCCAGGAGGGGTTGTGTAGGAGCAGGCTGGGGAGAAGAGCAGGGTGACCCCTGAGAACATTTACCCCTGCAAGCTACAGTGGGTTGTCAGGAAGCCTAAAACAAAACCAAACCCCCTAAGGTAGATTATGGGACCTGTTCAGACTGCACACCTACTGCCACACTGGACCAAAGAGAATTGGGCTCCATAGCTAGAGGAGGAGAATGAAGATAAGGCAGTAGGAACACAACTGTTATTGAAATATGAGACAGATGTCAGGAAGTTGATGTGGAGGCAGGAATAAAGAGAGCCCTGGAAGGAGAAATAAGTTAGGAAGAAAAGAGAGGATGAACTAGAACATCCTCAAAGACACATGGTGTAAGCCCTCACCAAGTATTTGTTAAAGGAATAAATAAGGGAATGAATGACTTCTATATGCCTAAATGCTAATGCCATGTCTGACCCATAGTAGTTGCTCAATAATTTGTTCAACCACTATTCATTCATTCATTTAACAAATATTTACTAAGCATCTGTTATGTGGCAGGCAATTATCTAGGCAAGGTAGACAAAGCACTGAAGAAAACAGATAAAAATCCATGCCCTCAGGGAGCTAACACTCTGGTGGGGATGGAGCAAGGTAGAAAGGTGGGTAGAGAAGACTGACTATAATAAACAAGACTGTTAAAACACACAAAACATTAGATCATGATATGTGCTGTGGAGGAAAGGCAAGAGTCCAGGTGGATGAGAGTGCCTGAGAGTGAGGGAGAAGCTTACAACTTTAAATAGAGTATTCAGGGAAGACCTCACTGAGATGGTAACACTGGAGAAAAGACCTGAAGGAACTATAAGAGGAAGCCATGTGGATACCTGAGGGAGAGGAAATAGCACATGCAAAGGCCCTGAGGTGGGAATGTGCAAAGCCTGTTCAAGGATCAGCAAGGAGGTCAGTGTGGGTGGAGCAGAGTGATGAGCTCAGAGAAGGAATGAACAGGTTGGGACCTCCGAGACCATCTTAAGACCAAAGCTTTTACTCTGAGTGAAGTGGATAGCCAGTGAAGAGTCTGGACCAGAAGGGTGACATGATCTGACCAATTTTAACAGGATCCATTGCTGTGCTGAGAATAGTCCATGGGGGAAAGGAAAGAAGCAGGGAGGCCAGTTTGAAGCCTATTTTAATAACCCAGCTAAGAGTCTTGGACCAAAATGATAATTGAAATGTACTAAAAAGTGATTGGATCTGGGAATATTTTGAATATGGACCCCAAGAGGTTTGCAAATGGATTGGATGCGGTGTGTGATAGAAAGAGAGAGGTCAAGGGTGACCCCAGGTTTTTTGGTCTGAACAGATGGAAAATGGAACTTCTGTGTGCTGAGATGGGAAAAGTGGTGAGAGGAGTAGGTTTGGATGGAGAAGGCCAAGAGTCCACTTTGGGGACACTGTAAGTTTGCAAAATTATTAGATAGTCCAGCAGAGTTGTCCTGTTGACTGGTGTTTAGGTTGAACCGATATCTGAATAAATGCTCAAAAAACAGAAAAGTGAAAAATGAAAACAGAAAGAAAGGAGAGAGAAAGGTAAAAAATATAATGCTGTTGATAAAATAAAAGAACTTCGAAAACAAACTTATGGTTATGAAAGGGGAAATGCGGTGGGGGGAGGGATAAATGAGGAGTTTGGGATTAACATATACACGCTACTATATATAAAACAGATAATCAACAAGGACCTACTGGATAGCACAGGAAACTCTATTCAATATTCGGTAATAACCTCTGTGGAGAAAGAATCTGAAAAAGAATGGATATATGCATATGTATAACTGAAGCACTTTGCCGTATACCTGAAACTAACACAACATTGTAAATCAACTATACTCCAATATAAAATAAAAATTAAATTAAAATAAATAAATAAAAATAACAAAACAAAATGAAAGAGAGGGAGGCAAAGAGAAGGAACAGCGTCTGAAACAGGGAAGAGAACGAGCGAGGAGAGGTGAGCACCGGTGCTGAGCCTGTGCTGACAGGGGTCTCTAACCCTCCATCTCCTGTCAGTGGAGGTCTGAGTTTCCTCCCAGCCCCACTTTCACCACTCCTAAGAGCCTGCATCCTAATCTGCCGTTGTCTGACACTGTAAATACCAGTGACAAGATGATTTCTCGTACGTTTGTCTAAAATGTGCTCATTCCACCCGGGCTGTAGGAGGGTTGGAAATTGGAAATCTGGGAACAGGACAGAGGCACCCGGCCCTCTGCATCACATGCTGTCAACCCTGCCTGGGTCTTCTTAATACTCGCTTGCCGTGGAATAGGAATGGTTCCAGGCCCTTCCTCTGCACTCCTGACTTGGGCAGGCTGGGAAAGGCGGTTCACCGTGAATAAGGAGGGTTAGGAAGACACGGGCAGAGGGAGGATGACGAGGCAGGAACTCGCTGGCCAGCAGCTGTGTCTTCAGAGTCAAGGGGAAATGCTGATGTAAAACAAAGAATGAGCTCCTCTGGAATAATCCTGGGAAAAGTGTCTCCCAGCCTTTCCTTCTGAGTTGATTTATTTGGCTCCATGTTTGGAGAGAGCTGAAGTCGCCCCCAGAAGTCCTGGGGCCCAGGTCTCAGCTAACACTCACTGTGTCATCTTGGGCGAGTCACACAACTTCCCAGGACTCGGTAGCTCATTTGGAAAAGTAAAGATAATTAGCATTTGCCTGCCAGAAGGCAGGATGACGGGCCAGATGATCTGGCTCAGGCCCTTCCATCTCTAAGGTCTATGATTGTGTGATGGTTATAGAAAGTGAAATGCACAAGGGCAGGAGTTTAGAGATGTGTGCAGGGAACAGATGTGCTCGGTCACCCTCCTTCTCACAGTAGAACTTCTTATGGCATCTTCAGCAGAAAGTGAAAACCCCTATCCTGGCTCTTTATTCTGTGAGAAAACCATATATTTTGTATTCAACCAGAACTGCGTTTAAATTCTTGGTTCCAACACTTCTAGAATTATAACCTGGGGAAAAGTATTTAACCTTTGCACGTCTCTGTGGACTCATCTGTAAAATGAATATAGGAGAAAGCAAAGATTTCTGGGTTGCTGAGAGGATTAAATATGATGATAAATGTAAAACACTAACTCTATCAGTCGTGGTCCAGTCATAACAACAGAGATCACTCTAGGTATTTAAAGGATTGAATACAGAGGGTTGGTTACTGCAGAGACGGAAGAAAGTCCAATATGCCTTCACTTCCAACCTCAGCTCAGTCTCCAGACCTCCAAACCCCAGCCTTGATCCTACACTCCAGGGTCCCCTGTATCTGGAAGAGAAAACTGGGCATGAATTAAAAAAAATCTAAGGGCAGATTCCAAAGAGGAGGGCAGTGAGAATCTAAATCGTGGAAGTACAAATGGAGGTGGGAGGCCAAAAATAATTTATAGGGTTGCCTAATGAGAGAGAAGCAACTTTTCTTTTCTCTGTTTCCATGCAGGAAAGATTTCCCTAGGAAACAGCTGCCTTCCCCATCCCGTTACAATGGGGCAGTGGAATGATCCCCTTAACTTGAATTTAGGGAAAACAACTGAGTACGCTGAGCTCAGCTCCACACTTCTCATCCTCAGCATGAGCTACCCTCAGGGAGCTGGCATATTCCAGCTGGTTATTCCACCAAGTGCCAGAGGCGACGGGGGCCCTATCCTTCAGTGACCAGGTAGATCAGTCTACTTCACCCTGAGTCATAGTGATGGGCCATTTGCCTCTCTTGGCCAAGCCCGGTATCAGCAGCAGTGGAAATGAAGATGGCCTCTATTTTGACTCCTTTCTTTCTCAATGTGTTCAAAACCCAGGAAGGGAATAAAGGTAGGACTGCTCAGAAGCCCCCGACGATGAAGATGAGCCCTAGTCTTTGATTTAATGCTCTAGCTGCATGCAGCTCTATTATCACTAACTAATTAAGGCTGTAATTATTCATGTCATCAGAAGTAGATATTTATCACCACAGTTCATTTCGTTGTTTGCCAGCGGATTTATCTTTCAACTCCTGTCATTGTCATGGTCACCTAGGAAATCTGTTTAAAATACAGATGCCCAGGCTCAAACCTTTGGGATTCTGAGTCAGTAACTGTGTCTTTTATAAGCACTCCCAAGGTATTCCCACACTTTGAGAAGCAAGGTGTACAACTAGTGGTCCTCAATCTTGGCTTCACTTTGAAATAAGCTGAAAAGCTTTTAAAAATAATGATTAGCTAAATCCCATTCCTAGAAATTCAGATTTAATTGCTTAGGGATGACACCTGGCTCTGTGGACTTCTAAAAGTTCTCTAGGTGATTCTAACATGCAACCTGGGTAAGACCCACTGGTATAGCCCCTCAAAAGAAATCTTTCTTTAAGGGTTGTTGTTGTTTTTAAAGATCTTTGCTGTTGTTGATGGGAGGAAAGGCTTTCTGTTCACTGAATGCCTCCTGGTGTCTGGAGTTCCTCTTCCTCTGCAGGACACAACATGGTAGCTGAATCCCCAAAGTCCCAGCACCAGCATCAAAGCATAATACCACTCTGCTTTCAGATGAAATGCAATTTACATCTCTTTAACTAGATGTATTGGTGTTATTACCATTGCAATCCTATTGATTGAAGTGCTGCTCTTAGCAACACATTCCAATTTTATCATCCTTAGTCATTCTTACATGAGTATATATGTAGAAACAAGCTCTGGTATTTAAACCAGCACACAGTTGGGGATGAAAAGGATCAACTGCAAATCTCTAAACCTGCCTGTGAAATGAACCCAAAACAATAAATGCCCCCACTTCAGGGACTTTTCTCTCGGTCCTCTAGATTTTCCTTCTGGGGAGAAGCATGGGTAGGACAAGGATCTGAGACCAAGTTGAACGGGAGTCAGTTCCCATTTTATGAACTGTTTCATTTTATAGATGAAGGATGCAAGCACAAGAGATATAAATTAATTAACTTAAGGTCGTCAGCTGGTTAACGGTGGAGCGGTGAGCAGAACATACTCTTTCTTAATCCCCACCTGGTACTCTTCGACCCAGCCCATATGGCACCTTTCTTTGCCTCAATATTGGGTCTGTAACTTCAGCCATGAGTCCTCCAAGAGAAGAGAGGAAATCTGGGGACTACAGGATGGGTTCCAGGGTAGAATGACTCTGGGCAGTGCAAGAAGAGAGAGAAAACTCAAGGTAGACGTTAGGAAAGATCTGAAAGTAGAAGAAAGCGAAGAAGGCCACTTACACCTTGCTGTCTTGAGACAAGTGTGGGCAGGATGACAGAGATAACTGCCAACTGTACACGTCAAGTAAAATGAGCTCTACTAGTATGGATTTCCAGATATGATATAGAAACAAGGGTCAGGGGGAGGAGGGGTGACAATCAAAGGGCTATACCTCTCAGTGAGAGGCACAGGAGAGTAAGGAACCAGACAGATGATCAAACTTATAGAAAAGAAGAAAAGGTTTTATTGTTTGACAAGGGATGATGTCACTGCAACTTTATAATTGGAAAGGTCTCATGAGATATGGAAGAGGAACAGAGAACAAATAGCGAACAATCCAAAGCAAGATGTAGATGAGAAGTTGTAGGAAAAAAGGGCTCCAAAGTGCTTCCAAGAGAAAGTCCAAGTCCACAGCCTAAATCCCAAGTCCCTGTCTGACTCAGCCACTGTCTGTGTCCTTAGTCTCAGGTGCTGACACTCCACAACCAAAGACCTCTCTGCAGCTGTGGGCTGTACTAGTAAAATAAGGCCAAGAGTCTGGCGCAAAAGCCCCGGGCTAAAAACCCAGTTCCACCATTCACTCATTTTGTGACACCAGGGTGGCGACTTCATTTCCCTACCCATCATATGTCTTGGGATATTGACCTATAAATTCCACTAAAAATTCTGGACCATTCAGAGCCCTGATAGCCAACATTTCAAAGAGATGTAAGGCCCTCTCCAGTCTGGTCCGGTCTCTCTCCTAAGGGTTCTCAGTACAAAGGATTTGCCATGCTCCCCAGAGGGGTCCACCCCAAAGGGCTCAGTCCCAGAAATCTTAGGAGATGGAGCTCACATGGGGGGACATTACCCAGGCTCAGAGGCTTCTGGAGAGGGAACTGTAATCCTCCCCAAATTAGCTGTCAAATGGCAATTTGTAAGGGAGTTCAAATACCTATTTCCAGAAACTTCCACTCAGGAAGAAATCATATTTCCATAAGGGAACACAAAGAATGAGGGTGCCACTAAACATTATTTGGGTATTTGGGACATGTGCTTTTTATTTTTTGCCAACTCAAAATCCAGTCTTTTTCTTGTCAAATGTAATATTGCCAGAGTGAAAGTGACAAGACATACAATAAAGTTGAGGAAGAGAAACACAAAGACCTAGATAGTAACCTATTTATTTTCCAGAGGAAAAAAAGTAACAACTATTCTGGCAAAGAAAATAGCCCTGTATTTGGTCTCTTTTTTTTTTTTTTCCTGTTTTCCCCTCAATTTAAGAGAAAAACTTTTCAAATTCACACAAAATGGTATACCCTGTCTGCTTTTCTGTGGCTATCTTCAAATACATAACCTTTCAGGTCACCACAAAACACTTTTCTGAAATATGTCTCAATCTGTCTTTCAGTGTGACAATGAAATTACCAGTCAGTTCAGCATGTGACGTGACTGAATTAGGCTGTAGCTGACCAACTGCTATCATCATCATACTCCATTCTTTACTTCCTGGCCGGGGGAGCGGGAGGCGATCACTGAAAAACCCTGGAACAGAATCACAGCTGATTATTTGTACAAGGGAAGTGACCCTGTGGAATTACACCGTTCCGTTCTCCTAGAGACCTCAGGTCTAGAGAACCACTGATGCAGAAGCAGGTTTGCTTAAAGTCTTCTGTCCGTACCTTGCCAGCCTCCAATTTGTGACTCCATTAGTTACATACCTGTCCAACTCCCTTTGGACTGATAGCGAACACCTTGGAATGTCTTCAGATGAAAGTTGTATAGGAGTACTTGACCTTTTTTAAGAAATACTGATCAAAGTATTACTGATCAAAGTATTACTGATTACTGATCAAAGAAATACTGATTGCTGGGATCAATAAGCTGTTCACTCAGAAAAAAAAATATATATATATATTACATATATAATACATAAATGCACTTTAAAAAAAAATTCACAAAGACTTGCTGCTACTCCAAGTAGAACTGGTTTTGTTCTTATGCTAGTACAGAGAAGCTGGCTTCCAGCCGGGCCTGACTGAGGAATACCCACAGGATCAAATGAAATTCCTACCATGTACACCATCTTTTTGACTTAGGGCATTGTCTCTAGAAATAGTCTGTTAAAATACAACTATTTGATCTAGAAGGGATAACATACTGAGTAATTAATAGGTTCTAACACCTTTGCATGGATGTGTTTATTAACATAGATGGCAGAAAGCAAATCCCTAAGGATAGGGATCAAAGACAGACAAGTGGGATGAAGAGATGGGCGGAGCAAGAACCCAGGGCATGACTGAGAATGTCCAGTAGTGGCTAGAATAGCCACAAAATGTGCCCCAAGGCTGCATCAGGGCTCTGGTGCCGTAGAGTCGCAGCACTGTCTGCTTTTTCATATTGCCCTGGGCCCCCTTTCTTCTTGAGGAAAGCCTAGAAACAGTGTATCTCCAGTGTATCTTTGGAATTTGTAGGAACAGCTCAAAAGGTCTCACTTAGAGGTATGTGCAAATAAGATGCGATTGGAGAATTTCCTCTCCAAGGCAAAACGAAGAAACAAAAATATTCTGACAAGTCACCCAATAACCAAGCAAATATGATATGTTGGCCTGTTCATGTGTCATAAGCCTTTCACATACACATTGTACTAAAGAGCATCTCCCGTCCCCCTTCTCCCTCTCCCTCTCTCATTCCCCGCCCCTCCCCCCCACACACACAACCCCCTCCTCTCTCCTTCTTTCTCTCAACTGGATTCAGAGGAAACTAACACATTGTCCCAATGGTCCCAGTGAAATTCCAACCCAAAGCGGCTGGAGGAAATGCGTAGATGGAGAATACCCTGCATGTGCCAACTCAAGAGGCTCTAATAGCTGGAGACTCCCTCAGTGACCTGCAGTGAGGACACACACACACACACACACACACACACACACACACACACACAGAGTTTGGCAAATACACCCATTTGAAGACCTTCCAAACATTTCTCTTCTCTCTCCTGAATGAAGCTACCTCGTTGTCAATGAGATTTTAAATAAAATTGAAGCATAAATTTGCTTCAACGGTCACATAGGTTAAAAAAAAAAAAAAAAAAAGAATTAATAGCCTAAGAAGCTGGGGCAAAAGACCAAAAAGTTAAAGCGCTTACAAGGCAAATAATTTGAAGAGGCAGGATAAAATCAAAAACAGAATTTAAATGATCCCAGCCTAAGAATTTATAAAAGACCAAGTCCTGACCTATGACAGAAATGAGAACTTTATTGGGCACGTAATTCAGAAAGGCAGGAAAGGCTGATACACAGAACACAATGAATGTCAGGCTAAGGATTTAAATCTCAGTCTGACGGGGTCGGGAAAACCAATACAATAATGCCAACGAGAAGAAGAGGCGAAGGAGAGACGTGCTGTGCAAATCTAGTGTGGTTTAGAACTTGGACGTCATAATTGGCCCACGTTGTAATTAAGAATCTAGAGGGCCTATTGAAATGAAAGCACAATGGGCTGATTTGGATTTTGCTGCATGGAGCCAGAATACTTAACGCAGTAAGAGTTTTCCCCGATTTTGGCTACATCCTTTCATAGCTGACAGCCAGCAAGGCTTATAAACATCCTTGCGCTACCTGTTTCATAACAATCGCGACTGACAGAAGGGAAATATTTTAAAAGTCCTTACATGATGGTTTCATCTTTGAGTTTTCTATCTCCCTTCAGGAAAACACTTTTTGGGGTTATGATTTCACCATCTGATCACAGGAAACTGAGTTCATTACAGGCATGAGGTCAAGGCTGAGTTGATCTCTAGGCCAATGATAAACTGGCATTACGGGCTCGTTTTATTTATAGAGACCCGTGATATCAAATTAGATGGAAAGGAGGAGAGGGAAGAATTTAGCTTTATTTAGAATAAGTGTCTCTGGAAGGCATCCACAACCAGTTTTCTAAAGATATAAGACAATGCCATAGGTTCTGCCTTTGCCTTTAGGAAAATCGGAAGAGGAAAGTAAAACGCTTACACACTACTGTGATTATGAGCTAATTCAAAGGACCCATCTTCATATGAAAGTAAAGTAACCTGAGGAAAATAATGCATTTTGTCCATTTCTACTGCTCTTTCATACAATCCAATAAATAGACCCTAGGGGTCACTGACTCAGCTTGCCACACTAATTGGGGAAAATGAAACAAAGAAAGACAGGATTTTTTTCCTGTTTTTCTTGTTTTGTTTTTTTTTTAAGGATAGGCCTTTATGACAACTAGTTGCAACGTGAAAATAAAACATCACATGCTAGAGAACTCATGAAGAAATGTAAGCCTTCACGAGAGCCCCACAGCACAAATTCTTGGTTCCTGCAGTTTCTGCAATGCAATGCTCACTTAGGGAAGATTTTTTTAAGACAATATAAGAGCCCTTCAATAATCTCATTAGGAAATTAGGAATCTCCATCAAGAAAAACTCCACTGGCTACTTGACACCCATCAAGGTACCCAGAAAAAAAAGAAAGGATGTCAGAGAAGCATCCACTTCTGAGTTCAGAGTTCTTAATCCAAGGGAGGCGGTGACTTTAAGAAACTCTTTGGTGAAACTGACATTTATAAGAATCAAGAAAGGAAGCCTTCAGTAAAATGTGGGGAGCAGAAGCTCTTGGGCCCTTAATATAGCTTATCTTTCACATAAAGGTATCTTGAAAACCTTTACACAAGTTCTTTATGAGGGAATAATTTCTGAGCTAGGGCAGACAATGGTCTTTCAAATCCATTCTCAGTTTAGAAAGCATTTGTAAGGAGGATTTTTTTTCCCAGCCACCGCATGAGAAGTGTGTGATGCCCTTGGAAATCTCTGTAATTAACAATAAGCCTCTTTCACAATTGAAAGTGGACCCTCATACCCTAAAGTAGCACTGATGCTTCTATTTCTGACCTACACCCTTGATTTTATGCAGTGTCTTTGTAAAAACCAAGGGCAAGAACAACCTGGAGAGAAATTTTCAAATTTTGGACCAGAGCCACCAAATCAATAATGATGGAACAAAATGAATTAGCAACCTCCACTGCTTCAATCACAGGGAAAAGCAAGGAGTTAGCCAAAAGAGAAACTGCGGTCAATGTTAAGAAACAGAATGAATTGACTTTGAGGTAAGCTTATATCTAATTAAATGAGACTGGGGGCAAAGTCAAGGTAGACTCATCCGCAGCTGATAAGGAAGTGATCAGAGGCAGGTGACTCAGCTCAACTGAACCGCATTTTCCAAACTGGAAAGGAGAGCAGGAAGTGTGATGGGAGGAGGTGGGGCGCACAGGGAGGAAACTGCAAGTTTTTCAGAAGGTACTTTCCCTCATCCTGGTACTGTACGTAGTAAATATCTCAAACTCTCACCACTAGCAATTAATGTCCAAAGGTTCAACAGGAGGAAAAAGGAGCAAAACCACTGCTGTGTGGGACTGGCATATGAACTGAATGCAGCAGGCAGAGAGAACCAGCGAGGTATACCTACCATTGATTTCTAGTAGTGAACCTAGGTTCTAGTGGTGAACGCTTTGTCATGCTCGTGGAAGCCTGTCATGAAACTACGGTTCCCAGACGCCTGGATTATACCATCACCAGCCACCCACGTGGTGCCTTGTGAGTCTGGGAGAAAAATAACAAAATAATGCCATTTGCATCAACATGGCTGCCACTAGAGGTGATCATACCAAGTGCAGTTAAGTCTGAGAGAGAAAGACAAATACCATATGATATCACGTATATATGGAATCCAAAATAGGGCACAAATGAACCTATCTACAAAAGAGAAACAGACTCAAGGACATAGAGAACGGATTGTGGTTTTCAGGGGGACGGGGTGGGGGAGGGATGGAGCGAGAGGTCTGGGTTAGCAGATGTGAGCTTTTATATATAGGACGGATAAACAGCAAGGTCCTACAGTACAGCACAGAGAACTATATTTAGTATCCTATGATAAGCCATAATGGAAAAGACTATACTAAAAAACGAATGCTTATATATGTATAACTGAATCCCTTTGCCGTACAGCAGAAATTAACACAACATCGCAAATCAACTCTACTTCCATTAAAAATAAATAAATAATAAAGGCCGAAGACACTCCTGGTGGTTTCTTCACGTATTCTCTGTGGACTTGGCACTCGTAGAGTCATAAAATGGGATCCAACAGCCCACCAATGATGACACCCTTTTTTTTTTTTAGAAGAAAGGGGGTTTCCAAGGATTCCATGCAGTACCCTGAGTTGTACATGGAGATGCTGTGTCTGACAGCCCAATTAACATCTGCTTTTAGCCTAGAGGCCTTGTCAGGACCAAGAGCCTGAGCAAAGAAATGAAATCCCATCTTTCTTACCCCACTCACCACATCCACACTGACCTCTAGTGACCCCTGTAACTTGAGTTAAGGAAAACTGCCCTCAACTTTCACGCAGCCACTCAGATCAGAAAAACTCCAGCTTTTTTCCACAGTGCCCTGAGCTTTACCAACGTATATTAACACTTCCTGATCCACTTGCAAACACACAGTGTTCTTTAAATGTGTATAAGTGACACTCAGTACTTTTGAAACACTCTTAAATAAGCCCAAGATGACTCACCATTTTCTGGTCCTATACTGCTAATTATATGTTCAAAAATCCCTTTAAAAGTCACAAAATCTATCTTGGTACTCTCAATGCTTTTAAATGGCAAAAGGGTTGGCCATGAAGGACTAGGCCTAGCAAGGCCAGTAAGAAATTAACATGAACACTGAGACAGACTTGGGCCCTTCTACAGACCTAAATTCACAAGAGTGCTGCACGCCCTTATCAGGAAATTATAGATCTTATTATTGGGGAACTGGGTGGCAGGTGCCAAAAACATTTAAATTCGCTCCATTTCTAATTCATGAAGCCCATTGTAGCTTGGTATTATGGTTTTATTAGATTTGTGCATTTAGCCGGGAACCTATTATTATAATAAAATACAAAATACAGTTATTGTTTTCTTGCAGTGAGAACCTCAGAATTATCTACCAGTTTATTGTTTCCCCATCAAAAGAAATCCCGAGTTTAGATTTTTTTTAGACTTTTAAAGGAACGTTGCTTCCTCTATCTATTTCCATTATCGTTCTTGCTTTGTGCTGCTTAACAGGAAAAGAAAGAAAAAGGAATTGAGATGGAGGCCATAAGTCACAACGGTTTTCCTTTAATTACAGTATTATACTTATATTTCTCATATTTTCTACCGTTATCTCTGCCCAGCCAAATCTCCATTCCTCATTCAGCGCTCATTAATTGGGATGGCGTTTGGGGAAAGCTGATATATCGATGCGAGTTTCATATGGCCAAGTGCTCACCTACTATTACACACCAAATGGAGTTCAATACCCGTAATGGTCAATTTAGCTACTTGTCATATGATACCCACTCTTCATCCATCCCTCACCGATGCTCTTACAATTCCTCTTTTCTCCTCTCTCTTTCCACTTCACATTATTATTTTCTCTCTTCATCAGAGAATGAAAACGTTTTAGAAATACTGAAGGGAATCACATCAGATGTGAGACACCACAAAATTATGCTCAGATCACTGATTTTAGAGTTGGAAGGGGCCTTATAAATCGTGTCGTCCGAACTCCCATTTTCCAGATGAGGATAGCGTGACCCAGGAAGATCACACTGCAGTTAGTTAAGGACAGAAGTCAGGACCTGTCTCCCACTTCTTAGGTCGCTACCAGTGAGTCCTGACTCTGTGCCCAATAGACAGGGCATCATCTCCCATAATCTTCAAGACAACCTCATGAAGTAGATGTTAATACTGTTTCCATTTTGGAGATGAGGAAACTGATGCACAGAAAGGTTAGGTATTTGCTCAAAGACACTCAGAGAATAAGTGGCAGACTCAAGATTCGAACCCAAATTTGTCTAATTATAGAGACTTACCTCTAAACGCTACCCAGGACCATCTTCTCAATATTACCACGAACTGCCCTTATCCTTGGTTATTATATATCCACATAAATAAAAACATCATTAGTGGTGCTATTTTACAGTAAATAAAATAAAGTACAGACTTTGGAATGAAAAGGTGTGGGTTTGACTCTTGGCTCTGTCATTGATTAGCTAGGGAACTTTCATCAGGCTCATCAACCTCCTGAAAATAAGTACTTCATTGACCAAATAGAGATAATAACAATAACCTCCTCGAAGGGTTACGGTGAAAGCCAAATAAGGTCATTCAGCCACTCATCAAACATATACTGAGCACCAACTATATGTCAGGCACTGTTAAAGTGCTGGGTATGCAGCATCACCACTCCTGTGTTCCATCTCAAACCCAAACCCACAGCAGCAAAATAGGTGCTTGACAGCAATGGAGGAGGGGAAGGGAGCAAACGGTTGGTCTGTGTTAGCTAGAGAGAGAGGGTCTCTGTCTGTCTTGTTTTTTTCTCTCTGACTCTCCATGTCTCTGTTTCTCTGCATTATGTGAAATACAAGAGCTTTACAAACAGAAGTCATTATATTAGTCACTGGAGTGATTATATAGTACAAGAAGCTCTCCATTTCTTAGGAACCTTCTACCTGTCCACCACTGGGCGTTTTCCCTCTCCAGAAGATCTCTTAAGTGAATCCAGTCAGACCAAGGGTGTGTGTGTGTGTACGTGTGTGTCTCTGATTACTGATTCCCCCTACTTTTAGATTTAGATACTCTTTGGAAAATTTTATTGTACTTTCTATAGATACTTTTCTTCTAATTTACTAAAGTTGAGGAAAAACTAATAGTTAACATTTGAGCCCTGACTATGTTTCAGGCACTGTACTAACACAGCACGTGTACTATCTGTAGTATACAACTACTGGTAAAAGGACTTGAATATCAAGCACTTCATCAGAAATTGAGACTCCTGACTCTAAAGAAGGTTGCACTGGAAAGTCAGATTCCACTTACACAATTGTTTTACCCACACAATCATTTTTTTATTGAGCATCTACCATGGACCAGGCACCTAACTGTCCCAAAGACATTCTGCTTTCATGGAGCTCACAGTCTGGAAAGGGGAACAAAAATGCAAATGAACCATGATGAGAAAACTGGGCCTGTGCTATCATCGAGGTGAGGTGTTGTAGGGCACACAGAGAAAAGACTGGTGAGCTCTCTCGTAGAAAATAAGGTGAGGCTTCCCGAGCCTTCTCTATGAAAGCAGACCTCAGACATTTAAGGGCTGGGTGTGATCCTACTCGCCTCTTCACCACTAACTTTCTGTGTGATCTTGGGCAAGTCACCTGACTTTCCTGCCCTTAGTGTCCCTACGTCTAAAGCAAGGTTAGGGATAGAGAAGAAGGCTAAGGGTACCCACCGTCGCACAGTTATGAGGATGACCCTCTTCTGAAGGAGTTAGAATATCTACACATGTAAAGGGGGAAAGCGTTCTATAGGCAGAATTCAGGCTCCATAGTAAGTAGTTGCCTTGCCTTTGGGAGTAAAAAATGTGGTGCAAAAAACAAACCACTGGGGCTTCCCTGGTGGCGCAGTGGTTGAGAGTCCGCCTGCCGATGCAGGGGATGGGGGTTCGTGCCCCGGTCCGGGAGGACCCCACGTGCCGCGGAGCAGCTGGGCCCTTGAGCCATGGCCGCTGAGCCTCCGCGTCCGGAGCCTGTGCTCCGCAACGGGAGAGGCCACAACGGTGAGAGGCCCGCGTACCGCAAAAAACAAACAAAAAAACAAACCACTTTTCTTTGAACTCTGGACTCTCCCTCAGGGTGGCCGTTGGCTGCACACCCTGAAATGGGGCACCAGGGGGATGCTTGAGTCTGCTGGCTCCTTACTGCATCTCCATTTCCACCATCCTCTCCACGTGCAGCCTTCTCGCAGCTCCTGTGCCCCTCCTGTATCCCAAACCCAAAGCAGCAAAAGAGGTGCTGGTTGACGACGGAGGAGTGGAAAGGAGCAGATTGCGGGTCTGGGTAAGATGTTTAGGGAAAGGCTGTCTGTCTGTCTTGCTTTTGCTCCCTCTGATTCTTAGTGTCTTCGTTTCTCTGCATCATCTCCCCAGACTCTCTCCCTCACCCCCTGCACCCGCCTCTCCCCAGTTTTATACTTGAATCCCAGTAAGTTCAACGAATGGAAGGTGAACGTCACTCTATGTTAAAACGCTTTGCATCAATGGAAAGTGGAGTCCAAATGCTGGTGACTTTTATTAGTTCACGTTAATGCCGTTAAAAGCCTCCCGGTAATTTTCCAGAAAGGTATGTCTTATGCTGAGGTCCACAGGAAGATATAATAGACTTCAGAAGAACTAGAAGCCACGGAGAAGGAGTCTTAAATCAGAGGCTTAGAGACACAGAAGCCCTTAGGAAGTTCTGTGTGTCAGGTGAGAGGAGGACTTGAAAGCTTACTTCTCTTTTAATTATCTGATGCTCACACCCCCCTCCTTTGTTGCCTTCAGCCTGAGCTGATAAGGAAAGACACCAATAAATATCCTGCGGTCTGAAGGGAGAAGCTATGTTTCATGGGACTCCCTGCTTCTACAGCTGTTGTTAAAATATTACTGCTAATTAGCTGGCTAGTTATATATAAACCCTTACAAAGGAGTATTTTTACACAATCATAAAATAAATTAAACTACCAAAAATTCACGCTGTTAATTAAAATAACCCCTGTAGGAGGGGGAAAAAATCGCTACAAGGCTGAGGTAAACAGGAGGCAATTTCACAAGCACAAACTGATTAATTTTATTTCCCATTACATGTATTTGCTAATATCATCAAAATTAGAAAATAAAGCAATTGTGCCTTGACAGTAGTTCAAAAGGAGGCAGTTCCTAGCAGAGGAATGTAGCTATTCAGATACACCCTTGGCCGGAGAGCAGCTCTCAAAGACACCTCTACAGAGAGACACACATCATGTAGGGTGAGAGAGAAAGGGGACCCCTCCCCAGTCCCCAGAAGCAGCCTCATCCTGCTCATGGAACATCCATGGCATGACCTGTCATAGTCACATCCCCCTCCCAACCAGAGAAAAAGCCATGAGGATACATGAGAAACTAGGATGCTGAGGGGTGGCGGGAGGAGGATGTAGAAAATGAACTCATCTACCCCTAGTTCCAGAATGGCCAAGATAGTTTATTCACAATTTATTAACACTGTTTGTGTATTCTCTCTTGCATGTGTCTCCTGCCCCAGATATTGTAATGGGGTTGCACTATTCTAAAGTTTGTGTATAATTCCTATATGTAAGTAATTGTCCAAACCCTTTGTGGATCATCCCTTTATAAAAGATTACAAGAGGTTAATCAAAAAGTCTAGAAAATACTTTTGTAGCCCCCCAAAAAATGCTATTTAGGAAAGAATGAACTCAACCTTCAAGTTCTTGCCTCTTTGTCTGCCAGCCAAGTTCAATGATAGACTTTAATTCAGCTGGGGAACCCCTCCAGACACATAACATTTTATCACCCCCGATCTCTCCACCCCAAGTTGTTTCAAGCAAACATTCACCTGAAAGTATATTCCTAAAAAGCCCAGATACACTACTTTATATCCCTTTTCGTCAACCAGAAATATTCTCAATTCCCTTGGACCTGTAATTTGGTTGCTTAGTTTACAGCACCTTGAAGCAGGGGTTATTCACTCTTACACCTCTTCAAATTCATCTACAAGCTCAAGCCTTGGGTAGCACCTAGTTTTATGGATGGCTCTTCACAAAGACTCCCAGGCTTTGTCAACAGGACACCAAACAGCTGGAAGAAGAGGTAAAACTTCAGGCCTAACTCCAGATGTTTCATCTGTGCAGCTCCGAGTATCCAGATGTTTCGAGGGAAAAAAGAACAGCATTTTATAAACGCTGCCTTTGACAAAGAAAACGAACAGGTGCATGAACAATCCAAAAGAGCAGATAAAACGGGAACTCATGGTTGCCTCTGTACGTGTTGGAATATTTTATTCCTGTCCTTTTGTTCTGCTGTAAGGTTTTCTTCCAAGCAGCATTTTGTATAGATTCACGATACCATTAGCCAGTACTTCCCCAGCTATTAAGGAAGCAATAGTCAGGGTGTCTGAAATGCCAAAGCCCCAACACAAAATCCTGTTGATGCTCTCTCCTTAAAAGCTCCAGCTCACCACTGCTGCCCTGATGAAAGATCTCTTTATTCCTCATCCTGACCAGCCCACAGCCCTTCAGTCACATGTTCTGGCTTCCGGTCTTCTCCTCCGCCCGGCAGCCAAGTGACTGTTCTAAAACTGCAGCCGAGATTCTCTGTCTTCCCCAAGGCCTCATTCCAGGATGCAGCCCAACACCTCTGCAGAGTCTACAGGGCTCTTGACCAGTGACATTCACCACTGACACCAGCCCTGTGCTCCAGCCCACGAAGGATAACTTTGCTGTGCTTTGGAAGATTCCTGTAAATCTTCATGCCTGCCTGTCTGTGTAGTTGCAGTTGTCCTACCCGGAACACCAGCTTGGAAGACGGCCACTCTTATCTCATAAGGATTCAGAAGTTGCCTTCTCCGTAAAGCTTGCTATGGCCTCACCAGCAGGGTCGCTCGCTCCATCCTCAGCACATAAGAAGCATTTATCTCAGTGTGTTCTCTCCATCCACTGATCTGATCTGGTCCATATCTAACCATGGCCAAGTCTGTCCCTTTACCCCCTAAATAGCTCTTAACGTCCCTTCAACAGCCTTGATCTTAAGACAAAGACCAAAATCGATAGCCCCTGAAGCCCTGTTGATCGCATCCACATCTGCTGCCTGGACTCCGTCCTGCTGGCCTTCATCACTCCCTGGGTCCCCATGTTTCCTCCTGTTTCAACACTTGCCATCCCCCTGATTGGGATACTAACCCTACTCCTCTCCTTCCAACCTCAGAACATTTAATTCCCACTCACCCTTCACAGCTCAGAGAAAACAGTCTGTTTCACGTAGAAACACTTTCTGATGCCCCTTTTCCACCCAATTTGAGTCAGCTTTTGTGCTTATATACACACAAAACCACATCCCTTTCCATCAGTACACTTAAGTTAGTGCAATCGTCTTATATATTTATTAAGGTGAAATTTTGATTAATGTCTTTCTCTTCCATTAGGCTGCAAGCTCCATTGAGAGTAGAGATGGTATTCTTGCTCCACTGCATCCCCAGCTCCTGGCAAGGTGCCTGGTTCCTCATAACTGCTCATGTTTGTTGAATGAATAAATGAATGATTTACATCCATGAAACATATCACTATGACCATAATTCGCTCCTTGAGGGCAGAAGCTATCTTTTATTCATATTTGGGTCCCAGCACAGGTGGATCCTCAGAATGCACTTGTTGAAGGAATACTGGGTGAAGATAGAGAGGCAGATTCTATGCCCCTAACAATCAGAGAGAGTGGACCAGCAGTTAAGCATCCTCTGTCACTTAACCGTGAACTCCCCATCTCTAGAATCATTCAAGGATAGAACAGATGGACCACATCAGAAATGGTCTAGAAGCAATTCAACCAATGGACTTGATGATCTCTCAAATCCTTTCCAACCCTCATGTTCTACGGTGCAACTAGAAAGACGGTAGGTGTAAGGAAGAGAGATCCGCAGAACATGAGTGAAATTGCAACTCCCTCCCTCCCAGAAAAGAGAGTTTCAGAACAAATGGGAAGAGCAGGTTTTTGCCAAGGTTTTCTTAATTGCTGGCAGGTAGCAGATATGAGAGGCTCTGTTAAAATATGCGTGTGATGGCTGGAAGGGAGATGTCAAAGATTATAGTCTCAACTCCCTGTCTGATGTCTACTCCTTCATTCTTAACCCGGCCCTTATTTCTAGATTTAGATATAGCTCAAAAGAGACTCAGACTTTGAAGACCCAGGCAGAAAATTGTGCTAGTCACATGGAATCATTTTGACTGTTTTCTCAGCTGTTTCCTAAGAAAACAGATTTAACATTTGTCACCTTCATTCCGGAATAAGGAAAGAGATTTCACTTCCTCCTGAAGCAAAAACCACAAGGTGGATTTGGCATTTGTTGAGTATGGAGTGGGGTTCAGATTAATGGTGTGTTGAGGGTTTCTTTGTTTTTACAATCTTTCCATATTTTCACATTCAAGAAGCTAAATGAATTGCCCATGCCTTTTCATGGGGCTCCTTAATAGAAAGGTCCCACTGGGAAACTGTTCTCTTCACCTCACCATTTCTCCTTCCACTCTCCCTGTTTCACACCTTTGGCCATAATTAGTCAGTTTCTGGAATATAAGAATGGCTGGGGGAAAAAAAAAAAAGAATGGCTGGGGGATGGAAGGGGAGAGGAAAAAAAAAAAGATGAAACCAGAATTGAGCAACACATGATGAAAGGGGCCCACAGGACTGCCTTTTATTTCTCTGCATGTCTAAACTGACAGTCATAATATTTCCTATGTCAGGTCATATAATCAGATCATCCGTTTTTGAGCATGTATATATGCCATATTCTTTATACATATTAGTTCACTGATTTTCAATTACCATATAAGTTAAGTGGTATTATTGTTATTTAACAGGTGGAGAATTTTAGGCTTCAATAAGCTAACTATCTTGCCCAGAGTCACATTAATTAGTGACAGTTAGGGTTGGAGCCAGGATTCAGACCCAGGTTTTCTGCCTCCAAATCCAGGTCTGATACCTCGATCCGTACATCTCAGAGAGAGTCAGTAAAATTTTTCATTAACAAAGACCCAGTTAGCTGTCATACTAGATCAACCAGGGGTAGTTTTGCTCCTGAGGGGATATTCAGGAAAGTCTTGAGACACTTTTTGGCTGTCACCATGGGTAGGTGCTGCTGGCATCTAGTGAACAGAGGCTAGAAATGCTCCCAACATCTTACAATCCACAGGACAGCCGCCCACCACAAAAAAAATGATCAGGTCTGAAATATTAATAGCACCAAAGCTGAGAAACTCTGTGCTAGATGCTCCCATTATTATGTAAAATGGTTCTCTACCACCAACTCATGACTTTCTGTGTTAAACAGGGGAACAGTTTGTAACTTCTTGATATACATGTTTAACAATGTCTGGAATTGGCCAAGGTTCTTTTTAAGAATGTTAAAAAAAAAAATGAGGAAGAAGTAACAAAAAGAAAGAGAAAAAGAAAATGAACAAGAAAAAGAGAAGGAGACAAGTAACATTAGACACCTACACTGCAGCATTCAACAGCTGGATCACATTACATGGAAATCTGCCGCAGCAACAGCACAACAGGCTGCTTTTGTGTCTTCATGAATAACGCAATGTGCTGGGTAAATGCTTTTCCTCATTTAGAAACAGGTAGTTAATGGGAATTGAAGTGATCAAATGCTGTGTACCCCAAGGTTACTTACATCTCAGGCCTGGGTGGCCCAGAGCTCATAAATAAAGCATTGGAGCATCTTATTTTAGGCCCCAGTCAGATAAGCAAAAGCTTGCATCATGTGAGCCGAGCCCACAGCGCGATATGACACTGAGCCTGCTAATTCCAGGACCTCTTGGAATGTGACATTTCGAGCACAGTACACCGAGTTCATGCCCTGTGGAAGCTCCATGGCCCATCAGGCCTTAACTTTCCATCACCTCCTTGATTCAGCTGCCACGAGAGACGTCACCGAGCTAGATTTTCAGTGATGCCCAGCTCCTTCCCTACTCTGCAGAAGTTAACGTGAGGCATATTTGCAACTTACAACTCTGATTTACTCACTTGCTGGGACGAGGACCACAGACGGCTTAACAGCCCGCCAGCTCGCACAGACCATTCCCTCGGAAAACGTTTGGCCCAACTCATGACACAGCTTGGCAGCTCAAAAACACAGCTGCCGGACCATGGCGGAATGCGGAGTTGAATATAAGAAAAGAAAAATGTCTATTCTTTCCCTCAAAGTTTTACATGTAATTATGTAATCATATCCCTATTCAGATACTTGGACATAAATTGTGCTTAATTAAATTGTTGCTAATTTGTTGTTTTATTGTTAGTTCATGGCTTGTTTGTCGACATCTACCCACAAACCGTGTGCAACACACACACACACACACACACACACTCACACTGACGCTCAGCCATGCTATGTTGTTGCTTTGAAAATAATGAAAATGTTCTCTGTGAATAATTCCTCTATTTGACAGAATCACAAAATTTTTCCAAGAGTGCTTATTCACATGGTATACAAATGGCTGTATGAATAACTCTAATGTGATAATTTGCTGGTGTTACTGTTTCTTTTCTCACAGACTTCCTATAATCTGATCCTATCAATCAAATAATACATTCTCTGCATGAAATAAATTCTCCTTACTATACAAAATCAGCTCCTGTAATAAATAAATTTCCCAGTGATCAGTATTAACACTGTTTCTCATTCAGATCCTAGCCCCAAGAAATTATCTTCAATATATGTTTGTACACTTGAATCTGGGGTAATATACATGCTCTGAATTTCCTACAAGGTTGTATAATTAGTCATTGACTAAAAGCCACCACCCAACTACCAGGAAACCATCTTCTGGGAGAAGGGACACTTCCGTCCAGCACACATCACCTCTCCCATTCCACTTGGAATCCGTCTAGGTACCAACTCCTCTGCCTCTAACACTGTTTCTCAAAGTGTGGGCCTCAGAGCACCTGCCTGTTAGAAGTAAAGATTGTTATCAGCTTTTCAGGGTGCGTTTTAGAAACGGTGATTCCTAGATGCCATGCCAAACCGATTAGAGCTGACCCTCTAGGGGAATCTGGATGTTCAACAATACGTGCAGGTGAAATTGGCTTTCTTCCTTGAGTCTTGTGGAATATGGACTGAGGGGTAGAGGAGAGAGAGCAAAAGCATATTACTAAACAATTTTCCCTGGAACAAGGGATGCAAATGAGATTGTGGGAAATGTGCTCATTAACTCACTGCATTGGAAGTAAAATAATGTCCAAAATTTCATAGTAAAAATCATCAGTTGGCTAATGCCCTACATCCTCTCAACCCTACATCCTCCCAACCTACCAAAAAAAAAAAAAAAAAAAAAAAAAAAAAATCTGGTCTTCAGAAAGATAACGCTGAGGTTCCACAAAAAGAAAGAGGCACGAAAACAGAGATATAAGCATTTTTCCATGATATCCTTTAGAATGAATTTTCAACTGCAAAGGTTTAAAAAGAAGTTTTCCTAGCTAAAACTCCACTTACCCACCAAGGCTTCTAGTTCTAGTTCTATATTTTGCCTGATAACCAATCATCTCTTTGGTTTTCTATCCCAGCTCATCATCACTGTGATGACAGAGTAAAGTGACTTTAATTCAAAGTTCCAGAAGAGGCTCAAAAGTAAGACAATAACCTAATTTACACCAAAGAGATCAGCTCTACCTTTGGAATTAGACCTGCACCCACACAGCACACCCAGGGGTTGCTGACTTCAAACATCTTTGTTAACTTTATTCCAGGTAGTTGCTGAGACTGGCTGAGTAAGTGTATGCACAGTGTTCATGTAGCAACAGTGCAATCACTGCCGTCATTATTAATATCACTTATTAATATTGTGCTGTGGTCCTGTGAGTGGAGTCACAGGGCCTGTCTCACCCACCAGCCCACAAATGAAGGTATCTGAGGATACAACTGGCATTCAACCATTCTCATCAACTCAAATGTACACACCTGGGGGGAAGAACTGTGTTTTCTGTTTTATGTCCCCCTAAATCGCCTAAAAACTAGTTGGGCATATAGCTGCCCCTGAAAGATACATGTGTCATGGTAAGAACTATCGCATGAGTATTGTCATCCAACCTTGGTCTGTGGTTACCAAGACCAAATAAAGCGTATTTTGAACCTTCTGCTTCCAACACAGGGACCTGGATTTCTTCCCCAAACGAGTCAGAGATAAGATGGCAGCCTCACTACACCTGGGCAGAAAGTGTATCACGGGCAAGCTCCTTGCAAATTCAGATCCTGTTACTCCGGAAGAACAGAAAAGGAAAGTGTCCTACCCTCTCCCAGGAACCATGACACCTCTGCCTGGATCCCAGCTGTATTCGAGACTTACCGTGTGGCCTTGGGTAGCTCATTTAACCACTCAGTGTCTTAATTTCTTCATCTGGAAAACGAAGATGCTACCTACAGCATAGGCACAGCGTTTCAAGGTTAATGGTGAGGTTGACATTGAAACACAACCTTGCAGGGGAATGTCTAATGTGGGGGGAGAAGTCAGGCACAGCAGTGCACTCCTGGTGGTTATAACATATGCAGGATCGCAAAACTGGGCCCTAAGGTTAGCAGCGCACATGACGAGTGCAATAAGTGTGTGTTCACAACACACCACCTGGAGTCTTTTATTGTTATTGCCAAGTGCAGTTGATAAGCAAACAAAGTACGGGGGTGGGAGCCCTTATTTATCAAACGTGTTGATGCAGATCTGATATTGACAGGCAATGGGCCACTTTTATATTCAGATCAATAAATCCATTTCATAATACAGTACAATCCCAACACTTTGTTCCCAAATCCATCCATCTAGATATTAGAAATCCATCCTGCCTTGCCTGCAGTCTGTCAAATGTCACCACGGAGTGCAGAAGCCACCCTGCCAAGTCTATATCCTGAACTAAATCCCAATGGAAACTTCCCAGATATAAATAACCACTATGAACATACAGGGAAGAAAAATAGCTATGAAGTTTCACTCTTACTTTTTTTTTTTTCCTTTCAGCCTGTGACAAGTAAAAAATCATAGAGTTACTCACTCTCCAAAAACAATCTAAAACCAGAAGGTTTAACCAATTCAATTTTCTAGTCACTGTGACAACTATTTTCATCCTTGGAACAGCGTCTGGGGCACGTATACAGGACTAATCCCATGGTGCTTTCACGGGCAGGCCCCACTGGAAACTCTGAGGGAAGCTTCCGTTCCTGGACTCACTGTGGGCAGTGGCATTTGATGACACTCAGAGTCTCATGCCATGAAGAAAGATTCTTTATTTACAGTCAGAGAGGGAGAAACCTTCCTTCTACTTGGGAGTTGATTATTGAGATCCCGGGGAGTCAGTTGTGAGGAGAGTCCAGTTTAATAGGGAGTGGGGAAACCCACTCAACACTTGCAAGGCCCAGGAGAGTAGCATAAAGAAAATAGAAAACTGAGCTTGAAAATCGGAATATCCAGCCTTGAATCGTGCAGAGCTAAGAACGTGTGGTCTTGTTTAAATCATTTGGCCTCCCTGAGCCTCGATCTCCCATTGTCAACAGGTGAAGGGGGCTGTGAGAGAATCAAAGGGTATGAAAGCCTCCGGCACAATGCCTACACGTAGTAAGTGCTCAGTAAATACGTGCTGAAACACAATCTGAAACAAGAAATACTGGATTACTGATATCACTCCTTAACCAATGGGCATAAGTTTAATGTACTGAATGCACACCATATGCCAAGCACTAAGTGGTGGGAATAGAGAGGTAAGATGTTTGTCCTCAGGATAAGACAGAGAAAGTACACAGGACTGGATTAGGAGACCAGTCATCTCTAAATATGAGACCCAGATCTGGAGACTGAGGGGCAGCCATCCTACCCACACCCAGGTTTGGGGGGCTGTGAATTATCCAAAAATGCATTGCCTAAAAATAACTGGTTTCTTGCAACTTACAGACTTAACTCCTGTGCTCATTTGCCCAGGATATGCCAACTCATTTTAATATTAGCCTCACACAGGTTGTTAGGAAGATAACTCTGCTGCAAATATAAACACTAGGCATGGATTGGTTTAGGATTATCTAAATATCCAACGGAAAGAAAGATTCACGGGCAGACACATGTGCCATCCTGGAAAGCCGAAGGTAAATTAAAATGCCATATAGAGATAGCACAGGGAGATCAGCTCGGTGCTCTGTGACCACCTAGAGGGGTGGGATAGGGAGGGTGGGAGGGAGAATCAAGAGGGAGGGGATACGGGGATATATGTATACCTATAGCTGATTCACTTTGTTAAGCGGCAGAAACTCACACAGCATTGTAAAGCAATTATACTCCAATAAAGATGATAAAAAAAAAAAAAGCCATATAGAGGATTCAACTCTTTTTCTATTGAATTGCATTACACATTTGCATTCTTGGGGCACGGCCTCTTTGGAATGTGTCTCATGCACAGTAAAAAGAAGAAATGGAAGAGGTAGAGAAGAGAAGAAAAGAAGGAAGAGAACGAAGGGGGGCAGTGGAAGAAGAGGAGGAAAAACTAAAAATCTCCCAAACAGCCCAGATCTCAGTCCGGCCACTCCACAGACGTTCGGCGGCGGGTGGTGGGGGGAGCAGATGTTTTCCCCTTCCCAAAGGAGCTGCCAGAAATGGGAGTGAACTCAGCAAGCTACAAGGACTTCCTTCTCCACGCTTCCTTTCCGAGGGTAAAGAGACTTGCTTCTTCCCCAGAACTTAATTGTTGTTGTTTTACACAAGAATGATTTAAAGGCAACAGTCTCCTGTCATAGCCCCAGTCTCTCCTTGCCCCAGAATTTCTCAGGCCAAAATCATCTGGGAACCAGACACAGGATTTTCGTCATATTAGATGTCACCCCTACTATTAATTGTTTCATATGACTCATTTAAATCAAGTTACTTTTTAAAATTTTACTATTGTTCTAGGCAGTAATATCTATAAAACCATGGTTTTTATTGTGCTAGCTGTATTTTCCTCATACACATTGAGATAAATCATTATTGTTAAAATAGCACAGCAGCGTGGTTAGAAGTACAGATGCTGACCGCATTCAAATCCTGGCTCTGCCACTACTAGTTGTGTGATCCTGGGCAAGTGACTTAACCTCTCTGTGTCCCAGCTTTATGGTCTGTTAAGTAATAATACCTACTTCACAGAGTCACTCTGAGGATTCAATTAGTTAATATTTGTAAAATACTGGTATTGTCTAGAACCTTCTACGTGAAAAACACTACTGGGGACACTGAAGGCATTCAAGTATACGCCATCTCTTGCCTCAGGATTTGCCTATGTTGTTCCTCTTCTTGAGGATATTCTATTGCTTCCTCTCCCCATCCCATCCAAAAGCCAAAAACAAAAGCAGTAGACAACACACCCTCATTCCTGCCTTCTTAAAAGCCTACCCATTTTAAGGTCCATTTTGAATAGACACAATAGTAATTACAAACACTTATTGAGCATCTATTACTTTGCAAGCCCTGTGCTCCATCCTTTGAATATATCATCTAATTTAATTTTCATTTTTTTACCCTATGAGGAGGGCCCGAGCTTAAAGAGCTTAGGTAAATTTTCCTGAGGTCCTACACCCGGTGAATAGGAGAGTCAGGATTCAAACCCAGGCCCATGTGACTCCACAGCCTACACTTATCTCATTAAGCCATGAGGCCCCACCATGAAGTTCTCTCTTCCAAGAACCCACCACAGGGTTCAGACAGACATGAACTTTCTTTCCTCTCCCATTGGACTTAGTAAAGTCCACTTTACAGTATAATTACTTACTTGTTCGTCTTTCCACCTCTGTTATTCAAGATAATCTTTTCTATTTTAAGCATTTTGGAAAGAACTCATCCTAAAATGTCCCTGAAGTTGAAAAAGGGCTACATTATACTGGGCTGAATATAACATTTCCTTGACAACTTCAGTCATCTTCATCAGTGACAAGCCCTATGATATCCTATGCTATAGACGTGACTTTAGGGCAATTTTTATCTGTGTGGTACAGGGTGACTGTTAAAAAAAAATCAGACTTATGAGCCCCTCCCTGGATCTACTGAATCAAAATCTCTGGGTTAAAGACCAGGAGTCACTCAAGTTTCAGAATCACTGCCTCAGGCTATGTATGGGCATTTGACTCTGTTTATACTCCTAGACACCAACTGTAGCTTAGATCTTGTGTCTGTTTTTCATGGCTTTTCCGACCTCTTCCACCCTGCAAGTTGACAGCTATCGTTTCTCACTGCCAACCAACACTGCAGCATACATTTTTCCTATTTTATCTTCTAGCTGCCAGTGCTATGGTTTCCAAGCTCTTTCTTTTTCCTTTTAGCACACTTTCCTGAAAACTGATTCTTAGGCAGATGCCAGTGTAAAGCACATAATATCAGAGCTATTCGGACGCAACAGGGGGGAGTGGCTTGGATTCCAATGCTGGTCCCACTCCCTTTCCTCTGCCCTCCCCCTTTGCCACCATCCATGGGGGTCCTGAGTCCCCTCCCAGATTCCCTATGCTTCACAGAAAGCACTTCCAAAACCACTGAAATAACGCAACTTTCTGGGGAATCCTGCCACACGCAGTTTGGAGATCATATCGCCAAATGTATAAACAGCCTCTATATTATATTTACAAAGTCACCCCTTACAGTGAATATCCTTAACGTGGGAAACGATGATCGCATTGTATTAGTATTTGGACTATCGTCTACTTTTGAAAGGCTCTCAGAAAAATAATGGTCAAGGAAATTTGCCTTTTCAAGAAAATCTCTCCTCTGTGAAAGAGAATGTAAGAGCATCCAGAAAAACTTTCTAACCTTTTAAAATTTTAGGCGTCTTACATTGGCCGTGTTCTAAATAAGTCAGTAGTATAAATAGTCTAAAAATAAGTTTCAAGCAGCAGTTTCTAAACTTGCAAAAATATTTAGGCGAAGTTCTCTTATGCTCTTTTTGGATATTTCCTCCAAATTTATAATGTTAGATGCAGAATTTAGGAAGTAAATTTAACATTATGTGCATGATAAGCAGGGGCACATGGAGGGTACATGATTTCTCTGGTGAATTAGCATGAGGTTCAAAGACATGTCTAGAGAGAGAGATATTATCACTGTGGCCAAAGTTTGACACTGAATGAATACAGGTAAAAGGTGTACAGAGTGTTCCTTTTACTGTTCTTTCAACTCTTCTGTAGCTTTGAAATTTTTCAAAATAAAATTGGGGGGAATGTTCAAACGCACGTACAAATGAAGCACAGTCATCGGGGCCTGGACTAGGGTGAGGAAATTGAGGCACCTAAGAAAGCACCTGCGGGACTCTCGGAGGGTGAATGCCTCCTTGGCACCGGTACAACTCCGAGAGTAAGCACCTCCTTCAATTTTGTACCATAGGTGCTCACTTGTATCACCCTCGCGTTGGCCCTAGTACTCAACCTTAGCAAATACACCTGCTTTCTCAAACTGACTGTAGTAATCCTAAAGAGAAGAAGCTTACAGTCAATGTTATGTATGCATTGATTCCTTCATTTATTCACCAAGCATGTATCGCACCCCAGCTATATGCTAAGTGACCACTCGGCTAGGAACCTATTCTGTGCTAGTAAACCATTTTGACACTCGAACAAAAGAATCTTAAACCAAATTCCTGCCACTCGTTTATCCATCCATGTGTTAGGTGCCAGAGACACTGTGATGACAGATCAGTCCCTACTAAAATGTCCTACTATCTGCCAGACACTGCTTTAATGCTATTATTTTCATCATCATCATCCTCTATTGGCATGTCTATTTTCCCAATTCCATGGAACTATTTCAAGGTAGGGAATGAATATTATTCATATTTGTTTTTTTGCCACCCAGGATGGTGATAGATAAAGTATTCAGTAAATATTGCTTGAATGGATGAAACCATAAATCTACTTATTTGTTCTTCCTCAAAGATTTGCCACATTTAGATGACTATGAAACTTCTTCCCAGATTGCCTAATATTGTAATACTAGCTAACATGTACTGGGTGCTTACAAACTGCCTCATATTTCCTAAGCTCTTTCCATATATGAACTCAATTAAGCCTTGCAACAAGGCTAAGAGTCTCCTTTTACCAATAAGCACACGGGAGAGACTTTGTATCCTTCCAAGGGCCACACAGCAGGTAAGAGGCTGTACCAGGGTTTGAACCCAGGACCTCAGCTCTGGAGCGTGCCCACTCAGTGACTCTTTTAAGTCACCTCACAATTCTGACCCAAAGAGGTGCTCCCCTACCCCAAACAGCACTCATCTTCAGCTCACTTTTCACCAACTATTTCCTAGGAAGATCTAGAGGGCACCAGGGACCCTTTTAGTGAAATGATCCTCAACTCCCACGGCCAAGTCAGACTTTGGGGGACTTCCTGCTTAATTTCACCTTGTCTAAATATAACCAGCTAAAAATAACCCGAAAGGGAAGTGTCTCAGAACCGCCAGAGGAGCCGCAGTACACTGCAGAGGACGTGATGTGAAAGAATGATCCAGCCTCCCTAAAACACTGAGATGCTTCCCAACCCCAACCAGTGGCATATTGGGATGAAAAAACAGAGTCTCCAATTATCGAAATACCACAGTGTATTTAATTATGCAATTGTCTTACTGTATTAACAAGAGCTAAGGCACAACAACAATTGCTGAGATTTTTGCAATTTGGAAATGCAGGATTTAGTCTTCCCCTCAGCTGACTACTTCTCATGAGTCTGTCCATTTTTCTGGGATTATGGAAATGATCTTATTTTTGAACTGCTTCATTCAGAACTCGAAAGTAAATCGGACCCCCATTTTTGCCACTCCTTAAAATATGACCCCGCTACTGACTGAGCATATTTCAAGGGAAAAGATCTGCAAATTCACATCATTTTTGTTTTCACCAATCACTTCAGGCTCTCTCCTCCTTGGAAATTCAAGTAAATATAATGTAAAATATAAATTAAAAAGCAGTTATACAAATTACATATTTTCAATGACGCGAATACATTCACAAATACATTCCTATTCATCTGCTTAATAAGGTCCTATCCCAAAGGGTTCCTGTATCAGACTGTAAAACCCAGAGTATTTCATCAAAACATCTAATATAAGTATGCTGTGATATTATCATGCACTTCTATTTGCCACCATCACCTCAGCGAATATGAAATATAATCATGCAAAATTAAACATTCCATACATTTTCTATTCATTCTCTAACACTCTCCCTATACTCCAAAATAGGCTATCACACTTTCAAGTTTACAGGGACAAAAGGTAAATCAAATTTCTTGTTTCTGAAAGCATTCCAAGTAATAGGTCTTTTCACTTTAGGCTTTTCATCTAAGTATCACCAGGCTCTTTACACATAAAATATAATTAATCCATACCGTTGGCTACACCCCTATCCAATGGGAATCCTCCTTGCTGATATTCACTCATGGAGAAGCATACCTGCATTTTCTCAAGCTAAATTTGGTCCAGGCTATTAGGAATATGTTTCATTTACTTGAGCATGACTGGGAGGCATAATCTTACGTAGGAAAACCTGGCCCCTTCTCCCAAATAAGTGATAGCGAAGAACACAAACGCGGGCCCCCAGTTGCCTGGTGTTTGAATCCCAATTTGCAATCATTTAGCTGCGAGTTGATGGAGCAAGTCCTTTTGGCTTTCCTGAGTTTCACGTTGTGCAGTAGTAAAATTGGGATAATCACAGTACCTTTCCCATAGCTTTGTCAGGCAGATGAAATGAGCCACTCTACGTAAGTCACCTAAAACATAGCCTTGTCCTGCCCAGATATGACACCTGACGCCTTTCAAAGCCATTTCCCAAAGATGACATCACTGGGGTCTCACTGTCTTCCTGGGAAACAGTGGGAGCAGATGCTATGATGCCCATTCTACAGGGGAAGAGAGTGAGTTTCAGACAGAGCTCCTGGTGGTCAGGACTAGAGCCCCTGAACCCAGCCTAGGATTCTTCCACTATTTCTCTTTACATTCAGAACACACTGACTCAGTGTCCCAGACAGATCCCTGCTTATGTTTCTTTGGGGTGGTGGCAGCGCAGGGGAGAGCGTCTTGTTTCAAACCCCTGTTTCTGTCGCCAGGCTTGTCTTGCATAGCAAAAGAGCCCCCGATCGGCAGAAGACACATCAACAAGACTGCCTTAATCATGCTTTCTGCTAACTACGAAATGAAAGTTAATTTCATGCCTTTCATTCACAGACAAAAAGGTTCAGAGCTGTTTAAATTCTCTTCAGCCCAATGACAGTTAGTAAACAGGAGGCTTCGTGTTCTAATGCTTGAAATCACCCTTCTTATCTCAATATATTATTTATGCACTCGGCTTAAAATAAACAGCAACTTGCAAGTAGGTGAGTGGTCTCATCCAGGATGAACCTTTTCTTTTTTTTCACTCTGGCAGTTACTTTAAAACATCAGTAAACAGCCTTAATTCACTTCTAACGAATTAGTAGGCGACTGCTGCATATCCAGGAGGCAAGCAGATTGTATTATTAACCAGAACAACGTTCTCCCTGTCAGTCATCTGCACCTCACAGAGGGACGTGGGTTTTGCTGTGTCCTTACTCAAACCAATCCATGGGCGCATGGGATTCCAGACGATTCCTGCGAGGTCATTCTCTTCCAGACCTCTGATTAGATCTCTTGACTCTGAGATGCAGAATGAGGCCTGCAGAAGGGAGATTCTCAGTGCTGCTTGTTAAGAAAGATGTAGACAATGAGAAGCTTCCAGAGGGGTAAAGAGTCGGGAAGTCAAAGCAGACAAGCTCTGCTTGTGGAGGGAACTGAGGCAGGGGGACCCGATAAGTACCACCAAATACTTGAAAAAGGGGTGTCACTTTGGAGGAGGAAGGCTGGTTCTTTGTAGGGATGGATAGTAACATTAGGACCCGAGCGTGGAAGATACAAAGAAGGTGGATTTGGGTTCAACTCAAGAAAGAATGCTCTAACAGAAAAGAGTTGCCTCTCGGGGTAGTAGGTCAGCCTTTGGGGGTGCTCGGGTACCCATCAGATGGAATGCTTAGAATTGGCCAAGAAATAGGACTAGAGATGAGAGACATGCATGGACCCTTCCAGATATAAGATCTTACAGCCTTGGAAATCCCGGGGGGGGTCTCACTAAAATGGGCTTCGCTAAGCAGTCACAACCCTTTTAAAATTTCTCTCTGGAGTTTTTAAAGGGTGATAGCCACCCTTTAAAAATATATATACCATGAGTTAAGCTGGGCATGTCTTTGGCCAATCTACAGTTGTTCACACAACACCAGAGCACTGTTTGACCTAACAAGATAAAAATATGTCCCATTCAGCAGGGAAAATCAGTTGAAGCAGCTGCTATAGGATTATACAGTTTCTGCCTGCTCTTGGGTTTTGTGGCTTGCAGGCCTCGGCCATTCCATGGACAGGAGTCCACTCGCAAGTCACCTGGGCTGTCACAAGGTCACAAAGGGGTGATCCACACTTAGCTCACCACTGTAGCCTCCTCCCCCAAACCCAAGTCGGAAAACACAATACTTAGCAACTTAAGGAATGTCTTGTCCAGTTTCATCATTAACAAAACATCGCTGACCTCAGTGAAACATGCAGTTGTCTCCCTGAAACCAATCGTTTCTTTGAGACACAAATGGACTGATCAAAACACAGAGTTAAACGCAAATCAAAAAGAAAGGGAGAGAGAGGTGAGGGAAGATAAATACAGATACCTTGCATTCATATCCAGGGTTGATATCAACATTTTTACACAATATGCAGACATGTATTCTTCCAAATTGTCTAGTAAACATTAACCAAATATTCTGAGGGGTGGGTCAGGCTCTTCTACATCCAACATATTGACAAACCATTAGAGAGTTCAGAAAAGTTAAAGTCTTCAAAAGAAGTCAGATTCTCGATATCTGGGTGTGAAACTTGGTGTTACTGATTCCCTAATATGGCAAAAAACAGACATCTGATATTTGCACTTTGGAGTAACAGAACATAACATGACAATAATGTGGTTATACTTACAAAGTACCCTTCATCCATGGGGCTCCAATTTTACCAATATTAGTTCACTGATTTTCGCAAAAAACCTGAAAGGCAGAGGGTAAGTTTGTGTTACCCCCACTTTGCAGATGGGGATATAGAAATGCAATAGGAGAATAAATTATTGGTCTGTTATAGTAAGAGAATTCAGTAACAGGAGGACAAGAATTACAACTTTCATCTTCCGTGTCAGAAGGCAATTTGACCACCCATCTTTTCCTTGGGGACTGATATTTCCCATGTAATTTCCACCACGATCTCAAAGTATTAAACACATTCTACCCAGAGTAAGACGGTGCTAAATGGCACTAGGTCCAAAGAGCCCAGAGACCAATATTCCTTTAATACCAGAGAAAAGTTTAAAAAAACCTCCCATATCCGTCTAAACAGGGGGAAAAATTAGATTGACAAAATACAATCATCTAAGTAAAATTTGGCCTGAAAATAATGTTACTACTGTTCAGTTTGTTACATACATACTTATGTTCACATGTCAGCATATGGACCTGTCTTTAAAAATTATTCCAAGGAAGTCAGAAGCTTCAGAAGTAATCTCGCTAACAACATTTTTAGAAGGGTGTATTTTTAACAACCCTTTCTAGGACACCCCATCCTTTCTACCACTCACAGGCCATTTATTCACGCATTGACCAAATAATCAGTATTTACTGAGTTCTATGTTTAAGTTTAGCACTCCATGTGCTTTCTTGGAGGACACAAAAATGTGTATGACACAGGTCCCGTCATTAAGATACTTATAATCTTATGGTTCAGTGATTCGAAAACAGTAACAATCTCTCTGATCTAAAACACTCTGGAAAGATTTGATGGTTTCTGGACACTCCTGGTGAGCTGTGAACACCAGTCCCAGAAGGACGGTTCCTTTGGGGAATGTGCTCCAACAAGATGAGTTTGGGCTCTGTTTATGAACCATACTACTTGGGATTACAGAAATGCTAAAAACTGTGTCTCCTTAAAAATGTCTGACACAGAGTCTTCCCAAGCCCATGATTTGAGGGTCATGATCTCTCCTACTATCTTCACGTCCGCAGCCACACTGACCTCTTTGCCTGTCCCCAAATACCTAATCACAGGTCGTTTGCCCCTCCAATTGTTCCCTTCTCTTGGGAAAAGCTTCCTGCAGGTATTTCCATGATCTCTGTTCGTATCCCTGCTCAGTGATTTCTCCCCTGAACACTCCTCTAAAATAGCTGCATTGCTATCAAAAAGTATGCTAATAAAGACTGTTTTATTTCTTCTTTTCCAGTCTAGTCTAGTGCCTTTAAATTCTTTTTCTCACCTCCAGTACTCTGTTGAAGAGAAATGGTGAGAGCAGATATCCTTGTCTTATTCCAAAACTTAGAGGGAAACATTCTTTCACCATGAAGCTAAACTTACCACCCGACAATTCCACTGTTACCATTTATTTCTATGAAATTTCCCGAAAAGCACATCCCTAGAGACGGAAAGCAGATCACTGGTTGTCTGGCCCTAAGGGAGCGAGCCAAGATTGACTGCAAATGGACTGTGGTGATGGTTGCAGAACCCTGTACGTTGACTAAAAAATCATGGAACTGTACACTTACAATGAATGAATTTTCTTTCATGTTAATCATAATAAAGCTGTTATGAAATGCTAAAATAAAACACCGAAAATAAAATAAAACAGCTGCAACTCACCAGGCTCCATCCCCTTACTGTTCTTTCTCTTTCTCCACGAGGCTCCCCACAACCCAACATTACTGGTCTTTACCTGTTTTTGTTACCCTATGCCTCACCCACTAGGATATAAGCTCCATGAGAGTGGGGACTTTTTTGTTCACCACTAAATCAATCCTAAGGTCAAGGCGCCCCATAAATACTGGCTGAATGAATGAATCACAGTGCTGAACTGGGTGCTCTGCCTTTCTCCTGCATCTTGTTTTACTCTCACTGGGATACTGTTGTAATTACTAACAAATACATCTCAAAATTGGCTCATAATAGGTTTTTCCACCTAAAGGGAAAAAAATTCACAAATAGTCAATGAAATGTTTCTGAAAAATATAATAAACACCCATTTTTAGCATTTTCCCTTCACTTGATTGTTCGAGCGCTGGGCCAAGAGTCAGGTAACCCTGCTCTCCGACCAGCATCACTGTGGGCTGCTCTGTGGCCCTGAGCTCTTCACCCTCCAGGGTCTTTGTTTCCCAATGGTAAAATAAGAAAGTTTAAGAAGCTTATTTCCAGGCTGCCTTCCGGTTTGGAAACTATGGAGATCAACATACAGGTGATGGGCCAAATTATATTTTTACATCTTCTGATTTCATACCACTTTCTATGTATAAGCTTATCTCAAAAGTAGTGAGGTCATTTCAACGAAGCAAGACGAAATCCCAGAGGGAAGGAGTTGATTATCTAACCGTATGTACAAGCATGCCAATTTTGGAGAAACACCACAGGTATCACCAAAAGCTTGTTCCCCACCACCATGCATGATCACGCCACCAACATACAACAGACATGCAAAGAAAGATGCCACATCAGCTGATTATGACGTCCTGAGTTACAGACACTTCAGTGGGGCCTTTAAACAGATTTCTTATTTACTTGCACATTAACAAAACTCGTACCTTTGCCAGTCACAATTTTTTCCCCAAGCGTCTGAACATCCAAAGAGATTTAGAAGCAATTAACATTCACGAGTAACAGAGTAATCAACAAGGGACTCGCTAATGGGACTGGACAGAATCCAAAAGCAGATATTAGGATAATAGTGAGTTCCTGACATAGGTTACAGTGTTAATTCTGGAGGGCAGACTCGTGGTATGTTTTCAATAGCTTTGTGGGGCCTGCTGTCAGAGCCACATATGCCTCCTCTATATATGGTTCCCAGCCCCCCCTACAACATACTTTTTTTTTAACTGCTATCGAAGAGAAGACATTTTTGCATTGTTATAACACAACCTCTAGCATTAATGGTATATATTGAATTCAAGTTTATTTTTAAATTGCCTACCTGACAAAAATGTTAAAATGTCATTTTTTCCCACTTTGGGTCTCTAGACTATCTTCACCTGTTAGCTCTTGTAGCTAGAGGCCACAAAAATAATAGCTATGAATTTCCACCTAGACGCTTCCCCAATAAATGTTGCCACTTACTTGCGTGCACACGGGTTGATACATCCCAAGTACACAGAAAGACATGGGCACTCCCATTCCAACGAGCTCTATGCCTGCCTCCCGGTCAGTTTTTCTGACCTGTTTTCATAAATATCACTCCAAAATCAGCACACACACACACTTTATCTTATCCTACCAGGAGAGTCTCTGGGTAATAGAGAGTGTTTCCACTGTTACTCTTCCTGCTTCCGTTTCCTTCATCTCTCATCATTACCATCCATCTAAAATGCCAACGCCAGGCAAATCGATCTTGACCTCCCTTTGGACCACATTCCTGAATCCTTGCCCTGGCGCTCCTTCTCCCTCAGCCTAAAGTGTGAACGGCTCAACCTTCGGAGGCTGGACCTCTCCAGACCCACACATGCCTCTCAATCTTCAACTCCCCTGCTAGCCTTCCTGCGGGGTCATCTTGTCACTCTCATGACCATGACATTCATATCGAATCACAGGACATCTTCCCTTACGTACGGACTCTGGGGCCCAGGTGGGCAGAAAGTCCAGTGTATTCCCATTTTTCAGTTTGGGTGTAATTCATCACTGCTTACTGTGGTTTGCTTTATTCTCTGTGGCCTAAGAAAATAAATTCCTTCCAAGGTTGGGCTTTTAAATTTTTTCAGATAGTTTAACGTTAGATACGAGTATATAACTGGATAAACACCATTCATTTTGACAGTAGTAATATTTTTCTGGTGGTCCTACAGCATTCATGCTCTATTCCATTTCTTTCTCCTTCTACTTTGCTGTTTCTAGCTTTGAAAGGATCCCTTCTTAACAAGTCAGCTCTTTTTTTCCTTCACCTCCCCATCCCAGCACACACCCATTATGAAAATGTATCCCTATCTAAAGCTTTGGTTTATCCCCTGGATACAATCAGCCGCTGATACACAATCTACCACCACCAGGCTGTGCGTGCTAAAAGCCTGTTTTGACAAAGATTTTACACAACAGAATCCAAATTAAAGGGAAGTTATCAACAGACCCATACTTGAGAATCCCTCACTTTATCTCTGTAGCAAGTAGTTTCATATTCCCAGCACCAGCCCCAAGGCTGGGAGACTCAAGCTTCTGAGGGCCTCCGTGGCACACACACATCTCAATCACCCAATCATCACCTCACCTCCCCCAGCTCCCTCCCCACCCCAAGTAGCAGCAGTTGAGATTAAAGTGCTTCTGGGGCTGTGGTAATCCAGTCAGGGCTGGGCGTGCTTCAATCTCTACCATTCCATTCGGCTGGAAAACATTTTGGCAGGATGCCTTTCAGCTGCACTCTGCATTCCGCACTGGTCCCTTGTTTATTTTTGACCGCTCCGCTCTGCAGAAGTGAACGTAGCCAAGGGCCATCCTGTCCCGGGAACAGGGCTTCACCTGCCTTCTTAAACTGCAGGATATCAGAAGCACTCCTGGCATCAAGGAGTGGAGTGTGTGTGTGTGTGTGTGTGTGTGTGTGTGTGTGTGTGTGTGTGTGTGTGTGTGTGTGTGTGTGAGAGAGAGAGAGAGAGAGAGAGAGAGAGAGAGAGAGAGAGAGAGAGAGAGAGCGCGAGGGCAAGAGAGAGAGAGAGGAGAGAAAGAAAGAGATTCTAATGCACCCACCTACAGGTGGGGAGCAGGGACAGCAGGGGTAAATACTGCACACATAGTTTTTTTTAACTTTAAAGATTAAAGGAAACCCATTTTTCAACCCTTTGCCTTACCTAAGCACTAACCAAAAATATTCCCCGCATTCTATATTAGTCAAGGCTTTTCAGGGGTCCTTATCCTTTCTAGATCCCTTTGGCTATCAGATGAAATCTATGGACCCCTTCTAAGAAGAACGGTTTTCAAAGGATTACAAAGGAGATTAATTACATTGAAACATTTTCCATCCTGAGTTAAGAAGCCCAGCGGGGTGTGGTTTTAGTGGATGGGAAGTAGAGCTGCTGTCTGGATTTTTATTTTTTGAACTTGGGATTTCTGCCCTGGAGACTTGTGCTGGGAGAGTGATGGGTGGTGGCAGAAAGCAGAAAGTGGCCTTTGCATACTGTCCCCGTGACTGTACACCTTCCTGTACACAGGCTTTGCAGCTGTTTCTGTCTTGCAAACAACCCAGGCCCATGAACCCAGAGCCCTTCAGTATTTGATCCACTGAATTACCTAAGAATGTAGACTTTTATTTACAGCCCTAAGTAGATTTTAACTACTCGTGAGAAAGAAGCAGAGGAAGAAAGAAAGCAATTTGAGAAATTTTGGAAAAGCAGAACTAATGGTAAAAAAAAAAAAACCCTCTATTCAACCATGTATTCTTTCACCAAATATTTACTGAGCACCTTCCTTAGAGTCACAGTGGTGAATAAATGACCTATAGAACTTTCCAAGGAATTTACATCCAAAGGTAGGGAGATACCCTCTAAGTAAATACATAAGTAAATGTAAAACAAGTAAACATATGTCTAGTGGTGATGAATTCTTCAGAGAAAAACAAAGCAGAGGAGGTTAGGGAGTGTAAGAACATGAGCTCACACTTCATTACAGCATTTATTTCCCCATTTCATGTCACTAAGTATTTGTTGCCAAGCTCCTACTATGTTTCAGGCCCGGTAATGGGCTCTGGGGAAGCCATATATATATATATATATATGTGTGTGTGTGTGTGTGTGTGTGTGTGTGTGTGTGTGTGTGTGTGTGTAGGTGGATGGATGGATGGTTGGATGGATAAATAGATATGGATATGCATATATACACATCACACACTTAATTTCCAGTTATTTGCATGTGAAGGGTATACAGTCTTCACCAAGCGGGGTCTGTGTGTAATGGTGCAATCTGACTGCAGTTTCTTTTAAAGGGCAACTGATGAATGCCTCTAAAGGGTACCCGGAGTCGGAAGGGTACACTGGGGTCTGTGTCTGCTGTGCTGAAGGACATGGGTGTTGGAACCATTGAGAGCCCTGGTTCGGGGTCCACAACCATGATCCTCCCTCAGCTCCACCACCTGCCTCACTGAGTGGCTGTAAGCAAGTTACATCACCGCTTTGAGCTTCAGGATGCTCATCTACAAAGTGAGGATCCCAGGTGCTGTGGAGTTCAAATGCAGTCAGGCAAGGAGAGTGGCCAGCACAGTGCCCGGCACAAGGAAACTGACAGATGAGTCCGTGCCTCCCTCATCTTCTCATCCAGGAAAAACACGCACACCAGAAATGCAAAAGCCCCCAACAAAGGGCTGTGCACCTAGAGTAAGGATACAGTAAACGCTTTTGCTTGTTTTCTTTGTTCTTTGACCCAAATAGTTCTATGGAATACCAGATGGTACTTTAAAAAAAAAGTCCACAGTCAAATAAGTTTTAGAAACAACAAATGAAATGAAGCCACATGGGTCTTTACTTCAGGTTTGCCTGTTCTGTAATACACGGATGTGAATCACATAGCTCCAAGAAATGTGAACAATGGCATGAGTGTTTCCCACCTTACATGACCCTGGAACCCTTTGGCAAATCCTATATGACAGTCATTCAATGGAACCGACTTCAGGAAATATAGATTTGCTCTAAGAATAAATGAATCAAAAGATAAGGAATCTATATCATCTTTGGTTCTGATGGCTTTCTTTGAAAAGGCAGACTTGGGCATATTTTCTGCAAACCAAGAAAGCCTGGTGTCAGTGCTTCCTATCCACTGGACCACAGCAAAGAAAAGAAGTCGTTATTCTGGAACCACACCGCATTTGGGGGAAGTGTCGGCAACATCTGAACACTTCTCATTCCCCAGGACAGGTAATTCCCCTATTTTCTTCAATAAATGGGCTCAGACTGTCATACAGAGTGAAGTAAGTCAGGGAGAGAAAAACAAATATCGTATATTAACACATATATGCGGAAACTAGAAAAATAGTACAGATGAACCGGTTTGCAGGGCAGAAATTGAGACACACGTGTAGAGAACTAACGTATGGACACCAAGAGGGGAAAGCGGGGAGGGGCGGGGGGGTGATGAATCGGGCGATTGGAATTGACATGTATACACTGATGTGTATAAAATTGATGACTATTAAGGACCTGCTATATAAAAAAAAAATAAAATTTTTTTAAAAATGAGTTTCGTTAATTATTCTCTTGAAAGCCAAATCCTCTTCTGGCTACATGGGGAATCCTGCTACTTAAAGCCACCCCGGGTTTCCTTTAACATCTGAAAGCTTCACAGTGAGTGTGCATCACTTTCATAAACAGAAGATCAATGCTGGGGAAAAAAGGAAAAGAAATTCTGTAGAGATGTGTTGATATACCAGTGATCAGTCCAAAAATTACCTACCTGCACATGAAGATTTTTATAGATGGGGTTTTCCTGAAGATCTTACTTAATATTAGTACACTTAATAAAACTGAAGCAAAAGAGGGAGGCAAGGAGGAAACTGGGACAAGATTGTTCCTCACATGCTTAGAATTCAATCTCAGGAGGAAGGAATCACCCACATTCTCCCATTCTCCAAGGCAAAGATAGAGAGAGAGAGGGAAGGAGGAAGGGAGGAGAGGAAGAAAGAAATAGAGAGAGAGAGAAAGCAAATGAGAGAAAAAAAGCAAGAGTTGTTGAGAAGCCTAAAGTGGGGGGAGGGGAACACAAACCCACAGGTGAAGTTGACCCATGTCAATACAAAAGGCTTTGTGCAAGGACTCTGGTATTAATGGGATTTGGACCACTAAAGACCTGCAAATCACGTACAGAACATAACCAAGATGCGGGAGTTATTTGTGAAATTAATGTCCTAAGTAACATGAAGCTCGGACTTCCGGGGTGGCGCAGTAGTTAAGAATCCACCTGCCAATGCAGGGGACACGGGTTCGAGCCCTGGTCCGGGAAGATCCCACATGCCACGGAGCAACTAAGCCCGTGCGCCGCAACTACTTAGCCTGCGCTCTGGAGCCCGCAAGCCACAACTACTGAAGCCCGTGTGCCTAGAGCCCGTGCTCCACAACAAGAGAAGCCACGACAATGAGAAGCCCGCGCACCACAAAGAAGAGTAGCCCCCGCTCGCCGCAACTAGAGAAAGCCCAAGCGCAGCAATGAAGACCCAACACAGCCAAAAAAATATATATATTTATTAATAAATTTAAATCTTAAAAAAAAAAAGTAACATGACGCTTAACTAGCAGGGACAGTCGCCGCATTTTGCGTCACTGCTGCCGGCTGGTGGCCCGGCTGGGAACCGGAGCTGCCCGATCAGCAGCAGCCTCCCACCTGGGGCAGGACCAACTAGGTGAGCCTTCACCCAGCAGTGAGCTCAGGAGGAGCTGGTGTGTGTTGGCAGGGAGACTGTGCCGCTCCCTGAATCCATCAGTAATGCAAATGGTACACCTGGTGGGGGACCTTCTGAGCCTGAATCCTGGGGCCCTGGGTTTAGAAAGGAGCTTTCACTCTTTCAATCAGTCTTGCATCAATGTCTCGAGGGTGTCTGCAGCCATTTGGGGTCTTGAAGATACTGGGATGGACCACACAAAGCCCCTGCTCTCAAGGAGCTTACATTCTCCTGGCAGAGGGAAAGCCAACAAGTAAATACGAATTTCTATTGGTTATAAGACACATGAAGAAAATCAAAAATAAAAGAGGAAGAGAGAGGGCTCCCGGGGGCGGGGAAATGTGCTCAGAGAAGACAGCTCCGAAGAAGAAACATTTAAGTGAAGACTCGAATAACAAGGTAGACCCCACCCTGTCAAGACCTGGAAAGCACAGTGGAGGAGGGAGTGGGCAAATACTCCCTCAGACTAAGCAGAGGCCACCATCACCCCTCACTTCCAACCAACTCAGCTTTCGGCAATACTAAATTCAAAAGCTCACAGGCGTGTTTAATCTTAAAATCTTAAATTGCGTACCATGGCTGCTAGGAAAATCTATCCTGAATCGGGATATTTTTAGAATGGTCCACTTCAGTTTCTTGAAGTACTTTTTTCCCTGTTCAACCAGAAGACCCAAATAGTCCAGGTAACATCAGCCTCCTCTAAATACCTGAAACTGCATTCATCAGACACTCTTTAAAAATTCGATCTTACTTCAAAGCTGAGTGACTTGATTACTCCCATAACAGCATATATTACACTGATTACGGGATTATTCACATGCCATTTCGAAGAGGTTGGGCAACATTTCTCAACATCGCACCCACCAACAAACGGCGTGGTAAACGTGATGAATGGGATGCCAAGATTCAAATGCCTTCCATGTCCTGATACCATGATAAAATGCCTCTGCACTCTTTTTCTTTTAACTGATATTTTTTAAAAAGAGGGAGAGAGGAGTAATTATTTTGGTACAATACAGCTCAGAGAGAAGAAAAGAAAAAAGCACCAACAGGGTCCCAAATATGAGGCTTTTTCTAGGACGTGACACACACCAGGCACTCAGTAAACATAGGCTCCCCTCCCCATACTCCTTGCCTGAGTATACCCTGAGCAGTTATTTTTATATCAATAATTGGCCAATAGCATATTCATTGGCTCCTTTTTTTCTAACTGCCAGTCTAGTGCCATGTTTTCAACATGCTGGCAATTGGTTCAGCTTCATCAATTCATAAGAATGGCTTAGGGTGAGAACGGGGGTGAGGAGGTGGAAATTTTATAGACATGATTCACTGCTAATCGATGATTAGCATTTTATGCTCAAGACAATCAAATTCATATTATTTTACCCTTTAAAAGTTTTTAAAGGAACACTTATTAAAAAGCCAAAATGAAAACAGGGCATCACAAGTTCAAATAAACCATAAATTAGACAAAGAAGCATAATTCTACTGAAAACCATTTTATTAGCTAATCAACGTGTCATTTTTTTTTTCTATCGGCATCTACTTACTGTCATACAATTTCCATAAGGGCACCATCTGTATCTATAAAAAGAATTATCTTTGTGGTGATCTAGCAATCTACAAAAAATGGTGATATTTAACTTTTCTGAAGGGATCAATTTTAGAATTGGGTTAAAGCATTTATAAGACTCTTTTTCATGATGAACCTTAAAAGGACTTATCCATACATTTCAGTGAGGTTAGAAGCACTTGAAGTAAAGACACAAACAAAAAAACAACAAAATGTAATTTTGATGTATTAAAATGTAAAGTTCTGGATATTGACACATACATTTTTTAATCAAGCATAATGGGTCCCTACTATAAAGTCCAGTAAAACAATAATAAACAAAATATTTTATTTTTTTTCCATTCTGGCTGAAAGGGCAGGTAAATTTTCAATGTGATCTGATTTGATGCCGCACGCTAAGACAGAACCCAGTATTGGCCACGGTAGCTGCTGTGAGTTGAATCAGCAATCAGGCTAGTTCACTCATTTATGACACATGATCAAACCATGCCTTGTCCAGTTCTTAACGCTAGCCTTGCAAGGGCAAGGCACTGGCCTAATGATGGCTAGTCAAGCTGGTGGGAATGAGCCAGCAAACCCCTTACCACTAATGGAATAGAGACTCATAATAGAAGCCCTTCTGTTGGACACAGACTTCATACATAGATGACAAAACATGGGTGCAGGGAGAGATTTGTTTAAAGAGTTTCTATGGCTATCAAGTAGGACCTCAGAGAGAAGAGTTTTTGGTTTTACAAAGGTGCATTAACTTCAGCTTTGAGTCAATCCAAAGAGCAGGATGCAGTTTGAGAGAATCAACAAAAGACAAAAGGCTCACTCTTGGTTAGGATGCAAATTTCTCCACTAGTAATCAATTACTTTGTAAATTTAATTTTAAACAAGATTTAGAAGGATTATGATTAAAAATCTATATGACATACTAACCAACAAAATAAAAAGGCAAAAAACAAACTCATATTTATACTTCATTGATTGATTCCTTAATTTGTATGGGTTCATGGATTTCTATCAAATATCAAGGACCATATTAAGGATCGGGAACAGTGAACAAAACAGACAGTCTTTGCCCTCCTGGAGCTTTACTGTCTTTAAAAAAAGTATGTGTGAATTGAGTGGAAATTCACCAAATCATATTAGTGATTTAGTTAAGATATGTAAGTACTCTGTTTCCTCTCTTGAATATAGTTTTATTGCTTTTAAAATCTGAAGCATTTATTGTAAGTAATTTGATTAGGTACTGGGACCAGGAAGTAATCTTTCTGGACTTGTTTTTTGTTTGTTTATTGAAATGTTATTCATTGAAATGTTAACTTTGGAAGAAACTTTGACCATTGAATATTTGAAATATGTTAATCAAATAGAGAATGTTTAGGGAAACGTAACAAAAAACATATTCAGGAGTGGAAAATGGGTCTACTTGGGGAAGGATAAGGAATTAGGCTCATTTCTCCCAAGAAATAACTTGATTATTATCTCTGTGGGGAATGAACATGTAAGAGAATGAACTCTGGGATCAGACAAGTTCTCTCTTCAAATCCCGGCTCTCCCACTAGGTAGGAGAAGCTCTCCACATCTCAGTTTCCTTATCCATAAAAGGGGCATATCACAAGAACTACGTGAGTATAATAAATGTAAATAGCTTAGCAGGTAATCCTTAGCTGCCTTCATCATAACACATCATCATCATCATCCCAAAAGAACCCAAGATCTGTTGTAATAAAGAGCAGCTTTAGACTATCCTGGTGGTAACCACAAAGGAAGCAGGTAACAATCTATCCCGAGAAAACACTAGAACTTAAATCACACGTCCCTGGCTCAAATCCTAGCTCTTCTCATGCTAACTTTGCAAACTTGGATAAAACTCTTAAATTTCTGAGTCTCATTTTCCCCAGCCCTAAAATGGGCCTCATAGAACTTATTTAATGAGATAATATATAAGGAAGGATCACATACATCATCTCATTATACACAGGACACTCCTCATTTTACAGGAAAGCACATTCTGACAATAACATACCATAAAATTATCTCTTTTTTAACCACCCAGGTGAAAAATTCCCAGAAAGATCATGAACTTGAATTTCAGCTGCACTATTCACTAGATGAATAACATCTCTTAAATTCTCTGGGCACCGGTTTCTGGTCAGGAAAATAGCATACTCATTGTGAGGATTAGAAATTAGACGTGCAAAGTGCCCAGGAGGGTCTGGCACATCACACATATTCCCTGATAGGTAACTTCCATCCCGCTCTGTTAAACAACGATTCATTTCATTTTTAATATGTATATTCCCACACTCTAAAAATCCTTAAATGAAAAGCATTATAAATAACCTTGGATGATCTTTAAATAATTCTTTATGGTTTAGAGGGGGAAAAAATCTATAGAAACATAAAAATCCAGGGTGTCAAATATACAGTATAATCATTTTGTATGATCACTGCTAATACAGTTCAATCTAAATTGCAGTCTCATATTTGACATAATTATATGTAACCAAACACTAATAAAAATTGCTGCCTTATATTTCAAATTAGTAATTATGGTAGTAAAAATTAACAACATGTCAGATATAAGACGGTGATTTGTTCTGAAATGTATTAGAAATCATTATACTGTATGATAATTTTAATTACAGTTGGGTAGCAAGAGAGCAGGCAGCGCTTAGGGCTCTAAGTGCATTATGGGAATCAGCAGCTCTTCAATTCAGCCCTAACTCTGACTCCCTTGGTTTGAGTTCAGGAAATGCACAGTTCTTTCTCCACCTTTAAATAGTGATCACAATTCCCTCTGCAGAATCAGTACTATCACGAGGTTTGAAGCCATTTTTCCAGGGTTTTAGAATCCTTATTCTATCACTTTCTAGCCATACAAATTTGACTGACAGGAATTTCTCTGTGCCTCTGTTTTCTCATCTTAAAAATGGAAAACATAGGGCTTCCCTGGTGGCGCAGTGGTTGAGAGTCCGCCTGCTGATGCAGGGGACACGGGTTCGTGCCCTGGTCCGGGAAGATCCCGCATGCCGCAGAGCGTCTAGGCCCGTGAGCCATGGCCGCTGAGCCTGTGCGTCCGGAGCCTGTGCTCCACAACGGGAGAGGCCACAACAGTGAGAGGCCCATGTACTGCAAAAAAAAAAAAAAGGAAAGCATAGCAGTACCTAACTCAGAGAGTGATAATAGCAGCTAAATTAGATCATTCTGTGGGCAATACTTAGACTGGCAACCGGAACATAGTAAGTCTTCAATATATAATAGTGGTTGTTATTATCATTTTATATTAATATCCAGATCAATCATTTTCCTAAGCTTAATAATAGTGACCAAAGGTCCTATGTAGAGTAGATATGTGCTGAATGTTAGCTTCTTTCTCTCAGGACACTGCAGTCTTCAAAATTTAGTCATTCTCCTTTCCTCTCTCCTTCCATGTTTTCCCCATTTCTTTTTACTCACTCTGTTTTGTGAGTCAATGGGAAGACCCCATTCTTTATATTTTCACCTCTCAGGAATGTCTGGCTTTGGCTTATCCTTTCATGGCATCTGTTTCCATGTTGTCCTTAACATTGACCTCTAAACAAAGCCATGGCCTCTAAGCATGGTCCAGTGTCCAGACTCCACGCTCCATTAATGATGACGGTGGAGAGACTGAGAAAGTCCACCACCTGCCACGAGATGGGCAAGTATATGAGGCACGAGACTCACAACCCCACTCATATTACAAGTTGCCACACCTGACATCTGATCACTAGGCTCTAATTTAGGAATTTAATGCCCCTCCCACCCTGCCTATGCAACCTCCCCCAAAATAAGTGAAATTCATTATTCTAACATTAAAACCATTTGTTTATTCAGAGTTACCGATTTCTACCACTTTTAAAGATCCGTTGATTTATGCAATTTAAGAAAAAAAAAAAAAGATCTCGGGGCCTTGCCACGTCTGTGCAAACTTACCCACCTCCAAAATCTCCATGCATTTACATGGTTTCCTACAAAGTCGGGGAGAACTCCCAGCATTATGATAAAGCACCTTTCCTGTCTGCATTTCCATACTGTTTCAGGGAAAATATTCAGGGGAACAGACTGGACTGCTAATTAGAGAACTGTCTGAAACCACCAAGAACCACATTTCCATAGGTGCAATAAGTAAAGACTCTTCATTAAAATCACTGCTCTCTGCAAGGGAAAGCCGTTTCAAGCGCAATAGATCTAATTCACAGGAGTGATCATGCAGACCCAGGTACTGTATTCATTATTAACTTAAAAAGAATGCCAAAACAATTAAAAACCATTTTAAAAGGAAGGAATAAAATTTAGTTCTACCTAACTGCGGCTCAGCTCTAATTTATCTTCCAGCCACTTTCAAGGGATTTTACTTGGTCCTTAATCTAACATTCACCGGAAAGGGTAATTCTCATGAAATTACAATGGCATCTCTTGCATCATTTAATGCAAATGTTCCCATTCTTTGGAAATGGAGAGCAGCTTCTCCAATAAAGACCTCCTTCAAGGTGTAAAGTGGAAGAACTCCCAGATCTGCTTGAGAAGAATAAAACATCCCGTTTCAGAAGCTACTCAAATTTAAAACTCTGCTTGCACCCCTATGACAAACCGTATTCCAAATATAAGTTATTCACAACATGTTTGTTATAAGGCGAGGCATATGAATTCCTGCCGTGTCTTTCTTTACAAACATGTCAAGACTTGTGAACCCTTAATGAAATGCAGCATTTTAGAGGCACAGAGGAAGCTACAGAGATGCCAGAAAGAAGAGGCTCCTTTCCTGGGACTGGGGCTTTCTTATGCTAGTGATAGTTCTCATTATCAGAGATATTATATCATCTCAAAACTTTTATATCATCTCAAAACCAAATGGGGCTTTAGAGGTCATTGAGATGAGCCACTTCTGCTCACAGATGAAGAAACTGAAGCCTGAGAGAAAACAAGATTCGTCCAAAGTGTTAGGGCTAGTGAGGGGCAGAGACAACTGGGCCCAGGTCTGGCCTGGCCATCCCACGGCTGCCTTCCACTAGTGCCATAGGGTTGACAAGACTCTAAAATAGACTTTGCCCTCCTGGGGCACTTTTGTAAGTCCCATGGGGTGCCAACCTCCTGGTGTTCAGATAAAAGTTCTAAAAACTTGGAAGTGAGCTTATCCCAGTAGGATATTTTTAGTCATGCTATTGAAACCGAGTCCCCCTAAAATTGATTTCCCCTGCCGAATTCATCATTAACTTCTCTATCCAAAACTTTATTCTCTTTCTTGTACCACCCCCTGCTCCCCTCGGGATTATGGAGTAGCAAAGAAAAGGGGGGATTAAAATAGAACAGGACCCTGTGGTAGAAAAAAGCCCCTCTGTGTCCCCCATTTCTTATTTGTAGAAAAATGCTTTAGTCGCCCAGCCTTCCCTGAGCTCCAAAGAGCAGATTCAAGAAGTTATTAATTAGGGAAGTGACGGATGAAGGAACAAAGGAAAAGGAGTCAAGAAACAATAGTTCAGTGATAAAACAGAGTCTTAGCTCCTCCTCAAGGGATATATTTAATAGTCTGAAACATATTCTTGAGTTCTTCTGCAGGAACGAAGACTCGCACCCAGGTGGATGATGGTGACTACAAGCATGTAGACCTCAAACTGGTTGGAACCAGAAGGTTGATGATTAAGATACCTGAAACACCACCCTGTTACCTCACCACCAACCAATCAGAAGAAAGTCACACCCCCTGCAACCCTCAACCCAAATGTTGCCTTTAAAAGCCCTTCCCTGAAAGCCATCGGGGATTTAGTGTCTTTTGAGCATAAGCTGCCCATTCTCCTTGCTTGGAACCTGCAATAAATGCTGTACTTTCCTTCGCCACAATCTGGTGTCAGTAACTTGGTTTTGCTGCACAGCAGGCAAGCAGACCCAAGTTCGGTCTGGTAACCCTATAGAAGTTAGTTGGATTGATTTTATATTTGGCATTTTTTTAACTAAGGCCCAGGAGTGCAATCTTTCTCACTTGTTAACTCCTTTTCTCCCTTACACCACTGTTCACTAGTAACCAGAGGTCCCAGGCAGAAAATATCCACTTCCTACTCAATCCTCAGTCTGGGGCTTTCTGAGTTGGTGAGAACACAGTCATCTACCCTGGTTTAGTTTAAAGCAGGGCTCAGCAAACTTTTCCTGTAAAGGGCCAGAGAGTGACTATTTTAGTCTTTGCAGACCATTTGGTCTTTGTCTGAACTACTCAAGTCAGCCACTGTAGTGCAAAAGCAGCCACAGACATTATGTAAGCAAATGAGCATGGCTGTGTTCTGATGAAACTTTATCTATCTATGTTGAAACTGAATTTCATATAACTTTCACGTATCATGAAGCATTATTCATCTTTTTGATTTTTATTCAACCATTTAAAAATGTAAACACCATGCTTAGCTCGTGAGCTGTACAAAAACAGGCAGCAGACCAGATTTGCCTCGTCCCTGCTATAGTTTGCCAACCCCTGGTTTAGAGTTATGAAAGCACCCACTGCAAAGAAAACTTCCTTTTCCTGCCCAGCTGCTCTCTTTATAATTTGCTATCAGCACTCACCTGGCTCATCCACATTTTCTATTAGATGTGCACGTTCTTCCATTGGTGTGTGATAGGTATGATTTCAGTAAGGTTTTATCCCACTTGCTAGTAACTTCAGTTATCACACAGTGTTCCTGAGTGGGGTATCTTCCTCGATGGGAGATACAACTGAAAAGACTAACTTGATCACCAAGAAACAGTTGTGAAATTATGTCACTATGATACCAATCAGATGAAAGAGAAACATCCAGCCATGGGACAGTTGATATCTGTTCTACTACTGGATTTTTAGCCTTCATACATAAATATTGCTATTTATGTAAATATTAATTTCAGAAAGAAATATTTTAGTTTCACCTATGGCCAATATTAGCACCAACAAATCAATCACTGAGCTCATTATCAATCTTTTGTCTGTTCAATGAAGTAAGTAGGAACCTTCCATTTAAATACTTTTACACACAGCACAGCTCTACTGGCATCAGCATATTACAAAAACCAATTTTCTTACATCAACTTCTATCTACTTCTAATTCTGTAGCATAGCTCTGGGGAGTTGCTACAAGGTCTGTGTAAACTGAAAATCTAAATAACATTATGACGCCTATTACAGAACTAATTTATAATCTAATACCCCAGTTGAATTTAATATCCTATTTATTTATTCAAGCAAAATATCTGGAAAAAATATGTCACATCATAATGTAGTTGTTATGAAAATGGAAAAATAAAACAGAATTTTAGAGAAGGCATGATAATTGCTAGGGGCAGGTATGAGCAAGAATTTCCAAGCCCCTCACACAAAGGAGAGGCAGAGACGGGAGCCCTTTAATAAATAGAATTTTTGCTTTATAAAGCAATTATTGTCAAATTTAGTATTTTACATCAAATTTACAACTTTCAAATGTGATTCCTATTAATGTTATCTGCTCAGAGCTACTGCAGCATAAAACTGTTGGCCAACAGATGCCACCTCATCAACTGTCTTTAACAACTCCTTTCCCATCCTAGATGGAAGAACCAAGTTTACGGCAGCGTTCATAAGCACGCCCTGCCAATACAAATGCACAAGTGATGCCCGTATATATTATAATACATACGGCTGATGGAAATAACTCTACAGAGGCTTCTAAGAACATTAAGTTTCGTGCTGATTTTTTTATCTTAAGATAAATGGAAGGAAGGAATCAAGGAAGGAAGGAAAAGAAGCAGGGAGGAAGGAAGAAAAGGAAATGGTAATAATGACATCCTACCACAGATGCTCCTAGCCATCCAGGAAGCTGGGGATGATCTGATGAAAGTTTAGTGAGGCTCCACAGTACATTTACAGGGGAGTTGCTAAGACTCAGAGAAAGGGTAGCAGAACTGAAATCACAGTCAATAAAGAAAATGCTTACTGCTTGTTTTTTCTTGAGATAGGAGCCATGTTTTTAGTAAGTAGCAGCCCCAAGTTACGCTGGTCTAGGTCCCGAAGCATGTGCGCACCCAGGTGCACCCCCATGCTCACACTGATGACTTTCAATCCTCACAAAAAGGCAGAAGCAGCAGCCGTCTACACTGCAGGCTCTCAAACCCTGAGGTCCTTGAGTCCTGTTCCAAACCTGCATGTCTGGATTACGAGCCCTACACTAGACCGCCTAGTGATTCTGATGCACTTCAAAGTTTAAGAACAAGTGGCCTCTGTGATCATACTTGAAAGGCATCTGGGAAGAACACTTTGCTCTGGAAATTATAACACTGCTCTCTCAATATCCTCGAATTCCATAATTAGCAATTCATTCTTTTGCCTTTTAAAGATTTTTCTGGTCTCCACGGGTACGGAAACTGAACTCAAATATAACAATACCTAGAAAAAAGAGCTTAAGTCCTTGTACCAGATGATGCCTTGTTGGATACTTAGGCCCTGCAGAAATTAAACAAGGCATCACAAACAGGCAAGAAAATGCTCCATAAAAGGAGGATATCAACGATACAGGATTAGACTCAGTTCTGCACACATAAACACACATGGGTTGTGTGATCACATATAACTTCTGAGCAAAATGCGTGGGTGTCAAGGGTCAGGCATCCCAGCTTCATTCTAGTTCTGCTGTGTACAATCTGACATCAAAAGCACTTCACATTCAGGTCCCTCATGTGTTCCAGAATGTACCCATGTCCAAACGGGCCTTCCTTCGTGGGTATCCATTTTCAACAACATACACATGGAGATTCTGGTGTGAGAGTTAACGCTCTCTCCTGACAGATGGGCCTCCTCTGATGGTTTGCCTTCTCCAGATATAGAGCTGGCCCCCCACTATTTCCCAAGCATCCTTCCTAGGGTGGATTCTGTCTCCCTCCTCCTCCTGCCATTAGTGTCAGCTCAGTGAGAGTGCCTGGGAACTATGAAGACCACCTCTTCCCTGAACAATCCTACCTGCTCTTTGTGAAAGGTACACACATGCAACAGAAACCCAGCTCAGCATTCTATTGATTATTACCTATAAATCTCACTACTCGTAAAAAGGCTCCATGAAATACAATCCAGGGACATAAATCTCTCTGAGAGAGATGAAATCTGATGGGAAATAAAATTCCCTCATTTCATTTATTCCCTTGTTTAAAAGACTGACTTTCCAATCAGCTGGGAACATTAACATGAGATGGTTGGGGGATGGGGACAAAGCACAGGTGGAAGGCTCAGACCAACAGGAGAGCAAACACTCCCCGTGCCAGCCCCTCAGTGTGTGTCACCAGCAAGTGACATTCTCTGAGCCTCAGTTTTGTCACTCTACAATAAGTGGGATAAACTCCCTTGCACGGCTGCCATGAGATCAAATTCGATAGACTATAATGTACCATGCATACATTAGGCACTCAAGATGGTAGCTGTTACACACAGCACATCTCCACCTTTAAAATTCTTTTTAATACAAGAAAGAGAAAGAAAATAATTAGCTACCCCCCCCAAAGTCCATACTTTCTTCCCACAAGACCAAGTGATGGCCCATAAGATGGTTTTATTCATTTAACAGACATTAAATAAGCATCGACTATGTATCAGGCTTTGTCCTAGATCCTGGGAGTTGTTCAGGCTTGACCTCCAATTTTAAAAGGTGACAGCACCAACAATTAAGGTGACACACAAGAAAAAAACAGGTGGTGGGAAAATCATAATTTTTGGCAAAAATTCTCATACTGCACACAGGCCCGGTCCCCTGTGTCCTTCGTGAATCTTGAAGACTGCATCTGCCCTTTCAGAAGCCTTCAGAGATCTCCAGCCCAGTTCCTCCCCCTGGGTTCTCTTAGCTCCTGAGTGAAGGTCAGTCTCTGAATTTCCACATCGTCTTGCCACTGTGATTCAACAAAGTGACAAATCCCTACATTGTGAGCTTTATAAGGACGGGGACATGTTGTGTTAACGTCTTATTTGCTCCCTCATCAGAAGAGTGTCTGTACATAGTACTCAAATTGCCCCTCTGAGCTTCTGCTTCCAGAACAGGAAGCCTCACCGTCAACATCCTTCCCTCCATCACTCCTAGTGACCAGAAAGTCAGTCCCTGAGTTTAAGTGGCTGCGTTCCAGATACATTTTCCCACAACAACAAAAAATGACAAATAGGAACCGTTTCTTTCTAGAAGAAGAAGAAAAGTTTACAAGGCTGAGAAAAATGTTGGCATTAGCACTCACTCCAACTGTCCAGCAAAATTTGCCATGGCTTTTTCCCAGCTGATCTTCTGGGCCTTCTAATCCTATATTTCCGTGATCTGACCACGAGGCGAAAACCACATTCTGCTCTTTTCCACTTTGCTTGAACAATAAAATGGTCTTTGGTTTGAGTGAGTCAAGAGCCTGTTGGTTTCACTGTTTCTCTATACATACAGTATATGGTGCAAACGAACAAGAAGTCTTGAATCGACTAAATGTCGGGCAAAGATCAAAGCAAGGTTGAATGATTTCACAGGCATCTTGAGAAAGAAAGAATATGAATCTATTGAGTGGTCCTTGTAATCCCATTCTTAGGTCACACTGAGGGAAGTTTGGAGCTGCAGAAAGAACATGGAAGAACAAGATGATGGGGAAAGAGGTAACCGGGAGAAAAAAAAAACTCCTTCTATCCTGTAGAGTCAGGCCAAGCATTTGTTACCGTTGTGTCTAGCTCTCTAAACCAAAAAAAGTAAAATCAAAACAAAGAATGCACCAGCCAGAGCCAGGCAGACTCTCCCGCCTTGATTCACACATGGTCTCCTCGCTCCACACTCCCACCACAGATGGTGACAAAGCTCTGACACATGCGGCGCCCTCAGGCACTGAAACTTCCTCTGAGTCCCTCTGCAAGGGTGGCTGGCGGGTCCAGCTCTCAGCTGCCGTGGGGCAATCTCTGCCCCCCATTCTCTCTGCGTCCCATCAAAATGGCACACTGTTAGAAATGTGCTCAGGATGTGTGATTTGGGGCAGATAGTTGTTGGAGTCCCATATGCTTAAGGTACATAACTGGGCCACTGAGAAAAAGGAATTTAAGCATTCTAGAAAACAGCAGGAGAGCAAATTGGCCTTTCCCTCTGAGAGCTATTATTAGAGAGGCCCAGCCCAATTCAACCAGAAAGCCAATATCTAGCCCATCCATTCTTCCCCTGCAACAATGCCCCCAACATCCCACCCCCTTTCAAATAGGCCTGTCCTGATGCATCCCAGCTAGACACACAAGTCATCTTTAATGCTGACCACTGGCTGGCGGAGATCAGTGGAAGCATTCCTTCTCATATAGCAACTTCATGGTCCAGAGGTTAATTTCACATAATACCGAGAACTCCGGGAATGTGGCAGTGCATTTGATGTGTACTCGTGGAATTTGGCAACCAGCTTGCTCTTCTCTTTGTGTACCTCCTGAAGTCGCAGCTGCTGCCTAAACTTTGTAAATAAATGCTAAACAAATGCCAAATAAAGAAACCAACTTCCCAGGAAGCGGAAAGGGCAGGAGATCACAGTTTTTGTTCTCAGAAATATGCTGTGACCTGCTTCAGAGCTGCATCTTGGCAGCCTGGGTGTATCTCTGTTCTCCTGTGTCTTGAATGCTGTTTTACCGAGGGGAAAAAAGCCTTTAGAGAATGCTGGCTGGGAAGACAAAACACAGTCTTACTATTTCTTATAACACCTATTTCTATGGAAATGAGAGATTTTAAGAGTTAATTTTTCCATGGACTTCATCTCCAATCGTGCAATGAGAAAACAGGTTTCATTTCACTTGACTCTCAACTTTTCAGGCATGGACCCGTTGCACGTATGATGACATTCCTGGGCGGGCCTTCTTATTGCTCCTGGTCCTTTGGCCTCACGGGACATGTTTCTCAACATCAACTCCTTGCCAAAGCGGGTGGAGTTAATCACTCAACATACTCTGGTATGTCACTGTCTGCGTTCTCTTGGGCACAGGTAATGCACAACGGAATCAACCAACCAAAGTTGGAGAAGCCCAACATTTCTCATCACGGAGGAGAATATACTTTACAAGTGGGCTGTCAGGCAGCCACCTCTATTTCCCTGCCTATCTCAAAGGATACATCCATCCCAGATGCAAGATGAGAAACCAGAAGGAGGTGCAGGCATGATATATAGACTAGATGTGACTTACAGCTCCTCTCTGCCTTTCAGATTCTGGCTCCTAGTGACCCAGGCCAAGTAATCTGGGTAACAATGATGTTACTTATAGCTACCATCTACTAAACACTTAAATGCCAGGCTCTGTGCTATAGCACTTTATGTGTCTTGTCTTCTCCCAATAAACCTGGAGTTCTATAAATGGCAAAGATCTTTTCTCTGTTGTTTTCCTTTTTCTTTTTGTTCTTCTTTTGGTTTGCCATTGTCCCCACCACATAGTAATGACGAACACTTACAGAGCGCTAAGTAGGTGCCAGGTACCTTTCTAAGGGTGGTAAATACAGAAACTCATCAAATCCTCACAACAACCCTATGAGGTAGATAACTCTTGTTATCCTCATTTTTTACAGATGCTCAGAGAACTTTAGTACCTTGTCTAAGTAAGTGGTGAAAACCAGAATTCAAACACAGATATTCTGCTTTTAACCTCTATGCTATTGCAGGATGTTTACTGTACCAATAAGTAATTTTTAAATGAATGAAGGCTCTAAGGTAAGCATTACAACAATCTTAAGGGGAAAATATGACTACCCTTATCTACAAAGTTGGCAGCTGAGACTCAGAGTGGTTAAGTAACTTGCCCAAGGTCACACAGCTATGTGTGCAGAATGAGGACTCAGCTTGGGTCTTTCTGACATGGAGGCCCATGGTCTTGAAACAACTGTGGTATTTTAAACCATGCGACCAAGCAACTCCCTCTTCAGTGCTTCCATTCAGTGACTCCATTTCCCCCATCTTATCAAGAAAAGTACCTATATTTGCAACCAAAAAAAAAAAAGTTGTTTATGATAAAGCAGATACATCTCTTTATGGGTCTGCAACTGTTTTTTGTTTTCCCCAATAAGTTGTATAACAAAAGAAAGGCTGATATTATAGGTGACAAGTGAGAAGTGGGTCAGGCAGCTCTTTGATTTCAGGGGAGCCTGTCCATCAGAATTTGTCACTGATGAGGACCTTCTCTGTGTGGTTACTTCTGTAAGGAATGTCTCCACGTCAGGCTCTGTACATTGCTTAATCAGTATTGGAAAGACTAAGTATTGGCTAAGCAAGGACCTCATCCCTCTCTCTCATCCAGGCTCAAGTCTGGGAGGCAGGGAGGTCTTCCTGAGCCGTGGAAAACCTCTACCTTCGTCCAGCACTTGCTCCAACTGCTTGCTCCTAAATGACTGCTCTTTCATCTGATTATTTTTCTTCCATACACACCTGTCATCGAACTTTTCATTTTTTAAAAAGTTTTAAAAATTTATTACTCCTGAAGCGAGAACCTGAGAATGAGCCGGTGATTAACGGAATCATTTGACTGACCTTCAGGGGACCCAACCAGTGGGTGATTGATGAAATGGCTACAGGTTTAATCAGAAGGTCAGCTTCAATAATATGGCTGTTACTTCCCATGGTCCTTACAAACCAGCTCAGTCGATGGCCTTCACTTCTCCTTCGCAACAATTTTAAGGCCAAGGCATTTGACTGACTCCACCACATTCCTCCCTCTTGAGGCTTGTTACGTAGTGACAAAGAGGCAGTGTTGGTATGGCATCCAAAACACTCATGCTCTAACATCAGATAAGATTGTTCTCAACCACTGAGGGTCCCTGTTAGTTGCTTTCCCACCATATCCAACTGACCTCCCACGGAGGCCCGGCAGGAGGTTACCTGGACAGCAGTCCTTGCTGCACCATCTAATGAGCCCTGCCGTCTATAACTGCTTCCCTTTTCTTAAAACGGGGGTCAAAAAACCTACCTGCCCATCTTCGGATAATTAAAACATTAAAGTTTTCCTTCTAGCTGGTAGCATTTGAATTTGAAAGAGGGGACAAAAGAAGGGAAAAGAGTTCATTAAAATCTTTTTCTGGCAACTTCTAAGGGTTAGATAAATCTTTAACCTCATCAACATTTAAGAATGCACTTCAAATTTTCTCTACAAAGTAACCCAATAAGTAGGAAATTACAACAGCAGGAACCAAGAGACCACTGTATCACTTTGCCTGCAACATCTCAAGGAGTCCTCAAAGGTTTCCTAGGAAATCAGGTTAGGAACAGAGGCTCTGGTCTCATACTACTCAGGATGAAATCCTGGTTCTTCCACTGACTATCTGTGTGACCTCGGGCAAGGCACTTAACCTAACCCTGCCTCAGTCCCATACACACAGAATGGGGATAATGATACCCAGCTCTTAAGACTGCTGTAAGGATTAAGTGAATCAATGCATATAAAGGGTTAGACCAGGTCTGGGCATGTGGTACGTGCTCAGGTAAGCACTGTATATTATTACTATCATTAATCCAGTTTTATAGATGAGGAAACCAAGGCTTTGGGAGATTAATTAAATGACGTGCTCAAGGTCATGACTACTGGGTGGAAGCACGGGGATTTGAACCAGGCAGTCTATCTCCAAAGCCCAAGTTCTTAATCACTCCCTTAGTTTCTTCATGGGGACAGTTTTTAGCTGTGAGTTTCTGGGCCCATAGCCTTCCTTATTAGCCTTGTGATATCAATTAAAGATGGATATTTAAAGGGGAAAAGATCACAAGGGCAGCCCAAAGCCACGACCAGAACGGAGGGAGGTACTTCCCGGCGTCTTGGTCAGCAGCGCAGGGCTGCCCACAAAAGCTACGGACTTGGGACAGCTCTGTAGCTCTGCTCTGTAGCTCTGCTCCATCTCCTCCAACCATCTCCATAGAAGGAGTGAACCCTCCCGGTCTGTCCGTGCCTTGAAGCAGGAATGTGTCAGAATAGTTTTCACCCGTTAGAAAGGAAAGAAGAAAGTAACAGATCATCCGCGGAGGTAAAGAGGGAACAATCCGTGTCGTATGCAGCCCTTTCTATGAACAGAAACTTGCATTTGTAAGGTCAGTCTTAGGCAGAGGAGGAGAGTCTGATGCCTAAATAGGGTGGCTTAGATGTCATAGAAAGACATCTAAGGCATCTTCCCCAAAGAAATGTTTACCCACTGATGTCCTGCTATTCGTGATTTATGCTTTCACATTTAGCCTGTATCCACTCAGTCCTCCTCTTTCAAAATGCAGATATGCCTGTGATGGGTACGAAATTAAATTCCTGCCCGCAGTGGTGCCTGTGTTCCTCGGATCCCCTTTCCACGTGGCAAAATACACAAGCACATGGATGTCCTCAGGGAGGAATGAGGAATAAAGTAGTGACAGGGGGCTCTGAAAGAGAGGCTTGGAGAAGGGAAACAGAAACCAACATCAAGATTCTACCCAACAGAAACAACCTGATTTAACTTTTCATAAAAGAGAAGGAAATACAGTGCTTACTATATTGGGTGCTTTCATGTACCACAGATTACAGCCTTGAGCCTGAGAGAAGTTAAATGACTTGGCCAAGATCACAGAGCTAATAAGGGGCAGAGCTGAGATTTGAACACATTTATCTCCAAATCCCATGATCCTACCCCTGTCCTCTCTGCCTCTCTATATTAAACCACCGGGTGCAACTCAGAAATGGCTGTGGGTCTCTATTTCTAAACCAGAATTTGTGCTCAATCATTCCTTTGCAGGTCATCGTGTTTACAAACTTGTCCCTCATCATATGTATTCTTCATCTGTCCACCACTTCCAATGCAGTCATGAGAATAAAATATGTGATTTTGTTCCTCTCCATAATTTCTCCTCCAGAAGGCTATGGTCATAGTATGAAGCAGCAGGGATTGCACTGAAGCTTAAGGAAAAGCAAAACTATTAAACCACAGTCCATCCATCTTCAAGAACTCTGCCCAAACTTTCGGAGGAAACAATGATTACTATTACAGCAGCAGCAGTTCCCTGAGAGTCAACCAGCAGCCAAGAGCAAAATACCTGAGCCAACCAAGCCTTCTCACCCTCCTTATTAATTCCCTGCATGCAAGGATACCTCAGTGGGAAAACATCTGCTACAGAAAGGGTAGAGGTGAATGGGACATGTAATTGCCCAAGCAGTGAGTACCCGGAGATCTAACTAGAGTCTCGGGCTCACTGCCTCCACGGGAAAGTTACCCAAAGCTACAGGCTTCTACTCACAGAGGGAAAGATGTGGAATTGTCTCTTCTTCAGCCTTGCTCTTCTTTTTTTGTTGATAGAGACCACTTCCCATCACAGAGGCAAGAAGGCCTAATATTTACTTTCCTAGCCTGCCTTACAACTAGGACATCAGTATACATCCTAATCATGTCCACAGGGATGTAAGGGGAAATTCTTATAAGAGGCTCCTGAGAAAAGTTTTCAATTCTAATAAAAAGAGATACCCAAGAAGAAACTCTCTTTCTTGCTTTTGGAATTGAGTGTATGATACCTAGGGCATCCATCTTAGGATCATAAAGGGAAAGCCCAGGGACCAGCAAATGCACAGAAGATGGCTGAGTGAAGGCACAAAGACAACCTGGGCCTGGATGATATTACTGAATCTCTGATCCACTTCTGGAACCACCTCGCCTCCAGACTTCTTATGTATTGGTTATCAACTGCTGTGTAACAAAGAGCCCTAAAGTTTAGCAACTTAAAATAACAAACATTATCTCACAACTTCAGTGGATCAGGAATCCAAGAGTGGCATAGGTGAGTGATACTGGCTTGGAGTCTTCCACAGGCTACATACAGTCAAGGTGCTGGTCAGGGCCGCAGTCATCTCAAGGCTCAAGTGGAGGAGGATTTGCTTCCAAACTCATTCATATGGCAGTTGACAGGCCTCAGAAGATCCATTTTCAAGCTCATTCACACAGGCCACACCACACGGCTGCCTCACACCATGGCAGCTGGCTTCTCCCAGAAGAAGCAATGAAAGAGAAAATGAGGGAGAGTACCCAATATGGAAGCCATGGTCTTTTTTATAACCTATTATTAGAAGTAGCATCCTAGGGCTTCCCTGGTGGCGTAGTGGTTAAGAATCCACCTGCCAATGCAGGGGACACAGGTTCAAGCCCTGGTCCAGGAAGATCCCACATGCCGTGGAGCAGCTAAGCCCATGAGCCACAACTACTGAGCCTGCACTCTAGAACCCGCAAGCCACAACTACTGAGCCTGAGCGCCACAACTACTGAAGCCTGCACACCTAGAGTCCGTGCCCCGCAACAAGAGAAGCCACCGCAATGAGAAGCCTGCATACCGCAATGAAGAGTAGCCCCCACTCACCACAACTAGAGAAAGCCTGCGCAGAGCAATGAAGACCCAATGCAGCCAAAAATAAAATAAATTTTAAAATAAAAAATATATACATTAAAAAAAAGAAAGAAAGAAGTAGCATCCTATTACTCCATGCTATATTCTACTCTTTTAATGCAGAGGTTCTCAACCTTGGCACCACTGACATTTTGGGTTGGATAAGTCTTTGCTTGGGAGGTTGCCCTGTGCTTTGTAGGATGTTGAGCGGCATCCCTGGTCTCTATTAGATGCCAGTGTTACCATCACCACCCCCAGTTATAACAAAAAAAGCCACCAGACGTTGTCAAATGTCCCATGGGAAACAATCGCCCCCAGATGAGAACCACTGATTTATAATGAGTCACAAGATCAAGAGGAGAGGATTACATAAGAGCATGAAGGACCAGAAGCCAGGAATCACTCACTGGAAGCCATTTGGGTCCTGCATACCACATCTTGCTTTATAAGATAATCAACTTCTTGAATGTTTAAGCCACTTAACGTTGACTCTTTGGTTATTTGAAGCCAAGAGCTCCCTAACCTATACAGAGGGACTAGCCACTTATTTTCTCTATTAATAATGCTATTACTTAGTGCTGGAGAGGGTGTGGAGAAAAGGGAATTCTCCTACACTGTTCGTTGGAATGTAAATTGGTGCAGCCACTATGGAAAACAGTATGGCAGTTCCTCACAAAACTGAAAATAGAGTTGCCATATGATCCAGCAATCCCACTCCTGGGCATATGTCCAGACAAAACTCGAATTCAAAAAGATACATACACCCCAATGTTCATAGCAGCATTATTTACAATAGCCAAGACACGGAAGCAACCTAAATGTCCATCGACAGATGAATGGATAAAGAAGATGTGGTATACATTCACAAGGGAATATTACTCAGCCATAAAAAAATGAAATAATTCCATTTGCAGCAACATGGATGGACTTAGAGATTATCATACCAAGTGAAATAAATTGGAAAGAGAAAGACAAATACCATATGATACCATTTATATGTGGAATCTAAAACATGACACAAATGAACTTATTTACGAAACAGAAACAGACTCACAGACATAGAAAACAAACTCATGGTTACCAAAGGAGAAAGGGGGTGGGGAGGGGATAAATAAGGAGTTTGGGATTAGCAGATACAAATTACTATATATAAAATAGATAAACAACGAGGTCCTACTATATAGCACCTATTCAATATCCTGTAATAAACCATAATGGAAAAGAATATGAAAAAGAATATGTATACATATAAATATGTATGTATGTATAACTGAATCACTTTGCTGTATGCCAGAAACTAACACAACATTGTAAATCAACTATATTTCAATAAAAAAAATAATAATACTGTTACTTTTCCCATCTTTTAAGATCAGGCAAAGCATCATGCTTACCAATGAAGTGACTCAGCACTAGTGTCCTAGGAAAGAACCATTATCTTCCATTTCGGACCAATAAAATGTTCAACACCATACACACGTGCACACACACATGCACACACAAGTTTCTAAAGGAAAGACATCAACTGCCCCATCTTATGCATTTTCACTACATGAAGAAGACCTGAGAGTCAGAATACAAAGGACAACGATTGTTTTAAACGGTACCTCTTCAAAAAAGGAATGACCCGTATCATACCAATTGGTTTTTTTTTTTAAGCATTTAATAAATGCCACACACTCAGCAAAAGACTACTCCTGATTTGCCTGGGTATAGAGTTGAAATGGACAATGACCTACCATTCAGAAGACACAGGCATGGACTATATAGCAAAGGAGAATGACAGCCAGCTGATCCCGCAGCACCTTCTCTCGTATTTGTGTCTTTCACCACATCCCCGCATCTTTTTTGGGTGCCCTTCAAGTTAAACCCTCTTTAGGGACCTAGCAACTCTCGTATGCTTCCTCAACCCATTCCAGTTCTTTGGCTAACCTCACTGTTACCCCTTCAAACATGCACTATATTCAATTTACCAACAACCCAGGTTTTCATCCTATAGATCCTTCAGGAGCTGTCCACTCTTTACAGTCTCCCAGGAGCAAAGAGCTCCTTTCTGCCTTATGATGACCCTGGCTGGGTTTCTTAAGCCCCAGGCTGTGAACAAATGGTCCTAAGGAAAGACCATATGGCGATTTTTATTTAAAAACGAAGGGTCTTTTTTACTGGTCTAACCCATCCCTTTCCAGAGCTCCCTCCGGAGATTACAAAGTCTGTAACAGACATCCGAAACCAATTAACAACTAAGGGGCAGTAGTCCCAGGAATAACTATGGAGTTCAAGATGAAAGGCTCAAAATGAAACCTATTTCCAACACAAATATCTCTTAGAATGGTAGAAATCAACCTGGGGGGTGAAATAACATTATTGTAAAATATGTTCTATGACACTGTAATGATTAACGGCTTTTCACACTCATAAAGCTGACAGGAAGAGGATGTGAAAGACTAACGAAAGTGCAAATACAAATTTCCTTTTAATATCACCAGCATTTTTGTACAAGAACAAGACATGCACCAACAGGATAAGAGGAAGAGCTGTTTTAAAAATCCAAAATAAATAAATAAACAGCAGTAGACATCAACGGTGCAACCAACTGAATAGCAAGTCCCGTATGATAAATTCCCCAGAGAGACACTGAAAATATGGAAAATATTCCTTCCTCCTTTTAGTCGCCAATCCTTTCTGCTGACCAAGACTTTACCTGATAACATGGAATCTTACTGTTTGCAGAAAAGGCTGTCTGAATCAAGAGTCCCACCTGTCTGTTACATTGGTCCATTTCAGCAAATCCACACCCTACATCTCCTTTCTCATCCTTGCCGGCATCCTTTAAGAGCTGAGCCCTCTCCTCCACCATTGCTCCCACCTCCTCCAGCCACCTGGACCCTTCCTTTTCGTGAGCTCGCCTACCCTCCCCTCTGCACCTTCTGTACCTTCCCCACATAGAAAATAACTTTACGTGGTTGCGTTTGTTAACTGCTATTTTATTTCACTTCTTTCTCTCTCTAACTCCTGGGATGAGTGATCTATGCCCATCTTCTCACTAGACATTCCTCAATCTGGGGAAGCATCTGATAGGCATCATCTACTTATACTTACTACTTGGGGAGACTGACCACTGGGAAGTCATCAGTAGCATCTTTCCAGCCAAATCCCTGAAGTCTTTTCTCATTTCTTATTCTGCTTAACTTCCCAGGGCATTTGACATTGATCCCTGCCACCAGCCGCTTCTGATTTCTCTCCCACTTCTCTGAGCCCTTCTTCACCTTCTTCCTTACTTCTCCTTTCTCCCTCCCAGCTTGACTAGTCAACAGCCTGCAAAGCTCAGTCTTAATAACTCTTCTGTTTCTCCTCCTGAATTAGCCTCCCTATGCCTCCATTTCTTTATCTATACAATGGAGATTATAGTCGTATCTATCTCACTGAGTTGACCTGAGGAAAAAATAACATAATTAAACCAAGTAAAGTGCTGAGAACGGTGCCATCCCAAAGTCAATGTGATTTACCAGCAGGATTTCCTTGAATCCCCATCCTGTCCTCACACTGGAATGGAAGCTCCAGGAGGGCAGGGACTCGGTTTGGCCTACTCCTATATCTCTGGCTCATAGAATCATGCCTGTATGATTTCAAGTAATGACGCAATGCTGGTGACTCCCAAATACAGCCCCTTATTTCTGACTCTATTTGATTCCAATTCTGAGACACATTTGATATGACTCTAGAGCCACAATCTGCCTAAAATTTAACTCAACATCTTTTTTCCATCTGATTCCTCTTTGCAAAGTCCTCATTTTTATTCATTTGAAACAACCGTTTTCACCATATCCTACAGACAACATTTTGGTTCACATGTTACTCTCTCCTCGCCTCCATTGCACCCTCACTGTTTCATGGACCCCATTCATCCTTCTCTGCTGTCACTTTAATCTGGGTCTTTACCCCCCTTTCTGTCTCTCAGATCATCACTGCGACCTCCTACATGGTTTACCTACCTCCAATCTCCCTAAAGTAGCCCACCCATTTGCTAGATAAATCCCCTGGAAATGGGTGCCCAGAATCGCTCTTTTGTTTAAGAAGTTTGTCTCCGTTGCTTTTTCTAACATGTCCAAACCCTTGAGCCTGACAAAACTGCCTACTTAAAATTCTCTCTCCCTCTCTCAGTATCTCTTAATGATATAATAAATTAACTTCTTCCCACCCTTTCCCCCATCTCGGTTTTGTAGTGGACAAGAGGTCTGTGCAGCCATTCTATGTCAATGTGTATATGATGTAAATGTTAAAGAGTACTTCTTGAACTTGAACTAGGATGGCTTTAAACGGTGAATGACAGCTGTGGCTGCTAGTCATTGGGTTCCTGCTCTCTGCCAGGCATGACGCTAAGCCTCACACACAGCCTGCAGTACTGCATTGAATCCTCACAAAACCCTAGGAGGCAGGGAGTTTCATCCCCAGGTACAAGAATCCTTAGGCTCAGAGACCTAACAACTTGTCTCCAAACACGCAGCGACTAAGGCAGTAGAACCGGCTTCTATCCCAAGGCCAGCTGATCCCAAGACCCACGCACTTGAACAGCCTGAACGTTTAAGCTGAACTCAGGGGCCAGGGTGCCTGGGGTAGAGATCAGCGGACGTGAAGAACAAATAAATTAATTAAAAGACAAAAGGAGCAGGAAGCAAGTAGTAAGTCAGAGAGAAACATCTGGCATGAAATCAGTGACGAGGGGAAGAGCTGGAGAGAATTCTTCGGAGAACATGAGAAATGAAGACATAAGTGAATCTGGGGAGGAAACGGCTAGGGCAGCTGGAAGACACTAAGAAGGGCTCCTGCAGAGGTAGAACAAAAAGGGGTATCACTCTGGATGCTGGGCGGCAGCAGCACGGAAGTCTGGTAAGAGGGCCTGGCTTCCTCAGAGATGGAAAAAAGTGGGTGAAGAAGAAGGAGAGAGAGAAGGCAGGGAGACAGACCAAAAGGAGGACACAGGCCGAGATGTCTAGACAGCTACGTCACCACACAGGCTTCTCTGAGACTTACCTCCTACACAGGGATGCTCTCAAGGGTTTGACCTCTATTTTCACCCCTGCCTAGAGATGAAGCCCAGAGGACACATATAAATCTCCAAGTACAAAATAGCCACTCAAAAAATACTTCCTGCCCTGAAAGAGGGAACTGTTATGAGTTGCTTTGAATGCCCTGATTATGTCCATACTGGTTACTTTCGAGAACGGAGGCGTTAAGAAGAGATAAGAGGTCAGGACTGCTGTCCACTATTCTACGGAAAATGTCAATTACAAATAAGCAGGTGGCCAAGACCTGATGTTCCATCTCCCAGACATGCCCTTTCCCCGAGAAGCTGCAGAAATGTCACCCAGCCATGCCTGCCTTTCTTCCTCACCAAGCCGCCCTCCGTCACCTCCACCCGCTCCCTGTCTACCCGGTGCCCGTGCTCCTCCTGTATCCTTGCTACCATGTCAAAGCCCAACCTTTCTTCAAGGCCTAACTCAGGGATTATAGTTTTCCTTCAGGCTTTCTAGAACACTCTTGTTCCCCAAGTACCTACCTATTGCTCTGAACTCAGGTATTACAAACCACCCTAAATTGTTTTCTGATTGTTCCAGGTACCATGTCTTCTCTTTTGAACTTAAACCCAGATCTCTGAGTAGAGAAATTGTATTTTCTCTTATTTCTTCCCTACTGCATTTTCTTAGAGAAGGCCTGGGCCAAAACTGAGGCTCCTTTTATAGTATGAATGAGGAGATAAATATATAAATGCATGAAACTTTTAGAAAAAACTTGGCAGGTAGAAAACCCATATGAGCACTAACTGTTGTTGTTGTTATTATTATTATCATCATCATTATTATTATGGCTACAGTGCCGTGCCTTGTACATAGTTGATGCTCAGAAAATATGACTTGAATGATGCCTCAATTAATATACGGTCTCTAAAATGTATACTGTATCTTCTCTGTGGAAGGCTTAATTTTTTTGAGCTTTTATCTCTAAAGTCACTCTTTGGGAATAAATATTGCATATCGACTGCTACAAATTTTCTTTTCTAAAATAAACAGGAAGCAATTCAGAGGTATAGTTAGATCACGAGTTAAAGAGTAAGTGACAGTGAGCATAAACCAGCTGAGTTGCCACGAAGAAAGCCCACTGAGGTCTAAACCTTCCCCCACCACCCCCAGACGAGCTTTCTGTGGACAGATCCTCACTGGCCTTTGGAGATTTCTAACAAGAGTCAGCATTGCCATGGGTCTCTTCACCCATGGACGCCAAATCACTATGTTGTCAAAGTTTAATCTCTCTCTGTGAAAGATGAGAAACCAAACAAAGGATTTCCTTTTATTCTTTTTCCCCATGATCCCACAAAGATGCAACGACAAGGCAACAGGAGCTCCCAGTTCTCTGGCACCAATCACATCTGGAACTCTGGGGTGACTGCCATCAGGTTTTTTGAAGGTGGCAGCTCTAGCTACAAAGGCTATGCAGAAACACAGAACAATCCCAGGCCCCTGGCCCTTCCTGGGCCCCGCCTGCTCCAGCAAGCCCCTGGGAAGGCTTCTGAGGAGGCAGTTTCATGGGCAACTGGCCATGCCGTGGTCCATCAGAGGCATCAATCACTGCTTTCAACCCAGCTGCCTCTCCAATTAATGCAAAGCTGTTTAGTTAGTGCCTTGAGAGTTGGGACAGAGAAGCAGCCTCAAAGAATATTCTTTAAGGATAAAAGCAAAACCTCTTTCTATTCCTTATCATGAGATGTTTTTGTGTATTTGTTTTCATTTTTTAAGTTTATCTAAAAAGGAAGAGGATCGTAATAATCTCCTTCCCACCATTACAACTTTTAGAGATGTTTACCGAAGCCAAACCTCTCTTGACGTTTGCCAGTTGCTAAATAGAAGTTGTTTCTCCTGCCAAATATACCCTCTCTTTTTTAGTGCTTATAAATAGGTTATATATAAATAGGATGAGTTAATGCTGTTCATCTGATGAAACAGATTAAAATAGATGAACACGAAATTAAGGTAAAACAGGGTTCTATTGGAGTTTGTGGGAAAAGCATCAGAGAGAGCCTTGCGCTAGAGGCACCAGAAAGTGGAGAGAGAAAACCAAATTTATCCTGAAAGGACTATTCTTGACTTTACCAGCAAGATTCACAGGAGTGGCTGCTATACAGTCCCACATAGGGTGGCCAGCTTTAGAAAATACAAATATAGAACGTCCAGTTGAATTTGAATGCCAAATAAATAGCAAATAATTTCTTAGTATAAGTAGGTCCCATATATTGCCTGGGACCTACTTATACTAAAAATTATTCATTGTTTACCTGAAATTTCATTTCACTGATCGTCCTGTATTTCATCTGTCAACCCTCACCCCAAAGAGTTTAAGTTGATCCTCAGAAGCCAAGGAGTTAATCCTTTTGGCAAATTCAATCAAAGGCCAGATGCTTTTGTCTAAATCAATTAGGTTGGCAGAAAATTTGCTTGAATGATTCACAAATTCAGGACCTAGCAGCCTTCATGGCAACATGGTCGGCGGCCATCACCATTATGAATTTCACCACTTCAGCAGTCCTAGCTGTGTGTACCTGTGACACATGCTTTAAAATAGTAACCCATTCATAGTTCAAACAGCAAATAATGTTATCATCAAAAGCATCTTCATGGTTGTGCCCAGGCTCTATGCTAGGTGTTTATAGCTCTAGTTAATTTAATCCTCACAACTCTGTGAAGTTGGTATTATTCATTACTTGGTCAGTTGCAGAAACCTGTCCAGGGTCACACAGCTGGTAAATGGAGATTCCAGGATGGACATCAAGGTCTGTCCCACCCCTAAGCATATGTTCTCCTATCTCACCAATCAAATCAACACAGTATTTTTTTTCAGTTGCAAATGTGCAATACGTGGAGGACTGCCTTAAATACTAGGGATTGATTCTGGTTGATGGCAAGGGAAAAAGACAGAAGACAAGAGACTGGAGTATTGTTAAGAAGACAAGACAAATGCATTGAAGTACAATTAATAAAAGACAGTAAAGAACTGTCAAAGTGACTCTCACTTGAAACTAGAAGGGTCCTGGGGATCAAATCAATATTACTAATAATGAGCATCATTTAATAAACACCTGTTAAATACCAGGCACAAGGTAGGCATTACAACCTTACCAGTATAAATGGGAAAGTGAGGCAAAGGCTGCATAGCTTTCCTAGAGATGCCAAGTAGTAGAGCTAATAGAATTAAACCCACATCCCTATGATCACTCTCCCACAAAGCCCATACTCTAAACCACTAGGCTGTGATGCTTTGATATAATTCTTCTCAGAAATGCACTTTAAAAAGCCTCTCCTTTCTTTTCATGAGCTTCTCACAGCTTTCATCTCACTGCAAAACACAAACATACAATTTACCCTCATGGGCCATCAAGGGGATGTAAATACTCCATAAAAGCCAATGAACAGATTTCAATCATCCATATGTAATCTTTGTATCTAGAAGAAAAGGGTCACTGCAAAAATACGATTCATTACCATAAGGTCAACAAAAGCCAGCCTCAAGCATTTGTTCCCATCCCAGGAATCATAAAATAACTAACACCTGGAGCTCATCATGAGCTTTGAGGGAAGTAAAGGAAGTGAGCCCCCCCCCCTCATATTTTGATTCCATTCAGTCACCATCGAATGAGTATCCCATTTGTACACAGGAAAAAAAAAGTGGCCAAAACAGCCTAGTTTGCCTGCATCCAAAGCCTCTACTGCTCCATGCCAAGAGACATGGAGACAAAAGAGAAATGTGTCACTAAGATGTAACCACTCTACTGTCAGCTATGTTCTGGGTCAATCAGGGTCCTTTGGTTGTAAGCAACAGAAACCAGCTTTGGCTAATGTAAGTCCAAATAATTTTTTACAAAGAGAGAATAAGACGACGTATGATAACCCACAGGACCAACTGAAAGACTACAGAGTCAGGCTTCAGAATGAACACAGACCTAGATAACAGGGGACCCAGAGAGCAGAGAGCCACCTCCATGGAGACATATTTTAGCTCCAATCATAGTCAATATTCCAGTTCCTGGGAGAGAAAAAAGCAAAATCCATGTGCTATTACCAAAAAAAAAAAAGGAGAGGTGGTCAGGGAAAACATAATGTTTCTGCTTTGGAAGGCAAAAACATCAAATGGTTACAAAAATATTATGTAGCGGTTACAGGTGCAGACAATGAAATCAGACTTCCCAAAGTAAGAATCCTGGCTCCTAGACTTACTGTATAACCTTGGATAAGTTGTTTAACCATGCTGTTTCTCTGTCTTCTTGACTATAAAATGCTAATGATAATAGAACATATCCCATTTAGTTGTGAGGATTCAAAGAGTTAATCCAAGTAAACTATTTGCAGTAGTGTTTACTATGTTGTAACTACTCAATAAATGTTGGTCTTCATTCTTATCATTGATCTACACGACTGCTCTTGACCACCATGATTTGAGGATTGTTTGTTAATGCAGCTTCACCTACCGTATCCTGACTAATATGGGATTCCACCTTCATAACGGTTTAGTCCATTTCAACCAACACCTACTAAGCACCTACACATATCAGATTCTGAGTTTGGCATTGAACACTCAGAAAAAGGAACTATCTGAGCTTAAAAATGTAGCAGGAAATGTATAGTGTCTCTATTAAACATGGCTTTTACTATGCTCAATTCCACACCAAAAACAAAACCTAGAAACAGATGTCCAAGAGACACAGTTCCTATAAAGTTCTGGGTTTTACTGGTATCTCGCATACAAATTTACTCTTCTCAAAATGTAAACATCTAGAAGCACCTATGCCTCCCTTCTGTGAAACAGCATTTATACTACATATGTGTTTAATAACTGTGCTTACTGAATGTTTAATGATGAGAACCTAAACAACTCCTCTCACTACAGGAATAGAACAGCTAATAGGCCACTGGTGGACTGGGCAGTAAAAAGAAGTACAGAATTGAGTCAACTAAATCCATAGGTCTCATTACCAAGAAGGGGATAAAATATTCTATACCAAAACCAATGCACAAATGCTGCCAGAAGTCACAGCCAAATATACAGACTGAACACAAAGAACAGCTGTGGTGAAAATTTTATGCTCTTTATTACACAACTTCTCTAAGGACCTGATTTTAAATCCAGTCACTGATTTCCTCATTTGTCTGCATGGATTGCCACAGCCGACCACAGAACCTAGTTGACAAATGGGACTTTTGCTATTAAAAATTATTCACTCAAGCCATAATTTCCAGTGGAATAAAAAATATATGGACATTACAATGTTAAAAGTCTATGTCTTGTGCGTGAGCATTATTGCCTAAGCAGTTGTAACAGAAGAGACTTTTAGCTCTATCTGGGGTGTAGGCTTGTTCACAGAAGTAAGTATATGGGATTTTTTAAGGTTCCACAGTGTCCCGGAGCACTATGTTACTCAATAAAGCCCCTTCAGGGGGCCAAAATGGTTAACCACCTTGCTCAACCCTGGTGAGGTTAAAGAGCTACCTCACTGTTTGGAAAACGTGGGCTACAATTTATTTCCTTCTCCAAATAAGTCTGAATACGACTCTTATTTATGATCATGAATATGGACTGCCAATCAAGTCTCTGTGGCACAGAGCAAGACAAACAAAGGACACCCCAACCCAACACATAAGTAATTTCAGTCCTAGGGACTATCACAAGCCTATTTAACTAGGCTGTTTTCATCCTTCAGGAAAGACACATCTTACACTAGAATATGAATAGCATCACTAGAGGCAAGATCCAGGCCAGAAATTCCTTTTTGAGAAATATAAAGTCGTTGTAGGTTAATTGTATATCAGTTAACCTCCTCTATAAGAACCATGTGTGTTGAAATTAGAGTCTGCATCCAAAATCATGTGGCTTTTTATTTGTGATGTGAAAATTAAACATTTTCATATTTGCAATTTAAGCTTTTACTTAATTCATCGTTTCCAATCTGATGAGGGTCCCACGCATCAAGGCCTTCTAAAGGTCAGGTCTGATTAGGTGGGAGCATCATGAAATAAATCAGTATCTACTCCCAGCTCCTTCTTCAGGAACAGTTTACATCAATTATTTGAATCTTCCTCATATATATATATATATATATATTTTTTTTTTTTTCGGTACGTGGGCCTCTCACTGTCGCGGCCTCTCCCATTGCGGCGCACAGGCTCCGGACGCGCAGGCTCAGCGACCATGGCTCACGGGCCCAGCTGCTCCACGGCATGTGGGATCTTCCCAGACCGGGGCACGAACCCGTGTCCTCTGCATCGGCAGGCGGACTCTCAACCACTGCGCCACCAGGGAAGTCCTCTTCCTCATATTTTTATACCACTGTTCAATTTGCCACATTTTGCTATATAGGACCTCATTATCTAGAAATAAGACAAAACTGACTAACTACTGCTTTTATGGTTTTTTTCTCCTTTAAGCAATGGTAGTTTTCTAAACAATAGCATTTTTTGCATAAGTTAAAAACACAAGGTATAGGCATATTGGCATATATACGTACTTGTGTGAAACATGACAAAAGCATATATCAAAATCCATGATTGTATAAAAATAAGTATGTATATACACACAAACACATAACTACAAATGCACAATATAAATTTCCAGCTAGATAAATTTATTTACTTTTCGCATCAGGCAGTAACCTGACATCTGCAATAAACTGGTTATTAAATGGACCCATCAGCTTATAAACTGGTATACGTATGCCACAGAGAATGTCTACCTAATATCTGTTAGGGAGGCTGCCTAACCTAAAATTCATTCTCCCATCCTGCTTAATAATAAAGCCCCAGTTTCATTTGGAGGACCAAGGTGCCCAGTTGAGTCTACATTTCATAGCTTCCCTTGTAGCTATGTGTGGAGAGGTAAGTTCTGGCCAATGAAACACAAACAGAGGTCATTGACTGAGATGTCCAAGAAACTCCTTAAAAGAAGTTTAAGGAGTTTTAAACTGGAACACACCCCTTTTTTGCCCTTGCCCTTGCTTTTCTGTCTGAAACATGGAAGTAATCATCATCATCATCATCATCATCATCATGGAATAATAATTCAGCCACTGTCTTTCATCTTGAAGATGAAAACCCATGCACTACGACTGAAAGAACAGAAAGACAGAAAGACCTGGGTCCCTAATACATTTTTGGAGCTACCATGTCAGTGCTAAAGGGCCTATTTCTGGTCTTCATTCATAAAGAGAAAAATCCCACCCTTAATTTGTTTATTTATGACTTAATTCAGTATGTATAAAGGATACCACAGTAAAAGTCAAAATAATAATTTATGAGCCGATGAATGGCAAATAAATGAATACAATTCAGATTTTACCTTAATAAAAGCTGGTTTATTTTTCAATATTTATCATTAAAAAGAAGCATAAGATCTTTCAGACCCCATAATTTGGAAGGATTTTATCTGGCAAAACCAACCAAGTCCAGGGTTAATGAGGTTCATGTTGATGAGAACTGAACTCTAGGTGTTAAGTAAATAATAACACCAGTAGTGATTTAGAGCTTTTCATCCCTAAAATTTGTAGCAAATTGCAAATAGCCCTATGGGGTAGGTAAAATTACTGACATAATTTTATTGACAGAGAAACTGAGTCATCAAGTCATAAAATAGCCTGGGGTCTATTTAGTAAATAAGCAACATCAGTTGAGAGAGACTGTAGTTAGTTTCTAAGGCCATCAAAGAGGATTCTTTAAGGGTCAGCATTTAATGAAACACTGAAAATGCACCCTCCCCATACCCATCATTATCCAAAAAAAGAAGTATGTGCATGTGTTCAAAGCAGGCAGCCAGGGTTTCTTGGTTCTTAGAACCAGTGACTGTCTCAAATGCAAAGATCTTGAAGTCTTTTTATCATTTCTTGTCCCCTTAACCTAGCACAGGGCTGGGCACATGAAACGTGCCCCAAAAATGCTTACTGAACGAATTGCTATTTTCTAAAATCATCCTGTAGGTCATGCTACTTGTGAAATTCAACCTTCACTTTGAATCAACGCTATTCCTACATTAGAGACAGCCCTCCCTATTCTCTTCATGCCCCCCGCCCCCAAGTTGTCCCTCTCGAGGCAGACACAGCATTCTCATGGGTCCCTCACCACTCTAAATTCAGGCCACCTCCGAAAATCCATCTTCCTTCTTGATTCATTCTTCAGCATGAACAATGCAATGGTTTGATTATAGAGTAATAATTGATGGTTATGATATCTGATGTTGTATAAAAGGTTTGATTTCACTGCTGCATAACTTTTTACAAAACATCATATATACTCACACACACACACACACACACACACAAATATATATATATATATGTCCCGAGTAATACCCTTGCTGGAATACTTTATTTCTAGAGGAGAGCTGCACTGCCCACAGAGACTGATGGGCCACTTTTAAATTAGCAGGAGCTGAAACGTCTGTTCTCCCCTTCCAGGCCGTTGTTATGAACGGTCACATCTGGCCAATCTCTTCTTTGCCCCTGCCCTCCAGGCCATCTTGGCCACTTGTCTTAAACTTGAGCAAGGTGACAGGGTGTTTGATGGAGGTGGCCCTGAGGCAGAAGGCTGGTCTTATTGAATCAAAATGCTGTAGCTTCGCTGAAGACCTTTCATCCAACCACTGTTGAAGGCCTTTGAGGCCCTCATTTACAGCAGGTGGATGAAGTGAACTTCCCATGGTCACTTAAAAAGTCAAGGGCCAGGCAGGGCATTCCATAATCAAGTCCAGTGGCTGTGAAACCTCCACTTCTGCCATTTGTCATGCACACTCAGTGTTTCTTAAAGAGCAGTCAGGAATTATCTATCCAAAGGGGTTTCTGGGAAAACAGGGGGTCAGAGGAATACAGTTACGGCGAGAGAAATGTATCTCTGCCTGGGGACACAGGCTGAAGATCAGATTCCAACTTCTCCAAATGAAGAAGAAAACCGTCTTAATAAACATTATTTCCCATTTTCAGTCTACTTCAGAAATCATTATATTCTTGTACCTCTCGGTCTAGACTCAGATAAAGAAAAAGAGTAATAACATCAAGTCAAAGGAAGGTTCCCTTTTCCTGCCATGAAAACCCAGACCCCTGGGTTGAACTCCTGCCACATTCGAAAGTCACCCTTCCTCCACAACTTCCATCTCCCGTCCACCAGACACCCAGAAATGTCAGCTAGACGGAGCGGTTGCAATCCTCTTGGAGAATCGTCACTCTATTTCCAAGACAGAAGTTATTTTTGCACAAAAGGGAGGGGGAGAAGACAGAGGAGAGGTTATTTACAGAAATTAGTTGCAGAGAAAAAAAATGGGACTCTAAATGGAGAGATGATCAACATAGAAATATGTGTTAGAGTCTAATAAGAAACACATGCTTCACGCAGTACAACTGAATATAACCATTAGCAGCCTGGAAGAGAGGCTGTTTACTGTATTAAAGCTACCTTTACTGGTTGTATAAAAACAAAAAAGGATTGTATTGGGTCCATCACATTCCCATCTTTTCAATTACAGAGATAGAACAATCTCAGATTCCGAAGCTAACTACAAATCAAAATTGTGTTATGTTATCTGCTGAGACACAAATGGAAAATAAATACTGTTAACTGTCACTTTCCATTAGGTAACAGAAATTCAATTACATTTCAAACAAGCCTCCATGTCAACAGAATAAATCTGTTTCATAAATGAGCAGGTAACCATTTTTGATTCCAACTTCCCAAAGGGAAAAAATCAATTTTAATCACAATTCTTCAATTTTTTTCCATATGAATGTTTTGGAGTCGAGTACATCATCTGGTCTAATAAACAGTGTTGTACAGAAGAAGGGAAGAGAGCTGAAATTGGTTGTTGTTTGTTTCTGGTGCCTTTTAAACCAGAGACTCTTCATGTCCAGCTTAATTGAACCCTGTATTGTTCTGATGCTTTCACTTTAAAATCAAATGTCAGAAAGTGAGGAAATGCACAAGCGAGATGCTGTCTGCGGTGGCGTTAGTTCCAATAAGAAATGTACATAAGGAATATGAATCAGTTCTAGTGGCAGACCTTGAGAGGGGACACCCTTCCACAAGCCCCACCCCAGCTCCCCCTGAAATGTAAGGAGAATCAGGAAAGACAAGTTTCTGTTCTGGAAGATTCAGTCAACCAGAGGACAAGTTGACGAATCTGGGATGACTGAGAGAGCTTGAAGTAAATTGCTCACTCAGTACAAGGGTATTTTGATCTATAAACGCTTGCTGGTTACCGGCTTGTGTTGCAATGGGACAGCCTTTTGGAGGGGAGCTTTTTACATTTTACTTGGCTCCTAATAAATGCCGAAGGGTAGTGATTTCCAATAATGGGCCCCCAAACTTATTATAGCTTTTTACAGGACAAAGCACTCCCAACAGCTACTACTTAGAGTCTGAACTATGACGCAGGCACTGCTGCAAGTACTCTGCGCAATTATTTCATTTAATCCTCGCCAGCAACCCCGTAAGATAGGTCTCAGTCTTATCTCCGTAAGTGGATGGAGGCACCGAGAGGTTAAGTACCTGTCCGACTTGCACAGCAAGAATATGGCTGGGCTGGGATCCAAGCCCAGGTAGTCTGACTCCAGAGTCAGTCCTTGCAGCCATCTCCCCGCGAGACTTCCAAATTCAACCCTCCTGGGCTCAGCAATGTTTTAAGTGTTCTAAGTGGATGACCATATGATTCATCGACCAAATCAGAACACTTTTAAAAGCGAAAAGGGATTCTATTAATAATTGTGCCAAAACAGAAGCAAGCTGGAACTGTCCTTGGCAAATAGGTGAACACAGCCCCCTTAATTGTGAAGAAGGTACACATGTTATAAAGAGAGTTTGAATGATAAAGGAAGACTTTAGCAAAAGTCCTGTGTTACTGGCTTTTAAGAAAGGGAGATAGTGAGCTGACCCACTCATTCTAGAAACTATTAAGCCCCTGCTCTATGTCAAGCACTGTGCTAGGTGCTAAGATTATGGCTGAGAATAAGTCAGACAAGGTCGTTGTCCCCTTGAAGTTTACATTCTAGTAGGATGTTGTGAGGTTCAAAATCAATTCAATGAGATAATATGCACAAGAACAGTGGTTTGAGGGCACACTGAAGTGGAATACACAGCAGACCCTTGAACAACATGGGTTTGAACCGGGCAGGTCCACTTATACGTGGATTGTTTTCAATAAATACATACTACAGTTCTACACCATCTGCAGTTGGTTGAATCCACGGATGCAGAACTGAGGATACAGAGGGCCAACTGTAAAGCTAAAGTCGGATTTTCAACTGCCTGGGAAAGGGGGAGGGAGTCAGAGCCCCTAATTTCTATGTTGTTCAAGGATCAACTGGACACCCAGCTATCACTAAGAAGCAGGGCATTAAGGTGGAAAGAATAAGAATTGGGGAGTAAAATAGACCTGGATTCTAATTTGGCCTTTACCACTTAACTGTCTTTGCGACCTTGGGCACATGAACAAACCACCCTGAGTCTCCATTTCTCTATCTATAAAATGTAAATAACAATATCTTCATCGCAAAGTGCAGTAAGAACTGTATTTAATGTATGTTACATGCCTTCCGCAATGTTTGCCACCACTTAAAACATGGTAGCCATCATCATTACTGGGATGTCTTCTGGGTCCTTGTACACTGGAGTAGATTCAAAATGCAACAAGCATAGAGAATTTAAAGGATACTTAGCTGGCTGAATTTGTACAACATTTGAAGGGCCTAAAGAAGATAAGCATAGTGAAATCAGGGATGTGTCCTCAACCTATGGAAGAAATCCGAATGACACAAAAATGGACGAGGTGAAGAATAATCAGTACCCATAAGTTAAGAGAACTCCTGTCATCACAGGAGCAGATGACCAAGAAGGGAACAAGGGCAGTATGCTCGTTGGGTTCTTGACTGGGTCACAGATTTACCCCAAGACCTCGGTCAACATAGTGAACATCCATATTCTAGCTCCCTTATCTGCAACTTCTGAGTGATGATCTAGACCAGAGGATGGCAAACTTCTTCTAAAAAGTGCTTGATAGTAAATAGTTGAGGCTTTACAGGCTACACAGTCTCTGCTGCAACTACTCAAATCTGTCATTGTAGCGGAAAAGCAGTCAAAGACAATACATTTAAAATCTGGCTGCAGGATCTCTGAAAACTAGGACTATGTCTTATCATCATTATCTCCCCAACATCTCACTCAGTGCTTAATAAAACTCATTGAATGAACGAATAAGTGAGTGAATAAATGAATCATAAAGCAAAGTTGAAGCTCTCAGTAACACTATTTTGAGTAGTGTTGGTATTTTCAGGTTAATGATGGAGAAAAGAGCAAGAGAGAGGAGTCAGCAGGACTTAGCTCTAGCAATAAAAAGGTAAATATGAGTCAAATAGGGAGTGGGAAGCTAGCAAATGCTTCTGAGGAGGGGTGTGATACGATCAGGTCAATATTAAGGAAAGAATACTCTTAGGTATTGATATATTACAAGAGGGAAGCACGCTTAAAGACAGGGAGACGATTTATCCAGGCAAAAAGGAACCAGGGCCTATACTAGGGTGGTGGCAGTGATGTTGAAGAGTACAAAGTAAAAACATTTTAGAAATAGAATCGACAGGATTGAACACAGACAATAAGAAGGAAGTTTACACTAAAGATACCCTGTGGTGTTACGTGTTAGCATCTTGAATGACAATGATGGTAGTAACAAGAGAAGGCTTATGGGGTGGGAGTGATAACATGGTGACCATGTTAAATTTGACATGTCAAAATCTGGAACATAGGAGAATTCATCACTGATCAACAACTAAGTGTCACCCTCCCCACCCCCACCCAGTTCTCCAGCTTAGCTACCATCTCCCAACAGAAGAAAAATAACCTTCAGTCTTAGTCAAACACACTGATGAAATCAGTATTCACAGTATCTGCACATGTGCTGATTTACTAGTCTAACAGTCCACCAGAAAAGAGGTTAGCTTGGCTTCTTTTTCATTGACTTTAGTGATCTTTCTTTTTTCTCTATGTTCAATAACCAGCTATTTACTTCTCTCAAACTGTACTAGAATTTCTCTGAAGATTGGTAGTCACTGGCTTGTAGGATGTCTAAAATCCATCTAATTCTTTCTTAAAAATTAAGTCATCTATAACTTTCCAATGCTCTCTCCGGCCTGGCTCCCTTTCTGTGGAATATGCATACAACCACCAACAGTGGTCCCGTGATATATACCCAAGTCCCTGCAGTACTGCGGGTGGCTCAGGGCTGGGTCACCCCTATGACTCACCCTAACTTTGAAACCACTGAGAACCCAGTTTCAGTTTGAAGGTCATTGCCTTTGATGACAAAATAAATAAATAAATAGAAATGAGGGGATTGGCTTCCTCTTTGCCCATACCTGCCCCAGGCAATAAGTGTATCTTTTCATCATCATCCAGAGGTAGATCAGGAAGTTGGCCCAGAGTTCAACTTCTCTTGCTTTTCCCTTTAAGAACAACCTCCTTCCCCCAACTGAGGCTCACTGGTCATAGCACGCTGTAGCTTCTGGTTGTTGTAGCATCCAAGCTACGTCCCTCAGAGTCTTACTCAACAGCTGTGTCTATGGCTACGGTGGCAGAAAAGTGGTCCCCCAAAGATGTCAACGTCCTAATGCCCAGAACATGTGAATATGCGAGGTTACACAGCAGAGGGAAATGAAGGCTTCGGAGGGAATTCAGAGTGCTAATCAGCTAACCTTAAAATAGAGAGATTATATTGGTTATATATAATGGTTATATATATATGGTTGTGGTTAATCACTCATCACAGTGGAAGAGGTATTCAGAAGAGAGAACCAGAGAAATGGCAGCATGAGAAGGACTCAGCTGGATGTCACTGGATTTAAAGACAGAACGGGGTCACAAACCAAGGAATGCAGACAGCCTCCAGAAACTTGAAAAGGCAAGGGAAGAGATTCTGATCTAGAGCCTTCAAAAGGAACACAGTCCCACCAAAACCTCGATTTTAGCCCCATGCGACCCATCTCAGACTTCTGACCTACACAACTGTAAGGTAATACATTTGTGTTGTCCTAAGCCATCAAGTTTATGGTAATTTGTACAACAGCAATAGGAAACTAATACAGTAGCACGTGCTGAATGATTTTCAGGCTTATGCTATCATTTTTTCTACCCAGTTATACATCTTATCAAATCAAAAGCTGCTTTCAAGCACTGCCTTATTCATTTTTCCACACTGTAAAACAAATATGATGCACACATGGTAGGTGCTTAAAATTTTTGTTGCTTTTACTTAAAAAAAAAAGTTATAAAAGAAGGACTAAAAAAGATCTACGCCAAAACGTTAGTGGCTATTCAAGTGGTGATACTCTGTGAGGGTTTTATTTTCTTCTGTAGCAAGGTAGAAAAAAATACTTTCAAGATTCCTTTTAGAAAGAGTCCTGTTTTCATTTGGGACTATTTCTAGATAAGTCTCTTGGGATGGAGAGGAGACATGGAGGGTTTGCACAAGCAAGACCCCCAAAATCAAAAGGACCAGTTAATAATAGCTCTGCTGCGGCTAGCCTCGGGTCTGACATTCATGGCTTCCCGCTTCCCACCTTTGTAAATAGTCTCTCTATTAAACCTTGCTCAAATTAGTCTAACCCAAGTGTGACTTCTGTTTCCTCTTGGGAGTCTGACTGGTACAGTGACCTAGTACACACGTACACACACACACACACACACACACACCCCTGAAAGTTGTTTCTTGAAAGTTTCAAGAAAACGTTTATCTGGCCATGCCTTATGCTGCCTCACCAAATAATCAAAATTTATTTCATGACCCTCATTTTGAAAGACCCCTTTCAGACTACATCCATGGTAGGAAACACAGGGGGAAAAAACCTAGTTAAGTGTGCTCTGCATTGGAAAAAAAAAGAGAGAAATCTGGGACCTAGGAAAGAGAAAAAGAGGTGGCGGTAGAGAAGAATCAAGAAAATGGCCAAGTAATATGGCAAGGCTGTCAAATGGCTGGTAAGAATAGGCATTTCTATCTTCAATTTGAGGTGATTTGTTTTGCTCTAACTTAAGCATCTTCCATCTCCCAAACCCTTAAGTAAAGTTTGCTGTATATACAAATGCCTTGCATTCATGGATGTGGGTTTGTTTGTTTGTTTGTTTGTTTATTGAAAAGGGGAGAGAAAATTGAGTCAAGGAACAAAAGGTTCACTTCCAGGTCTATATAGTTAAAAGTAAGAAGACACCCATGAGGCATCTCCATGGTCCAGAGGCAGTGGTTCCATGAAAAGGGTGTCAAATTCCCACAACTTGTATAGTGGGGTTTCACCCAATCTGTCAAGACACTGGAGGCAGCTCTCCCCATTTGACACTTGGATACAGTTCTTTCTTTCTGCTTATATTAAATTTTCTACAATAAATATACATTACTTTCAAAAAGAGGAAAAATGTCTTCTCCAAACATTTGTTTGAACTGAATGATGTCAAAGGCACAGGCTATATGCCTGGCATTGGGGTAGGCACTCTTGTGAATTTGAGGCAATTAATTCTAATACCTGTCCTTGGTCTCAAGAAGCTTATACTCTCCCCCAAAATAAGGGGAAGCAAGGAAGAAGCTGAAAACAATTCTATTTTGCTACTGGACATGGTTCAAAAAAAAAAAAATCAGGAGAGTTAAGAGTCATTGAGAAACACAAGACTACAAGGAGCATGAGTTGATAAAGGCAGATTCTCTGAGGAGCCCAGGTACAGAAGAGGAAAAGGAAGTCTTGATTTAATACCAGCAGAGGAGCTGGTTCAGAAGATGAAGTTGTTGGAGCCATTAATTAACAGTGACCAGAGCCACAGCTGACTCATGAGCTCACCCTCATTTCCAGTTCTGGCATTTTTCACTAGCCTGCCCTGCCTGTTTTAACAAATACCCAAGACAGTACTGTAGCAGTGCTATCCCCTGCCTCATTCTTTAGAGAGTGGATACGACACAGACCCTGGTTCCAGAGCTCCAATACAGGGAGTACAGCTATTCCCCCAGGGAAAAAGAAAAAGAAAAGTTACTTTGAAAGCATGTCTTCTCTAAGCTACATTTAAATCAGGTTAACTAAACACATGAAAGGATGCTCAACATAACTAATCATTAGAGAAATGTAAATCAAAACTACAATGAGGTATCACCTCACAGCAGTCAGAATGGCCATCATCAAAACATCTACAAACAGTAAATGCTGGAGAGGGTGTGAAGGAAAGGGAACCCTCTTGCACTGTTGGTGGGAATGTAAATTGATACAGTCACTATGGAGACAGTATGGAGGATCCTTAAAAAACTAAAAATAGAACTGGATATGACCCAGCAATCCCACTACTGGGCATATACCCTGAGAAAACCATAATTCAAAAAGAGTCATGTACCACAATATTCATTGCAGCACTATTTACAATAGCCAGGACATGGAAGCAAGCTAAGTGTCCATCGACAGATGAATGGATAAAGAAGATGTGGCACATATATACAATGGAACATTACTCAGCCATAAAAAGAAATGAAATTGAGTTATTTGTAGTGAGGTGGATGGATGTAGAGTCTGTCATACAGAGTGAAGTAAGTCAGAAAGAGAAAAACAAATACCATATGCTAACACATATATATGGAATCTAAAAAAAAAAAAAAAGGTTCTGAAGAACCAAGGGGCAGGACAGGAATAAAGACGCAGACGTAGAGAATGGACTTGAGGACACGGGGAGGGGAAAGCGTAAGCTGGGACGAAGCGAGAGAGTGGCATGGACATATATACACTACCAAATGTAAAACAGCTAGTGGGAAGCAGCCACATAGCACAGGGAGATCAGCTCAGTGCTTTGTGTCCACCTAGAGGGGTGGGGTAGGAGGGTGGGAGGGAGGGAGATGCAAGAGGGAGGTGATATGGGGATATATGTATATGTATAGCTGATTCACTTTGTTATAAAGCAGAAACTAACACACCATTGTAAATCAATTATACTCCAATAAAGATGTAAAAAATAAAATAAAATAAATCAGGTTAATTTTTTTCAATTTGCTAGGTTTAGGGTCATATTCTCTTGCCTTAATTTTTTAAAAAGCACAAATGTTTTTTGATTTGTGTAGTACGGAGGGATTAATTATACTCTTTACCACATGGACAGTATGGGATTTGTTTGCCATGTATTTGCCTTGGAGTTCATCTCAGAAAAACTGACTGTGTTAGTAAAAGGCTGCTTGAGCTGAACAGACAATGGCTTGCAAGCTGCATCCAAAGACCTCGGGTTCTACCAAGGTGTCTCAGGGGTCAAGTGTGAGAGCGAGAGGGAGGGCTGTAGACCATCTCACTTTAAATAGAGCTATTTGAGGTTCTGCATAATATTTCATTGGAAATAAAACAGGGGAAGGTTTCCTGTAGCTTAAAAAAAATTGTAAACCACTGATTCTCATTCTATTTGCTCATTTCACAGATGGAATAAAAGGGGTCCCAAGAAAATGGGAGACTTACCCAGGATCACCCAGCTAACTGGTAATGGAATGAAGGTGAAATCTCTAAGAGGACTGATACAAACAGAGAAAATCACAGTCACATCAGTGATTTCTTTCAACCTTTCAGCATGAGGTATCAGAAAATGGAAAAGACTTGAGGAGTTAGTATAATAAAGAAGAAAAAAGCCCAGTACTCCTGGTTTCATTCATTCATTCAAGAAATATTATTGAGTACCTTCTATATATCAGATACTGTGCCAAGCACTGAGGAAGAACCACATTCAAGATAGAAAAGGATGTCTTCTAGGAGCTCACACTCCAGTGTGAAAGAAAAGGAAAAGATTACAAACCAATAAATAAACAAAATAATTACAGATGTGATACACGCCACAAGGGAAATATACAAGACGAGGTAGTAGGTAAGTCTACAGATTGGTTACAAAAGGTCACTTTAATGAGCTGATAACCTGAATTTAAGCAGAAGGAAAAGAAGGAGCCAGTAATACAAAAGGGTTAGAGAGAACATTCCAGATAAAAAGAACTCTAAGTGAAAAATCCCAGAAGTGAGAAAGACTGGGACTCATTCAAGACACAGATAAGGGGACAGTGTGGCTGGAACCTGGTGGAGACAGTGGCCAACATGAGGTTGGAGAGGTGAACAGAAACCAGATCACATATGACCAGGTGGACCATGGTGAAATACTTAGATTTTATGCTAAGAGCAAAGAATCTAAATCACTGAAGAGTTTTTAGACAAAGAGTCATATAATCTGACTTATATCTGAAGAATACTCTGGCTGGTGTGTGATGCCTAGTTTGTAGGGGATATAGGGTAAATGCAAGGAAGACTAATAATGAGAGGCTATTGCATTAGTCAAGGAAAGAGATAATGGTGGTAAAGGTAAAGGTAAAGGTGGTAATATTAAAGACAGAGAGAAGTGTATGAATTCAAAGGATATGTTCCATATAAAGCCAATAGGATTTGCTGATGAACTGAATGGGGAGGAGTAGCACGGAAAATTGTGCTGAGTGGCTCCCAGCTGAACATCAGGGGGGATGGTATTTCCATTTATTGAGATTGAGGGGAGGGATATTTTGCATAGAGAAGTCAAAGTATTCATTTCAGGTATATTGTATTTGAGATGTATACTGCATATCCAAATGGAGATGATGAGTAGGACTTTGGCTATACACCTATAGAGCTCAAGAGAGTGTTGAGGGATGAAGTTGAAAATGTGGCATCTGTAACTTGGAGATGGTATTTAAAAACTTAAAGTTGGGGAGATTCACCTCCAGTATGGCTGAAAATGCTCCTGTCAGACTGACCATCCCACAGATAAGAGCTATAAACTCCAGACAAAATACCAAAAACAGCTACATAAGGCTCTGCAAAGTAAACAAAAGTAGACAGATTCTAGAAAGGAATTTTTAGAAAGGAATTGATATTTGGAAAAAGATATTGTCATAGATGAGTTTCCCATTTTTATGGGTTTTAGCTTATTTGGGGCTGGGGGGGCGGGCGGTGGGGAACCTGTCTTTCTGGCCTGAGAAATCAGAGGACAGCAAATCTCTGTGACCCTGAACCACAACTGATGAGGCCAACTGAAAGCTCCTCAGCTAAAGATAAAATACCTGAACTGAGATTTTAGCTGCTGCTATCCAAGAAATAGAGTTTTCTGAGTTCAAACAAATTAACTGCCTACTAAAACAAAACAAAAAAAAATCAACTCTTTGAAAACTGTAACAGAATCCAGAATCTCCATGACAAAATCTGCAATATCTGGGATACAATCTAAAATTACTCAACACATGCAAGAGGGAAGAGATATGGGGACATATGTATATGTATAACTGATTCACTGTGTTATGAAGCAGAAACTGACACACCATTGTAAAGTAACTATACTCCAATAAAGATGTTTAAAAAAATAGAAATTTAAAAAAAAGTATATGTAAAACTGATTCACTTTGTTATAAAGCAGAAACACACCATTGTAAAGCAATTATACACCAATAAAGATGTAAAAAATAAATAAATTAAAAATAAATAAAATTACTCAACATACCAAAATCTAGGCAACTGTGACCAGTATTAAAAGAAAAACGATCAATGGAGAATAACCACAAGATAACCCAGATGCTAGCATTAGCAGACTATGATTTTAGAACAACTATTAGAAATTTGAAGTGGATAATGTAGGGAGGGATAAATTGGGAGACTGGGATTGACATATACACACTACTATATATAAAATAGATAACTAATAACAACCTGCTGTATAGCACAGGGAGCTCTACTCAGTACTCTGTAATGGCCTTTATGGAAAAAGAATCTTAAAAAAAAAAAGAGTGGCTATATGTATTCATACAACTGATTCACTTTGCTGTACACCTGAAACTAATACAACACTGTAAATCAACTATACTCCAATAAAAATTTTTAAAAAGAAAGAAATTTGACCAATGATGTAAAAGAAAGCATATTTGTAATGAATGTGTAGATAGGAATCTCACAAAGAAAAATAAATACTACCCCCAAAAAATCAAATGGAGATTAGAAACCAAGATGGCAGAGTAGAAGGATGTGCTCTCACTCCCTCTTGCAAGAACACCAGAATCACAACGAGCTGCTGGACAATCATCAACAGGAAGACACTGGAACTCACCAAAAAAGATACCCCACATCCAAAGACAAAGGAGAAGCCACAATGAGATTGTAGGAGGGGTGCAATCACAGTAAAAACAAATCCCATAACTGCTGGGTGGGTAACTCACAGACTGGAGAATGCTTATACCACAGAAGTCCACCAACTGGAGTGAAGGTTCTGAGCCACATGTCAGGTTCCCAACCTAGGGGTCCGGAAACAGGAGGAGGAATTCCTAGAGAATCAGACTTTGAAGGCTAGTGGGATTTGACCGCAGGACTTCGACAGGACTGGGGAAAACAGAGACTCCACCCTTGGAGGGTACACACAAAGTACTGCACACATTGGGACCCAGGGGAAGGAGCAGTGACCCCAGGGGAGACTGAACCAGACCTACCTTCTAGTGCTGGAGGGTTTCCTGCACAGGTGGGCGGTGACTGTGTCTCACCGTGGGGACAAGGACACTGGCAGCAGAAGTTCTGGGAAGTACTCCTTGGCATTAGCCCTCCCAGAGTCTGCAATTAGCCCCACCAAAGAGCCCAGGTAGGCTCCAGTGTTGGGTTGCCTCAGGCCAAACAACCAACAGGGAGGGAACCCAGCCCCACCCATCAGCACTGAGCTCTGCCCACCAGAGCAACAGTCAGCTCTACCCACCACCAGTCCCTCCCATCAGGAAGCTTGCACAAGCCTCTTAGGTAGCTTCATCCACCAGAGGGCAGACAGCAAAAGCAAGAAGATCTACAATCCTGCAGCCTGTGGAACAAAAACCACATTCACAGAAAGATAGATAAGATGAAAAGGCAGAGGGCTATGTACCAGATGAAGGAACAAGATAAAACCCCAGGAAAGCAATTAAATGAAGTGGAGATAGGCAACCTTCCAGAAAAAGAATTCAGAATAATGATAGTGAAGATAATCCAGGACCTCAGAAAAAGAATGGAGGCAAAGATCAAGAAGATGCAAGAAATGTTTAACAAAGACCTAGAAGAATTAAAGAACAAACAAACAGAAATGAACAATACAATAACTGAAAAGAAAACTACACTAGAAGGAATCAATAGCAGAATAACTGAGGCAGAAGAATGGATAAGTGACCTGGAAGACAGAATGGTGGAATTCACTGCTGAGGAACAGAATAAGGAAAAAAGAATGAAAAGAAAGGAAGACAGCCTAAGAGACCTCTGGGACAACATTAAACGCAACAACATTCACATTATAGGGGTCCCAGAAAGAGAAGTGAGAAAGAAAGGACCCAAGAAAATATTTGAAGAGATTATAGTCGAAAACTTCCCTAACATGGGAAAGGAAATAGCCACCCAAGTTCAGGAAGCGCAGAGAGTCCCATACAGGATAAACCCAAGGAGAAACATGCCGAGACACATAGTAATCAAACTGGCAAAAATTAAAGACAAAGAAAAGTTATTGAAAGCAGCAAGGGAAAAATGACAAATAACATACAAGAGAACTCCCATAAGGTTAACAGCTGGATTCTCAGCAGAAACTCTGCAAGCTAGAAGGGAGTGGCATGATATACTTAAAGCGATGAAAGGGAAGAACCTACAACCAAGATTACTCTACCTGGCAAGGATCTCATTCAGGTTCCATGGAGAAATCAAAAGATTTACAGACTAGAAAAAGCTAAGAGAATTCAGCACCACCAAACCAGGTCTACAACAAATGCTAAAGGAACTTCTCTAAGTGGGAAACACAAGAGAAGAAAAGGACCTACAAAAAAACCCCAAAACAATTAAGAAAACGGTCATAGGAACATACATAGCAACACTTACCATAAACGTGAATGGATTAACTGCTCCATCCAAAAGACACAGGCTTGCTGAATGGATACAAAAACAAGACCCATCTATATGCTGTCTACAAGAGACCCACTTCAGACCTAGGGACACATACAGACTAAAAGTGAGGGGATGGAAAAAGATATTCCATGCAAATGGGAATCAAAAGAAAGCTGGCAATACTCATATCAGATAAAATAGGCTTTAAAATAAAGAATGTTACAAGAGACAAGGAAGGACACTACAAAATGATCAAGGGATCAATCCAAGAAGAATACATAACAATTATAAATATATATGCACCCAACATAGGAGCACCTCAATACATAAGGCAACTGCTAACAGCTATAAAAGAGGAAATCGACAGTAACACAGTAATAGTGTGGGACTTTTAACACCTCACTTACACCAATGGACAGATCATCCAAAATGAAAATAAATAAGGAAACAGAAGCTTTAAATGACACAATAGACCACATAGATTTAATTGATATTTATAGGACATTCCATCCCAAAACAGCAGATTATACTTTCTTCTCAAGTGCGCATGGAACATTCTCCAGGATAGATCACATCTTAGGTCACAAATCAAGCCTCAGTAAATTTAAGAAAACTGAAATCATATCAAGCATCTTTTCTGACCACAACGATATGAGATTAGAAATGAATTACAGGGAAAAAAACATAAATAACACAAACACATGGAGGCTAAACAATACGTTACCAAATAACCAAGAAATCACTGAAGAAATCAAAGAGGAAATCAGAAATACCTAGAGACAAAGGACAATGAAAACACGACGATCCAAAACCTATGGGCTGCAGCAAAAGCAGTCCTAAGAGGGAAGTTTATAGCTATACAAGCCTACCTCAAGAAACAAGAAAAATGTCAAATAAACAATCTAACCTTACACCTAAAGGAACTAGAGAAAGAAGAACAAACAAAACCCAAAGTTAGTAGAAGGAAAGAAATCATAAAGATCAGAGCAGAAATAAATGAAATACAAACAAAGAAAACAATAGCAAAGATCAATAAAACTAAAAGCTGGTTCTTGGAGAAGATAAACAAAATTGATAACCAATTAGCCAGACTCATCAAGAAAAAGAGGGAGGGCTTCCCTGGTGGCACAGTGGTTGAGAGTCCAACTGCCGATGCAGGGAACACGGGTTTGTGCCCCGGTCCAGGAAGATCCCACATGGCCCGGAGCGGCTGGGCCCGTGAGCCATGGCCGCTGAGCCTGTGCATCTGGAGCCTGTGCTCCGCAATGGGAGAGGCCACAACAGTGAGAGGCCCACGTACCGCAAAAAAAAAAAAAAAAAAAAAAAAAACTTCCAACAAACAAAAGTCCAGGACCAGATGGCTTCACAGGTGAATTCTATAAAACATTTAGAGAAGAAATAACCCCCAATCTTCTCAAACTCTTCCAAAAAATTGCAGAGGAAGGAACACTCCCAAACTCATTCTAAGAGGCCACCATCACCCTGATACCAAAACCAGACAAAGGTACTACAAAAAAAGAAAATTACAGACCAATATCACTGATGAATATAGATGCAAAAATCCTCAACAAAATACTAGCAAACAGAATCCAGCAACACATTAAAAGGATCATACACCATGATCAAGTGGGATTTATCCCAGGGATGCAAGGATTCTTCAGTATACGTAAATCAATCAGTGTGATAAACCATATTAACAAATTGAAGAATAAAAACTATATGATCATCTCAATAGATGCAAAAAAGGTTTTGACAAAATTCAACACCCATTTATGATAAAAACTCTCCAGAAAGTGGAGAGTTACCTCAACATAATAAAAGCCATATATGACAAACCCACAGCAAACATCATTCTCAGTGGTGAAAAACTGAAAGCATTTCCTCTAAGATCAGGAAAAAGACAAGGATGTCCACTCTCACCACTATTATTCAACATAGTTTTGGAAGTCCTAGCCATGGCAATCAGAGAAGAAAAAGAAATAAAAGGAATACAGATTGGAAAAGAAGGAGTAAAACTGTCTCTGTTTGCAGATGACATGATACTATACATTGAAAATCCTAAAGATGCCAAGAGAAAACTACTAGAGCTAATCAATTAATTTGGTAAAGTTGCAGGATACAAAATTAATGCACAGAAATCTCTTGTTAATGCACAGAAATCTCTTGCATTCCTATACACTAATGATGAAAAATATGGAAGAGAAATTAAGGAAACACTCCCATTTACCATTGCAACAAGAAGAATAAAATACCTAGGAATAAACCTACCTAGGGAGACAAAAGACCTGTATGCAGAAAACTATAAGACACTGATGAAAGAATTTAAAGATGATACCAACAGATGGAGAGATATACCATATTCTTCAATTGGAAGAATAAATACTGTGAAAATGACTCTACTACCCAAAGTAATCTACAGGTTCAATGCAATTCCTATCAAATTACCAATGGTGTTTTTTACGGAACTAGAACAAAAATTTTAAAATTTGTATGGAGACAAAAAAGACCCCGAATAGCCAAAGCAGTCTTGAGGGAAAAAAAACTGAGCTGGACGAATCAGACTCCCTGACTTCAGACTATACTACAAAGCTACAGTAATCAAGACAATATGGTACTATAAAGGTACAGTAATCAACACAATATGGTACAATCAAGACAAACTGGCACAAAAACAGAAACACAGATCAATGGAACAAGATAGAAAGCCCAGAGATAAACCCATGCACCTATGGTCAACTAATCTATGACAAAGGTGGCAAGGATATACAATGGAGAAAAGACAGTCTCTTCAATAAGTGGTGCTGGGAAAACTGGACAGCTACATGTTAAAGAATGAAATTAGAACACTCCCTAACACCATACACAAAATTAACTCAAAATGGATTAGAGACCTAAATGTAAGACCGGACACTATAAAACTCTTAGAGGAAAACATAGGAAGAACACTCTTTGACACAAATCACAGCAAGATCTTTTTTGATCCACCTCCTAGAGTAATGGAAATAAAAAGAAAAATAAACAAATGGGACCTAATGAAACTTCAAAGCTTTTGCACAGCATAGGAAACCATAAACAAAACAAAAAGACAACCCTCAGAATGGGAGAAAGTATTTGCAAATGAATCAACGGACAAAGGATTAGTCTCCAAAATATATAAACAGCTCATGCAGCTCAATATTAAAGAAACAAACAACCCAATCCAAAAATAGGCAGAAGACCTAAATAGACATTTCTCCAAAGAAGACATACAGATGGCCAAGAAGCACATGAAAAGCTGCTCAACATCATTAATTACTAGAGAAATGCAAATCAAAACTACAGTGAGGTAACACCTCACAGCAGTTAGAATGGGCATCATCAGAAAATCTACAAACAACAAATGCTGGAGAGGGTGCGGAGAAAAGGGAACCCTCTTGCACTGCTGGTGGGAATGTAGATTGATACAGCCACTATGGAGAACAGTATGGAGGTTCCTTAAAAAGCTAAAAATAGAGTTACCATATGATCCAGCAATCCCACTACTGGGCATATACCCAGAGAAAATCATGATTCAAAATGACACATGCACCCCAATGTTCATTGCAGCACTCTTTACAATAGCCAGGTCATGGAAGCAACCTAATGCCCAACGACAGACAAATGAATAAAGAAGATGTGGTACATATATACAATGGAATAATAACTCAGCCATAAAAAGGAACAAAACTGGGTCATTTGTAGAGACGTGGATGGTTCTAGAGACTGTCATACAGAGTGAAGTAAGTCAGATAGACAAAAACAAATATCGTATATTAACGCATATCTGTGGAATCTAGAAAATGGTACAGATGAACCAGTTTGCAGGACAGAAATTGAGACACAGATGTAGAGAACAAACGTATGGACACCAAAGGGGAAAGCGGCGGGGGGTGGGAGATTGGGATTGACATGTATACACTGATGTGTATAAAATGGATGACTAATAAGAACCTGCTGTATAAAAAAATAAATTAAATTTTAAAAAAATCAAATGGAATTTCTAGAACTAAAAATGAATATCTGAAATTCTTTTTAAAAAAATCATTAGATGGGCTTAACAGACCAGACGAATGATTCAATGAACTTGAATATAGATAAATAGGTACTATACAATCTGAAGAACAGAGGGGGAAATTTTTTTTTTGAACAGAGCCTCAATGGGGCAATATCAAAAGCTCTAACATATGTATAAATAGAAATGTTAAATAATATCACCTAGGAGGATAGAGAAAAGGAGGGGGTCCAAGGAATATGCCCTGAGGGGGTTCCATCATAGAAAGAATCAACAAAGAGATGGAGAAGAAATGCTTTAATTTTCTTATCTATCAGAAAATCCACTTTGATGTTTTGCTTTTCTCTTTGTCTTATATCTACAAATACGGCAACCAAAACAAGTCAGATGCGGGGACGGACTTTCATCTACTAAAGTTGCAACTTACTGACACTATCAATACCTCTGTCTCTACTCTGTTACTAAGACCTAACCAGTAGTGTGAACTACAGTGATTTGTTAAAGCACAAAGGAATTTACTTTCCTAGAAGTTTTTTTTTTTAGTTTGTTTACTGCTTCATCTCACAATAAAACTGTGGATAACATTCATCCAGGAATTCGACCATGAAAAATCCCCTGAAAAAGAGATTCCAAATTTTAATCCATAATCAGAACAAAATTCACACCACACAAAAGTTAAAACAGTGACCAAAAAAAAAAAAAAAATCAGAAAACCAGCAAGGTTCAGAAGCTTATTGAGACCAAAGAAAACGGATATTTCAAGAAATTGAAATCCATTCCAGTGTGAGGCTTACAGAAGAACAAACTTTAGCAGGTGAGATGTAAAGTGAAGATTAGAGAGGATTAAAAATGGTGTTTGAAAACAAACAGCCAATGATAACAACAAATAATATTAAATTCTTTAAACACATCAGAAATAAGACTGCTGCAAAAGGATCAGTGAATTGGCTAGACAAGCAGTGCACAATGGAGATATTCAAAAGGATAAGGAGATTGCAGGGAAACTAAATAATGAATTTGCATCCGTTTTCACACTGGAGAATAAAGCAATAGAGGAAAGGAAGGAAAAACCTTATTATGTGAAAGAGAGGCCCAGCTTAGATTGAGACATCAAAAAGAACCATGAGTTAATGAAACAGTAAAAGAAGGTATTGCCATGTTCCAGCCAAAGCAGGAGGCATTCACCAGAGAATCCAGAAGTGCAAAATGTTTGTAATCTCTGATTCCTTATAGCTTTACCATTTAACATTTAAAAGGCTTCATTCATACTGCAGTGAACTGGAAGGCAAGTTACACTCTACCATGGTTGGAAAATATACTTGATTTCTGTGGTAGAGTGATCTCCAAACAGCAAAATACCCAGCCAGTATATTATAACTCAACTGGCTGGTTGATCAGAAGTTAAACAAGATTCTGGAGCTTTAATCCAGCCCATCTCAGAATGTATGGAAATGGAAATTGTCATATATGTCTAGTAGGAGGATAAACTGGTACCAGCAGCTTTGGAGAACATTTGTAATATCTAATAAAGTTTAAAATGTATATGCGAAATGAAGCACCAATTTCACATTAGGTGCAAATGCTAAAGAAACTCTAGGAGAAATTACAAGATTACTCACTGAAAGATTATTTCTAGAGGTGAAAAATTGGTAACAATATAAATGTTCATAAATGGATGAATGGATAAACAAAGTATATTCATACAATGAAATACAAAAGGATGTTTTCAACTCCTAATTAACTAGATCTATATGTATCTGCTTACATACTTCAATATCACAACACTGAGTGAAAAAAGCAAGTCAATAACACCTAAAATTATAGAATACATTTTTTACATATTCATATTTTAGGTAAGTAAACAAATACACTAGTAAGATATACAACAAATTCATATTATGGGACGCCTCTGGCTTTCCAGAGGCCTTTTGGGAGGGTCATGGAACTAGAGACGGAGTGAATATTTCACTTTATCTTTTGAAGATCTATTTCTTTAATAAAAAATTTGAGAAAAATATGACAAAATATTAGCAATTATCAATTCTGGGTGGTGGTAATAGAATTTTTGTTATAGCACTTTTTTTCTTTTCTTTCTTTCTTTTTAATTTTCAAGAAAAAAAAAAGTGTTCTGTCTATCACCTGGGTACAAAGCTTAACTTTATTCAATTGCTTACTACTGAATGTACTGAGAGCTATTACTAACCTAAACTCAAAATTTGCCTTGGAAATCTAAGGTGAAGGCAGAAACATTCTCTTCTGCTAACTTAGATCATGATACTATAGTCAGCATCTCTTCAGTCCCTAAGGCTGCCTGTTTTCCACCATCCAAGAATTCATGAAGAATAATTAACAGCTCTATGGCATTCCATTTTTTCCAGAAAGTTTGACTCCATTTTAAAGACTAATCAACAGAGGCCTTAGGTGTTAAGGAAAGAAAAGAAATCAAAACAAACTAGAACTCAGGGGTCCAGACCCCCTTATGCCCAAAAGACTTTCTTCCCACCACTATGTTTAATATTTGGCAGTTCTCTTTGAATTGAGTTCATAGAGTCAAGCCCAGAGATGACAAACAGCTGACATCTTGCATACTACTTCTGAACAATGATAGGTTCCTGGACCTTATGTTGAAAGGATGCTGATGCCACTAAGGTCAGTAGGAAAGTGTCATGATGGATTTGCAATGTCTGCATGAGCACAGGAGTGGGGGAAGAGGGGTTGTAAACCAAGCATCTGCTCTCCCAGGTTTAGCCACTTGAAGAAAATGGCCTTGGATAGGCTAAAACTGAAAATGCATGGTGTTTTATGGTATTAGGCCCCAAATATCTTACAGAATTCCACCCAAGAGTGCATAAGCTGCTGAACATTCAAAAGTACACCTGGGATACGAGATACATCAATAAACCAAGGCTTTCTTCACTGACCAGCTGGGCTCAGGCCAAGTCTTCACATGCCAATGACCCTGCAGCAGTGGTTCTCAACCAGGGCCAGTTTTACTGCACTCCCAGGGGACATCTAGCAATGTCTGGAGACACTGTGGTTGTCACAACTAGGACGATGCAACTGGCATCTAGTGGGTAGAGGTTAAGGATTCTGGAAAACATCATACAGTGCAATGCACAGGACAGTCCCCAAAGGAATTATCCAGCCCAAATTGTCAATAGTGCCACAGTTGAGAAACTCTTCCCTGAAGGTCAGAACATTTGCAGGTTACACTGCCAGGGCCTTGCTGGGCATTCAAAGCCAGACAAAAGTGGGGCATTCTAAAGGTTCCATCCTGGACCTGCTCTTCAGAAAGGACACTTCATATCCAAGGGCTCTGGCCTGCATGAAGAGCCATAGGCCGGCATGCACCCAATGCCCCAGAGGCCAGGCCAAGGGAGCAGCTTCTGAAGCCAGCACTTTTCATTCCGACCCTTGAGGTTGGGGGCTTTGCTCCATTTGTCCCTTCTGTTGGATCCAGAATGATTTTCAGGATCATCAATGCTCTCACCTGTCTTGGTCTAGCTCGAAGATCACAATTTCTTCCAAAGCAAGGGGTCAACCAAGGTGATGCTGCACTTGTCAAGACCAAATGTTTCTGCCACAAGGGGTTTCATCTTGGATGGTCAGAGACACCTATAGCAGGGCTAAGGAGAGACAGATACCAGGGCCAGATGAACCAACCACATCTCTGTAGCTGCTGAGTCAGCTTAGCATCCGTGTCAAGATGCTAAACCAGTTAGCATAAAGTCCCAATGCTTTACTTTCAATGGTTATTTAGTGGGCTATAATTCAATAACCTGTAGTCCTGTCACCCTCTTGAAGCAAAAGGAAAGAGGCATGATTATGCTGCTGAGGGGCCTTCGCTGCAAATGAGCTTGTTCCACAAACACCAATCTAAGACTACTTTTCAGAAACCCTCCATGTCAGTTTCTGTAACGGTGTCTTCCCACAGGGGCAGTGGCAAGACCCAAAGTCCACACTTGGCTCTGCCATTTACTCATGCAAGATCTTGCCTTTGATGTCTCTGAGCTTCCATTTCATCTTCTGCAAAATGGTAATAACAGAGCCTACCTTTAAGGACTGGCTTTCAGAGTGAAATGAGATCACATATATACCTTGCCTGACACACTGTAAGAACTCTGAAAATGGAAATTAATTTTTAAAAGTCTTCTGGAAAGGTAGGCTTTCATTAAGCTACCATGTCTTGGGCTAATTCAGTACAGTTATGACTGCAAACATTCCTACCATTTCCATAACCCTCCAGCAGAACACACATTCATTTCTGCTATGCGTGTACATTGGGGGAGAAGAAAGTTACTTTACTTTTATTCAGAAAAAAAAAGAAATAGAGGTATCAAGCTGTAGCTGAGGACTGTTCCAAGCACTTTGTGCCTTAATCCTCACCATCACCCTACAGATAAGTAATATTATCCCCATTTTACAGATGAGGAAGATGTGGCTTAAAAAGGTTATGTAAGTAGCTCACCCGTGGTCACTCAGCTAGTTGGGTAGCCTTTAACCACAGCTGCTCACCTCTATTCATTTATTTATTTGTTGGTTAATAAGCATGTACTGAATCTAGCTATATTCCAACCCTATTCTAGGCTCTGGGGCTACAGAAGTCATTCATTCAGTGGGTATTGACTGAGCAAGGCCCTGACATTCAGCAGGAAGTATGGCCAGTCTGGTGGAGTGAAATCAAATGTCCAGAAGTGCTGTGGCTCCATGATAGAAGGGAAGGGGATGAAAGAATGGTGGTCCAGAAAGGCTTCATAGCAGAGGGGACTTTGAGAAGTCCAGTTTTAGCAGGACTTAAGCAAGAAGAGGAGACAACAAACATCAAAAGAATTATCCCTGAAAAACCTGCAGGTAGATGGCTACTTGGCACCCTGTAGACAGAGAAACCAGTTGTTTGGCTGGACTTTTCCCTTCAGAGCTGGCTGCCACACTCCACAGCCCCCAGCCCAGCCCCGGACAAGCACCCATCTTTAGCCAAGTACAAGAGAAGAATAAATTCCACAGGACAGCATTTCAAAGCACCTACCAAGACGAACGTGCACTCTGGCCTGGTTTTTTGTTTGGGAAAATTGTGTGCTAAAAACAGCAGATAAAAAGGAATCTGTGGGCATAATTTATTTAGATTTTCTAAAGGCTGTGAAGAAGGTCTCTCTGATAGGAGGCTATTAAGGCCAGGCAGGCAAGTCGGTAACTACAGGGTGAAAGGTAAAGTTCTGTTGTGATTAAAGGCTTCTTAAGCTAGGGGAAACAAAGAGCAGGAATAAATAGCCAATTCTCCACATGGGATGCTAAAAATAATGGGGCTGCTCAAAGATTAGTCCTGGGGCCAGCTTTGTGCTATTTTTAATGATTTGTCAAATGAAGTACAGTAAATAGAAAAATGCAGGTAGCTAATGACAAGAGAGTGCACGGTAGATTAGAGAAAGCACCCAGCTTGTAGAGTATTAGGGAGCCTGGCCCAGCCTGGACCTCTTAGTACTATTCTCTGGGCCTCAATTTCTTTATCTGTGAAATGATGAGATTACACATGATATGGCCTAAGGGCTCTTAGACCTGTGAAAATAGTTAAAACCCTTCAACTTGAAGTTAAGGTCGAACCAGAAGGAAAAAAGAGAATTAAAAAGGTTGAGCAATCCATGATCAAAAGGAGCATCAGAAAAGGCAAAGGAAACATTTTCGCCCTGCTATTTTTGTGTCTTGATTGGTCCAGAATAAGTGATAACTTCTTCACAGAAGGCTGTGCGCATCCCAGCGGACAGCTTCATGAGAATGCCTATTCTTAGTCCGGCATCATCAAAAGTGCCAATAAACTGTATGCAGCATTTTTTTTTTTTAAGCACTGAGAGATACACAGAAAAGTATTATTAGGCTATGGCCTAAATCAGCCCAAACAACAACTACTGGTTACACCGAGGATGTGTAATTTGGAGAGCCTCTGAATCCCTACTCTCCAGAAACTGCAATCTGGTTGATGAATTTACAAACACAAAAGAGATGACTCAGAAGTTATCACTAGCTGTTGCCACATTGATAATCCAGCCAATAAAGTTTGAAGAACTTCCCAGATAAGGTAGGATGTGAGCATCACCTTCAAGGATAAATATTATTTCTGAGAATGGAGAGGAACGGGGAGATCATTCCAGATTTAAAAAAAAAAAAAAAAAAAATCTGGAGCAGAGAAGTAAAAAGAAGAGATCAGAAATGAAGCCATTGATTTGAGAAAAGACTTAGTTTGTCCTGAGATAAGAGTTAACATTGTTGTGAAAATAGAGAAGTGTCAGGAAAGATAAAAAGTACAAATGAAGGGACTTACCTGGTGGCGCAGTGGTTAAGAATCCTCCTGCCAATGCAGGGAACATGGGTCCCATCCCTGGTCTAGGAAGATCCCACATGCCGCGGAGCAACCCAGCCCATGCACCACAACTACTGAGCCTGTGCTCTAGAGCCCGCAAGCCACAACTACTGAGCCCACACGCCACAACTACTGAAGCCCACGCACCTAGAGCCCGTGCTCCACAACAAGGGAAGCCACGGCAATGAGAAGCCCACGCACCGCAACGAAGAGTAGCCCCCGCTCGCCACAACTAGAGAAAGCCCACGCACAGCAACGAAGACCGAATGCAGCCAAAAATTTAAAAAAAAAAAAGTACAAATGAAGTAATTAATAGATGAGGGTTCATGAATATGCCAGATGGACATTCTTAGTTACCTTGTGCCACAATGCAAGACCAAGGAAACACTCCATGAAATTAAAGAGAAAAAAAAATTAATGGGTTGAGGAAGCGCTTTTAACATCACACAATTAGCTCTGGGGATTCACTGCTATAGGAACTTTCTTCCCCAAGTAGCTTAGTGAGCTTTATTTTTAATAGAATTATATGTTCACACCAGTAAGAGTTCTATCTGCAGTTATGGCTAATGTTATTAATACTCATAACTCAAGGCAGACATTTGGGTTCAAGAAGAAATTTTTCCCTCACATTAAATTGTTGCCGAATGAGTTGAATGCACTCCAAGAAGGATATGTTACTTCTCTCTAAAATACCTGTTTCTATCCACAGGGCTGTCTCTGATTTCACAGCAATTCTTTTTTTTTTTTTTTCTTTTCTCGGTTACTTTTTCATGTTTGTTGCCCAAAAAGCTGGCTCATCAAAAAGAGAGGCAGGGGCTTCCCTGGTGGCGCAGTGGTTGAGAGTCCGCCTGCCGATGCAGGGGACACGGGTTCGTGCCCCGGTCCGGGAAGATCCCACATGGCGCGGAGCGGCTGGGCCCCTGATCCATGGCCACTGAGCCTATGCGTCCGGAGCCTGTGTTCCGCAACGGGAGAGCCCACAACAGTGAGAGGCCCGCGTACCACAAAAAAAAAAAAAAAGAGAGAGAGACAATTGCTCTCTAAGAGTCATTCTGGACCCGGGTGTGTCTCACATGTAAGGCAAGGCTTCCAGAAAATACCAACACAAGACACCTGGAATGATTAACGCTGAATGGCAGGAGGACCAGGAAAAGGCATCAGAACACTAGAGCGGACTTCTCTTCACTTAGTTGGTAAACTTAAATTTCTAAATGATGGCTTTCCTTAGAAAATGTTTACTTGCCGTGAACCACTGCCACTAGCTCTCTCCAGCCTTCTTGAGACATCTTGTTTCTGGCAAGTTTAAGCAATGTTCTCTGAAATTATCCTCTATCTTCAACATCATAAAAAGGAAGAAAACACTGCATTTTTTTTACCTTCTAGAATGAATAATATAGTTTTCACAAAAAATAAATACAACACCATAACTAATATGCCTCATAGATTCTACTCTACTCAATCTACATTTCCTTAGTTCTGACGGAAAATAGACAACCTTAGCATTCAATATTAGTCACAATATATACGCTCCTTCCCTTTCTCCCTTTCTTTTCTCCATAAAGCAATGTATTTAAAATGAAGACTTGGTTTTCACTCTTTTTGACATTCCTGAAGTATATTTAAGCATTAGGAACTTGAAAATATTTTGCCGGGTAATGAACATCCTTTGAAAGCTATAGGCCTTCTCATATAAAAACAGAGATGGGGTTTGATGCTCAGGCTGGTGAACATGTGTCTCCATTGCACAAAGCTCAGAGAAGCTCCTGGGAATATGTGTAAAGGCTTTGCATAAGAATGTGTCTCAGCGTGTAGTGGAGATCATCCAGATTTTACAGACTGCAGCCAAGAGGAACATGCACAGACAACTATAGAAGCTAGGTAATAAACTTCTGAATACCTGTTTGCTATTTTGACAAAAATTGCACTTGGGCAAACAGTATCAGTAGCCGGAAAATGACTTCCAGTGAGCCAACCCTTAGAGTCCTCTAAAATTACAACGCTATTCCAGCAGTTTCCAGAAATCAGCCTTACAAGGCCACCAAGACATCCGGGCCCCCATTTTCTCTCCCCTAGTCCCAGCTGTACCAACAAAGAGTTGCCAAATGTAGGGCCTGACTCCTCTTTGTGCAAGCCTGAATTATCTAAGCAAGCTCTGAAGAAGAGGAAATTCATTTCTCTGCTAAGTCATCATGTAAAGCTTCCAAAATAGAGGTGCCCTTCGAAATAAATTTGCTGGTGTCGATTCCCTCATCCTAAACGATACTGTGTAAGAAGGATCAAGTGATTAAAATGAAGCAAAAAGAAACAGAGGTCACCCAACACCTGGCTTTTAAAAACTGGGGAGATTCCAGGCCTCAGAATGCTTGGAAAACTAAAATGTGTGTGATGCAACCATCAAACCCAAAGGCCTTCTTCGAACTTGTGTCCAATTAAAATGCATAATCCTATAATGACGAAGCTGGCAGCCCCTCAGTAGTTTGACTCATGTTCCTGCTAAATTTAACTGAAGATAGTTTTTCCACTAGGAACTACTGTATTATTTTCTCCCAAGTGGGAAACAGAAACTAATCTCAATATATAAAGAAGTCAAAGCAAAAAGGATGACACACGTACATCTCTGACTTTACTTTTTTCACAGCAGTACCCTGCTGGAACCACTATTCCAGAACCCAGAGAGGCACCAATAAAGATGTTTATGGACGGATAGGGAAATATTTGTCAGCTGTACAATGTAAAAATCACCTCTATCTGCTACATACAACTTGACTGAAATGATTTAGTCTTAATGTATGATGATGGACGTTGGTTTGTATTGTTTAGCTCTACAAAGGCCACTGCCAAAGAGACCAGTATTTCAACTGACTGCTATTCCTCTCCAATTCAAATGAAAAGAGACTTCAGAACAGACAACACTCAGCAGGAAGCCTATTAGAATTCTTTGTAAGGAGCAACTCTGGACTTGTCCATAAAAGAAAGAGCAACAAAGTGCTCAAATCAAAAATTTCACGGCCTGCACGGGATTGTTTCTGCTTCTAAAATGGATGGTGGATTAATGGAGAACAATGACCTAATAGGAGCATCAACCATTTTTAGAACATAGCTGCCCCAAGAAGCCTTACAAGGAATTATTCCAACTATAATGCTGTAGAACTCCTTACCCACTGAGTTAAAATCAGCTCAAATCCAGTTGCTCTTAATGCAGAATTTCCTGATTATAGCCTCCGCTTATTTTGTCCACATACCAAATCTGCAAATGGTTCTTTAAATTGGTGACTTTGGGGCTTGCTTCGCCAGTGTTCGGGGTACAAAATTATTTTCTCCCCTCAGGTGAAGCGTATTAAAAAAAAAAACATTTGGTGAGAAATGCATTTTGAAAACGAAGCTTGAGTGGTAGCTTCACTACAATGGAGAAGCAGAAAATAATCAAACTGCAGCTTTCCTCTTGACAACCCTGACGGCTCATCTGGTGACACTTCAGACACTTTATTCCCAGCTGACTTGTTCTTATACGTCATTTTTAACTTCACATTTTTTTGGAGGGAGAAAAGGATCTCTTGGATGCATGTGTAACTGTGTGTGTGTGTGGGTGAGTGTGTGTGTGCACGCGCGTGTGCAGAGATAATATTAAACTGGCGTGTACTTGCTTCAGACTGCGGTATACTGGCTTATGTTCGCTTTTGCAAGAGCAGATTGTTAAATTTGCAGGAACTCTGCAAGTCCCTTGACATCATATGGGTGGCTTGAAATTGACTGTGGTGGGAGTATTTACACTACAGAAATCGACATGCACTATGAGTCAGCACTTAGTCAGGGCTCCCTCCAAAAACTTCCAAAAACCTGGGAGTTTTTGGAGGGACAGTCAGTTGTTAAACATGCACCAGCCCACCTCTGACCACTGCTATGCCCGTTGTTTACATAGGCATCCATCCTGACCCACTACAGTGTCCACTTTGGTCACACCCAGCATTTTTTTTTTTTTTTTTGCGGTACGCGGGCCTCTCACTGTTGTGGCCTCTCCCGTTGTGGACCACAGGCTCCGGATGCGCAGGCTCAGCAGCTATGGCTCACGGGCCCAGCCGCTCCGCGGCATGTGGGATCATTCCCAGACCGGGGCATGAACCCATGTCCCCTGCATCGGCAGGCAGATTCTCAACCACTGCCCCACCAGGGAAGCCCACACTCAGCATTTTTAATATCACCCTCATACACGTGTAACCAAATAATGTTGCAATGACTACTTTTTCTTTGGATGTAATCATTGAAAAGCAGCTCATACTCTCACAGCATCCATTATCAGAAATATATACATATATATATATATATATATATATATATATATATATATTTGAGCATGGGGTTGGACCTCAGGTAATTGTCGAATAAATTCTGGACGGCTTAACTGCTGGTAGATCCCAAACAGATCATTTGGGAAGGAAGAAACCATGCTGGGCCTTAGAGAAAAACAAAATGAGTCAGTTCTCACTGCTGCCTTTGGCCAGCCCAAACCCTGGAGTCATCCAGCATGGGGGAGATTTTCTAGTCAACGAATGCAGCACTCATCTGCTCAAGCACATCGAAAGATAAATGATGGGAGGTTACTGACAACTGAAGACTCCCCCTCCCCACAAAATGGAAATTAGCAGGTCCCCCGAATCAGAGCATTAAAACAAAGATCTGCCAACATGGGATTTTAGTAAACAGAGTAATTTGGGCTTTTGGAGAGCATGAAAATTCTGCCAGGATTACAATGTCTTCTACCACAGACCTTAACTTCCTCTGTCATGGAGAATATGACTAGACTCAGTCCCATGTGATTGTAGGAAACGTCAGTTCCCATTAACAAAAGAGGCACAAGGAAACATGGTGCACATTTTTAACCCCTTGGGCAAGGAGGATTTTTTTCATCCCAGACTTCTCATTAGCAATATTCAAAGCTTTTAAACCCTAGCTAGGAGTTTACCTACTAAAATCACCTCCCTTCCCAGGGGAGGCTTTTTGTGTTCCAGTGTTGACAAAAGAAAACGTGAGGGTCATGTATAGGTTCTTTTGTTTGGTTTTATGTTGTAATTCGAGGGATTTTTTCCACACCACCCACCCCAATCTATGAGAAATCCCGCTCCTTGCATGAATGGAGCTTATTTTAAATGGTCTGACTCTTTGAGGGCAGTCGGGGGGGAGGAATATCCTTTTGGCTACCTGCATTGCTTGGCCATTCGGCCCATGAACTGGTTAGAGCAGGTGGTTTTCACGGGCACTGGGAAATTACAGTCCCAGACCCAAACCTGTATCAGTAAACACCACCGCCTCGGGCTGTTCGCTACAATTCCACTGGACCCTTGGCAGTTCAAACGGGGCAGCTGGGTCAGGCTGCGAGCTTAGCTGGCACAGCTAACCCTGGCTGCCCAGCAAACAGTTTATATTGGGGAGCAATCTAGAGATTTCCTAAGATAAGGATGCTATTAGAGGCTGACAAATGTGGAAAGGAGCAGAGTGGGCAGCTTTTGTCCAGAGTGACCCCGGGTGAGCATGCTAGGATTACTGCTGATTGGGGATAAATGGCAACCGGTGATTTATTTGTTCAAGTGAAACCAGCCAAGTTCATCCTTCAACACCATCTCCCATCTCTCTTTAAGATATCTTTTTTCCTTCTTTTTCAGGCAAAAAGACTTTGCAATTTTGGGAACTCTTCAAATACCATCATTCCAGTGAACCCCATTACCCTTAGGATAAAATCTGCAGTCCTTAACCAGACTTTGACGCCCTGCACGATGGGGTCCTACCCACCTCGCCAGCTCCAACTCTTGCCACTGGTCCCCGCAACCTACTGCATCAACCACAAGGGCCGCCACTCAGGTTTCTGAGTGACCCGAGCTCCACTCCACTTCCTGCCTTAGCTGATGCTGGGCCTTCCTCCTGGGGCTCTTACCTGGCAATTTCTCCTTTTCCTTCTTGTTCCAGATTGAATGTTATCTGCAGAGACTTGGCTAGGTCCCCCATTATGATCTCCTGGGGTCCTTAGCCCAATCACAAATAATTAATTATTGGTGACTATCGGTTTGAAATTTTGCTCCTCCATTGGAAAGGACTGTGTCCTATTCACCTAGCACTCAGTGCAACACAGAAATTTGAATGCTCAAGTTCTGAATGCTCGCCAAGGTCAAATGAATGAATGAGTGAAGTCGTTGTGCAAGAGCTACTGATTGCCTATGAGAGAACCTAGCAAAAAAAAAAACAGCCGAGGGCTTCCCTGGTGGCGCAGTGGTTGAGAGTCTGCCTGCCGATGCAGGGGACATGAGTTCGTGCCCCGGTCTGGGAAGATCCCACATGCCGCGGAGTGACTGGGCCCCTGAGCCATGGCCGCTGAGCCTGCGCGTCCAGAGCCCGTGCTCCACAACGGGAGAGGCCACAACAGTGAGAGGCCTGCATACCACTAAAAAAAAACAAAAAGAAACAAAAAAAAGACAGCCAAACAAAATCTTCATTTTAAGTGTGCACAAGCTATGGAGTGAGTTTTCTCTCCAACCCCTCCTCCTCCCTCCATTTCAACACAAGAATTTCAGATGACCCCGCCATTCCATCAGGTTGTCCTATCAAATCTGCTGCCTGGCTTTGAAGACCCTCCTTTACCACCATCACCACAATAGTTAACACCGAGTGTGTTCTATGTGCCATGTGCATTGATAAGTGCTCTCTCCTAACCTAGTCACTCCTCACCACAGTCCATAAAATAGTGTGGCAGATGAAAGATGACTCCAGATGGCTACAGATTCTTTAACATGCCTCCCATTGAGAGGTGGGGTCTCTGTCCCCTTACAGCTGAGCGGGCATGTGACTGTTTTGACCAATAGAGTGCATGGGAAATGATGTCATGCATCTTTCCAGTTCCTGTCTTGGAATGCTCACTCTGGGGGAAGCTAGCTGTCATGTGAGAAGTTTGAGTCCCCTGAGAATTGTCATGCAGGGATGAAACCCTAGCTGGTCACAGGAAGAGGTCCTGGGGAGAGAACGTGCAGCCAGCCATCAGCTGTTGCACTCATCCCAGTGCAGGTACCAGACATCCAAATGAAGATGACATCTTGCACATTCAACTCAGTGGAGCCTTCACTTGACTCCTGCCTCAGCAGATCCCACTGAGCCCACAAAATTGTGAGAGGGAATAATTATTTGATGTCTTGAGCCACTGTGTTTAGGGGAAGACTGCCATACAGAAATAGATAACCAGAACATATGAATACTATTACGACCCTTCCTTGACAAGTGAGGAAAGTGAGACACCCAAAGCCTACAATCACACCGTTGGTAAGGAGTGGGGCTGGGAGTCCAAGCCGGGCAGCCTGGCTTCAGACCCTGGGTGCTCTTCCATGATGCCACACCACTCCACAGCGACCCACCTTCTCCAATTGACTGCTAGATATAGTCTCCAGCTGCCCTCCCCTCTATAAGGGTCCCCTTGCCTTTTCTTCTGCCCACCTATCTAATCCCCTTCCTCCGTCATGATCCCCTCTCTGAGTCCTCCACTGATGTTCTCTTCCTCCAAGTTCTTTGGCACATTTCAAGACAGCATGTAGCCTCATCTTTCATTGCTCTGGTACTACACTTCCTGCTACATACTCTCCTTGAAGGCCGAAACCAAGTCTTTTGTTTTTGCCCATCTTTCAACAGAACTTTGCCCATCCTCACACTGCCCAGCACAATGTACACATGATAGGACATTCTTCAGCCACACTGCCCAAGCCCATTGTCTTCCGGTAGCCTCTGCATTTACAATTCTCTTTACTTGGAACGTTCTTTCTTAGCTGTCAGCCTGAGCTGTTCCTTTACAGCATTCCCATCCCGGCTCCTATCTCCCCTCGTCCTCAAGAGGCCTCCCCTGACACCCCTATCTAAACGAGTCACCCTTCCCCACTCCCAGACGGTCACGCACCATCTCCTAACGCTGCAGTGTATTATGTAGTTATGTATTCCTTTTCTTATGAAGAGAACAAGTTCCAGAAGGACAATGAACTTGCCCATCTTGCTCATTGCTGTAGTCCCCAACACTAGGACAGCATCTCAAAAAAATATTTGCCGAATGAGTGAATAAATATTTGTTTACTTAATCTTCATTTCTCAGGAAATTCCATCAGGAAGCAGGCTTCCTAATGTATATAAAGCACTTTCCCCTAACATTTCAGTTGCATCTCTACTATAACATACATCCTTCCATTTCTCATTTAAGAAGCACCTCCACGTGGCCCTAAGGTAAACTCCACGTTTAGCCAGATGTTGATTTGGGGCAGTAGCTCACATGATGCTTTGTTATCCAGGCCACCACTGACCATCCTGTATGACTGAGGCTCTCTGGGGATCAGTGGCTTTAAAGCCAGTCCTCAGAGGTGCCTCTAGGATGATTCCAAGGAGAGAGGGCGGCTGAGCAGACCGACTTCACATCACTTCATGCATTAGTAAAGGCCATATAACTGGAGATGATGACATGACAATATTAAACCCAATGGAGGTTGGCTGTGCTTACGACTGCAAACACAGAGATTCAACCCAGTATCGGGAGCAGAGTAAACGCTCAGTAAACTCTCAATAAACACTTGCTGAATGAATGAATGAATGAAATATTTTTGCCTTGTATTTTATCGCTTACCACTTATTATTTCAATATGTACAAGAACCGACAGTGCATCTCTTATTTTGTGTACGTGAAACCTACCAAAGAATAGTAGCTAAAGAGTTGTAAAACTATTTACACTAATTGGCACAAGGCAAAACTGAAATATAAATTTCAGACATAATGTGCAGATGGTGAAGTCTATAGAGGACAGGCTGTAGCCTGGGGGGCTAGTAGATGTGCCACTCTGCTAACATCAATTAACTTTCTCAAGTGTAAAGTTCAGAAATTAGCCTAGTTTCACTGAGACTCAGTTTCCTCATCTGTACACTGAAGACCATCTCTTGCCTATCTACCAACCTGAAATATTCATAATGAGTCTAACATAAAATAATAGATAAACAAATACTTTGCAGAGTTAAAAGTGTGGTAGGGATACGAGCTTATGACGTGTCCTGTCTCCTCATCTTCCTGACTTTTCAAAGACTTCAAATACCTTTGAAATATTAAAAATCAATTTAATGTATTATGTGCTTTCTCTAAGTTTCACGATCCACTCACAAATGACAATTACACGTTTGTTCCAAATGTTCCGTCAGCAAAATTTTTCCTAATCCTTTTATAAGTCTTCACAAATACTTTGATTCTGTTTTCCCCATTTTTCTGCAAAGGATCCTATGATACAGAGAGCTTCTCAATCTTAGCAGAGGCTGAGGATAAGTGAGAATAGCAAAACAAAAGTCAAAACTCTTGAGCGTCTAGTCTGTGGGTTGCATTATAGAGCTGAAAGCCACTGGGCCTACCAAATAGTCACCAAGAGAGAAGTCAGCACGAAAGAAACTGGCCTAGTGGTCCTCAAGGCGATGGTGGGGGGAGGTGCAGGGGGAATCAAAATCACCTGGAGGACTTGTTAAACCACAGATCACTGCACTTCACCCCCAGAGTCTCTGATTCACGATGTCTGGGATGAGGTCCAGGATTTTGCATCACTAACAAGTTCCCAGATGATGCTGATGCTGCTGGTCCAAGGTAAATGTAATTATACCCATTTTCTATATTAGGAAACTGAGGCCCCAAGTATAAGCTTGGCTCTAATTCCAGCTTGTTGATTAACCAAATCAGTGTAGCCTTCTCAAGGTCAATTAACCTCTCCATGGCCCATATTTTTCAATTACTGAAAAAATATTACCTGAGATCTTGTGAAGATTAAAAAGACATGATGTCTAAGAAGTGTTTAGCAAAGTCAAAAGCAGGTGCAGTTCCCGAAAGCTCCTCTATCACAGGACTTGACCTGCTGGAGAATAACTAAGGTAGAATTCCAGGAATCTCAGCAAATACTCATCTTTTTGTCCTTTTTCTATTTGCATGGGAAATTTTTAACCACCAGCTTGACAAAGTACTCCACCATCCAAGCATTTCCATCCACAGGGTTTGGTTTTTTTTTTTTTAATTACTGAATTTGTTTTTCCAAGAAATTTCTTTATCTGCTGTAATGGGTGTTGGGGTGGGGGGCCATGGATGGGGGGTTAGTTATTATACATTATATATACATTATATAATATAATTTGTATATATTATATATACAAATTGGACACTTCCCCAAGACACTTCTTTACTGAACAGCCAATGTTTCCTGGGTTGTGACACGCAGTTATGTTGAAGAATAGTATGAGCATATCCTCCTTTTGTATAAGGTTTTCTGATTTGGCTTTCAGAGGATTCAAGGTATTTGATTTCTATATTTAGAAATCCAGGGCTTTTTGGTATGCTGCAAATCATGCTGAGGCAAGATTAATTGTAAGCACTTGTACTTAAAAATTAGTTTCAAGAATAAGAACCTTCAGAGATTTCCATATTGTATTCCACTAGAGTATCATTAAGGGAAGCAATTACTTATCAGGATATACTCAAAACAACTTTATTGCGTTTGGAGGAAATAATGGGAGCTGTCTGTCTAAATTACTAGACAGGGGCCCTGGAAATCACTTAGCATAATTCTTGGCATAAGGTAGGCAGTCAATAAATGGAACAGGAGTCACGTAAATGACCACCTAGTATGTGTTAGGTGTTTGTACATGTTATGTCATGTGGTCTTCATTATGGCCCCTGAATTTGGTATGACTATGTTCATGTGTAGATGAGGAGGAAACTGAGACTCATAGAAGTTAACTGATTTCACCAGTTCATTAGGTAAGTAGGTGAGTTAAGCTGCAAGCCCACAGGCGCTTGAAGCCAAAAATAATTTTCTTTCCACTACACTCAGCCATTTCCTTCCTTGCTTCTATCCTTCTTTCCTTTTTGTCTCCTGACCTCTATCAAGTTCCTCTCACAGAGACCAGAAGTCTCTGTAAATGCCAGCCAGTGACAAATGCTAGCAAGCCATTCCCGTTTCATGGATTGGTTCATAGTAGGAAAAAAGCGATCCCTCAAAGCCATCCCTGAAAGGTCTCAGAATAAAATATGGAATGCATTTCTGAATCTGATCCCCCAGTGCTCAGCCATAAGCACTAGGGTAACTTTCAGAGGATCCTGTATTTAGGAAAACAAAGTGTTTGTTTGTAGACAACAGTCACACGACAGTCCATCACCCAGGGCTGAGATTCCCAGCTCAGTATGAACAAGCTGCTCAAGGCGACAGAGATGCATGGGAGGAAAAACTGGTCGTGTTTCCAATTTGAATCACAAATGCTTCCTGGAGAAAGAAGTCAGGTGGATATGCCCATTTATTTATTACCTAATGATACCATGCTATATAAAAATAAGTAAATAAATAAAAGTAAAGCACCTACTGATTTATTAGTTGATCAGAACACATGTAGGTCCAGAGCAATACAGGGACTAATTGAGGACTTTCTCTATATTCCCCCAAAAACACCAGTTGTCTTTCTCTTCTGTTTTTTCCCATTTTTTTTCCATTCCTATACCACCATCCCTCTTGCCTCTTAATGGTTTCTGTTTTCCACAATCTGTCTTTCTCTCAATCTGTCCTTTTGGCCCTCTCTTCGAGGACTCTTTCGTCCTCATCTCCTGAGTGCCTTTTCCCTGGTATTTTGTGTCTGGTTCCAAGAGGAGATATCCGAGTGGCAGCATTTCCACCCCCCTGTTGGCAAGAGTTTTGTGTCACTGTGTCATTTCAGACGCATTGATCTATCAGCTTCTCCTGCCCCCAGGAGAAGGGGATGGTCCAGGCGTAGGCTATTTCCTCCTGAAAATCACTCTGAAAATTGTGCCCAGCGTCTCTCTTTAGCTGGATTACGGAAACTAGATTTTTTTAGGGGTTCTGTCTTTCTAATTATAAAATTAATAAACATTTATTCAAAGTACAGAAAAGTATGGAGAAAGTAATCACTCAGCATTATTGCAGTATGGAAGCAATTATTGTTAAACGTGCATATATTTTATTCCTGCATTTAAACACATATCATAAATTTGCATATATCACTAATTTTACTTATATACCTACATTGTCCATGCTATTACAATTCTCAACATTATTTTTAATGGCTACATCTTATTCCAATATATGTTTATACCAAAATATACTGAATCATACTCCTTTGATGCTAAATAACTTAATCATCAAAGAAAAATAGTTGGCTTTTTATTTTCAATTTTCTGCTGTTCTAAATAAATCCTCCCATGAACAACTTTGTGCAAAAAGTTCTTTCTGAACATTTCAATTATTACCTTAGGAAATAATTTTAAAAGTAAAATTGTTGGATCAAAGGTTATGAGCATTTTTAAGGTTCTTTATATTGTTTAACTGCAGTCCAAAAAATGTGTGCTCTCTCCAAATTCCTTTTTATAAATTTTAGAAAGAAGTTTTACAAAGAAAATAATCACCTCCTGAATTGTCATCTGGGAGAAGGCCCAAAAAATCCAGGTCCATCTTCACTCTGACTCACCAGCTGCTCTCCGCCCACCACCTACAGAGGGTCAACAGCTTCTGCCCTCTAGGTTTTTTGCAAGACAAGTCAAATGAAGCCATTCTCTTATTCATTCATCCGACCAACAGTTGAACCGTTAGTTGAGTAGTTGAGCCGTTATTTGCCAGACCCTGTGCCAGGTGCTGAGGACATAAAGAGGAACAGAACTTCATCCCTAACCTATAGGAACAGTGGTGTTTTGGGGCAGACAGACATGTAAATGAATGACAGCACCACGAGACAAGGGCTCCACAGAGGTGGGTCTGGGTGCCCCAGTGCTCCCACAAGGGCATCTGTAGGGGGCGGGGGAGAGGGGAAGTCAGAAAGACCTCCTGGTGGGGATGACACCTGACCATTCCCCCAACAACGTAATAATAGTTACTCTTTCTGAGCACTTCCTTTTGTACTTACAAGCATTTCCTCATTTATCCTCAGATCACCTCCATTAAAGAGATACTATTGCTCTTTCACAAATTTCACAAATGTGATCTTGGACAAATAACTTGTCCAAGATCACAGAGCTAATAAAGGGTGAAGCCAAATGTGATGCCAGACATAACTTCAAACCTTTACATCAAATGCAAACTATTAAATATAGAATGGATAAACAACAAGGTCCTACTGTATAGCACAGGGAACTATATACAATCTCCTGTGATAAATAATAATGGAAAAGGATATGAAAAGAATATATATATATGTATAACTGAATCATTTTGCTGTACAACAGAAATTAACACAACATTGTAAATCAACTATACCTCAATTTTTAAAAAGAAATGAAAGTTGTACTCAAAGTTAACATAAAAAAGTAAACAAGTTAAAATAAATTTGGAATGATCACAAATAAAAAAAAAAAAGCTCTACATCAAGCTGATCCATGGCTCACTACAAACTCTCCATCAGCCCAAATAAAGCTCCTGAGACGTGAGCTCCAACTCCGTGGTTCCATCTGTGAAGACAGATTGAGGTGCCTTCCCCGCAACTTGCCTTCTCCCAGGCAACCTCCCTTGCTCTGTCCTCTCCTTAGCTCTCTTATCACCCAGGAGGACTTTCGTTTTCTTTTAAGCTGGGTGCAACTAAAATTCCTCTCTTTGCCCAGCCTGGCCATTAGGGTATAAATTTGTTCTAACTGCAGAAAACTGATGGAATGAGAAAAGGATCAGTGATGACCCTCTGGACCCCAGCTTCTCTGTCTCTAAAGCAAGGAGATCAAAAATGATGATGTGATCACAAGCACTGAAATTGAGACTGTGATTAAAAATCTTCCAATGAAAAAAAGCCCAGGACCAGATGGCTTCACAGGAGAATTCTATCAAACATTTAGAGAAGAGCTAACACCTATCCTCAAATTCTTCCAAAATATAGCAGAGGGAGGAACACTCCCAAACTCATTCTATGAGGCCACCATCACCCTGATACCAAAACCAGAAAAATACGTCACAAAGAAAGAAAACTACAGGCCAATATCACTGATGAACATAGATGCAAAAATCCTCAACAAAATACTAGCAAACAGAATCCAACAGCACATTAAAAGGATCATACACCATGATCAAGTGGAGTTTATCCCCAGAATGCAAGGATTCTTAAATATACGCAAATCAATCAATGTGATACAACATATTAACAAACTGAAGGAGAAAAACCATATGATTATCTCAGTAGATGCAGAAAAAGCCTTTGACAAAACTCAACACCCATTTATGATAAAAACCTTTCAGAACGTAGGCATAGAGGGAACTTACCTCAACATAATAAAGTCCATATATGACAAACCCACAGCCAACATCGTTCTCAATGGTGAAAAACTGAAACCATTTCCTCTAAGATCAGGAAGAAGACAAGGTTGTCCACTGTCACCACTATTATTCAAATTGTTTTGGAAGTTTTAGCCACAGCAATCAGACAACAAAAAGAAATAAAAGGAATCTAAACTGGAAAAGAAGTAAAGCTGTCACTGTTTGCAGATGACATGATGCTATAAATACAGAATCCTAAAGATGCAACCAGAAAACTACTAGAGCTAATCAATGAACTTGATAAAGTAGCAGGATACAAAATTAATGCACAGAAATCTCTTTCATTCCTATACACTAATGATGAAAAATCTGAAAGAGAAATTAAGGAAACCCTCCCATTTACCACTGCAACAAAAATAATAAAATATCTAGGAATGGGAGTGGTGGGGGGGGTGATGAATTGGGCAATTGGGGTTGACATGTATACACTGATGTGTACAAAACTGATGACTAATAAGACCTGCTGTATAAAAAATTTTTTAATAAAAATAAAACTTAAAAAAAAATACCTAGGAATAAACCTACCTAAGGAGACAAAAGACCTGTATGCAGAAAACTATAAGACACTGATGAAAGAAATTAAAGATGATACAAACAGATGAAGAGAAATACCATGTTCTTGGATTGGAAGAATCAACATTGTGAAAATGACTATCCTACCCAAAGCAATCTACAGATTCAATGCAATCCCTATCAAACTACCAAAGGCATTTTTCACAGAACTAGAACAAAAAATTTCACAATTTGTATGGAAACACAAAAGACTCCAAATAGCCAAACCAATCTTGAGAAAGAAAAATGGAGTGGGAGGAATCAGACTCCCTGACTTCAAACTATACTACAAAGCTGCAGTAATCAAGACAGTATGGTACTGGCACAAAAACAGAAATATAGATCAATGGAACAGGATAGAAAACCCAGAGATAAACCCACACACATATGGTCACCTTATTTTTGATAAAGGCGGCAAGAATATACAATGAAGAGAAGACAGCCTCTTCAACAAGTGGTGCTGGCAAAACTGGACAGCTACATGTAAAAGAATGAAATTAGAACACTCCCTACACCATACACAAAAATAAACTCAAAATGGATTAAAGACTCAAATGTAAGGCCAGACACTATAAACCTCTTAGAGGAAAACAGGCAGAACACTCTATGACATAAATCACAGCAAGATCCTTTTTGACCCACCTCCTAGAGAAAGGAAATGAAAACAAAAACAAACAAATGGGACCTAATGAAACTTAAAAGTTTTTGTACAGCAAAGGAAACATAAACAAGGCAAAAGGACAACCCTCAGAATGGGAGAAAATATTTGCAAATGAAGCAACTGACAAAGGATTAATCTCCAATCTACAAGCAGCTTATGCAGCTCAATATCAAAAAAACAAACAACCCAATCCAAAAATGGGCAGAAGACTTAGATAGACATTTCTCCAAAGAAGATATACAGATTGCCAACAAACACATGAAAGGATGCTCAACATCACTAATCATTAGAGAACTGCAAATCAAAACTACAATTAGGTATCACCTCACACCAGTCAGAATGGCCATCATCAAAACATCTACAAACAATAAATGCTGGAGAGGGTGTGAAGAAAAGGGGACCCTCTTGCTCTGTTGGTGGGATGTGAATTGGTACATCCACTATGGAAAATGGTATGGAGTTTCCTTAAAAAACCGAAAACAGAACTACCATACAACACAGCAATCCCACTACTGGGCATATACCCCGAGAAAACCATAATTCAAAAAGGGTCATGTAGCTAGTCGGAAGCAGCTGCATAGCACAGGGAGATCAGCTCGGTGCTTTGTGACCACCTAGAGGGGTGGGATCGGGACGGTGGGAGGGAGACGCAAGAGGGAGGAGATATGGGGATATACGTATATGTAGAGCTGATTCACTTTGTTATACAGCAGAAACTAACACACCATTGTAAAGCAATTATACTCCAATAAAGATGTTAAAAAAATTTTAAAAAAAAACAAGAGTCATGACCCACGATGTTCATTGCAGCTCTATTTACAATAGCCAGGACATGGAAGCAACCTAAGTGTCCATTGACAGATGAATGGATAAAGAAGATGTGGCACATATATACAATGGAATATTACTCATCCACAAAAAGAAACGAAATTGAGTTATTTGTATTGAGGTGGATGGATGTAGAGTCTGTCATACAGAGTGAAGTAAGTCAGAAAGAGAAAAACAAATACTGTATGCTAACACATATATATGGAATCTAAAAAAAAAAAAAAAAAAGGTCCTGAAGAACCTAGGGGCAGGACAGGAATAAAGACGCAGACATAGAGAATGGACTTGAGGACCCGGGGAGGAGGAAGGGTAAGCTGGGACGAAGTGAGAGAGTGGCAGGGACACATCTACACTACCAAACATAAAATAGATAGCTAGTGGGAAGCAGCCGCATAGCACAGGGAGATCAGCTCTGTGCTTTGTGACCACCTAGAGAGGTGGGGTAGGGAGGGTGGGAGAGAGACACAAGAGGGAGGAGATATGGGGATATATGTATATGTATAGCTGATACACTTTGTTATAAAGCAGAAACTAACACACCATTGTAAAGCAATTATACTCCAATAAAGATGTTTTTAAAAAATGATGATGAGTGGGGCTTCCCTGGTGGCTCAGTGGTTAACAATCCACCTGCAAATGCAGGGGACACAGGTTCGAGCCCTGGTCCGGGAAGATCCCACATGCCACAGAGCAACTAAGCCCGTGTGCCACAACTACGGAGACTGTGCTCTATAGCCTGTGAGCCACAACTACTGAGCCCACATGCCACAACTACTGAAGCCTGCGCGCCTACAGTCCGTGCTCCGCAACAAGAGAAGCCACCACAGTGAGAAGCCCGCACACCACAACGAAGAGTAGCCCCCACTCACCGCAACTAGAGAAAGCCCGCGCTCAGCAACGAAGACCCAACGCAGCCAAAACAAAAATGATAATAAATAAAATAAATTTTTAAAAACTCTTATCTATAAAGAAATAAAAAATGATGATGTGTGAGCCCTTTTGCTAGTCTCATGGTGTAAAATTCCACGAGCCACTGAACCACACCATCAGCATTTATAGCCACTATTAGAATGCAAAAGCGAGGGTTTGGTTCAAATTGAAAAGGCAGACACTTGTGGCCTCTTCCAATGAAGAAGAAAGGAAGAGAAGTGCTTTAATGATTTTTTTAATCATTTCCTCCCAAGCACAACAATGAGAATATATTTGCCGGAGAATGAAAAGAACACAACATCAATTTAGTGCACAGAACTACTCTCAAACCTAAGGGCTGGTCTCACGTTTTTCATTAATTCCAGGCTGATAACTTTCAGCATTAGGCCCCGGTGCTTCATCCAACTCAAGCTTCCTAGAAGCACACAGGCAAATCAGACTTTCTTTGGGTTTGCCAAGAAGTCTTTCAAATATGGAGTACAACTCCGGCTGCAAGTCATTTATTGCTGCCTTAATTTCACTGTCAACCATACATTCTCCATTAGAAACTTCCATCCATCAACCCTGTTAGTTTTCTCATGAAATTATAGAGACTCAATACTCATCTTCCTATGTGATGGCAACACAAATGGTCTCAAACATAGCTTGTCAACAAAAGTACAAAGCTTACAAAAAAAGGAGCCAATAGCTTAATTCCAAAGATGCCACTTGGATCATATCCTCCCATCCACAAGAACCTTCAATGCCTCCCATTGTTTTCAGAATTCAATCCAGTACTTCTAAACTTTTTCTTATTATAGTAAAACATATATAGAAATAATATACATAACATAAAATTTGCCATTTTTACCAAAGTGTGCAGCTCAGTGGCATTAAATGCACCCACATTGTCGTGCACCCATCACCACTATCCTGTACCCATGAAAAAATAATTCCTCATGCCCCCTCCTCCCAGCCCCTGGAAACTTCCATTCTCCTTTCTGTCTCTAGGCATTTGACTATTCCAGATCCCTCATATGAGTGGAACCACACAATATTTATCCTTCTGGGTCTGGCTTATTCCCTTAGCTTAATATCTTCAAGGTTTATCCATGTTATGTATGTATCAGAATTTCATTCCTTTTTAAGGCTAAATAATATACCATGTATTCAGTCCAGTATTTTTTGCATGCCATTTTAAGCCTCCACATCCTGGTCTGATTTTTTTTTTTTCTTTTTCTTCTTCGTCCTTATTTTCCGTTACATAGCTCTGTGCACTCTGGGGCAGAAAAGATTAGTCAGGAGTTCCTTGCCTCTTCCCCAGGAATTTCAATCTCTTCCCCTTTGCTCACACTGGTTCCCCATCCCAGCACACCCCACACCCGGCTTTCTCTACTCTAAATCCTGGTGGTTGCATGAGCTCGATTCAACACCGGCTCCACCACAAAGACCCACGGGAGCACGGATCAAGAGAGATCTATTAAGCACCCACTAAGCTTAAGGACCCTTCAATTACAGTCAGACCAGCTGTAAAATGTGTGCTTTCACAACAGCAAATGGAAGTTCAAGTACCTTCCTGAAAGCAAGAGAGTTCAGAATACATGTGTCGATTCTTTGGTAGTCCCTCTTTTTGTTAAAAAATTTTTTTAATGTTTCTTATTTATGCCAGGTAATAATATGGCTAATGTGTACTGAATACACATATACAATAAAATATATTGCATGTATAGTCTCAGTGTTTCAGTGTAGTCCTGAATAGCCTTTGGGGGCAGTAGACTATTTCTAATGTAACCGGTTTGAACTGAAGACAGATATCACTTTTGTTCAAAGAATAGTACAAGTATTTTCTCCTCTTGATTTCCCTTCCAAGTTATAGATTAAAATATATTAAATGGTATCAATAAACTGACAAAAAAAGAAGTCACAACTGCACCTCTCTTTTTTTTTAACAACTGCACCTCTATTATTTAAACTGCTTCCTGAAAATTCTGACTGGATATTTCTCTTCAAGATTTACAATGGCGCAGATTTTATATATCTTTTTTTGTGTGGTTAAATTAGTAATAACAGCATTAAAATCTTAAGAACTGTACAGTACTATATTTAATTATCTTCTGCCATAATTACACGGATTAAACACAGCATAAGAGACCATAAAGATAGATAAAACATTATGGCTACAAAACTGTTTTTTAATGTCCATAAAATGACTATTAAGCCCTAGGTGACTAAATTAATATCACCCATACAATTTTATGGGATTTCTGTCCACGTCCAACAGTATCATTTGCTGTGATGGCAGATTTTTTTTTTTCGTAGCAGTATTGAAACTTGAACTAACGCTTTTCAAATAGATGAGAACACGGTGGGCTGACTTAGTCAACTTTACCGGAAGAAGAGGTTTGTGTTTGACCAACGCTTCAGGCTAATATCGACTGTAGGCATTTAAACCCAGAGACCACCCCACTTCCTTTCTCATTTACTCCTCACCCCAGCAGGCAAACAAAGAGGTAACATTTGTTGGATGCATTATCCATTTCTTCATTTCCTTCTAAACATTATCTCCAGAGATTTGGGCTTACACTGACAGCACAGGCAATCAAGGGAGCAGATTTACATTTTCCATCGGAAGAACGAGCCTGTGAAACACCCAAGGACGTTCATACTGAGTAACCCGGGCTATCACAGAGATTAAAGAACATGACAGAATCCCAAGAAAAATTCACTCGAAAAGCTAATCCTGTGGGGAGGAAAAGAAAACTATTTGAAAGCTTTGCAAATATAAAGAATAGCTCCCCAGGATCATAATTTAGCAATTAAAGAATTATATATACATATACACATACAATCAGCAGAACTAAAATAAGCCTACTGATCTAAATGCATTATCACCGCTAAAAATCTGCACAGATTTTTCTAACAGTGCTTGAAAAATGAAAATAGGGTTTAATACTAAGATGATTCTTTTATTAAATCAACAAATATATTTTAAGAACCTATTGTGAACCAGCTAAGTCCTAGATGTGGTAGATAAAACAGTAAACCAAATCAACACAGACTTCAGAGACAGACTTGTGGTTGCCAAGGGGGAGGAGGAAGGAGGGGGAGGAAAGGGTTGGGAGTTTGGGATTAGCAGATGCAAACTATTATATATAGGATGGATAAACAACAAGGTCCTACTGTATAGCACAGGGAACTATATTCAATCTCCTGTGATAAACCACAATGGAAAAGATTATGAAAAAGAATATATATATATATGTATAACAGAATCACTTTGCTGTACAGAAGAAAAATTCACAACTTTGTAAATCAACTGTACTTCAATAAATTTTTTTTAAAAATCAACACAGGGCTTCCCTGGTGGCGCAGTGGTTGAGAGTCCGCCTGCCGATGCAGGGGACACAGGTTCGTGCCCCGGTCTGGGAAGATCCCACATGCCGCGGAGCGGCTGGGCCCGTGAGCCATGGCCACTGAGCCTGCGCGTCCGGAGCCTGTGCTCCGCAACGGGAGAGGGCACAACAGTGAGAGGCCTGCGTACCGCAAAAAAAAAAAAAAGAATGAAATAAAAAATCAACACAGTCTCTGGGACCTTATGAAACTTACAGTCTAGTGGACAAGGCAGTAAACAAACAGTGATACAAATAAACTGTGATAAGTGTTTTGAAATAAAAGTTAAGAGTACGTTGAGAAAAACTAACAGCAGTATTTACTTTAGATTGGATTGGAGACAGGAGATCAGCTTGTATAAGGAAGCAAAATTTAAGACATGAGGACGTATAGAAGTTAGGCTGAGGAAGGCATCAAAGAAACAACATTCTAGGTAGAAGAGACACATGATTCAAGGCCCTGAGGTGAGAAAGAGCTTAGTGTGTTTGACACGCTGGCAGTACACATGTACCAGGAAAGCAGGGTTCAGATCCGTTTTAGTTACCACTTGCTCACAGGAGTGTCTTGTTCATAGAAGGCGCTCACGGACTATCTACTAAATGGTTGTTAAGTGAGTAGATGTGGCCAGTGTTCCTGGAGTTTAGTGCGCAACAAGGGGAGCGGCCTGAGATGAGGCTGTTCACCCGGGCAGAAGCCACATCATGGAGGGCACTGCCAACATTTTGAAGACAGCTCCACTGCTTCACAACACTCAACAAACCCAGAGGCAACTTGTTTCCTCCTTTACTGATTAAACCCACGGACTTCCTATGCCTTGTAATACTCACTTATTGCGTGGTTTTCAAGGGCAGAGACCATGTCTTACTCATTTTGGTGGCCCCTGTGACTTGCATGGAATAAAACGCGTGGAATAAAAGGCACCTGAGTACTTAATGACTGAAAGTCCATGCATGGAGTCCTTGGTAGAGATCAGGTAGTGTCCTAAGCACTTTGTATGCATTAGCTCACTCAAGTTTCAAAAATATCTGCAGTAAGTGTGTGTGCGTGTGTGCACGTGCATAAAAGAGAGAGAAGTTTTCCTTATTTTTGTTTCCAATTGCAAGTGAGAAAACTAAGGCTTAACAGAAGGTTAGGGAGCTTGCCCGGGATCACGCTGCTAACCATCACCAGATCTTTCACCTCTAGAATCTGTTCTCTTATCTGTTACCCTACGCTGCCTCCCTCAACCAGACTCTAGAGGTGACAACTCCACTGATTTCTCCTTCAAAGAGAAATATACATAATGGCTACCAGATGATACATAAGGGAGTCTTTCCTTTATTATATTACCAAGATTTAAATGTGTGACGCAAAATGTATTTTCTTCATGTGGGCACCGTAAAATAAAGAGGATTGTTCTTTAAAGTAAATGGATGAAGTAGATTTCTTCCAATTACACTAGGTTTGGGAACAATTCAAAAGCTTTACAGACTCCGTGACTCAGAGCCTTGATTTCTGTGGGTTTCCTCATGGGCATCCAACCCAGTTTGATCCACTGGGACGCCTTGCTTTGTGGGCTGCTAGAGTAAGCCCCTGACTTCCTGAAGATCATTTTGTGGTAGAACTCTGACATGCTTTCCTAAAAAACAACACTTCCCCCCATACTGGTGACAGAAAACTGGGCTAGAGAGACTAGGACTCTGACCCACTGTGGCATTCTCATTTTCTGATCCTGTCAATGAACTTCAAACTGAGCTCTGAAGGTCAACTGGCTTCTGGGATTCATTTGGAGGAAGGGGGGCCAGGGAACCAGAATAGAAAGTTTCAAAATAGCAAAAACCACCATGAAAACACTCTGTCTCCTGATTCAAACCAAACCTTTATTCACAGATGAATTATCCTGTATCTTTACCTCCCATGCAAGTTTCAATGCTACGGCAGCAAACACAGAAAAAGTGATGCAAACCTAAAACTTATTTGACTGCCTGGATTAAAGATAACACCTTGTATGTATATGCAAATAGTTAGGGCTGAGGGTAGAGATTCGATGCTACTTTTTAGGAAAACTATTTAGCCTGTACATTCTGAACAAGCAAAGCTGTCCTGAAATCTGCCCTGTCTCTGAAAAAATAAAGAAAAAATAATGAAATGTTCCAAATGATTAAAACACCAATTTCAGGTTAAACCAAGAGCAAGGATATCTACACCTGAGATGTAAGGAAAAAAGGAGGAACGGGACAAAAACAGTTCCCTTATCTAAATCACCATTTCCCTCAGGAGAAGGTGTAACATAATAATAGCTCACACTTAGTAAGCACTTCCTGAGTGCTGGAAAGCATGCTTTCATGAGAACACATTTAATCTTCCTATCAACCCCATAGGCAGGTCATATTATTATCCCATTTTACAGATGAGGAAACTGAAACAGGCAAGTTAGGCAACTTGCCAAAGTTTCACAGCTAATAGATATGACTTGAACCCAGAAACCCTGGCTTCAGGGCCTTTGTCACCAACTACAACACAGCCTCTAGTTCATTATGAGCAAAACATGGAGAAAGGACAACAAAAAGAGCTGTTAGAAAAGAACAGATCAGGTGGGGTCAGGAGCAAGTAGACCTGGAGACTCAGACGCTCAAATTTAGGTTAGAAGACAAAGAGCTTAGGAAAAAACCCAGAATTTCTGAGCAGAGTTGTGATGTGCTGAAAGCAGTATTTAAGGCAAATTATTCTAAGTACAGATGTTTTGCTTGATATGGAGTGTTTATAAAAAGCCATCACAATGCACATTAAATAATTCAATATAAAAAATTAGTTAACAGAAATAAGCCCAGATATAATCCAAAACTCTTTCCAAAAAAAGACACTGACTACCCAATGTAAGAAGCGTTTAGTCTTAAGTATTTAAAATTATTTTATTGTAAGAATTGAGCTGAGAGGGGCAAAAAAAAAAAAGCTTTCATGGTACAGAAAACATACAGCATCCTGATTTAGGGCATAGTGTACTCTGAGACTATTTTCTAACCAAAAAATCACAGTTGTTTTTTTTTCTTTTTTTAATATGGTCTTCTAAAAAGAAGCCCTCCTGTAGTCAACAAAGAAGAAAGAGGTTTTCAATTTTTTTTCTTTCAGGAAGGAGTTTATTCTATCCTGGGAAGCAGTTTCTGTGCAGAGCTGCAGAGCCGGGTACTGCATTGGTTGGGCTCTAGGGTCGAAGTCAAAGCCTCGAAGGGTGTTATAAACCTGATGGGCATAAATCAAGGAGGCCCCAGAGGGATGAATTTGGGGTCCATTGTGTTGCTATTCCAACTCCCAAATGAGGTACCCTGGGACTTTAACAATACAGAGTCACCAGAGAGTAGAGGGGAGAGGCCAGGAGAAGCCTGGGATATGAGGGACGGGGGGAATGGAAGCTGACCCAGAGGCAGAACTGGGTAGGGGGAGAGAGCCCAGCATCTGCAGAGCAAGTTACAAGCTGGAGAAAATAACACAAAGACATCAATTCGACAGAAAGCAGAGAGATATCAGGCACTGGCCCCAACCAGGAACTAGGTGAGGGGGCAGCTAGGATAGGAATGGCCAACACGAGTGGGCAGAACTCCAGCAGGTGACAGAAGAGGAAGTTCTAGAAGCAAGCTCTAGGGAAGGGAATTCAGAAGAGCTAACGGACTAGCTAGGATTCTACATCCTGTGGGCAGGGGTGATCAGAGGTGCCAGTTTCACCCCCCAGATCTCAGCGGCAGGTCTAGCCAGGCACACACACTGAGCTGTAGCCCTCAAGGTCTAATGACTTGATTCTCAAGCCGCAAAGGGTGCTGGGCATTCTCCCCAACCAACCCATAAGCAAATACATGTCACCAACATCCGACTGCCAGCCCCAAACCTGGGCATGTGCTCGGTGACCTTGGAGTTTTCCCCCTACCTATGGAGCACGGAACTCCTTGTTTACCAAAACCTGTTGGTTTTTTTTTTTTTTTTTTTTTTTTTTTTTGCGGTACGCGGGCCTCTCACTGTTGTGGCCTCTCCCGTTGCAGAGCACAGGCTCCGGATGCGCAGGCTCAGCAGCCACGGCTCACGGGCCTAGCCGCTCCGCGTACTGTGGGATCTTCCCGGACCAGGGCACGAACCCGTGTCCCCTGCATCGGCAGGCAGACTCTCAACTACTGCGCCACCAGGGAAGCCCCTGTTGGTCTTTTTAAACAGCCTCCTCCTCCCTCTAGACCGGACGCTCCTCAGAAGCAGGTAGCACTTTGTAGGCTTCCTTCCTACTCTTGTGGAACTTAATGCTGCCGTGTGAGTGCTTTAAAACCACCCATTAAACAAATCCTGTCTGGAGGTCTCCACCAGCCTTAAGGCTGAATTGAAAGAAGCCGTCTCCCAGCACAGGTGGGGCAGGGGTTCATTAGCTGATAGTCAGTGTTCTCTCTGGACAACGTGTAGGGCTGTTCAAAGGCTGGCAGAGGATCTTGGGATTTCAGGGCCATGCTGCACATGTCTAATCCAACCGGCATTGCCAGCAGTAGAACCAAAATCTGACTTAGTGCAGTAGGATCGGCAAAGCCAAGTGACCCTTTAAAATAATCATTTTTTCAAATACTCTTTTGTCTTAAATACCAACGTGATTTCTTTGCCAATTCCTTTGTCTGATTCTTAAATACCACCCTGATTCTTTCCGAAGAAATTAGGTGTGTATTCTGCAAGCCACAAAGCATTGCCGATGAGTAATCAGAGAAGCCAAGTATACAGGTGGGAACCTCAGTGGAGATTGAGAGATGAACCAATCGGTCTGGGTCCCCCCGTCCCACTGTGGGTTTTTTTTTTAAAAAGTCAGCGACGATGTCCTCCATCTTCATCAATATTGTATCAGCCAAAGAAACAAGTGGTTCTATTCTCTTGTTTTCTAGAGCAGAAACTGGCCAAGTGGTTCTATTCTCTCGTTCACTGGGGTAGAGGACTCGGCCAGTACAATTTTGGTTTCCTGACTCGTGAGGTTTGCTAAGGACAATGCAAGAGTGGGGCAGAAGATGAAAAAAAAGCATATTTTTTGGAGGTTCAGAACCTCACTATGTCACTTACTACTGCTTTAAGCTCAGAAAAGTTGTTGAACCTCTCTTATCTGTACAATATTATGTTACCTACTGCACAGATTGAAATAAGGTTAAGTAGGTTAATCAATATCCTTGGAACACTGGAGATGCTCTATTAATCTTCACTCACCTCCTCTTGTCTCTCCATCACCCAAGTCTTCTGACATTCTAGAAACCCAGGACCACAGGTGGGAATTTGTTGAAACACTGGAGCTAGAGCATTTGATTTTGAAAAGAAATGATACGGCCCTTCCTGACTGGGATCAGAAAGTACCTTATCATTAGGAAAACTCTAGACCAGAGAAACTGAGATATATTGGTCTGCTATTGCTGCTACAACCAATTACCTCAAACTCTGTGATTTAAAGTGATACAAATGTATTACCTTACAGTTCTGTCCATCAGAATTCTGGTCTCGCCAGGCTAAAATCAAGGCAGTGGCAGGTCTGACTTCTTTTCTGGAGGCTCTGGGGAGGACCGTTTCCGCATGCAGTGGGGTTGTTGGCAGAATTTAGTTCCTGGCACACAGCCCCTGCACCTTGGGACCAGCACCAGGGCATCATATCCTTCTTTCTTTCCCTCTCACCACAGCCAGGAACAGTTCTCCGATTTTAAAGACTCACATGATTAGATTGGGTCCACTCGGATAATCCAAGAGAGTAGAGTCTCTCCATCTCAAGGTCTGTAACCTTAATCATATCTGCAAAGTGCCTCTGGCCATGTCAGGTAACATTCACAGACTCTGGCGGGTCGGGACGTGAACATTTGGAGGGACGGGAGCCTTATTTTGCCTCCCAGGCTACTTGCTGAGCATAATTCATTAAAGTGTGCACCAGTTTACACCTAGAATGCCGGGACCTTGGTCAGGGAAGGTTATTGGTGGATATTTCTACCACTTAGTTCTCTTCTAATTAGCTAAAATTACGTTTTCCCAGATCGTGTTAAGAAAAAACAACACTAACCTATCATTTAGAAGCGTTCCTTTGTTGTTGACTTGGACTTTTCACAGGAGGCAGGTTCAGCTTAAACCAAAATGGGAAAAAGTGTTCAGGGAATCTGCCCCCAGCAAAGAAAAGCCAGGAACTGTTTTCGTCACCCAGGATCAGCTTCCTTCAGAAGGCTGCAGTGACTTACCAAAGCTACATTTGTCGTGACCTCATCTCTGCTTCTATTTACAACACACAGAAACAACTCACAATTCGTGACTGATGGCATGGGACACGGGAGGCAAACAGATTTGAAAAGCCGTGTCCATCATCCTTTCTACAGCTTCTGAGGCATGGCCAAGCCTCCACCTCATTAGTCAAGGGACCTTCTAAGTAACTTTCCAACCCAGCTAAATAGGCGTGGGTGCCAGAAAAAGGCAAGAAGGGGCGAGTGAGAAGACAAAACGGACACAATGAACCCCGTGCCTTTTATTGGCAAAAAAAAGAGGAGCTGCCTGCCACTCATATCTTCATCCATGGCAACAGGCCCCTTCGATCCATGCCCTCTCCCCTTCTCCAAATTAGATTTATCGTCTCCAGCCCCTGATACAGAATCCCTGGTACGGGTCAATGACGGTCATTGTGAAAAACAAGAAATAGAAAAGCTTACCACTTCCTAATGCTTTTTAGCCCCAAAGCACAATAGTACCTTTTATATTTTTTTCAACGAATGCCTCATATGAAATGATAATGTTAACATATCTGAGATTATGGGCTAGAAAAGAGCAAGCGCCAGCACCTGGCAGTCACGCACCAGCAAAGCAGCACTTGAACGGCATGGGTGGGGTGGGGAAGAACTGATATTCCTATTGTTATATTAGAATCCTATTTATATTTTGGCCATCAAATTAAGGCCAGCTGCAGCAAGGCATCCTAAACTTATTGCAATCCTCACTACTATCTCTGTAAGAGATAATGAGTTTCCCAAGCATGTGTGAATTGTACTAGGCAAGCTACAGGGAGTCCCTCTCAGTCAATATTTTCATAGAAAGTCACTTCACGGGAAGGCCCAGGGTCTGACCTAAGCTAATAAATGATTATCCTTTGCTACTAAAATCAGGCCCCTAATTAATTTGCTAATTGTTGGTCTCTGTTCACAGACATTAACCTGAGTTATCCCACCATATACACCTGTAAGTAAATTACAGGCTCTATGCTCAAGATGAACCTTCTGTCCAAGAGGATAAATGTGACTTCAGTGTGTCAGCCACACCTAATTCTTTTAAGTGACCAAGTGTAAAAGATTCTATTAGGGGCATTTCTCCAAGCAAATTAAATGGACACAAACTGCCTCTACTAATTTATTTCCTCAGTAGAGTCTATGGGCACCACTCTTTGAAAGGCACAGTCTCCTTTTTCATACATTTCTCCTTTATAACAGTAACAGCTACCCTTGCTGGCTTTCCAAGCAGTCTAAGCTAAACATTGTATGTTCATTGTCACCCTGAATCCCCACAAAGAACTATGAGGTATACGGTATTATTATGCCCATTTTATAGAAGAGGAAACGAGGTTTAGGGAGTTCAAGTGACTTGTCTTGGCCTATACTGTTAGTATCCATCCATATCTGCTCTGCAATGGACTGAATATTTGTGTCCCCCCAACAAATACATATGCTGAAATCCTAACCTCCAAGGTAATGGAACTAGCAGGCGGGAGGGTGGTGCCCACACGAGTGGGATTAGTGCCCTTATAAAAGGGACCCTAGAGAGCTCTCCTGACCTCTTTCTACCATGTGAGGATACAAGAAGTCAGCAAGCGAGAAGAGGGCCCTCACCAGATCGTGACCTGATCTCGGACTTCCAGCCTCCAGACCTGTGAGAAATAAATTTCCGTTGTTTATAAGCCACCCAGTCTATGGTACTTTGTTATAGCAGCTGAGCTGACTAAGACACCCTCCATACTCACAGGTTAGCATCCTTAGCTTATTCCTAAAGCCCAGACTCTGCCCCAGGGCTTTCTCTATTCACAAGAGCACCTGGGCTTAAGAGTAGGGCAGTATGCAAGTGCCAAGGAGTTGATGTTCCCTGTCCCAGGAGCATCCCTCAAATAAAGACAAATGGGAGTTGGTGGGTAATACTTGAGCTTCCTTGCTCCTCAGGTGGGACAGGCTGAGGAAGGTCTGTATGGTTATCCAGAGGTCCCAGCAGAACTGGGTTTCTGGTGCCCACAGCTGTCTCCTGGTCATTAACACACCTTGCACTGGCTTCCTGACCCTCTCCCCCAAGACAGTCAAGGGTCTCCAAATAAATGTGCACCCAGATAAGTAACTGCAACTCAAGTCTAAGACTTGGGGTCAGCTTCTGGGAGAAGCCAACCTACAATATTTGTCCAAGGCCATATCACCAGTAAATGGCGTGGCTGAAACCAAACCCAAGGTAGCTGATGCCAAAGTCCAGACTCCTGCCCCCTCAATTATACCATCTCCTTTCATCACGGATGCCTGGTGTCTTTACAAAAATTCCCCTAGGAAATGAATACACACCCCCAAAACCCACACCTTCCATGTGAGTGGAAGGTAATCCATTCCTCCCATTGATCAGGCCAATTCTCCACTTCTTTCCCTCTCACAGCTCACATTCAATCCATCAGGAATGTCAACATTCAAATACATCCAGAATCTGCCATCTCGCTACCTGAACAGCTGCCACTCATTCAGGCCACCATCAACTCTCCCCTGGATCAGAGCAAAGACCACCTAACTGGCCTCCCTGCTGCCACCCTGAGGCAGCCACAGTCCATTCTCCACACTGGAATGTGTGCTGCTGGAATGCATTTCTACAAACGTAGATCAGATGATTTCACTCCTTGCTCAACCATCCTATGACTCCAGAATAAAATCCAAGCTCCATTCTATAGCTCACGAGCCCTCCTTGTGGTCCCACCATCCCCTCCTGGAACACATCCCCACCTCTATCCATCCCTTGCTCTGCTCCAGCCACACCGACGTCCTATCTGATCAGAGGCCATCTATATGGCACCCGCCTCACTCTCTGTTCCTGCTTCTTTGTCTTCTGAGCGCTGACCACCATTACCATCACCTGGCTGTTAGGTATGTGCCTGTGTATTGTCTAGCTCCCTCCCTAGAAGAGGGGCGTGGTGTTTCAGCACGGCTCTTTTCCAGGCACTGGAACAATACCCTGTGCATCAAAGACTTTCAGTACATCTGTTGAAGCAGGAAAGTGCTGGAGAGGGCATAGACCCAGCAGCTGTGGTGTCAAAGGGGCAGGACCTAGTTCCACCCTAGAGCTCCGTTTTTCTTTTCACCTCTAAAAGGGGAATAATAATAATAATATCTATCCCCTGGGATAATGCAATGCTTATATATAGCATAAGCCACAGCACAGTTGAAATCAGCTATATTACATAGCTTAAATATGGATATATAAATACATATCTTATATAGAGCTTAAATACAGATAAGGAGTGTCTAGTGGGCAGTGTCTAGTGCAGGATAGGAATTCAATAGAATGCAAGGGCTTCACGAAGGAGGTAGCCCTCGAACTAGCTCTTGGTGGGTGAGGAGTGCAGGAATTGCGGGCAATGAGGCAGGGACCTGCATGAAGTGTGCAGGCAACCACCTGCCAGTAGTTAGTGTGGCTGGAACACAAGTGAAGCACGGCAGGCAGCTAGGGAGGGACAGGAAGAGAAGGAGGTGGGGGGCAGGCGGCAGCCGATGAGAGATGTAGCCGGCGCCAGAGCCCAAAAGGCTTTCTAGGGGAAAGACAAAATCTGATTTAAATGGCAAACGGGAAAACAGTTTATACAAAATACATCAGGGATTCAGAGACCCTAAAACTCCCCAGTTTACCTCTGAGAGTCGAACTGCTAAGTTCCCACAGCAATATAGTCACTAAGGCCTGAAAGGGAGACTTTTTTTTTCCTTTCACAACCAGTATCAGCAAGAATCTCATGAACTTTCCCCAAAGGAGATTAATTCATTCTGTCTCTGTCTCTCTCTTTTTCTGTCTCTATCTATCTCTCTGTCTCTCCCTCTCTGTCTCAATATACTATTCTGTAGATGGGCTGTGCATGTGACACCCTGAGTTGGATCATTTCCTGTTTGAATGCCTCTGTTTTAACTTTTCGGCTTAAAAGATCAAAGAGAAAAATCTAGTATTTCTTAGTGCAAGAAACCCAGGTGAAGGCTAGAGAAATGTATACCCAGGGCCCCAACAAAAAGGAAGAAGCAGAATCCAATCCCAGGTAACAACGCCCACCTCCTGCTGTTAAGCGGGCAAAGACCACACCATCAGCTAGAGTAACCCTGTTCTGACCTGCTGGAAAGTCAAGACAGCAGAAGAGGGAAAGGGGCAGCAAGCTCGTGGCAAGAACATAAAGCATGTCCCTTCCCTTGGGCCAGTCTCCTCAAACACAAATGGCGTTGTCCAGAAGAATTTCCCACTTGGGAATAAAGACAAAACAATAAGCTGGACTTCAGCCCAACCCTGACATTCTGAAGGAGTTTTTCTGTCATAATAAAACTTTAAGACTAGTAAGACCAAGTCCCATGTGAAACTCATATTCCTTCAGGGTTGCAATTTACCCAGAATATGCTTCACAGACCTATCCCTGGTGTCGTATTCTGAAGAGACTCCAGTCATGGGTCCCCACCCACCAGTGTCTACCTTTGAGCTCACCCACTTCAGATACTGGATATGATCATCTTCCTTTTTTCTTTTTAATATATATCTCCTACCATCTCATTTGGTCGCTCCAGACTCCTAGGCCAATTCCAGCTCAAGCACAATCCCTGAGACCTAGCAGGCAATCAACAGCAGTGTGCTGAACTGGTGAATGAATGAATGGATTCATTCATGATCAAAAGATCAAAGATCTGCTTTTCTTGGGGTAAAGAAGTAAATAAGTAAATTCACTGAGCGTTTTTTTTTTTTTTTTTTTTAAGCAGGGTGCAGAGGAAGATGAAATGATTAGGTTTTTTCCCTCCACAAATTAAATTCCACAGCCAAGAGGTAGCCAATTACAAGCTGCATTGCCTTAAAGTAAAGAGAAGTACTTATTGGTCCCTTTCTCCTCAATTCCAGAAATCTCAATCCAGAAAGCAATCTCAATCCTTGCTTCTAACTTTCCAAGAAATGTCTAGAGGTGGTTTGCAAGTCTCTTCATCCAAACAGTTACACTCATCTCCCTTAGCTGACACAGTCAGGCACAGTCTGTTCCCAAGAATCCTGGTTAAACAACTACCACTCACTTCCACACTTGGATTTCAGTAGAACGATGCCCAGCATATGATGACCTTCCTTTTATGAGAAAAAGTGAGGCACTAGAGAGCACACACAGAGGCCCTTTTGAAATATCATGCCTGCAAAAAAAAACCTCAAGATGTCCCAAAGCTCACTGAAAAAGAATCGATATAGGACCTTATTCCAAAAGACCCCAATAATCATTAGGAATTTCTATTCAGCCAACTGCCGAGTACAGATCCTAGGGCATCTCCTCACCTGGATGTCATTCTTTCCCACTCTCACTTCAAGCTTTTCTGAAACACTGGATTCTTTTCAGGAAATGTGACCAGGGACAATGCCTTTATTTCCCACAGGAAACCCCTTCACAGAGTTTGAATGTCTTTTTGGTGAAAAGTGTGAAAGTCAATCTCATTCACGTACTCAGAGCATTTATAAACCTTTTGTACATTCCAATTATATAACACTTTTTGCCAAAGAAAAATTGGGTTGACTGATCTCAGCCCCAATCTTTTATTCAGAGGCTGGGCTCCCTTATATGTTTAGACCTAACATTCATGGTGGTTCAATATAAATATCTGGTGCCAGCCTGAAGTAACCATATCACTAATTACTATTGAATTATAGTGGAAATCATATAGGAGTACTTATAACATTCAGACTAGGACAAGAATGAGCCCATGTGATTAATGTTATTAACACAGCATTCAGTTCAGTAATATACCATAATGATCTGGCTATTATATTAAAGTGTTACTAAATATTCACTTAGCTCCAACAAAAACACAGTGGGTGTGAGGTTTCTTGGTCAGATTCGGAATTTAAACAGTGCTCTTTGTCGGATTTGAGCCTGGTCTGAAGCCCCAACAAACAAAGTCTGCCTACTAAAGGAATGTTTACAAAGATCCAGAAAATACCCACAGAAGGAAGCAGTTTATCACAAACAATACAAATATTTACTTGATTATTTAATGGGTGCCCAGCATGTCTGTCCTTAATGTAGCATTAGCTGACATCAGGAACACACCATATGTGCAAATAATTAATTCAAATTATGCTTTCCTTCCAGTGGGTTCTCTTATAAAGGAGGGGAATTAATGTGGAGGCATATTCAGGAGCAGGGAATTAGAGGCACTCTCTCCATGTCTGCCTTTATGGGTACCTAGTTTTTAATACTTCATCCTCACTGTCATCCTGCTGCCAAGAGCTGATGGCATTTGAAATGCTCCTACCGGGTTCCTTATGTAATCAGTAGGATGACTAACACAGCGATTAAAAACCTGACTTGGCTCAAGATTTTCGTATAAGATTAAGCTTTAGAGGCCCAAGATCGCCAGAATAAGTCCACCTCTTTTAACCACCACCCCAACTGCAAAATAATCGGCTTGCAAATATCAACAGTGGATGATCCATCATTCCTAGCTTTCAGGAATGGAAAGGGAAGAAGGCCATTCAGATGAATATAAAGTGTTTCCAGTGAAGGTGCTTGAGGCTTATTTATAATAAAGACATTCATACTCTATGAAGGGGTTTCCTGTGGGCAATTACACCATCCCTTTTCTCTATGAATTAATACATGGCAAACTTTGGTTTGCATAACATTTCAAATGGCAAAACCCTTAGCAGAAGGGACGTTCAGACACAAAGTGCAACATTAAAAGTTGCAAGCACTTAAACGATATATTCTTGTGATGTTGCTTGCAGGGAGGTTAGGTGGCCTCAAGAGCCGCCCCCCGCCACCGCCCTCCAATTCTGCAAGAGGTGAAGGTCTCTGGCTTCTCCTCGACTCTTATGACATCATGTTCTTACATATTTTTTCTCTAATTGTTCAGATGAGTAATATTTGAGAGTTTTCTCTTTATAAGAATAATAAGAAAAGAAGACAGGAAAATCAAAGAAGAATTTCGAACATCCCTCTGATAAGGAAACTGATCCTTCCTGAGAGCAAAGCATTCCAGGCCTATTATGTAATTATTTACTTATATATTTTGTATATATGTGTGTATGTATGTACCTATATACATGCACGTATTATAGAGTTGCTGTGAGGATTAGATAGTATACATGAAATAATTAGCACAATATCCAATACCTAAGCTCTCAGTAAATGTTAGCCACAATTACAATCCTTGGATTATATCCAGAGCACAATGCTTGGTACACTGTGAGTCCTCAAATATAGCAGATGAATGAATAATTACTAATCCTCGTAGTATGCCTCTACATAACAGAAGTCTAAGGCTCACAGAAGTTATGTAGCTTGTGCAGGGTCACACCTCTGACAAACACTAAATCTAGGATTTGAATCAGATTTGTTTGAGTCTAAAACCCTGGCCCTTTTCACTACATCCTGCTGATTCTCAAATACCTACGATAACAAACTAATGCAGAGATGGCACTGAATAATTGAAAAGTTCATTGATCTATTTCAGATTTCAATGGGACTTCAAACAAGATAAACCTTCCCACCAAAATAAAGAAAAGGGATCTTCTAATTTATTTTAAAATATTTCACAAGATTTCTCAATGTTATACAGATGACTACGAAAAGTTTTAACACTCAAAATCATAAACTTATTCCCTGCCCAGTGACATTTTCTTCTTTCTAATGAATCTGTACTTAAGAGGAAAATTCCAAAAGTGAAACAATGGCAATGACTGAGTAATTCATAGCTCAGTGCTATATGAGCAATTAATTAAATCTCTCCAGCAATACTGAGAAACCAGTCATCTGCCCTATATTTATTTTACTTCCTTTCATTTCCTGTATCTTATATATTCCCCAAAGCAATTCTTTGCAGTCATTTTACCTCCCATGCCCAAATCTAATAATCCCTCTTGTTCTTAAGCATTGCGGGTACACAGCATTGTTATTATATTATTAAATGTACATCAGATAAATTCAGTTGTGCTGCATTCTCCAATATACTTTTTTTCCCCAATCACTTATTTTCTATTTCTCATAAGTAAACACTGAGGTCTTTATTAGCGATAGGTTTTTTTATTTTTTTAACCTATGCTTCAACTTTTTTTCTTATAAGTTTTGTTGCTAATCACAAGATTTAGTCAGTCTCTTATGCACATTCACGACTCTGTAATCTTAACAAGCTATATGCAGATGATTGACAGATAATACTTGACAGGTTCAAAATTAGAGAATATACAATGAAAAATTCAGAACACCCAGATCACTTAGTATGCTACCCTTTTCCAATTTGGCTTCTCTCATAATCATCAACTTGGGAGGGAGAGGGGGAAGGGAGAGAACAGGTCTGAACATTTCCTCACTCTCTGATCTCCTGGATGAAAACCACTGGGCTTGAACCAGTCTGAAAAAGCCATCAGTCAGAAATCACCTCACCAAGAGTTGAAATTCACACCATCAAAACATGAAGTTGAAAATATGATTCTTCAGCATTTAAACCAAAACACCAGCCTCTCCTTTCTAGAGTCAGCCAAAATATTCTTTTCCATATTTTACTCAGTTTCATTCATTGAAGAGAGTTATCATTTATGTAGCATTACTCCTTAAATCTTTAATGAGAAAAGAAATCATGTCATGTTTATTGAAATGATTAGCCCAAGTTTTATTGACTCTGCACAATTTATGTGACAGTTGATATTTACCTGAAGGCTTTCTATCCCGGAAAGGATTGATTGATGAGTTCCCACTATAACATTAGACTCAACTACTAGAGATCGAGCTAAGAAAAGGAGCTTGTTGGTTCTATTTTGTTTTACTGCCCTTAACTTCTTTTTTAAGCCTCCTCACACCACAACCAACAGCACACATCTTTCTCCTGTTTTCAGGAAAACTGGGTGACACAAAACTCTTATCAATGAAACCAGCAGCATTAAATGTTTGGGAAGAGCCAAAGGCCATGCCTACTCAAGCAGATGCTACTCCAAAGACTTTGACCCTGATTCAAGGCAGTCTGCTCTGCCCTCCCCCAGATCTAGTTTCAGTCAACATCCCATTGTGATGAATTAGGAGCCAGCAAAACCTAACTTGGGCAGGCCTTTCTTAGAGGTCGTTCACAGGAGAATTCCACTGGCACCAGCCATGGGTAGGACCTTCTGTCCTCTGAAATAAAAGTAAGTATTTTCCTCCCTTTTCTGTTACCTTCCAACTCTGATCATGTTCACAAGATGACAACTATGTTGGGATTCCATCCAGGAACATTTTAGGGAGGGGAGAGAAATCAGTGCCTGAGGGATCATTAGTTGATGTGCACACTTGTGGAAAAACAACAGGGTTGTAGGTGTTAGATCCCTGCTCTCTTCTGGTGTGGCCATTCAAAATAGGTCATAATGGATAAAATTGTTGAAATGTGGCTTTAGTCCTTTTAGAAAGCAATTGCTGTCCAGAGAAGCATTTGCGTTAATGGTTGGTAATCAGTGGTAAGAGCCCAAGGGTTAGTAACTACTCCTGTGGAAGGAAAAGTGGGCATCTGAGGAAGAAATGGGGAGTCCTCTGGAAAATCACAAGGAAAGAGGAGAACCCTGGATTTCCATCATCAGAGAAATGTACACTGAATAATCAGGCCAACTTCGACTCAGCAATCTGTTAAAGGGACAGTTGCGAAGTTCTGCGCAATTTGAGGGTAGAAATCCTGAAATATCGCTATGGGTGGGACAGCCACAGAAGGTTAACAGATACTTCCAATAAGTGATAAAGATATTTTGTAGTCATGGTAACCTGCATGCAAATTTAGAACATTTATTTTAAAAGACTTCTCTCCCCTTTCTCCCAATATCACTTCTAGTTTTCTTTTTTCTATATTCTTATCTGAAGCTGGGTAACTAAGATTCCAACAATAATGGAATCTAATTTTTGAGTTTCTCTCTTCAACATGGAACTTGGTAATTTTAAGGCAGATCCTCTGAACAAGGGCGTTTAAAATATCCATATATTACTGTATGCATTCGTATCATATAATTTACACCACACAAAATGTTGAAAAGACCTTTAAGTGTCCTGTTCCCAACAGGCTGTGCAATAAACTGATTCACATTATAATGAATTTCTTGAACATTAAGCTAAAGGGAGGCAGTTGAAACTTAATATGTATGAAAGGAAGAACTTTTCCTGGAACAAAAATTAGAAGGAAGCATATACACCAGGAGATGCACAAGAAACAGAAAGGGAACAGTCAGGAGATGGCAATTTTCTCGTAGCCTGTTAACTCGGTTTCTTTCAAACAGTTTTATTCTTTCCTTTGAAATGAGAAGCTGGGCAAACTCTCCAACGATGGACTGGAGATGAGCCTTTATTCCTGGTCCTCACTCTGCCATATCTTCAACCTCCCGCTAGCACCCCAGCTGGCTCTGACAAGCACAATTTCAGAAGAGGACTGAAGCCAGGCCAAGCTTATTACCTCTTCCTTAGGCCACTGAGTTTAAAGATATATGGTAATTTGATATCAGCATCGATGGAGAAAAAAGTCCGAAAGGGCATGGTCAGAGCACAGATAATCGTCACTTCCTTCTTTTTGCTTATTTCTGTTCTGTAAATCTTTTAATTGAACACGCACATCCCTGTTACACTCAAGACAAAAAGCCATCAAACTTATTTTAAAAAAAACAGAATGAAAATCTAACAGCACCCCACCTCCTGTTCAAACTCTGAGATAGGGATGGAGGAAACAGTTTCCCTCTAACAGTTCCTTTTCACTGATAAGGGCAGGCGGTGGGGGGAATGTTGTCAGTGACATGAAAGTTACAAGTAAATTAATTTGAGTTAGATAATGCCAATACCTTACATCTTGGATGCACTTTTCAATCACTATCCCATTTGTCCGAATTATAATCCTAGGAGGTAGTTAAGAGAAGTCGTATCAGCCCCAAGTCATATATGAGAAAACTGAAGCTCAGAGGAAACAGAAAAACTGCTCAGGGTCACACAGAGAAAGAAATATAAAACCTCCAACTCATTCACTTTTTAAAAACACCATAGCTGGTAGCACGCCATGCTTTTTTAACACCCTGCAAAGCTGTAGCTATAATTGCAGCAAGAATAATTTTGGCATATTTGCTGTCGCATAATTATTCAAGAAGGTACAAGTGCCCTGTCAACACCTTCGATTCAGTCACAATGAAGAAAGGCAGTCAAGACTTTGTCTTTTGTGGCCGCCCACCCACCGAATTAGCAGGGGCTTAGCGAGGCGGGACTGTGCTATGGCTCAAGGTACCCCCTGTGCGAGATGGCTGATGTTGTTAGTTGGGCGAGCGCAGCATTAAACAACGTGCTAGTTCCTTTTCAATCCTGTTTTCAATCACTGTGATTCCACCAAAGAGAAAGTCTTGGCTTGGAGATAATAAACCTTTACCACCTTCCTCAGCCCTCCCAGACTACTACCGCTTTTTAACAAAAGAAAAACAGGTTTCAGACTCATAACCTTCCTTGGGCAACAGTGTCTAGCTAAATATATTAACTTTTTGGTGTTCCCTTAACCTTTATTAGGTATCCTTCTGTTTATAGCAAGTGATACTGGTTTTCCATATAAATGGTAACATAAAATTTCTTCTAGGAATAAATTTCTGGAGGTAAACAAAAAAGTGAGATAAACATATTAGGTTAAACCATGTGAAACCACTGGGGGCATTTTTTTAGATCAAAAATGGTCAAAAATTGGCCCTTTCATATGATTTAGCCTAATGGATAGCATATGATAGATGGGTAGTAAATGATAGTGATTGTTTATAGATATGACAAATATATAGATATACTTAGAGAGAGATGACATATATAGAGACATATTTAGATATGACTGAAAATTATAGTAGATGAATGACTTCAATTTGAGAAACCTTGTTATTAGGACCATCATCGTATTAGGTTGGAATCTCATTTTTCAATAGCAATATCCTTAATCCATGACAATGTGGCTTTTGATCCAATCGAAGTCCTTCTGGTTTCACTTAGACTGGACCTCACTGTGGCCCAGGGCCAGCCACAATGGAGAAGCATGTGCTGCAGATGAGCCAAAGAGCAGAAGAAACAAGACTACAGGACATCCCGACCCACTCTCTCTCATCACCTTCCTCTTGCCTTCCCTCATCTCCAATATGGAAATTATGTTAAACCACCATGAAACAGACAGACCACCTTTCATCTATCAGAAACAATTTCATCCTGCCTCCATGCCTTACACACCCTTCTGTCCCTACTATGCTTCCTCCAGAATAATCAAGTTGCTTAGAGTCCTGAAAAGAGTTTCCAGTGATGGTACCTACCCTTACCTGCACTGTCCCCAACCCCCACCCACTGCCTTCTCCAAAGGAGAAGCTATGGAACATCTCTGGAAGAAGGAATCTCAAAAGTTCATGAGGAAAAGGAAAAGGAAGGGGAAGGGGGAGAATCCATGAGTCAGGGGTGAACACGGGAGCCTGCACCTTTCACATGGAGACCACGGAAAGTCAGTAGGATGGGCTCATTTTTACGAACGGCTGCCTCTCTTCAGAAACTCACTGGTGCTACTTATGAAACCTAAGAAAGTTACATCTCTCTTTCAGCCTCCAGAGTTTGGGAGGAGCACATTTTAATGCAAAGCTCCAAGCTTGCTCCACTTACTGTGAGGCAGCAGCTACACTAAGGACACAAGCTACAGTCTCCTTCCCAGTCTTTTCCCCACCAACTTGGTGACCTTGGCCACGTCACTGAACCTGTCGGCTTTGGGTTTACTTAAGTGCCAAAGGTGACATGGCCAAGGTCACCAAGTTGGTGGGGAAAAGACTGGGAAGGAGACTGTAGCTTGTGTCCTTAGTGTAGCTGCTGCCTCACAGTAAGTGGAGCAAGCTTGGCACTTAAATCAGTGGTTCTCAAAGTTGGCTCCATATTAGAATCGAACCACCTGCAGAGCTTCATAAACAATGCCCAGTCAGGCCCACACCTGGAAAGTGTTTAACGGGTTAGCACTGCGCCATGCATCTGCATTTGTAAAGCTGCCCTTGGGGTTCTATTATAGGATTCCTGGCATGGAGCTTCCCTGAGGGCCCATCCCAGCTCTGACATTCTTGGAGTCCCTGAACCTCATTTAGGGGCTGGCGGCCTTTTCTGGTTTCCATTGGCACTACCTAGCCTTTATCTATAAACACTTTTGCCTTTGCTATAATTGCAGTTCTTAACCTTATCGGGAAAACTGCCAACACCAAAGAGGTGAAGTTTATTCTTCTACCAAAAGGGACTTTGTACTTTGGTGGAAAACTGGCTTTGCAGCTATGCAGACTCGATTTTGAATCCTACTGTGGTGGCCTTGAGCAAGCTTCTTAATCTCACTAAGCCCCAGCTTTCTCATCTCCAACATGGGGACGATAATACCTCTTTCATGGACGGTTGTGAGGAATGAATGTATATATAAAGCACACAGGATGTAAACACTGAATAAGTGTCAGTTACCCCTCCTTCCCTGAAATTTGGAGGTGACAGGGGGTTCTGTGCTCACAGAGGAAAGAGCTGGATGAAGGCCAGTCTGAATTTCCAGAACCCCAAGAGCAGTCTTTGGCTGAACGGATCAACACCTGCCAGAGAGACACTTAGAGCTTCAAAGCCCGGCCTCCCACGAGCCACAACGTCCTCCCACCATGAGCCGCAACGTCCTCCCTCCCGTTAGCTGCAGAAAAGCAGAAACAATCCGGTTCATCGCCCTGGAAGGGGGAAGCTACAAGTGTGAACTAACAGAACTGCAGGCCATGAGATAAGTAGGCCAGTCCTGGACTCCTGCCGCCAAAAGCGCAGGAAGAGAGAGGCAACCGTCAAAGGAATGTAATGAGGAAACAGTGGAGTCTAGTGATACTGGGGCAAAGAGCCGTCCGCAACAGATGGAAGAGGAAAAAGATGAGAAAAAGAAAAGATAGTTGCCCTTTGCAGCATTGGCAGGGCCAGGGAATACATTTCCCAGATCCCTGAGAATAAACAGCTAGGGAAACATTCGGCGCTGCTGTAAGTAAGGTTGCTGTGAAAAATTAGCTTTACCCTCCCCATGCGTACGTGGCAGAGGAAAAAGACTGGAAGGAAACACAAAAATGTTAGTAGGGTTTGTCTCGAAGTAGTAAACTTGTTGGTCATTTCTAGTCTCTTCCATATACATGTCTGCAGATTGCAAATCTGTAATGAATAGGAATGTCTTTTATTTTCAGGGAAACAAATGGAAGGAATAAATGAAGCATGTCCTACAAGTTTATAATGACAGACAGGGAAAAAAAGGAAAGAGGCACGGGGTAGGGGTGGGGGTGGACATGAGATTACCAAAAAAGAGAACTTTTTTTTTAACTAGCAAATACGACAGAAAAGAAGCGACTCACAGATACAGAAAACTAACCAGTGGTTACCAGTGAGGAGGGGGGAGGGGCAATATAAGGGCTGGGGAGTGAGAGGTACCAACTTTGGGATGTAAGATAGGCTCAAGGATGTATGGTATGACACGGGGAATATAGCCAATATTTTGTAATAACTGTAAATGGAAAGTAACCTTTAAAAATTGTATAATTTTTTTTTTAATTTTTTAGAAGAGAGCTGTGTTTTTAAGAAGAGAGCAAATGAAAATTTGGTGGGTTAACCATTCATGAGACCCTATTTCCTAGGAGACTGGGGTCAGAATTTGCCACTGCAAATAGCAAACAAGGCTGCAGTCTATATTTTAACCTTTTTTGCTTGCAATGTTGACACTGGCTTTTCCAGTGTTTTGGAGCCTGGGAATTGCTATGTGATAGCAAACACAAATAAATCACTAAGGAATGTTGATGCAAATGCTCTAGCAAAAGAACCTAGCTTTGAGCACAGACCTACAGAAACCAAAACAAAACCAAGGAGGTGCTTATATTTCATAAAACATCACTTGTCAGTATTTTTCCAATCTAAAAATACATGCAACCTCATACAGGATGTCATGGATTTCGAAGAGGCGATCCCAGATGTCAGAGTTAAAATTTTCCTACAACGTTCAAAATGCTTCCTATGGCAAAACTATGACAGTTAACACCCCTGGGGAAGGACAGGCTTTCGATGCAGGAAAGCCTCCGCTTTCACTAGGCCAAGGTCAGTGTTTCTTTTCTTCTGTCTGCCTCTACCTCTGGTCTGCTGGCATAGACCCACTCAGGGATCACAGAATAGCAATTGCACCCTGTTGCTTTATCCTTAGAGGTCTTCTGATGGGGCCTGGCTGCCACAAGAAACCTGTCATGAAGAAATCTATCATCAACTCTGTCCGGTTAGGGGATGTGGGACTTTTAGAGAAAACAGCTAAACAGCTACCATTAAAACTCCTTGTGAATATAGCCAATATTTTATAATAACTATAAATGGAGCATAACCTTTAAAAATTGTGAACTACATTGTACACCTGTAACTTATACAGCATTGTACAGCCACTGTACTTCAATAAAAAACTGTTAATAGGTTAGATCTCGTGTTAAGTATTCTATTTTTTTTAAAACAGTAACAAACTAAATATATATGTATGTGTGTGTGTGTGTATATATATATATATATATATTTTTTTTTTTTTTTTAGCAGCATATGGTTGGGTCTTGCTTTTTTTTTTTTTTTTTTTTTTGCGGTACGCTGGCCTCTCACTGTTTTGGCCTCTCCCGTTGCCGAGCACAGGCTCCAGACACGCAGGCTCAGCAGCCATGGCTCACGGGCCCAGCCGCTCCGCGGCATGTGGGATCTTCCCGGACCAGGGCACGAACCTGTGTCCCCTGCATCGGCAGGCGGACTCTCAACCACTGCGCCACCAGGGAAGCTCTGAGTCTTGCTTTTTAATCCAGTCTTACCATCTCTGTTTAAATCATTTACTTTTTAAAATTTTCCCACAAATCCCATAAATATGGGTTAATTTTTTTTTCTTATTAGTTATCTATTTTATACATATTAGTGTATACATGTCAATCCCAATCTCCCAATTCAGCACACCACCACCACCACCACCCACTGCCTTCCCCCCTTGGTGTCCATACGTTTGTTCTCTACATCTGTGTCTCTATTTCTTTCTTGAAAACCAGTTCATCTGTATCATTTTTCTAGGTTCCACATATGTGTGTTAATATACGATATTTGTTTTTCTCTCTCTGACTTATTTCACTCTGCATGACAGTCTCTAGGTCCATCCACGTCTCTACAAATGACCCGATTTTCTTCCTTTTTATGGCTGCATAATACTCCATCGTATATATGTACCACATCTTCTTTATCCATCTGTCTGTCGATGGGCATTTAGGTTGCTTCCGTGACCTGGCTATTGTAAATAGTGCTGCAATGAACGTTAGGGTGCACGTGTCATTTTGAATCATGGTTTTCTCTGGGTACATGCCCAGGAGTGGGACTGCTGGGTTGTATGGTAGTTCTATTTTTAGTTTTTCAAGGAACCGCCATACTGTTCTCCATAGTGGCTGTACCAATTTACATTCCCACCAACAGTGCAAGAGGGTTCCCTTTTCTCCACACCCTCTCTGGCATTTGTTGTTTGTAGATTTTCTGATGATGTCCATTCTAACTGATGTGAGGTGATACCTCATTGTAGTTTTGATTTGCATTTCTCTAATAATTAGTGATGCTGAGCAGCTTTTCATGTGCCTCTTGGCCCTCCATATGTCTTTTTTGGAGAAATATTTAGGTCTTCTGCCCACTTTTTGACTGGGTTGTTTTTTTAATATTGAGCTGCATGAGCTGTTTATATATTTTGGAGATTAATCCTTTGTCCGTGGATTCATCTGCAAATATTTTCTTCCATTCTGAGGGTTCTCTTTTCATCTTGTTATAGTTTCCTTTGCAGTGCAAAAGTTTTTTAAGTTTCATTAGGTCCCATTTGTTTATTTTTGTTTTTATTTCCATTACTCTAGGAGGTGGGTCAAAAAAGATCTTGCTGTGAATTATGTCGAAGAGTGTTCTTCCTATGTTTTCCTTTAAGAGTTTTATAGTGTCCAGTCTTACATTTAGGTCTTTAATCCATTTTGAGTTTATTTTTGTGTATGGTGTTAGGGACTGTTCTAATTTCATTATTTTACATGTAGCTGTCCAGTTTTCCCAGCACCACTTATTGAAGAGACTGTCTTTTCTCCATTGTATATCCTTGCCTCCTTTGTCATAGATTAGTTGACCATGGGTGTGTGGGTTTATCTCTGGGCTTTCTATCCTGTTCCATTGATCTGTATTTCTGTTTTTGTGCCAGTACCATATTGTCTTGATTACTGTAGCTCTGTAGTTTAGTCTGAGATCAGAGAGTCTGATTCCTCCAGCTCCGTTTTTTTCCCTCAAGACTGCTTTGGCTATTCGGGGTCTTTTGTGTCTCCATACAAATTTTAAGATTTTATGTTCTAGTTCTGTAAAAATAATGCCATTGGTAATTTGATAGGGATTGTATTGGATCTGTAGATTGCTTTGTGTAGTACAGTCATTTTCAGAATATTGATTCTTCCAATCCAAGAACATGGTATTTCTCTCCATCTATTTGTGTCATCTTTGATTCCTTTCATCAATGTCTTATAGTTTTCTGAGTACAGGTCTTTTACCTCCTTAGGTAGGTTTAGTCCTAGGTATTTTACTCTTTTTGTTGCAGTGGTGAATGGGATTGTTTCCTTAAATTCTCATTCTGATCTTTTGTTGTTACTGTATAGGAATGTAAGAGATTTCGGTGCATTAATTTTGTATCCTGCAACTTCACCAAATTCATTGATTAGCTCTAGTAGTTTTCTGGTTGCATCTTTAGGATTCTCTACGTATAGTATCATGTCATCTGCAAACAGTGACAGCTTTACTTCTTCTTTTCCAATTTGTATTCCTTTTATTTCTTTTTCTTCTCTGGTTGCCGTGGCTAGGACTTCCAAAACTACGTTGAATAAGAGTGGCGAGAGTGGACCTCCTTGTCTTATTCCTAATCTTAGAGGAAATGCTTTCAGTTTTTCACCATTGAGAATGATGTTTGCTATGGGTTTGTCGTATATGGCCTTTATTATGTTGAGGTAGGTTCCCTCGGTGCCCACTTTCTGGAGAGTTTTTATCATAAATGGGTGTTGAATTTTGCCAAAAATTTTTTCTGCATCTATTGAGATGATCATGTGGTTTTTATTCTTCAGTTTGTTAATATGGTGTATCACATTGATTGATTTGCATATATTGAAGAATCCTTGCATCCCTGGGATAAATTCCACTTGATCATGGTGTATGATCCTTTTAATGTGTTGTTGCATTCTGTTTGCTGGTATTTTGTTGAGGATTTTTGCATCTATGTTCATCAGTGATACTGGTCTACAATTTTCTTTCTTTGTAGGATCTTTGTCTGGTTTTGGTATCAGGGTGATGGTGGCCTCTTAGAATGAGTTTGGGAGTGTTCCTTCCTCTGCAATTTTTTGGAAGAGTTTGAGAAGGATGGGTGTTAGCTCTTCTCTAAATGTTTGATAGAATTCACCTGTGAAGCTATCTGGTCCTGGACTTTTGTTTGTTGGAAGATTTTTAATCACAGTTTCAAGTTCATTATTTGTGATTGGTCTGTTCATATTTTCTATTTCTTCCTGGTTCAGTCTTGGAAGGTTATACCTTTCTAAGAATTTGTCCATTTCTTCCAGGTTGTCCATTTTATTGGCATAGAGTTGCTTGTAGTAGTCCCATATGATGCTTTGTATTTCTGCGGTGTCTATTGTAACTTCTCCTTTTTCATTTCTAGTATTACTGATTTGAGTCCTCTCTTTTTCTTGATGAGTATGGCTAAAGGTTTATCAATTTTGTTTATCTTCTCAAAGAACGAGCTTTTAGTTGTACTGATCTTTGCTATTGTTTTGTTTCTATTTCATTTATTTCTGCCCTGATCTTTATGATTTCTTTCCTTCTAACTGGGTTTTGTTTGTTCTTCTTTCTCTAGTTCCTTTACATGCAAGGTTAGATTGTTTATTTGAGATTTTTCTTGTTTCTTCAGGTAGGATTGTATAGCTATAAACTTCCCTCTTAGAACTGCTTTTGCTGCATCCCATACATTTTGGATCATCATTTTTTCATTGCCATTTGTCTCTAGGTATTTTTTTATCTCCTCTTTGATTTCTTCAGAGATCTCTTGGTTATTTAGTAATGTGATGTTAAGCTTCCATGTGTTTGTGTTTTTTACGTTTTTTTCCCTGTAATTGATTTCTAATCTCATAGCATTGTGGTCAGAAAATATGCTTGATATGATTTCAGTTTTCTTAAAATTACCAAGGCTTGATTTGTGACCCACAATGTGATCTATTCTGGAGAATGTTCCGTGTGCACTTGAGAAGAAAGTGTAGTCTCTTGTTTTCGGATGGAATGTCCTATAAATATCAAGTAAATCTATCTGGTCTATTGTGTCATTTAAGGCTTGTGTTTCCTTATTAATTTTCTGTCTGGATGATCTGCCCATTGGTGTAAGTGAGGTGTTAAAATCCCTCATTATTATTGTGTTACTGTCGATTTCCTCTTTTACAGCTGTTAGCACTTGTCTTATGTATTGAGGTGCTCCTATGTTGGCTGCATATAATTGTTATATCTTCTTCTTGGATTGATACCTTGATCATTATGTAGTGTCCTTCCTTGTCTCTTGTAACATTCTTTATTCTAAAGTCTATTTTAACTGATATGAGTATTGCTACTCCAATTTTCTTCTGACTTCCATTTGCATGGAAAATCTTTTTCCATCCCCTTACTTTCAGTCTGTATGTGTTCCTAGGTCTGAAGTGGGTCTCTTGTAGACAGCATATAGATGGGTCTTGGTTTTGTATCCATCCGGTGAGCCTGTGTGTTTTTCGTTGGAGCCTTTAATCCATTCACATTTAAGGTAATTATAGATTAAGTATGTTCTTATTACTGTTTTCTTGTTTTGGGTTTGTTTTTGCAGGTCATTTTCTTCTCTTGTGTTTCCCACTTAGAGAAGTTCCTTTAGCATTTGCTGTAGACCGGGTTTGGTGGTGCAGAATTCTCTTAGCTTTTACTTGTCTGTAAAGCTTTTGAGTTCTCTGTTGAATCTGAATGAGATACTTGTCAGGTAACGTCATCTTGGTTGTAGTTTCTTCCCTTTCATCACTTTAAATATATTATGCCATTCCCTTCTGGCATATCGAGTTTCTGCTGAGAAATCAGCTGTTAACCTTATGGGAGTTCCCTTGTATGTTGTTTGTCATTTTTCTCTTGCTGCTTTTAGTAATTTTTCTTTGTCTTCAATTTCTGTCAATGATTACTATGTGTCTTGGGGTGTTTCTCCTTGGATTTATCCTGCCTGGGACTCTCTGCACTTCCTGGACTTGGGTGGCTATTTCCTTTCCCATGTTAGGGAAGTTTTCAACTATAATCTCTTCAAATATTTTCTCGGGTCCTTTCTCTCCCTCTTCTCCTTCTGGAACCCCTATAATGCAAATGTTCGTGCATTTAGTATTGTCCCAGAGGTCTCTTAGGCCGTCTTCATTTCTTTTCATTCTTTTTTCTTTATTCTGTCCCACAGCAGTGAATTCCACCATTCTGTCTTCCAGATCACTTATTCGTTCTTCTGCCTCACTTATTCTGCTATTGATTCCTTCTAGTGATTTTTCATTTCAGTTATTGAATTGTTCATCTCTGGTTTTTTTCTTCTTTAATTCTTCTAGGTGTTTGTTCTTTAATTCTTCTAGGTCTTTGTTAAACACTTCTTGCATCCTCTCCATCTTTGCCTCCATTCTTTTTCCAAGGTCCTGGATCATCTTCACTATCATTATTCTGAATTCTTTTTCTAGAAGGTTGCCTATCTCCACTTCATTTAATTGTTTTTCTGGGGTTTTATCTTGTTCCTTCATCTGGTATATAGTCCTCTGCCTTTTCATTTTATCTATCTTTCTGTGAATGCTGTTTTTGCTCCACAGGCTGCAGGGCTGTAGTTCTTCTTGCTTCTGCTGTCTGCCCTCTGGTGGATGAGGCTATCTAAGAGGCTTGCACAAGCTTCCTGATGGGAGGGACTGGTGGTGGGTAGAGCTGGGTGTTGCTCTGGTGGGCAGAGCTCAGTAAAACTTTAATCTGCTTGTCTGCTTATGGGTGAGGCTGAGATCCCTCCCTGTTGGTTGTTTGGCCTAAGGCAACCTAACACTGGGGGCTACAGGCTCTTTGGTGGGGCTAATGGCGGACTCCAGGAGGGCTCATGCCAAGGAGTACTTCCCAGAACTTCTGCTGCCAGTGTCCTTGTCCCCACAGTCAGCTATAGCCACCCCTTGCCTCTGCAGGAGACCCTCCAACACTAGCAGGTAAGTCTGGTTCAGTTTCCTATGGGGTCACTGCTCCTTCCCCCTGGGTCCTGATGCACACACTGCTTTGTGTGTGCCCTCCAAGAGTGGAGTCTCTCTTGTCTCCCAGACCTGTCGAAGTCCTGCAATCAAATCCCGCTAGCCTTCAAAGTCTGATTCTCTAGGAATTCCCCCTCCCGTTGCTGGACCCCCAGGTTGGGAAGCCTGACGTGGGGCTCAGAATCTTCACTCCAGTGGGTGGACTTCTGTGGCATAATTGTTCTCCAGTTTGTGAGTCACTCACCCAGTGGTTATGGGATTTGATTTTATTGTGATTGCACCCCTCCTACCATCTTATTGCAGCTTCTCCTTTGGATGTGGGGTATCTTCTTTGGTGAATTCCAGTGTCTTCCTGTTGAAAACTCTTCAGCAGTTAGTTGTGATTTGGTGCTCTTGCAAGAGGGGCTGAGTGCACATCCTTCTACTCTGCCATCTTGAACCAATCTCGATATATTTTAAAGTCTCGTGTTAAGTATTCTTAACATGAATAAATTCTAACACTGAAATACAATTTTTAAATATACCATGTTCATATTAACAGTATTATAAATAATTTGCTTACTACAGAAAACCAATAAGAAGAAAATAAAAATCACTCATAATTACCCCCAAAAAAACAACAACAAAAACTCCTCGTGAATTTTCTCTCCCAAGACACTTCTAATCTAGCCTCATATGTTAGGTTTTGAAGAAAACAGTATCATTAAAAAAGAAAATAGAGTTGGGGGAGGTTAAGGTTAGGCTTAAGGGTTCATGAAATTCAGACTCCACACATTTCAATTAAATGGTACATTGACCCATGTACCGAACTGTACTGAAATCTGCTCCAAGTCCCATTTGTCAAGTTTCATCTGCCAGCATTTGGATTCAAGATGACAGACAGAGTTATAAATCCAATTCAAGATGACACTTATACTGAGCAGTATACCTAGTTTCATCAAAATCAGTTAGCATCCTCAACAGCTGAACACAGGATAGACCAAACAGACAGTTAAAAAGGAAAATGTTATGTCATCTATTTGAAGCAGGAATTGTTCTTAAATTGTGCTTAAATTAAAATTCATTTTTGTGTCTACTCATTCATTTAGCAAATATTTATTGAGCACCTACTTTATGTCACGTACTACAGGAAAAGCCAGGGATATGCAAATCACAGGGCAAAGTCTTTGCCCTTGTAGATCTTACATTATGGTGGGGAGGTGAGGGAATAATTAAATAAAATCACTAAAAACTGAGATTAGAGCCATCATGGAACTAAGAAGGGAGGTATGATAGAGAAAAATAAGGAAAGCCTACTTTAGACAGGGTTGCAGGGAAGCCTCCTCCAAAGGGACGTATTTAGGTTGACATGGAAGGATGGGATGGAAGCAGCCACATTAAGAGCCCAGGAAGAGTGCTCCACACAAAAGAAACAGCAAACCCCAAGGTCTTAAGTAGGACCTGTCGTGGTCATGGACACACTAAGGATGGGAGGGTGAGGAGGAGAGGCAGAGCAAGCCCACCATGACTCGCAATGTTAAATGATTACTAGTGGTATTAAGAGTAACACTGTCTGGGAATTCCCTGGTGGTCCAGTGGTTAGGACTTGGCACTCTCACTGCCAGGAGCCCGGGTTTGAACCCTGGTTGGGGAACTAAGATCCCGCAGGTCACGCGGCCAAAAAAGACAAAACAACGTTAACACTGTCAGAATCATTTGTGTGGATTATGCAAAATGGGAGACATTGTGCCTGAAAGGAAACTATGCATTTTGCCTTTCTTCTCTTTAAGTGTTTTCCATTCACACATTAAATAATGCCTAACAGCTCATACATTTCACTTTCTTTAGAAAATTACCACTATTAAATATTACCATCAGCCTCACTAAGCAACTTTTAAGTGTGATACGTAGCCCTTTAATGCATTTAGCACCTAAGCATATAAACTTCCCACCACAGAAAATGGAAGAGTCCTCCGTCAAATCAGTTAACTCCAAAAGCAGTCAGGTATCTACTGCATGGCCTGCGGAGCAAATAGCTCTTGGGTACTTCAGCCCTGTAGGGCTGCAGAAGCCATCGGATCTCCATGAAAGCTTGTCACATTCGAGATGTACCCAATCTGCTCCGTGGATACAGGTCAATCCGCAGAGAGATAAAAGGATGTGCCCGATTATACAAAGCACCTTCCATTTCCCAGTCACCAGAAAAGTTGTAAATTTTATGAAATTCCCATCTTATAGTTCTCTTGATTGCTTTTAAGCTATTTGGAAAATAAAATGGATTGCAGGAGAGTTTTCCTAACTAGCTCAGTGATCTTTCCTTGTCATGTCAGATTGAAAGAATTCACCATATGACTAAAGGTCAATGTTCTAGAAGTATTTATGGGTGACTAAAAGGGGAAGACTATTAGGGAAATTCTTTTTCATTACCCTCACTATTGCACAGTTAGTTACACGAGGTGCTAGACACACCCGTGCTACATCCTCACCCTCCCTTCCATGTTCACGAACCCATGGGTTACGTTCCTAGGTAGGGGGGGTTCTTCTTATAATGAATTTAAGGATACCCTTTCAAAGAAATGACTAAATGTTGGTTACATTTTAAATTGTGCATGATTTTAGTTCTCTCTGAGTAATGTTTGATGGATACGTCTTTTAAAAATAGTCAAATGGACTAACTTTTTAGCAATAAAACTGTGTGCAATAAAAATGCTGGAGGGTACCCGTTAGCAAACTGTCATAGGCTGGAGAATTATTAGACCCCATAATTCTGTAGTGCAAAACCAAATTTGTTGATTTTTTTCAAGTAGAAAAAACTCCAGGAAATTAAATGGAAAGACCTGTAGTAATGAAATATTAAATGCAATTTCAAGTGCACAAAAATGTCAGAAGCCAAAAAAAAAGATCTCAGGAACAACATTACTTTTCTTACACCTCATGTATGCCTGAGCTTAAATTGCCCTAGAAACCAGCCAGACCCAGATGCAGGGAGTGGTGGGGATGCACGGGAAAGGTAGGAAGAAGCAGCCCAGAACAGGAAAAAGTAAGAACTAAGAGTAATGGAAAGAAGTCAGATAGAAAATATTTCATTTGTTTTCAATTTCCAAAGTTGAAGTCATACTCCATCAACACACATCAACACCAGCAGAAAGGCATAAAAGCAAAAGCAAAAGTACCCGACTTCAACCATGACATGCCCGTACTACCCAAAGTTCAGTCTGATTCTTGGTTCTTTGCGCTGTTACAGTCCTGGGCTCCTGTTCTTAACCTCAGCATAACTGTACTTCAATTCTGGCCAAAGAGAACATGTCTCATAGGATGGTTTGGTGAGCATTTGGACTCAGTCAGTTGAGATGTGTCTACGTGAAGAGGACTACTATTGGAAGCAGTCACTGGAAATCTACAGCTTCAGCTGCAGAACTGGCAGTAATAATTCATTTTAGTAATAAGTATTTAGGAAGGGATAGGGAGATCCAGAGAAATTTACAGGCAAGATTTTGAAATAAAAATCATTGTGTGAATAAAAGTGTCAAATGTTAATATCAGGACACCGTGAGTTTAGGCAGGACACGCTGTTCATGTGGAATATTGTTTCAAGATGCACACAGGGAAAATCCTGGCTAACTCTCCAGGTCCAATTCTCACACAGTCTGTACACTCTATTTTTTTTTAACTTTTTATTCTATGTTGAAGTACAGTTGATTAACAATGTCGTGTTAGTTTCAGGTGTACAACAATGTGATTCAGTTATACATATACATGTATCTATTCTTTTTCAAATTCTTTTCCCAATTAGGTTGTTACAGAATATTGAGCAGAGTTCCCTGTGCTATACAGTAGATCCTTCTTGCTATATCCATTTTAAATACAGCAGTGTGTATATTCTTTCTTTAAATAAGCTACAGGAATCAGATGATCTGTAATTTATGATTGTTACACCTTTAAAACCTTAACAACACGTGATGAAATCTATTTCTTTAGAATATCCATCTGTGTGGTTGCAACGCTGGATGGCAGAAAGAAAGATTTATATTTATGGCCAATTTTTATTTATTCTCATCTATTTATAAATTGGGCTACAACTTCAATAGCCATCGTTAAAAAGAATAATGTCATTCCTAACCACTGCCTTTGACTATAAAAACAATTTCACCATAACAGATAGCACTGAAATACTCCAAGAATAATCTATAAATGAATCCTGGATTACCAGTCTAAAGATGGTGGTTATAAATGATTACATGAAAGAGGCTGATGTTACTTTGAAATTCTTGAAGTATGTCTATGGATTTTCGTATTTTATATGTAACATTTTTATGAAGTGATTTTGCCGTTACATAATAGCTTTCATCTTCAAAGCACTTCACAAATATGAACTAGTTACATAAAAAACTATATTACTGCAAAATCAGAAAATGGAAAAGCTAAGGTTCTCCTAGTAACAGTCACTCTCACACATTCTATATGTTTAATCTACAACAAAGGTTATGTATTTAAAACATGTTTCATTATAAATACTGTTAACAAAACCATCTAAAGGGTTAACAGAGCTTTCACTATACCAGGCAGCTATTACTATCCATAAAAATCTCCCTTTTATGGAATTTATAAATTTGAAGAAATTAGACTTGTATTATGGTAGATCTTCTTTGTCCCCTTCTTCTAGTTCATGAAATCTGTTAAATATCAGTAAAAAGTGATGTTCAACAAAGCTTTATCACGATAAAATTGAAAAAAAATTAAACACATCATGAAGAATGGTTAACTAAATTATGGTATGTTTATGTGATATAATATTCTCAAATATAATACAGCCATTAAAAATTATGTTTTTGAAGAATATTTAAGTACCTGAGGAAATCTGTGCAATATATTAGTTTTTTAAGGGCTACAAGATTATCTATATCCTATCATGCCAATTTTATAAAAGAAATAATTATATATAGGCACACAAGCAAATTGGATGAAATAAATATGGGTAATAGGGCATTGTGATTTTATTTCCTTCCTTGGACTTTATTATTTAAATTTTTGACAATAAGATATATATTTTAATGGGACATATATGTTATTTAAAGGAAAACAAACCTACAATCCTTGGCTTCAAGAACTTACACTCTACTGGAGAGGTAGAAAATGTCCGTCAGTGTGATAATCTCTTTGAGAGTGAGAGCTCAGAGGACCATGGGAGTAGCCCAAGGCAGAGGTTCAGAATAGAAGGAGGAGAATTTTCAACTGGGTCTTGCAAGGTAAGCAGGTATTTAATAATAACAGAGAGAGCAGTCTAGACAGAACATATACAAAGGCCCATGTATGAGACACATGGACACAACAAGAAAAATAAAGAGCTTTCCTGGGGCAAAGAATATGGACAGGAATCATAGAAGATGATGCCGGTGATGGCACATGCTAGATCATAGGAGACCTTGCATATTATGGAAAAGGATCTGACTTCAATCTTTACACACAATGGGTAGACCCTGCTGGAAAAGGGGATGTGGAGAGGGGTTAAGTCAAGAAAGCAATAACGGGCTTCCCTGGTGGTGCAGTGGTTGACAGTCCGCCTGCGGATGCAGGGGACACCTGTTCGTGCCCCGGTCTGGGAAGATCCCACATGCCGCGGAGCGGCTGGGCCCGTGAGCCATGGCCGCTGAGCCTGCGCGTCCGGAGCCTGTGCTCCGCAACGGGAGAGGCCACAACAGTGAGAGGCCCGCATACTGCAAAAAAAAAAAAAAAAAAAAAGAAAGCAATAAGAAGAGAGGAGTTCTTTATGTCACTGGCTGCAGCAAGCAAATAATTGGAGGAAGGCAATACTAGAGGCAGGGATCCGGGGTAGGAGATTCTGATAGGATTTTCCCTCAAAGAACAGTGGAGAAGAAAGGAGAGAAGGGGTTCTACAGAGAGTTAGGAAATAGAATCAATATAATTTAGTAGCCAGATAGATGTGAATGAATGAAAAAAAAGTGTCCAAGGTAACTCCCAGGACTCTAGACGGAATGAGTGAGTGGTACCATTATCTTAATAAAGTGGATCTGGGCACAAAGCCAGTGAGTTTGATTTGGGACATGTGGAATTAAAGGAGACTCCAGATATTCAGATAAGAATACATAGAAGCCTCCATGGATTCGTACACAAGTCATAGGTGAAGGACAGAAGAACAGACTTGAGAACACTCAGCTTATAGCTCCGTGCTTAAAAAATTAGAAATGGATGGAATCACCCTAGAACACTGGGCAAAGTGAGGAGCCTGGAAATTGGGGAAACATCATATACTTGGGGACAGGCACAAAGAGCCAGCAAAAATAACCAAGATGGAATGGTCATGGAAGCTGAGAAGCAGAGATTTTCAAGAGGGAGTGAAAGGCTATGGAGGTCAAACAGATAAAGGCCAAAATGCATCATTTAGGTCTGACAATAAGAATGCTCATTTGACAACTGCTGCAGCAGTTTCAGTGGGTGGTATGAACAGAAGCTTATAAGAGATCACGGAATGATTCAGATTTAAGGGGAACCTGAGCATAGGACTCCTTCCACAAACTTAGCTATGAACTGAAGAAGAAAGGAAGCACTAAAACTAGAGATGAACGTAGAACTAGAAAAGAAGGGCATTGATGATTTATGGATAGGTGACTAGCAACAATCGCAGTAACGACTACCCACGAAAGACAGTCACCTTTTTTCGCCTAATAAACATATAGTCATACGTATACAGATGGCCAAAAGACACATGAAAAGATACTCAACATGGCTAATTATTAGAGAAATGCAAATCAAAACCACAATGAGGTATCACCTCACACTGGTCAGAATGGCCAACATCAGAAAGTCTACAAATAATAAATGCTGGAGAGGGTGTGGAGAGAAAGGGACCCTCCTACACTGTTGGTGGGAATGTAAATTTGTGCAGTCACTATGGAGAACAGTATGGAGGTTCCTTAAAAAACTAAAAATAGGGCTTCCCTGGTGGCGCAGTGGTTGAGAGTCCACCTGCCGATGCAGGGGACACGGGTTCGTGCCCCGGTCCGGGAAGATCCCACATGCCGCGGAGCGGCTGGGCCCGTGAGCCATGGCCGCTGAGCCTGCGCGTTCGGAGCCTGTGCTCCGCAACGGGAGAGGCCACAACAGTGAGAGGCCCGCGTACCGCAAAAAAAAAAAAAAAAACTAAAACTAAAAATAGAGCTGCCATATGATCCTGCATTCCTACTCCTGGGCATGTATCTGGAGGAAATCATACTTTGAAAAGATACATGAACCCCAGTGTTCATTGCAGCTCTACAAGACATGGAAGCAACCTAAATGTCCATGGACAGATGAACAGATAAAGAATATGCAGTACACTTTCACAACAGAATATTTCCCAGCCATAAAAAAGAATGAAATAATGCCATTTGTAGCAACATGGATAGACCTAGAGATCATCATACTAAGTGAAATAAATCAGAAAGAGAAAGACAAATATCATATGATATCACTTATATGTGGAATCTAAAAGGAAAAAAAAGACACAAATGAACTTATTTCCAAAAAAGAAAGAGACTCACAGACGCAGAAAACAAATTTATGGTTACTAAAGGGGAAAGGGGGGTGAAGGGATGGATAAATTAGGAGGCTAGAATTAACATATACACACTACTGTGTATAAAATAGATAACCAACAAGGACCTACTGTATTGCACAGGGAACTATACTCAATATTATGTAATGACCTATAAGGGAAAAGAATCTGAAAAGGAATATATATATATATATATATATATATATATATATATATATATATATATATATATATATATATATATATAAAAAACTGAATCACTGTGCTGTGCACCTGAAGCTTACACGCTATTGTAAATCAACTATACGTCAATAAAAATTTGTTTTAATAAATAAATATATAGACATACAGCCACAAAACAAAGATATGACAACACATGTCCAAATGTTTGCTCTAAAACATCAACATTATTCAGCTAAAATTCACACTGGAGATATCTTTTGTCAGTGTGAAAAAATCCTGAGATTCCATTTCCAAAGTCTCACCTTAAATTTTTCTGTTACTCAGGTCATTGAAAGAGTTTGCTAATATGAGGAATACAATTGATAGCTATAAATAATCTGGGACCAGCAATGAATTCATTTGGGGCTAAATTATCTACTGAATGACAAAGTTGTTTTGAATTAACTGAATAACTCTTTCAACACTTAAGTAGACCTAAGCTTGATTAGGTAAAAATCCATTTGTCTAATATAAACTAGTTGAAGAAGTTTGCATAGAAATTTAAGGAACTTCATTTTTGTTGTGGTTCTTACTGGGCTAGTTAATTTAATGTTAGGAACTTTAACCCATATTAGGGTCAAAGTCTATACCATTCTTTCCTTCAATTCACCTAAAAATATCAAATTCACTCTATGTGTAAGATCCACAAAAAGATTCACAATTCATTATTTCTAACCCAATAATTCTGCTCTTAGGAATTTATCGTATGATATAATAGGGGAAAAATGCTATTTGCACAGATGTTTTCACTACGATATTATCCAGAAGAACAAAAACATGGAAACAACCTAAAAATTCAACAATGGGGAGGAAACCACATCAATTACAGACATTTACTTAATGGAATCATATACAGTCATTAATTGCGTGAAACAAAGCTGAATAAGATTGTTCACTTTGACTGCAATCATATAATTATAAATTATGTGTGCAAACCAAAAAATTCTTAAAGGTAATATAATACACACACATACACACACACAGCTATGCTGTAGAAATAAGAAAGACTTTTGTTTCTTTTTTCAAACTTTCTTTTAACGTTCCTTTAAGAACTTTCAGAAGTTAAGAGAAAGGAAGACAGGGGAGAGAGGGAGGGAGGAAAAAGGAAGGAAGGAAGAAGGAAGAGGAGAACATAACTGAAGATCAAAACCAGTGGAAAGAAAAGTCCTGAAAGAGAAAAAAAGAATTCTAAAATGTATCTTGACATAGTTGCAAACTATTTGTTGACTGTGACTCACTTGCAGATTCTGAAGTCCTGTCTAGAACTGATACAAGGTTAAATGGAGTTACCCACTTGCACGTATGGCTCATTTAAATGATACAGACGAGTACCCTGTCATCACTACATCAGAATCTATTAATGTTAAATATATTTTTTTGACCGATTTTACTGAAAACAAAGAAATAAAGATGGCAGACAGTTCCAGCATAAGTAAACTGTTGGTGTAGTGCTAAAGTTTTCAGGTTTCTCTGTATTCTTAGTTGAATATTATTTACAACAAACTTAATTTTATTTTTAAAATATTTTCAGTAAAATTTTGAATATGCTCAAATAACAACACTAAGATAGAATCGGGGTAGCCTGAAGTAGCTAACAGGCCTTGCTTCAATTTTAAGCAATTTAGATTAACGAAGGCTACTTCTCAACATTGCCATGAGAACTGAACTTCTTAACGTCTATAATAATGCTTCAGGAAACAATTAGTTATTTTGCTTACAATTTCAAAGGCCTGTAATAGTTAGAAGGGGGACTCCAGAGTCAGAGGGGTTTGCATTCCAGCTCCAACATTATTAGCTTGGAGACCCTCAGTGAGTTACCAGAATGCTCTGTGCCACTGGTTCCTCATTTACAAAATGGGGATGAAAGTAGTATCTCTCTCATGAGGTCTTGTGAGTATTAAGTGAGATGAATGTATGTAGAGTACTTAGAGATATGCCTGGAACATAATAAGCACACAGATAATGGGAGCTGTTATTATTATTAGATATTGCAATGATACACAGAAGCATCAACGCTCTGGCCTTGAGGGAGCCTGCATTTATTAACATTAATAATAATGACATAAATAAGCATAATGGTAACTACTATTATACCTTTCGCAGGCATGTCATCATTTCCATGTATTAACTCTTCTGATTTCACTCTGACTCTGTAAGACAGGTTTTAGACACATTATATAGCTCAAGCAACTGAGGTCCAGGAGAGCAATGCAATTGACGGATTGCCCACAAATAGGACGTTAGTAAGGGTTGAGGTAGGTTTTGCTCTAAAGCTACGGATTAGAAGTGTCAACCCTCACGACAGGACCCGGGGAGGGGGTGGGGTGTGGGGGGAGGGGTTGAGGATTGGTTAAGAGTTTATGGCCTTCCTTTTTGCTGACAAAGCAATTTGGATAGGTTTGGAGTTTTAAACGGTATAGTAAAACTTGACTAATCACGACCCACAGTATGAATTACAAGTACCTTATTTTTTCAGAAAAATGAAAGAGCTGCCAAAAGTAGCACTACAAAAACTGTATTTTAGCAGCGATATCCTAAGAGTTCACAGACTACGATTATGCCTCAGACAAGTCCAGCTTCAAAGTAAGATCAGAGTCACAAGACAGGAAGTAAGCACACTTTTTCCCCTCAAATTAAAATTAAGACAAGACTGCTGTTTGAAAATACCCATGCTTGCAACAAGAAGGTGGGATTTTTAGCAATTTATATAATACTGGCTCCTTTGATGTATTACTTTACACAACCAGATGTATTTTTATTAGTTTTGGTCTCACATAAAAACGTATGTTTACCGTGAAGAATTATGAAAAAGCAAGCGAAAAAATCATCCTAAGTTCCACAAACTTCAAAATAAATAATGTTGTAATGTTTTGTAGATGTGTCATATGTGTATGTGTACAACCGCTTATTTACATGCCCCCAATATAAAATTTTATTTCCAACTTCTTGCAGCTCATAACTTCTTAATGTCACACAAAAACCACTTCTTCTGTTGTTGGGATACTATATATGCAGTTTTGTCTGGCTTGCCTTTCATTTAACATTATATCAAGAGCATTTCCCATGTTATTAAACATGGTTTGAAAAGGTATTTTTCCTGACTTTTTAGATTTGGATACCTCGCCTTTTAAAAATAGCACATAGATTCAAGAATGTTCTGCAACTCAAAACTCTATGACATAATATAGAGATCGAAGTTTCATGACCCCCTGCTAACTCCAGTTAACACATGTTAAATTATCTAAAGCAACTTAGGAATTTAATAATTTTACCTTAAAACATCAGGGAAAAGCTTTTAGTTCGGGGTAACTCCTCATGTTTGCATTTTAACAGACCTCTTTTGGGTACCTCAAATCTTTTGGCTAGAACAGCTTTCCTTAGCTTTATGATTTCCCCTGCCTAGAAAGTAAAGGTAAAAGTAAAAAATTATTATGAAGTTCATATGCCCTTATCTATTGTGACTGGAAGCCTTGTTAAGGGCAGAGACCACTTCTCAATCCATCTCTCTATGTCTTCTTGAATGCCTTAAAAAATTAATTGCACCAGACTGTTACCACTTTTCTAAAAATATGTGTCCAGGTGAATATTGTCCATAATATTGTACTGTGAAACCAGTGAACAGGTATATACACAAAACAATGATCTCTCTAAACTCTGAGTTTGACTTGGCCATACCTCATCACAAGAGGGGCATTACACAGGTATTCAGTTCATACATATCTCCGACTACTCATCCAAATAAAGTTGGGTCACCTTCACCAAGAAATCGTTTCCCTGGAGGGGGTAAACACACATCTAAACCCACAAAAATTCTATTAGCACCAGTTATGTTGTAACACAATGATGAACACTTTTCTTCCAATTTGCTAGCTCCCCAACTAAAGAAAGGCTTTGCCGGTTCTGGTTGGCATTCGAGCTGTGTGTAGTAGATATGCTGATTTTTAAAAAAGAAAGAAAAAGAACTACAATAATGATGTGGTCTCCTGAGAATATATTTATTTCTGCAGTATAAAGCAAAATTAAATTCTTCAATCTCAAAAACTATTAAAAGGTTGTATTTAAAATGCATGAAGCATTAAAAAGACATCAAAATTAAAATAATCTCATAAATCTCTTCATTTAAAAGACTTATTAGAATACAGATCGAGGCAGAAAACAGCTGCCCGGCACTCCGGAGTAGTAAATTATGACTGTTTTAACTTTTTTTCATTTTCATCATTGAAAATTCTTTTCCAGAATAATTGTATTGCTGTAGCAAGACCAACTGTCCCATATATTTAACGTGTGAATAGTAAATTGCTTTCAATGGACTCTGAAACAGATCTGCTGTAAATTCGTTCAAAGAACAGCAGGCCACAGGGTCGTACCCTGGCAAAGGATACAGAAGATACAAGCAGAAATTAGCTTTTAATGTAAAATTGATCCAATTAATTACTATTCCAATTCGGTTTGCCAGAGCACTAGGGATACCCTAGGAAAACCTGATAGCATAAGAGGTTTTTTTGGGCCATTCCCTTCTTCCCTAGATCTGCCAGCTAAAACCCAAGAAAAAGTCAGCAGAGGAAGGACAGTCAGATGTGTCCAATTGCCATCCATCATGAAAACCGGACTCTCTTTTGTAAATGACTGACAGCTAGAGGAAGTTTTGTTTTTTAATAAAGATTCTCACTCCACAGACCATCATGTGTCCGTCTTGATTGTACTAGAACATTCCTTGGAGCACAATTAAACTATCATGTGGATTGCACCTCAATGCCTTTGAAGCCTAAGGGGAGGAAAAGAAAAGCCAGATGGCTAACCAGGAGGCCTGTGATCCCCCTCGTGATACTCTTTAACAATATACTAGGAACTGAGCAGAGCTGTTGTTGACGGAAACAGCCAGGTATGCTTTGAAAGTCTTAGAAGATAAAAGGTGTGTTGCCATAGAGCTGCCTCCCATTTTTATGGACCTCCCCTTCCTCAGATGCACTCCGACCTCATTCCTCCTTCACAGGGACAAGATTAGTAAACAGTGGGCTTTATTAGGAGCTGTTTAGAACACCATTAATCCAACTTAATTGATGGTGTAGTGGTACCAGGTCTTTTTCTGCTTTCTCTTTCCAGAAGACAACATTGGTAGCAGAATTGGACTTCTTTCCAGAAACAGCACCTATCTTTGTAATTCTGTACACTTTCCCATCGCCTTGGCTCAAGCAGGCTGAGCAAAGCTTCTTATCTAAGACTCTGAAAAGGATAACAGGACTGCTCAAGTATAAAAACTGCAAGTACTTTATTTATCTTTCTTTCTGCTTAGATTACCATTATCTCTGGTCACTGAATTTTGTCTTTGGGGCTTCAAATGGAGAGCGAAGTCAACCAGAAGGTACAGCTCTAAACCCAATGGAATACTGCTCCATCAGCACTCGTACACACACAGACACATACACACAGAGGCTCACATACACACACACACACAGAGGCACACACACACACACACACACACACACACACACACACACACACAGGCACGCCTCCTTCCAGCCTTTGGCTTTACCCTAGGGTTAACTTCCTCATGAATAGTTTCAGATGATGCTATGATCTTCCTTGCAAAATATTTATGCTGAAAAACAATTCAGGTTCTACAAGTGCCTCAGTAACTACTACGTACAGTGAAGCCGACAGGTAGGCCGAACAAAGGAGCTGTCTAACCAGGCAAGGTTTCTGCAGAATGGGGGGGAAATTGCATAAAATAATTGCTAACCTGAATTTCAAATCTATCCATTCATTCTTTCCTATAACCACATGTAAGACATTGAAGATACCATGGAGATGAATTGAGAAGTGGTTCCTGCCCATAAGTCTTCCAGTTATAACAGAGATGGTCATGTGAATATCTATGACAAGATTAGAATAACAAAGATACTAAATCATGTTTTAAGCAAAGTCTTATGGGCATGCACAATTAACTGTGACTACAGAAATCAGGGAAGGCTTCAAAGAGGAGAAAGCAAAGGAGATCCATTATTAGTGCGTAGGGAAAAGAGCACTTACAATTAAGGAACAGCATGCACAGACTCACACAGAAGTAAAGTCATCAGAAGAGATGGCTCCTGCGCACATTTTTGTCATGTGAGGACTGCATTCACAATTCTTGCTATAGCCACACACCATCTGTACTAGTATTTGCTTAACATTCTTTCTTTAATTGGCTCCATTTTTACTGAAATAAATTTATTTTTTCAAAGGAAAAATTTCTGTCACTACTATAAATGGAAATCCAGTGTTGCTTGCCCCAAGCACCACATAACTATAAAAGCAAATAAATGAAAACAAAACAATGAAATTCTAGCTAAATACTGTTGGAGCCTGCCCTCTCATTATCACAAAGGGGAGCTAGTGGGGCAAGATGCTGAAGAAATCCCAACATCAAACAAAGACTTTCTCCTCAAGGGTTCTCTGAAGGGTTGAGAGAGAACTCTAAATTCTTCAAAATTCTAAATTCTGAAAAAATCACTCATGGGGTAACTCAGGGTTTTCAAGGCCATGTTAGGGTACAACCTAAAGTCATTCTGAATCATTGGCCTACACTCTGGGAAACACTGAAATAGATCAAAGACCTTACCCCACCCTAATAAGCACCATGGTATTACATATATATTTCTCCCTACCACCCTATCCTTTATATAAACTAAGTCATTATTACTGCATTTCATCAAATCTAAGTTAATATCAATTATGAGATGCACCATTATTTTATGTGCCATTAAGAAAGAAAAATGCTGCCAATTAAATTGTGATACACCATCACTTATAAGAAGCATCTAATTTCAGAGATGTTAAAATGTGGCGGGGAAATGCTTGTTTTGGAATCAGTGAGACACATTATTAATCACTGTTGCTTAGAAGCAAATAACATAGAGCTTGGAAGTTAACTGGTTTTCAGAAAACAATGAAAAAGTGTATCTGGTGTAATGTCCTACTTGATATAACTAGAATAGTAAATTGTCATCCTTTTAGGACAAGACAATATAGAACAGTGATTCAAAGCAGAGCCTGGAAGACCCTGGGTTCAAATCGTGCTTCTGTCACTTACTAGAAGTGGCACATTAAATGACTAACAAACTCCATTGGTTCATCTGTAAATTACTCCATGTATTTTCAATATTTAAACATTTCCCCAGTGGAAAACTAAAAAAGAACCCTGGGTATTTTCCTGCCCAGATCTGTCAGAACTGATTTTTAATGAAAGCTAAGTATCATTTGTAACTACTAGTACCAGTGCAGTATAGTTAGTAAAATTTTTTTCCTCTTTTATTTTCTAGACCCAAAGAACCACAGTGCCAACTAGTTTTAGATCATCACTGCATGCTTTACTAATGCTCACTTACATAGGATAGTACCTGAAGACTAGTCAGTCACAAATAGAGTTAGACCCCGTAGAGGTGGGTTCCTTTGAGTTGGTCAACTTACCACCTCAGATTCCAGTTCCTTGTGACTTTCCGTTCCAAGGCTCCTCCTGGACACTAACAAGTCTATCAATGTGAATTGTCCTGAAGATAAAATGTGGAATGATCTACCCCAGTGCAATCCCTGGGAACAGCAAGCTGCTTCTCCTGTTGTCAGAGGAGCATCTCCTTAGTTTGTGCGTTACCTTACTAGGTGCTTTCACACTACGATACAATCTGAGCCTTGTACCAAGCCTGGGCTTTAAACAGGACAGGCGTTATTGCTGCAAATCATGGAAGTCAAACTTGAGACTCAAGAGAGGTCACGACAGGATTTGCCCAAGGTCACACCATCGTGAGTAATGGAGATGGAAGGAAGCCCAAATCTGGCTCCAAATGTTCCACTCACTCCATGCTTCCACATCATAAAAACTTTTTTTTTAAGTAATTACACCATTTTGCTGTTCATCCTCATTCTATCTCCTCGTTTCTGGCTCGGTACTTGTTCTTCACCGGTCCTCCAAGCTCTCACACTAGCCCTAAATCTCTTGCTGACCTCTTGTCAGTGTCGTTGAGATGAAACAAGTTTCTGGGAGACTCAACCCTTCATCGTGCCCGCACTTTCTGGGGCTGAGTCGGGCAGACACTGGGACCTTCGTCACAAGCGTGCAGGAGACTGCTGTTCTCAGGTAGAGCCACACGGGGGCAGGGTGACGAAGGATGCAGCCACGCCTGGAATTCCTGGGAGAGAACGAGGGTACAGTCCAAAGCCTTAGGGCAAGTGCAGGACGATGGTGAAGGCTCAGAGGCAGCTAGGCATGGAGAATGTGGTCGCTTATGTGGGAATTGCACCCACGAATTCTAGATTTGCTTCCTCAGCCAACAAGCTGGGGAATGTTAGGCAACTTGCTTCCCCTGTTAGGTGATCTAGTAATCTCTAAGAGCAGACCCCTCTTTAAGAGCTGTTGACTCAGGACCTTTACAGTCTAGCGCTAAAGAGCCCTGATAGCGTTCTTACTAAGTGTGAAGTGCCTGTGCAGGTTTAAATGAGACAGTGTTAACAAAATGCTCTCAACTGATAGAGAGCCGAGACGGCTGTCTGTAGCGCGCCCTCTAATGGCTAGGTGGTATCATCACAGCCTTCTCTATCTTGAAATAACAAGAGAATACATATCTTAGTATAAGTCTCATATTTTTCCCTCTGAGTCCTGACAAAGCAGGATTCAGGAAGCCCTGGCAATCGTTTTAGAGGTCAAAGAGCATTGCACTGCTCCCCACAGCTCATGCTTCAAACACACTGCATGTGACTCTTCTCTGTGTCACCCCTTTCTCCATGCCCTTTCTGGTTCTTCTGATTCCTTCATAGAAAGATACTCTAATTTCTGCAATTAAAACACTGCAGAAGAATGATATTAACTCAAACATGGAACGTGTGCAAATCCTAGTCCCCATATAGTATGATGAAGAGAGCTCTTGACTACCCACCACATGCATTCTCATATATCCCCTATTCCAGGACTGCCAGAAATATTATTTCTGCTTTATAATTAACATGATAAAGGGTCAATAACTTAATATAAATGATTAATAAACAGTTAAAAACAAAAAACCAAATCACTCCTTGGACTTGGAACATAAACAAAAAGTTCAGGAAAGATCAACAGCTAATAAATAATAAAATAAAATGCCAATCCACACTAGTTATCAAAGAAGAATAAATTAAAACATGACAACTGACTGCCAATATTATAAAATTCACTATTCCCAGTGCTGATGAGGGTGACATAAGATGGGCATTTCAGTATACTGTAATTGGTACAATCATCCTGAAAACAATATAGCAGAATATATCAAAAGTCTTGTTGGGACTCGTATGTACAAAACATGAGGAAATTCTTAAGGTACAGTGGTCCTCTGATATCCTTTCTCCCCTTCCTCTTTAGGAATGGAATCTCCAGTTTTTTTAGCTGGGCATATGTCCATTTGTAATAAAGATTATATTTCCTAGCATCCCTTGCAGTTAGGTGTGGTCCTGCAAATATATTCTAGCCTAAGAAATGGAAGTGGAAATGACTGATGCAAATTCCAAGTAAAGGCTTACTTTCTTCCTCTCTTTTCCTTCTTCCCTACAGTCTGGAATGCAGCTGGATGGCTAGAACTCCAGCAGTCATTTTAGATATTGTGGCGGTTTGAGAATGGAAGTCACATGTGGTGGAGCAACAAAATAGAAACAGCTGGACAAATCACTACCAAACTTTTTAAATTCAGAAGACAAATAAAATTCTATTTTGTTTAAGCCACTCTAATTTGGAGTTTTACTTGCAGCCAATCCTAATCCCAAATAATATATGCATTAATACTGAACGTACAGCAAAATATTTGATTGAAAAAAGATGCAGAGCAGTGTGTACTATGCTACCATTGTATAAAAAAGGAAAGCAAAAACATTATGTATGTGGAAGCTAGCTCCCTAATGAACCATGCCTCCCATTATCCATACCCTTACATAGACCCTTCCCACATTGAGTCTGAACTTGCTATATGACTCACTTAAACAAACAGAAAGTGGAGAAAGTGACACTGTGCCAGCTCCTTGCCTAAGCATTAAGAAAGCCTGGCAGCTTCTGCCAAGATGTTCTTTGCAAATAAATAAAAATAGGAAATAAATAAATAAATCCCACTATAGGGGAACATCTACATTATGGCATTTCTTTACTCTTTTTATATATTATACAGCACAATGATTGAGAAAATGCTTATTATATAGAAAGAAAACGATAGCATAAAATTATACTCATATGGAATATGATGTCTACTTTGTAAAAATGCATAGAAAATAAGACTTCAATGAATTACATAAAGAGTACTAATATTACTTGCCCCTTACTGACTGAATAATGGTTAATTTATGGGGGGTCCTTTATTCTTTCCAAATTTCTTACAAAGAGCATGTTTTACTTTTAATTTCAATAATTCTATTTTTATTTCTAGAAGTTCTACTTGGGTCTTTTTTGAATATTTCTAGGCTTTCCAATAAACTTTTGATACAGTAGTCCCTCCTTATCTGCAGTTTCACTTTCCATGGTTTTAGTTATCCACTGTCAAACATGCTCCAAAAATATTAAATGAAAAATTTCAGAAATAAACAATTCATAAGTTTTAAATCGCATGCCTTTCCAAGCAGCCTGATGAAATCCTGCACCATCCAGCTCCGTCCTGCTCAGAACATGAATCATCCCTTTGTCCAGCATATTCACACTGTATAGGATTCCTGCTCGTTAGTATAGGAAAAACATAGTATATATAGGGTTCGGTACTATTTGCAGCTTCAGGCATTCACTGGGGGGTCTTAGGATGTATCCCCCATAGATAGGGGGGATAACTGTGTATGATTTGGGATTAGTTGATTCTTTTGCTCATGTTTTCAGTTCTACTATTTCCTTGAACATTTTTAACTTATCTCTGTATCTTTTCTGTATCATCATAACTCCAATATTTGAAGCACTTGAGGGTCTCATTCTGCTATTTGTTGTTTCCCTTGACTCTTAAATACAACTACATTCTTCATGTGTTTGTAATTCTGGGTTGTGAGATCACATGAGACTAACCTGAAACTGTGACGATGCCACAAGGTCTGGGATGAAGGTCCATTTCTCCAGAGAGCATCTGCCTCCACATCTTCCAGGCACTCTGAGCACCACCAGCCCAGGACCTCTAAAGTTAAGATCTCATCTAGATCACTCAGGGAGTCTAAATTCAAACCCCAAAGCCAAAGGAGGGCAGAACTCTTGTTAAAATTTGGGTAAGAAGACATTTTTCCCCCCAATGAGAGCTAAGTCTAAGATATCTCTCTTGGCCAAAAGGATGATTTTTTTTTTTTTTTTTTTTTTTTTACCTAACTCCCTTTTTCATGGAAAGTGTAGTACTTTGAATGCCCTAGCTTTACAGTAGGGTCTCATTTTCAACTTCCCACATTGCACGGGCCCAAAGACTGGTTTCTGGTCCCCAGCACAGTAGTCAGAGCTTAAGAATCTAAGTTTCTGCTCTCAGCAAACACCCTCAGGGCAGAGTCTCAGTTTCTCCTTCACACCCACTTTCCATTTCCCTCTTTATTTTTATGCCCTGGAAACTCCACTCCCTGTTTTGCAGATATCATTAAAAGATGTTAGTTATACTTTATCCAGCATTCTTAGATTATTTGAGCAGGAAGGTTTATTAGAGTATCTGGTCTACCTGCCATGTAGCCAGAATTGGAAGTATGGGCTGATATTACTTTTATAATCAAAAAAAAAAAAAAATTTCAGTACAAAATAACCTATCCCTATAAAATGGGGAGAGTCTTGCCTATTGACTATCCTGAAAACTTCCCTTACAGGGGAAGTTGCTAAAAATTATTCAGCACTGAGATGCAGCTCTAGGAAAATCTCTGCACCTTGATGAGACTGAAATTAACGTTAATTCATTACCAAAATAAAAGGACATTACATACAAGTCGAGAACTTCCACAGGTGAGCAGAGAAAGCAAGGTACAAGAGAACATCAAGGTGCCAGAATATAGTAGGTGCTCATTAAATAATTATATTAATAAAATAAAAATACCCATGTCTACTAGGCAATATTTTAGAAATGGGTACTAGCAAAGTTTTGTCAATAATTTTATATTTACCATATCCCATTTTTTAAAGAATATAGACATTTACATCAAAGGAATCTCTTCAAATATTCTATGGATCAATTCTTAAATATTCAAAAAGCTGAGATACATTTCTCTTCCCTTCCTTCTATTGTAACCATCGCTAAGCAATGATATTTCCACAACATTTGCCTTAATTTGTAGGTACAGAAATCTTCATTTTATGTTCTAACGTGAGAATTAAATGAGATGATTCAGGCAAAGCGCACAGCACTTAGCACAAAATAAGAGTTTGTTACAATGATGGCTGGGGGGCTGATGATGGTGGTAATGATTTTAAAAAGCATCAATGTAAAATGTGAGGGAGATACACCAACTGACTGAAAACTAAAATCAATGCAGAGCAAGTGGAACATTCTTTGTTTTGGTCTTAAAACCCCAATAGGGGCATGCTTCAGAGTTGTTTACCTGTATCCAGAGCATCTGAAAATGAATCAGGTCTAAGTAGATACTTAATAAATATTCCATCTTTATGGTAAATGTTAGTGTTGCTGTAAGGGTATCACCGTCTCATGAAGGCAACTCATGAGCATTAGGTTTCAAATTTCTAGCATGAGGCCAAGATGGACACATGTACCCATGAGTCTGAGATCTCTGAAGAATACCCCTCAACTAGTGTTCTAAGGCCCTGCTCCTTACTGCTCCAGAAAGAGAGATCCATACTCACCTTCACAGCTGAGAATGATGGTTATTATCTACTCTTCATATACTGTTACCAGGGAGTGGTGTAGGAGGGAATGGGGAGCTGCTAATCAATGGGCATAAAGTTTCAGTCAAGCATGATGACTAAGCTCTAGAGATCTCCTCTACAGCACTGTACCTAGAGTCAACCATAACATATTGTACACGTAAAAGTTTGTTAAGTGGGTAGATCTTAGGTGAAGTGTGCTTACCACTATAAAGTAACACATAAATAATTAAAATTTTAATATACTTTTTGTGGCCAAAATAATTAAACATAAATATTCAAATGATTTAAATATTAGGAAAAATGTTTTAATATAGCCAAAATGCAAAAGGGTGATGGATCTATAAGCTTAAATGATACGAAAAAATTGTAAAGAAAGTGCATACTTGATAACACAAAATTTAAACTTTTCACTTGAAAAAAATATATTTACTAAGCACATACTATGAGCCGAGCTTGATGCTTCCCCTTAGGGAAGGAGATAGTAGAGTGGTTAAGAGCACAGATCTCTGGGATCTGTCTGCCTGGGCCTGAACCCCAGCTCTGTCATTTACCTTGAGCAAAGCTAGTTAATTAGTCTCTCTAAGCCTCAGCCTCCTGGTCTTCAAACAGGCAAACCGCCTCCTGGTCTTCAAACAGCTCTGTACTCATAGAGCTGGTGTGGGGATGGATGAATTGCTATATGGGAAGTGCCTAGAACATAGTAAATGTTATGTAAGTCTTAGCTATCATTATACCTCCTTTCCAGATGAAGAAACTGGGGTTGACAGCAGTCAAATTATTTGGCTCGTAAGAGGAAGAGCTGGGACTTGAACCCAGGCAGCCTGACTTTTAGACACTTGACAAAAAGCAGAAGCTTGATGTACGCACCCTTTCCATGGCAGCTCTGAAACCTTTTCCCCAAACATAAGTGGTCTCACCCCACTGCAGCCAAGGGAAGGACTGCCAAATACAACTCTATCTGGCTGAGAGGGAACAGAATAGACCAAGGGAAGGCCTGTCCCCCCGGCCTGCCCCACTCATGACCGGCCTCGGCCCAGCACAGTTTTAAAACGGACGATGTGGACAAACAGCTGAGAGGTGGAGAGAGAGAAGCCACAAGCCTCTCAAACTCAGCATCTGCTGCTGTGTTCTGATTCCCCAGCCACAGAAAGGGCGGCCAAGAATGAGAGGCGGGAGTGGGTATGTCTTCCCCACCAATGCATATGCTGTTTGAGAGCCCAACCAACAGTAATATCCACTGTTTAACAAACACTTCCGGATGTGGCAGGTACCGAGCTGGGTACTTCCCAGGAGCTTCATCTGATCCCCATGACAACCTCCTGAGGCAGGTGCTGTCACGTTGTCCTCTCTGCAGATGAGGAACTTGAGGATTCTTGAGATCAAGTAAATTGCCTGAGGGCACAGAGTTAAACAGCAGAGCCAGGCTCAGCCCAGAGCCGGGTCATAACCCATCTAACTACACTCTGCTGTAGACTGAATGTCTGTGACCCCACCCCTAAAATTCATATGTTTAAAACTGATGGTATTAGGAGGTGAGCCTTTGGGAGGTCATAAGGGTGGAGCCCTCATGAATGAGATCATAAAAGACCTCAAAGAGCTCCCTCATCCCTTCTGCGATGTGAGGACTCAGCCAGAAAGGCTGTCTATGGACTAGGAAGTGGGCTCTTACCAAACATCCAATCTGCCAGTGCCTTGATCTTAGACTTCCCGGCTTCCAAAACTGGGAGAAGTAGATGTCTGTTGTTGAAGCCACCCGCTCTAACGGTATTCTGTTATAGCAGCCCAAACAGAGTAGGACACTCTGCTCCAACAGTGCACACCAGGGAGATGACGGCAATAAAATGGCTCAGGTTGCAGCCACAACGAGCCTCCTTTCCCCGGAGGACTGGTGGATAGAGCCCACTAGTCAAAGACTTTGGAGCCAAAGACCCCAAAATCTGAGCTCAGCTCCTCCTCTGCTCTGCACTCACTAAGGAACTTTGGACCGACTGTTTGTAACCACCACCATTTATTGAGAAATTACTATGTGCCCCACATTGTGCTCAATGTTAGATTGTAAGCCCCGTGAGGGCAGGAATGGGGTCTGTCGCATTTACTAAAGTATCCCCAGAAGCAGCACGGTGCCTGGCTATCAGTAGGGGCCGGAAAAATATTTGTAGAATAAATAAATGATGGATGGATGGATGAAAATCTTCTGTCTAATCCTTATAACCACTCTGTAAAGTAAAATTTTAATCCTCTGAATATAGGGAGAGAAATTAATTTCAGAGATGTCGTACTCCTGTTCAAGGCCACACAGTTTCTGAGTTATAGCTGAGACTCAAACCCAGCATCTCTGGCTCCCAAATCATAGTCTTTCCTCTGCATTTCTTTTTCCCCAAAGGAGACAATGCCACTCTCCTACCCCACAGGGCTATTGTGAAGGTCAAATGGATAAGGTGTAATGAGTGTGTTTTGCAAACTCTGCACTTGAGAAGGTTGATAACTGATTTTAACACAGAATCAAAGCCTAAAGCCAAAACAGCACAATGTAAGTGGAATTTTAAGCAGTGAGAAGAAATGGGTGTATTTGAGAGACAAGAGAGCTGTCGCTAGCTTTAAAATCCAACCACACTGCATGCGCACGGCCACCTTCTCAGGAGGTAGGCGGTGAGCAGAATCCCCAGATTTGGAATTGCAGAGTTGCAAAATTATGCAAAGGGCACCCAAACAGCCTTCTACCCAATGCAGGACCCTCAACAGATTGTCACCTCAACTCTGATAGAACAAAAAAGTGACAGCATCACACCAGGAAGAGGTATACTGGGGGTGTGGCTCAGAACCCACTGCATTTATTCAGCCTGCTGCATATAATCCCTTCCCTGAAGGTCTCATGCGCCAGAGATGTTTTTAGATTCCTGGGTGATCCATCTAACCTGTAACCTCCATGGTTAAATCAAATGATTTAATTACACTTCTGCAGTAAATTAGAATTTAGCAACACCTTATATCTAAGGAGTGTACAACACCATGTCACGTCTTCATTTATTTTTTACAGTAGCCTTATCATCATTTCCCTAATAAGAAGAAACTATATTCAGCATAGAAATTTGCCCAACAAAATTGAAGCCCACATGCAAAACTGAAGGCTAGATAGACTTCTTTCTTCACACTCTTTATCCCCCAAAAGATGGCTTAAAACAGGTCTGATCAGAAAATAGAACACAACTGAATCAAGTAATAGCCACAAAAGCCTTTTTAAGAACACAAGTAGAATGTCAGCCTACACCGGCTAGCAGAGTAAAAATCTCTAGTGAGTCTCCGAATCCTAAACCATCAGGATTGGGGACCTACAGAAGACAATCTTTTTATAAAAGGCTGAAAAATTGCCAACTTTTCTTTAAAAGCTGAAAAATTGAGGCAATGCAAAAACGAAAAGATTATTTTAAAACCAGGTGCAAGAATGATGCTCCCAGGGCAAAGCACCCACATCCTTAGTCTCTCCCAGATTCAGCAGAGGGGGCAACTCAAAGCTTTCTGGGCCCAAAGCTGGCAACTTACATGAGTGACTTGGGCATAAGGATGTGGGCTGTACCCAGTCTGATGGAGCGGTCTTACCTTGATGGAATACAGGCTTAGTGTTGCCAGATTTTATTGATATTTTTAAAAAGAAGCCGGAAGTCCTTTCTTTACGGGGGTGGGAAGAGCTGGAGCAAAACCTTCTCACTTTTTAATGACAAATTAAAAGTTTTGGCCAAGATTTTCAACTGCAACCTTTCCCCTCCTGAGTGACATCATGGTACCCCACAACAAGTCCAAACGAGACCCTGAAGACCTGCTCTTCACTTCCCAGTTACGCACACTTTCAAAAGGTCACCGAAACTTCTCTGGGCCTCAGTTTCCTCATCTGCAAAATGGACCTAAGGATGTCTCCCTTATTTATTTCACATAATTTTCCCATGAATCAAATGAAATAAGCTTTTCAAAAGCAAGGGTCATTTCATTTTTATGTCCCTGGGGCCTGTGCCCAATCGAAATAAAATATATATTAAAAGTTTGTTGAACTGAAAAGTACATTGAAAACTGGGAAGCATCTATCAAATGTCAAGTTTCACACTAAATACTAGTCATCAAAATCTTTTAAAATTGTACGGAAAGTTTATATGTGGCATTTTCCAAAGAAACAATGTATTTTTCCCTCCCTCCGAAAAAGCTCTCCCAACAAAAGTGACTGTACCTGTTTAGTAACTTGAGAGAGACAGACAGAGAGAGAGAGGGCTCTTTTATGCAAATTTGATTTCCCTATAATAATCTAGAGCTATTCTGCTAGAAGGAATTATCTCTGCAGCCTGGCAGCTGTGGTAGGAGTGAATTAAAAATGGCTCTGTATATGGGAAAATCTGTTCTATAATCAGTGCTATTCTTGGAGGGGACATCAATCTAGTCCAGCTCCCATGATGCTCCACTTGTGTGAATGACATACAAGTGTGAGGTAGAAACTCTCCTTACATCATGGCTGAGGCTGCTACCCCACCAGAGACTCTGCACCACGACCCTGAGATGGATGACGACAGACCTAATGGTGGCCTCCAACCAGCCAGTGTGGCCAATCCCCTTAGTTTGGATAAAAAACATGAGCGGAAAAACAAATCTTTCCACAGTGATTTATTCAACTCAACTCTAATGAACTGCCCAGTCTTAGGGTTACTGTAAGGTTTCTGCCTGTTTTCTTTTCCTTCCTTCCTTCCTCCTTCCTTCCTTCCTTCCCTCCTTCCTTCTTCCTTCCTTCCCTTCCTCTCTCCCTCCTTTTCTTCCTTCCTTCCCTCTTTCCTTTCCTCCTTCATTCCTCTCTTCCTTTCTTCCTTTCCCTCCCTGCTGTTCGCATACAGAGTACGAGCCTCTATTCCTGAGTCATAAGTCACCAGGCAAGGAAATGCTATTCAAGGGCTTTTTGTCCATGGGAAAGGCACATGGACAGAAAAGTGTTTTAAAAATAAGCAACCACCACAGGGCTTTACATAACATGTCATCACGCTCTTAATGAGACAACTGCTTGGTCATTAAAAATACCCTGGCCCTGAGTGGCTAATTTAACCTGAAATCACCACACGGCAGCATCAGCCCTCACTCCACAGAAAGATATTACACTGCAGACGAGTAAAGCCATTATATTCCTCAAAATGAATCCTAGCTCCTTCCTCGGACCATAGAAACTTCTTGGAAATCCGCATCCCTGTGTTACATCTGAGGTGTCCTCCTTCTTTCTCTGAGTCAAACACACCCTCATTGTGTCTGCCTGGGAAGATGCCAGGATATCAAAAAATTAAACTGTGGGTTTGTCTGCATGTGTGCCTGTGTCTCTTTATAACTGGGTGTGAACTTACCCTGATTTAAGTCGCTCAGGATCCTTTAAAATAACCAAGCGCAATGCCAGGAACGCCAAGAAATTGTATCTTCTAAATTGGAACCAGTTTCCCCCTTTCAAGCACTATTAAGAAATTGGCTTTGTCAGTGTGCGTTGTCCATGAGCCTACAGACCCAAACAGCTGGGTGCATACATGACCACAGGGGAGGGTCAGAGTCTCCGGAATGTTGGGTCCTCCAGGGAGGACAGAGCGGGCTCCATTTAGCCCCCAGTAGAGCAGGGGTACCTGCTTGACGTGGTGGAGGACACCTCTCCAAGTTGATGGAGAGTGGAATCTGCTTTAGACTACGTGAGGCTGCTCTAAGACAGCTCTAAATATCGCCAGAGAGATGCAAGAAATGCTGCTGTGTCCTTCAGGAATGTTCCCAAAGGGAAGCATTCCCGCTCCCCGACAGGGCTCCGTGGTCCGGCCCTGGCGGGTCATTCTCAGGTAGCCATTTCTTTACGTTTTCCTTGGGTTCTGTACTTTTGAGGTCTTTCTCTTTTTTTCAGCTACAGCAGCCCTAGATACCGGGCATCACTAGGCATGCACCTATCTTTTAGCCCAAATCCACTCCCTCTGAAGCTCTGGAAGGCTCCAACGTCCCGACAAAAGGCACAAAAGCTGCCTACATTATCACTTCAGTTGGAAAGCAAATCGGGTGGCACTGCAGGGTTAATTTAAAAGACAGCTGCATCCATTTTGCTCATTACTCTTCATGTACAAACTGCAAATTGCATTTGAAAATATTTTCTTTAAAATAAAATTGTCATTTCTGAGCCTCCTGCAGGCATCTAGTGTCTGGGTCAAGCAAGTAGCACAGATGAAGCGGGGCGTCATTCGGCATATGCTTCACGGAGGTAGCAGGCCACGCCCTGCTGACCCTATTGCACAGTGAATAATGCAAAAGGGGGAAATGTTATTGTTCGATAAATCGTTCTCCTACATTGGGAAGCTGGGTCAGAATTTGCCTCACAAGCTTCAGAATTCAGTCTGGTGACTCTGGGTTTTAAGAGGAAGCAAGTAAATGTGTGACTCCCTAATTTTGTCCTCCCGTTGATCTCTTTCTCTTTCTCATGGATCTAAGTTGGTTTCCCCCAGGAATCCTGAGAATGAAATTAATCAGAGGCATTCATTGTCTGGATGTCAGGCACTGATGGTAAATGCCTCAGCTTCCATCTCTGGAAAACAGGGGTACTCGTAATACCTCTTTTATAGGGTTGTTATGAAAAATAAATCAGTTGATTCATAGAAAGTATCTGATATGATGTCCAGCACATGGTTAGCACACGGTAAATGCAGACATAGATACAGAAACGTAGACGTTACATTTCCTGAGCCTGCAAAACAAGAGGCAACTATTTAAAAGCTTTTTCTAAAAAGGCTCAATTGGAGTAAGGTGCTCTGGGCTTAACACCTGAACCCACAAGTTAATTTCGACACCACCAGAGTGAAACTGATTTTGCGTCTCCTGGTGTGATGCAATCAGAGGTACACATCACCACCTATGAAGTGTTTCTACCAAAATTGTGAACCTGAACTTGATCAAGCCTCTGGATCTAACGGCGTCCAAGAGAAAAATAAGAACGACAGAGGAACGTCAGCTTGCAAGCAACAAAATCCAAACTGTAGTAAACTCAATAGGACAAATAAATTCAACAAATACATTTCAAGCAAAGAATAAAAAGAGGAGCATCTTAAATTAAAAGAAACATAAAAGTCATATCCACCAAATGCAGTGTGTGGACTTCATTTTGATCCTGCTTTGGACAAACCACATGTAAAATACCAGTACTTCAAATGGGGCAATCTGAACGCTAACTGCATATTTGTGACATTCAGGAATTACTCTGATTTTTTTAGCGGCTCCTCCCACTGAGAGGTAGAGTCTAATTCCCCTCCACTGACCCTGGCCCTAGTGACTCCCTTCTTCAACGGAACGTGATGGAAGCAATGGCAGTAAGCTCGGACGGTAGATCATAAGAGACTTACAGCTTCTACCCAAGTGTCTTGAAACTCTTACTCTTGGGACATTCCTTCTTGGAACCCAGCAGCCATGCTAGGAGAAGCCCAAGCCACGTGGAGAGACCATCTAAAGAAACGAAGGCATCAACAGCCTCACCTGAGTCCCCAGCTGACAGTCATATGAGTGAGCCACCCTGCATATGCAGCCCAGTCGGATCTTCAGACAACTGCAGCCAACTAAGATCTGATTATAATGGCATTAGAGACCCCAAAGGAAAACTGCCCAGCTAAACCCAATGAGCCCATAGAATTGTGAGATAACAATAAACTATTGTTTTAAGACATCTAGTTTAGAAGTGGTTTGTGATGCAGCAAAAAAATCAGAAAACTTTATCTCTTGGAGACGTACCCTTCAGTATTTACAGAAGAAATGATACGATACCTAGGATTTTCCATTTAATCCAGTTGAGGTGGGGGGAATAGTTGAAATGAGCTTGCCCCATGTGCTGCTAGTTATTAAAACGGAAAAATTGGATCATAGGGAGTAATTATACTCTTCTTTCTACTTCTGAATTTTTTTGAAATGTTTTCTAATGAAAGTTTTTTTTTTTAAGAGCTCTGGATTTATCAAGACAGTTCCGAGACTACAGGGGGAAAGAATATTAGCTATTAGGTGATTCTATGTGGTAGGCATCACAGATGCCATTTAAATGTGTAGTGTTGATAAGTTCATTGTTACCTGTCCATCTACAGGACATCCATCTCTCAGAAGGCAGAAGAGTTGAAATAACCTGGAGTCAAGAGTGGAATTCAAATCCCAGCTCCACCTCCTCCTGGGAGTCCTTGGGCATGCTCTTCAGTATTTCTGGGCTTCACTCTTTCACGTGCAAAACACTTCTCCTGGGGCTTCCCTGGTGGCACAGTGATTGAGAGTCCGCCTGCCAATGCAGGGGACACGGGTTCGTGCCCCGGTCCAGGAAGATCCCACATGCCGCGGAGCGGCTGGGCCCCGTGAGCCATGGCCGCTGAGCCTGCGCGTCCGGAGCCTGTGCTCCGCAAAAAAAACCACTTCTCCTAATGAAGTTGCCCAATTCTTAAATAGTTAAAGGGGCAATGTACCCTATAAAGTGCTATAAAAGTATAGATATTATTGTTGCCAGCCGTGATGGAAATCATTATTCTCAAGGTCTTGACAATATTACATCACTAGAGATCATCTGCACACCAGCGTAAATGACATTAAATTTCTGTTCTTTTATCACACATTCAAGAGCTGAACAGACCTTTTTTCATGCTGGAGGATGCATTTGGTTAAAATAGAAGTCATGCAGAGTATGTAAGGTTCATTTTGGGGGTGGGGTACATCTTGAAGAGATATGCATTCATCGCCTAGGGCATCAGAAACGTGGTGCTATGCTTGGAGCAAAAAATCGGGTGTACAGCAAAAGAGAGGTCAACCAAATTGCTTCTTGCTATGGGCAACTCCAGAGAGCATCCTGCAGAGTGAGCGGTTCAGAAACGATTTTAGGACGGTTGGTTATTCTCCCAAACAACACGAGAGAAGCTAACAAGTCACTAACTCCACTAATAAATTAATCCACGAGTATGTGTGCTGCTATCTTGAGATAGAATTCAATGTACACCTCTCTTTACGTAGTGAATACGGAGGAAACCAAATATTGTAACTGAAGCAGATTCCTCCGTTAACTCGGCTTTCCATTTCAACGATCTGTTGCTATTGAAATAAATTGTGAAAAAAATTAATGAAATCTAACTTTAAAAGGCAGCTTAAATCCACACATTTGCCAATGGCTCATAACTTGCTAATAAAATATAAACAACATGTTAGGTAATATAAAATAGCAATAAAACAAATGTTATTATAAGACAACTCCTTGCCTTTTTTCCTCTACTAGATTTGAAGCTTTGTGAAGGTAAAATTTTTGTGTATTTAGCTTTCCTATGGCATCAACTGAAATGCCTTAGACTAGCATTTCCCAAAGAATGTCTGCAGATCCCCACACCACCTAATTTTATTGGTGTTGGATTGGTTAATGGTCTCTGGAGTAGTGTGTGTGTTTGGGAAATGCTGGGTTGAACAACCTGAATCAGGTTTTGTATTTGGTGGTGGTTTTTGAATGATGAGCGTTGGGACAGTCCCTCTTGGAACCCAGCAGCGGTGCTGGGAGAAGCCCAAACCGCCTTCTTAAATGGTTGTACCATCTTGCATTCTCATGAGTGAGAGCTCCTGTTGCCCCACATCCTCTCTAGCAGGTGGTATCATTTTTATTTATTTATTTATTTATTTATTTATTTATTTAATTTTTATTTTTATTATTTTTTTTTTTTTTGCGGTACGTGGGCCTCTCACTGTTGTGGCCTCTCCCGTTGCGGAGCACAGGCTCCGGACGCGCAGGCTCAGCGGCCATGGCTCACGGGCCCAGCCGCTCCGCGGCATGTGGGATCTTCCCGGACCGGGGCTCGAACCCGTGTCCCCTGCATCAGCAGGCGGACTCTCAACCACTGCGCCACCAGGAAGCCCTTAACCTGATTTTTTAATGAAGAAACTGAGTCTAGACTCCAAATGAAGTGACTGGAACCAAACACAAGTACAATCATTGTGCGTTTTACAATTCACTGGAGCAGGGGTCTAAAAGCTAACCCCCAGGGCCAAATCCCACCCGCCACCTGTTGCTCTACAACCTGTGAGCTAAGAATAGTTTTCACATTTTCAAATAATTAGGGGGAAAAAGTCAAAAGAAGAATATCATCACCTGTGAAAATTACATGGAATTCCAATTTCAGTGTCTATTTAATAAAGTTTTATTGGCACACAGCCACGCCTATTGTTTTCCCATATCTGTGGCTGCTTTTGTGCCTTGCCAGCAGAGTCAAGTAGTTGCCAGAGAGAGAATATGGCCTGCAGAGCCTAAAATATTTACTAGCTGGCACTTTACAGAAAGAGCTTGCCAAGCTCTGCCCAGAAGAATCAGACCCAATTAGAAGTATCATCTCTATGAAGATAATCAGGCTTTGTAAAGGTTTTCTATCAACAAACTCAAAAATGTATTCAAAAGTAGTTTTTTTTTTTAACTTTTTATTTTATATTGGAGCATGGTTGATCAACAATGTTGTGTTAGTTTCAGGTGTACAACAAAGTGACTCAGTCATACATATACATGTATGTGTTCCTTTTCAAATTCTTTTCCCAATTAGGTTGTTACAGAATATTGAGCAGAGTTCCTTGTGCTATACAGTAGGTCCTTGTTGGTTACCCATTTTAAATATAGCAGTGTGTACATGTCAATCCCAAACTATCCCTCCCCTCCCCACCCTTCCCCCCTGGTAACCATAAGTTAGTTCTCTAAGTCTGTGAGTCTGTTTCAGTTTTGTAAATAAGTTCATTTGTACCATTTTTTTTACAAAAGTAGTTTCTATATGCAGCTCCCCTCCTTATAGAACTCTCCTTGCTACTTTTTCCGGACATCTTAGCATTGTATAGGTGGTGATGCTCCACGTAGAAAGTATTGAATTTTGACTGCCAACAGTAAAGTGCACCGTCTCTAAGATTTAGGCTCTTTTCCCTTCAAGAGAGCAACATTCTGGGGACCTCCCTGGTGGCGCAGTAGTTAACAATCCGCCTGCCAATTCAGGGGACACGGGTTCGAGCCCTGGTCCGGGAAGATTCTACATGCCGCGGAGTAACTAAGCCCGTGCTCCACAACTACTGAGCCTGCGTGCCACAACTACCGAAGCCTAGAGCCCGTGCTCCGCAACAAGAGAAGCCACCGCAATGAGAAGTCCGTGTACCACGACAAAGAGTAGCCCCTGCTCACCGCAACTACAGAAAGCCCGTGTGCAGTAAAGAAGACCCAATGCAGCCAAAAATTTAAAAATAAATAAATAAATTTATAAAAAAAAAGGAGAGAGAGAGTAACATCCTGCCTGGCCTCCCTTTTTTTTTTTTTTTTTTTTTTTTTGCCTTAAGGTTTGTTTACACTCAGCAGGAGGAAAGGTAAGGAGATAAAGCAATGCAGAATGAATAAAGGAAGACAAGGCTACAGCAAAACACAGAGAAGGCAAGATTAGAGGAGTGAGCCCCAGGGAAGAAAGTTTACAAGTTAGCAACTGAGTGGATGGAAAGAGAGATTACACCTGGAACACAGTGGCCAGAAGGAAGAATCACTGGAGACAAAATCGCCACAGGCAAAGGTTATTTCAAATGCACAGATCTCCCAACGTGTGGATCAAGTCACTGAAATAATGAATTTAATCCTGGCGATTAGCTTCTCTAGTCGGCTGGGAGCCCTGCTGGTATTTCAACCCAGACCCTTGCTGGGCGGTCAGTTAGAACAGGGGAACACAGGGAGGGGAAAGACATTTTGCATCTGCAATTCCTTCCTTCTGTCGCTCACTTCCCAGACAGAGGAAAGGGGAGAAAGGACTCAGGGCCAGTGTCAGCCTGAAAACACCCCTGATACTTTAGGCTCTTGAAAGGCAGAAAACATGAGTCTCTTTTTTTCCCCTTGCATCCCCAAAGTAATCTTATGAATAATAAAGAATGGTCAATTATTGAATGTTTACTATAAACCAGGCCCCAAATTCAATCCTTTCCACGTATTAACTTCTTTAATCCCTGTAACAACCCTTTGAGCTAAGTAATATTCTGGAGACTTTGAAGAGGTTTAGAGAAGTCAAACGACAAGGCTGGGAAGAAGCTGGGCTTTGAACCCACAGTGACTTTATCAGCCTCCAAAGTCCACACTCTAAAACCTCCATGAGGCACCGGCTCCCAGTGAGCTAAGAAAATTACCTTAGGCACTAAATCAATCAAACATGTTCTGAGCGAATCCAAACTGTGTTCCTTCTGGCCATCAGGCATACTTATTTGTACTAAATTATGAAAATGTTATTTATAAACACCTCTTGCTTTTAATTCTGCCCCAAAACTTGAGTACGAACAGAAGGAAACCCTAAGTGCCTTTAACCAATATCTTTTCTCCCCTTCTATTATCTCCTTCCAGATCAGCAGAAAACTACGTGCCTAGCCACCTGACGGAGAGGAGTAGAGAATAAACTATAATATGCATCACTGTATCTCTGGGACCCAGTTTAGGTCCGTTGTCCCTCTTTCACTCTCAAGAGTGCCCATTTGAATTATCAATTCTATAGTGACCCCAGCTCAGGGATCCTCAACCTCAGCTATGCAACTGGATCACCTGAGATTATTTTAAAATACTGAGTCCGACCCCAACCATGTAGATTCTGGTTTGATTTATTTGCAGTGAGGCCCTAGCATAGGTATGTTTTAAAAGTCCTCATGTGTTTCAAATATGCAGCTGCAGCCTAAAAGTACTGTACCAGCTCTAAACCAAAGTTGTTGGGTGTAACTTCGGGAAAAATTATTTTGAACTACGTAAAGGGAGCTTACTCAGCTAGGAGGAGGTGGCCTTGGGCCCTTCCTCCTTCTTTCTGGGAATGCTGACATGAGAGCTGGAGCTCAAGCAGCCATTTTGGTCTCTGAGGCTACCTTGAAGATGAAAACCACACACCAAGAGGGAAAACAAAGAGTAGAAGCTGGGGTCATCAACAGCTATAAAGCCATGGAATATCTATAGATTTTTATCAACAAGGAAGAAAAATCTTTCTTTTTTCAAGCCACCACACCAAATGTCTGTTACCAACAGCCAAATGCAATTTTTAAGTAATACAGTTGGCATCACTATGTTACAAATGAGAACAGTTGCTCAGAGTCCCACAGTTTCTAAGTAACAGAAGTCAAATGTTCTGACTCCAATCCTACGACCTTTCTGCTAGAAGGAATGGGGCAGAGTATATTTTACGGACAGAGAAAAGGGTTCTCACTAACAAACGTGTATCTTCCCAGACAACTCTACTGACATTCTGACCACCTATTTTTGAATCCCTTTCATATGTATTGCCAGAACATTGAACAAGGAGAAGATATGATAAGTAGCAGCTCTTACGAATACATATGAAGTTTATTTTGCTTTAAGAACAGCATGCCCTTAAAATTTCCTTTATACTGTGGTTGTATTCCTGATAAATTTATGTAAAATTTCTTAAATCCCAAATTCTTTTAATTTATTTACTCAACAAATACTTTCTGAGAACCTAGTATGGAAGAGACACTAATTTTACAGGAAAAGGGTTTGAGAAAGAGTTTGCAGGGTTTACAGAAAGACACGTGTTCTTCCCCACGAGGAGGTGAAAATCTGAGTGGGATATAACATGTACACGAATAGCTATAGTGGACGCTCAGTGCTGCCTGCAAAGGGTTGTGGTCAACCAAAGAAGGACAAGATCACCTTTGGCTTAAGGAACCAGGGAAGGCTTCACGGAAGAGGTGGCATTCACGTTTTAAGATCCCAAAAGGCCAACGGGGACAGGCACTTCAGGTCCAGGAACTTCCCTGATCAAGGCTGAAAGGCAGTTACGAGGTGGGTGTGTTAACAAGGAGTCCAGTTGGACTGAAACACAATGTCTGTGCTAGAGAAAGAGGGTAGATGAGTCTGGGGAGGTAGTTTAGGGTCAAATTACAAAAAGTCTGGAAGGCCAGGCTAACAGTTTTGGATCTATTCAGTAGACAGTGTGGGTCAGAGCAGTGACCTCGGAAGATGAATTTGCCAAGCCCAAGCAAAAGGAATTAGCCAGGGAGAGAAGAGAGGAAGGGGGACCACGTAATATGTCACAGCCACAGTCCAGGCAAGAGGTAATGCGCGTCAGAATTAGGGCAGAGGTAGTGGGAATGCAGAGGGAGGCTAAGTGCCAGAAACAGATCTGACTAGACTTGGCAGGATGTGGGAAATTAGACAAAGGCAAGGGAGGAATTGGATGGCTCAAGGTTCCAGGCTGAGGAAATGAGTGGCATTCATCAGTAGTGCAGGTTCCAGGAATGCAAAGTTCTAACAGTCGGTAGGAAGTACAGAACCGGCCTATGGGAGAGACATCAAGAGTGCAGTTTCAGATTTCTGAGTGATTTGTCTGGAAGCCATTAAAATAGGGAAATAGTAGAGAGAAAAGAAATGTGAAGACAGAAACTTGAGTAATATTGACAATTGGCAGATGGGGGTAAAGGAAGGAAAGAAGAAAGGAAGGGAGGGAGGGAGGGAGGGAGGGAGAGAGGGAGAGAGGAAGGGAGACTGAAGATTAGAGAAGAAGGAAAGAAACTAAGGGAATACAACATTACAGAAGAAAAGGAAGACAGGATTTAAAGAAAGAATTGTACTAACAGTGTTAAAGCAATAAAATAACATTATCTGTTGGGTTTTAATTTGACGTTTTCTTTCTGTGGGTAGCTTAGCTCTGGTGCTGGATGACCCCCAACACAAGCCACAGATTCCTCCCTTTCCACAGGAGGGTGTAGCCACAGACACCAGACAAGGTCAGTGGCCTCCACTGATGTAATAGGAAAACAGGTCCCCCCTAGTCAGGGACCTAAAAGCCCTGATATCTGATCCAAATTCTGCCTCTCAGATAAATTTCATAACTTCTCTGGGTCCCTGTAGATTCATCTATAAAATGATGAGTCAAGATCAATTGCACAAAGATATATAGTCAAGGGTATTCCTCGTAGTATTGCTTTGTTACGGTAAAAATTTGGAAACAACCCAAATGTCCAACAATAAGGAATTGGTTAAATAAATTATGGTCTGTTCATACAGCAGATCACTTTGTAGCTGTTAAAAGCTATGATATAGAAATAATTTATTGACACATAGAGGGGTGTACAATATATTCAACTTCAAAAGCAAATTATGAGATTATGATGTCTTTTTTAAAAACATATGCATAGAAAAAAGTATAGATGACATAAATGTTTGTCTCTATCTCTAACGTAGAGAAATGATGGATGATTTTCACCATATTTCATTTTACTTATCTGTATTTGCTAAGTTTTCTAGACTAAACATTTATTATAGATAAAAGTTTTTAAAAAACGTATTTTTTCAAGTGAAATGGCCTCTATACGGCTATAACACTACCCCTCTCCCTCAGACTACTAACTTCAGGTTTTCTGTAGGAATGCTCACCATATATACATAACAAAAAGTAATAGAAATGTTATTCCTTATACTTGATTTTAATTTATAATAACTTATGTGGCCATCCGTTGAGTGTGCAGTTGTAGTCAAGATCCTTCAGTCTACAAGCAGAAAACCTGAACTCAAGAAGAAGTTTTCTTAACCCCAAGGATCCAGCTTCTCCATCTTGTAAAATTTGATGATACTTCCTACCCCAGTGAACTCAGAGTCTGAGATTAGCTGAGCGAAATAAAATATGTGCCAGGCTGTTGGAGGAGGTCATTGAGAGGATGTGTTGCTGGTTGACCCTGGAGCTGGACTCAGGCAATCAGAGATTCCTCACCCCCTCCCCTGTCCTTGGAACATACGTTCCACCCACCATTCCCACACTAGGAGATGTTTCAAGGATGCAGCCTTGAGAAGGTAAGGTGCCATTGAGCCCCTCTGGTATGTGACAGAACCCCATTAAGGCCTGTTTGTAAACTTTTAAGATTCTGATGGGTGGGGGGCAGAAATCTACTCATCTTGTACTGCCCAAGACAAGCTTCGTTTGTAAGTTTCCTCGCTTATTAAACCCTCCACTCATCAATCTGGGGTGGGCTCCTCTTTCTTCAATCACTCCTTGCCCTCTGCATATAGGGCCAGTTTCAGATTTCACCACGGGAATCTCCCAAGGTTGTGAACCAACCCAGCCCTGAACTGTAAAGGGCCACCCAAATAGGAAGTTATTATTACATTCTGGACTTCAAGGGACACATAGTTTTCTAATTAAACACCATGGACTACTTTCAGTCCTCTGGCATTTATCTATTCATTGAGCAAATGTATTCCAAAGTCCTACTATGTGCCAGGCACTGTGGCAGGTCCTGGGGATGCAATGGGAAGTGACATAGACATTCTGTCCACCTTTATGTGCCATTATCGAGTCATTCCCTAAACACCAAGACACAGTGCTGGAGCCCAACAGACCTAATTCTAATTAGAGCTCTTAAAGGTGTTAGGACCCAAGTCAGGTACTTAACCTATCCACACCACCCTTTATGTGCCAAATAAGGGTGATAATATCCATCTCAAAAACCTATTCTAATATCCATTTCAAAAACCTGTGCTAAAGATTAAGCGATTATACAAAAGTGTCTGGCACAGGACCCGGCACATAGTAGGACCTCAGTAAACATAGCTATTATTTCATTATGAATCCCATTGTTTGCTGATTTAACTGCCAATATACCATGAGCAAATTTTTCTTTAAGTCATTCAATAGCAAATTTTATTTCACCAGACACACTTCAATTCTGATCAATGCCACACCTTTTACTACGTAGGAAATAGTTTTGCTAATTCTTTGCCAGAATTCTTATATTTAGAGAGCATTGGGTTGTATTATTCAATTTTCACTCTTTGACATTCATCCAGGATTTCTTTTCTTCTTTGAGGCAGCCGTAGGGTGTCTAGATTTCAAATACTTGGCTTCTGTTGGAAAAGGAAAAACAAAAAAATATTCCTTTGGACAATGATTTCTTTTCCCCAGTGGTTAAAAACAGAGGGAAAAGAGCCAAAAGAGGAGGCTGGTATAAAGAGAGATGCCATGAGACTCACCATCATCCAGAAGTTGGGTTGTCTCTGCTATGAGAACACTTCCCACGGCCCCCTTAAGGCAGATAAACACCAAAGAAAAGGGCATTCCTTCTCACTCAGGGACCATCAGTCAGGACACCATCTGTTGCTCAGTTGGAACAGACCATACTGCTTAGATACCATGGAAGTGTGATATTTCCCTTCACTTCCTACTCCCCAGCCAACACCAATCTCTAACAAATCTTCAACTGTGTATATGTGTGTGTGTGTGTGTGTGTGTGTGTGTGTGTGTGTGTGTTACAACACAAATTCAGGAAACATTGCATCCTAATCAAAAAAAGAAAAAAAAAATTCCTCTCCCCTTTCAGCAGCATCCTAGATACACAAAGTATGCAGTAGAACCTAAAGTGCCCTACAACCCAGAGAAGCCAGAGGTACCAAGGCTATTCTCTCCCACTTCCAGCCTCGGGGAACTTCCTTAATGCCACAGCCAAACTATGTAACTGTGACCACACTTCCTTATGGCTGCAGCGCCACCTAGTGGCCAGGTGAGCAAGGCGTACGCTCATGCTCATCAATGTGAAAAAGCAACTTCCATCCTTTCCAAAGAGAAACAAAAGTGGTTGCTACACACGACAGCTAGAATTAGGAATCACCACGGTTCTATCATATTCAAATTATTTCCTGATTATAATCACATCCAAATCACTGGGAAGGGACAAGAGAATAGAAAATTCCTGCTATCATTAGATTTTCATGTCCAAATGCATCCTCATACAAACTCACAAACTTACACAAATATTTAGTCTAAATCCAGGCATCTTTGTGGCCTGTAAAGTCTTCAAGGCCTGCAATTATATACATAAAGTCTTTTTAAAACAAAAAGGAAGATGAAAAATAGGTCTTTAAAGACCTGTAATGAGATTCCTCTTTTCTATTTTCCACAAATTGCTCTGTCCACTTGCTGGCATTTTTGATGTCATAAGAAACTGACAACTGAATTGCAACTTTATCCTGCAGAGAACAACCAAAAACATGCCTGTACATTGTAAAGATGGCAGTTTAACTAACATAATTTGTTTAGGACTTAACCTGGGGGTATACAACCTAATTCAGTTCATTTTAAACCCAAATTATTCCAGTTAATAGCCTGGTGGAGCTCAGAACAGAATGTGTGCACTGCTGCTAAGTATTCCATATTAAAAATAGTTTGTGGTGGGATATGCCTTTTTTAATTAAAAATTTAATGTACATTAACATTTTTAGATGAAAAACTGACAATCCAAAAACAGTTCTAAATTCTCCTTTGATTATTTTTCCCGAGCACTGAAGGCATGATATAGCTACAGAAATAAGCTAACAGTAAAGTTCTTTGAAAGACTATTTTCTGTCGTAGCTCACGTGTTCTTTGTTATAACCCTCCAGTGGTTTTCTGGTACAGAGATGAATCGGGTAAAACTCTTAGCTGGGACTCCAACCCACAAGAACTTGACTTAATTTCTGACCCATACCTCCTGCTCAGGCCTACTCACTGTCCCCTGCTGAGACCTACAACAGACCAAATTCTAAGTAGGATGAGTTGCTGATTTCCTGCACTCTTTCTGCATCCACCGGCACCTTCGATCCCCCACCACTCACATGGCCTTGCACTGACCCCTTGCTTTGGACCAGAGTAGGACTGTCAGATTCAGAAAAAAAAAAAAAAAAAAAGGAAAAGGAAAGAAGGGTAAGACATTCAGTTAAATTTGAATTTCAGGTAAACAACAAATAAATTTTAGCATCAGTATGACCCAAATATTGCATAGGGGCATACTTATACTAAAAACTCACGTGTTGTTTACCTGAAGTTCAAAGGTAACGGGTGTTCTGTATTTGATCCAACAACTCCAGCTTAGGAACCCTCTTGGGGTGTCACATGGTGATCTGGTCTTCAATGCAAGAGTCTTTTTCCCATCCGTTTCTGAGCCACTGACTCCATAATGAAGCCTACCTGTCTACATTCTTTTCAGATGTCCAAGTGACCAGTCATCAAATCAGAGAGACTAATGTTAAGCTCTCTTTCTTGGAACTGACAACAGCCTTAATCAATAGTTCCCAAAACATGGCGTGTGCGCAATTAGTAGTACATGACTGAATTCTTTTGTTATTTTTTGTTGTTTTGTTTTCACTGTATTTTTTTTTTTTGGTGATCAATAATAACACTTTCTACTCATTAATAACACTACTGCTTTCCCATTTACGGTAGTGATATACATTTATTTTTAAATTTATTTTAAAATAAACTTAAGTGTTTTTTTTTAAAAAAAAAAAAGGTGAATCAATATAAGGGTGAAAAGTAAGTAAACAATAGCACAGATGCTACTCAGATAAAGTGATATCATGACAGTGGCACCAAAAGGACTGACGTTTAGGAAACAATGACCTAAAGCCCACAGACCAAATCTGGCCCCCCACCCATTTTTGTAAATAAAGTTTTATTGGGACATGGCCACAACCATGCGTGTATGTATTGCTTATGGCTGCTTTCATGCAACAACAGCAGAGCTGAGTAGTTGCAAAAGAGATCATACGACTCACAAGGCCTAAAATATTTACTCTCTGGCCCTTTACGAAAAAACAAGTTTCCTGACCCTTGACCTAAAGCATCACTCATCCAAGCTAGTCAAAGGAAAAGATAGAACTTTGAAAGTCCCCATGACAGAGATATTTTTGGACAACCCAGCCTAAAGCCGAAATGGTCCTCCATTTCCCATTTCAGATTCTTTTTGTTAACCTCCTTCCCATGCCTGAATCTGCTGAGGCTTTCATCCTTCATTCTCATGCTTAAGATTCAGAATAATATCTGCTTCTTCCAGTAAGCCTTCCCTTATTAACTCAGATCCACCTACACCCTGAACCAGGTGATAGTAAGTGAAATACACCAACATGCTTTTATCGAGTTCTCTTTAAAAATACAAAAAGAAAAAAAAAGATCTGTACTTATAGAGAAGCATGGCCATATAAGGCAAAGCCTTTTAATAACAAAACAACTCAATACTTGAGTACAGAATATGTTAAAGTTAGCATAAATAGGTAACACAGTAACTTCCATAATCATGCACAAATTACTTCTGAAACAATGGTTAGGCTCTGGAAATAAAGCTTTAATCAGCCGCCAACGTCTGAGTAAGCATAATTGCACCCCGCTAGTTAAACATCCTTAAGCATGATAGCATTCTGATCCCACAGGTCAGCAATATTGCAGCATCTCAAGCCAATTCACTAAGATGGGAAGACACAGACACCTTAGGTTTAAAATAAAATTAAAATACAGCCCCTATTGTGCTGTTACAGTCATTGAATATATCTAGAAATTTTCCCAGCCTTGGAAAACACCAGATAGATAGATAGATATGTGGATTCCAGCTCAACGTCATCTCCTTGATAAACCTTTCCAAGCTGGCCCAGACAAAATTTGTTGCCCTTCCCTCTGAATATCTATTGACTCTGGTTGCTCTTGAAAGTCCAGTAGTCACCAACGTGCCATAACTGTGTACCTGGTGACAAGTCACTGACCTGGTTGCCTCTAAGTCCAGGCCTATGTTTGACTTGCTTTCTCTAGCCTAACACATGACAGGGCTAGTTAAGTTTTGGCAAAAAGAAGCGATGAAACACTCAAAGTTGTTCCAAATGAGATCCAAGGAGAATATGACAAGTAGCAGAATAAAACAAAACTAAGTAAATGTTTCTGTACTAATCAAAGAAACGTTCTGTTTGTAACCCAGTTTGGTTAACAAGTTATGCCTATCACGGCAAGACATACAATGAGTAGTGTTGGGGGAGGGGTGGATCAATGACCTCTAGCCTTTCCCATTTTCTATGCTTTCTCTTCCTGTCAACTTCTTATCATCTGCCTACTGCTGCTCTTTTTCTCTTAGAAAATAAGCCAGCATCAGTCATTTGCACATTAGTATGAATAAGATAATTAGTTACCTCTCCCAGTTACCTCTCTCAGTTCTAACAGAGGCAGTAAAGTCATTATCCCAAATTAAAGGAACCAGAAGGATGTGCAACAGGCCAAGGAAAACGTCAAACACAACCCAACTCTGCCTACAAGTCAAGACTGTTGGGATGGAAAGTTACCTTGGCTCAAATAGAGATGTACAAAATGGCGGCAGTAATGGTGGGGATTGAAATACATACAATGATTATTTTTAGCATCCTTTCCAGATCTTAGAGTCACTTTGTTTATTTCAGAACATAATAATATATTATTTGCAACTGTGTGGTACATGTTTAAAAAAGTAGAGACCTTGAGCCGAAGTGAAAAACTTCAAGGAAAATTTTACTGTATTCATGAGAAAGACAAAAACATCCTAAAAAACGTTTGTTCTCTATGTGATTTTTCTAGCCTTTACATGTCTATAGCTGGTTTTTTTTATTTGGGTATTTTGGGAGAAGCCTCACTGATTATGCCAAATAGGAAAGGAAGGAGAGAAAAAAACTACGAAAGAGCTGTGCTGGCTGAGCAAACCGTTTAAGTAAACACCTAGTAATAGGGGAGCGGAAGAAATGTTAAATCCAGAGGGAACTATATACCATGTGTTCCAGTATCTATCCCGGTTAGAATGCCACAATCCCAAAGGAGAAGTGCTCTACAAAGCATAATATGAGTATCAGCTCTCATCATTCAATATAGTTTTTCAACCCTTTCAAAATTACATTGAAAAAATCTATAGAACGCACGTTTAGATTAATGAACTGTTTGGATCTGGATCAATAAGCACTCGAGGCTCTGTGCCGTTGACACCTGCTGGGAACATCTAGAATGCTTCATGAAGGGCAGAGCCAGTCGGCACTTTGTAACTACAGGGGTTCCACTTAATAAACAAGCAATCTAATACATGACCTCTGCAGATTAATTTCCTGAGAGCAAGTAAATAATCTGGCTTCAAAATTTCCCTGATTATGCATATAATTACAGTATCACTTACCAATTAACACACTGATTTAAACCTTCTTGGGATTATGTATTTAAGAGTATAAAAGAGATCATTCTGTCATCATCCAAACACTCAGAAATGCTCTAGTTTGGCAAAGAATCACAGAGAGCATAACTTTCCACCCACCTGATTTCTCTCATGGAAGAAAAAGCTATGATGTTAAGGTTATAAATGATACCTTAAAATATCATAGACCATAATTATTGTCTCAATAACTGGACCACAGTGACACCCATTAGCAAAGGTTTGTACATGACATAATAACAAAGTCTTGGGGAAGCTTCATCATCTCCTGAAATATTTCTGTAGAACCACAGATTTATAAAACTGCTTCTCTAGCTCGGATTATTACTATTTTTTAATTTACTGCAGCAACGAGGGTATAATTTATCCACCATTAGACAGTTACATAAATAGACAAAGATATATGGTAGAGATTCTTCTCCACTTTAGACAAGTATAATGATTAATGTTAGTTTGTTATTTCTTATTCCTACATAAAATTTTTCATTAAAAATGTTAATATATCCCTTCACAAGGCCACATAGTGATGGGGGAAAAGAATAAAGATGAAATTGCTACACAGCATGCATACATATGTAAAAGAAGTTAAAAATAATAAATCAACATGGCAAATATAATGAAGCCTGCTGTCGAACAGTAAAAGCTGTCAAAATGAGGTTTTATTATTAAGAACTTTATATCCAACTGTTCGGCTGCGTAAAATCTTTCATATCACTTGTGTACTTTCAGGGAGAGGATTCACATCTGGGATGAAATTGTCATGGTGCCGCATTCCTGATTCCTTCCCCTGGTATTACTTTCTGAATAATTATTTGAATCTCCACAGAAAATGAAAGTTGACTGAAGCTAACTGCAAAATAACAAGCTTTTACACGCAGAAAAGCCACTCTGTGGTGTTTTCTCTAACGGTAAATATTTCAAAAAGGAATGCTTAAGCATTGGAAAAATAAAGATGTCACTGGTTCAAACTCCAGAACTACAGTTTTCTCAGTAAGATCATAACGCAAACAATCATAAATATGATTTAAAGTTACAACTCTGGCGTCAATATTTAAAGCACAGTCTTAGCATTTTGGCAATTCTTCTACACATGACCATTGTACGATGTTGCACAAATGATTTAACTTCTTTGTACCCCATTTTCCTATCTAAAATAAAATTCTACCCCATAGATTCATCCAAAAAATAAAATAAAATAAAATAAAATTACAACTCTGGGGAAACACAGTCAGTTAACTTTGGACTCCATTCTTATGTCTTCTAGAGAAGTAAAGCCCCTAATATAATGCTTTATGATTCCAGAATATATAATATTGACATTGTGATTGTTTTGGAGACATAATAACTAATTATTCAGAAAGAGCAAGAAAATAAACCAATCCAACTCCTCCTCCAACCTTAATCCCTAATTTAAAGGAGCAGAAAATACGGCTTCATAGAATCGGAAGTCCCAAGTGCCATTCCAAAATAAAAGGAACACTTCAAATAAACTTCAATCCCCCTGACAGCATACAAACAAAAACAGCAGCTATATACCAGCTTCTCCCCAAAACAAAACCCAGTGAAATGACTGAGAATTTCAGCTACCAAAATCCAACTCTGTGAAACTCTGGGGGTGTCAGCAGCTACTCAATAAAAAGGAAAACTGAAAATAGTACAAAAATGGCTCCTAATAGCAATAATGTATACTTCTGCGGTCATTACCGGTCAGATAATAACCGGCAGTGACCTTCAAACCGTACATTATGGTTAAAGTATGGTCTAGTGCTCATTGCAGATGTGTAGCTTAGAAATAAACAGTAAATGCTCAAACCGTTCCAAGGCTGCTTGCATGCATGGATTTTTTCCCTCCCCAGCATTATCACACCAGGAATCTTATAATGATCTGAAAAATATGTACCTAGGGTAACAGTGCTATACTGAAAAGATAAATACCCAGACCGATGTAATCGAAAACACACACAGAAAGCAGCTTTCCTGTAATGCAGGTGAATGTTTTATAACACGAAGACTCGGAGAGAACATTCTGACCTTTTTAAGCCTCAGCTGTCAGGAAAGCTGCAGGGATCTTGGTTAATTTATAAATCCCCTCTGCGAAATGGTATAATATTAATATTCCCATTCTGCAGGTCAAAACAGTGAGGCCCAGGTAAACCAAATGGCCTGTTATGGGAGGAAGCAAGGTAATGGCTCTGAAAATTAACCTCTCTGTAGGTCAGGCCTGGGTTCCTACATTAAGGTAAATTTTTTACAATTTTCAAATTCCTTCATCACAAATCTATTTGTATTTCTTTCCCATCTCCTGTAAACTAGGGGATTGCGCACATTAAAAAACTTTTTTTTCAAATGTACAGGGAATGTTGCATCTGTTTTCTTCTTTGTAATTTTTCTGCTCAACCATTTTTTTTTAACATCAAATCATCTTTGCAAATGCATCTCTGGCCAACATGGAAGAAACTGTACAGTCTGGGAGCCATGCTTGGTCTAACTAAAGCTTTCTTGGACATTCCATTCCAAGACTCGAGAAAAGAGTTCCACTGCTTTATCAAGAATTACCATTGGTTATTTCTTGGCAAAGCAGTAGTGGGGAGAGTACAGAAAATTGGGCACTTCCTAGAATACAGATGAAATGAAGCCAGTTACAGCTACTTTTTTTTTCCAGTTGTTTAAAACACAAAAGAAGGAAAACAGTGACCCCAGCTTCCCTCCTCTTTTTCATTACTCCAATGAGCTAGTTCCACCAGAGTGGACATCCGCCTGGGTTCCTTGGGGCCACAGTTCTCACCCCTTGATCACAAGTTCATGCCTAAAGCTGAGAACCAGCTCACTAATTAAACACAGGAACTCTTCGGTTCCAAGTTTTCTTACTACCAGCATTCTCATCCTCTCCTTGCCCACCTGGAAAACAATCTCACTCAACTGATTTTTGGTGGGGTCTTTACTGAAGCTGAGAGGCAACTTTCTTTCGAAGATGTATTGGCTTCCTCTTTCCAGGGGGAGAGCTCAGGATCTCTGCCGATGCCAGTGGTGATCAGCCCAACACCATCGGAGCTGCCGCACAGCTGAACAGGCCATAGCTAGGTGGGCAAATACCTGTCTAGGACAGTGGTTCTCAACAGGGGTGACTCTGTTCCCCAGGAACATTGATCCATGTCTAGAGACATTTTGAGTTGTCATAACTGGGGGGATGGGGGGGCTTGATTCTTGGCATCAAGTGGGTAGAGGCCAAGGAATAAGCGGAAAACACACACACATACACACACACACCACAAAGAATTATCCAGCCCCAGGGACTTCCCTGGTGGTCCAGTGGCTAAGACTTTGCCTTCCAATGCAGGGGGTACAGGTTCAATCCCTGGTCGGGGAGCTAAGATCCCACATGCCTCAGAGCCAAACAAAACTAAAACATAAAACAGAAGCAATATTGTAACAAATTCAAAAAAGAGTTCAAAAATGGTCCACATTAAAAAAAAAAAAATCTTAAAAAAAAAAAGAATTACCCAGCCCCAAATGTCAACAGTCCCCAGGCTGAGAAACCCAGGTCTAGATGCCTTGCTGTTTAGAACAGATGTCCCCCTGAATCAACCCTGCATCCCCGGCACTTCCCCGGCATCGAGCACACAGAAGGTCCTCAATCCGTGCTGGTGGAAATGCAGGCAGTCCATGGTAAGAGAGCAGAGGGGTGGGCCCGTCTTCCCCATCCCACCTGATGTCCTAGTGTCTTCCATTTTCTTCTTTCGGTCTCTTTCTCTTTTACTATTGTCCCATTCCCCCTCTCTTTTTCTACTCTCTGTTCTTTCTCTTTGCCTTCAAAAGGCTACATTTGGAGAGTGCTTCACAGTTTCCAAGGAGCTTAGCCTATGTGATCTCCAAAACAACACAAGGGAAATATTACATCCTTACTCAATACAGGGTGAAACCGAAGCTCACACAATATAAGCAATTGGTCCAAAGTCACCCAAGTTACTACACTGTAAAGGAGAGACCGGATGTGTGTCCAGCTCCAGGGCCACGAGTTCTCTCCTGGCAAAGGACGGGCTGGGATATTACCTGCTTGTGCAGCAAGGAGGTGGCTGACCCATGTTCTAAAATGAACTCCAAAATATTCCTAAGTAGTTGGCCAGTAAGAATGATGTAACGGGAAATAGACAAACTTCACTTTCAGACCAGCATCTCCCCCCTCTGTCCTGTGATGGCTGTAAGCCAAAGGCATTCAGGTGCTGAAAAATGGAAGTGTATCCTCCTTATCATTAGCTATACAAATGCCTTATTTTAAGAGCCTCGGGCCATGGGTAATCCCAGGCCTTATGAGATCCAAGCATAACTGACATGGGACCCAGTGCCACAAGCCACTGACCTCATCAGTGAGGAGAGGCCCAACACAAGGGCAGAGCCTAGTGTCATACTGCTGCCGGACATGACAAAATACACGTGGAATTTCACTGCAAATCCCCAACTGTTGAGCCTGGATAAGCGGCACAGTACACCTTTGGTCGGTTTCTGGCCTCAGAGGCACTGGGCCGAGGAGGTAAATATAACAAAATAATAATAATCAAAGAACTGGAAAGTCAGCTGTGGGCGCGCACACACATGTATTCATAACTGCCGTAAAACTAATAAACACATGTGTTTTCCTCCATCTCCCGAGTTCTTCTGTGTCCCAGGCCCTGTGCTGGGTAGCAAAGAGACAAAGATGAATTGGCCTGACAGTCATCCTCTACAGGGTCTAGTAAGGGAAACAAGACATATCAACAGGTGAATCACATTCCCAAGAGACCAGTGCCACACTGGAAGGTCAGGAAGCTTGGGGATCAACCCACAGAGGAAGCAGTAAGTGGCCCTGCCTAGGGAAGGTGACACGGAAGCTGGGACAAAAAAACAAGGAGAGGTTTGCCTGTGGGAAAGGGGAGCAGCACAGAGACAGCGTGGGCAAAGGCATGATATCAACAGAATCAGACCTGCTCAGCAACAGTGAGATGTATTTTTCCTTACATATGACTTGAGGAGGGTTTTCTTGTGACAGGCCCTGTGTGAGAACCTGTACAGGGAGACGGAAATCAGACTGAGAAACGCTTTATATGCCAAGCGAAGGCGTTCGGAAGATACCCCAGAAGCCTGCACTTCTTTTTAACTTTTCAGTGGCTACCCAGATAAGATACACATTTTCCATTATAACCGAGCGCTTCCTGACCAGATTTGCAGCTGAAACAAATGTTTTACAAGATAACACTCACCTTTTCTACGTGAAATTCATTCTGTTCCTCTTCGTATTTTTGAATGTTTGTTGCAAACTGCGTAAAATGATTTCATGAGCCACATATCAGTTTTATCCTACAGTTTTTAAACCCTGCTACAAGCCACAGGGAAGCAAGAGAATTTTTTAAATTGGGAACTGACAAAATCAGGTATATTTAGGATGATAATTTCGGCAGCAAGGTGAGAGGTGGACTGGAGTTGGGCACCCTGGGATTAGGGAAGCCTGCTAGAAGCCAGAGTCCATAACAGACATGATCTGAGTCTGCACTAAGGTAATGACCCTGAAGATGGAAAGTAGGGCAAAGCTCTAGAGCCTTTAAGTCACAGAATCAACCACCCTGGGTGACTTATTACAGCAGGAACGAGGGAAAAGCTTCTAGATTGAAAGGTTGATGGGATGACCCCCCCCCCAATGGAAGTGTCCAGTAAAGATGCCTCCAAATTTCAGAAGATATGTCTAAAGATGGAAACATGGATGGAGATGTAATTAGCAGAGATATGATCATTAAAGCCTTGGGGTGGATGCGTTCTCCTAGAGGGTCATATAGAAACAGCAAAGAGGAGAAATAGACATGGAAACACCAAACTGAAGAACCAGACAGAAGAACCAGAGAGACTGTCAAAGGCAATGGAAGAGAGATCAGTGGCCACCAATGGAAGGCTGGCCATCATCATGGCCTCATCATTATCCAACATGATACTTTATGTTCATTTCCATATTTATTTATTGCCTGCCTCTCCAATACAATATGATACACTTCTGCATCTCCAGAACCTAGAAGAGTGCCCTCAGCACATAGTAGGACTGAAGAAATATTTGCTGAGTGAGTGAATGAATAAAGTAAGGAATGCAAGCCAAGGAAGGAAAGGATCTCAAAATATGGGAGTTGTCAACACAGGCAACTGCTTAAAAGAATCAAGAAAGAAGAAGACTGAAAATAGGTCATTAGTTTTGAAAATTAGGTCATTGGTAACCTTAGCAAGAGTCCTTTTGATAAAGTGTTGGGACAAAAGCTAAATTGGTATGACTTCAAAGAAAATGGGGGTGAGGGCACTAATTGCAAGGGAATAGGAGGCAATGTCAAGAGAAGGTTAATCTGGGAGAGGAGAGATGAACGCAATCTGATATCACATATAGGCTTAGATGAATAAGCCTGAGGAAAGAAACTGAAGATAAAGAAGGGGAAAAGCAACGGAATAAGCCAGTGAAAAGGGTAGAAAGGGTTAGGGAGGCCAGCATACAAGTGAAGAGGTTGTCTTAGCTCATTCCAGCTGCTATAATAAAATGCCATAATCTGGATGGCTTATAAACAACAGAAATTTATTTCACACAGTGCTGAAGTCTAGGAAGTTTCAGATTAAGGTACCAGCAGGTTCACTGTGTGGTGAGAGCCCACTTTCTGGTTCACAGACAGCACCTTCTAGCTCTGACCTCACATGGTGGGAGGAGCGAGGGATCTCTCTGGGGTCTCAGGTACAAGGGCTCCAATCCCATTCATGGGGGTCCCACCCTCCTGACCAAATCACCTCCCAAAGGTCCCCCCTCCTAATACTACCATAGCGGTTTTAGGATTTCAATATGTGAATTTTGAGGGGACACAAACATTCAGACCACAGCAAAAGTTGACTTTAATAAGCTTTGTCTGTTACAGAAAAGGAGAGAAGGAGTGGATTGTCATGGGTAAATGTTCTGATATATGCAAGGAAAATGAAGGAATCCCCAGCTGATGGATTCATTTTTCCTTTGTGAAAGATGAGGAAAAATTACCTGCATAACCTGCATAAGGTGAGGAGTAGCTTGTCTTGAATGGGCTGCCATGGGGAATCCAAAGGTGGCTAATTAGGGGAAAGCAAAGAGATTTCAAGAAGCACTGAGGATCTAACCAAAACTGGAAACCATAATGTTATGGTGGTGTCCATCAGCATGGTTATGGAGCTCCCTTTAGTGATGCTGAAAGCCCAGAGCAGAAGCAGAAAAAAAAATTGGGTTTACCATGCATCCACAGTGTGGTCTAACGAGGATTGTCCTGGAAGAAAGCCTCCCCTCCTTCTCCACCAATAAGAGCAGGTAGTCCCTGTCTTAGCCACACTGTCCCATCAAGGTTGCTGGGTCCTGAGCATGTCATCATAACTCTATGAGCTTCTTACCAATAACTGTGGATCATAATATTGTTCTAGTCTCACTGACTTATGCAGGGGCCCAAATAGGACAATTTATTTGAACGACTTTTGCCAACTCCTACTGAGGTCACCCACCTTGCTGCTTTCCCAAACAAGTCTTGTACCATCTTTTTTTAATACAGTTGTGCCAGGATGTATTGAACACCTACTAGGCACCTGGCAGTCTCCTTCTCTCCAACTATTCCCCTTGCCCCATGAGAATCACATTTTTGACCTACAGAATAAGGACAATTTACATAGGAGACCCTTAATTCATTCAGTATCTATTTAAATTACTTCTCCATGAAAAGAACTTCTGCCAACCCTAATGCCTTAGAGATGGAACCAAAGAGAGAGAAATTTGCTTTTGTTAGCGGACTCCATAATTACATGGAGCTATGTCCACCTGGGTAATAGCTCGTGGGATTTTTTTTTAACTTTTTATATAAACGTTTCAGGTTCTTACCTTGCTACGTTGACTTTTTTTCAATATTAATTGCCTCCATAGTCTTAATCTATAGCAACATTTCTAACCATTGTCCCTGTACATTTTTATTTCTTCCTCAGGAGACTGCTACTGGATAACTTAATTTAAATTTTTTAATACCATGAATAAATATTATCCGCCTTCTCTCTAGAGGGGACAAGCGATTCTCTGGAGGGTTAGCGTCAACTCTTTGACAGTTTACTTCATGAAATAGGTTTCTGGGTTTCAGTGTGGTCCATAAGTTTCATAAACTAGGAGAACCCACATCTCCTTTAACCAGTGTTAATTACCATCATCTGCAGAAGGGACCTATAAACCCTCACCTTCAATGCATCTGTCTACAGGCACTGAGTTTATGAATGAGGTCTCTTGCCTAAAGGATTATTGGATAGCCTTTTATATAACGAGTCTCCTCCTCTGTTGATTCGCAGATCCCAGACAATGGGGTCACCTGGGAAGCTAAGTTGCAGCCATAAATTATTCCTTTTTGCATGACTGGAGCAGCTGCTCTGGCCACACAGTCCAGCTCTCTCCTGTTCCAACGTAGAGGGTGATCTTAGACCCCCGTCACTTTTTTTTTTTTTTTTTTTTTGCGGTACGCGGGCCTCTCACTGTTGTGGCCTCTCCCGTTGCGGAGCACAGGCTCCGGACGCGCAGGCTCAGCGGCCATGGCTCACGGGCCCAGCCGCTCCGCAGCATGTGGGATCCTCCCGGACCGGGGCACGAACCCGTGTCCCCTGCATCGGCACGCAGACTCTCAACCACTGCACCACCAGGGAAGCCCCCCCCCCCACCTCCCGTCACTTTTTAAATAAGCTCTAACTCCTCCCATTCCCGAGCACGTGTTCTGTTCCTTGGATAGCCCAATTTTTACTGCTGAAACTCAAGAAGCTATTAAAGTCTCCTCAACCTGGCAGAGCCCCGGGACCAGATGGTGTTCTCCTGGTTCTTATAAAGCCTTTATTAACAAAATGACACCAAGCCTCACTGGCCTCCATAATGACTGCTTTTCCCACCCACGGTAGACCCTAGATGGGGAGGATGACCTGTTGATTGCTATTCTTGTCATCATTGTCAAAACATCTCTTGAACTCCGAATTGCTCTGAATCTTCACTTGGGTCCCTCCGATCCCTTGCAGGGCACTGATGAGAACTGCTCTCTCTCCCCAAAAAGGAAAGAAAGCCAAAGCAAGGGCTAAAGCTAATGAGAAGCATAAACAACAGACTACAGAGGGGGTTTTGCTAGGAATTCGCCGCCCCTTTCAGGATTTTGAACAGTTTGGCAATGATGAAGCTTTCGGCAGCCCCTCTCAGGAAAAGTCAGAGCTGTTAATTGCTAAGCCAGCCTCGTGGGATCTGCATGGATGACTCACTTTCAATCGGTGTAGTTTTTCATCATGAGCCGATGCAGCATGCCACACGTTACTCTAAGTGTCGAGGCTACATCAGGGTGCCCGGGATTGCTGAGTGAGTCAGTAAAGGAATACAGAATTTCTCACCTCCAGGTCACTAGTTCAAATGCAAAAGGCCATGGAGAGCCATTATCTTCCCGTGGACTCTGGGAAAGTTTTCAGGCGCTATCAGCTGCCACAAATGATGCTCGCGTGACAAACACTCACTGCACAGCATCTCAGGAAGAGCTTGGAAACTCACGCTCTCCGAGGTCATACTGGGCTTGGGAAAGCTGAGGCTATAGCAGCCCTTTTCCACCTGTTCTGTGAACTTTGCCAACACCACCAAAATGATCATAAATGCAAATTCCCCCTCAACGCATTTTTGAAATTACTTTAAAGTTCAACAGTTTTACTCTCACCTAATTTTTGTCCACTCATAACAGGCTGGTGGAAACAGGTTAGCAGTTGAAACTTTTAAGATTCCCCCCAAATTCAACCCTGACGTGGGGGAAATGGGCAGAGCCCGTGAGAACTGCCTGTACATTCTGCTCAGAAATGTTAACTCACCAGGGAATTTTCTCAGCACGGGTGCTTTACAGCTCAGGACCTTTTCTTGCTGAATACTGAAGTTATTTCTGGAAAAACAATTCTTATTTCCAAAGTAATATGGCTGGTGACACAGAAACGTCCCTTCTTGTTTATCCACTGTCCATCCTAAGATTGGCTCTTTTGGGTTTAACTCTTTGCCCTCTTTCTTCACCCTCACTGAGATGTCGTCCTCCTCCTGTCCCTTACTGGAACCTTCTCTAGAAGTACAGCCACAGACCCAGAGCTCAATTCCTGCCTTTGTAGGCAGCACGGTCCTTTCTGCTGATGGCATGGGTAGGCCAGTGAATCTTCCGGATCCCATACTCCCTGTATCACCCAGAGCCAGCAGAGCGGCTGATACTGGTAAAAATGACAACATAAATTACATAAAGGAATGTCCTGTACTGCGGCAATCCTAGCATTTGTTCATTTCTGCATGCAGCCCAAGCCCTTCCCCACACTGGGTCTTTGAACGAGATGTTTCCTCTCCTTGGAAGCCCTTCCCACTTGCTATGCCTCCTAAACACCTGTGTTTTCCTCAGATCTCACCCACATCACCGCTTCTCCCCTACTCTCCCTGAGGAGGGCAACTAGCCCTGTCGCGGCACGAGCACTGACATGTACGCCCCGGGTTAAGGTCCACCTCCCACTCTGGACCACAGATTCCCACGGGGGCAAGACAGCATCCTTGTTCCTCTTCCTCACCTCCATACCCAGCACTGAGCACAGAGCTGCCACATCGTGGGCACCTCAGAAGTTATGTGTCCAATGAATCCATGACCTCATTTAACATTCACAACCACCCGATGCTTTTTTAAATCTCCACTTTACTAAGGAGGACGCGGAGGCTCTGAGAGGATAAATCACTCGACCCAAACCACACAGCTAATAAGTTGGCAAAAGCAAGGCTGGAACCCAAGGCCATGAGGCTCCCAAGCCCTGCTCCTTCCCATCATTTTATATGACCTCGCTCCCAGGTCTCAGTCAACGCTAGGCTGTGAAAGAGTCCACGTGATTTCCTAGCTCCTGACGTGTCTGTTGTCAGTTTAGCAGGGTGGGCACCTGGGGTGCCTCCACCCAACCCCATGCACACCACAGCCCATGGTACAAATCAATCACTCTTCTACTGAGCAAAATAAAGCCTTCGATTCCTTACCTACGCCTATATATTCATGAGCAATATGACATTCCCAGACAGGGCCACGACTAGGACAGGGCCAGCGAGGCACTTGCCTTGGGTGCCAAAGTTAAGGACACATCAAAATCTCATTAACCAAGATATTTTAATGCAATATGTTAAAAAACTGACACACAAAAAATTGATGACGAGCAAAACGTCAAAATCTTAAGTCAAGGCGGGATGGGTATTACCGATTTTTCTCCCACCTCAGGCTCTAGTGTGGCTTGGCAAGGCAGTGCTCACTGCACCTCTCACAGGTAAGCAGAGGTGGCAGACGAGTTGACACCTCTTTGCCACTCCAGGGTGTCTGCCTGGTGAGGAATGTCTGCCTGACTTGCTTTACGGAGAACTCAGCAGAGCAACGTGAACACATGGGTATTTTGTTTGTCAATAAGCGATGGTGTCTGTCTTCCCCATCAGATGTGGAACTACAAACCTGAAAGTTATAAGAGCTTCCTCTCTTAAAAGACTGGACTCCTTTTTAAAATTTATTTTATTGAAGTATAGTTAATTTACAATGTTGTGTTAATTTCTACTATACAGCAAAGTGATTCAGTTATACATATATATATTCTTTTTCATATTCTTCTCCATTATGGTTTATCCCAGGATATTGAATATAGTTCCCTGTGCTATACAGTAGGACCTTGTTCTTTATCCATTCTATAAATAATAGTTTGCATCTGATAATCCCAAACTCCCAATCCTTCCCTCCCCCTCTCCCCCCTCCCCCTTGGCAACCACAAGTCTGTTCTCTCTGTGAGTCTGTTTCTGTTTTGTAGATCTGTTCATTTGTATCATAGTTTAGATTCCACATGTAAGTGATATCATATGGTATTTGTCTTTCTCTTTCCGACTTACTTCACTTAGTATGATAACCTCTAGGTCCAACCATGTTGCTGCAAATGGCATTACTTCATTCTTTTTTATGGCTGAGTAGTATTCCATCATATATATGTACCACATCTTTATCCATTCATCTGTTGATGGACATTTAGGTTGTTTCCATGTCTTGGCTACTGTAAATAGTGCTGCAGGGCTTCCCTGGTGGCGCAGTGGTTGAGAGTCCGCCTGCCGATGCAGGGGACACGGGTTCGTGCCCCGGTCCCGGAAGATCCCACATGCCGCGGAGCGGCTGGGCCCGTGAGCCATGGCCGCTGAGCCTGCACGTCCGGAGCCCATGCTCCGCAACAGGAGAGGCCACAACAGTGAGAGGCCCGCGTACAGCAAAAAAATAAATAAATAAAAATATAAATAGTGCTGCAATGAACACTGGGGTGCATGTATCTTTTTGAATTAGAGTTTTCTCCAGATATATGCCCAAGAGTGGGATTGCAGGATCGTATGACAACTCTATTTTTAGTTTTTTAAGGAACCTCCATACCCTTCTTCATAGTGGCTGTACCAATTTACTTTCCCACCAACAGCACAGGAGTGTTTGCTTTTCTCCACACCCTCTCCAGGATTTGTTATTTTTAGGCTTTTTAATGATGGCCATTCTGACTGATATGATGGTGGTACCTCATTGTAATTTTGATTTGCATTTCAAGACTGGGCTTTTGTTTAGCAAAGCAATAAACAAACATGAGAGATGATGTCAGATTGCCTCAATATCTTGTGAAGGGAAGAAAGGAGATGAGGATGGACCTTTTTCCTACACAGCTTCTGGGGCCACCTCTTGCCCCATATTCTGTGTGAACAGTTCCCCCTGGAGGAGTGGAGGCCACAGCTCAGGTGTGCAGAGGGACAGTAACAGAGGCCCAGAGTGGCCACTTTAGCTGGTGTGGTCAGGGAGGAGGTCTCTAAGGAAGGGACATATAGAACCTGAAGAGTGCATGTAGTCAGCTCAGAGCTGAGGGAACTAAGGCCCCAGGGCTGGCAAGCGCTTGGTGTCTGTCTTAGCTTGGACTGCCATAACAAAATACCACAGACTGGCTGACTTCAACAACAGGCATGTACTTCTCAGTTCTGGAGGCTGAGAAGTCCAAAATCAAGGAGCTGGCTGACTGGTTCCTGATGAGGGCACTCTTCCTGGCTTTTAGCAGGGCATCTTCTTGCTGTGTCCTCACATGGCAGAGAGAGAAAGAAGCAGGCTCTCTGGTGTCTCTTTAAATAAGGACATTAATTCCATCATGAGGACCCCAGCCTTATGACTTCACCTAATCCTAATTACTTCCCAAAGGCCCCATCATATTTGGGGGTTTAGAGCTTCAACATATGAGTTTGGGCATGGGGCATGGGGGCCCAATTCAGTCCAAAGTAGCATCCAACAATTAGAAGAAAGACATGAGTAGTTAGACAGAGTGACCCAGGGAGAAGACTGCAGGGGATGAGGCTGGACATCCTGTAGGACTTTGAAGACCATGGTAAGGACTTTGGATTGAAATCTGTAAATAAAGGAAAGCCACAAGAGGAAGTTAGCTGGAAGACGGTTGATCCAATGACCATATGTCAACGTTCACTCTGGTCCCAGGTAATGAACTGGTTGGAAGGGAACAGCACAGAGGGTGGGTAGATTCAGTAGGAGGTCCAAGATGGGATCAGGGGGAGGCAAAGATGGAGATGAACAAACTGACTCAGCGGTAGAACTGATAGCACTTGGTGATGGATTTGATGTGGAGGAACAGGGGAAGAGAGGACAATTCTTGGGTTTTGGCTTAAGCAACAGGATAGAATGACTGAGGTAATAAAAGACTGAGTAAGAAACAGATGTGAGTTGGAGTTGGAGTGAAGGGAGCATTATCCCATTCTCTATGGAGCAGGGATTTTCCACCAGAGATGAGGGCATGATACTGGAGAAAAAAACCTACATTCCTACTGATAATACCCATACCACTGGCTGAAAACAATCACCTAAGATTTTAGTCTCCATCAATCCTCCCACTTGTGTCTTACTCATGGCAGTAAAGTTTATTCCCAATAATACTGCTGCAATTTTTTAATTCATCATACTTGTGTTTTAGAATTATCAGAGCAGTGAAATTTATATTCAAGAGCATTATTACAATTTTTGACTGCTAATGAAATTATTGTTTCTGCTTGTGATGTGTTTTGGAGCTATAATGATAAAAAGTTCCTCTCAAAAATACCACTGCAATGTTGATGTCCTCAAAACCTGCCATAAATGACAAACTGCAGAGTGCCTGTGAGCAGTTAATCTCTCTTCTTGGAAAAGCTGGGCATCATGTTTGTATCACGGTAGGATCTAGGCCCTTTAGTAGAAGATAATTAAAATACTAATGGTTGAGACTCACAGTCCAGAACTGAGGTTGCCAAACATTTTTGATCCTGTACTTCATTAGTAAAATAAAACCAAGCACAAATCCCCAGAATGTTTTTTTAATTTATAATAAAATATGATATAATTTAATTTAATATGTGATATAATTTAATATAATTTAATTATATATAAATATAATATATATTATATATTATTTCTACTGCACTAATATATTATATGCATTATAGCCTATGAACCAAAAAGAACTTAAGAGGATGAGACACAAAACAAAAAGACATTGAAATTCTAACATCTTCTTCCCTTTCCCTGCTGCCCTCAACACCTGAGTAAAAGCCCAGCAGTTTGGAAAGAATGGGCCTGGAATACTGTCCTCCCCCAAGCCCCCGCCCCCCGTCTCTGATTCATATGCATCCTTCTCATTGTTTGAGGGAACTGATCTGACCATGGATTTCCACCCCCTAGGGCTAAATGCAGCACCCTAAGGGAAGGCTTAGGTGCAGGGGATGTGGAAGGACCGGCTTCATCCATTTTAAATTGGGGGATTTTTGAGTGAGAAGTTTAACTGAACAAAGGGACTTGTTCATAAAATCAAGCTTGAGAAGCGCCACTCCACAGAGCAGCTAGGGCTCCTTGGGCACACCAGTTAGAAGTTATCCGTCTGCTCCTTTCCATTTTCTGTACTTGCTGTAATTTCTTCCTGTTTTCTTCTTGACTTCTTCCAAGTTCCAGGCTAGAAGTCATTAAAGCAGCCTCCAATGACGATTCAACTGGTATCAGTAGACACTCAAACCTAGAGACGATATGGCCACAATCTGGGTGTTCCCACAAATGCTTTCACGTGAAAAAAAAAAAAAAAAAAAAGACTTCCAGAAGATAGAAAACATTCCAAGACAGGGTTAAATAGCTTCTCATCAGCAGGCACAAGGACCCCGCGGTCACTCTGTAGAGACTCCTGTTGTAATTGCTCTGATCTTTCCCATCAAAGGTCCAAGATGATCCCAATAAGATGACCCATTTACTCCAACAGACCCTGGAGTTTCTAACCCTGGATTTGCTGTGGATTTACCAACCAGTCATTGGCAAGTGACCCAATCCTCTGGGTCAAATCCCGTACCTCCATGGAGACTTTTTACCCAGAAGGAATTCTTCTAAAAGAGGAGTTGCTTCAGTGTCTCACTCTGACTTTCTCTCCTCCTCATCCAGCCCGTTTTGGAGCATACTCCCAATCTTCTGATCCCTGTTCAAATTCCTTGCCCTATAGCAAACGCAAAGAGAGGTCTCTCTCCTCCTAGGAGTTCCTAGAACAACGATTATCTGTGAGATTTATCTGACAATTAATCCTGAGAGACCTTGTCCTGTTGACCTCAACGGTTACTGTGATGGTGGTAAACTTCATATGTCCTTCCAGTATCCCGAGGTAGACCAGAAGTATCTGCAGGGCAGGAACTATTTTTCATCTTCCCACAGGGAACGACACGGCACTTGACACACAGGAAGTGCCCAGGAGAGATTTGCTGAATTCCATGTGCTTCCAAGCTTACTGCCAGTTTCCTTTAACTCCTGTGAAAGGGAAGAGCAGTACGCACCTGGTGGGGCCGCGCCGAGGAGTGAGTCGGCCAGCTCAAGCACAGCACAGGTCACAAGTCAGAAACTACCAGCCCCAGACACGTTCACCTCATAGACACATTTAAATGTTTATTTTAAAATTTAAAATTTTGTTGTCAACAGTCAAAAATCAGGAGATGTCACACAAACACACACATATACACACACACACACTAGCAATTAAACTTGGAACACCTACTTTTGTTGAAAAATCAGAGCTCATCACTCTACATGCATCCCTACCTGGCAACAATGGATGGGCCTTAGGGAGCAGCTGTCTCCTCTGGAGAAGCACAGATTTTTCTGGTTCACAACGTCCTCACCATTCCCAAGCTAGTTAACACAACATTAAGTGGAGATTTGAGACAACATAAAAATTCCTGTTTCTTAAAAACAGTCATCTCTTGTTTGTCAGAGCACTGTGGAATGGTAGGGACTGTGTGACAAGGACACACCCAGTCACACCCACCCAGCGCACTTCATTCATGTGCTTCCCTCCCTGGCGCTGGCACGTGTGTGTCTCACCTCTAGTAGGTGCTTCGGAAACAGCAGTTTTCCTGACCCACTTCCCCTGCCCTTATGCTCCTCTTCTAGCTCTGATTTATTCTTTCAACAACCTAATCGTTTCTCTGTGCCCTTTTATTTCCCTTTCAGATTTGTATTCCCCTGCCCCTTTCTGCCTGTGGGATCCTGCTGCTAGGACACTGGAATCAGACCTTACCTCATTCTTGGAGTCTAAGCTACTGCAGCCTGACTGCTGGAGCACAAGCAAATGAGCAGTCCAGTCAGGGAAGAGCTACACCACCCAGAAGAAAATTAATTCCTAAGGCTTGATGGACCTGGCAGAACCAGAGCCTTACTCAATCACAGGCCCAGGAGGCCGTGGAAAGGGGAGGAGGGACAGCCGCCCTGAACGTGGATTTTGCTGCCTCAGCCCAAGGCCGGCCTCACATCTGTCATGCCCACAGCCCTAGCTATTTGCCAAAGAAAAGAAGGAAGGAAAGAAGCGAAGAAGGAGGAAAGGAGGGAGGGAGGGAAGGAAGGAGGGAGGTGAGAGGTGAGGAAAGAGGAGGAGAGGGGAGGGAGAAACTCTGAGATGCCAAAAACATACTCATCATAGACACAGCTCTGAGCCCAGGAGTGTGGTGCTACCTGATTTTAGCAGAGCTACAATTGCAAAATTCAGCTGGTCCTTAAAATTCAGTAGCCCTAGAACAAAAAAGAACTGCTTGGCGGAGCTGTGACATTTAAGCGGTCATGCATTTTTCAACGTATCAGTTATGCAAAGATGTTTATATTCACTCTCTCCTCAGTCATGTTTCATTTAAATGGAGTGGAAAAAAAAGTCTTCCAAAAGTTTAATTAAATAAAATAGAATCATGGAAGTCAACGTTTAAAAAAAACAGACTTTAGAGGTGAAAAAGAGTACAAATTACATAAATAATACGGGAAAAATAAAAGCAGAAGAGTAAACTTAATACGTATTCTTGTTATCTCTACCTCTTGTTGTTTCCCCTCCAAGTGAATTTTTATCTTGCATTATGTTTCTAAAAATCCAGAAAGAAAAATGTCAGTAGACGGCAACATGAAAAGGTTCATGGGAGGCTGAGTTCCTCTAAAAACGTGAGAGGTAAAGAAAAAAATTCTTTATTTAAAGAGGCAGTTTCTCTTTTAAAAGAATGTGGGGCTGCATGGACAGTTTTCATTCATAATCTTACGAGCATGCAAAATAAAGTTCAGAAAGGTCTAACGGAAACCCCAGACCAATTCAAGATCATCCGTTTCGTTCCTACGTTCAGTCATAACAGCTTTAATACGTAAGGTAATGACAGCAGTGATAATGACCTTAACTTAGGTAATCCATTTGTTGACAGCAGGTGATAATTCCGGCCTTCCTGTTAGTAATCTGTTTTTTGGCAAACAAGGGAGAGGGCTATTTGCCACATACATTTATTTTTATGGGGAGGACATGTTTTATAAAGCTGGATACGGGACAGTACAGGTGTGGAATTAATCGTCTAAGCTGCAAAATATGTTAGTGATGGTATGTTAAATCTATGGCACACAGTGGCCCTGACATGATTAAATGTTCACTTCTATTAAGTAACCACAAGCCTGTATTTCCAATTATGGTGGTGAACTGCTTTCTGCTGAGTGGATTAGCTTAGTACTTCATTCTGCTGGTAGTTTTATGATCTGAGATCTTTCATTTTCCCAATTCAACTCTTAGGGCTGCAAAGACAAGCTGCCTGACTTTTAAATAATATATTCCCCCTTTAAATTTCTGCCTCCTTCCATTTCCTAGGAGTGCCATTTCCTGTCACCATAATTATAATAATTTGTATGTAGTTCCTGGGATCACATTTCCAATTGAGTCCTAAATTGGTTAACCTCATGAAGTTATTAATATGCCTTTTTAACCTGCACAAATTATATATTTGTCTGGTTGGTCAAATAATGTTCATTATTACATACATTCTTTGCCTCTCTTCCTCAGTTTTAATGTCACTATTTTAGTTTGCAAAGTGCACTTCATATTTTTATAATACGCTAAAAATTACAGAACAGTAAGAGTTGGAAAGGAAGGTCTGGGTTAGGGACTAGTAAAAGCAAAGGCTCAGTGGAATAAGAGATCACATTGCACCGGAATAGTAAAACAACAGCTCTGGCACTGGGGAAGAGCCAGTGCAGAGGTGGTGAGAGGTGGGAAGGGAACGCTCAGGCCACCCAACCGGGTCCTGGGGGGCCGCACCAAGGCATGCAAGAGAACAGTCAGCTCAGCAAGCCTCCACGAAGAATCCCTCCAGAAAACACCCCATGACCAAATGACCAGCTCTACACAAGAACCCCATACATGTTAAGACATTCACCCCGATTGTCTAGGCCCAAACCCTGTGCAGACAGTGGCAGTCACAGGTGTGAACGTTAAATAAGATCTCAAGACTGAATGTCTCTCTGGCTTGAAGATTCATATAATCCCGTTTCTCTCACTAGCTGTTTATTTAAATGTTTCCTAAATCATGTGTCAGTAGGCCCTTGCTGATATAAAATCAATATCTCCACAATTCCTTTTTGTCTCTGATAACACAACCAGACTGTCGGTACTAGATGACTGTGTTTTATGGGGACTCTGTTCAGAATACCAGCAGTGGGTTTTATTATTATAAAATCATATAACAATTTGCATCCACAGGATTCAATTCTTCCAAACCTCTCAAGACATGTGTGGGTATTTGTTAAGCCTTGAACTTAAAGCGTTTCAGAGGTTAAAGCATATCTGTAGGTCTTCCAAAGTCCTCAAATCTGGGTGAGCAAAAGGGACATGAAACTATCAGAAAATCCACCATTATGCATTTCTGAGTTTACTGGGCAGGAAAAGATTGCCTACCTTTGCCAAATATATTCTGATAATCTGGAGAACATTGCTGGTTAAACGATATTAGTTCAATATCACTGAAATGATTGAGTCCATATCGTTATGATGTGAATGTGTCTCCCCAAAATTCATAGATTGAAATGCTAACCCCCAACGTGATGTTGTTTGGAGCTCGGGTCTTTGGGAGGTGATTAGGTCATAAGAGTGGAGCCCTCATGAATGGGATTAGTGCCCTTATAAAAGAGACCCCAGAGAGCTCACTCACTTTTTTCACCCCATGAGGACATGTCAAGAGCATGGCCATCTATGAATCAGGAAGCTGACCCTCACCAAACACTGACCTGCCAGCATCTTGACCTTGGACTTTCAGCCTCCAAAATTGTAAGAAATAAATGTTTATTGTTTAAGCCCCCCTATCTGTGATATTTTTGTTATTGCCGCCTGAATGGACTACGGCACTGATGAAACAGTTTCTTCTTACATACTTTCTATCACCCAACAACACCTGGTTCTGGAATCTGCCATAAACCAAAGACAGGCTAAGGAAGGAAACAGCTGAATTTCTTCACATCCTCACCAATACTTTTTTTTTTTTTAATAACAGTCATCCCACAAAGTGTGTTATAACATCTAATTGTTGTTTTGATTTGCATTTCTCTGATGATTAGTGATGCCGATATACCTGTTAACCATTTGTATGTTTTCTTTGGGGAAATGTCAATTCAAGTCTTTAACCCATTTTTTAAAATCTGGTTATCAGTTTTTCGCTATTGGGTTGTAGGAGTTCCTTACACATTTTAATTCCCTCAAGAAGAGGGAAGAGACAAAGACACTTTTAACATAATAATCACACAGAGGAGTGCTAAGGAGAGGGCGGTATTGCCAGAATCGAAGGTGAAACTCTCAGAATAGACAAGGTGGTGTTATGGACTGAATGTTTGTGTCCCCTCGAAATTCATCTGCTGAAATATAATTCCCAGTGTGACCGTATGAGGAGGTGGGGCCTTTGGGAGGTAATTAGGTCATGAGGGTGAAGCCCCCCATGATGGGATTAGTGCTCTTATAACTCGAGGAAGAGACCAGAGGTCTGTGTCTTTCAGGCATGTGAGGATACACTGAGAAGTCAGCTGTCTGTGACCAGAAGAGGCCTCTCACCAGAACCCAACCTTGTGGCACCCTGATCTGGGACTTCCAGCCTCCAGAACTGTAAGAGATGAATCTCTGTCATTTATAAGTCATGCAGTGTATGGTACTTCATTATAGCAACCCAAACTCACTATAACAGGTGGGAGATGCTGAACTTACTAGAAAGCCATCTCACATCTTTGTCTTACTTTACAAGTGAAAATCTGACCAGTGCATGTAAAACACCTCCGTCTAGAGCAGGTCCTTCAGCCACTGGCAGCGTCTCTTCTCTGCCTGCGGCTACTCCACCATAACCTTCCTCCAGCTCTTGCCTGGAGACAATCCCGAACCTCCACAGGCAGCCGCCCATCCCAGAACCAGGAGTGCCTTCTCACCCGCTCCAACACATGACCAGAAACACTCTCCTGCCTCCACTGCCAAGTGGCCCAAGGCTGTGGAGAAACCAAAGATGGCTCTTCTTCACAAAAATGCTACACTGGACCCACCCGTCATTGTCCCGCCCAGCACCGCTGAGTGGATGGACGAGGGGCCATCTTAGCCAGACCCTGGCCTCCACCACAAACCAGGACCAAGCAGGTGACTCCAGGGCCTGAGCCAAACAGAACTGCCCACTGGGAAACCAAACAAAGAGACAGAGAAGGAACATCAGTTGGGATGGGGCACTGGGGCTGAGCAGTGATGACATGGAATCAGGACCGGCAGCCATTTAGGTTGAATCTTAGGCCACATAAGTCAGGAGCAAAGAGGCTCCTAAGACAGTGAGGGCATGTAGCCCTTGTCCCAACTCTACAGCACCCAGTCCTACTTCACGTGACACATCGCTTCACTTCACTTTCTGACCTTGAATCCCATGATGTGTCTGGATCCTTGCCACACATCTGCTAACCATCAAAGCCATGTGTGTGTCTGTGCATGTGTGTGTGTGCTTTCTTAGTGAGCTTTCTTCCTTGCAAACAAAAGGAGGAAACATTGGCATGAAACAGACCCAGAAGATATCCTTCTCCACAGAATATCGGAGGCAATGACCAGCTTCTAAAGACTTCAGCGTCAAGCCCTTCTTTAAACTGGGCGATTGCTCTTTACAGAAACCAACAAAACAGAGGGCTGCTCCTTTAAACATTTTAAACACTTGTTTCTAAAAACCCCAGAGGGTTCACAAGGGTACAGAGTGTGCCCACTGGAGTTGTACCCTTCTCATCTCCCACCGGAATCCAGCCAATCACAGAGATCCACGGGCATCTGCCCTGAATGTGCTACTTAACCTTTGTACGCCATGTAATGTTTGAGGAGCCCACTTCAGGTTTGTCATTTGCACTATTACCAGACACTCGGACATCCTTACACCGTTGGGAAACAGAGGCAGCTGCCCAAACTCTTCTTTGTTTAAGGTAATGACTCTCCATCTTAAGTCCCTGCCTCCACCATCTCTCACATCTATTTTACACAAGAGCCCCCAACTGTTTATTCTTCCCCTGATTCACCCCCGCCTCTGCCATCCTCCTCCTCGAAGAAGCCAGAGTGATCTTTTAAAAAACATAAATCACGGGCTTCCCTGGTGGCGCTGTGGTTGAGAGTCCGCCTGCCGATGCAGGGGACGTGGGTTCGTGCCCCGGTCCGGGAAGATCCCACATGCCGCAGAGCGACTGGGCCCGTGAGCCATGGCCGCTGAGCCTGCGCGTCCGGATCCTGTGCTCCGCAACAGGAGAGGCCACAACAGTGAGGCCCGCGTACCGCAAAAAAAAAAAAAAAAAAAAAAAAAAAAAAACATAAATCACGCCATGTCTCTCCCCTGCTTACAAATTTCCAATGAATTCTCGCAACACTGAGGATGGATTCTAAACTCCAAACTCCTCACCTTTCAGCTGCAGTCTGGTGGGATCTGGGCTCTTCTACTTCTATCCTGATGTCCAGCCACATCCCCTCACTCACCCAGTTGCAGCCACACCGTTAGTGCTGTCCACTTCCGGCCAGACCACAGAAGCTCCAACAAGACCTACACAGGGTCTTCCCTTGACCACCCCAGCATGTACACCCCCTCCACACACCCCATCCTCATCACTGTCAATCCCATCACATCATCCTTTTTTATCATCTTCATAGCACTTATCGCTTTCAGAAATTACCTTGTGCCTGCATTTAATTGTACTGTTTTTATTTTGTCTCCGCCTGCAAGACGATAAATGCCACCAAAGCCCAGGCCTTTTTTTCTTGCTCACTGCTGTCTATTCAGGTTCTAAAACGGTGTCTGGAACATGATCAAGCCTCCAAAAATATTTGTGGAAAGAACAATCCTCTAACTTGAGATTGAAAGAGTTAGTTTTTCAGGTAGTTTGGCTCAAAAGACTTTTTTCCCATTTACAAGCCCAAAATACGAATTTCTACCTTAACATTACTTTTTCCACTGATAATGGAAATAATAGTCACCATCTGGTTTTGAAATACCACTCTATGTTAAATACCTACGCAATCTGCATTTATTATAGGTCAACCAAAAAAGAACTGGCTATTACCCATCTCCTATAATTTGACTGCATTTTCTGAAGAATCACATTATTCTTGAGTTTTACCTTCTAATTTTCTTTGGTATTATGCTTTTATTCCCTGCAAATAAATGGGCAATTTTTTCCATTTTGTTTGCAAACCAGAAAAAAAATATTAAAATCTGAAGCAGACAACAGAACTTCTAGAAATGACGTGACTAGTATATATTAGGGCATACGGCTTCTCAGCAAAAGACTAAACGTGTTTCTTCCTAGAAAATATTTTATTGAAGCTTACCTCATTACCAACATGTTCTGTGGGAACAAATACAGAAGGGGGTGGAGAAAATGGGGTCTAATAGATATTACGGTTTCCCCAAAATTGTCTCTTGTAAGCCTGGTTAGCATCTGTTCACATATGCTGCATCCGTCTCCCTCTTTTCCTTTTATACTAACATCATCATTAAAGCTTCTGTTTGCTTTCCACACTCCAAGCACTGTTCTAAGCTTTTCCCTTGTATTATCTCATTTAACTCCTAGAATAACCTCAGAAAGTAGATGTTACAATGTCCATTTTACAGATCAGAAAACTGAAAGTTAGTAACTTGCAGAGCTGACTATAAAACACCAGACCTTCACCATCACACTATACATGGATTTCCTTCTAGAACTTCTACATGGATGGATTTCAATTTGGAGAGGTCAAACCTCTGAAGCAACCTAGAATTCTTATACAAATCTGCCTGAGAAGATGTAAATGTTGCAGAGATTCTTTCCTTCCCAGTAAAAATGGAGAAATCTGAAGCCTGAATTATACTCACTAGTAAAAATGATGACAGAATTAATAACTGCTGTGTGGAATTCATCATTACAAGTAACCTTTCTCGCTTCCCTTGATTTCATGAACACTGCATATTAAGTCTGGGCCGGATGCCTACAGACATCTTTGAAGACAGTATTTTATCATCTGAATATTCGGCCATTTGAAGAAAAAACATAGCTTGTTCCAAATTCCTCACCCTTGTAAATGTTTTTAAGACTTAATAGAAATATAGCTTCGTACCTGTTACTACCTCTCAAATGACCACCCACAAGGCCTCTTCTGTTGTGAAAGACTTTCTCAGAATCCAAAAACTGTCTAAGAAAACAATTATTTCTTTTCATCACGCTTCTGAGTCTGCTTAAAGACAAGAAACTACAGGGAATTTGATTACAGTACAAATAGATCTAAGAGTAACAGTAAGGATGATAACTAAGCTATAATAATCAGCACTTCAGCTTGGCTCCCTAATCAAATAATTCTTTGATTTTCATGACTTTGTTTCATCTATAACACCCCTTCCCAGCATATACCATAAACTTTGATTTCATGTTTGCATAAAAATGAATACAGTACTCATACTTGTGTGGTGTTTATCGACTGAAATTAAGTTCACCATAAAATAAGGATTTTAAAGTTTTCTTAAACACTCAGGGCTCATCATATTTTCTACTCGAGCTACAGAAAATCATATGACTATTCCTTTTTAGACTACAGAACATCTTTTGAAAATGCTGGCTAACATCTAAATCAGGCAAGACCCTAATGGCATTTTCAACAAAGAGTCCCTCCTACATATGTACATAGGTCAGTTACTTATTTATTTTCGTCCATTCCTTCTGCCTACATTTCAGTCATTATATTCTATACCATGAAGTGCCTCATGGGACCACGAGGGTTGAACCGGGTGATGGTTAGTTTTATGTGTCAACTTGGCTGGGCCATGGGACCCAGATATTTGGTCAAACATTATTCTGGATGTTTCTGTGAAGGTGTTTTTTGGATGAGATTAACAGTTAAATTGGTGACTGTGAGTAAAGCATAATGTGGGTAGGTCTTATCCAATCAATTGAAGGCCTTAATAGACCAAAAACTGACCTTCCTGAGCAAGAATTCTGCCATCAGATGGCTTTGGGGCTCCAATGGTGACTCTTTACTGGGTCTCCAGCCTGCTGACCTACTCTGCAATGTTTGGGCTTACCCGGCCTCTACACTTGCATGAACCATTTCTTAAAATACTTCTCTCTCTCTCTCTCTCTCTCAACACACACACACACGCACAAGCACACAGTATGTCTGTTCTGTTTCTCTGGAAAACCCTAAAACAGGCTGTTTCAGAAAAGACTAACATTGCTGTCATTTGTATCACAGTCTCAGCTTCTTTCTTTAGTTAACAGAATGTATTATAATTGCACACGTGGGTCTAACAAGTTCTAGTCTCTCAACCACGTCCTTCAGTCATTCTGCACTAGTTATGACTTGGAATGGGTGAAGGCTAGAATTTTCTCACTTCCTTGCTCATGGCCAGCCAAAAGGCACTAAGGCCACATCATTCGCCACTATTTTCTAAATCACAAATCCTGAGATCACTGTTTCTGGAGGACCATTTCCCCAGGGCCTCAAGTAAAAAGATAATTTGCTTATTTTTTTCATAAGCTGGAAGTCATACATTCAACTTAACCACTGTTGATTGGGGGTCTACTGTTCCAAGTGCTGGACACACAAAGTGTGCTGCCCTCACGAAGCTTACAGTCTAGGAAGGTAGACATGAAAAAATGACAAAAAATATACTATCACTTGGCACTAACAACACTAAAAAAGGGCCTGAGATTTCAATCCTACCACTATCATAATAGTTTTAGGATGAGGTAGAGGATGCTGGGGGGAATCAACATGGGTTGAATTGTGTCCCCCCACCCCAAAAAAGTTCATGATGAAATCCTAACCCCCAGGACCTCAGAATGTGACCATAGTTGACGACAGGGTCTTTGCAGTGTGATTATGTTAAAATGAGGCCCTTAGGATGGGGCCTAATCCAATATGACTTGTATCCTTATAAGAAAAGGAAAAGCTGGACACAGACACAAACAGAGGGAAGACAACGTGAAGAGACACAGAGAGAAGACAGTCATCTAGAAGCCTAGGAGAAAGGCCTGGAATGGGTCCTTCCCTCCTGGCCCTCAGAAAGAACCAAACCTGCTTGCAGCTTGACCTTGGACTTCTAAAACTGTGAGAAAGTAAGTTTCCATTGCTTAAGCCACCCAGCCCATGGTACTTTGTTACAGCAGCCCTAGCAACCTCATACAGAGGTTAAGCTTACGAATTATGCAGACCAGTGGCTGATGATAGGAATAAGAGAGTTCACATGAAGGCATAACCAGCCTAACTTGATGGCTGACTTGAAGTGATAGGAGAAGGAAAGCAAGAGATACTGGCTGACTTGGGTCATGAGTATAGTTAATTATGAAAGTGGCCCCTGATTCCCTCCCACCCACCCCACCTCCCACACCCATCACACACATGCATGTTCTTGTGGTGTGGCCTTGCAGCTCCTCCCATCAAGAGGCAGAATATACTTCTCCACTCCCTGAATCTGGGCTGGCCTTCTGACTTGCTCTGACCAATAGAATAAGACAGAAGTAACGTTTTACAAGTTCTAAGCCTAGGCCTCAGGAGACCTTGCAGCTTCCTCTCTCTTGCTTTTCTTGGGAAGCCTGTGGTCACTACTACGTGAATGAGCCTGGGTTAGCCTGCTGGATGCATGGATACATGGCTCAGTTAACCCCATATGCCCAGCCAACAGCCAGCCATCTGCCAGATGTATGAGTGAGGCCATCCACGGCCAGCTGACTGCAGACATAAGTGAACCTAGTTGAACCGGCAGAAGAACCACCCAGCTGATCCTAGCCCACATTCCTGATCCGTATAATTATGTCCTTAAAAATGGTTGTTCTTTGAAGCCACAGGGTTTTGGGTGGTTTGGTATATACTGCAAATGTTAACTGATATGCAGGATGAGTATTGTTGCCTTTCATCCAGATAAGGAATTCAAGAGCAACGCATGAGGAAGTCTGTCTTTTGACACACTGTGCTTAAAATATCAATGGGACTGTCAAGTAGCCAGTTGGTTTGGAATTCAGGAAGGAGATCTTGCCTGGAAATACAAATCTGAAAGACTGATTTCCATGTGTGAAGAGACTGCCACAGGAGAGCAGGAATACAGTAAAAGGAAAGGAGATCAGAGTGGGGACCCCAGGAACATCACATTTAAGGTCAAGCAAAGCAAGAGTCAATGAGGGAGAGGAGATGTGATGAAAGATAGGAAGATGCCACAGAAGTCAAAGCAATTCCTCAACAGAGTCACAGAAATACCTAAAAAAAAAAAAAAAAAAAAAAAATAGAACTAGTAAGAGTCCCAGCCTTTGGGTATTAGGAAGCCATTGCCAGGAGAGTTTCAGCAAGGTGGTGATGGGCGAACCCTTCTTACAGCTCATTAAAAAGCGAGTGGGAGGGGAGGATTTGTAAACGGTGAGTATCTACAAGTTTCCTGCTGAGGTTGGCACAGAGGTCACCTGCCTGGATCACTATCTGCCCCTTTGCTCCGGAAATCTTTGAGCCACTGAGAGAGACCAGCCTCACAGTCATGCAGATTCTTGACTCTGAAATGTACAGTCACATCAGCTGGGCTTTTTCATGCCATCCAACTAAAGAAGGAGACAGGCACCCTCTAAAGGGAAGTAAAAGGTTGATGGAGGAATTTTTCAAGATGGGAGTGGAACACTTATTCCTAAGTGTATGGAGTCACGAAGCCATGATGATGGATCAAAGTCCTGGAGAGGTTGAGAGGGGACGATATTCACGGGTGCAAGAAAAAGCCGGAGGTGAAAAGATGGAGATTTCCAGATATGAGACGAAAGATTAAGGGAATTCACACTGGGTGACCATGAATCCTCACCTGGGAAGGGAGCCAGTGGTGGGCAGAGGAGTTGAGGACAGTGGGCAATGTCTGGAGTTGCAGATACGAACAGTGAGTGAGCTTGATGACCCATACAGAGCTTGGTGAATGGCACTGAGTTTGGGGACAATAAAATCACAGTGGCATTCTTTAGCATGACTGGGTTTTTCCAACAGCAGGCAACAGCTTGCATGTAGAAGCAAACAAGGCAGTTGGTTGGACTGACCCAAGACTGGGATTCTGTGGACAGATATTAAAGGGCAAAGGATTAATAAGGGCTTTGAGGTTTTGGCAAGAGAGTGGTTAAAGTGATGTATCAGGTTCTCCGCTGGCTAAAAAAGCAAGGAGGAAAGTATGACTGATGAGCTGCGAAAAAAGGGAGAGCAGTATAAGGACCAGGAATCTTGGAAATACATAGGTGAGGGAGCAGAAAGGCTATGAGGCTGTAGTCATGTACGATGACACTGGAGTTTAAGGTTCCAGGAGCAGAGCCATTCCAAACGATAAGGTCAGCTGGTGACTGGGCCACTGTGGGAGGTGAAGTGTTGCAACTCGGAGACTAAGCCACTGGGTCCATCCTCCATGCACAAATGCTGAAGATCACCCTGGTGATGACAGCTGGGGGAGAGGGGAGGCATAAGCCAAGTGTCTGGGCCCTCAGGGGAAAAGGGGAAGTGACAGGGAGCTGATAAGATGACCAGGAGGAAGGGTAGGATACAGTCTCTGGGAATTTCGCCGGGGGCTACAGGAATCACATGGTTTTGTGTGATAGTGGCCAAGTAATGTTCTGGAAGCAACAATGACCACAGCTCCTCTGGGCCTAAGGGGTATGGACAAATGAACAGCCACTGCCCCACTGTATCTTCCTAAGGAGGAATCAAACTGTAGTAAAGGCAAGATTTGGGAAAAGGGAGTTTATACTGTTAATAAACCAAAGGTCCAGAGGCATTATGGAAAAAGCTGTGAGGAGGTCAACAGAGAAAGGAAGTGGGGCAAGCCAGTGAGAAAAGAGAATGCCCTTCATTGTGGAATTGAATCATTATTACTTTTGTATAAGTTTTTATTTGCACAAATATCTCTAAGATTTGTCAGATCTGGGTCCAGACCAGACCAGCAATAACGATGCCTTATTATATAGTTAACATTCCTCTTCCCTTGGAAGTATCTCAGGAATGACCAGAGATACTGCTTAGAGTCCAGACTTACTCCTTGGTTTGAAGTTTAAGTAGTTCTGTGAGTGGAACAAGAAAGATTTTTCTCTCCATAGGTCTCAACAGAACATAAGCCAGGAGGTTTTGTAGAGATAATACACCCTGGAAAGAGAGGAAAAAAATGCTCATTTGATAACCAGAGTTAAACTCTTGACGTAAACTATTTGCTTGGATCTAGCGTTTTATTCTAGCGGCCCAAAGAATTTGAAAAACTAAAGACGAAAGAAGGTCATAATTGATATAAGCATGACCTCTTGACCGATAAGGTCATTATAAAGGTTTATTTTGAAGTTTTCAAATGGACAAAGAAAAGACTGTAATACGAGGTTCGTCTCCTAATAGCCTCCATCTGACATGTAGCTGCTGGGAGTATAAGTTGGTACATCTCTTCTAAGAAACAATTAACACAAAAGTCGTATAAATTTGTATGCCCTTTAACTCAGCAGTTCTATTACTGGGTATGATCCTGAAGAAATAATCACAGATATGCCCCAGGTTTAGTCATAATTGGTGACAACCTAAACACCCAACATTTAGGAGGATGGTTAAATAAGTGGTCCTATAATCATACAATGGAATACTGCAGAGACATTAAAAGGGATATAGAAGCATATGAAATATTACGTGGCAAGTTAGTTATGATTTATTGGGCTAAGATCAGGTTATAAAATTGCTTACACGTGATTCCAATGTAAAAATGAAATACTATGTAGGCCTAAAACAAAGACCCGAAAGATATCCATTAGAGTGGTATCTGTGATTACCTTTAGATGTTTGCATTATGTATGGTTTTGATGTTCCTCTTTTTTCTGAGCCTTTCTAAGAAAAGTCTCCAAAATGAAAATGTATCATATCTATAATAAGAAAAATTAATAATATGCTTTTATCAGTTTCCTAGTATATGATATTCCAAAACAGTACCTTAGAAATCAGGTTTAAATATATTTTTTAAATTAAGTAGTAAAGTATAAAAGAAGAAAGTATTCCCTATTCTTAAAAATGCAGAACAAAAGAAGTATTTGTCCTAATTTTGAAGAGAAAACTCCCTTTTTAGCAAAAGTCCTTTTTGGGTTGGTGCTTAAAGGAATGTTCCTACCTCTATGTTCTAATCCTTTTTGAAACAGGGGCTGCTGATACCTGTGTATTCCCAGAAGGAGTCAAACGTTATTTTTCTTTTCAAATGATCAATAAAGATTTTAGCACCTATTTTGTTCCCTGCACTGTATTTAATGTGAGTCATGCAAATGATGTTTTAAAAAAACCTCAAGGCATTTATAAATCAACTAAGAAAAAGCTGTAACTATTTAAATACAACAGATATAAAAGAACTAATAAGAACAACAGCATTCAAGGAGTGCTTTCTATTTATGACGACTTCTTAAATACCATATATACCCAAATATAAGATCAGGCATTTTCCCAAAATTCTCCCAAAAAGAGGGATATTCAAGTATCTTCAAAGGCGCTCATATTACAGGACATTCTCTAATTACTTTATTTAAACAATTAAGTAATGCTTGGGGAAGACTTATTAGCCTAAAATAACCTCAGTCTATGCTTTTTTTTTTTTAATGCTTTTTTGAGATGCTCTCAGAGATCACTTGACAGAATCAGTTACAGAGGAGGCAGAGATTTAATAAAGATTTCGTCAACCCCACAATGCAAATGTTTAATATCACTGTCACAAGCATTTAAAAAAGAACTACCTAAATGAGTATAATGCATATTTATTTAACATTTACTTTATTTCCGGTGGGTATTCGATGCTACTGTAGTAAAAAAAAAATGGTTTCAGAAGGCAAGCTCTCCTTCCACCATAATGATAGTGACTAAGAGAGCACTTTATAAACATTCCCCAAAATATCATCATACTCAATTTTACTACTACAGTAAAAGAATGAATATGGCCAAAATTTGGGGGAAATGAACCAGTATTTATTTTAATGCACATAAACAGGAGTCAACCTATTGGTTTTTGGAGGGGGTAGGGGTTGCTGTTTGGTTTGGTTTTGTTTTGTTTTAGAAACTTGTTCTTTAAGGCCAGTTTCATTGGGGAAAATAATCCTAAAACTATTTCTAATGCAACTGTTACTAGCAGGGTCACAAAATCAATTAGCAATGGAGTCCTACTTCCTAAAAAACAAGCATTCGACAAACATTGTAAAGATGATTCCATTCCCCTTTACAATTTTTTTTTGGCTCTTTTCCCAACGCTATGTAACCCTTTTAGTCTGACATCACGAAAAGAAAGAAGTAAATAATTTCATTAGCACTGCTGCACAGGCCTCAGAGCGTGTCCCCAACTTCAGAGGCTATGTCACTTTCTAGCTCGGATGACTAATTTTAATCCAGAAAATGTTTAGCAATCCATTAAAGTGCAATAAGATCCAAAATAAAACTTTACGTTTGATTTACTAATTAAACTGTTCTCTTGACATTGTCAACAGAGCAGATTTTAAATGATGCAAAGATCTTAACTCTCAACTAAGTTTGAAAGCAACTCCCCTATTTAGATTACTAACTCACATGATCCCACCTCTGCTAGCTCTGTCCCTATGCTAAGCAAGAGAGAGGGAGGGGGACTGCTGGTGGGAGGACTGTAAACTCGTCCCTTGGAAGACCCTTTATAAACTTCCAAAGTTGAAACAATGAGTAGGGCAGACCCTGCCCCCTCACCTGTTCTTCTCTCTATATAACATTTTTTATTTTTCTTTCTTGGTACTTCACACAATTTGAACGAGATGATGGATAGATCGATGGATGGATGGATGGATGGATGGATGGACGGATGGAAGGAAGGAAGGACAGACAAATAGATGATAGATTGACGATATGTATAAACACATGGAGACGGATACAAAAGAATTTATATATAATATATATTATATATATGTCATGTGATCTATGTCTCTCCCACTAAATTAAAGCTCCTTGAGGGTGGGGATAAGCACAATAAATTGTAGGTACTCAATAAATTTGGTTGAATGAAAAACAATCGACAAAAAAAAAAAAGAACAATCTTGGACAACTACTCCTTGACAAATTCCTTCTGCGCTTTCCTTCTGCCTGGAATGCCCCCTCTGCCTCATTCTCATCTACCCGAATTCTCCCCATTTTCCAAAGCCCAAAGCAAATGTCACTGCCTCTTTAAAATCTTCTGTGATTTCCAAAAGGAAACTCCCCATCATCCAAATGACCACTGCACTGTTACCCACTGCTTTCTTAAAGCACTACCCATTTTCTAACCTTCTCTGCATAGAGGTGAGGTTCCACTTGAAACCCACACCCATGTTGAAGGCAGCAGGTTTTATCCATCTTTGATTTCCCTGTCACCCATCGGTTCGTCCACCTGAAGGTAGCCTAGCATGGTGGCTAATATTAAAACACGGGCTCGGAAGCCAGACATGATAGATACAGATCCTGACTGTACCACTTACTGACTGTGTGACCTTGGTTGTCACTTCACCTCTCTGTGCCTCGGCCCATTTGTAAAGGGTAATATGCAACACTGATAACAGTACCTACCTCTAGGGTTATTCTGATGACAAAATGAGTTGTTCTATGTAAAGCACTTTAAAAGGTTTCTGGAATGTTATAGTAAGTGTTCAATGCAAGAACTCTATTATTATCGACTCAGTCTAATGTATTGAGACTACTATGCACCAGGCACACTGCTGGACTGCCACATCAGTAGGTACTCTATAAATATTTGAGGATTGATGGAGAAGACCTAACATTGACTCAGCTCTTTATTAGTCAAGAGCAAAGGTCTTCCCAGGTCCAAGGTCTCACTTGATCTTAACAACCATTCTAGGGGATGGATGTCATCATTCCTACTTTTATGCAGAAGCAAATGGAGTCCCTTCCGCTCTGAACTGCACGAACACATATTTGATGGGTGAAAAGTCTCTATAGTGTTCACCTCACAAGCCCTCCAACTTCTAGAGATTTTTTTCCGTCCCCTCCTGCAGCTCCCTCAACTTCACCAGAAGCATCCTTTTTAGCATCTGTTCAGCCTGACTCCTGTCATTAGATACATTCTTGTGTGTTTATAATGCACCACTGATTTGTTTCAGACTAAATCGTGGGATCTAAAAATAAAGTGATGTTGAACATATTTCTTTGCATATTAACTTTAAAGAAATAGATTAATCTTTTAGAAATAATCAAAAATGAATGATCCACTCAGCATGTAGAAGTTACCAAAAAATAAAAAGTTAAAATTAAAATTACAACCCCTCAGATTCCCACTTTTCCTCCTTTATCCTTTCTGAATTTATTAATTTAAGTATACACTTCGTAATTTTTCATTTTAAAAATTAAGAGGTCTAGTGAGCCTACAGTAAACCAATCATCTTCTTCCCTGGGGACACTTAAATGAAAGCAGGATTCATTTACTCTCCAAGTCAAATTCCCATTTTCAAAAATGACACTGTAGAATTGTCCTCATCATCCTAAGAGATGGAACAAATAAGAATAAACGAAGGGACACATATAACGGTATAAAAGTTTTCTGAAATTTCAGACATTTTCCAACACCTCTGTCTGTCTACTACAGGCCAGGCATGATGAGGGATCTTGAACTGAAGAAGGCACTCTTCCTTCCCACAGGGAGCTTCCTAAGTGGTAGGAAGGGGAGGTGAAACTTACACATTAACGATGGCAACTCAGGATGGAAAGGATTATGGGAAAGACAGTCATGGGAGTGGGACAGAGAAATGAATTCTTGCTGATGTAAAAATACGACTCATCTATTTGATAAATTATTTAAAATGTTGCCCCCTTCAGAACACACTCACACACACCCATTTTGACAATATACTTCTTTTCTTTCTTTGCAACCTGAAAACACTCTCACTCATGAGCCCTTGGGTGTTTATCTTAAGCCACCAACCAGCCTTGGTGGCATCATTTTTGTCAATTTGATGTCTTCTTATTACTCAGAAAGGTTACATCTGCAAATAAATATACATTCTGGTTGCAACACTGAATAATGAAGCGACCTGCAGTCCGTAAGATGCAGTCATTCCACGCCACATTTCATTTTGGAAGAGGGAGGGCTACAGTCGACTGTGAACAATTACCAAATCATCAATGGAATTCAATAAATGTTGTTTAAAAAAACTAATTATTTGTTACAATAACCAGCTACTACTGCCACTTTGTATTTGGAGGTTTGTAAACTACTTCCATTTGAAATGTAATTGATTCCATTTTTATCATTTGTTCAAGTTTATGGGGTTGTTCTCATCCTAAGAGATGATAACATCTATTTTCAGCAAATTATACATTATAATTCCTCATTCAAAAGCTGTAACAGAAAACAAAATGCTAATTTATGCTGTAAACAAAACTACAGAATCATAATCATTCATTGTTAACTTTAGGGACTGAACTGCTACTGGAAATAATAAATTGGAGCAAAATGTGGTAGGGGGTGATGGTTAAAGTCCTTTTTCTTTTTGTTTGTGCTTTTTTGGCTTGTTTGGTTTCGTCGTCACACAATTAACACACTTTCTAACACGCTTTCAGGCAAGAGATTACATGGATTTTTTGTCTTCTCCCAGATATAAGCCAGACGTTCTTTGCCCCATAGCTACGACCTGCAGCTGGATATTTCAAATCTACAGGAAGATGTGCTCACAAAGAAATCAGAAGCGCACCAAATCAGAAGCGCACCCTAAAAAGGGCCAGGGTATTAGAACCGCACGCCTGCATCTACGTATGTCGTTAAGCTTCCACGCCCACACTGCCCTTTACCCCAGCGATAGCCCCCCTTCTCCGTGCCTCTCCCATATAAGCACCCCTCTGCAGCACCTTCTTGTCAAGGTGATCCTGGGCAAGCTTCCCCTCTATGTCAGGGAATACATGGAACAAACAAACAAACAGAAGTCCGGTAACTTTAATAAATCAGGTCGATTCTTATTAACCAAAAAAGAAGGGGAGGGTAGATGTGGTTCCACATCCCGGACACTGCTTTCCTTAAGTAACTATCTTCAAGTGAAAGACAGTAACAGCACCCAACGGTACTTTCTCTTCCCCATTTTTTTAAAAAAATATAATCCAAAAGAAAGAAAGATGTTAATATGATTATGTCAAAAATGTGAATTGTTTGAAAGGACCAAAAAGTCACACTGCCGTCTTGAGTAAATCACTTTTCTGCTGCCCTTTCATTTAATGCCGTCTGCTGTCCACATTTACCTCTCCGGTGGCAAAGTGTGATCATTGATTTCCTATGGTCTCTCTCTCTCTGGAAGGAAGTTCTGCTTCCTTGATGATGACTACAAAGGGTAGGTGACCCCATTCTCATTCCAATGCAAACCCAGCACTTTTACACTTCCACTAGGGCCGCAGGAACGTGCAACTAGACAGAGACTCTTTGCCCTCTTCGCTGAGACTGTCTTGCTGTAACTACTGACATTTAATGTGTTCCCTCCTCTTCCCACAACTGTATTTTAGAAGATCACGATACAAGTGATGAACCACTAAAAGGCATTAGTTCGTGATGGACATAAATGTTAGGTGCGTGATTTGGTACAGAAGACACATGTTATAACGTCGCCATGACGAGAAAGGTAAATCTCAGTCTAAATCGCAAACACAGCTATATACAGAACAAACCCAAAATGATATAAGTTTGCTTATAAAAGGAGAGTGAGTTATGCCTCAAATATATATATATATATACATACATACACATACCTATACCTATACAAGCTACGGTCTTGGTGTATCTGAATGATTATTTATAAAAATTATTCTATTCGTGTACCTTAAAATTACATTCCTTCTGTACAGTGTTATCTTCCTGACGCCCACATACATTTGGAACGAGCCCTCCACTAACTCGTAATTATCTGATGTTGGGAGCTGGCAATCTGAAGACCCTCTCTATCTCTCAACCTGGATGAACCATTCAAACCGAAAAGAATGGTAAACTCGAACATTTAGTCCATCACCAAGAAACAAAAAAAAAGCATCAGGTAGTTAAGGCTGATTTCGCCAAAACGAAAGACTTCAACTCATTCCCAAACAGAATTATACCTGGTTATATAAATAACCAGGGGGGGAAAAAATAAGCAAACTTGGACAAGCAAAGGATTTATTCATTATCTCATGAAGCTGGCAAATGACTGACAACATAACAAACTTGCTAGAAACGTACCTGTGGCCACACAGCATTTTTCTGTTGTACTGGAGAGCAAGTCTAGTGTGGAGAAAGAGTAAGGGGGACTCTGGGCTCTGAAACCAGACTGCCTGGAGGATGTCCCAGTCTGGCCCCTAATTAGCACTGAGGTCTGAGGCAAGGTACTTACCCCTCTGTGCCTTATCTTCTTCATCTATAAAATGGGAACAATAATAAAGGTATCTAGCTCATATGTTGTGGAGATTAAAGGAGTCACAGACTTTTAATTTGGAACAGCGTTAATCAATCGTAGCTATTGTCACTGTACTTTGGTTCCCAAGTTTTAGGGTAACAACACTTTATACAGAAAAAAGAACAAGACTTTCAAGCTTGTACCTTAAAGAAGCTGCCCTTGCTGGAAGATCCACAACAAATCCAAGTCTCTTTTACTTTTCTGTCTACCTAGGAGAAACCCAATGTTGGAAAAACTGGGATAAGGTGAGCTGGATTTAGAGGTAGATTTCTAAAATGTATTTGAAGTAAATATATAGAAATGCACCTAAAAACTAGTTTGCAGTTCATACACTCACCTTCAGGGAAATTAAAATGTTTTTAAACAAAGAAGCCCAGTTTATATTTTTCCAGCTTTAAGATACTGGCTTCCTAACAACCTTGTAAACGGAGGACGGTCCCAAGTCTTGGCTCATCTCCATGGATCCAAGCAGTGTTACCACTTTAAGAATTATGAAATACCCAGAAAAGAGGGGGAAAAGTATTGAATTCTTTACGGTACTCGGACTGGATGGAAAAGAAGTGCTCCTCAGCGGACTGTTTCTGCTTTGGCTATCTATATTCATGGAAGGAGTGCCAAGCCCTACCCCTCACCCCCCCCCAAAAAATAGGCAGTCAGCACAGCGTTCAACAACTTACCCAAATCCATTAATGCTTCTGCACTGAAACGTCTAGCCTGCTTGAAAAGATAGAGTGAGTACAAAGAATTATAGGTCTTGGCTAACAAAAGTCCAGGGCTGAATTCAAAACAGTCACTGTCTACTCTGAGAAGAGAGTGTGTGTCCTTATAAGGATGCCATTTTCCATTTCTAGTCTGGCAAATTTGAGGGAGTGGCAGAGGGAGGGGGTTAGGAAAGAAAAACTGTTAAAGGCAGAGTCGAGTCTGCTGGTGATGCCTTTATCACGAACTCAGGTTTAAGCTAGACCCAGTAACCAAAGAACTGGTCAATCGAGTGAATAAAGTCAGATAGCTGGCCTTGTGGACACCCAAGCAGTCAGCTAATTGGCTTCATTTTTCACTTTCAGTTGATTACTTCAATATCATACAGACCTGGCCTGCTTCAATTTGGGCTTACAGAGGGACAGCTAAGAAGGTGACCCAGGTCCCAGCTGCAAGCAGTAATGACCAGTGCGCAGTTTCCTGATGGAGACGGAAAGCTTCGACAACTATAGGAGAGACTCGCAGGTTGAAAAAGCACAACATAAAAAGATAGAGTTGGGTTCTGGAAGCTTGCACTACTGCCATCCCTAGGCGTGAAACTGTAAATTAAAGAATGGTCTGTTGTCTGCTGCGCTGAGCCAAATCAGAGACATTTCGTATACGCACTTTAATTGGGGTTTTCATTCTAATTGAAGAAATAAATTCCACCTAAGCAGATGCTCCCCGCCCCCCTCTCACTATGGTATGTTTTGCACATTGGCAAGTGGGTGCAAAATTTCTGCAACATGGTCCCTTCAGATATAAGATGGAATTTCCCAGTTTTTAAATGGTAACATATTCGGCTCTAATACACACTGGGTTCTCTCCCAAAAAATCACCCCAATCCACCCTCCCCCTGCTTTAATGATAAAATGTCACAGAATAACTAAAAACCTTCCAGTCAGCCATGATTCGTGTTTGGGTTTTTTGGGTCTGTTTTTGTGTTTAGTAAGGAATAAAGGCACCAGTCGTTTCCAAATTTCCAGGTCTCTGTATAAAGAACCCCCATTTCCATTAGTTTTTTCACTTGCTTGTTTATCACCAGAGGTGTCATAATCATGTTTCTTGTGAAAATGAAAGTAATCAAACTGCCTTGTGATTCCAGGAAAAGAGCTTCTTAGGGAGACATGCCTGCGTTCTACTGATGTTGTAAAAAGGCTCTTTTACATGGTATTAGATGTTGAGAGCATATCATATTGATCTAGAAATAAAAAGGTTGTTTGTGTTTTTTTTGTACAGGGAACCCTTACCTTCATAAGCACTTTCTAACACTAGGAATAGGATTTTATTTTTAATTGAGGTGGAGTAAACAAATTGTATTTGAAGAGCATTGCTATTTTTAGGGAATGGAAGATTTGTAAGCTTTTGGGCAGCGATTCAGGTAAAAATCATGAATAAGTTTCACTCTTTCAAATTTGGCCCAGGCCTCCCCCTTAGCAGCCCTGCCCAGAGTCCAAGATGAGAGTTGGGGTTGCCTTTGTTTAATTAATGCTTTTTCTCCTAAGGAACAGTTAGGAGCAGGTTTCTTAGTCATTTAACCACGCTCAAATGCTGAAATGCAAACTGGCGATCGATAAGAACCTAGGTCCTTATACCTATATATTCTTCATCCCTGAACATGGTGATAGGGCCGCGATGGAAGCCGCAAGTCCTGGTAAGACTCACTGCCACTGCCTGGCTGCATCTACCACCAGAGATTAAAGCGTCGGTAGCACTTTGAGGGCACCTTTCTCTAATGATGTACATCTCTCATTTGTTTCTGTACTTTATCTTAAAGTTCATACCGCACCAGTGGAAGAAGAAATCAATATTTCAAATAATCTCCCTTTCCCCACCATACAATGTCACTGCACTAAGAGTAGCACGCCACCCGGTACCGGCCTGTGAGCTAATCATCCTCCACAGAGCAGCGCCAGCTGCTTTGTCAGAAATTCTTTCCGATTTTCTTAGCAACATGAGTCTCCCTTTCTAGAAGACAGATCTTGCCTTTTGGGAAAACGCTTTTCCAAATCAAGTTAAACTAACTTTACCCGAAGAGACCGATAGTTTTCCTCTTTTTAAAACGCCACCCCCGCCCCTTCTCTGGTTCTCTCCTTCCTTTACTCCAATCCTGCCCGCACCCCTCCCTCTCGCCCACCTCCTTTGGTTTCCAAGGAGTTTGCACGTGATTGCCAGTCTTGCAAAATCGGGCCGTAGCCCTTCGCTTTTAAAGGCTCTCAAACGACTTGCTTCCCATCTCGTTAAAAGATGTTGCCAAACCTCCCATCGCTGTAACGCTGTATCTCTGTGAGCTTCCTTACACCCAAATCTCCTTTCTCTCTCCCTTGGGAGGTAAACAAAGTGCGGGAGTTTCGCGGCCCAGAGGTGCAGGTCGGAGGTACGCGCCTAGAAACTTATCCTAACGCAGCTGACTCCCGGACTCGGGGGCGCGGCGCTGCCAAGGAATCCCTAATCCCGCCCCGGCTTGTGCGGGGTGAGTGGCTCAAGCCTTTCCTACACCTCTCGGTCCTCAAACACCAGCTGGGGTTGGTTTCTGACTCATCGACAATCTCACACACACACGCGCGCGCGCACACACACACACACAGGCGCGCGCGCGCGCGCAGGCGCGCGGACGCCCGCTCCTGGAGAGCTGGAGTTTGCCGAGCCAGAGGGATTGTTGGCTCTCGGCAATCCGGAGCCGGCGCCGGGAGGCACGGAGAGCACCCGAGGCAGGGTGGTCTGGAGAAAGCCCCCAGCGCCTGCCTCGTTCAGCCGAAGTACCCCTCCAGTTCCCCAATCCCAGCGCCCGCCCGACCCCCTCGTCAGTTCCTGCAAGTTTCTACTCCCAGCGGGGCCTCCCGTTTCTCGGCTGCCTTGCCTGAACCCCCAGTTCGAGCCGCCACCCCGCCCCCCCCGTCGTCCCCCCTCCCCCACACCGCGGCCCCCGCCTTCCAGAGCTCCGCACCCGGCGAGCTGCCGGCACGCTTCCGGGGAGCGGCCCAGACGCCCCCACCCGCGGCGGCAGCCGGCCGGTCTGGCCGGAGCTCGCCGCCGTCTCCCGCTGATGCTGTCTCGGCGGCAGGAGCCTCTCCGAGGCTCCCGGGCCGCCCTGCTGTATTATTCACTCGGATGGCCACGGCGCTTTCTGGAGAGCCCACGCCGGAGACGCGAGGTCTTGGCCCGGCGATTACTAGTTCGGCAGTCTCAGTTTCTTGGAAACTGGGGGTGTTGCGGGGGCGGCGGAGCGCATTTTTCTGTTGTTTCGCTTTGGGGTATTGGCTCTTTTGCCGGGAGCTCGCAGGAGCGCGCTGCGCCCCGGGCCCAGGAAGGAGCGCGCCAAAGCCGGCGAGTGCGGCGGGCAGCCCGGCTAACGGCCGAGGCGGGCGGGCTAGCTGAGGAGGAGAGACGCCGCGGCGGCTGGGCAAGCCGGGCAGAACAGAGCTCTTTTCCTCGACGCCCCCCAAACCCCGCCGGCCTGCTCCCCCCGCGGCGCTGGCTCCGCTGGGCCCGGGAATCCCCCGCGCCCCGGACCGCCCACCGAGTTGCTGCTGCCTTTCACCATTGCTCCTTCGCCTCGCCTCCCGCCCCAACTTTCCCCAGCCTGGACTCGCGCGCGTACACACACACACACACACACACACACACACACACACACACTCACACTCTCCTCTCCCTCGACTCCAGCTCCACTTCCCCGTGTAGTTTGGAGATGACAGATGCCTGTAGACTTTCACCAAACAAGCGGTGGGGGCAGCAGACTACAACAGTTATTTAATTAAAAGGCATTTTTCCTCTCTTTCTCGCTCTGGCTCCCGGAATAGCTTCTGAACGCCTAGACCCTGAGCACATGCCTGTCTCTCCAGGTTACCAGTGGCCCACTAACACCCATCTCCTTCCACGCCCCCCCCTTCCGGCGTCTACCCCCAGCTCCTCCGCGCCCCCCGAGCCACACCGACAAGCACACCTCGAGGCCGGCGGCGGGGAGCGTCGAGGGCACGATGCAGCCGGACTGCATTGCACTGTCATCAAAGTTAAGTGTGTTTGTGGGGTGCTTGTGCGCGCCGGGGGAGGCTCGGGGTCACGGGCACTGGAGCATCCACTCTGCCCCCCTCCTCCTCGGGGTCAGGGGACGCCTCCACTTGAGACTGCAGCCATTTTAGGGAAAGAGGTGGCTTGGAGCCCGGGGGGTAGTGGAGGGGGAACAGCACGTCGCGGGGGACTCAGAGCTCCGCAGCCCCTCGGCGCAACTGGAGGGCGGGCAGGCGCCGGGCGCACAGGGGCGCGGCGCCCGCGGCGACTTGGGGAAGGTTGCGCTCGAGTTCCCTGGTTTTGCCTGGAGTTGTTCGGGGTAACGTGCCGGCTCCTACCTCTCTCTCCCGGGTTCCCGCTGGGCTGGAAGGTTGGGGCGGGGGGTGGGGAGAGGTCTGGATGGTAGATTGCACAAGGGAGGGACGCAACAGACCCTGGAGACTGGAAAGCTAGTGCTGGGGGAAGGCGGACACCTCCTCTCGCCGGTTGGCACAGACCCAGACGGTGCGACCCACTTGGCCCCCCCAGCCTCCCCACCCCCTCCCGAGCCTCTGCTTCCCCGCCGAGTGCCAAGTGAGCGCACGGCTGGGGGCACGGGGCGCGACGCCGACCGGCACCGAGCCACCCCTTACCTGGTTGGAAGGGGTTTCCCAGGAGGAGCCGTAGTTGTAAAAGAAGGAAGAGAAGAAGGTGTCTTCCGACAGCCCGCAGCCCGCCATGCTCTGGATGCAAATAAAATGAGGAAAGAAAAAAAAAAAAAAAAGCACACACACAAAAGCAACCAAAAATTTTCAAAATCAAATTAAACCAATAAGCGAAGAAGAAATTCTCTCGAAAAATAAAGAAAAGGAGGGGGAAGGGAACGGCAAAGGGAACGGAAACTCTCGGCGGTGCTCCCTCTCCGGCTGAGGAGGGATGCTCGGGCTGCCGCTGCCGCTGCTGCCGCTGCCGCCGCCGCCGCCGCCGCCGCCTTCTCAAGACGGTACCTAGAGAGGTTCGTCCTGACTTGAGCAGCCGCCGCCGCCGCCTGTGCCGGCTGCGTGTGTGCGCGCGTGTGTGTGCGTGTGCGTGTGTGTGGTGTGTGCGCGCAGAGCGAGAGACCGCAGGGGAAGCGAGAGGGCGAGAGAATGAGCGAGCCGGGATGGAGGGCGCAGAGGCAGAGCGGGCGGGCGTGTGCGCGCGGGGGTGCGTGCGTGTGTGTGTGCGCGCGTGTGGCTGGGTGTGCGTCTGTTTGGGGAGCTCACTGGAGAGCCGGGGCCGTCACGTGGGTGCGCTGACTCCGCCGGCTGCCGGGGACAGCCTGTACTACAGCCACGGCCACTAAATAAGCCCTCGCCGCCAGACCTTTGCAGTCCCCCCAGGCCGGCGGCCAACCCTCCCCGCGGGTCTGTGCGGGCCCCGGGACTGCAGGGGGCGCGGATGCGGCGGCGGGCAGGTGGGTGGGTGGGGAGGGGGTCGCCCCAAGCCTGGACTGGGAAAGAAAGATACCGGCGGGGAGGCACTTGTCCCCCGCTACGCCCCGCACCCTCCTGGCCAGCCTTCCTCACACCCTCTTTGAAGATTTTTTTTTTTTTTTAATTCCTAAAATTGCTTTCCCGTGCAGGGACCCCTCTTACAGCCACGGGGAAATTATTTTCACACAGTTGCTACGTCTCAATGGGTTTTTTTTCCTTTCCCGGTGCTCCACGTCTCCCGCGCGCGCGCGCGCACACGCCGACACACACACACACCCGTGGCCGCCTCCTCCCATCCCAAATGCAAACCCACTTCCTTTTGCTGTAGTTAAGCTAAGTCAATGCTACATCAAACTAGGCTAGGCTGAGAGAACTGGAAAGTGGATTTAGGGGACAATACTGCCCCAGCAGGAAGAAAGGCTCTAGTTTGGCATTCTGTTGATTTAACAGTTTAAAACGTAGAAGGATTTTGTAGCTTCTGCACTGAAATTCAGGCCCCTTGAGTCACAATTCTTTAAATGGAGCTATTTCCTTAAGTCTATTACATGCTATAAAACTGTAAACTGATAACCCCCGCCCCCAAATGGTATTTTAGGACCAAAGCTTTCTCTCAATTTTAGTAATTGAATATCCAAGAGGATTTTTTCTGCAAAAAGCCATTCCTTACCTGCTCCCCCCCAACATTTTATAGATATTCATAGTAAGTAAAATTCAGATAAAAGTCCGCGTATCGGTGTAGGGTGCTCCTACAAGTATTTGAATCCTTCCAGGACAACTTGAAACAACCTGTTATAGACAATTTATACTGTTTTCTTTCTGAATCCTTTTTCCAAATGCTGCCCATTTTTATTCAAACCAATCGTGCTTTTCCAAGACTCCACACTTCCTCTTTTAAATTCCCCACTTGAGGTCGAAATCCTCTGTGAAATCAACATTTCCACAGCAACCCAGTGATGTCACAAACATCGGCTCATGATTTCAGAGGGAAAATAAAGCAATAGAAAAGGATCTCTCTAGAAAGACAGCTTCTGTTTTCCTGCAAATGGCATTGCTCCTGGTAGCGATTCAGAAAACATATTAGATTTCTGGTTAAATACCTGTTTTCTTTTTTCTGAGATTAACTTATTTTTCAAAGATATGTCAAATGATCTTAAAAGAAATAGGTCACCATCCTCTTTCCTGGGTTCGTGAAGAATGGTGTTTCAAATCAGTGGTCTCTAATCACACTGGCCACTAGAGATTTTAATAAACGGGAAAAAGATGTTTTTTTCTAAAAAATGATGGCAGAAAGAACACCGAGAGATGAAATTTAATGTACTAACTTCAGATCCAAACAATGCTGACTGACCTGGCTTCAAAAATACAGTCGTTTTTAAGGAGTACTAGGCCCACGGAAATTCTATTCGCTTATCAAAATTAGTGCTGATCTCGCCAATATTGAAGAGAGGGGCTTTTCCTCCATCGTTCCTTCTATTGTTTCCTGGATCTGCAGGCTGGGAAAAAGAGGGAAACAGTTTTCATGCCGTCCCGCCTTTTAACCCCCTGCAGTCTCACGCTTATCAATATTAAACGTAAAGGGAATGGAAAATAGAAATGAGGCCCAATGCCTGGGATTTCTTACTTACACTTCCTGTCTAAATAGGTCCTTTAGATAATATTTCCACAGAGCACTATAGAGATTTAGTCTGTAAGGTGTTTTTCATATACATTTTATCTCAAGTTTACATTCTATTCCTACAGCCACTTACTGTTTCCCTGGTTTCCCCCCAGGTCCCACCTCCACCCCAAGGAAAGTTAATTCTGTCTCTGTGATCCCCTTTCCTATTTGCTGAATGAATAGGTTTATTCCTTACAACAATCCTGGAAGAATCGAGACTCTTTAAACCCATTTCAAAGATGTGGAAATAGGCTCAGATATGCCAAATAACTTGCCAAGGTCACCCAGTGGCAAAGTACTGGGAAGTGAACCCAAACTTTGTGACCACCCCCCTCACCTATCTCTCACATCCAGATCTAACTGAGCCCATCAGAGCACTGCTCTTACATGACCATATCACACATCCCTCCAAGAGCAGAGTCAGTGGTTTTACCCTCTAGCTGCCCAAATTGGTGGTGTGTGTACATCTGTGAGACGTGTTCATTTAAAAGTTGATTGCACGTTCACTAGCTCATCCACTCTTCATGAGGACCCTGTTAGGAAGCTATTATTATTTTTGTTTTAGAGGTGAGGAAACAGAGGCTCAGGGAAAGACTCTGATCCCCATCCTACCCAGCTAGTAAGTGGCAGAGCTAGGTCTTGAACCAAAGATTTCTGGTTCATGACTTCTCTTTCCTTAAAAAATAGTCTTTCCCATCTCCAAACACACAGGAAGATGGGTATATGGATCCACTGAGCAGGCAGGACCTACAGAGACATCCAGGGAGGGAGAGGCAGGAACATGTGGAAAGAATCTCCTCTGAGCACCAAACAGGGGAACATTCGTAGACAGAAGTCTGGCCTCCAGCCACAAACATTTGGCTGCCCTCAAATCTCCAGCTCTTTCTTTTTCCAAACAGGGGAGGCCCAAGGAGGGTCACCTGGATAGGCTTCTGATGAAACACCTTCCTCTCTGCCCAGCTTGTCCCTCTCCCAGGGCAGCCCTGCCATCTTGAAAAAATTCTTCCTTGGTAGGTTGGCTCACCAGGTATTAGCACAGTAACGTAGAGGTTTGTTTGCTAGTTCCCAAAAACATAAAAACAAGCCACCCCTTCTACCCCCACTGGGGCCCAGAACAGATGGAGACAACCCCTTGGGAAGTCGGGGGAGCCACAAGCTCATTGAGAAAAGATCATCCCGGCTACCTTGCTAACTCTTTGCTCTGCAGTATTCAGAGATACGAAGATGGAAACCGCGTTTCATTTCCAAACCCCCTGTGCTTGGTTCTCTGAAGACAAACCAAACTTCTGCACGCGTTCCCCTGTCATACTGCCAAGTCACGATTTGTCACACTGCAAATGTGTGATTTGTTAAATTGACATCTTTCCATTAACAAGAAAATACATCTTTATTCGTAAACACTTTCCCCCCTAAGAAATGTTTTGCATTCATTTCATATTGGAAATTGGTTAATAGTCCATATGATGCTGGGGTGTTTTCCTTGTTTATAAATGAGTTGCATTAACACTCTCATACCACTAGGGTGTCATTTAGTGAACGGTTGCTCCACTCTGCAGATGCAAGAGGCCAAAGTGTGGTGGATGAGGATAAAAAATGGTCGTTTTGGCAAAAACTGCAGATGGGAAGCAGATGCACAGAGGAAGAAGATTTCATTCAGTCTTTTTCCTTTATTAAAATGAAGTCTGCTAATCTGTCTTATTTTAAAAAGCCCTCTGAATACAAACTCGTGTTAATTCCAGGCACAGTGGAAACCAAAATCATCCCTGCCTTCAAGAAGTTTACCGTCTTGGGACTTCCCTGGTGGCGCAGTGGTTAGGAATCCGCCTGACAATGCAGGGGACACGGGTTTGATCCCTGGTCCAGGAAGATCCCACATGCCGCGGAGCAACTAAGCCCATGCGCCACAACTACTGAGCCTGCGTGCCACAACTACTGAAGCCCACGTGCCTGGAGCCCGTGCTGCACAACGAGAGGAGCCACTGCAGTGAGAGGCCTGTGCACCGCAATAAAGAGTGGCCCCTGCTCGCCGCAACTAGAGAAAGCTCGTGTGCAGCAGCAAAGATCCAACACAGCCAACAATAAATAAATTTATTAAAAAAAAAAGTTTACAGTCTCAGCACGTGTTGTTTGGTCTACCAATTGGTTTAGTTGCCGATTTTCTTTATAGTTGTTTAAAAATTTACATTCACTCATCAAAATTATAATTACCCTGGGGAGAGATTAAAATTAAGAAGTAGTGAGACAAAGAAAAGTTGAGAGGGCAGAGGGATGGTATAGCAAGAAAGAGACAGGGAGATCCCGTGGAAAGTGCAGAAAGAAAAGGGCAGGAAGAAGGATGCAGAGGTTCATGCAAAACCCAACTACGGCAGAAAATGAACCTCAAAATAACTATGACAATAGTAATAACAATTGTGTAACGAATGCTGACAATATGTCAGGCATGACGTTAAACGTAAGGCAGCCTTACTTGGGGCTGCCCTGACCAAAGGGAAGTGCATTAAAGTGCAAGCTGTTTATTTGGGAGGAGATCCTAGGAAGCATAGGTAGGGAAGTAGAAGTGAAAAAAGAAGTGAAGAAAGGATTAAAGCGGGCAACTATGGGCAACCAGAGCTTAACGCCACTTGGGAACCTCTGGGGGCAGTGGAGGAAGCACCCTTCAGAGTTACCCCACTCGAGGGCTGAGGGCGCTGGGATACGGATCCGTCAACTCCTCAGCTGACGGCTGCTCCCAGGTGTCGTTAACTCCCCAGCACGTCCAACCTGCAGCAAACGTGGGCAAAGTGGGCGCCGGCAGCCAGAGCAAGTCCTCAGGCAAAGGGATGCAGAGACCGCTGTTCGAACCTGGGGCCACATACTTGGAAATGGTAAGGGCTGTGGGGCTATGGGTGAGGCACCAAGAGCATCTGCACCCCAAACATTGACTCATTTCATTTTACAAAAACCTTTTGAAGTGGGAACATTTCCACTTTTCCCTGAGAGAACATAGTCTAGGAGAGTAAGAAGGGGCATCTGTTGTTTTTACCCAGTTAACTAACATCAGTTCCCTCTTCTGGTAACAGCCCCCTGCTTTTCCTTTGAGGAGCATTCCCTCCCCTGTCTCATTTATCTGACCTAAGCCCCTCACTCCAGGGATGCGCAGGTGACCCAAGCTGACCTGATAAGAGCACTACCTCAGACTTTCACTGTACCTATAGGACTATAGGAGCTGTAGAAGTGTGTTCTTTCTGCTGGGAGAGCAAAGCTGGGAGGATATAGGCCTGGAGCTCTTCCAGGCCCTGTTACACCCACAAGAATGAACCCAACTGCTTCAGAATGAAGCCAGCTCAGAGGAAAGCCAGCACTGAAAGGAAGCACCACAGATTCGTGACTTACATCCTCTGAGCGACTGGATCCAGCCCAACCTGAAGCCAGCCACCGCCCTGGACTTTCCAAGTATGTAAGCCAATAGACTCTTCTTTAATTATACTCCAGTTGGGGCTAAATTCACAGAAGTTAAACAACTTTGCCAAGATCATACCTCTAATGAATGTGGAGGTAATATTCAAACCCAAGTAACCCTAATTCATTTTGGTGCTGTGGCCCATGTTCTTAGCTCATGCTCTACAGTGGCGAGTAGTATCTACCACAGGACAGAGCTCAGAGCCACAGCACCCTCCTCATTGTCTGGCCCTCACTTGGAACCTCTTTCCTTCCAGAAGCAGCTGCCAGTTTGTTTAAGAGGATGATGGATCGAGGTGTATCTTGGCTGTATTTGAATTGCTTGTTCCATCAAATCATTAAAAGCGCAACCATGTGTTAATGATGGTCACTTAAGAAAGGCTGGAGCGGAAGTGACAGAAAGCTTAAAACGAAAACAGAGTTAAGAGCTTCAGTTTTTTGATGAGCCAATCAGGACCCACTTATGGACAATTCCAGTTTTAGTCAGGACTCTTGGTTGTAAGTGACAAAAACCCCACTTCACTGGCTGAAGCAAAAAACAAACAAGTGAAAACTTTATTGACTAACCTAACTGAAAAGACCAAGAGTAGGGCTGTCTTTGGGAAAGGCTGGATCTCTGCAAGTCTCAACCTACATCAACAACACAGTTTCTTGGTTTTACTTGCCTTTGGGTTGACCTCATTCTCAAGCCTGCACAAGAGCCTCCAGCAGCGCCTGGCTCACCTCTTCCTTTTTATCAGTAGTCCCAACAGAAAGAGAGTAGACAGATGCCCCTCTCTCTCAACAGTCCCAGCAAAAAATCCCTGAGATTTCAAATCACTGGCTCTGATCGGGTCATGCGCCCATCTTTGCGCTAATTATGGTAGCCAGTGGGATACAATGCTCTGACTGACCGGACTTGAGTCACATGCCCATCCTTGGCTCTCTTGATGGAGTCAGCCCATGAAAGCATGTGAACTGAGACTGGAGAAGATGGGGTCCCCCAGAGGAAAGCTGGGGCACATATTAGTAATCTCCTCTTTCTAGAAGAATGATGATTGGCTGTCAAGCAGACAGATACGGCAATCATCCACAGCAGCACTGTGGTTGACATTAGAGAAGACTCATGACCTCGTCTTAGTCTTTAAGGAGCTCATACTATGCTCAGAAAAAAAGGAACATTACATGTAGAACAACAAAGGAAATATGTAATAATAAATGAAGTGAATTGCAGGTTCTTATTTGCAGGCAACAGAATACATGTCAATGCTTTAAGCAGACAATCTGAGGAAATTCATATCATTCCTGGGAGGGCCAGACAATTGGGTTCGGATGCTACAAATAGGAACAAAGCAGACAGAAAAAGAAGTGATATGACAGTAGGGACTGGACATCAGAAAACTCTACCACCCACTGTCGCAGAAGAACAAAAAGTCTTTGCCACCTCATTGGCCAGAACACCTGATCTCCTGCACTTAGCAGCCACCAAACATTGCTTACTTCTGCCTGTCAGTCCAGAGCAGGTGTGTGCACTTGGGGGGCATCTTATGTGCAAAGGGGTCTGGGAAATGTAGTTTTCCACTGTGTGGCCTCCAAGTACCAAAAGGTTAATTAGGAGGTGTGGCAATGGATACTGAGTTAATTTACAATACCTGCCACAGAGCAGATGACAGGAGTTCAGACCGAGAGTAGATGATAAAGGCTGGACTCAGATCACCTGTCACACTGTTTTGTCTGACTTGGCTCTGACATTTGCTAAAAAATTAGAGGATCTCGATGCCAGGGGATAAGATGCCCATAGAAGCCTGTACTCTTCAGACCACTCCTGGACCATACCTGCAAGTCCTGGGTGCCATCTGAAGACAGATGACGGCACATTGTGTCTGTCACTGGGAGGCAATTAGGAAGAAGTCTTGACCATGATGTATGAAGAACAACCTGGACATCTCCCTCCCCTTCGACGCCTATATCTACTGTTTCCTCTCCTTAAACCTTCCACTTTTCTCCAATTCTTCCCCATCACTCTAGGCCAGGCCACTTTTCTCTTTCACCAGGACCTTACAGTAAACTCCTTTCCCTTCCTTTTGTCTCCATTCTTGTTTTCTACTTACCATTCAAACAGAATAAGATTTCAAAGCACAGGTCTAATCAGGGCCTCCCTTCAGTGGCTTCCACTGCTCTATGGATCAAAGCCCAAATCCCGTAACATATACCCACTATTACATATAAAATAGCTAAGCAACAGGGACCTGCTCTATAGCACAGGGGGCTATACTCAATATCTTGCAATAACCTATAATGGGAAAGAATCTGAAAAAGAATAAAGTTTTAAAAATATATATGTACATAAAATGGGTAACTGAATCACTTTGCTGTATACCTGAAACTAACACAACACTGTAGATTGTTCAGTTGTAAACACTTCAATTAAACAAGTAGTAATTACTATTGTTTAAAAAAGCCCCAATCCTTACACGGGCCCCTTCCAATTCCTTCAGTCTAACTGTCCTCACCCTCTCCAAGTCTGCCATGATTTTCTATGTTCCCGTGTGGCTTAAGAAGCGACAGGAGCGGGCTTCCCTGGTGGCGCAGTGGTTGAGAGTCCGCCTGCCGATGCAGGGGACACGGGTTCGTGCCCCGGTCCGGGAAGATCCCACATACTGCGGAGCGGCTGGGCCCGTGAGCCATGGCCGCTGAGCCTGCGCGTCTGGAGCCTGTGCTCCGCAATGGGAGAGGCCACAACAGTGAGAGGCCCGCGTACCGCAAAAAAAAAAAAAAAAAGCCACAGGAGCCCTGACGATCAGATTCCTACCACATTATCTACCCGGTCTCATCTCAAGTCCCTTTCTCCTCTGCTCCTCCTCACGTCTCCCAGCCACACACAACTTCAGTGCTGCCAACACTGATGCCCAGAGACATCAGATTCTCCACATGGGTGTAGCTTTGCCCCTATGGCTCCGTCTGCCTGGAATGCCTTTCCCACCTTTCTGCCTGGCAAAGACCTCAACAGCGAACTTGGGAGTCACCTTTTGGGGGAAAGCCCTTTGTAAGAGTCCCAGAGGAAACGACATGTGTCTCTCTTAGCCCTGCTCCCACCATTCCTATGGTCCACTGCCCACAGGCCGGTCTTTTTCTCGTGGATTTTCCCACCTAGCCCAGGACCAACTCGATAAAAGTTGACCGAACAAGACCAAATAAACTTTTTTTTTTTTGGCTGCATCAGGTCTTCGTTGCTGCACGTGGGCTTTCTCTAGTTGTGGTGGCTTCTCTTGTTGAGGAGCACGGGCTCTAGGCATGCGGGCTTTAGTAGTTGCAGCACATGGGCTCAGTAGTTGCGGTGCATGTGCTTAGTTGCTCCACAGCATGTGGGATCTTCCTGGACCAGGGCTCGAACCCGTGTCCCCTGCATTAGCAGGTGGATTCTTAACCACTGTGCCACCAGGGAAGCCCCAAATCAACTTTAAAAAAAAAAAAAGTCATCCCTCTACACAGAAAGCAGTAATAAAGAAAATGTTTTCTACTACCACCTTGAGACTTCAATTAATGTGCTTTTCTGCTCGTGAATCCTTGCTTCCAAACAAACAGAACCTGACAGCCCGAATTAAATCATTTATCTTTCTAGGTCTCTGCCTTGGCTCTAACACTAGTGAAGAAGCCTGATATCTCATAAGAAACTGGCAGAAACAAAAGCTGCAGCCCGGTACCCTTGACTTCATCTGGTTTTATAACACATACATACACACGTGCAGGAGAAATGTTCATCTCCAACTCTTTTACCTAGGCGGAATTAAACGCCAAATTATCAGACTTGATCATTGCCAGACTTGTTTCCTCCCATAAACCCTAAAGAAGGGTGTGTGTGCGCGCGCATGCGCGCGTGCGAGCGCCTGCTCACGTGCACGGCGACGGACCACTTTATCCGACTCCATCCGTGAGTTACACAGTGCAAACAGCCTTGGCAGTGAAGAACACAAGCAGAAATGGAGAAAACTTCTGCTTAATGTTATGTTCCAGTTCCTTCGTATACATTGTAATGGCTTTTGACTTAGAGTGACCTCTGTGTTTCCAACCATGGGCCAGTGAGGAAAGAAAAGACCATTTTCACTCTGCCCTGTATAATTAAAACCTAGATGAAGTTTTTTCCCCCCCGTTCTGCTTTTAGAGCCAAACAATGCTGGTTTGCATTCCATCATCATATATAAACACCCACAGGCCAGGATAATTTACCTTTGCTGTTCTAGCCCCTTAAATCAGGGCACCCTGAACTGCATTTAAGCATATCGGAAGGGCCTCTGGTTATGGAGCCTGCAGTATTTATCTTTTTTTAAATAACAAAAATATCCTCTTTACAGTCTACTATTTGGAAAGAGAGAACATGGATACAGGCACTCCATAGATAATCCTCAAATCAGGTCTATGGATTCAGACATCTTTCTTTTTCTTCAAACCTTTGTCTTATAGCTGCTAAGTAGCCACTAAAGAGAGTGGCTTGGAGGTCGCTTCTACCAGCTTCCCCTGCTGAGATCTGGAGAGTGAGATCCCAGCAAGGAGTAAGAAGTATCAGGAACGGTCAGGGGGGCAGGCAGGCTGTGGGGGAGGCCTGAGGGACGCTGCACAGCACGGCGGGTTGACCAAGGTTTCTCAGACTTAACTATGTATGTGAACCACCCAGGGACTTTGTCACAGTGCGGATTCTGGTAGGGCTAACTGGGGCCTGAGATTCTGCATTTTTCTCGCAAGCTCCTGAGCGATGCTGATGGTGCTGGCCCAGGACCCACAAGTCAAATGATGAGGCTTTTAGACCTCAGGCTCCCAGTCAGATAGGCCTGGCTGGGAACCACCTCCTTGGTAGCTGGGCGCTCTGGGACAAATTACTTGACCTCTCTGGGCCCTGGATTCCTTATCTGTTTAACAGTGACGATAGCAACCTAACAGGTCTGCAAAGAGGATTAAATTGTGGAATGCATGTGAGGGGCTGAGTGTAATGCCTGGCATGTCCTTAGCGACAGAATGGAGACCAGGGCCCACCTTCCCCACTCCCCGGGAAGTGTGCCTTGCCCATTCTAGTATTTCATTCTTTTTAGTATTCAATGACTTTTCTTGATTTTATTGTCTCATTACACAAAGTAATACATGTTCGATTAAAGAAAGAAGATGGGAAGGGAGGTAAAGAGGGAGGGAGGGAGGAAAGAACAGAAGAAAATAAGAAAAGACCTATCCCTATACCTCCAGTCATATGTATACACATATCTTAACTAATGGAATTGTATTGCCCATCTCATTTTGCAAGCCTTCATTCTCACTTGTTATATCAGGGTAACAACAGAAACAATAACGGTCATAACAACAGCAAGAGCTCATCTCCATTAGGCTCTTACTATGTGCCAAACACCCGTCTTGCACACTAAGTGCCTGAACTCATTAATTTTCACAACTCTTTGACATGGACTCTTATCAGCCTCATTTTACAGACAAGGAAACTAAGGCACAGAGAGTGTCACTTACCCAAGGTCACACACCGGTCAGTGTGGAATTCAGGTTGGAAACCAGGCAGCCTGGAAGCACAGCCTGGGCCTTTAATTCCAAATTCTGTACCCTTCATGGGTTCACCCTAACATGCTGTTTTATTGCCTGATTTTTTTTTCCCACTTGCCACATCGTGAATATCTGTTCATGTTATTTCATATTTTTGCACAACATCATTTTAGGTGACTGCTAAATGGTAGTATTCCATTGCCCGTTTTACAGATGGGAAAAGCGAGGCCTGGCTGCTCGCTAGAGGGCAAACAGTAAGAGGAAGAACCATGCCCCGCCTGGGGGCCTAGGCCCCGTGCGCCTGAGCATGCCCTCTGGTCACAGAGATGCTGACTGCGCACCTACCACGTGCAGGGAATGTGCTGGCCTCAGTGGAGAATGGAAGACCGACAGGATTCTTACTCTTATGGCCCTCGCTGTCCAGTGAACTGAGCCATGCAATAAACTCAGTCATTTTTTATTTGGACGAGATGATGTGAGATAACTACGAGAGAAACAATTCTACCCTGTGATATGGCAAATGGAAGGGCTGGTGATCATTTAGGAAAACTGAGGAGGTAAGATTTGAAGTGATACCCAAGTGACAAGAGGAGGGAATCACACAGTCATCTAGAGTCAGGTTTATTTAAATCTCTCAACGTAAAACAAAAGCTTAATGGTAACCCTAGGGAAGGGTACTCAGAAGTGTCATGTCCCTACAAAATTCTCATAACATGTAAGAGTGCACAGTGGGAACAGCAAGGCTAGGGGCCCATCCTGGATCTGTCCTCCATGCAGCCTTAGACAGTCTCAGTCACCCCATCTGCAAAATGGGCTTGGGACACTTACCCGAGGGCAGGGGCAGGGCTGCTGTGAACATGAAATGGAACAACGTGGGAGACATGGGACACTTTAGTTGCTGTTGACCTTGACACTGAGTGGTTGACCTGGCTGTTGAAGGGTCAAATCTGCGCTATTAAGACATCAATATTCATCAATAGTAGAATAAGGAGATTCCTGAGACCTCACAAGCTATACATATCTGGGAGCATGTTGGGCATGGACACGTGTCATGATTAAGATTCAGATAATCCTTCCCACGTTGTTTGCTAAGTCTCACCACCAGGGCAGCTTAGGACATTCTGAGTATTGACTTTGGCTTCTCGGTTAATCTGTTTACTCTGGTAAACTGAGGGAGAAGTCTAACTAGGGTCCCCTGAGCACCTTTGACCTCTCTCAACTCCCAGGTGGTGTCATTGCTGAGGTAGAGGCCCGGAGGGAGGTTGCGGTAGGGATTCTTCCTCACACATCTTTGCTCAGGGCAACAAATAACACTAACAACGGCCACTACCGTGCGGGCTAAACACTCTACATCCAGCGTCTAACTTCATCCTCTGACCTCTTGTCCTCTCCATTTTACGGATGCGGGGACTGAGGTTCCAAGAGGCTAAGGAGCTTGGCCAAGGCCACACAGCCAGCCAGGCAGCTCGCACTGTGCCACGTCCCTTCCGCATCCCCAGGCTGGTCCTCACAGCAGGGGCTCAGCCTTCCCTGCTCAGGGACCACTCCCCCCCATTTTTCCCTGGTTAACTCCGATCTCGTTTGGATCCCAGCGCTGTCACAGTGAAATGGCCATATCGTGGGCACTCCAAGCCACCTGTCAGAGCTACAACTGCACGCCGTGCACACGATCATGGGCTTCCTGTACAAAGTCGGGGTTGAGCCCAGCTCAGATGTCAGGCATCAGAGCTGGAGCAAGTGCCACCTCTTCCCAGCTGAGCGCTGGGCAAGTTCTCTAGCCGCCCTCCACCTCAGTTTCCCGGGCTGTAACACAAGGAACATAGGAATCACGACCTCATGGGGTGGCGGCAACGATGAAATTAACTGATGCTGCTGCATGGGAAGTACCCCGCAGGTAGCACCCGTAGGAAGGGGGAGAAGGCCGACCCCCCCCCTCCCCCGCCCACCAGGCTCCACCAGGGCAGGACTGTGCCCGGCTCAGCAGAGCAGGCCTGCCACCAGCATCTGGAGAACTCAGTGAGATACTACGATCATCATCCCATTTTACGCACCAGCGGTGAGTTCCTGCCCAAGGTCACCCAAGCTGGTGGAGGGGCCGCGCTGAGCCTGGCCCTGAATCCTGTGTGCGTCCCCTCTTGGCCACTCCCCGCTGCCCTTTCGGTCTTTCCTCCCGTCTGTGGGGTAAGAGGCCACAGCCTGGGTGGGAGAGGTGGCAGGGGTGTCGCGGAAGCTCAGAGGGAGGCCCATCCTCACACCCTCTCCCCAGCATTCCCACCGCCCCGCCCCCGAGCCCGCACAGGGACCATGAAGATTTCACCCGGACCCCGTGGTTCCGAGCAGCTGGCAGCAGAGGAGCTGAAGGGCACTCCCGGGAGGGGGACAGAGGGGCCCGAGGCGTCCAGACCTCCCCGCCCCGGGCAGTGGGGTCTCCCGTCAGGCCTGGGGCTCCTGGGCACAGGACGAGGACAGGGGACCTCTCAGCTGTCAACTGCCCTCGTGTTTTTAACTTGTTCCTTCATTTCCCCAGGGCCTCACATGTGGCCTGGGCCTAAAGATCTCCTGTGAAAGCTCCACCAGGGGTGTTTTCTGTGTCTTTAGAGGAAGGACTAACCCAGCCAGACCATCTCCATTCCCCTCCTTTCACCCCCTCAGACCAGACCAGCCCAGCCTTTTTTTTCTCTTGAATTTAAGAGCCTTGCAGACACAAAGATCCTTTTAGCTTTTAACATATTTAATAATTTATTATTTATCTGATATTTTGGTAAATGTATTCCTCAGATCGTGCCTCTGCCTCTCCAGTTTCCAATTTGCACCTACCTGACATGGTTTATATTACAATCCATTGATGCTCTCAAGGCAGGGTTTCCTCTTTTAACACTCCTTTATAGCCCTAATGAACTTCTATGCTCCATTTACTCAAGAAGACAGTTCTTTCCCCCTTTTACATTTTCCTGCTCACAGGCATACAAATCATATGTGTCACTAATACAGTGCTGGTTTTCCCTGCGTTGCTTCTTTTTTTAAACATGTTTGCCCTTCAGCCTGCTATTAACCAGTTTCTTCCTACTCTGAAAAACTTGCTCTTTTTAAATTTCATCATTCAGTTTTTTTCCTCGGGGATTTTACCCTTTATTAAGAAGTCAAAACCAATTTTGGAGCGATCATAGATATCAAATAGTCTCATGAATCTTTTGTATCCTCCACTGCTCCTGACACAGGGGTGGGCACACAGCAGGGACACTGTAAACACTTGTTGCAACCAGGATGGTCGACAAGCGATTTTTGAAAGGCAGGGCGGTGCAATGGCTAAGTACACAGGAGCGAAATCTGACTGCGTGGATTGGTTTAAATGCTCATTTTTATCCCACATTAGCTGTGTGACCTCAAGCAAGTTACTCAAAGGCTCTGTGCTTTAGTTGCCTCAGCTCTAACATGGGAATGAGAGTCATTCTACCATCTTCCAAGGTTTGTTGCGAGGATTAAATAACTAAAGCGCTTAAGATGGTTCCTCACCAAGCAAGCTCTGAATAAACAGTGACTTTTGTTATCACTGCCTGCCGACTGTTTGCAACTTTCAGATATTATCGATTACCTTGGATCACAGATAGAATCAGGCAAATCATACTTCTCCCCTCCCCTCAAAATTAAGAACCACACGTGATGAAGGTAATAAGATCTCGTTCCTTATTGTCTACACGGGATTCAGGTGTGTGGAATGGCCCCTCTGTGTGACCTCAAGGCCAGCATGTATAAAATGGGAATGATGCGTCGTCTCTTGCTGGGGAAAACGCCCACAATCCCCGTTCTCAGATCTATCACCTTCATTTAAATAATTTCTCGACTCGTTCGTCCAAAATGAATTGCCCACATACTAGTTCAGAACAGTTGCTAACAAGCCAACGGAAGCCATCGGTCGTAAGGATGGGTCGACTCAGGTGGCAGAGGCAGAAACGCCCACTAGGGGGCGAGCGCGTTCACTCCTCGTTCCCTGTGGTGGCTCAGTCCCAGAACCGGCTCCAGCCCCTTCTCTGTGTGCACTACCGCCTATAATTCCCCACTGCCCAGCTCAGGAAGCTGTATTAACTCCATATCAGACCTGAGAAATCTCAGGCTAACCTGCCCAGGATCACAGCGCTGAGAGGAGAAACTGCAATGGAACCCAGATTTCTCTTACTCTACCAGGCTGCCCCCAGATCCCAGAAGAAGGCAGCCCTCGGCATTGCCCGGAGGAAGTGAAGGTGTGCAGACACCTGAAATGTAGACACTGACAAAATGGTGGGTCACACGCATCTTCCCCCCAAAACGAGCACAGGATTAGGCCTACATTTCCCAAAGTGTGTCCCATGGAACATAAGTCCTGGGAGGTGCTCTGTAAAAAGGGTCTGTGAAACATGGCAAGTCTGTGAAACATGGCATTCACTATTCTGTCTGAAATACAAAGTACACATTAGTTTGTTAAAGGTTCTGATAAATCCTGCAGTAAAGAAAACTCTTTGCTTGACTTTGTTTAATTATTAGCATTTCCCTGGCCTACCTGACATCTGGGTTTTTATACACATATGACATCTTTTAATGTTCACTTTGACAAATGCTGGTTTTGGCAAATAAGGAGCCTAATGAAAGTGAAGAAAAGGAACTTTACACACGTGAATAATGAACTGATACAGATGTCTCGAGGACAGAGGAAAATGTGTCCAAGCAAGATACTCATGGAAAGTCTGAATTATGAAACAAACAGAACCAAAACCATAAAGAAACCTAAAGTCTTTATGATATTGAAAACCATTTCAGCATTCAGGACGACTCCCAAATATAATCCAGAAGACAAAATAAAATGGCAACCAGGTTGCTTCACACCATGGGGTACAAAACCTCTATTTCATTAGTTCATGCTCAGAGCTAAGATCTTCACATGGAATGATCAGATGTTTGCTAAGACTCTGCAATGAATGGCTTAGAAAAGTACAGTCCATGAAGCATTATTTACACTAACCAAGACATGGAAACAACCTAAGTTGTAATGGCTTGTACATGTTTCCTTCATGAGTCTATAAGCTTCTCTTGCACATACCAAGAGCCTACGTGCTATGGTTGGGCAGGACAGACAAGCACCACTGCTGGGAAGGATGGATGGATAGATGGATGGATAAAGAAAATGTGGTATATATAATACAATGGAATACCATTTAGCCATAAAAAAGGAAATCCTGTCATTTCCAGCAACATTGATGGACCTTGAGGACAATCTGCTAAGTGAAGTAAGTCAGACAGAGAAATTCAAATATTGCATGATTTCATTTATATGTGGAATCTAAAAAACAAAAAAAGTAAAAAAAAAACCAAAAACAAAACCCTCGAAGAGAAAGAGATCAGATTTGCGGCTACCAAAGGGAGGGAGGGGCATGGGTGGGGAGGAATTGGATGGAGGTGGTCAAAGGGTACAAACTTCCAGTTATAAGATACATACTGGGGATGTAATAGATAACATGATGACTATAGTTAATGCTGCTGTATGGTATATTTGAAAATTGTAAAAGAGTCCTAAAAGTTCTCACCACAAGGAAAAAAAATTTTATAACTATATTAAGTAATGGTTATTATGTAAACTTATTGTGGTAGTCATTTCACAATACACGTATATCAAGTCATTATGTGGTGCACCTTAAACACATACAGCACTATATGTTGATTACAGCTCGTTAAACTGAAAAACAAAAAGAATTTAAAGCAGTATTTAAAGGATTACTCAAACAAATTCAAGAGAACCTGAAATAAATAACCAAATAAATAAATAAAAGCATCAAAACACACGAAAAAAGAAAGAGGAAGGAAAAAAAGGAAGAGGGAGAGAAAGAGGAAGGAAGGAAGGAGGGAGGGAGGGAAGGAAGGAAGGAAGGAAGGAAAGGAAAGGAAAAGAGGGAGGGTAGAAGGGAGGGAGGGAGGGAAAGAGGAAGAACAGTCCACAGGGACAGATGGTGAGACCCACGGCTGGCTCTGAAACCTGCCTTCTCCAGTTCAGTGAGAGGCCAGCAGAGACAAGTAAGGAACCAGCTGCTGCTCCACAGCTGGAGCAGCTGAAGGACTGACCCTGAGTAGACCCGTGGTCAGCACTGGAGCCCAGCAGCTTGTGCTGACCTCATGCCTCAGCACATACAATAAAAACAACACTTGCTGTTCCTGGTGGGTTAAAGATAGGTGCAAATCCTTTGATACTTCTCCTTTTAGTAGGTGTGGTCTAATTTCCCTTCCCTTGGACCTGAACTGGCCCTAGTGACCTGCCTGACCAAGAAAATGCAGCAGCAAGAATGTTCTGGGACCTCTGAGGCTAGATCACTGCAGCTTCCAGTCTCTTGGGACACATTCTTGGAACCTAGCCCCTCTTCTGTAAGGAAGACCACGCAGCCACGTGGAACTCCAGCTGAGCCCCAGCCGTGTGAGCGAGCCATCCTGGAAGTGGATCTGCTGGCCCCAATCATGCCATCTCAGCCATGGACTAGCCGACGCCACCCAGCCAAGTCCTTCCCAAATAACCTGACGCTCCATGCACGGAATATATGGTAAGATGGTTGTTTTAAGCCACTAAATTTGAGGTCATTTGTTAAAAAGCAATAGATAACTGGAACACAATTTTATTGAGCTACTACTATATGACAGGTGCCAAAGTAGGTGCTTTGTATGTTATCTCCTGTCATTTTCACTAGAGCCTCCATGAGGTAGGTATTTAATGATAAATATGTGAGAATAAGTTTTGTCCTTGGGTGAATTAAAAAATTCACCCAAAGTCCCATAGGAACACTGTGTTGTCTGTCTCCAAAATCTTTAATGACTAGAAAACTCTTTAGGGGAAGAATCCACGAAATATGCTAGGGATAAAATGGGTGGGAGAAAAGCAGAATGAATGGTGAGTTTGTGTGGGTGCAAGGGAATACACCTCAGATTCTGGCCTAAAATAAAAATAAAAGTTGTAGGCAATTGGAGAATTTTCGTGAAAACACGCACTCCCTCTGCCTTCAGCTTTATCACTGCTATGCAATGAAATCGGAAAATGGAGGGAGGGAATATTTTCACAATGTTAAAGATTTTTTTCTTTTAAATTACCAAAGCTAGCACACCGACTGTGCCCTGACGTTTGTCTTTAATAACAGCACCCATGGACGTAGCATCTACTACAGGTAGGCATTGCTTCAGGTGTGTCACCTGTCAGGTAACCTCAGGCACATTTCCTTACATTTTTGTAAGTGCTTTGGAGTTTATAAACCACGTTTACTCACATGCTTATTTCATCATGCGAGCAGATGCTTTTCCTGGGGAGCAAACAGAGCAAAATGAATCAACAATTAATATTTATCAGGTACCACCTATGTGATTGAGAAATATGATCTTCCTTGATTCTCCCTCCCCACTAGCTTATTTCCTTTGCTTTCTTACTTAACAGTTTGCATTGTAATGGCTTGTACATGTTTCCATCATGAGCCTGTAAGCTTCTCTTGCATATACCAAGAGCCTAAGTGCTATGGTTGGGCAGGACAGACAAGCATCACTGCTGGGAAGGATGGATGGACGGATGGACGGATGGAAGGAAGGATGGATGGAAGAACTGTATGCATAGTTAAGCGGTTAAGAGTGGTTAAGACCTGTGGAATCACCCAGTCCTTACTACATTATTGACCATGTGATTGTGGGCTAAGGACTTAACCTTTCCGAATGGAAATACTATTACTTACTTCCATAGAGCTACTGGGGATTAAATGAAATAATAGATATCTCTCACAGTGGCTGATACACTATTAACTCTCAAAAGCAGAAGCTGTGAAAGGAGGAGGGGATGCTGCAGAGGGGGAAGAGCTGGAAGGACAGGAGGAAAAAGAAGTCAGCACAGGGAAATACCTGCCTACTATAAGAAACAAGCAGATGTTTCTGGCCCCTTCCCCTACGTATTTACATATAATGTGGTATCTGCTTTCTTGTTTGACCATTTCTTTACTAACTTGCTGGATTGACAGAGGCCGCCCAGTCCCTCTGTAAAGCGTGCTGACGACGCCCACAGCCCATGAAATGCTCAGAGCTGGTTTGCTCCACTTGAGTTCGCCCACATATTCCCACAAACTGAATCAATCTTTTGTTCCCCAAACCTGTGGCTGCCAGTTTAATTCATTCGTACCACAGATATTTGAGCACCTGTGATGTGTGGGCACTGTTCTAAGCTCTGGTGAATAAGACAGAGAAGGCCTGCTCTCAGGGACCTTCTATTCCAGTTATACGTCTTTGATTTCATAGTTTAATCACACATTATGAAACCTGTGGGAAAAAGAAGTCCTTGTTCCTATGAAAACCAAGTGAAATGTTTTGCCATGATTGAGTGGATGCAAGTTGCTAAAATTGCTGTTGAATCTGGTGTGGGCCAGATGACCAGACAGTGTTGGGAGCATTGGTAAGAATCCAGGATTCTGCTTTGCAGGTGTATTAAAGTTCTTCCCAGCCTTTAAAGAAGCCGAAAGCAGAGGTTAGAGATGACATATTACTTCAGCGTATGGCTTGTGCAGACAACAAACAAGAAACTCTAATCAGACCTAGATAGCAAAGTAGGAAGCTGGTGAGGCAAGCGAGGAACGCAGGGTGCAGAATCTCAGGAGGACTTGCCCCCAGCACCATGCGCATACAGGGTCGGCACCCCACAGTGAGTGCCTCCTTTTATTTTGTGCCCGAAGTGCCTAACTTGCCTTCCCCCTGGGGTCAGCCCGGCCAGGTGGTCTCAGATCTACGTATGTTTTAAGTTAAAACATTGAAGGGGTATAACGTTCTTAAATATCCATCATTTTATCAACCAACCAACTGGTTCCAAGCTTATTGGAAAGGAGAGCTTCTGCGGTATCAAAAATATGCATTCAGCTGTACAATAATGGCAAACATTTATCGAGTGCTTTCCACGGATCAAGCAATGTTCTAAGTGCACTGTGTGTTAACTCTGTTAATCCTCTGCTTTGTTCTAGATACTACTGTTATCATTCCCATTTTGTAGACAAGGAAACAGGCACTGCGAGCTCAGTTGCCTAGTCGCAGTGTCTGGCTGCAGGGTCTGAGACAGCAGTACTTACTCTCAGAGGCCACATGAGTCATGTAGGGCACGACTACCCCTGCCCCATGCTCTACCACCAGCCCTGTCCAAACAGTCGGCAGGGTTCCATCTCCCTGGCCAGAGTGATTGGCTCAGGAGTGGGTATGCATCCCAGCTGATGCATCCTGAGGCCAGGGCTCCCAAGAAGAACCACTGTCTTTTCAGTTGAGAGCTGCTAATGAAGTGGATGAGTTAGCTGGTGGTGTCCCCAAGAGGAGCCTGAAAAAGCCAACAGAGAGGAAAGCAGAGGCAAAAGGAGGGGAGAGACTGAGTCCCACAGCCATTGTCTGAGCTTTGGATCGAGCGCTGCCTAAAGCCAATGTACCCCTCGACTTTTCCACTGTACAAACCAATACAGTCCCAGTTTTACTTAACCCTATTTGAGTTGGGTGTTCTGTCGTCTACAACCAAATTTTTTCTAATTGAAAATTTTCTAATCGCAATCCTCTTTCCTGGATACTTTGATCATTGAATGAGTATTTGTTGAGAAATTATTAGGTATCTGGTCCAAAACTATATGCTCAAAGGGCGATTATCCAGTTTAAGACAGTGTCCCTGCCTACCAGGAACTTACAGTCTCACTGGGAGAGATATGCCCACCCTACCCACCCCAACTCCATCAAAAGTTGGATAATATTAGAACTGCCTCAAGGCAGTATGTGCCAAATGCAAGGAGGGATACTCACTGCTGAGGAAGGAGTGCACTGGAGTGGCCTGAGAAGGTAAGGATGGGTCTTGGAGGACAGGGAAGATGCAGCTAAAAGATGAGTAGCACTTAGGCAGAAAGGAACAGAAGTGGTAGACCCCAGAAGCAGACGCTGAGACGACAATGCAGTGTGTGTATTTTATTTGGGAGATGAGCTCTGGAAATACGGGTAGGAAAGCGGGGTCAGGGAAGAGAAGGAAGCCAGTAAAAAGGGCACCATCAAGCTCATTACTGCAAGGGCACGGAGCTCTATCCAGTGTGCAACATGCTCGAGAATCATCCCAGCTGAGGAGAGAAGAAGGTATTTATCCGCAAACTTTCTGCCCGATACTGGCTCCAGGCTGCTCCTGGGGCCATTACCTCACTGCTGGAAAATCAGGAAAAGCCTGGGCAACCAGGCACAAGTGCTAGTCCCACAGGTCTGCGACAGTCACCATTCTGCCTGACTGCCTTTGCACTGAGCCAGGACAACCAGGAGTTTTGTCCCCAACTGTATCATAAAACCTGTCAAGTGTCTTACTGAAGCCTGGGCAGTTTGGGGCCAGCGGGGAGTGGGTGAAGGGATGTTGGGGAATGGGGTACTATTTTTGTAATGTTAGCGCCCAGGGAATGTTTCAGGAGTCAACATGGCAAAGGCAGAGAGTGAATCCAGACCGTCTCCCCAGTTCCCTCCCAACTCTGCTGATCTCTGATGCTGAATTAGGATGAAACAAATCTGCTCCTCCAGAGAAGCCCAGGTGAGCCATTTGATCAGAGACATTGGATTCACCTTTGTCCTCTGCCCAGCACAGTGGCCCAAATCCCCACAATTATGGTTTTAAAAAGCTGCTGGCCTTGGACAGGTACTTCTTTCTCATTTGCAAAGTAGAATTAATGCCAATTTCTTGTTGGCAACCCACAGTGTGTTTGAAGCATTCCTTGATTTAAGCAGAGTGCCTGCATTTTAATGAAAGATTCAAGGAAGAAATCCACAAACTACACTAAGAATACAGGTGAGGGGGGAATGTCATTTAGGAAGCCCTCGAGTGAGAGGATTCATATCACAAGGAAGATCTTTCCTTCTTTCCTTCATTCAACAAATATTTATGGAATCCCTACTTTGTGCCAGGTAAAGTGAACGAAACAAGCTTCTGCTTTCATATATAAATAAAAATATATACGAACATGTACGTATTGTCAGGTAATTTGATGCTATGAAGGAAAATAAAGCAAGGTAAGGGGAGATACAGGGATAGGAGTGTGTTACTTGAAAAAGGCCTCTCTGAGCAGGTGGCATATGAATAGAGAGAGACCAAGGAAGGTGAAGAAGGTGGAGGAACCCAGGCAGGTAACTGGGGGGAAGGGCATTTTAGAAAGAACAAACAAGAAGACATTACCATACTGGTTTATAGCTTTTACATAAAGCATGTGATGCAGGTTGCATTAGCTTCCTATTGCTGCTGTAACAAATTACTACAAAATTAGTAAAATAAAACACATTTATTAGTTTACAATTCTAGAAGTCAGAAGTCCAAAATGGGTCTTGCAGGCTAACATCAAGGTGTCAACAGATCTGTATTCCTTCTGTAGGCGCTAAGGGAGAACCTGTTTCTCTGACTCCTCTAGCTTCCAGAAGCCACCTGCATTCTTTGGCTTTTGGCTCTTTCCTCAAATCAGTCCAAACTCTCTCTGCCTCAGTCATCAAATCTCCTACTCTGTGAGCCTCCTGCCTCCTTCTTATAAGGACCCTTATGATTATAGTGGACCCACCAAATAATCCAGGATAACGTGCTCTTCTCAAAATCCTTAAATTAATCACATCTGCCAAGTCCCTATTGGGACGTAAGGTAATCTATTCACAGGTTCCAGGGATTAGGACATGAATGACTCGTGGGGGTGGGTCATCATTCAGCCTACTGGTGTACAGCCAACGGTCATAATGCTGGGACCCCTGAAAAGGATGGCAAAATGTTAACTGTTGATGCAGGGAAATGGATACATGGGAGTTCATTACAAAACATCTATACTTTTGTACAAGTTTGAAAAATCCCATTAAAAAGTCTGAAATCTTTTGAGAAGGACCAGCTGAGGTTTAAGGGAAAACCTGGCTTTTGAATTAGAAAATTTAAGATCTATTTGCACATGAAGACATGTTCTAACTCATGAGTAATCAGAGAAACGCAACTTGAAATAATGAGATATGAAGATGGCGAAGATGAGAAAGTGGAATGCCACCAGCTGGCAGAGGCGTGGGGGGAGCGGAGCCTGTGCGGCCATGCTGAGAGCAGCACGGCCCTGCTCTGACCTGGCGCCCAGCACAGAGGTCCGCACACAGGTGCACAGGGCGAGTACAAGGAAGTGTTCCACGCAGCTTCGTTTACGGCAGTGCAGAGCTGGGGGCAACTTGTGTGTCTGTCACTGGGAGCGTGGGTGGGTAAACCGTGGGGCTTGCAACCCACGGAGCACTATGGCGTAGTCAGAAGCAACAGGTTTGATGTACCCACGGCAATAATGGACCTTAAAGGCATCAAGTCGAAGGAGGAACAAAGTAAGAAACAAATTCTCTGTGAAAAGTCAATTCAAAATACTGTCCCACAAGACAAAAGTCCTCATTTGGAAAGACACATATAAACTAGGAAATGGGACTTCCCTGGTGGTGCAGTGGTTAAGAATCCGCCTGCCAATGCAGGGGACACGGGTTCGAGCCCTGGTCCGGGAAGATCCCACTTGCCGCGGAGCAACTAAGCCCTTGCGCCACAACTGCTGAGCCCGCGCTCTAGAGCCGGTGACCCACAACTACTGAGCCCGCGTGCCACAACTACTGAAGCCCGTGCGCCTAGAGCCTGTGCTCCGCAACAAAAGAAGCCACCGCAATGAGAAGCCCGTGCACCGCAACGAAGAGTAGTCCCTGCTCTCCACAACTAGAGAAAGCCCGCGCTCAGCAACGAAGACCCAACGCAGACATAAATAAATCAGCAAACTATGGCTCTCAGGTCAAATCTGCCCTTTGTTTTTGTAAATAACGTTTTATTGGAACACAGTAACCCATTCGTTTAAGCATTGTCAGGGGAAGCTTATCTGTACAAATGACGGTAACATGCCATACACTAAGGGCTTGATTAACTTAACCCTCTGTGCCAGAGGTTAAAAAAACAAAGAAGGTGGTAAGAAGATCTAGGCTTGAGTCCTCACTAGCTAAGAGAGCCCTGGGAAGTCACTTTTCCTGTTTGCTCCTCAGTTTTGACTGTAAAAATGGGGCAATATTCATCTTAGAGACAATATACCTGCAAGTGCCTTGTGAATTATAAATGGCTCTTCAAATGTGAAGGCTTCTTAGTATCAGGGGTGGGAATGGTATCGCAAACATGTGTCCTCCTATAATCCAATGTTGTCTTCTTCCCAGACTTCCTACTAACAGTGTCTTATCCTTTCTCTTCCTTGCCCACTCTATGGAGACACTAACGATAAGGAAGTAACCAGAAGGGAAGGCAAAGAGAAGGGAAACTGCAGACCAACAGGATCCACAAATGGGAAGCAAGCTGGGAAAAAAGTTAGAAAAGCTTATCAAGGGGAGATGGGTTGGACCTGACTGTGGCCACTGTCCAACAGGCCTCAGAAGAGAGCCGACTTATGACGTAATATCGCCTCATGACATCTGACGTAGAGGGATGAGGGAAACTGGCAATTTCTGGTAACAAGGTCCAACAGCTACCATTGCTTAGATGCTGAGCACAGAGCAGGCGTATGCTGAACACCTCACGTACATAACCTTATTTATCCCAAGTACCTCGTACCATGATCCCATATGACAGATGAGAATATTGAGGGTATTAAAGGTTCAGTAATTATTCCAAGGCCACAGAACTAGGAAGTGGCAGAAGCAGTTCATTCAGCCCTCCCCACAACCCTACGAGGAATCATCACCACCGCATAGATGTGAAGTAACACAGCTGAAAGTGTTTGTGGCAGGGCCTCAGAAGAGTGACGCCAAACGTCCCAACTTTCACCACCACTTCAAAACGTCTCCCTGAGACCCAGGGCCCAGAGGACCATTTATTAGAAAAGCCCGTTTGCTTTCTCATGCCCTGAGCCATGCCATCCAAGAGAATATTCTAAGAAGTAAAAGCAGACTTGAGCGCTGCCGGAGACCTACCTGCGAGGGGCTGAGCAGCCTGCTGTGCACATTCCCTTCCTAAAGGCGTCCAGCTCCTTGCTGTCGGTAATTGAAGGGAAGGCTACCTGGTGTAACTAAGAAGCTGAAATTTAAAGGGGAGATGGCAAAAGATAAGAAAATCAGCTTTGGAGGAGGGAACAGGACCCTAGGCCTAGTCGTGAGAACTTGGGCAAGTCGCTTCTCAAACTCTGTCAAGTTGGGTTTGCTTCTTTGCAAATGGAGACCTTCTTTCCTGCTTGAACCTGACCCACAGTTCCCAGTCATTTAAAAATTAATCACAGTAATAATCTACTGGGTACTTGATCCTGGGAAGGGACTATGCCCTTTTACATATACTATATAATTTTATACTTAATACAAACGTGTGAAGTAAATACTAAACTATCCTCATTTTATAGATGGCAAAGCTTAAAGTAACGTCCTCTGTCAACTCAGGATTTGAATCCAAGACTGCCTGACCAAGAAGAGCCCATGATTTTAACCCAAGGTATCTAAACCCTAAATTCACATTAGAACCAAATGGGGAGTTTTGGGGAAAAAAAAAAAACAACCTGATGTGTGGGCCCAATCTTAGAGATTTTGATTTCATTGGTCTAAGGTGGGGCTGGGTTGAGAACCACTGGCTTAACCGTATTACAAGGCAGCCCCCTATTAAAAACTGACCAGCTGCTCATGGTGCCCATTCCACGTCCATGCACAGAAACGCACCAAGGTGCCTTAATACAGCTATATAACAAACTAACATAAAAAAGCTTCATAATGTGTGGTACGTGGCAATATTCTCAAGCAATTAAACTTGGCTCTTAGTTATTCATACTACTTTATATAAATACACATGAATATATTTGGCTTTGCAATTTTTTAAAAATCTGAATTTGAAAGGTGTAGCATTCTGATAGCATCATTTTAGGCTGCTGGGTTTTGTTGTTGTTTTTCTTTTTTAAGGAAAGATACAGTAATATAAATGAGGAAAATGAATCAAGCAATAAGAGAGAGCTCTGGTAAAGAGAGTCCAGCCAACATTCCCACCCATACAGGAGTCCCAAATTGCAAGGGTGACCCTTAGGGTTTTGTTATGTAGAAGTTTACATCAGGGTGACTTTTTGCAAGGTCAGTCAGTGAGGAAGGTCAAAGTGCAGTGGAGAGACTTACATTTTCCCTTTTAAATCCAGAATAAGAGTAATTAATCCTTAAGCTGTGCAACTAGACTTCAGCAAGTAGGTACTCCTCGCCAATTTCTAGCTTTAAGCTGAGATTGTCACTGTATATTAAAGTTGCATTCTGCGCTCTCAAAAACAATTTTCTCACCTGCTTATTAGCTAGCTGTGTGACCTGGGCCATTTAGTATCTCTCAGCCTTACTTTCTATATTGAGCAGTAGGAATAATACCCAGGGTTCTTCCCGGTGTTGCTGTTAGGACAGAATGTGTTCATCTGCGCAAATCAGTCTAGCACATCGGCAGGAAGAGAGAGGGGCCTCACCAAATATCAGTTCTCCACCTTTCCCATGAATGCTCATGCTTGGTTATTGGACATAAGGCATGACTCAAACATATCCTTGGAGGATCTTGGAGCTAGCTTTTTCTGTTAAGAGTTCCGAAGTTTGTTTTAAATACAATCACAACTGTACCTTCACCATAAGCCTTGTTGATTGGATTAGGCTTATGCATCAAATAGCACAATCTCACATAAGACCTGTAAGTGTTGTATGTTACCTGAGTCAGGATGAGCTAAATATATTGTAGCAACAAAGAGTCCCCATACCCCAGTGGCTTCTACAAACGTGGGTTTATTTCTTGCTCATTTCCATCTGGGGTCAGCTGGGAACTTTGCTTTGTGTGGCCTCACTCTGGGACAGGGCCATGGCAGAGGGAGATCAGTCAATGGGAATCACACACTGACTATGCTCTTAAAGCTTACAGTCTCACTTCTACACTGGCCTAAAGTGAGCGAGTCACGTGGCCATACCTAACTTCAAGGGAGATGAAAAAAACTACCACCTGCCTGGAACCAGAAATATTTGGAGAATCACACTGATGACCACCACAGGGATCTTACAGTTTACAAAGCATTTGTCACAATGATTGCCCAATTCTCAAAATATCCAAAGTAGCAATTAATTAATTATATGTGATAATTCAATTATGAGGAGTCAGCAAACACAAACAAAAACAGAGAAAACCCAATGTAAACAGTTTGGGCAACTCTGCCCACTATTCTGAGTGAAAGTGCCTCCGGCTTACGAAGCGTTGAACTTGCTCTTTCCTCAAGACATGTCTGCCTCTTGAAGTACGTCTTCGGTAATGAGTGGGATTCTCATTTTGATTGATATTCTCTAGTAAATGGCCTCTGAATGAAGGCCAACTATATCAATTCTCAGCTTAAAAACTGTGATCTTTCAATACTGAAGGAAAAACTGGCCATTTTTTTTTTCTTGAAATAGCTCAGCATGCATCTGTAATACAGCACCTTCTTGGGGAGATTTAATTTGGACTATATAATGATTTTTGCCTTAAGGTCTGACTTCAGTGTCTGACCCCTGGGTGAAAGATGAGACTTCACTTTATCCCTCTCCAAAAGAGGAGGGAATGAACAAAGGCTCAGCAGTCAAATAACAAGGACACTGAGGAAGGAAGCGGCTTAAATCCCCATCTCCTCAAGGCAAGTCCCCTGTGAAGGGATAGCTTAAATGCATCTCAAGCATTGTGTGGCCCTCTGGGTCTGGCCCCTGGCTCAGTATTTCACCCACCTCTTGCACCCTCAAGATCAAAGTGTGAGGCAGGAGGCTAAGAATAGCCTCCTCTTTTCTTAGTTAATCCTGGCAAGGAAGTGTTCTGGTTTCAAAGCCTGACCACTGGGTGTCAGGCTTCAGGGGGAAAGAAAATAGAGATGGTTTATCAACACCACTTAATTACGCCAATAGAACCCAAGTGAGATTTGCTAAAGGATAGAAAATCAGCTGGCCCAAGTATGTCAATATGTCAGGGAATGCTCACTAAACTTTCACTCATCTGATTAAATCAATAAATATTTATCTTTTCTACATCTGTAGGAATAATTCATTAGATAGCACAGTGCTGTGCCCCTAATCTTCTCTTGATTTAAAGATTAAAGGGGGGTACTTCCCTGGTGGTCCAGTGGTAAAGAATCTGCCTTACCATGCAGGCGACGCAGGTTCAACCCCTGGTCAGGGGAGTAAAGTCCCACATGCCACAGGGCAACTAAGCCCGCCCACCACAACTAAGAGAGAGAAAACCTGCACGCCACAACTAGAGAGAAGCCAGTGCGCCGCAAAGAAAGATCCCACATGCCGCAACTAAGACCTGACACAGCCAGAAAGAAATTAAATAAATAATAAATCTTTAAAAAAAGATTAAAAGGGAGTGGCCAATTTCTATATCAAGCAATTCTAGAGACAGATCACCTGAAATCTTCCTGCAACAAAACACCTGAGAATGCAGAAGAAATATAACAAGATCTTTTAAAATGCATAACTGAGCACAGCAGGAAATAGGGGAAATCCCCAAGATGGGGCTGGAGGAAGCAACCGACAATTCAAGGAAGGATTAGGTGAGTGGGTACGCTTTGACATTTGCCAAACTTGGCAAGACTAGGACGGGAGGAATGGGACTAAGGGGTGGAGCACAACTGTGATTTCTTCATAAAGCCTTGGCCTTCAAAAAAGCAAGTCTCTAGTGGCACAGATATGACAAGGAAGTTCAGTTTTGCACTGGCTGGGGGTAGGGTAAGGTGTTAAGGGAAATAACAATGCTGTGGAGATAACTGAGCTCTCCCTGCTCAGTTATCTGCTCTCCCCACCCTTTACCTCCACCTTCAAGGTTTGAAACCCATCTCTCACTTAGGCTTGAAATCTTGGGCAGGTTACATAACCTCACAGCACCTCATAAATTTAGTTTATGTTAAGTGCTTAACACAGTACTTGGTACATAAAAGTACTGTTCAAAAATCATAGGGCAAATCAAAATGTGTTTGATATGTGTTTTTCTTCCAGAGTTCAACATTTTTCCTTAAGAAAAAGTCCAAAAATGATTTATTTCCTTAAGTTAAAAAATAAAGAAGTCAAAATTTTCATTATTTGAAAACTGAATGAAAAAGAAGTACACTCCATCTTTAGTTGTAAAGGACCAAGATTTCACATGCTTATATGATGCTAATCAAATGATTAGAAAAAAACAGCCTGACATCAGCAAAGGTTCGAAACTCCCTCCACAATGAAATTACTAAAATAACACATACACAAAATGTTTTAGTAACTATTATCCAAGTTCCCTTAATGCCACTGGCATAGTTTAACAACAGTTTTTATTTGGGAAAAGAAAGAAATCAAAAGGGATTATAGGGCTTCCCTGGTGGCGCAGTGGTTGAGAGTCCGCCTGCCGATGCAGGGGACACAGGTTCATGCCCCAGTCTGGGAAGATCCCACATGCTGCGGAGCGGCTGGGCCCGTGAGCCATGGCCACTGAGCCTGCGCTCCACAACGGGAGAGGCCACAGCAGTGAGAGGCCCACATACCGCAAAAAAAAAAAAAAAAAAGGGGGATTATAAATATAAAAGCCACCATGTATGTAATTGCACAGGGGGGAAAGCCCTCACTTGGAATGAGGAAACAAAGTAACAAAATGAATGACCTTGAAGCAAACTTGGTTATTTCAGGGCTTTGATTTTCTTTGAAAATGAGAATTTGAAATCAATGGCTTGAGGTCCCTTCCAGCATTTCCTTTGATTTTGACGGCTGCTGCAATGGCACAGAAGTTATCCATCTGGCCCTCCCATTCCACAAAAACAAAACACATTATCATTTTAAGAGTCAAAGAGTCAAACTGTTGTTTTGAATTTTAAAGCACTACATAACTGCTAAGGTTAAAACTCCCCTCTTTCAAAAATCCGAAAAGGTTGAATCATCAGAGGATAGAACCCATCACCAATGAAAACCAAAGTGGATTTTCAACCTAGTAGAAAATCTGAATTGACAAAGCATGCAAAAATTAGCTCAAATAGCTGCAGCCTTCCTCCATGAGTATCCTGGTAAATGCTTAGTGGTTTAAGTGTTTATTGTTTATGCTGCAGAAAGCAATGAGGCTGGAAGCATGAATGTAATATGCCCAGAAACTAGAATCTTCATTCAACAGGGAAAGAGTTTTCTTCAAATAAAAATAACACAACTAAAAAATTCCAAATTCTTAAAAGGTTTAATTTTTTTCACAGGATTCTTTTTTTGGGGGGGAGGGGTAACACATGGGAGCAAACCACCAACTGTCAATCATGTATTTGCAAAATTCCTGATATTTTACAGTCACTGGATTTACATACATTTGTAAGTGATGTTTCTCCACATACACATACAGTGAAAGACACTGTCCAAATAACTTCTGATGTAAAGTAGAACTTCGAAAGAGAAATCACTTAAAAAATCAAATCTTATATAATAAAAATACTTTAAGCACAGCATTCACACATTTGACGGTAGATCCCAAATGCTTATCTAAACAGAGGGAATGCAATTAAGCTGCCTTCACTCAAAATGGTGCCAGAGGGCAACTACCCCATTTACTAGCCACTGATAAGTCATGACAACACTATTTCACAGCCCGTCACCATACTTCTGAAGCCCCCCACCCCACCCCAGGATTCAGGATTTCCTCAACACTAGGGACTTATCTCAAAAGCCTTAGTTCAGAACAGTAAAATAAATAAAGATCGCAATGCCACATTCAGAAACTAGGTAATGGCTTGGAAGTAAAAAGGGGGCGGGGGAGAAATGAACTGTCACTTATCTGTTTTTCTAAGTTTTCTATTTTTTAATAAATAGCAAAACTAAACTTAAAACACTAACTTAAAAAATAAATCTAGCAGACTTAGAAATTCTGTGGGAAACCCAATGGCCATGGAAAACTTTTAGACCACTTATTAGTAGGTCTTTGTTCAGATATATGGTTCAGACATAATTTAATAATACATATGAACATGGTTATAGTATTTATATTTACTAACGAGAAGAACTTGGCAAAAGACACAATATTCCTTTTCACAATAAAAGTTTTGAAAAGATTCTTTAGATATCATATGTATACAAAAGCTATTAGTATTCATTTTTAATACAAAATAAGCTAATTTCCTTACTTATACCATTTAAATATTATTTTTCTCTCTTCCCTTATGGAACTGGGGGGGGGGGGGAATGCTACAGAAGAAAAACAACTGATGTTTCTGCTAAATAGTTCAAAAAGTCTTCCGTAAGTCTAAATACCTGCTCCTGCTTGCCTAGCTGTGTCTAAACCCTGTCAGGAGACTAAAAAAGGAAGGTCAAAACAAATAAGGCCTTTCCCTGGAACCTCTACTGGACCCTTTGAGAGTGCATGACATTCTGAGTTTCCCTTGTAGACAAATACTTCAGACATTTATTTGTAATCAGATACTGACTTCAGTAGATTACAGCACAGGATCTACAAACAATCACAGTCACTACACTATCAATTCATAAATATAATGTGGATTATCCATGAAAAACTTGTGATTCCTTTCAATACATTCAATACATTCTTTTGGGGTACTTCCCGGCAAGCATCCCCTAGCATATAATAAGGAAAAGAAAGCACTCAGGTTACTTAAATCTTCTTGTCATATTCACAGTAGTATCAATTTTTATAACAGGGGAATCTCTTTCCAGGTGACTCTGGCTAAGAATCCTAAGAGTCAGGGACTAATAAACAAGACAGACCTCTGGAAGGCGGTCACAATAAATATTTCAAAGTTCGTGTAAAGAATGGAGCTTTACTCAGGCCCCACGAAATACCCAATCATATTTGTAACAATGGAATAGGAAAAGTTGCTACTTACAGGCATCCAGTGGACCAGGTGTTAGTTATATACTATTTCATTTAGTCAACCCAACCCTTTGGCAAAGTATTATAACCAATTTCCCTTAACAAATGAGGACGCGGTTAGGTAAGTCACGTCCAGTATTTCAAACCCCATCAATCAGTTTCTAAAGCTCATTACACGATATTCCTACCCCATATTCCTCAGATAATCTGGTTTCTAGCCTGGTGGTTAAAAAAGGAGTAGGCAGTCTAAGAAGTACCCCCATCACCAGTGAGGAAGCAACAATGCAATAAGAAAAGCAAACGTAAGAAAGCAAGCCACGGTGGTGAGATTTTTTAAATATCTGCTGAAAAGTTACTGCATACCACACCTAATGTTAGGTACTAGGGACACAGTGACATGTGACACAGCCCCTGCCCTTAAGGAGCTCACAGCCTATCAGAGAAAAACAGCCTTAAATACTCAACACTCCAAGGACAGAAATGGGTAAGACAATCATCATAATGGCTCGAAATCACAGGGAAAAGCAGTTTAGCGTGAATTAAGTAGGAGGGAATATGATTCACTTCGGTTTGGAAATATTTCTCATCCCCAAACTAAACAAGTTAACTTTTGGATTATGTTCACTTCACGCTAGCATATTACTGATCCACTTTAAAAACAAGAAATAGTTGCAGTGAAAATCCATACTATAATAAAGCAAGTTACTGGTTAAAAAAACATCCCATGAGCCCCTGTAGTACCACTCGAGGACGAGGAGCACCAGAATGCAGTAAAGTTCCTTCTCCTATTTCCTTGTGAACATTACACCAGAACGGAAAACTAGATCCACCTCGCTCACACATGTGCCTATGTGGATAATGTTCTAAACTTACGTGAGATCACAATCTGAGAACCATGCAATCAATCAGAGACTCCAACTAGGCTTTATATATCCAAGCTCCCTAGTACACAGCTCAGGGGAAATCCATCAAGCAGTGCAGGGAGCCCTTAGGCTGCGAGAGGAATGCCAGTTCCGCTGAGTGGCCACGTGACCTTGGACCTCAGTTCTTCTGGGGAGGAAAAAAAGGGGAGGGGGGGAATAATGCAGTCTACCCTAGAGGTAGGAGATTGAGTTCTGATCAAGGACTCTTCAGAGTTCCTATGAATTATTTTAAAAGTTGCTATTGATTGCTTTCTCTTTTCCTCCACCATGACCATCATTTCTACTGCCTTCAGTCTACCTGTTTCTTAGTGAGAACAGGACAATAACTGTCCAAGAGAGCTGTTCATGGGAAAGTCCTCTATACTAAAAGATATCCAATATTACCTTTCTCTATAGTAATTACACAAACTGTGGGAAATTTGGGCTTCAAAGACTTTTCTTAACCCGGATAAACAAAATACCTTGTACCAAAATTGACACGAGCGGATCTCGATCATCACATTACTTTGAGACATCTCTAAAGCAATCAGGACTTTCTGTACAAACTCCTGTTTCTCTGAGGTAATTAAGCGTCTCTAATAAAGGCAAGGAAAAAACAGAATCAGGCATTCAAAGTTTAAAAAACACCTTTAAGTCATCGGTCCAGCCTCTCTCAAATGTAAAAAAGGTAAACAATGAGAAAATAAAATGTAAACTATATTTTAAATTACAAAAAATTTCATTAATATAATTAATCATGGGAAGTCATGATAGCACAAAGCAGCCAAATATAAAGCTTTTAAGAATTTCTAAGTAAATACTTTACAAAATAGTCTTCAGTACATGTTTTTGTACTAAGGAGAACTGAGGCTGTACAATAAAAAGCAAATATACTAAAGTAATACCATACGCTCACTACTGCAATTCAGAAATGAAATTCTAATCATTTTTTCTACAATTTACTGCACAAATTTATCTATCATTCCTTAAACATTAAAATGTTTCCCTTGTAAAGAAGAATGTTAGCACTGGTAAATTCTCCCTGCGAGTCAAATACTAGGTTCTTTGACAAGGTACTATAATATATAATAGAACTAGTGCCAAAGAGCTGAAGTATTCCCCAGCATCTGACCTTAACAATTCTACTTCTTTATGTGATCTAAAATAAACAACACTCACCTCTGTAAGCATTAAAATAAATTTCCACTAGCATGCCTCTGATTGTGCATCAGATTTGGCTAAGTCAAAATTTCTTTCAACTGCCAACAATTCTACATATGAATAACAAATTAAGCTGAAATTAAGACACCTCTCAGCAAAAGCATGACATTTATTACCGAGTGTAGAATGTGTTCACCAATGCCATTAACCAAAAATCGCAAGAAAACAAGGCATAAGGAAAATTCACTGCTACTTGATGAGTTTACGGGTATAGTTGCCATCCAAATCTAAATACATGGAATGCATTAAACTTTAAGTATAAAGAACATCTGCTTTGCCTAAATTTTTTTTTTTTAATGGCAAGATCTTAAAAGACTTTACCACTTTTCTCCATGCCTACTATAACCATCCTCAACCTGGGGCAGCCTTCTCCCTGTTTTCAGTTCCCAGGCTACAACCACAGAAGAGGAACCTGAGCAGAGTGAATTTACTATCAGATTCCTAAGATCTAAACCCGCCCATGAGGAAGGCATCCCTTTGATGATCCTTTGCTTACTCACAATCAAACCACTTAACCAACTGTCACGCATTACTCCCTTCCCTCAAGCCTAAACTTGATTTCCAGTGCACACTAAGATCAATACATTCCCCCACCCCCATCAAAACAGAGGCATTTAGGGCTTCCCTGGTGGCGCAGTGGTTGAGAGTCTGCCTGCCGATGTAGGGGACCCAGATGTAGGGGACCCAGGTTCGTGCCCCAGTCCGGGAAGATCACGTGCCAAGGAGCGGCTGGGCCCGTGAGCCATGGCCGCTGAGCCTGCGCGTCCGGAGCACAGCGCAACGGGAGAGGCCACAACAGTCAGAGGCCCACGTACCGCCAAAACAAACAAACAAACAAACAAAACAGAAGCACTTGAGTTAGGGTCCCTTAACCCTCCCTTCTATCTTCACCTTAGTCTTTCTAAGGAAGTTTTCTCATTTCCTAGGCTACCACCACCAAGCTTGGCCTCAACCCGTCTCTCTTAAAGACACAGGTCCAAGTTTTCCCTAAAAAGGTTCAGCTGGGTCCCCTTCTTTAAAAAAATAGCTCTCCCATCTTGATCTCAATCCTAACCATGCAACTTCTTGTAAAAAGTAGCCTTGGCAAGCTTTTCCTAGTTCAAAACCCTCTCTCTCTCATTCAACAATGCCTAACAGAGGGCAGGTTGGCCATGCAAGGGACTCAGGCAAACTGAAGAAAATGTGCCTCCCCTCCAGGGGCCAGCCACAAACCCCACTGCGGATTACTGAGTGCCATGCTAAACATCAGGTAGGCCTGTCCTTGCCTGACCTATGAATATTTTGAAAAAACCTTATGTGATCATCTTTCCCTTTCTAAACAACGGCTCTACTTGGTTTGAAACACCCCACGGTCACATAAAACAGATGAGCTGGCTGAAATCTGGCTCTTTTGGCTACCCATTTGCAGCCTCTGCCTTAAACATAAACTAGCTAATCCAATGATTTTGTAGATTCACAATTCTCATCTACCCATAAAAGTGCACCATCTAAACTTTTATTTCTTGGTTTTTCACCTCTCCAATTCCCTTATTGTAGCTTCTATACTTGTAACCTCTGCCATTTCTCTCTCTACGTGGCAACTAGGATCACAATAAAATGATCTGAAGCCTAGATTCGCAGTTGGCACACCAAACCATTTCATTCACTTGTACCCTAAACCAGCTATCCTTAATGACTCCTTTGCTTTATGTCACTACTTACTCTTGCCCTTTCACTCTTATTCTTCTGTTTGGGTTCAATCTTCTTACCTGGATTATAATGTTCTAAGTGGCTTCAGTGTCCCTCACTACTTCCAATCTATCCTCTATAGTGAACTCAGATCCACTTTTTTTTTTTTTTCGGTACGCGGGCCTCTCAACTGTTGTGGCCTCTCCCGTTGTGGAGCACAGGCTCCGGACGCGCAGGCTCAGCGGCCATGGCTCACGGGCCCAGCCACGCCGCGGCATGTGGGATCCTCCCGGACCGGGGCACGAACCCGTGTCCCCTGCATCAGCAGGCGGACTCTCAAACACTGCACCACCAGGGAAGACCCTAGGATCCACTTTTAATCTAGCCTTTAAAGCCCTCCACAACTCGATCCCTACCTAAATTCACAGCCTCATCTGACCTCACTCTATAGCGTATACTCCAACCAAAATGGAATACTTGCTGCCCCCTTAACACACCATCAAAACTGGCCCCGAATGCCAAGAGCACAAACCATTAAAGGGAAAAAAAAAAAAAGGATAAATGGGACTTCATCGGTATTTGAAAGTTCTGCTTTTTGAAAGACACCCTTAAGAAAATAAGTCAACAGGCTGGAAAAACATTTCCAAGACATGTATCTCATCAAGAACTTGGATCCAGAATACATGAAGAACTCAACAATAAAACTAATAATAAAAAGGGCTAAAGATGTGACCAGTCACTTCACCAAGAGATGTGAATGACAAATAGGCATGTGAAAAGATGTTCAACACCGCTAAAGATTGGTTGTGCAAATTTCATCACAGTGAAATGCAAATGGAAACCAAAATGAGGGACTACACACCTACTTAAATGGCTAAAATTTTAAATAAAAATGGGGGACTCCCCTGGTGTTCCAGTGGTTAAGACTCCGAGCTTCCAGTGCAAGGGGCAAGGGTTTGATCCCTGGTTGGGGAACTAAGACCCCACGTGCCGCTCAGTGTGGCAAAAAAAATAATAAAGGAGGAGGGTGGTAATTACAAAACACTGGCAAGAATGAAGAGCAATGAAACATGCACTGACGGTGGGACAGCAAAATAGTACAGCACTTTGAAAACTGTTGGGCAGCTTCTCATAAAACTAAACATGCGTTCCTAGGTATTTACACAAGAGAAATAAAAACCGATGTCCATGCAAACACCTGTATGCAAATAGCTTTACTCATAATAGCAAAGGCTGGAAATAACTCAACCTTCCAGCAACAGGTGAATGCATAAACAAATATGGTACATACATAATGGACTACTGAATATACCTATATATGCAACATGGATGACCCTTAAGAGCATTATGCCCAATGAAAGAAACCAGACACAAAAAAACTACAACCAGTCTGATTCCATTTATGACCTTCTGGAAAGGGCTAAACTAAAAGGACAGAAAGTCTGTGCACTTGCAAAGCTCTTGGGAGTCGAGCAAGGGGATTAGTGAACAACGGGACAGGGGGAAACATTTTTGGGGTGATCAAAATGTTGTGTATCGTTTGTGGTGATGATTACACAACTGTATAGATTTGTCAAACTTCACCAAACTGTAGACCTAAATCAACATGGTAGTTTGCTGTATGTAAATTATACCTCAATTAAAGCAGAACAACTGTCTCTGGACCATGACTCTTGGCCTGATAATGCTGTTAATTGTCTAAGAAATACTTAGTGCCTATTGCAATCCTAATAATTGTTTGATGTGCAACTAAACCACAAAATTTCCTGATTACTTAACCCCAAATTTGCAAATGGCTGCCTAGAATCCAGCTTTAAGAGTTAAGAAAAAAAAAAATCTAAAATTTATAATAGGGAGACTTAACATATAAATTCGAATTTCCAGCTTGGTTTAAAATACCATCAGGAAAAAAAAAAAAAAAAATACCATCAGGCATTGTCACATGAGAGCCAGGGATGTGAGCTTACCCCAGCCCTTAACCACTTCCAATGGACTCACACTTAACCATTTGACTTACTTGGCTGCTTATTTATCTCACTTTACTCAATACTTGACTAACTAATCCTTAACCTATCCTTCCTCTCTGATACCTATAGTTCTTTACCACATTCATCATACCTTGCTTTATATTATGGATCTTTGAACACATTTGAAAAATCCCAACCAGACCATAATTCCAGACGGTCTCTGAATTATCAATCTATTTTTATAGACTCACACAATGCCTTCCAGAGTTGGTACTTAATAAAATGAACAGTGATCGGTATTACTAAGCGATGTATACAAAAATTTTATGAAGGAATACCAATAACAATAAAACTTCTATCAGGGAGAAATGTTAAAAACAAGTTATAAATGTAGTTTTCTGAGTTCTCAATCAGGTTCCATTTACTACAGTCTATTATTAATTATAAATGGAGACTCTACAAAAAATAGCATCTTTTCAAACAGAATAAAACAGGCCCACATATTAAAAGAATGCAAGAAACTTGCCAAATACAAGTAACTCCCAGGTTTGGGTTAAACTTAGTGTATGACTGATAACAGAGGCTGCTTTTGCTAGGCTAAGTTCAAACACTTTAGAAATGAGCAATTAACAGTCCAAGCTAGAGAATTCACAGTAAGCCAAACAGGAAAGTTCCCAAAATCTAGCCGGTGTATATCAACAGAAGTACTTAAAAGTCACTACAGCAGTAAGTTCTCAATAAACACATCTGCCTTGATGATGGCAAGATAACTATCTGACCACTTGTACGATGGTTATCTTTTACCTACGGATAAAACATCCGCCTATTTTATCCATAAGTATGGTACGAGGGCACCTCTAAAAATGCCTGGAACCAGACCACAATCCCCTCCTCTACTTTCAGTAATATAGGGTAATGTAATCTTAAGTTGCATTAACAGAAGCAATGGCATGTCTGGTCCCCTGGGAAATACAAGTTCCACGGCACTTTGCCCAGCTTTGACCACAGTATTGACTACAATCCAGAGAACACCCAGCAGAGGTTAAGCAGGAACATTCATGATATCTATAGAAACCGTATCAAAGAGGAAGGCTGAGGAGGAAAACAGGCTGTACAGCCTAAATAAGAATAAAGGAAGATGACAGTTAACTCAAATAACTAAATGGCATCATGCAGAAGAACAGCCAGGCTTATTTAACTTTACTCTAGAAGAATTAAAAACAATTAGTTACAGTGAAAGAGTATGCCCAGCATTTCTAAGAGAACTATTAAGATGTCTTCTAAAGTAATGGTTTTGCTCTGAAGTATCTGAGCAAAGGAGATGGCCATTAAAATTATTTAGAAAAGAATCCCAACTATTTGCAGGTACCTTACAAACCTAAAATTCTAGAACTAAGTCATATACTATATTAAAAATTCAGCATAGAATCCTTTTATTTTTGCAATTCTAGCTAAATGGACTGATTACAGGGTATGTATTTTATCCTGCCCTATACCCCCAAGTTGTGTTCATTTCCTCGGCCTTTACAGACAAGCGTTCTACTTGCTGATTGTCTTCCTTCCTTATGCTACCTATTCTGCACTCTGTATCTAGGGGTTCTGTATCCATGGTTGGTTGAATCCAGGGACCTGTGTTTACAGAGGGCCAATTGTACTATGCCATTTTATATAAGGGACCTGAGCATGCACGGATTTTGGTAACCACAAGGGGTCCTAGAACCAGTTCCCCACAGATACTGAGAATGACTATATTCACAACAAAAAGCAGTTCTACTTATTTTAAACTGAGAGATAAGGAGACCTCTCCAGAAAACCTTCAAAAAAGATTTTCTGAATTACTATGGAGGGAATTTTAATATTTTGGTAGGCATGATAATAGGGAATAAAAACTCGGTTTGCTCTGTTTCCAGGCAGCCACTCCCAATGCACACTCATCACTTGTAAGATACAAACAATACCAGCCATTCCCAGAAACTCTGCCAAATAACTACCTAACATTGTTCTACATATCGCTCTATAACTTGTTTCTCTATAAGAAAACCGAATGGTCGAACTCTAGATTTTAAAAAGCACAAGGTTAAAAAACACATACAACACACTGAGACCTATTTAAAATTGGATAGATGGTCAGATTATAACGATATGCAACTGATTTACCAACTGTATACTGTGGTATAATTTTAACAGATAATATATTACTTTGGCAAGACCTACCATTTTAGTAAACAGTCTTATCAAGTGCCTAGACTTTCTTAACCTAAAAAAAAAATGCTAGCATATAATATTGCCAATAGTTAACGTAGGACAAATTTTTAAACAATTTAAATGAAACCTAAAATATTACTTCAGCATGTAAATTACTCCATGGGACCAAAATTAAGCACTTAATAGAAGCATATTAACTCTTTCAAACCACTAGGCATCATTTAACAATTAACAGCTACCTACACTGAGAAGTATCCCAGTAACCTGAAATACTCTTAACTTGCCCAATTAACTCCCTTACACCACATACTAGATATATGCCTCAAAGTATATTGAAATCCCAACTATGTACACCTATAAATTTAACATTTAAATATTTTTAAAGAGGGGAAAGGGAGAAGAGGCAAGTCCAGACATTAATGAGTACAGTATTTACTCTTCAAGTAAAAGGAACTGATTTACTAAGAACCCTTTGATGGGTCACACCCTAAAGACGGGTCGCATCTAAAGACCCTTTGATGGGTCATTTGTGGTTAAAAAAAGGGTTTTTAACTTGTCTGTGGCCTGTTACAGGGAATGGAAAGTTCACATTTTAACACACTACACTAATTACTTTGTACATTGCATAAAACACCCAACACTGAGAATTCAGTAAAACTGACCAAGATCTACAATATATCATTTCCTATTGTCTATTTAATACAAACATTTGTTTCAGTGACTAGAGTGCTTAGAATGGTATAAGTAAAACAAAAACATCTGCTAAAAATGTGGTAACAAAATAATAAATAATCAGTCTTATGGAACGAACTTTAAGATGAAGAGAAAACTATCCTTTAATTATTCTGTCTTTGGGGATCCAATTCTGAGTAAAAACTACATACTTTATCTCATTAGATCACATCCTGACCTAACAAAGTGCTAAGCTATGTTCTTTAAAACACTGCTGTAACGACTACTTTAAAGAGCAACCCTGTGGAAAGATGCTGAATATGTAATCATAGTACACTTACAATTCAAGGAGAGAAAAAAAAAGTCCCACACTGGGAAGAGAAGAAGCCATACTTAAAGAGACTAGAACAAAAATATCAAAGTGCTGTGGCCAAAATTAGTATAAATAGACTTTATTGAAGTCAGTGCCTCTGTACTGAGACAGAAGATTGTGTCTACATAAGCACAAGTTGTAACATTTCACAACTTCTAAAAGGAATGTCAACAATTACAACGATCATGCATACCATGGTCGATAATCACATTTTAGAAGCATTTTCAACCATTTCTAAAGAAATGCTTATAACATTGTTATATATAGAACTACTTTCAATAAACTGCAAAACATTGATCGACTTTTCCAGTATGAGCTACAGTGTCAACACAAAAGGGAGGCATAAATGTTTAATTTATGAAATCAGAATGGAATATTTACTGTAAAGAAAAATTAAAAAGCTTTCAAATAAAGGCCATTATTGAACCAACGTGAAGAGCACAACTTGAACTTTTGAGTTCATTCATCTTTTAAAGCTGTCCTCTGAATAACTTCAGTTCTAAGCATTGAATTCAGTACTGTGAATATTCCTTGGATTGCAGTTTGGCAATGATGCGGTCCAACTGTCTCTTTGCTTCACACTGTGGGAAATTGCTCATGTCATAATATTGAGGGGCAATTTTCACCAACCTGTCCAGAAGGGGGGGAAAAATTACCAAATTAACAATTAAAGTACTGGAATTGCTAACGGGATAGGCATTACTCATTAATATACTGATAAAGAAAGGCAAACCTACAAATCCAAATCAATGTTAAAATTACAAATGCCTAATCCTTATAAACACCACTTTTGATATGTATGCTTCTAATAAGCTGTAAATTTTCTGATGGTGGACTTCCCATAAACTTAAAAAAAAGATAAATTCTTACAAAAAATCCTTTCTTTACATTAATACAAAGATATTAACATAAGGTCATTCATTTCTTCACTCTAGAACACTATTTTGACCAACCTCTCTAAGGTTAGAGTACTGAAGGTTCTATACAAGAAACATCCTGGTATTCAAATGACTGGATCTTCTCATTTTCAAAGTTCTAATAACCATAAATATAACTCTATACCCCAAACAATACACTTGACTGAATCTTTTTTAACGTTTAGCCATACAATTTTTTCTCAACAAAGCATTTAAGATAAAATGATAATGTCCTACACAATTTCAGTGTCAAAAGTCATAAATCAGTGTAGGAAATATTGCAAGTGACATCAACTAAAATAAGCGCTTCAGTCCCACCATTCTTGGCTGACGTTTCCTATCTTAAGTTATAGAATAGATTCTGGCAAAAAAGGAAAAAAAAAAGGACACAAGAGGGAGTGAGGTAGTGAGCTAGTGAAGTGGGTGGGTAATTTTGCTTAAAATAAGTCAGTTCTGATTACATTTTGTGAATCAAATATGCAATGATACAAAAAGAGGTATAGTTTTTAATGCTTGCTTAGCTCCTAAAGCACCAACATATAAATAACAGTTGAGAGCTAATTATAGTGGGACAGATAAAATATAAAAACTGACTGACTTCTGGAACCAGAAGACTTGAGTTAATCACAACAGCAAGAGAAGGGCTCTAAAGACACTCTTGATATCAGTTAACTGTAGCTTTATATTTGGCTCCAAATCCTGCCCATGTCCGTACCAACGATCTCACTGTCCTCTTATCAAACCAAAGATTTTAAGAGGTAACCATACCATCAGGTCAAAGCCCCATAACTATACACTGGACTATATACCTTAGTGATGAAAACACCAAATTCCCCAGAGTGAAACGAAAAACAAGTCTCCTTTCAGATTCCATTCTGAGCAAATGGTAACGAAAACTTTTAGAACGAAAGGCGCTGAGCTTACCATTCGGGCTTGATATCTGTACACGTCCGGATGTAATTCTTTGTTGTAAGAACAAACTCATTATAAAGCACCCATTCAGGCTTGTGGTCAAGAACAGTAGAGGGATGCAACTGAACCACCTGGTTATCTTTCACAGTTAAGTAATGCCCTGTTCGTTCTAAATGTGCCACCTGAAACCAAAACCCAGTAAATTAATACGATACTTCTGATGTGCTAGTTACAAAACAAAAGTGGTGTAAAGCTACCTATATAATTAGGGACAAGCACGCCTCACCTTTTGCTTTTTATCTGATGGCTATATTTATCTACCACTGCCTAATAAAAGCAGGCATCAGCCAACTACAGCAGGCCAAATCCAACTCACTGCCTATGTTTGTAAGGCCTGTCAGCTAAGAATACTTTATACATTTTTAAATGATTAGGGGAAAAAATTCGAAAGAGAAACATTTGGTGACACTGGAGTGGAAATCACGTGAAATTTACATTTCAGTGAAGTTTTACTGGAACACAGGCATTCCCATTTGTCCAAGGCTGCTTTTGTGCTACAAGGGCAGGCAGAGTTGAATAGTTTTAATAGGGACCTAATGGGCCCACAAAGCCTACTATATACTATTTGGCCTTCCTGCCTTAGACCATCTAGAGTAGGTTCTTAATGCCAGGTGACAATTTTGTGGTAGCTGAACAACTACTAAAAGATTAATTATCTACAATCAAACACATCAATTGGTGGCACTCATCTAATATTTAACAAATACCAAAGCAGATGAAGATAGCCCTTTCCAATTCTAGAACTCTAGTAACATAAAGAATATGTGTGAATAATAGAAATGAATAATACATAATAGAAAATAAACTCAATTTTATTCAATAAATATTTACTAAGCACCTACTAGGTGCCAGGTACTACACTGCATGCCCTATTTCTAATAAATTTTAATCTTAAGAGAATTAGAAATCCATAATGCTTGAATAACAGAGCAAGGCATGAAAATCCTAACTCTAGTAAGATCTTATAAGATGCCACAATAAACATTCTGTTGCTTTGATTTCAAATACCGACAATGCGCCAATCTACTTTCATTCTGACTGAGTGCATTTAAGTCCATTCTATTTATTGAGCTCATCTGGCCTTAAGGCAGGCCACATCTTGCTTAAAAGACAGAGCCAAAGGAGACAACGAAAAAAACAAGTGGGATATATAAGAGATAACTAAAACCAATCCCATCCCAAGTAAGGGACTGACTTGTTTTCATCAGAAAAACTTTGCATTTTTAAAAACATAATCTGTTGTAAGTCCCTTAAAATAAATACTCACTAGATTTACCTGACAAGTTTTACTTCAGCCTCCAATATAAAACACAAAGCTAAATGAAATGTTTTAAATTATTTTTCTTTATTACTTAAATCAAAAGACACGCCTGGCTTTCCCAGCACCAAGTGTCTTAAAGACTCCATTAATAAAAAAGTAATTCTAAAATTGATGTCTATATAACTGGATCACTAACCATGCCATTTAGTGAATTAATTTAGACACGTAAAAACTTCTTAGTGTATCAGTTCATTCAAGAATTTGGACATAAAATTTAAGATCAATATTTATAGGCATTCTTTAACTGAATTTTTGTGTTTATGTGGATTCCAAGGGCTGCTATAGAAAACAAACATTATGTAAACATTTAATTATGCACTTCTGTATTATCCACATACCTGCATAAAATACCCAGTAACCAAAGCTTTTCTTATATTAATATAATAGTCCCTGCTTGTAAAGTCAGTACTTCGACGAGGCAAATTAAATCTGTCCATAATTCTCGATAGCTGCTGGCGTACATTGTCTGCTGACATCAGGGACCTGTAGTTAATGAAGTTGTCATAACACCACTGAACCGATTCATGATCTACAAAGTTGGAGGGAGGGAAAATAAGAGGGACATGAATCATCCAAACAGGTATATTATCTAATTAAAAAAGGAAATCACTATAAACAGTAAGCTAAGTAATCCAAAAGGGAATAACCCACATCATTTTTATAAATTAATCACAATGTTATCAACTTTCCTAAAAATCTGGAGTGAAGTTCAAAATTAGAAATAGCACTAAGGTTTCTGGCTATTGAATGACAAAACAATGGTTTTTGGATAAACTATTTTAATTGTTCTGAGTTATTTACCCATAAACATACACCTGGTTGTTTTAGATAGTCTGACAGGGGTGGGTTGAGAGAATTTGGAAAAATGCCATGTCTTTCTCATTTTCAAAGAAAAAACAAGCTTAGATTAAGACTATCAAATACAATTTAAAAGTTATAAAAATGAACTTCAAGTGACTATTGTGTGCTTTGCTTTACTCCTGAGCTAGAGCACCCCAAACTTAGTGTTTAGAAGTTTTACTGTGACCCATGTACCTCTTAGTGGTTTAAAATACAAGTGACATAGGTTACAAGGATGTCTGGAACACTCACTCTTATGTTTAATAAACAAAGCTTATATCAAAGCACTTCAAGTAATTTCACTACATATATTTTATTATCAAAGGGATCTTTCTCCATTGATGAATCCTTCCAACTAACCTAGAGATGCTCATATAAGAGCTCAAACTGTAGCATCATGTAAAACATTACACAGTGCCATCTTTATGTCTCAAAGTCACAATGGAAAACTGCATTATTTACTTCAGAGGCCCTTCGATAAATAAATCTAAGAGGGTTATTTGTGAAATGGGGGGGGGGTCCTTAAAATATTACAACTATGATGATACTTTTCCAGCTATGTGATATACAGTAATCTTTGGCATAGTCCTTTCTCCTTGGTTCTAGGATTCTACGAATTATAATACACATATTCTTAATAGTTTGTCAGAGGAACAACAGGTATATTAATAAATGTTTATCCATTACAAAATGCAGCCACATTTCAGAAACAGGGTAGGTGGATAGATGGTGTAGTAAATGACCTTTAAATTGAAGACCTGACATGTTAAAATGTCCATTAATTAACCCATCTGGAATGAGAAATAAAAGGTATCCAACTGAACATACTGACATTTAAAGCAAAGCACTGAGTATCTTCAGAGATGAAACAAAGAAAGTATGTGCTTAATGAAAGGTAACGTCGAAACAGACAATAAAAAGGGGGACTTCTTAAAAGGGTTGTTCATTTGCAGACTCTGATCTGGAGTGTAGTGTTTCTGACATGCTAAACTTTTCACAGAATTCATACACTAAAGAGTAACAGAACAGGAATTTTAAGTTGTCAAGATAAACAAATAGTATCTGATGGTTTTACTATGTCTCTAAATTTTTGAGAAATAGTTTGATAAATGGGAGGAATAAAATCTAAACACGGGAACATTTTATTAAAATAATTCTAGCTATATATTTCTCACAGTGAAACTACTCTTAAGATCTAAAGCCAAACCATTAGCACAGACACACACAAACACACAGAGAAATTAAGGCACTGCAAAATAACTTAAATCTAGTTCTGTTTCCCAAGTGTTAAAACAAATAGTATAAAGACTAATTTATCTTTACTATGTAATCAATCATTGTTTTTAATGAAATAGATCGTCTTGACTAATATCTGAAATATTTGCTAATATCTGCTAGTTTGCAAATACACAATGTTTCAAATACAACACAGCATCACTTAAAAAATAGTTAAAACACCCCAAATTCAATAAATGGATCTGAAATGTCCAAATATTATGTGGAGATCAAAGTTTGATGTTATTTTTAGACTAGCTCTCCTTATTTGAAAAGGTGGCAGTGATTAAAGGCTAAATGTCCAGTCATTCTGTTTCCTTTGACCTTATTAAGAAAAGCGTATCGAGGAAAAGGTCTAAAACTAACCAACAGCTTACCATCCCTATGGCAGTGAAAAGCATTTAGTAGAAAAGGATCATCTATCTAGTGAGCAGATGTTCCCATTCTACTTCATGACACTCCCTCTGCTCAGAATGGGTAGGAGAAAGCTTGTATAGGTACCTACTGTTCAATATTTTCCTAGAAAGTTCCCAACTACCAAATATGTGTATAAAGCACAAGCATTCTTTAGCAATTTTATCATTTAAATCTTAAAACTCCTCTAAGATACTGTAATGTTACATTTATATGTAAAAATGAAAACACACAGTTCCACTATAAATCTTAAATTTCATTTTCAAACCAAACTATGAAATACAATGCTGTGCTAGTTATCATCAAAAGCTTAAATGACAAAATAATACAACCTAATTTTAAAAGAATTAAAATGTCCTGTGAGAGAAATAGGGTTAAAAAACCATGCTGCTCCTACAGAAATCTTTTCATTTCCACTTAAAACAGTACCTTAATAACGTCAAGGGATTCTGAGAACCAAGATGGATGTGAATCTGCTCCTTCTCAAGGCAGTTATCACAATCTGTTAACAAGTTACGTGTCTGGTGGTCACACAGTTATCAACTAGCATGCAATACAGTTCGCACCACAACAGGAATATAGTGTATTTCTTGAATTGATCTATCCCATCAGGAATAAAGGCTTTAACATTATGCATTACCAATACTTTGGACACAAGAAGGATAAAATAAATTTTCTGACGTAAACTATGTATTGGCCTTCATCTGTTTCTCAATTACTTTTCATTTACCTCATCTGCCCCAAATTTCTCAGATCCAGGAAGAGAAGGACTCTCTACCTTTTCCTTATCTGATATTCATCAATTCTATCAACTCATATCAGAGTTCGTGTGTAAGACACAGATGTGCAATTTGGCTGCTAAGGTCCTTGTTCCTCATACTGGCCCTCTAGCACTTCTGGACCCTGAATGAATAAATTCACCCCTAACCCCAAAGAGATGTGCCAAAGTCAACAGACTATTTTAAGAGTGTAAATAGGATTTTTTGAGAAATAAAAATGAGATTCAAATAAAACAAGGAGTGCAAAATTTGAATGTCTATATAATAAATTAGGAAACTAAATTCTTATCAGCAGAAACCACAAACTTTCAGAGTGATTGAAGACACCACATTCCTGGAAAAGGGTGATGTAGGGCTATCAGTCTCTGATAACGTATCACCCAACAGGTTAACCTACCGATATGTAGAAATCAAATACTTTCAGAATCTATTGCAATTATTTCCACATTTTTTCCCCTTTACATTTTCCTCTCATTTAATTTTTATAAATAGTGCATTCCAACAAAAGCATCTAGCAATAACTGTATTATTACCACTATGTTTCCTTGTTTTCAAATAACTGGAAAATGTTTTTCATGTTGCTAAATATTCTCTGAAAACAATATAAAGCTAGAACAATATTTCATCACGTTGCTATAGCATAAATCACTGAACCATCTTTCTACTGGTGGGCATTTAGGTAGTTTCCATTTTCCCTTACTATGATAGGTAACTGTGGGATAAAAAACTTGAAACATATCTCTGTCCACAGAATACTAAAAGAAAATCTCACAGATTATCTCTGGGTCAAAGGGTTTGAGTTTGTTAAGGTTCTTGGTAACATAAAATCTACTGCTTTTCATAAACATAACATAAATTTACATTCCCAGCTCTGGTGTAAGACTGCTCCACTAAACCCACTCCCACACAACTAAAGACTATTTTTCTTTAACCTTTGCCAATTTTATAGGTGAGAAAATGGCACCTCTCAATAACAATGCATTTATTGAACTACAAGTAGAGGTGAATTTCCTCCTCATGTTTATGGACCACTTATAGCCTGAGAATGGTCATTCACATTTATAGCTTGTATTTCTATTTTGTTAGTTTACTCTTTTGTAAGAGCTATTTATTAGTAAAAATATTAGACAGTAATAATTCTATAATACAAAACCATTCACAAAAAATGCAAAATTAAAACAAAAGTATATCAAAATCTGTATGTTCATGGTAAATTTTATACAAGTATTTTATCTTTATTTCTCTGTATTTTCCAGGTTTCCAGTGCTTTTTCCCTGATTATAAAAGTAAACAACTCTGGAAAAGATGGGCAATTTCTATTTTAAATGATAGTCATGAGTTTTTTTCTAAAGGATCTCTGGGTTTCTAATGTAAAGTTGTCACGGATAATAAATGAAAGTGCGATGAAGAAACATCTTATATGCTGCAAGTGACATTTAGACAAAAGAGTGCCTTCAATCTAATTTACACTTACTTTGTTTAAAAGCGTGGTAGACATTCAGCAGTGTCAGATGATCTCCATCTATGTGGGCAAATCTCATCTTGGCCTCATCTGCGGCTTTCTTGGCCTCCGTGGGGCGAACAAAACACTGTGGGACTAAACAAGGTTGGTATGGGCCCAACACAAACGCCCATATCGATGAGTCACGCATTCACAGATAGAGGAACAAGGCCTAGCTAGGTCAGTTCACAGAGCATAGGGCAGGGCAGGATGGCCTCCAACTGCATCTTGGACTGTTTACTACCTTGATTTGGTACATCAACACCTAACCACATCTGTAAGACAAGAGGGTTTCAAAGCTACAGAGTACCTGATTATTTTTAACTAGATCTAAAAGTAGGCATCAAAACAGCTATTCTGAAGGCCATCAAGATACTAGGAAGCTCAACTCATTTCAAAAACCAGTGCCGATAGCTCTACCAATAGCCAGAATTACGGTGTTAATAGCCTTTTAGCTAAATATAATTTTTTAAAAGGCCATCCATTGCATCCACTGAATGGTTATGAAAGTGATGAAGCTATACTTGCCCACTGCAGGGCTAAAAACAACTTTCCAACCAGTGTACTGCCACATTTCTATTGTAATTCTTCCCTAGTGCTGTGGCTATTACCAACTGGTGGGTATCACTATTAGCACTGGTGAGCAGAAGCATATGTAAACATAAAAAATATCATGAAATCTTGGGTTTTGATGATAGCAGTAGTGGTGGAAGGTTAAACCGCCTCTGAATTAAGAAAATTCAAAAAGGCTGGGAATATTCGGCCTGGTTTTCCAGCATTTTAAGAAAGATTAGAAAATAAAGTCCCAAGTTCTTTTTTTAAACTGTATTTGAAGACTTCAATATAAAAGCAGAATCCAATATTTTAAAAGTTGACAATTAGTCTGAAACGGTCATTATTTCAAGGGTCATCAAAATATATAACTACAGTATTTGTTTAGAGCCTCAATATTAATTCACATAAAACTTTAAGTTGTTACATACAAAGCGTGCACTATATTTTTTGAAATACAACTTTCCTTAATTCACTTTAGCAATTCCATAGTCGTAATAGCAGTATGAAAATAAAAAGACTTAACAACTTGGGACTTTGTGAACACATTTTTAAAGCTCTTAAAACTTTGTCAATAAAAAAAAATTATAAATTATCAGTTCAGATAGAAGATAATGGGAATAATCGACAGTGAGATCAAATACAGTATCAATTACTCTTTGCCATACAGTTTCCCCTTTAAAATGATTCCAAAGAAGCCAAATAGAGACAATGACACATAATCACAGTAAATACTAAGTCTTGCTTAATGTAACTGAAGCAAGGTAATAAATAAAAGTACAGAAACCTCTCATAGCTGTGAAAGTTAATGTGAACTAGCTACCAGAGTTAAATATTGGGTATAAGAAGCACTCCATAAGGCCCCTGATTTGTACTATTTATATCAGGACCCAAAAACTTCAGAAACTATTTAAATGGAAAACAAAGCATTACAAGCTCAGCAAACTGTTTCAGTTCCGTGACTTCTTCCTCACACTTTAATAACGTTTTCCCCCACAAATGCCATGCTTAATAACTGCTGCACATAAGTGTTCACTCTCTTGATGTGCTAAAGATGACCAGTAAACCCTACGTTTTGTAGAACTAGTACAAATAAGAGATGTAGTTGGAAGATCTCAACTGCATCATAATGACCAATTTTTTTTAAGAGCTAATTTTCTGAACTCAGACAATGGTAATTGTATAGTATGCCTGATAAGAGAACCTAGAAAAATAAAAACTGGGCAGATAACAAATACACAATCTGTTAAAACTCTTGCCCCACACTTTCTCTAAAAACTAAAATGTTGGGTTAACTACAACTGGGAGAATCTAGCAAAAACAACATATAAGAAAAGGCAGACAACAACCTACCACCACCTCCGCAAGAGACTACAATTTCATTAAAATGATTCGATACTGCCCTGCCCATCTGCTCTGAGTCTGATCAATCATAACTCTGCAAAAAAAACATTTTAGCTAGTTCTTAAATTAAAAATTCACACCATTAAAATATACATCTAAACTAAGCCAAAATTTTTATATTTAGAAATTTTAAAAATTTCCTCCTTTAACTACATGTAAGATTTTGAATTATTTGAGGCATTTAATTATAAATAATACCAATAAACCACTCTATGACTGGAAGTCAACTTTCCCCAGTACTGAAACTAGTATTATAGAGTACTTTGATAGTAAAAACTTAATACGTTTTCTATTTTACGCTGCAAGAACCAGTGTATATTTTTATATTAACAGTATTTCTTTTTTTTTGGAAAATCTAATTTCCAAGTTACTATTTATTTATGAATTAAGTGTTACTATTAAAAACAATAGTATTTGTTCAGCTTAATGTTCTAATTTTTAAAATAAGCCATTTTATCTATTAGACATATTTATTTTATCAAGTGTTTTCCTGTCATTGTAAAAGAATTACCATCAGGTTAGATTTTAAACCCAGAATTATATATTACTACTTCTATTTATTTGATACTAAGTTTGAAGTAAATGTTTGATTGCCACTGCAGTACGATTTATACATGTAAAAAAAGCTCACTCTTTAAATGACAGTTTGCTTTGTCTCAGGCTCACTTAATAGTGCCAGCTACTAGAACAAAGTTCTTCTGGTACTTTTAGCAATAAACTGCAAAACTAATGGACCTACCAAAGAACTCAGTTATGATGTCTTCAGACTTACTCTCTTATTGAGATTTTTATCTGCACTCAAGAGAGCCCATGTTTTTACTATACTGTGTGCACAATGACTTAATTTACTTTTGTAAATACTATGTCATTATGAAGCTACTTTACAAGATATTTAGGAAGCAAAATGAGTCCCTTAAAACCACCTATAAAATCCACTATCATACTAAATATTAGAAAACAAAACCAAAAGTGAAGTCCACCCAAACTTTGAAGAGCTGGGCTTTTTTTAGTTCCTTTCCCTCTATTACCTGACAACATAGCAGTAATAGATAGGACCTCATTAGAACAGTTGTAGTCACAACTTGCAATAACCATTTTAGCGAGCTGTGGATCTAGAGGAAACTCAGCCATCATGGATCCCAATTCAGTCAGATCTCCATCATCATTTAAAGCAGCCAGATAATTCAAAAGTTCTAGGGCTCTCATCAGAGTTTCAGGAGCTAGGAGGAAAAGGCAATATAACAGACAAGCAAAAACGTGACAAAGTACAAATTATTATAAGCATTCTCATTTTTCATTCTACAGTGGACAAAGCTCGAAACTCAAACTGTCATCAAATTCAATTACAGCGATCTAGCAAACTATGAATCATATAAAATTGCAAAACTTTCCTGTATAATAGTAAAACTGTCATCTTCCTAAGTACATTAAATAACTGTTAACTCAACAATGTGTTTATCAAACTATTTTTCTTCCAAAAATAATTGGGAAAATTTTCATTTTCATGCCCTGTCAATAACTCCCAGAATAATTTAGCTATTCTGAAGGGAAAAAAAAAAAAAGAATTTGCTCTTTTGTCACTCTTTTAGTTTTAATGCTAACACACAAAATTTATCTTGACACAGTGTAAGAAACAGGTAAAATGTATTTAATATACACACTGAATAGGATGAAGAGAAAGAGTCAATTTTGGTTAAAAGGTTTGATAAAATATGCTTTGAGAATTCATACCTGGTGGATCCATAAAATCAAAATGCACCAAATCATCAATACCAAGTTTCTTCAATTGTAACACAACTGATCCTAAATTAGAACGCAAAATCTCAGGATAGGTGTTATCCTAGAAAAATACAAAAACATTTGTTCTGTTAAACATTCCTTAATCCTCTTGCTCCAAAAAGCAAAACGTATCTGTTCTCTGCCCCCTCAGCTATTAACTTTTGGCATTTCTTCTAAACCGCTGACTAAAGAGAGGAGAAAAACACTTATGGACTAAAAAGACTAAAAGGGAATCAGACACTTTCTATGAACTATCTTTATAGGGTTCGAAGCGTTACTGCTGCTGCCCACCTAGACTTAGAACTGTAACAAAGATTTGTATTGGTAGACTACACCATAAATCTCAGAAAAACTAAAGAGATTATAGTGCCAAAAGGCAAGATAAAGTAAATGAAGTAATTTTCTCCTGGTAACAAATTCAACTTAACCTTCCAAACACACTAGGAAGGACACAGTAAAACCCTTACCTGCATTTCTGTTTTGTAAGCTTTCTCTGTATAAAGTCTGAAGCACTTCCCAGGTCTGGTTCGTCCAGCTCGACCAGCCCTTTGCTGAGCTGAAGCTTTACTAATGGCTGTCACTAAAAGGGACTCGACTCTGATTCGAGGATTATATACCTATTGGAATGGAAATAACATTAAGAATGATTCTTCCTTCAGTTAAACACAAAACTGTGATCTAACAGAAGTATCCAAAGCCCACAGCTAACCCCAAAATAAACAAAGTAGTACTGATGACCACGATAAACCATGCTGGGACAGAAACAAAATTCATCGTCTTTACTCCTTAACTTTCTTTCAGGTATTCTGTCTCCAACATTTTGAGAGACCCAAACTAACGTGAAAAGTCTCTTATCTAACACACAGATAGCTTATATCATCTTTACTCTTCCTAATTTAAAATAATTTCAGCTTTACCTTACTCTTATATAGTGGATTGTGCTGAAGGTTTTTGCCTGAAAAGAACCTGTCAATTTCAACACCTTGGACATTAAGAAAACTATTTTGAACTTAGTCCAGAAGAAGTCAGTTATATGCTGCCAGTTTAAAGGACAGTTTTCTATCAAAAATATGAATACTATGTACAATGAATTCTCCCAATTATACTTATAAAATGTAATCAAATGCAATCAAAGATCTTTAAATTATAAAACATAGTTTATTTATCTACTGAGCAGTCACTTCATTTGGTAAAAGTGCTTGGTATTCAGTACTGTTAAACTAGGGGTTAACATAGTACTTTTTATTCAAGTACTGTGCCTGGCACATAGAAACTCTAATTTAGTTGGGGAGTGACTGATATGCAGGTTATGATAATCAATCCTGTATTTATTACTACCACCATACTCCTTACATGAACATACACTCACATACAGAACACTCACCATCACTACAAAGAAACAAAGAAAACAATGCAACCGAAAAGAAGCCTAGGGTTAAACATTAAACATGGGCTTAGTATGTGAAAGCCAGCTAGAACACAAAGAGTTCATATCTCAGAAGTCTGAAAATGAAACACAAACTGGAAAATAATTCTAAAAAGTAAATTTAAGCCATTAAATGAGTAAGCAGTAAGTACTGTTAAACTAATACTAATTTATAAAGTACTAAAGTAGTACAAAATACGTACCTTTTGTTTCGCAAATCCAGGATCAATCACAAATACCACACCATCTATTGTCAAAGATGTCTCTGCAATGTTAGTTGACACAACAACCTGTTAAGAAATAAAGAGTACTTAACTTATACTACCGGCCAAGTACAATTCAAATAGTAAGATTAGCATTAACTTTCACTAAACAATCAGTTACAACCCACTAAATAAACCAGAAATAAGGTTTGATCTTTAATGACCAATGCTATATAAAGACGAATATTTAAGAATTCAGGGCTTCCCTGGTGGTGCAGTGGTTGAGAGTCCGCCTGCCGATGCAAGGGACACGGGTTCGTGCCCCGGTCTGGGAAGATCCCACATGCTGCGGAGCGGCTGGGCCCGTGAGCCATGGCCGCTGAGCCTGTGCGTCCAGAGCCTGTGCTCCGCAACGGGAGAGGCCACAACAGTGAGAGGCCCGCATACCGCAAAAAAAAAAAAAAAGAATTCAAAGTTTCATTAAGCTCATCATAGTACCTTCCTTTTTCAACAAAAAATCTTCAGGTTATTACTCAATCACATCATGTTTTGATTATTCAAATAGCAGAAGAACATCAAAAGAAAATTATCAATAAATCAATATAAGCTTACCTCACAGAATGTCTCCCTGAGAGAACACTCCTTTGTTAATATCCAAACTCCACACAACATGTAAATCTTTCAATATTTTCAGGCAACATTGACAAAGGAAAACTTTGTATCACCAAAACTCAACTCAGTATTTTAAACAAAATGGCACATAGGGATGAAAACCTCAAGTTAGAATCCAAGAATTTGCAGATCATCAGAACAGAACGTGGATGTTTTGTAAAGTGTATAGTCTCAAAGGGGGTGTCACTGCATACAAGGAAACTGTTAATCATTTTAACTTTTTATTGACAGGGAATAATGTTTAAAGCATTTACATACTAACATGATAGCCTGCTTTTTCATGTGGGTGTTTTACTGTATTTTAAACAGGTTTTAGAAGATTAGGGGCTTGAGAATGACATGTTACATAATTTTTCTTTTTAAACAATGGGAAAATGGGATCCTCATTATTATTTTCCCCAAAACATCTCATTTTGGGAACAGATTGCTGCCATTAAGTAGGAGATACGTGTATATACAAGCAGTTTACACAGAAGATAGATCAGAGTCTGCTCTTAAAGCTTTTACAGTTTGTAAAGAAACATTAGAGGTGGAGAGGAAGTGTAATGACATCAAAAATGGGCTGTAAGGTTTCCCTGGTGGTGCAGTGGTTGAGAGTCTGCCTGCCAATGCAGGGGACACGGGTTCGTGCCCTGGTCCGGGAAGATCCCACATGCCGCTAGGCTAGGTCCGTGAGCCATGTCCACTGAGCCTGCGCGTCTGGAGCCTGTGCTCCGCAACGGGAGAGGCCACAACAGTGAGAGGCCCGCGTACAGCACACACACAAAAAAAAAAAAAAAGCGCTCTAAGATTTTTAAAGTGTTTATTTCCAAAGTGAAGACAATGAAAACTTACCGAGAAAATGGCGTTTAGGAGAGTTGTTGAAGGTAAGGTGGGATCTACCCACAAGAGGGAAGGGAAGAGCACTAGAAATAGAAGGTTCGGCTTAAACGAGAGAGCATGTGGACAAGAATGCCCATAGGCACATGTAAGAAAGGACTCACACTGCCAGGAAATCTTGGAGGTTTAAAAGATTACTAGAATGCCGCGGAGCAACTAAGCCTGTGTGCCACAGCTACTGAGCCTGCACTCTAGAGCCTGCGAGCCAAAACTACTGAAGCCCATGTGCCTAGAGCCCGTGCTCTTCAACAAGAGAAGCCACCACAACGAGAAGCCCAAGCACCATAACTAAGAGTAGCCCCCGCTCGCCGCAACCAGAGAAAGCCCACGCACAGCAACGAAGACCCAACGCAGCCAAAAATAAATAAAATAAATTTTTATATATTAAAAAAAGATTACTAGAACATCACTAACAGGATAATATTTTAGAATCACTTGCATGTCTAAGACAAAAACACTCCCTTTGTGCATTGGTCAGTTGAAAAGACTACTAACTAGCAAATGGACAATAAACCATAAGTGGTTTGATGCTTAATGAAATATATTTTCCAGAACATTTTGAAGACACGCACATTCAATAATTAGAGCTGAAGCAAGCATAAACAAGGTTAACAGGTGAACTTAAATAAATACAACCAGAGTTTATTTAATATTCTTCTACAAAGTCAGTGTGTTGTAGTGGAAGGAGCAGGGGTAGGTGGCAAAGCCAGGAATCAAACCTAAATAGCTAAGTAAGAGTGGAGAGGTTTTAACACCCCCAAGCTTTAATTTCCTTTTATAACTCTTGTATACTAGTCTAGCTGAGACAGAGTTTTAAGATATAAACTTAGATAATGTGGAAAGCCCTTAAAACTATACAGAATCACAAACTACATGCCTGTGATTACATAAGAGGTCTTGTAATTTTCTGTTATTCTGGGGTGAAAATGGTTGCCATTATGGATAGATGTTGTACTTCTAGATAGATGTTTAAAACACATTTTGGGGGAAAAAAAATTTCACATATTTCTAATAGAACAAAATATACTCAATGTAATAAAAATGTATTGATGTGATTAACCCTTTGAGTTATTTAAAAACAATTTTTGTCCACCAAATAATTTCACTTGGTGTTCATGTGTCTTCTCTGGGTGTGTGTGTGACAAATCATACAACACCTTATAAAGTGGTGTGGATGTGTGATTTCACAAGTGTTTAAGAATCAGGTGATTACACCAACTTTGACAAGCTCCGTGTCATTACTGATGATAAAGTCAACTGCCATCCCAAAGTCACACTCTGAAATACAAGCATAAAAACACCTAGAGAAGCATGGTCTTTAGACTTTTTCCAAAGATTAAAAAAGTAAATTGGTTAAAAAGCTTTAAGGTGATAAAAACTTTTTTTTGAGTAGGACCTACCTACCCTATGAGAGGTGGGTTTTGGGACAAAAAAGGGGAACAATCATATAACAAATTGTACAACTCTGAGGGAGGTATTTCTACTGACTCTACCACTAGAGCTGGATAAACAATACTAACTAAGGCTAAATAAAACATACACACCCACAGATTACAAAAGAATAGAGAAATAAATGAGATGATAAAAGTTATCTAGCTGTCTTGGAACCTTAGCAGTGGGGTGAGTGAGGCAAGCCCTAAGTATGTTCTAAATGTGTTAAGTGGCACATGATCTAATTAGGAAGTGGTCATAACACAGTGATACTGAATTTGTCAAGGGACTTACATATTACTGACAGGAATATATACGTTATAAGCTTTCTAGACTGTAGCTTGCAAATAAGTGTTCAAAGTGTCTTAAAGAGTGTTCAAACCTCACTTGCAAAGGAATTATTTCAGGTAAATAACCCCATATATAGAATAAACATTATGACAAAAAGTCTGGCGATGCCAATTCTAATCTTTTTATATTGTATGTGTTAAGAATAAACTCTCAGCTAGATTTATCCCTTTCCTCCTCAATAATCTGCCTTCTAATGGAATCCACGTTGATTTATTTCAGTAATTCCATTTCAAAGTACTTGAGTTGCTCTACTTGAATTCTATTTGGACTCAGTAATGCAGTTAGGTTAAACAAATTTGGATTTTTAGTCCCTAGGGAACTCGGTGGGAGTCTCCAATTCAGTGAGGACATTAGCTTGTTTGTAAATGTCCCAGCAGCACCACACTAAGTTATCTTCAGAGAGTGTATTATTAAGCCTCTCTTTAAAACTACAGAGCCATCACCATAAGGGCCATTTCTCTTTTATATTGAGCAATGAATGCTCTGAGCATACACTGTTAATTAGTAAACTCTAAGATAAGCTACAGAAAAATCAGCTATTTGTATGGACAAAATTAATGAAAACTAAATAAAAACAATAATAGTTGCTGGATTTTAATAACACCAAATCTACATAAAACAGCAGCTATAAGTCTTAGTCAAAAAATGCATACAAGTGACTTACTGATGAGTAAACTTTCATGCATGTACAAAACTACTGTAGCTTTAGCTTAAAGTCAAATATTTGAACAAATGTCAAGCATGATCAAAACAGGTAACAGTCTCCACCCTCACATAAATTTATGAATTGCATTCTCAACCTTTCTTTTAAAACAATTTATTTATTTATTTATTTTTGGCTGTGTTGGGTCTTCATTGCTGCACGTGGGCTTTCTCTAGTTGCAGCAAACGGGGGCTACTCTCATTGCGTTGCGCAGGCTTCTCATTGTGGTGGCTTCTCTTGTTGCGGAGCATGGGCTCTAGGCACGCGGGCTTCAGTAGTTGTGGCTCTGGGGCTCTAGAGCACAGGCTCAGTAGTTGTGGCTCGCGGGCTCTAGAGCGCAGACTCAGTAATTGTGGTGCACGGGCTTAGTTGCTCTGCAGCATGTGGGATCTTCCCGGAACAGGGCTCGAACCTGTGTCCCCTGCATTGGCAGGCGGATTCTTAACCACTGCGCCACCAGGGAAGCCGTCAACCTTTCCTGATTAAAAACTTGAAAGTTTACCATTGGTGTTATGTTGCAAGTCCACATAAAAAGAACTCAGTAACTATTTGTAAAAGGAATACTGGTTAAGTACCCAGTGCCCATAAAAGATTACGTTTAATATAGCCTACATTTAAAAACTTTACTAAAAAGCTGTTTTGTTATTAGTTTTACCACAATCCTATTAGGAACCCTATTTTGCATAAATTAATACAATGAGTAAGATAATAAGGTACTACCTTACAAAACGTGCTCGAATATAAAGTAATTTAACAAAAACATGAATCAAATAGTATTTTGTTTCACACTGGAAGCAGACTGTAAACCCCTAAATGTTCCTATGTAATTTTATTTATCTACTTACTTATTTTTGTGCTTTGTCACACTCTTTATATTTTTTTAAATTGGAGTATGGTTGATTTACAACAGAGTTACTTTCTGCTGTACAGTTTACATATATATATATATATATATATCCACTCTTTTTTAGATTCTTTTCCCATATAGGTCATTACAGAGTATTGAGCTCCCTGTGCTATACAGTAGGTCCTTATTAGTTATCTATTTTATATATAATAGTGTGTATATGTCAATCCCAATGCCCAATTTATCCCTCCCTGTAATTTTAAATGAATTGTATCAGTCAGTGACAGCACTCTTGAATGAAAGTCCCATTCTAGTAACTGGCAGTTATGTTTAATTAATGAATTCATGACAAAAGAATCAAGCCTTGGCCTCTAGTTCTTTGTTTTATAATATAAATAGGATATTACCAAAGTTGTAGCATTTAAAAAAGAGAACAGGAAAATAGCAACTGAATACCAGTTCTTACTGTTCTGGTATCCACCCACATTCCCTCATGTAACCTGTGTGCATCTTAATTCTTACCCTTCTTCTTTTCCCACAATCCCACCAATCCTTTCTTCTATTCTAACTGAACCTGCCAAGCCCTGGGTCTGATGGTCACTTGCTCATCTCGCCTGCCAGTCACTGCTTGGCCTTAGTGCATTTCAACAGTCTCAGGGTTTCAGCTGGCACTCCTACCTTCCCTGACCAGCTTCAAAATACATGATTTGCTGGGTGAATCCTCCTCTATAAACTTCTATAAAAATTGTTCACTTTCCCTTAAACATGCTGGGGTCCAATGTGTCTTTCCTCATAAAGAATAATGCACCAATTGCCAAGGGAAGTCCTCCCTCCCCTGGGATCATCCAGGGAGGCCATGACAGCCCTCTTCTCAACCTCTAAGATGAAGCTGACTCACTCCAGGAGATAACATGATTTCCCAACAAGAGATCCTATAGCTTTAGCTGAATGAAACATCATTAGTGGATGATGAAATAGCACTGTGGCCCTTAGTTTTGATTCTGAATTAAAAGCCTGAGATGGGATCCCAAGGTGAGTCCAAGCCCTGGGAACTCCAATGGCCTCCCCTCAACATCTGTGGCCATCACACATATATCCAACTGCTGCTGAATCACTCTTTTCAGAAAGACAAAATTCTCCTAAATATCCTAGGATTTACAAGAACATGAAAAGCAATAGTTTTAAAAACCAAACAACTCATTCTATTCCATGGGCTTTGGCTGTAGAGTCTACAAAATGTACCATGTACTGGACTGACACCAGACTGAACCTAAATTTCCAATATACTAGTATTAACAGAGCGAAGAGCTCAGATATGAAGTAAGTTTTAATGTGTGGGCCCAATAGTTCTCAAAGTAACTCAAAATGGAATGAAGAGAACTACATGAAAAGACAAACATGGCAAATCTTGCTGTAAGCCAATTTTACTCAAAGATAAATAAAAACACCATTTTAAAATTAAAACGAATGCAGATAACACAAAGTGTACATGATTTCAAGAGAAAATTAAATCACCTGCCTGGAGGATGTACTAACTCTAACTCCTCTTTACTACAGAAAATGTTTACGAAACAGCTATTTTTATATACATCCATTGACAAAGAGTGAAGTTAAAAACTCCACAGAGAATGAGTACTTTTCAGTCAACAAATCAACTTCAAAATTATATACTAAAGTTATCACTTAAAACTGTCCCCCAAAGTTCTGAATGCACATAAACAGAAAATATTTTAAAACATATTCTAGAGACAGCACTGACAAAAATAATTGCAATAATTGAACATAATGAAGCTATGATCAGATTATTTTTTTAAAAGTCATATTCACTACGCTTGTTGATCTATGAAAAACTCAAAACCTAATATTTTTCCTTATCAACCTCCTGTTAATTTATATACCACTACGCTGGGGGTGCCTAACTTTTCAGTAAGTTCTTTCCATTTGAAAAATGTATCTGGTTCATTTAACTTTTACACAGCCATGTAAAGAGATAATTAACCATGATACATTTAAATATCTTTATAATTTGTAATTTTCCAACAATCATCAAAAATGTTGGGAAAAAAGATCGAAAAATTACAGCAAAAAAAATTGTGAATCTGTTAAGCTAGAATACAGACAGAAGAAAGCAATAAATTCCAAATCTGACTGACAAACAAGTCGTAAGTGAGTAATATTTCCTAAGACTTTTCTACATGAATAAACTCAAGAAATGTGTAACAGTTGCCACGAGGGCCTAGACTGTTCTAGATATGTTAGTACCCTGTATACAATAAGCTTAATCCCCGACAATCATCTCCCCAAGGTGATGAAGGTAATCAACTATACCCAGTTTAAAATATGCAAACTTTAAAACCAGATCAAGAATCGTACCAAAATTCACATGCAGCTTATTATATAGCCTAATAAGTGGCTGGGCTTTTTAGAAGCCAAATTGACTCTAGTGGCTTTCCAACCTTTTCAAACAATGCAATCTTATTTTCAAAGGATCTAAGAGAATCTCCATCTCTTAAAAAATAAAGGCATAGCTACCTGTATCAAACTCAGATCTCCTTCCTATACACGCCCCCCCCACACACAAAGCACCCAGAAACAAGGCTGGAATTCCCCTGGCTCCCTTCCTGTGCCAGGCAGATATCCACACCAAAAGGATCCACAGTTCCTGCCCACAAGAAATCCAAATATTTACGCAGTGTGATTACTGTTGCTGTTATTAGAGATCTGTGCAGTCACCATTTCATACCTACAGACATGACATTTGGTTAGGTCTTGACAAAAATTCTAGGCAGAAGCCAAGGCACTAAAGAAAAAAGTACTTAGTTTTTGCCAAGTGATTTAATGGGGAGGAAGACATCTGGCTGTCTTCCTCACCCCAATCAACCTTCCATTTGCTAAGGAGGAACTTCTGGGGAGAGAGGGAAGCAGTATCTGCTCTTACTCTAAGGTCAAAAGATATGCAAAACTCTACTCAAATACATTTCTTTCTATTTACTTTGGAAATACAGGTAACGCTGTAGCACACAATTCAGATGACAATCACCCATAACTTACTCCTTTATAATTAATTCAATATAGTTTGATATCTCACAGACAAATCTTTCGGCATTAATGCAATGTTTATAGAGAACATTTCAATGCTACCTTTCTTCCAATTGCTCCGTTCTGCTTTTTTGGAGGCGGAGGCTCAAAAATGCGTTGCTGCTGCTGAGGTGGGAGTGTAGAGTACAGTGGAATGATTTTAATGTCACCAACTTCAGGGCCCAAATCATCAACCTCACGCTTTATTCTCTTACAGGCTTCATCAATTTCCTACAAAAGTTTGAGTTTGAAAATAAAATGAATACACACTGAAACATTTTAAGTATTTATCATAATCCTAGTCCTATGCACCTTATTTTCATTTTAGTAATCAAAATTAATTTAGCAAATTTCACTGGGATTTCCAAAAATAATCCAAGAAACTGACTTCTGTAGTCAAATAAACACAAAATTGCCTTATTGGCATTCCACACCCTTTTTCTTAGACTCGATATCCTAATTAATTCTCAACAAACTGTACTAAAATTGAAATTTCTCACCCAGGAATATTTAACTGCACTCATAACCTTTTCAATTTTCACAATCTAAAAGAAATTGATGTGCTAGATATTTTAAACAAGCCAATTAGGCTTTAATGTCACGTATCACTAATGCAATTATATGGAAGATTTGCTTCATTGTGCTTAATGAGAACACACACCTCTACAGTATCAACATAGATATTTAAGAACTAGGTTAACCCAAATATCTTAGAGCCTCTTCAAAAGTTTCCCTACTACAGAAAACGATTCCAATACATTTGCATTCAAACCCAGTTTTAAAGAGAGGACACACAATGAATACTGAGAGTGTATGAGCGACAGGTGGATGGGAGGCTCTAGGGGATGGCAAAGGGACTTGAAAATGGGAAGGGAGCCAATTTTAAATTTTACAGAAGCTTTGATTTAGTTAAACTCAGAAGTATGCTAAATGATTTGGCAGTCTGTCCAATAATCTCTACCAGAAGTTACCCTTATTGACAAATTATCTTTTATTCAAAAGACAGAATGATTTTTAAACATTTATCAGGTTAATTTATTGTATATTATAATCAAGCTAGAATAATTTTCCTTGAAATGATTGTAAATCAAAGTGCAACTGTGTTTCCATGTTAAAGAATACAAAGATTTTGGATACTTAAGAACAACAAAAAAAAGGTTTTTTCCATCAATTTCAAACATACCAGTTTTCTTGAATAACAGATAAAGTCTTGAAAATTGTGACACAGAAAATTACTACTAAGTATTTGATGTAATAGTTTCCTTTGAGATCTAAAGTTTCCAAACGAAAATGAAAGTTTGCTATTCACTGAAAAAAATATAACAAATGAAACAAATATTTTTACCAAAAAAACTGCTTTCAAATGCTGAACCTAGATTAGAATGCCCCCTGCTGGTATACAAATACAAAATTAGACCTCTTCCCCACCCCCGCAAAAAAAACTGAATATAAATCCAAAACTAAATTTTATATATTACATATCCTATAGGAAAACTGACACCAGTATTTTCAATTTTGTTAATTCTATAATATATTCGACTGGAAAATAAATGGTCAGAAGCCACCAAATCCCAGATTTTATATAGAAAATTAAAAGTGCCCCAAATCATGCATTTGCAGACTCCAGAAATTTTAACAAGATTATTGTACTTGGAAGTACTAGAAGTATTTGCTAAGCATGTATGGAGCTAAAACAAAACCACTATTGCACGGGATATAAAGACTACTCTAAAGAGCAGAGGGGAAAAAAATGCCACACCATTTATGTTTTTATACAAAGTTCTAAACACTATGCTTTTAAACTCAGCAACAAAATTTTCCCTAAATTTAACCAAACTTCCAGAGTCAACACTGTCAGTTCTGAAGACCACAAAGCTTATTAACATTCATCAGCACAATGCAACCTTCTGCTTAGTCATGAATTGAGAACTGAGACAAAAGTTTAAGAGTTTCTGAATTCAGGAAAGACTTTCAGCTCCAAAAGCATCAATATGTATGTTAGTAAATTAATTCAGACCCTACTAATTTAAAGAATCTCAACTCCTGCATGTGGAAAAGATTCAGTGAAATTAAAGATAAAAGAATATACTGCTTAAAGAATGAAGGTTTCAACATCTTTAAGCATCTACAATTGATATTTCAATTATAATCATTCTTATCTAATTCAGTAGCACAGCTCCTCTAAGGAGTTCTTCTAGGAACACTTGATTTAATGGATTAACAAAAAAATAATACACATTCTAGAATTCACATGTTTTCCAACCTTTCACCAATTAAAAACTGGTCTCTCCCCTCCCAAATTAACTCAAGGGACTACAGAAAACACAACTGTTTACGTGGTCAAAATGGTAACATGGTCATCATTTTTAAATGTCAAGATAGCTAAATTTTATGGATGCTATTCAAATTTATGGAGACAGGAGTACTGAATTCCCAGAATCTACCATTTAACTGACCAAGTAAAAATAACAGGTTCACAGACATGAGGAATAGTAGTATTGATACCTTATCCTTAAAGGTCTTTACATTCTTCAAGACTTTATTAGTCTTCTAAAGGAAACTTAAAAATGCAACAGGACACATGTAAACCTAGTTCAATTACAGTAATACTTTACTGAAAGATACACACATTTGAAAACCTTGGGGCTTATTCCCTTCCTTTCCCCAGCTGTGGGGTAGCTGCCAAAATATCAACCACAGAAATTTAACTCATAGAAAAGCATCTCAGGTCGTCTCCATAAGGCCATCTGATATTTTTGATAGAATTCTAATATGCTTGTCTATCTGAACATAATGACTATTTTGAATAGCCGTTAAAAAAACATGCTATGCACTTTGGAGGAAGTGAGAAACTATAGAGACCATACACAAAAGAACAAAATGAATACAACAGCCTCAACATTGCATTATAGGATAAACACTGTTTACATGCATCTAAAAAGCATTTGGTACTCTTGCTTACAAAATACATATATAAATTCTTCCATTCAAAATGCATACAAAGGGAGACTAATACATACAGAGATCTATCTGTAAAACTGAATTTGCAACCCACCTTTTTCCCCAAAAGAACAAATATGATTCTCTACTGTGAATGATTTTGCACCCCCAGGGGACATTTGGCAACGTCTACAGACTGGGGGAGTGTAACTGCATCTAATGCGTAAAGGCCAGAGACACTAAGAAACATCCTACAATGCATGGGGTACCCACAGCAAAGAATTAATCAGCCTACAACATAAATAGTGCTATGGTCGAAAAACCCTGCTCTACAGAAAAGAAACTATGGTCAATGGGACAGAAATAATAAATCATATGGACAATACTGAAAAAATGCAAGGGTAAAAAAGTCACTCAACATTTATAGCTCTTAATGCAACAGCATTTGATCAAATATTATATATCAAGCATCCCTGCAGACTGAACGCAAATAAGAGAGTTCACATTCTAGTGGAGGTGAATGAACAGCACAGATACAGAACATTTCCAGCTATGAAGAAAGTTGTAATGGAAAAGCACTCCTCTAGAACCTTGCTAGGAATAGAATCTCAGGCCCTACCTGACCTATTGAATCAGAATCTTCAAGCTTTCTAGGTGATCAGCACATATATTAGTTTGAGAAGCAAGTTCTAGAAAATTCACAAAGCCTACTACAGCAAATGACAAGCTTTAAGAAAACCTCTAGAAAAGGCTTTCTAAAACTATTTTATCCAGATAGCTTTCATCGAGTTTATTTAGCCATCAAGAATTTTTCAGCACACCTGTAAACATCCTGTTGGATATGAGTTTAGAAAATGCTGCATCTGAGAATAAAATTCCTATCTTAAAATTGATGTAAATTCTAACTAAGGAATTTCAGTGATTCCTTCCAATCCTCAGTAAACACATGCAAGAAGACAAAAACAAAACACACACATTTGTTTTGATGGTAGATGGGCACCTGAATTACCTGAGTTCACTTACAAACTAAATTACTGACTATAATAACCAGATTTCACATCACCTGTGATTCAAATTCATACCTCAGCAAAATTGCAAATTAACACAACACTACTCACCACCCAGGTCTCTCCAAAGTTGAGACTACAATTGCTAAATCTTGAAATTCTAAAAGCATTTAATATTCTTAGGGTAATTAACTAGAACACAAAGACTAATAGTATAAAAGGGTATTCCTAGAGTACACAGATAAAAGGAGTTAAATATTTCATATATATATACAATCAGGTTGAAGAAAAACTTTAAATACTGGGATAAGAAATATATGGTTAATATATGCCAAGTTCTTAAAGTTGTTGCCTAATAGAAACTATAAATAATGAAGCAAATAATGACAATACCTCTTGACCAGTTAAGAAAAGTAGAAGATCTCCTTCCTCTTCTTCACACATATGAATCTGGATCACGGTTCGAATTGCTGCTTCAAGATAATCTCTCTCTGGTTCGGGAGTATAAAAGATCTCAACAGGATGTGTACGCCCAGGAATAGTTAAGAGAGGACAGTTATCAAAGTAAATCTGGAATTTTCCTGCATCTAGAGTAGCGCTCATAACTATAACCTGAAAAGAAAACAGTAAATTAAGTGAAGCTGTCTTCAAAGATACTTATGTGGTTTTAAAGTAAAAAACAGAAGAGTAATGTTTACTGCTCCAAATATGTCAATATGCCTAAATAAACTGTGATTAAAAAATTCAAATACAGAAAAGCTGTGCTATAGTAAGCTATTTACATTTTTAAAAAGTAGGAATAAACCTGGCATCCAATAAATAAACTAGAATACATGTTCATGAAGCAACACCTTAAAAACCAAAGTTTATATAATTACATGATATGTAAAAGGGCTTGGTAAAAGACAACATAAATATGTAGTATGATTGCAGCTATGTTATTAAAACAAAACATGACAACCTTGCACATAGGGGAAAACAGGAAGAAAGCGCAAAAACAAAACAAAACAAAATATTTCTCTATTCTTCCAAACCATCTTTATTAAGCATATGTTCTTCAGAAAATTTTCTAAAACAGAGGCTTTCTATACTGCTGTAAAAGCCACAGTGAAAAAAGGTTGTTCAGGTGCAGGGTTGCATGACCGTGTAGTCACCCTCCTTTTATTTAAATTATGACGTTATATGACCCATTAAAAACGTACTTAAATAGAAGGCTCCCCCCTTAAACATTCCACTACAGAGTTCTTAATTTCTACTTTGAGTTCCTAACTAAAAATTTCAGTAGCTCATAAGGTTTAATCAATAATGACAGTACTCATATAGTTATTCAAATATATTCTTTAAAAGCATAAATTTAATATTTATAAGCCAAATCATACTCAATATCAATTTTTCTTAAGACCAAGAATCTTTCTGCCTAGTATACAAACCCTCTGTAACACATACACTAACACACGATACTAAGTTCCAATGAATGGTACACACATACACACAGACACAATGCAAAAGGGGAACTTTCATAAACTTTGGGAGACAAAAACGTCAGCATATTCAGTCAGTTTTAAGCCCTTATCAACACAGTAACACTGGCCAGGGTCTAAGTGGTGTAATGGACAGAAAAACAAACAAACAAACACAAGACCCTAGGTTAAGGGAAGGCATTTCTAAGGAGTGGTTTATTCTGGGTGTAGATATTCCACTCTCCAGCATTACGAGTTATAATGAGCATGTTTGTGTTGGGACAAGGACAAAGATTTGATCCTTAATGAAGGCGTTCCCTGTACTTAATAAAGTCAGGGTGAACAGAAGGCTTAAAAACACCATTAGATCATTTAAAACAAAACAAAACAAGAAACAAAAAACTGGGTGGGTTAGAAACTGAAAAGATTTGGCTTAAAAATACATTACTAAAATATATTACTAAAAATACATTACTAAAAAATACATTACCAAAAAAATTTGGCTTAAAAAGGCATTACCAAAAATACATACTTAAAGTCTAAAAGACACAGCAAGGTAAATTAGAAAGAAAGGATAACCACTATAGGTACTCTTATTGGTTGCTTCTTTTACAGGTGATTATTTTTTGTAGTCGATTAGAGTGAGCATCATGTGCTCCCTGTTTTTTATATATACATACATATATAGGTATTTTTTAACAACAAATAAATTAATTCACCTTTAAATCTGATCTCTGTCTAACAACCTCCTTCAGAACACCCATGAGAATATCTGTAGCCAATGTCCTTTCATGAGCCTCATCAAGAATTATTACACCATAACGCTCCAAGAGAGGATCATTCATAGCTTCACGAAGTAACATCCCATCAGTCATATACCTATATTGACAAAGAACATGTTAGTTAAGGTTCATTTAGGGCATTTTAAAACTAACCTTCATGACATAAATATGAAATGCAAAGACATCAGATAAGTCAAAATTAAACTCTTATTCAAACCAAGTGTGCTATTGTTTCATAATCAATTGCAAAATTAAGCTTCCAGAAAAACTTTTCAGTGAATATATCAAAGTTATACATTATCAAATCCTGTCAAGTGAGCCTGTAATACTGCAATGCATTGAGAAAACAAGGTAAATCTGATGATGGAATATAACAAACACATGGTTTCACACAAATGCCAAAGCAAAATCAGTCACTTAAAAAATTTCTTAAAAACAAAATAAAATTTTAAACAAATATTCAACCTGCGAATAAAACTAAGAAACCATTTTAAGTTGCTTTATCACATTACAGCACTAAAATGTTGTACTTCTTTAAAATCCTAATAATTCCTCACTTAAGCTAACAGACTCCTGGTTCAAAAGGACTAAGAGAGCACAAGTCTACCATCTTTCTTTCCCCAGCCCCATCCAATTCAATAAAATGATGGTAAAGAATCATAAAAAGGAATATATTCATGGAATGAGTAGCAGCATTAGCACTATGGAAATGCTGATAAATACATATGGAAGAGAAAAGGCAAATGGCATTAGCTGTATCAATGAAGCAAAGAGGAAAACTAGGCTTAGGGATGGCTCAAGAGAAGACAGCTAATGTGTGATACAGGCACTCAGAAGAAGGGTGGTTTGCAGAATGGCTGTATGGGTCAGCCATCTCCTGTCCATTCCATTCTGGCTGCTACTGTCACTAACACGAAACGCTATCCTACATTTGGCACCTGGACAAATTGCAAATGCTGAAGTCACAGGTCATTCAGTTAAAATACAAATCCATGGTTTTATTTACAGAATTAAAAGCAGTATAAAAATCTGATGTCATTATTTATGACTTCACTATTCTGGCTCTATTTTTTGTTTTGCGGTACGCGGGCCTCTCACTGTGTGGTCTCTCCCGTTGCGGAGCACAGGCTCCGGACGCACAGGCCCAGCGGCCATGGCCCACGGGCCCAGGCACTCCGCGGCACGTGGGATCCTCCCGGACCGGGGCGCGAAACCATGTCCCCTGCATCGGCAGGAGGACTCCCAACCACTGCGCCACCAGGGAAGCCCCCTGGCTCTATTCTTGACAAATTAGTCTAATCTAATCTTTCACGGACCAACTTGATATTTTTAGCTAAGGCCATCTGCTGGAGCACCAAGTTCAGCAAAATGACAGTATACAACCCACAGGAAGCCCTCTCTTTATTTTACCTGAACTTAATTGTAAATTAAGACTTTTGGCAAAGAAATCCATCTTTACTCTTTATATGTTATGTTTCCTTCTTCTTTGGTCCTATTTTAAAAAGGAAGCTACCACATTCCTGGCATCGACACAGCATTACCTGCAAGATTATTTTATATTAAGACCATGAAGCAAAAACAGAGCCAATTAAACTATGACTCAATGCCTTAACCACAGTGCACCACGGTGCATGAATCAGCTACACTATCCTCTAGATGCTCTGAAATATCTTTTATCTCTTTGAGGACATGTGGTGCTTTCTCCTGCCTTCAGATGTTATTACTGACATGAGCTGGGCAGTCCTTTTGCACATTATCTCAGTAGCAAAACATTAATACAGTTTCATCTACTTGTGGATAATTTCCTTAGATTCAACAAAGCTCTTGTCTGTTGCTTTGCAAGGCAAAAAACCCGAACTGGTCACTCTTTGAACAGCAAATATCTGCTTAAATACTATCAAATTTACACTCTACTGCTCAGTTTGCAAGCCAACTCATTTCAACATGGAATCTTAGTGTATTATTTTGAAGATACTTTAATTAACAAATGAGCTCAACATATGTAGTTACGGCAATACATATTACTTATTTGAAGTGACAACTTGTACAGCTAGATCAAGTTCAAGCACTGACAACCACCTAACTTCTACCTGCTTAGAAGACCCACATAGACTGTAAAATGCATTCTAATTTCACATATTAAAATTGTGATTAAAAAGCCACTAAAGTATCAAACTTTCACTTGAAAAGTCCTTAAAAAAAAAAACAAAACACCCTTTTATTTTGATCTTTTCTCATATTCCTCAAACTTCAGACCACCAAAACACTATGGAGGCATCCAAAAGGAGAGCTAACCCAAATGCTCATTCTTTCATATTTTTCTGAGAAGAGGGGAAAGGTTACAAATGGCAGTTTATATATTAAATTAATGGAACTATTATTTGCCTTCTTTTATTAACAAATTGTATTACCTATTACCAAGTTGAATGGTCAACTAAACCTGAACCCTCTGACTTCCAGATTCTACAGACTCCTAATAGTTCAATATTGATTAGATCATCACCCAGTGATCCAATTCTATGACATGTTACAGTTAATTATCTCCTGCATCACCAGCTAATATGGGAAGCTTGCTGTTTGTACAACAGAGAGCTTCAGGAAAAAAGACATTTGTGAAGTTGGAAAATCTCTCAAAGATACAATCAAATTTGCTGCTTTCCCAGTGAAGAAAACTGAGTACTAGCAGTTAACTTTTCCAGGGTCTCAAAACCAGTTAAACAGCTAAGACTAGGTATCAGTGTACTGATTCCCAATCCCAGGCCCCTCCTACACTAACACACTCTCCTAAAAGTCCCAGGTAAATAAATGAAAAAGATACCTGGTGATTTGCTGTACTGCTAGATGTATGAAACCCTTTGCTAAAAAAAACAAAGTAACCTGAAACAGAGCACAAAGAAGGGAGAACCAGGTAGGTACTGGTGGTCCTATTAAAACCCTAACCATTTTCTTTTAGTTAGGTCAAGTTTTACTACCTTTCATAGTAGTGATAAAATACTTAACCCAGACTAAGGGGTGAGCCATAAAAATAGGGGGTCACAATAATAAATTGTAATTACATTATTCTGAAGTTTCAGTAATGGACTAGTAAACAAAAATTGCACAGGACGGCCGAACTCTACATTTTACTGGATACCCTATTCTCCAGTGTTTTTTTAACTGTCTTAGGACAAAGACTAGCTTAAAAAGTCATCAGCATCACCTGGGAACTGGTTAGAAATACAGAACTGGCCTCACCTCAGACCTACTTAATCAAAAATTCTGAAGGTGAGGCATAGCAATCTATGTTCTAACAAGCTTTCCTATGATTCTGATGCTTGCTAACTTGTGGAAAGCACTAGTCTAAATTAATCAAGTTAAACAAGAGGCAGGGTATTCCCTGGCGGTCCAGTGGTTAGGACTCCAAGCTTCCAATGCAGGGGGGCCAGGTTCAATCCCCGGTTGGGAACTAAGATACCGCAAGCCGTGTGGCATGGCCAAAAACAAAAAAGTCTTTGGCGCTATTAAAATAAAACTTAAAAAAAAAAAAAAGAGGCAGATTAAGCAAAGTAGATGGTTAAGGTGGCAAAAACATCCTTGGAGCAAGTCAGAAACAGTCCCTATTTCCAAACAGGACTGTCTATATAATAAAACAAAGCAAAAAAACCCGGTGTGCTAAGTACTATCAATTTAGCTTAAGTATTTTTTGCAGTCAATGCGCACAGGCAGACGGCATGGTACAAGCCAACCGCAAACTCTGATCCCAACCAATGTCACAAATTCTGGTATAAACAAAGCACTTTAAAACATTATGTACTGCAAACGTGTTATTTGTTTATAGTTTTCTTTACATATATTTATAATTTTTGAAACATCTCAAGTAGTCAGATTCAAAGAAAAGTCATAAAGGGAAAAAAGATCCACAGAAAGGTGACAAATGCTTTGCAAAATGAACACCAGAAATTTAAAAAAAATTTTTTTTTTTTGTGGTACGTGGGCCTCTCACCATTGTGGCCTCTCCCGCTGCGGAGCAGAGGCTCCAGACGCGCAGGCTCAGCAGCCATGGCTCACGGGCCCAGCCGCTCCGCGGCATGTGGGATCCTCCCGGACCAGGGTATGAACCCATGTCCCCTGCATCTGCAGGCAGACTCTCAACCACTGTGCCACCAAGGAAGCCCTAAAAAGTTTTTAATAATAAACTATGTATTATTTATAACTTTAATGAATGTCAACAAGTAATGCTCAAGTTATGAGTGATGAAAAACTGACTAGGGCTTCCCTGGTGGCACAGTGGTTGAGAGTCTGCCTGCCAATGAGGGGACACGGGTTCAAGCCCCAGTCCGGGAGGATCCCACATGCCGTGGAGCAACTAAGCCCGTGCAACACAACTACTGAAGCCCACATGCCCTAGAGCCCGGCTCCACAACAAGCCACCGCAATGAGAAGCCCACGCGCCACAACAAAGAGTAGCCCCAACTCGCCGCAACCAGAGAAAGCCCGCATGCAGGAATGAAGAAAAAAACCTGACTGTATGGGTAAGCAATCCTCAGTAACAGTGTTCTCGGGGTGGGGGGTGGGGCAATAATAAAAGACTCCCTGCCTCAGCGCCACCCCCCCAATTCCAGACTGATCAAAGATGTTTAAGACAAAAACATACTAGAGTACAGAATACATGGAGGCTTATTTAAAACAACCTTGGCCAGGGTGTGATGTAAAATCCACATTAAAAAGTGGTTAGGGCTTCCCTGGCGCATTGGTTGAGAGTCCGCCTGCCGATGCAGGGGACACGGGTTCGTGCCCCGAGTCCAGGAAGATCCCACATGCCGCAGAGCGGCTGGGCCCGTGAGCCATGGCCACTGAGACCGCGCGTCCGGAGCCTGTGCTCCGCAACGGGAGAGGCCACAACAGTGAGAGGCCCGCGTACCGCAAAAAAAAAAAAAAAAAAAAAAAAAAAAGTGGTTAAACGCTTGTATAAAATTCGTGTTTCTGCAAGGCATGAAATGTCATAAACAAGGCAAGGAAACAAATGGCAAACTAGGCAAAAACTGCAGCTCATATCCAGAATGCCAAACTGCTAAAAGTTCATACAAATCAGTAAGAAAAAGGCCGACCAACCATAGGACAAAGAATAGAAAGTTACCAAATTTCATCAATCCTATAATACTGTATATTTTTAAAATTTTCCTTCTCTGTGATTGGCATGCATTTTATTTTTATTTTTTCCACTCATGATTTTTTAAATTGAAGTATAGTTAATTTACAATGTTGTGTTAGTTTCTGCTGTACAGCAAGGTGATTCAGTTATACATATACATACTTTTTAAATATATATTCTTTTCCATTATGGTTTATCATAGAACACTGAATATAGTTCTCTGTGTTATACAGTAGGACCTTGTTGTTTAAAGCATACATTTTGAAATAGCACCTGTCAACCAGGTAGCAATACTCCTGGAAAGATGAAAAAAGCATCTCAGATTCCAAAAAAAAATACAAATGGCCCATAAATACATGTAAAGATGCTCAATTTCATACAAAAGAAATGCAAATTAAAACCATAATGAGATTCTATTTTTCACTTACAATACTGACAAAGATAAAAAAAAAAGTTCCACAACAAAGTGTTGGCAAGAGCATGGAAACTGACGCTCATTTTCTCATCCCTTACTGGTCTGAGTAGATAAAATCTCTGTGAAGGGAAATCTGGCCACAGCTAATAAATTCAAACACACCCTTTGATCCAACCAGTTTCATTTTTAAGAAACTCATTTCACAGATATACTCACCTGTACACGTGTGAAAAAATGTGTGTACAAGATTGTAAGGGAGTACCTAGGGCAGCAACTGATTTTAATAACAAAAACTGTAAATTTGAGTGTCCATCAGAAGAATTAAACTATGCAGCCATTAAAAAGAATGAGGCGGGCTTCCCTGGTGGCGCAGTGGTTCAGAGTCTGCCTGCCGATGCAGGGGACACGGGTTCGTGCCCCGGTCCGGGAAGATCCCACATGCCGCGGAGTGGCTGGGCCCGTAAGCCATGGCTGCTGAGCCTGCGTGTCTGGAGCCTGTGCTCCGCGATGGGAGAGGCCAGAACAGTGAGAGGCCCATGTATCGCAAAAAAAAAAAAAAAAAAAAAAAAAAGAGGCAACTTTGTTTATTGATCTACAACAACCTCCAAGATAAATATAAATGAAATCAGCAGCCATACGTCTTGAACCAGCCCTACTATAAACTCTGAATTAATCTGTTCTGAAAATCCTAGTTACACGGTGCTTTTCCAATACTGTTAGGGTTTTGGTTACCTTTTGAAGTATAGGCTTTATCCTGGCATGATTAAATATGCATGTAAATCAAAACTATGTTCTTAGAGGATCCAAAATTTGTCTCAGTATGACCCAAAGAAATTCTTGGTATCTGCTTCAAAGAGTATTTAGTATAAATGACAGGCACTGTTCATTCTGAGTAATTAGACTTACTGCTTCACAAATACTTACACATAACTATATGGAGAGATGAAGAATGAGGATGGAGAGGAATAACACCACATACAGTAGTTAAGAACACATCCTTGTTGCAAGACAAACCTTGATCAAGTCCCTGCTTTCTTACTGGTGTTCAACCTTGAACAAGTTCAACTTCTCTAATACTCCATTTGAAAAATGAGAATATGGTAGCTATTGTTTAAATTAAATAAAACAATGTATATAAAACACCTAACTGCACCAACTGCCTGGCACTTGGTAAGTATTCAATACAGTAGAACTCTACACTCCACTCTTAACTAACCTCCACCTAATGAATGAATCCTTGGGAAAACCACCCTTACTCTACAAACATACTGTAGTATAACTACACTTTTGTCCCTGCCAGTTGGGACAACATAATCATGTGTGACATGATGATCAACTTTTAGAACAGAAAAGAGAGTTGTACGTGTGTATCCTAAGTTGTATGCTCCAGAAAAGCTTGAAAAAGATAAATCACACACACAAAAACTATCAAATGTGTGAGATAACTACAGAAGAGTGAAAAGTGTCTGGAATTCCAGAATTCCAAAAGACTGAACTCTCTTAAATTCCAGAAAACAACACCTGTGTACTTTGCAAGTGTTTGAGGTTTAGATCCCACCTTTAGAACTAGACATTTTACTAAGTAATGGAACTCCAAAGGGCCCATATTCAAGGAAATGGGTTGGTCCTACATTAACAGATTGACGAATGAATGTATGGGTTTTAAGCTAAAATAAAATGTTTAACATTTTCATAAATTTTCTATTTACCACTGTTTTTATTTTATTTTAAATTTTGACTGCGTTGGGTCTTTGTTGGTGCACATGGGCTTTCTCTAGTTGCGGCGAGCAGGGGCTACTCTTCGTTGCGGTGCACAGGCTTCTCATTGCAGTGGCTTCTCTTGTTGCAGAGCATGGGCTCTAGGCACGCGGGCTTCAGTAGTTGTGGCTCACGGGCTCTAGAGCGCAGGTTCAGTAGTTGTGGCGCACAGGCTTAGTTGCTCCACAGCATGTGGTATCTTTCTGGACTAGGGCTTGAACCCGTGTTCCCTGCATTGGCAGGCGGATTCCTAAGCACTGCACCACCAGGGAAGCCCTACCACTGTTTTTAGATTAACCCACTACAATCCAGTCAAGTGACATATGTGTCTCTATTAAAGAAAAGCTACCCATATTAAAATGCCTACACAAACAGGTTTGTGTCTGGTAATTTCTTCAAAGTTATAATGGATCAAGACTTCTGAAAGAGACAATGACTAAAAGAAGTCCTTACACACTTTCCTACCACAAAACCTATTTTTGTTTAACGCCCCTATCCGTAGAATAATTTTTTAATGACAATAGTAAGGAACAGAAAAATAACAAAGCTAAAATAGTTTGCATTTATCAGGAATAATATTCAGAAGATAGAACTACATAGAGTACAGTGATTTTATAAAACATTGTTCTTTTCACCAGCAAATATGGTGAGTCTAAACACCCTACCCTTCCTTCACAATGCCAACACTATGAAATGGTTGATCACCAAAAAAAAAGCAAACAATTTTTAAACATGCTTACAGTGAATGCTATTATACTTATTAAAGAGCTACTGATAGTTATCAAATACCTTCATCCATCAAAACAATTTTTTTCCAATATCAGTTAGTACTTCTGTATGCCATGTGCACAAAAAAAAGTTGATCATACATTTTAAGTATATAGAAGTCAGTTTAAAAAATGAAGTTTTTTACCTCTTTTAAGTGACCTGGCTATTTCTGGACTCATCACTAACTTAAGAAAGTCTTCTTGTGCATGTCCAAAATAGCTAGCACTGTATGCCTCAGTTCTATGAATTTATTTTAGACAACTTCACAAACCTGATCCACAAGAACACAGCCATTTAAAAAAGCAAGACATTTTGTTGTTCAATATTAAGATCTCCTAAAGGACAGCTCACATACAATCCACTAAAGCACAATCTAATTTTACTGTGTAGAAAAATAAAGGTGGGAGCATCCAATCTGATTCCGCAGACATCACATTAGCAAATAATGGTGGTTAAGAATGAAATAATGACTGAGTTTTTTCTTTCAATGTCCAATATTTGTTTAATAATCTATTAAGTTGTTAGAACATAAATACTTATTAGGTTCTTAGAACCAAACTACTAAATAAACAAGAATTCTGAGTTATTTCTTTAGGCCTAGGGTGTCATGAAAAAACTCCTGACATTAAGCATGCTGCAAATCAAAGCAGCATGGGAACTTCTACTCTACTTAAAATCTAGCTAATCTACCTAGTTAATTTGCCCATTTAAGTCTCTCCATCCTTCTCAGCTCAGATGAAATACCACCTCTTCTGTGAAATCATCTACACAATTCATGTGACATTCAAACTACCTTCTTAATTGCTTCATAGCTTACCTCCCCAACCAAGTCAGAAAAGAGCCAGCAACACTAGCTCGGTTCCTTTATATACATAATGATCCTTTCACTGGTAAAGGGATAAAGATTTATATAGGCTCACGTTCAGGCTGACATATTCTTAGCAAAAGCATTACCCAGTATGAGCAACACTAATCTTACTATAACCACAACACTATATTTAGCATGATATCAGTTACAATGAGAACAAATCACTATTAAATGTAAACAGTCACATGGAAAGGTACTATACAGTACTTGGAATAATTTGCAATCTACAATGTTTTAATGCAATTCTAATATCAAAAAAATGGACAGGGACTCCCCTGGTGGTCCAGTGGTTAAGAATCCACCTTCCAATGCAGGAGACATGGGTTCAATCCCTGGTCGGGGAACTAAGATCCCACATGCCGCCGCAGGGCAACTAAGCCCGCCCGCCACAACTTCTGAGCCCTCTCGCACTAGAGCCCACACACGAGAGAGCCCACGTGCCAAAACTGAGCCCTCGCACGGCAATCAGAGAGAAGCTTGCGCGATGCAACAAAAGATCCCACGTGCCCCAAACTAAGACCCGACGCAGCCAAATTAATTAATTACTTATTTTAAAAATGGACCAAAAAAGCCAAACAGAAAACATCAAATCACACTTATGAAGTATATATAGCCTCATAGTTATTAACTGAAATGCTGAAGATCAGCAGCCAAAGAATCCAGCTTTATTTTGGCAAACAGCCAAAATACATTTGGTATGTGTTTCAGAGTTAAGGATCTCATCAAGCAAAAGAAATTAATAGAAAAATAAGGAAACTAAATCATTTTTTTCAAAATATACTGCATGCAAATTTTCATAACTTTTGAAGGAAATGTTCTCCCATCTTCACAACAGAATTTACAAAGCTAGGATCAATGTGTAGGTTCTACTTAGTGTTTTTTTTTAATTTATTTGGCTGCGCCAGGTCTTAGTTGCAGTATGCAGGATCTTCAGTTGCAACATGCGGATCTAGTTCCCTGACCAGGGATTGAACCCGTGCCCCCTACACTGGGAGTACGAAGTCTTAACCACTGGGCCACCAGGGAAACCCCCTACTTGGTGTTTTTAAATATGTTGGCACTGTAAACAAAAGAGACTTCTATAATCCCTTGTGAGTGCCTAAGTATAAACACAAGCATCAAATGTAATACTATATGCAGACCTTTAGGAAATCAAGTTAGCTTTCTATGAATTAACAAAAGCCAACAGAATTTCAATTCTAAGGTGACAACAGTGATTTTTTTAGTCTCTATGACAGGAACTGCTTAAGTGGTAAATAGCCACATTTACTCTTTATTCCCACCCCTTTCTAAAGATCCACTAAAACCGCCTTTCCCTAACTTCAGTGCTACACTTGAATTAGAACAAAGCCTACCATATAACAGATGTTCAATAAAGTAGTTTATAATTGATGTTTGTATAATTAATGACCTCTAATGACCAGATATCTGTTTCCACATCTTACCTTCAGTCCTAAAAGAATATTTGGATTCATTGATTAATTTCATATTGACAAGTAACGTTTAATTCAAGCTAAAACTCCCAAATTGTAATTCAATTGTTGTATTAAAAGGAACTTTATTAAATTGGTTTTATAAGTCCATTTTAAATTAACCAGGTTAACTGGTTAATAAGATCCAATAATTTCTCAAACTGGAAATCTTCCACCATTATCAGCAGCAGCAAGAGTAGAAATGTTGACTTAGCACTTGCTGGGTAACAGGAATTACTCCATGGGCTACACACAAATTACACATGTGATCTGAGAACAACCCTAAGATGTAGTTGCTATTATCAGCTCCATCTTCTGAAAAAAGCAGTAAGCTCAGGGGAGATTAATTACGTGGCCAAAATCACACCTAATAAGTGGCAGAGCTAGGACACAACTCAGGCACTGCAATCCTAGAGTCTGTGCTCTACAATCTCTTTCCTTTTGACTCTCTTCTCAAGTCAACTTTTCAGAACAAGACTGTCTTGTTGGAAACCCACTCTGGAATCTCTAAGTAGTCCTTATAAAGCTGGTGCTTCGAACTGTTGTTTCCAGGGGTCCCAAAGAATTTGCTATGGCAATGTCTGATAAATCCTCCCCAAGGGTCAACCTTAGATACTCTATTTTACTGGGTTCTTATATTTGTTAAATATTTTTGGATTCTCTTTCATCTTCTTGCCTAGACTGTCTTTTGGAGATTAAAAAATTCTGCAAGTTTCCGATCCATGTTCCATGGAAAAGCACTTCCTTGGCTGGTTTGCTCAAAACTTTTCTCCCTCAAGTTTTACAAAGGGCTTACCACACCTTAAAACCCAAGGCTTTATTTCTCCCTGTCACTTAATTAAATTTCAGCTATGTCCTGTCTTTTAACTTTCCTTGATTTTCTAGCATCTTGTCCTGAAGTTATATAAAAGATAAACATCTCAGGATAGTGCACAGTCATACAGAGCTAAAAGCATGTGTCCTCCAATAAAGAGCTGCAACACTTTCTGCTTCATCAACATTATCCTGGGTTGAGTTCTTAGTCTTGTGACATCCCAAAATTGAAATGAATCTGATACCCAAAAGCAAAAGATTCAGAATAAAAGGCAAATTATGTACATAAAATCACTATACCTTCTCCACCAAGACAAGTTTAAACAAATCAGGGAAAATGTCTTTCCATGAAAATTCTACCCTCTCCATGATTATATTTAAGATTCACCCTTAGTCTACATTGTAGTGACAAATTTTCACACTCCTCTGCTGCCCCTTCCGTGTCCTCAGAATTTTTTTTTTTTAAAGGATTCATGCACAAGACATGTCTACAGATACAGACACAAACTCTCTTCCCAAAGGGTTTATGTTCCAATTAGGTAAGGAAAAAAACAAAAAAACCCCAATCTCTGATCATCCATACTGTCTACAAACCAGTCCTGAAATATCTCAAAAGCCATCTGCCATGGAAATGCTGATTCACACAAATGAGTTGGATACTTTAAATAATATGCAGACTACAGTGCCTTCAAGCAAAAAGTATGATTTTTTCCCCCTTCAGAAAATAAGTTTTCAAAAATGATGTTCCATGTGCCTAGAAAGATCTGCTTCTCTGTACCCCAATCCCTACTCCTGGCAAACCATTACTTTTAGTTCAGTCCTTGACTTAAAATTCTGCCTTCTCTTTTCTAGTCTCAACTGAATTCTCAAATGATGCTTTCCTATACACTCCAAAATTCTCTTTCAGAGCCTAATCATAATTTTAGATTTTATATTTACTTTTTTATTTGCTTTACGTAGACAGGAACCAGATTTACTACTATACCTAGCACTGCCCAACACACAGAAGGTACTCAATTATTAACTGACTGAATTAATAAGCATTACTGGATTCCCTCAATATCACAATCTCTCAGTAATTTGGCAGTTTGAGGAAAAAAAACAGAAAGGAAGCATACCACCTAAAATAACAGCGAAATTAGCTACTAAATTAATAACTTAAATATTATGATGTTTTCCCGAAAGTTCAAGACTACTAAACTGCTCTATTCCCTTAAAAGTTAACAGCTCCTTCACAAAGAATGAAGAATGGATTTCTTAAAATTTGTTACAAGTCCAACTACGAAGTGTTTAAAATCCTGTGCAAAACTGTTATCAACCTCTTCCTAATATTAAAATGAATTAAGATATTTTTCACTGACTCATCACAAATTTGGCAACTTAATCTTTCTGACTATTCTGGTCTTCTTATTGCTACCTCATGAGGTACCTCTCCCACTAATGTGCATTCCAAGATGGCCAAAGGAACATAAATATACTGCAAAAGAAATACTTTAGGGAGGGAAAAAAAAAAAAAGATGGGAGCAGGCAAACACACAACAAACAAAATATAAAAACATTTAGCAGTGGTGGTTTTGAAAAGTAACTTGTCTACTGGGACTGGATAGCTATTTAAGGCTAGTCTAACATACTGTGCACTAATTTACACTAGATCCAATCCTCTAAAACAGCATAATATTAGACCTAGAACCTAGACATATATGTGTCCCAAACACTGAAGAAACTATCTTTGGACCATTAATCTGTATAAAGATGATTTAAAGATATAATTAGGCTAAAGTACTCTCAAACTTATTTAATTAGTAAACACGTATTTGTTCAGTATACACAACGAATGAGGAAGGGCATGGTTAAATTCTCAGCTCCTGAGACAGAATCTTTGTAAGTTAGTCCTCTTTACCATCCTTCTATGGGTGAAAATTAAAGGCTTCTTCTGGCTACACAGTAGATACATAAGCATTTTATATCTATATATGAAAATAGTTTATGGAGGGTACTGATAGTTGTCTGATGTATTCACTCTTCCTACCCAATTAACTATGTAACCGATCCTCGTTAAGTTGAAGCTTTAAATGTTTTGAACACTGGGTTCTCAAGAAATGAGTTGATAGATGACTATACAAAATACATACAGGGATTCGTAAGACACTGCACTTAATGAAGCACTTCCATTAGTTAAAACTACCACTAACCCTGTACTACTAGGATTTGATATCACTTAAAGATAATACCAAGTCAGCTTCTAGCTCTTCAGAAGATTCTAGAAGAAATTCCAATAAGCTTACCCTGTCAAGAATTAAAGTTTTTTAAATTTTACTATAGCCTCCAGAAACCATTCCATTAAAAAAAATCACAATGCCAAAGATACTTTCATTTTGAGCTATCATATGTTACCTGTCACTCCCTATTAACTGAACCAAAATCTTTCACAAGCATACACCTTTTAAAAGCCTACCACTTCCTACTACAAACATACACAACACACCTTCTGTCCCAACACTGCATGTAACTTTCTCATCTCCGAATTTCCAAATTCTGTTCCCCTGCTCAACTGTGGCTTTCAAAAAAAAAAATTCAATGCATACTGAATCAAATTTTAGAATATTATTCCTCCTAAAGGTGAGTAAAATCTGCCTTTTATTATCCTCAATTGCTTGACATTATCTAATCTTAAATAAAAAAACATAAGATTTTGCTTATGTAGTGTTTTTGTCAATTATATTGTAATTACAACCAACCAATAATGTGATTACACTAAACTAAAAAGACTTATTCAATGAAGATTAAGGTTTAAGCCAAAAACATGTCTCATAAAGTCATAAAGACAAGCTGAAGTAAACACCTAAGTTCAATTGCTATTAAAAATGAAACAATCTGAAGTTCTAATAAAACAGTATATCAAAGAAACTAAGAAATTGAAATGAAATTTGAGGGTAACAATGTTCTGATTATGGAAAAATTTTAAGTTGTGATATCACAGTTACATTTCAAGAAATCTTATCTTCGAGAGATGCATTGAAATATTTAGATGAAAGTGTATGATGCCTAGGATTTACTTCAAATTATATGGGACATATAAAAGGTTGAGATATGGATGAAATGATTGGCCAAGTTTGAAGATGCAAGACAAATAAACATGAGTTCATTACAGTATTATTCTACTTTTACATACATTTGAAGTTTTCTGTAAAATATATAGTTTCCCCCATAACACAGTATGTACCTCTGCCATCAAAGACTCATGTCACTGTCCATGTAACATTTTATTCCCAATTGTCTTTTAAAAACAACCTGAGGGAGAAGATTGTATCATGACAAGGAAATTGTTTTTAACAAATGATTGAAATGTCATACATACACAGAATAAACAAATTTTAAAAAGGGGAAGATTTTCAAAAGCATTACCATCAGGCAACAAACATCACTACTTACGCAGAATGGAAGTGTTAAGATGAAGATAAAAAACTAGGGAAATTAAAGAAAATGTTAGAAAAAAGATCAGTATGATTGTCAATCATGTGCACCATGGTATAATGAAGAGGAACGAGGTCTTTGAGGAGACTCCAAGAGTATATCACAAGACAAAAGATTCCTCCTTTTAGCTCATAACATATGCATGGTAATAGCTGTACAGTTAACATTAAAAGCTCTCTCACCCAAATAAATCATACCCCTTCCCACACATCATTTGTTCTAAAAGTAACTGTCCTTTACTAAATATATCATTTTACTTTTCTATCATATTTAAATGATACATTTCACCTAAGATATTGCACCAAGTAACTAAAAAATCTGACCTTTGAACTTCAATGACCACTGAATAGCTATACATATATTACTACCAAGAAAAAGAATCCATATTAAAAAGTCATCTAGTAAGCATAAGAAGGTCTAATCTGGATTATTCTAAAGTCAGATGGCTTGACACTCCACTAGCAAAGTCCCCTATCTAGTGGCAGAAAATAAAAACAGAGGGGAAAAAAGTGTTCATTTTTAAAGATAATACTTACTTAAGAATGGTTTTTGCACTACTGCAGTCTTCAAATCGAATGGAGTAACCAACTTCCTGGCCCAACATCACATCCATTTCATCAGCAACTCTCTGGGCCACACTCATTGCAGCCACTCTCCTGGGTTGGGTACAGGCAACTCCTCTTTTGGGTCCTGGTAATGATCGCATGTACTCCACACACCACTGTGGAATCTATCAAATAATTTCACATTTAAATTAATTCTACTCTGCCTGTGCATCAGGTATATTTAACATGAAGTGTTTTATCTCATTCTAATAATTTAAAACAAAATTCAATTTAGGCACACCACAAATTATTACTTATGACTTATAATAGCATGAGCTCTCCAAGCCAAGGAAGGGTCATGTATAACACTGATATGTCATAACTGTACTCCTCAGTGAGCTAGGTCCACTGAGGCTTTGCTGAACATGCTCTATGGTGTCGGTGTTCCACCACCAAGCATTTCTCTCTGCACTGGAAAAATTCCAACTTATGAAAATTCTACTTCATAACAAATGTTAGTTCCCAAAAATATTCTAAGAAACTGTAACTTAAATTCCTATACAATTTAAGTTACAAATTCAGCTCATACTTGGTAAGCCAGCAGAATCTAACTCCTATCCTTCTCCCCTCAGAAGTATGCACAATGGAAACACCTTAGGTACATCTTAAAAGTTAATTTTAGTTAACTATCAAACTCAAATTCAATAGGACCTATAGAAGCAGCAACAGCACTTCCCTGAAGGAGGGAAATGAAGGGTAAACAAGGAAAAAAAAAAAAAAAAAAAAGACCAACAAGCATAAGTAGTTGGTTGTTGCCATGATGACACTGCATTTCCTAGCTGGTTTGTTCCTAAACCAACCATTATCAATAGAAACTAAGATATTTGATAATTTAATGGTTCTTCTCTACTCACTTACCTGTGAAAGAACCATGGGAAAAATCTAAGTGCTTACTACATTAAATTGGAATCCACTCCTACAAGAAGGACATGATGGATCTCCATCAAAGCCTCCAAAAGCCTAACAGATTTTAATGCTACAGGAAACGTGGCATTTTTTTGGTATAGGATTTGTACAGTGATATTTGAAGAATACTAGTTGTACTATTACTACTTTTTTTTTTTTTTTTTTTTTTGTGGTACACGGGCCTCTCACTGTTGTGGCCTCTCCCCTTGAGAAGCACAGGCTCCGGACGCGCAGGCTCAGCAGCCATGGCTCACGGGCCCAGCTGCTCCGCGGCATGTGGGATCTTCCCGGACCGGGGCACGAACCCGTGTCCCCCGCGTTGGCAGGCGGACTCTCAACCACTGCGCCACCAGGAAAGCCCTATTACTACATTTTAGTTAGGTTCCTTCTGCAATTTTGTTTGGAGAATTTCACTTTCTGATAGGCACAAAAAGATAACCAAAAAATGGCTAACTATTCTTAATGGTTTTGAGTCAAAGTTTAATAGGAGTATGTGGAAAAAGCATTTGCATGAAATTCACTATTTACAGTTGTTTCCCTTTGAATACCCCAAATCCCTGCAGTCCTAGGTATCCATGTACCTTAAGTATTAAAAAAAAAAAAAATACTAATCCAAAAAATCACAAATCTTGTTTTGCGTTCACCTGCCCTTCTTCTCCACTAACTGCTACTAAATAAACTCATCTCTGAAATAAGGTTAATCATATAAGACCACAGAAGAACAGTATGAAATAAATATAACTTTGGCTATGAGACAAAGGGACAGAGTTTTAAATACTGAACCCACCTATATCTACAGTGTAACCTAGGGCAACCCACTAAACCTCTCATAAATCAAAGCCTCATTTTGCTCATCTGTAAAATGGTGATTAACAACTTCCTTGCATGGCTGTTGAAAAACTTAAATGAGATAATACAAACTACATAGTGCCTGGCTTTACCCAATTGCTGACTAAATGGGTGCTATTAATACTACACAAACTAGATAAACCAGTTGAAATAATTATTAAAAATATAATATTAATAAGCTTAGAATTATATCTTTTCATGTATTCTTTAAATTTCCATAAGGTGATAAAAATAAACCAACAGTTTTAGCTTCTAACATCAGCATTACATTTCCTCCGTTTAAAAAGAAAAACCATACTTAGGCTCAGTCTTATATAACAAAAGCCTCCAATCTGGGTTGCTATTGTAGCCTTCAAAATGTCTCCATGAAATACTCAAATTGACAGACTTGTGGCATTGTGTAACTTAAATTATACACATACAGGATAACCTGTACATGTAGTATGCTCAAATCTAAACATGTTCACAGGTACATAAACATGGAAAATCAGGCCCGTAGGAAACACAGCAATTATTTCTGCGTGATAAGTAATTATTAAATTCATTTCAACACTTTCCTGAATTTTCCAAATTTTCTACAATAGCCAGGGGCTGCTATTTTTGCAAAATCTAAGAAATTTTCTGATGGATCAGGCTCAAGCATCTGAAAATGAAAATATGGTTACCTCGCTCATAGCAAGAAAATGCAAATTAAAAATTACACTGAAATACCATTTTTCTCCTGTCAGATTTGCAAAAGTTCAAGTTCAGTAGTACACTCTAGTCGTTTCCCACATATGCTCTCATACATACTCACGGAACGGTAAACTGATACGTTCCCTATAGAAGGCTATTTGGCTGTACGTTCCACAACTATAATCCATCTTCTGACCCAATAATTTCTATTTCTGAGAATTTATCCTAAAGATATACTTGCCCATGAAAAACAACCATGAGAAGCAGCCTAAATGTCTATAACATGGGCCTAGTAAATGGTTCATCCATGTTTGAAAAATATCCTAAATATATTTCTAATACAACACTAACATGTGTGTTTAGTTCAGGGGTGGGGAGGACGGGGACACTATTGGATGGAGGTCACAAGTAAAAAGACTTTACTTAGCTCTTCTATTTTTTTTTTTAAAGAATAGATAATATTCACATAGTTCAAAACAATTATAAAAACAAAGAAATGAAAATGACAAAAACAAAACCACTCCAATGGTTCAGCTCTCTCCACCCAAGCACTGGAAAACAAACCTTGTGCCTCCAAATATGTACCACCCCAGAATCAAAGTGGGTGGGAGAGTATCACTGCCATAATTTACATAATAAAACTGGAAAAAAACAGCACCGCTGTTTTTCCAAAGAGACTCAGGAAAACAGGTACTCCCTACAGGATTCCAACTCCGTAAGTCACTAAAAGTTGCTAAACATAAAAGCAGCTATGCTTCAAAAAGTTCTGACAGACAGCCAATGAGAATAACCACCAGAACCAAATACGCAACATTTAGTAAACATAAACATTAATGAAGTACGTACTGTGGTATTCAATAACTCACCTGTGTTGTTTTACCAGACCCAGTCTCACCAACAAGTACAAAGGATTGATGTCTAACCAGAATATCTGTAAACCTATCCTTGTACTCCCAAACAGGGAGCTGAAGCCGTTTCTTCAGAATATCATAGTATCGAGGCGTATGGGGTAAGTTGGTAAATGGATTAATGCACTGTGGAAGTGATGTGTGTCCTGCATGTCCGGTGTGTGTAGAATGAGCAGAATGTGTTGAATGTGCTGAATGTGCCGAGTGGGTTGAGTGAGCTGAATGGGAAGCTTTTAAAGGTGGTAATCCAGCACTGATAAGCATAGCATTCGTGGAAGCTCGCAATTCTTTCTCCTTTTCTTTCTCCCTCTCCCGCTCTCTATCTCCTCTATCTCGTTCTCGTTCCCGATCTTTAGACCGATCTTCACGATCACGGTCACGATCTCGATCCTTCCTAAAAAAAAAAAAAAATTTATAACTCAGATTCCAAATTTTATGCAAAATGTTCATAGCGGCGTTATAGTCACAAGAAAGTAAAATGTCCAACAACCAAATAAACTGATATAAAACTCGAAGTATCAGAAACAATGAAAAAGAACTTGTAATCAAGGATCCTCCATGCCTTATCCATAAACATCTTTCCCTTCCTTAATGATGCTTCAAATTCTATTAAGGAACAGTCTCTTTCCACCTTTAGCCATTCTGCATGTAAAATCCTTTCCTTCTTAGAAATTAAAAACTGAGGGCAGTGTGGGAAAAAGGTAGGGACAAATTAGGCAAAAAGAGAATGGCATCAGAGTCTTTCCCAGATTCTCCTTCAGGTTACATGAAAAGGTATTTTCACACTGAAAGTATGTTCAAAATTTAGCAAGAACTAAGTCTTTTATTGCTTCTGGCCTCAAAGACAATTCCACCTCACATTACAGTAATACAAACAAAACTCAGCACAAAATTCCGAGTTAAAGAATTAGCAAGTTTATTTTCCTAAGTTAACGCTTTCCAAATTTTGTTCAAAATGCATATATTGCTCTATAAGGAAAACTAAAACTTTTTATTCTTGTTTTCATTGTTTACTCTTGCATGTATCCTTAACAGCAATAGTAAAAAAACACTGGAAGTACTTTGTAAAACCTATGTATACTTTGATCATCCATAAAGGAAAAGTAGCTCATTTAAGAACAAGCTTCACTGAACACTATTAAGTTGTTTAAAATGTTTAAATTATGCAGATGACCACCATATTAACCTTAGGTCATTTAGCCAATTCCAGCATCTACTTCTAGACACTAGAGATGATCCCTAACCAGTAAGAATTTTAAAATTATCTATACTTATTCATTTTACTAATCTAGTTTATTTCAGACTAAATCCTATAGCAGACAAATGTGCCACAAGGTGTTTGGACTCATTTGAAATAGTGAGGCAACTTGGAACCATGACACAAGCTGCTAAACATGTCATTGTTCCTTATCCATAACACACACAAGACATACAAATTTCCCATGCCCCAATTATCAGTAGCAGACTAGGGAAGACCATTCATTCTGATGTAATGGCAAATCAGCTGGGCAACAGTTACTCCCCTTCGTAGAATACAGCTAAAATGCTGAGCCCAGCATGAGTTAGGATGGTTCCCCAATTACAAAAATGGTAAGCTGACCAATTATATTTGATATTGTCCCTTCTAAAATAAATAATTCTATTCCACAGGAACTTGCCTAAATAGAGAAAAGCCTTATTATATGTTCACAAATATTCATACACACATATATTTTTTACATATATATAATCTTTTCATGTATGTATATATAAAAAGCGATTCTCCCTTCCCCCAACCCAATGTTCACCTTCTACAGAATTACAGGACATACAAGCTAGGATCGGAGCTTCTCATCCCATGTGGCATAAAGAGAAAGAAATCAAAGGAACCTAAAGGATAACCTACTCAGCATACAAACTGAAGTCCCACAACTCAGAACTTAAGCTTCCTGGCCTATCTTCGCAATATACCATCAACCATCCTTTCTTTGCTTCTCTCATTCTGCTCCAGTTTAACGTGCTTGTAATTAAATAAGTATTTGCACAGCTCCAAAATGTAAACGAGAAAAAGTTTACAACAGGATAGATAGATACGTGTCCAGCAAAGTGAGCAGCACTGTAGTCAGGAATGGATTCAAAGACTAGACATTTTATAGTTCATAGAACATAAAGAATCCTTAAAGAACATCTGGTCTAAATAATACATGTTTTTCAAGGGCCTACTTCACCAGAAACTTTATTACCAAAAATAACTGCAACAGAGGAAGCATAAAATACATTCTGAAGACACAAAGATTAACTGCTGACCATGAATTGGGGTTTAACTCTAATATAAGAGTAAAAGGAGCACGAGCACCTAGATCACAGTTGCATAACCACTGGAAAGGTATAAGCCTCAATTTACTAATCTGCAAAGCGAGAAGTATTAATAAAATAGTCTCTTAGATTAAAATTAGAAAGCAAATTCAATCACCTAGAAATGTTGCCTGTGATTCCAACTACCCACCTTCAACAGGAAAGGGAAGATAAAAATTAGGGTCAGTGGGCGGGGGGGGGCTCAAACCCACTGCTTCATAAATATATGCAGAATATTGTGTATATGCATGTTTTCTTTTTTAAACAGGCACCTTTATTATAAAGGAGTTTGTTACTTAGAAGATTTACTAATCGAGGTATAATACTTAAAAAACTAATTATCAAAGCAGTGATCACTTAGCCACAATAATGGCAGGGAGAGACACAACAGGACACATTTGTTTAGCACGTGGTTCAGTATTTTATCTCAGCTTAATCCTGGCTCAACACTTAAGCTATATGACCACATTTATTTCTTTCCTCATCTTTAAAAAGCTCTTGTGGGGTATTGCAAGGGTTAAATGAGTTAATATATGTAATGTGCTTAAAGTAGTGCCTGGAACATAATAAATGCCCAATAAACATTGGTTATCATTTATTTTTTAAATTTAGAACACCACGTTAAAATTCTACATGGAGTAACAGAAACTAAAGAAATGCTAATGAAGATGTAAACTGGTTATCAAAATCAGAGTATTTTAAACAAGCATTGATTTTAATCTGGTAATCTCACTTTCAGAGACTTCTAGGGATATAAGTACACATAAGGATGTTCATCACACTTTTCACTTGTAAGACTAGGAAACTACCAAAACGTCAGTGAACAGGAAATTGGTTAAATAAGTTATGATACCCCTTTACAAGTGGAATACTATGCAGCCAATGAAAAGAATAATGGATATCCATTCCACAGTTTATAAAGTATTTCTGGGTGAATTTAAAGAAATCAAAGCACAAATAATACATATTAAAAGATCCTACTGGTATCAAATAGGATACCTGTGAATAAATATGCAGAGATCTAAAAAAATTTTCATCAAGGGATTAAATAAAGATGAGGATGAAGATTTCTCATAATTTTTTTCCCTTTTCTTTATATCTTTACGAATGGACGTTTCTTGTGTTTCCTGGGGCAAGTTACTTAACCTCATCACAGAACTGCAGTGAAAACCCTGTTTATAAAGCACCTGAAAGTTTTGGGAACACTGTACGTACATTATCTTATCTATGTTTCACATTTTTAACCGAAAAAATTTTTATCAGGCAGTAATATCAGAAACTAACATCGAAGTGAAAAATGTCCCTGTTTTCAAAATTTTTTTCCATACTTCAACATTAAGTTGTCTTTTGGTTAATAATTTTACACAGAAAATGTTGTGGGAAAAATGGAAAAAGGAATAAGGTCAATATGTAACAGAAACCTTCAACTTCTCTACCTGTTTCCAAACTTAAAATATAGCAAGAGTAAATAAAGCCATATATAGTTTGGGAGCATGAATTTGAGTAAAATCTCTCACTTAATTACCTTCCCTTCTGAGTAGCGGGGAAAATGGGACATCCATGTTTGGCAGTGGAGTTCACAAGACTGACAGGCCTACCCTCTCATGTAAAACCACCTGCTACTTAGCAGGGCTTTAAAAAAAGAAAAGAAAAATCTGCAAGATTGCATGACAGTCAACAAATTATTTTGTTGACTTTTTAAATTATTAAATATGGAAAAAAAAAACCCTAAGCACTAATAAACACTCCAAGCCCACTGCTAAAGAAAGTTCTATCAGAAATGACATTCAGGTGACACAGAAATGAGTATACAAATGTCCCTCCAAAATATCTCAGAACTTGAGCTTTATTCCAAAGATGAACTCTCGTTCATTTACAGGTAGATGTCATATATAATATCCAAGAGAATCAAAAGGTCACCACCAAAGACTTAAAAAGTCCACATTTTTACTAAGGATGTCGGATTTGCAAGGAAAGGGGAACAAACCCATGTACATATCATGGGCCCACTAATCCCCCAAAAAGCATTTAAATGGTGCACATACACACAAATATTAGTAAGTGAATTCATTCCTTCCCCGTATATTTTTTTCCAATCTGAATTCTGTGAGAGGCATTAGTTGCATCTTAGCCAGATGACAAGCAATTTATTTTTGCTTCACAGGAACAAAGAACCAAGTGTTCCCTACTTTACCAACCCATTGTAAATGTCATTAAAATAGGCTGTAATGACTCTTAACTACAGTCACAGTCTGTGTGCTGTACTGGAAAAAGCAAGAGGCTAAGATTGAAAATTAAAAGATCAAGGTTCTAGATCCACCTGTAAACTGTAAGGTTGCACAAGCCACCTTAACAACTCTGGGTCTCCATTTCTCATCCCTCGAGTGGAGCCGAGTATATGCTCTTTAAAGTCACTTCCAGCTCTAAGGAGCCTGTGACTTGTAGCTCAAATGTGCTCAAGTTCTGCTGTGTGTGTTGGGGTCAGGGAGAGAAAGCTGACACAGAACACTGTAAACTAAAAAATGTACACGATTAAACTGTTATATATTTATGCTTTCCATATTCAATATACGGAAAGCCACCAAAAAGTATACCCTATCCTGGCTTATACTCCTCAGACACAGACACCTCAATCAACCGAAAGGAAGGAATCTGAGTGAACAAAAGTTATACAGACTTGACACAGTGATTCTGCACACGTACACACACACTAAAATGCAAAATTATGCAAAGTATTGAAGATATTCAGACTTTCATGTCTCTGCCTGAATTATCCAAATAAACCTCTGTACTTCAGGAACGAGAAGTACACACTGGACAAGAAATGATTTTGATGCAATTGCTAAGGTTAACTGTTAAATTCCTCTGCACCTTTAAGAAAAGGTAAGTAGAAAGGAATCTGAAACACCACGGGCGTGGTCTACTTCAACTCCCAAGCAACCTCCCGACAGGCGATACTTTGCCGTAAACACTAAAAACTTTTGAAAAGGGTCTTCTCGTTTCAAAAGCTACCTAGGAACGAGGGCCGGGGAGGGACACAGAAAACAAGAATTTATTGGAAAAAAAGAATGCCTTCTAATTGCTATCCCGGGGATGCCCAATAACTACTGTTTTGGCCAAAGCAGGAAATAAAGGAGATGGCGGGAGCGTGGGCAGAGAGCGGAAGTTTGCCTAGTATCTACTTTGAAGTGTTTGAATGGACCGAGGCACGCACTCTCCCGCCAAAGTATAAACTCCGCGTCTCCAAACCACCAGCCCTCCAGCCCATCAGGTATACTCCACATTTTCCTTTCTCCCGGCTGGCCCTCTACTCTCCCCTCCCCCGAGAACTCCTCGTCCGCACGCCTCACTCTACTCCCAGCACCTCCACCCCAGCCTACACAAGAATCCATGCGCTTCGCTCACTTTCCGGCCTCCGCTTCTCCCCTTGCTGGGCGCCCAGCCGCCCCCCAAGGTCCTCTCCCCGACCCCGCTGGCTGAGAAGTACCTGGTGCCCTTGGAAACGATTACTCCCGCCGCGCCCTCCCCCACCCTCTCTCCAGGCTCCAGGCCTTACCAGGAGCCCAGGCCACGAGGTCCGCGGTTCCCTCCCGTCCGCTCCCCTCGAAGTGACTCTTGCTCGACTCCGCCCGAGGAGGAGGCACCCTACTGGCCACGACAGGCCTCTCCGCTCTCCCGACTGGGCCGGGCGGCCACCGCGCCACTCAGCTCCCCGCGCCCTTGCTGGGCCGAACGCCTGGGGGTCCGCTCTCCCGCGCCCCGCCGCCAGTGACCCGAGCCCAGAAGAAAACAAAAGAGTCAGGGCCCGTGGCCCGCTCGGCCTAGCCCTCCCTGGCCCGCTCCCGGCCGGGACCCCAACAAAGCCTGAGCCCCTGCCTCGCGCCCCCGGCCTGGCTTACCCATCGGTCCCCGCACGCTTCTTGCCGGAGGGGTAATCCTCCCCCAGGTCCAACCGGTGTCGCTTAGACATCTTCGGACTCTTCGAGCGGGTGGTTACGAAGGAAGAAAAAAAGAGAACCTAGCGGCTCTATCGGTGCAGTCGAAGGCAGCTACAAAACTCTGGAGGACCCCCACCCCTCCCGCTACAACAGCCTACACCGTGCGGCCGGAACCAGGAGCTAAAATGGCGGCGGCGATGAGGGCTGGGCCTGCGCGCGCGCTTCCGCGGTATGCTGTGCGTGCGTGCGTGCGTGCGTACGTGGTGCGCGCGCACGCATAGGAGGCGGGAACTCAAGCCCCGCCCACCGCCTCGTTGACCCGCCCTTATTCCGCCCTCCGCCTGGCAGGCACTTCCCGCCCTCTGGGCGGGTGCTAGGCGGGTTGGGCCCTTGGCCCCTTCAAGGCCCTCCGATTTAGGAAATTGAGAGAAGAGGAAGTCTAATCCTAGTTAGGAAATCCTATCCATCTGTATTACCCTGGCATTAGGGGAATCTGAGACCCACAGAGGTTGAAAAACTAATCGAGATTATACAGCTGATAAGGGACAGAGCCAGGATTGGTACCCAACTATAACTCCTGATCTAGCACTTGAAGCCACTGACCAGACATTCTCAACTGCAGTGGGAAAACTGAGGTGAGAAAATGTCAAGACTTACCAAAATGCATTTTGCCTTTTTTTTTTAATGTTTATTTTATACTATAGTTGATTTAACATTTTGCCTCCTTTTACCAAGCACGGACAGATTGCACTCAACCTATTGATGTTTTTACTGGAATAGGGAAAATTGGCAGTAAGGGCATAACTTTTTCCTGTGTGCATATTGTGTGCTTCCACGCTGTTAACCCTACTTCTATTCTCATTCTTACAGTAACCCTGCAAAGTAGGTGTTATTTAATAGATGTGAACACCAAGACTGAGAGAGGTTATGTCACACAGCCATTAGGGCTGTCCCTAAAGCCATAGCAAATTGTTGGGATAGAATGACTTTATGACTTTTGTGACTCTCTCCCCCCAGAACCTATCTGCTTGCTCAGTTGCATTCATTCCCAGAAAAGCACACAAGAAAAAGATCTGTGAACCAGCCCAAGCCGGGTGATCTATGTAGTTTGCGCAGTGGTCATTTGGATGCCCTGGAAGACCATATTAGGATTCTTATCCAGTCCTCAGAATTGCAGTCTCTAAGGTTAAATACAACTCTACAATTGCAGCTTATAAAGAGAATTCTTTTATTTTTTTTGTACAAAATCCACATTCCAAAGTCAGCCCAAAGAAAAGTGAGTATCTTCACTTACAAAATACCCAGTATAACTTTCTACCCTAAAAGTACATTAACAGCATATTGACTTTTGTTGGAGATCATGATGTATAATCACTGAATTGTAAACCTGGAAGGGTTTCCAGCTGATCTTCTCTTTCTGCTTCATTTTCCAAATGAGGAAATCTAAGCCCTGTGATGACCAGGTTCACCAGTTAGTGTCAATGTCAGAATTAAAATCCAGATTTCACTCTCACATTTCCAGGCTCAGGTCTCCAGGTTCCCAGTTTGAGGGATACTATAAAGTGCTCTAAAATTTTGGAGAAACAATGAAGGAAAAGCTTAGAATTCTACCTGCAGAAATGCTCCACCCTAAGAGGCATCAGCCTGTCATAAATGTGCAAGGAAACTTGGTAAAGGAGGAACTGAAATCAAAGTGATAAGACTTCTTCCTTGGGTCTAGTGTATATTTAAAGAAAACTGTAACCTAATCAATTGTGTTGTGACCTGAATGACTGAAGAGAGGCTGTATTTCTCTAAGGATAGTGGCCTTTCTGGAATCTACAACAGGGGAGCAAAGGGCCAGAATCTGCCAGGATGTTTACACTCTCTGTGAGGAGGGATAGAGTTCTGGATCTGAATGACTCACCCTGGATTTTCAGGCAGAATGGTCCCTAGAATAGAGAAGAGCTATCCACCAGCTCCCCTACAGCTTGCCAGAAATGTTGCCAGAGGAGATTTCCTTTACTCTTACTCTACCAGACAACTCTCCAGTCTATTATTTGGTCTATGGCATGACTTTACTCACCTAGAGGGAATGTCTTACGCAGCTAACCAGCTCCAGGTGTCAAGCCAGAGGTGTCTCCCAACCTAACTTAATAAATAATATTAGCTAACACATATAACACACACATATACTGGGTCCCACAAACTGTTTCTTATATATATTAACCTATCAGATCCTTACAGAACTTTAAGCTGGGTGCTATGAGTTAGACTTGTTTACAGGTGAGGAAACTGGTGCACCAAGAAGCTGAGTATTGTGGCCAAGATGACAGTTTTGGATTCATCCCAAAACAGTCTGTGTGCTTAAGGGGTACACGGTAGTGCTGCTGATAAATAGGTATTCTTATTCCACATTATTCTCCTAGGGTTTGGTTATTGAGGATAAGTTTCCCCAGTCAGACAGACTCAATGTGAAATGATAAGTTTCTACATTGTCAAAGGGGAGGACGCGTTTACAGAGCTCTCAATGAACGGGTCAGGATTTAAAAGACTTGAACCCACTCTGTCTCCAGAGCCACATGGTTAACCACTGCACTTTGTCACTATTATCTATGCCTTAATTACTTCATTTACTTATTCACTCAACAAATATTTATTAAACTCCCATGTCAGGCATTGAGTTAAGTGCTGGGAAAAAGAGAAGAACAAAATAGCCATAGTTCCTGCCTTTATGACACTTATCAGAGGGAGAGAGGCAGGCATTAAACAGATAAATACACAGGTAACTATATCTGGTAAGTGTTTTTAGGCCATGCAAAGGGAACAGACACTGTGAGAGCATATAACAAGTGGCCCTTATCTAGAGTGAAGGTTAGGGAAGACCTCTCTGAGAAAGGGACATTTAAACAAAGACAAGAATAAGCAGTACAAATTGGTCAGTCAAAGAGGTAAGAAAGCATTTCCAAGCAGAGGAAGCAGCCTGTGCAAAGGCCCTGAAACTTTCAAAAGTCAGGTGCAATCCACAGACAGAGAGAACATAAGTGCAATGAGATGAGGAAGACGTGATCCTGCAGATGCAAGAAGGGGCCGTTTCATGCAGAGCGTGAGTTGTCTGCCAAGGATATTAAGACTATCCTTCCCAAGAGTAATAGGAAGACATCAAAAAGACTTAATTGGGAAAATATGATCACTTGTGAGGATTTGCCAGGATCAACCAGCCAATCTCTCTTTTTGAATTCTCTTTAGTTGCAAAATGCTTACAAATTCAAAACAATCTTCAGTAGTGCTTTTAATCACTCTGTCCTCTCTCTACCATTTAATGGAAACTGTAACAAAGTGTACTGGGCACTATGACTTGCCATGGAAATTCTGCTTCAAGAATGAAAGACATCCCTCAGTTTCTAGGAGTGCTACTTGCAGACGGTACTCAACTGTCTGCTCCCTTCAGGAATTTCCTTGGTTAAAGAGAGCTGCCTGGGACTTCCCTGGTGGTCCAGTGGTTAAGAATCTACCTTCCAGTACGGGGGATGCAGGTTCAATCCCTGATCATGGAACTAAGATCCCACATGCCGCGGGGCAACTAAGCCCATGCGCTGCAAGTACTGAGCCCGCACACTCTGGAGCCCACACACCACAGCTAGAGAAGCCCACACACCACAACTACTGAGCCTGCACCCTCTGGAGCCCATGCACCGCAACTAGAGAGAAGCCCATGCGCCAAAGAGCCCAAACACTGCAACAAAGGTCCTGCATGCTGCAACTAAGAAGCAACACAGCTAAATAAATAAATAAATAAATAAATAAATAAATAAATAAAGAGAGCTGCCCAAAGGCAGCCTGAAGACGTTGTGGAGGTATAAACACCTGATCCCTTTACGTAACTAGGAATAACCGTGAGCTTTGGCGCATCAGAGCTCCCTATGGGATCAGCTGAGGCTGTTATTATTTATGATGGTGTCTCTTGTACCACCATGCATTTTGGCCACTAACCACCCAGAGTTAACTCAGATGCCATGATTTAAGGGCACAGTCTCCAGTAAGACTGCCCTTACTCCAGATGCCATCCACAAGCTCAGGGACCAACAGGCCACCTGTACTTCTGACCAACTGGCTACAAATTTGGGGTTTCCCACAACCTACTCAGGTTCAGTAATTTGCTGGAATAATGATTCACAGAACTCAAGAAAGTACTATACTTATGATTACAATTTTATTATAAAGTATACAAATCAGAATCAGCCAAATGAAGAGATACATAGGGTAAAGCCTGGGAGGGTCCTAAACACAGAGCTTCTGTGCCCTCTCTCTGTGGAATTAGGACACATCACCCTCCTGACACATCAAGGTGTTGTTCACAAACCAGGAAGTTCCACTGAGCTTCAGTGTCCTGAGTTTTTATTGTGGTTTCATGACACAGCCATAATTGATTGAATCACTGGCCCCATGATGGAACTCAATCTCCAGTCCCCTTCCCCTCCCTAGAGGTCCAGAACCTAGGCTGATGTCACATGGCTGAAAGCCTCAACTCTTTTATCACATGGTTGGTCTTTCTGGCATGACCAACCCTCATCCTAAATCATCTCATTAGCGTAAACTCAGGTGTGGTCCGAGGACCCACCATAAATAACAAACTCACTCCTATCCCGTGGGAAATTCCAGTGGTTTAGAAGTTGCCTCCCAGGAACCAGGGACAAAACCAGTCACATTCTTTATTATACGACAGCATCACAGCCTAATTTTTCCCTCTGTCTGATCCTACTTTTATGCCTTTCCTTCCACTAGTGTACTCCTTAATAAACTCCCAGAACACTAATCTTTGCTTCAGAGTCTACTTTTCATGGAACCTGACCTAAAAGATTTGGTGCCAGGAATGGTCCAAGAAAGAAGACACTATGATTGAATTTTGGAGTTGGCCACCAATTTCATTGGCTGGCAATGAATCAGTGGCAGGTGGAACATAGCTACCACAAGAAAACACGGCAATTGTTAAAGCTTTCAACTGTGGTATACGGGGAAAGATCAGGCACTGTTGCCAAAGTATAGGGGAAATAGTATCTATACTATAAGACCATTGGGATTTGATTGGCTATTGCTAAGTAGACTTGATACTTTGAAGAGAGATAATGAAAGGCTGAGTATGATTAATCTGCAAGTCAAAGCTCAGTATGGAAGCCAGAAGATCTTCTGGAAGCATGTAAAGAGGTTCTCATCTCCTGCAGTGGGAAGACAGAGAAAACTGAGGACAGATCCCAGGACTTAACTGTAACAGTAACAGAAAGCCAAGTGGAAACTTCCAAAGAAGATTAAACTCTCCATTTAGGCAGGCATGATATTTCAAGGGTAGATCCCTGGTTGGGAAAGAGTGGGACCCTGACACATGGGATGAAGACATTTAGGTCGATATACATGAAAAATCTCGAACCCTAAATTCTCTACAACCTACTGAGCCTGCCAAAATGCCCCACTACTTCCTATTAAAAGCTAGTGCTCCTTCCTTGTGAGATAATGAGAGGCCTTCTGTGCAGGATAACATGCACCTCCCTCAGGATGCACCCCCCACATTACCTGCCGATCACTAGGCAATGATTAGAATTAAGTCACAATATATGATATTCCACAGACATTCTAAGGCTGATAATATTGGAAAGCAACCCCAAAGAAGCTGTAGAACCTACGCAACAAGTACCAACAGAAGCCAGGGAAGTATGCATGTGATTGAATTCTGAAGGTTCTGGATAAAAAGAGAAGAGGGAGGCGGAACATAAAGTCCAATGAGGGAGAATTTATCAATTTGGGTGTACTCTCCCAGGATACGGGTTCGCGCAAGAACCCCAGGTGATGGCGTGAACACACTCAAGATGTCATCTAGAAGCATGGCAAAAACAATGGCCCAAACTACATCAAGTAAGGTAGAAATGCCGGAACTGCTGTGGTTGACAGTGTAAGGGGTGATTAAACAGTTCAGGTAAGTGAACATGCTAGAGCGAAAATACTTACATAAAGCTGGAAAACTCAGCAGATGAATATATTCCACAGAAAAGTTCAGAGGACACACCACTTAGCAAATCGAAAAGGAATTTCTGGTAAGAGGCATCATCATCACTCATAACTTCAGTGGTGGCTGTCATCGTAGTCCAGGGCTGAAGATAGAAGATGACATTTCAGAGCTGGGCTTCCTGAGAGAGGTAGAGATGATAGCACCCTGTAACACAGAGGTCTTATGGTGGCATTTAAACATCCGAAACCAAGTGGATGCTATAAGGTAGGAGTGCAGTCAAGGGGGCCTGACCCACAGAATTATGGAGATGGTAAATAGAACAAGGCATCTAGGGCAAAATGGATGGACAACCATCAAAGGAAGCCCTCAATCTGAACAACCAAAATAAATCAAGGATGCAAGATCAAGAGGTTAAAGAAAGTTGCCCCAGTGAAAATTTGCCCAGTTTCTGGACCTGAACTATGTCAAAAACCAAATTCTTCACACTGAGTAAAACAAAGCAGAAAGATGAGTTTATTGAAAGGCTTTTGACCTGCAAGGTGGGACACTCAGGGCTACCAGAGCAATGAATTCTGAGTTGCTCACAGACTAAAGGGTTTTTGGGAGGGTAAATGCAGAAGTTATTTGGACTTTTCAGCTGATTGGTTGCCTGGTGGTCTTCTTCCTTATTTTGGTCAGGGTAGTGAGTCAGAGGAACAAGGAAATCCAAAGATGGCATGAATAGACTTGGCATTTGGGGACTGACCCGCATCCTCTGCTGATTTCTGAGAAGAGCTGTAAATTCCTGCAACTTATGTTAGGTAACGTTAAGTTTCATTTTTCTTTAATGAACCCAAATTAGCCAACTCCATTTTGTCCCTAACATAAGTGACTCCATTTTAGTTTTGGGTTTACAACCGGTTTTTGGACCTGGAACACGTTAATTAAGGGAGAAATATGTTCCTAGGAGAAAGAACTCTACAACACCGTAACAGTGTATTCAGTAGTCATTCCCCGAGTCCTTTCCTTAAGGGGTCTGTAGCCATTTGCTTATGTAGCCATACACTGGGGAAAAGAGAGTACCCAAACGTTTCAAGGACAATTGGATATACAACCTGAACTGACATTGACGCTAAGAGACTCCAAGTGCCTGTATGGACTCCGTTAGAGTGGGGGCAGATGGGAGCCTGGAATGGAGGTCTGGCCCAGGTCCAGCTTGTAACAGTTTTCCTGGATCCTCAAACACACCCACTTGTCATGTCCCCAGTCCATAAATGTATCAATACACTTAAGAATAGACATCCTTGGTAGTTTGCACAACCCCCCATATTGAATTTTTGGCCTGTAAGGAATAAGAGCTATCATAGTGGCAAATGCCGAGTAGAGGCTTATGAAACCATCCCCCCCATCTCAGCCAAGATACTAAATAAAGAACAACCTGGGGAGGAATTTCCACTTACACCACCAGCATGTAAAGAGCTTAGAAGTTATCACTCCCGTTCTTAGAAGAAAAAGCTGAACAAACTGAAAGCCAATGGCTTTTCTTGAAACCATTAGAAAACTGAGGTTGCAGGGTAAACTGCCACCCTGAACTCTGGAGAGACAGGCAAGTTCAAAGAGTCATAGCAAAGATGTGATTACCTGGAGCAGAAGCCACTGGAGCCATACCTGGTTGGAACGCTCACCTCAATGGTCATTTTGACAAATTGCTAATGGCTGAGTGGGGACTATCTAGACAGTGAAAAACTCTTGTGGGCCTCAGTCTTAGGTGGGCTTTCCCACTCCAGTGGGTTTTACCTCCAGGAATCCCACCAAGTTTTCACAATAAAGAGCCAAGAAAGATACTCTTGTGGTGCCGGAAGAGATGGGGAAGAGCAACCATTGTGAAATACGCCCAGAACATTCTCCATAGCAAGAGCTTACTTTCCAGGAGAGAAAAAGGCTCTTACCAGAGGCTTCCCACCTGGGTGGAGGGCATTTCTCCCACTCCAACCCCTTCTAGCCTTCCTGTTTTATCTAAGGGTGTAAAAAAAAAAGCTAAGGCTTGTGAAGGTCACAGCTCAGGAACACAGGCCCATTAGAAGATAGATTCAGTGATAAGATTAGAGAACACATCGCCTGCCCACTCCTTACCACCACCCCAGCAGGGTTGCAGTGTAACAGTATAACACGATTAGCACTGAAAGAGCTGCAGGATGAGGACTCAAACTGAGGATGATTCCATAGGGAAACCACAGTCAACCTGGAAGACTAAATAAGGACAACAGAGGAATTTGAAACCTCTAGCACCTACAGGTACAGTAAACATTAAACACAGCCCAACTTCTGCCGGACTAACATAAAACCTCACACTAAAGACCTACTGTTTACTTCAGTCCCTGTTACCCAATACATCATGCTGGCTTTCAAGAAAAAAATTACAAGGCTTGCTTAAAGAACAAGAGAAAACATAGTCTGAAGAGACAAAGCAAGTACTGGAACCAGAATCAGATATGACACAGATTTTGGAATTATCAGACAGGGAATTTAAAATAACTCTGATTAGTATGCTAAGGGCTCTAATGGAAAAAATGGATAACATGCACAAGCAGATTAACATAAGCAGGGTAATACAAGTAGAGAAGTGGAAACTCTAACAAAAGAATGAGAAGGAAATGCTAAAAGTAAAAAACATTGTAACAGAAATGAAGAATGCCTTGCAAAAATTATTAACAGAAGTTCTTCAGGGAAAAGGAAATGATATATAGGTCAGAAACTCAGATCTACATAAAGAATGGAAGAGTATTAGAGAAGGAATAAAAGTAAAATAAAATCTTTTATTTTATTTTATTTATATTTTGTTATAGCAAATGGATAAGTTAAATGAATGACAGCAGTGTTATAAGGGATGTGAGGGAGGAATTGGGGATATTCTGAGTTACCTGCAATAACTTAGTATGCATGAAGCAGTGTAATGTGATTTGAAGATGGACTTAGATAAGTTTAAATGTATATTGAAAAGTCTAAGGCTACCACTAAGTTTTTTTGGAAGTATAATTGATATGCTAAGAGAGGAGATAAGATGAAATCATATAAAATGTTCAATTAAAACCTGAGAAGGCAGAAAAAGAGGAGGTGAAAAAAGAAACAAAGAACAATTGCAATGAATAGAAAACAGTTACAAAATCAACTCAGGGAAACAACAAGAAACAAACAACCCACTTAAAAAAATGGGTAAAGAACTTGAATAGACATTTCTCAAAAAAAAGATATACAGATGCCCAATAAACACATAAAAAGATGCTCAACATCACTAATCATTAGGGAAATGCAAATCAAAATCACAATAAGAAATCACTTCTACACCTGTTAGGATGCCGATTATAAAAAGAAAAAAACAGAATATAACAAGTGTGGGACTTCCCTGGTGGCCCAGTGGATAAGACTCGGTGCTCCCAATGCAGGGGACCTGGGTTCGATCCCTGGTCAGGGAAGATCCCACATGCATGCCACGACTAGGAGTTCACATGCCACAACTAAAGAGCCCACTTGCCACAACTAAGGAGCCCACATACTGCATCTAAGGAGCCCCCCTGCTGCAACTAAGACCTGGTGCAACCAAATAAATAAATATTTTCTAAAAAAAAGAAAGAAGCTCATGGTGTCCAGGTGGCTCTTTAAAAAAAAAAAAAAGAATATAACAAGTGTTGGCAAGAAATTGGAACACTGTGCATTGCTGTTGGGAATGTAAAATGGTGCAGCCACCATGGGAAACAGTATGACAAGTACTCCAAAAATTAAACATAGAATTACCATATGATTCAGCAGTTCCTCTTCTGGGTATATACCCAAAACAACTGAAAGCAGGGACTTGAACAGACATTTGTACATCCATGTTCATAGCAGCATTATTTCACAATAGCCACAAGGTGGAAATAACCCAAATGTTCATTGATAGATGAATGGACAGAGAAAATTTGGTTTATACATACAATGGAATTTTATTTAACCTTAATAAGGCATGAAAATCAGACCGTCTACAATATAGATGAATCTTGAAGACATTATGCTGAGTGAAATGAGATGTGGCGATTAATGGTGGTGGAGGTTGCACAGCAATTTGAATGTACTAAATGCCTCCGAACTGGACACTCATGAATGGCTGAAACAGTGAATTCCGTGTTATACAGTCATCCCTTGGTATTCGAGGGGGAGTAGTTCCAGGATCTCTGTGGCTACCAAAATCCACAGATGCTCAAATCCCTTATATAAAGTGGTGTAATATTTGCATATAACCTACGCACATCCTCCGGAATATTTTATTTAATTAATTAGTTTAAACCAATGCTAATTTTTAAAAATTTATTTATTTATTTTGTTTTTGGCTACGTTGGGTCTCTGGTCGCTGCGCGTGGGCTTTCTCTAGTTGCGGCGAGCAGGGGCTACTCTTCGTTGTGGTGCACGGGCTTCTCATTGCAGTGGCTTCTCCTGTTGTGGAACACAGGCTCTAGGCGCACGGGTTGTCACTAGTTGGGGCACGCGGGCTCAGTAGTTGTGTCTCGCGGGCTCTAGAGCACAGGCTCAGTAGTTGTGGCTCACGGACTTAGTTGCTCCTTGGCATGTGGGATCTTCCCGGACCAGGGCTTGAACCCATGTCCCCTGCATTGGCAGGTGGATTCCTAACCACTGTGCCACCAGGGAAGCCCCCTCCTGTATATTTTAAATCATCTCTAGATTACTTATAATACCTAATACAGTGTAAATGCTATGTAAATTGTTGTAAATACAATGTAAATGCCATACAAATAGTTGCCAGAATGTGGCAAATTCAAGTTTTGCTTTTTGAAATTTTTTTCAAATATTTTCCATCCACCATTGGTTGAATTTGTGGATGCAGAACCTATGGATATGGGGGGCCAACTGTATGTATTTTACAACCCACATTTTAAAAAAACTGAGAGAAAAAAGGTAAATATGGTTGCCTCCCTTAAAGACCTAAGAGATGGATGGGTGGTGGTTCCCATCATACCTCTGTTTAATTTACCAGTCTGGCCTCTACAAAATCCAGACAAATCCTGGAGAATGGCGATGGACTATCACAAATCTAACCAAATAGTATCCCCAATTGCAGCTGCTGTGCCAAGTATGCTATCTTTGCTAGAGCAGATTAGTAGGGACTCAGGTACATGATATGTGGCCAGTGATCTGGCAAATCGGCTCTTTTTCTATCCCCTATCAAAAAAAGAATCAGAAATAACTGACATTCCTTTGGAATGTGCGACAATATCCATTTATGGCCTCGCCCTTAAGCTATGTTAACTCTTTGTCCTCTGTCATAACATAGTCTGAGGAGACATGGACCAGCTGGACATCCTGCAGAGTATCACACTGATCCAGTAAATTGATGACATCATGCTAGTTGGATCAAAAAACAAGCGATTGCTAGGATATTGGAGGCCTTTGTAATTTACATGCATCCTCAAGGGAGATGAACTCGAAAAGACTCAGGAGCCTGCCACATTAGTATTTTTTCAGAGTCCAGTGATCTTGAGTATGCTGGGGCGTCCCTTCTAAAGTAAAAGAGAAATCACTGCATTTTGTAGCTCCCATCATGAGGAAGACAGCACAATGCCTGCCAGGTAGACCTCTTCAGGTTCTAGAAGCAATATATTTCCAGAAGTACTGCTCCAACTCACATACCTGGTGACACAGTAGGATGCCATTTTTCAGTCGGGTCCATAGCAGGAAAGGGCTCTGCAACAGGTCTAGGCTGCAGGGCAAGCAGCTATTGGCCTTTTGGACCACACAGCCCAGCAGAGCCTATTAGGGGTATCAGTGGTGGGAAAATATGACATATAGATTTTATAACAAGCCCCAATAGGAGAATCACAATGTAAATCCATAGAATTCTGGATCAAAGCCATGCCAACTGCAACAGAGAATTATACACCTTTGAAAACACAGCTCCTGGAATACTACTAGGCCCTGATAGAGGTGAATGCCTCACCATGGAACACCAAGTGACCATGACACCAGAACTACCCCTCATGAGATATTTCTATCACACTTTGCAAGGCATTAGCTGGGGCAGACCCAGGTAGAAGAGGTACATCTAGCATTGAATGTGAACAAGACCTGAGGGCACAAGCAAGATGCAAGAGAAGATAGCATGCAGGTAGCTCATAGCATCATGCAGGTGTTGTTATGCAGCACTTAGTGGTGTGCTGGAGCCAGTCTGCACCAGCTCATGAGAGCTCATTGTTGTTTTCAGGAAGGGTTGCCATCTTGTCGACATCATATTGGTGGTTTGAAATTGACCATAGTGGAAGTATTTACACTATGAAAATTAGCTAATGTTATAAATCAGATATTTTTTTCTCCTTTTCAGAAAGCCAGTTGTTAAATATTTACCAGTATACCACTGCTCAGCTCACATCTCTTACTGCATGGGGGAATTTTTGATGATCAGTTGATGCAGGAAAAAAAGCCTGAGCTTGATTCACAAATGGCTCACCTTAGTTTGTTGCTGAAAGCTAGAAAGGGGTGATGGCTGCACTGCTGCCCCACCCAACATGGTCTTGAAAGATGACGGTGAGGAGAATGCCTCCCACCTGGTCAGCTACTTTATGTGGAAAGAGAAGTGGCCTGAAATTAGAATACACAGGGGCTCATGGACAGTGCTGGATAGCTTGGCCCTCTGATCAGGGGTTTAGAAGCGGAAAGCTTGGAAGACTGGGGAACAGCAAAGACAAGGGTAAAGTCATGTGGTTGAACATATGGAAGTGAGCATAGAGTGTGAAGATCCTTATTTCACATGTTAATGACCATCAGAGAACATCCATCATAGGAGACGTACTACAAAAACACATATCCAGTTGATACAAGCCAGCCTCTGTCATCAGCCACTCCAGTGCTTGCATCTTGGGCACATGAATGGAGTTCCCGTGGTAGCAGGGATGGAAGCTATACATGGATGCAATGGCACAGGTCCCTCTTAAGGGTGATCGACCTACTCTCACCACTGAATGTCTGACCTTCTTGCAACAGAAACCAACAGCACAGTCCCTCCAAGAGACCAAGCAACCACCTGATGACAAGTTAACGACTTTGGATACCATCTACCCTTTCCCAAGGATAAATGTATATTCTGGGTGTGGATTTGCCTTTCCTGCCTGCCAGCCCTCATCCAGTACCATTATCCAAGCACATATAGAATGTTTAATAAGCATAAGATTCCACATACTACTGTGCCACACAAAGGAACTCACTTAACATTAAAGGAAGTGCTGGAACAGGCATGATACCGTGAGATCCACTGTTCACATCACATACCGCCATACCCAGAAGCCACTAGCCTGATAGAAGAGCCAGCTCAGAGCCAATACCTTATGAAGATGGCATGCCGTCCTGTGCAATGCAGGGGACATTCTAAATAAATGACCCTTATAGGGTGCTGTTTCCCCAGGAGGTAGAATACATAGGCCTAGGAATCAAGAGGTGCAAGTGGGGGTACTCCCATTTTCCTTCACTCCTACTGATCCATTTGGGGAATTTGTGCTTCCCTTTCCTGAAACTCTAGGTTCTGAACAGTCAAGAGTCTTGGTTGCTAGAAGGCAGTACTTCCACCATGGCTGCCAGCTGGGCTCTTTAAGCTCCTCCTGCCAAGGTGTCGGAGGACAAGAAGAGGAATCACCATCCTGGCAGGAATAATTGGCCCTAGTCACCAGGAAGAGGTAAGACTGCTGTTAGACAATAGGGGCAAAAAAGAATATGTTTTCCACCTGGATGATCCATTTGAGCATCTCTTGGTACTCTCTTGTTCAGTTTTGGTAATAAATAGACCAGTGTAGCAGCTACGGACTGAGAACAGCATTGTGACCAGGGACTCAGACTCTTAAGAGTTGAGGGTCTGGGTCATACTACCAGGTAAGCCACCAGGAGCACCAGAGGTGCTAGCTGAGGGTGAGGGTAAAATAGACAGCCAGTAGAGGAGGGAAATGATGAGTATTAATTGCAGCACTGAGACCTACTATAGTGGTAGTGTCTGTAGTTGATCCCAATAGTGTACTTCCTCCCCAGGGTAGCCTATGTCTAACGACTGAACATCATGGAAGTATAAATCCTGGTCCCAGCTGTCATGATCTGGACCAAATTGGGAGGGCTACCCTAGCTTCGGAATTCCTATTAGGATCAACTTAGACCTTTTAGGGGACTAACACAGCCAAACTTTTCTCTCTGCCAAATTCTACTTTCTTTTCTTTTCTTTCCACTGGTGTTGATCCCTGAAGCAATCCCTAGTAAACTTCCTACATGCTAATCTCAGGGTCAGAGTCTGCTTCCCAGGAAACCCAATTTAAGACACTAGGTTGGTTTCTTTATTTTCAATATGAAAAACCTCCAAACAAATTCTAGATTAATTATCAGAAAGCTTGAAAGCCTCATATGTACATTGATTAATTCATTCATTCAACAAATATTTATTTAGTACCACCTATATATCAAGAACCATTCTAGAGGCTAAGGCTATAGTGACAAAAACATAAAAAGATTCCTCTCCTTGTGGCACTTGTATTCTAGTGGAGGGTAACCAACAATGAGCATGAAACAAATAAGATAATTTTGATGAGTGCTATGAAGAAAATAACACATGAGAGTATGATAGGAAGTAACTCGAGATGCTAGAGGTATGATGGGTTCCATCAAGAAGGTGGTTAAGTAAAGCTTCTCTTAGAAGATGGCATTTGAGCCCAGATAAGAGGAACCCAGCCTTTTAAGAACTTGGTAAGAATATTCCAGGCAGAAAAAAGAGCATGTATAAGGAAGGAAATGAGTGTGAGCATGTAAAAACTAGGACAAAGAGCAGAGTGGAAGGAGGTGGTGACCAAGAGGGAGTGGGCTAAGAGGAGGCCATTGAGGTAGGCAGGGGCCACATTGTATAGGACCCATGGGAAATTGAAAGGAGTTTGGATTAATTCTAATCTCAGTGGAAATCCATTAGAGGATTTTAAACAAGGGAGTAGTATCATCCGTTTTATTTTTTCATAAGTCAATTTAGTTGCTGTTGGAGAATCAACTAAGGGGGAGAAAGGCAAAAAGTGAGAACAGGGAAATTGTTGTTGAAGTAGCCCAGGTAAGAAATGATGGTGACTAAACCTGGAATGGTGGCAATAAGCAGGTAAGAGGTAGTTGGATTTGGGATCTATTTTAGGGGCATAGCCAACAGGACATGCTAATGGATTGTCTCAGTGGAAGTTCAGGATAACAGAAAGGAGAAGAATATAGAATGTTTGATCAACTGGATGGATGGTGGAACTGTTTATTAAGATGGGGGGGATTGTGGTGGGTGGGTTGGAGGGAATGAATCAAGAGTTCTAATTTGGTGATGCTAAGAGACATGACACCGAATGATAGGTAAAGTCATGAGTTCCGGGCCCCAGAGAAAGGCTTCAGGTGGGTAAAAATTAATACTGGTTTCCCCCAGCAAGAAGTCAGGCCACCTCTGGATTTCCAGACAGTTTACTGTGAACATTTAAGCGATCTGGGGCAAGGATATCAGTGAATGCCCCTCGCCCGTGGCATACACACCTTCTCTCTCCTCCCTGTGTGGACACTCCAGCCCAACTGTGATGGCTCTGGTCCAGGTTCCCAGGGGGCACAGACTCCAAACAGCCACATTGCCTTGGCCCTGTAGACACTTGGCCAAGTGGGTGAGTATTGCCTGAGAAGAGCCCCAGGGGCGCCCTCTGTAGCCCAGGGCTCAGGGCAGGAGCCCTGGCTCCCTGGGTCTAAGGGAGATCTTGCTCTAGGCTCTAGTAATGTGTGCCAGTTTCTCCCCTCATCATGATAACTGTATAAATAGAGCAGTAGGAAGCTCAGGGCACCTAGTTATCAAGCCCCATACAGGTGCTGAATTATTTAAGAGGCAAGTAAGAAAAATGGGAGCCTGTAAAGAAAACAAAAAGGAACAGAAAGTGAGGAAGGCAAGCCCACCAGACTGTGAGAGACTTGAGAACAGTGGCCACATCATAGCCAAGCTTGGATCCTCAGCACAATGCCTGGAACTTACTAGGAGCATGGGGACAGCTTATCTTTCCAACCCCAGCTTTACACTCTTTTAAGGCACATCTTCCTCTTGGGGAAAGTACCAGCAAGGAAGATTTCACCATTTTCGCCAACTCAGTAGAGCCTGACCTCCATTGGTCCATGTTTCTCAGTTGGGTGAAATAAATGTCACTGTGCAACCAGCCTTTTGGTTCTTGTTCTCTTGGATCTGCATGCCCACAAAGGGAGTCCATTGTCTTTCTGCACTCCCACTCCTCAGAGGAAGCTTGCAGAGATAAAGCACCCACACTGCTCTCACACACCCCCTCCCCACCAACCCGTTCCCCCAACAAGAAGAGGGAGGCCTGAAGTTCCCCAGGGGTGCTACTTCTGTTCAAAGAGGAAAGAAATATTAGCCCCACTATCAATCTCACGTTTAAGATGGTTCTTGGTCAGTTCTCCAAAAGCCAGTTTTCTAAAAGCCAGCTCACCCGAAGGCTGATTTACTGAATGGCCCAGTCTCCAAAGCCCAATCACCAGGAGGGAGTCTGATGTGGGTCTTTTCTGTATCTTCCATATCTCTCCTTAACATGCTCATGTTTTCCTCCACCTTCTTGAACATATTTGTTATTACTCCTTTAATGCCATAGTCTACTAATTTTATCATCTGTGTTATTTCTGGATCTGTTTTATTGATTGATTTTTCTCATCTTTATGAGTTATATTATTCTGCTTCTCTGCATGCCTAGTAAATTTTTATTGGATGCAAATAGTTTGAATTTTGTCTTGTTCAATACTGGATATCTTTTGTTCCTTTGAATGGTTTTGGGCTCTGTTTTAGGACACAGTTAAGTTACTTGGAAGGAATTCAGTCCTTTCAAAACTTGTCTTTATACTTCGTTAGTTGGGTTTAGAGCAGCCTTTAGTCTAGGGCTAGTTCTGGGGATTGTTCTGCCTGATCTTTTCTGGTGGTCTTCCCCTAACCTCATGTAGAGTTCTCACACACATTGCTATGGACTGAATGCTTGTGTCCCCCCCAAATTCACATGTTGAAACCCTAACCCCCAATGTGATGGTATTTAGAGGTGGGGTCTTCAGGAGGTAATTAGGTTTAGATGAGATCATAAGGGTGGGGCCCTTATGATGGGATTAATGCCCTTATAAAAAGAGGAGGAGACCAGGCATCTCAGTCTCTCTGAGACACCAAGGAAGGCCACATGAGGGTATAAACAGGAAGAGAGCTCTCACCAAGACCCAACCAGACACCCTGATCTCAAACTTCCAGCCTCCAGAACTGTGAGGAATAAATGTGTTTTTAAAAAATTTTAATGGAAATACAGTTAATTTACAATATTAGTTTCAGGTGTAAAACATATCAATTTTTTTTTAGATTATACTCCACTTAAAGTTATTACAAAATAATGGCTATGGAAATAAATATCTGTTGTTTAAGCCACCTGGTCTATGGCATTTTGTTGCAGTGGCTGAGCTGACTAAGACACCTAGGTACTGATGAGTACTGAGCTGAACTCTCAAGGGGAACTCTCTGTGGATCTCTGAGCTCTCTTCATGTGGCTCTTTACTATCTTCTGGCCTGACCCACAAATTCCAGCTCCCTTGACCTCCTCAGGGGTCAGAGACCACTCTGTTTAGGTGCTCCTTCCTGTGCTGCAGCTGAGAAATTCTCTCCAGGGGGTATGCTTGGACAGTCTTAGGGTTCACCTTGTTTGTTTTCCTTCTCCGTGCTGCCTGTTGTCCAATGCCTGAAAACTATTGTTTTACATATTTTTTTCTAGTAATTTCATTGTATAGGAAGGAGGCTAAATCTGGACCCTGTTATTTCATCATGGTCAGGTAAACTCAGTCTATACTATAGACTCAATGCTCCAGTATCTAGTAGGGAAGGTCTTCCCTCATTTTTCTTTTTACTTCAAAACTTTCTTGGCCATTTGGGTCCCTTTCTCCTTCATATGAATTGTATAGCCAGCTTGTTAAATTCCCTTAGAAAGTCCTGTTGGGTTTTGGATTGGGATGAATTAAATTTATATAATAATATGAGATATAACTGATATCCTTACATTTGCATATATCTTGCCCTTGGATCGGGAAAGTTAATATCATAAAATACTACTTCTCTGCTGCTGATGCTTTCGATGGCCTGGAAGGGGAGGATGCATGATACAATTGAATTGGGCATTTGAGGAACCAGTGGAGGACAGGCTGGCCATTTCAAGGTTGATAAGCTGGAAGGGGGTGGGAATTCTATTGGATTAAAACCTTAAAATTCTAAAGGTTAAGGAGGTAAGAGTGATCTCTGAGACAGTTTATTATGAGAAAACAAGATGGAGAGAAGTATATATGGTATATATATTTAAGAAAGGGGAGATACATATACACATATATAGATACTGTGTATGTATACATGTGCATAAATCTATAACTACTTAAATTAAAAACTGTAAAGTTAATTAACTATAAAACCAGTTTTCAATGACTTCCTGTGGGGAAGTAGTGAACAAGCAGAGACAGAAGCTGAGCTTTTCTGAATATTCCCTGCTTTTAGATTTGACTTTAAAACCATATACGTTTTACACAATTATACATCAAACTTAAATTTTTAAAAAGCAATCCCTAAACACTGAAAGTAAAATAAAACAAATGAACCCAACTCAACCAGAATCATGTTTTGGTGGCACAGCTACCCAGAGAGAAGCAATTTAAAGTGACTTTTAAAGCACAGTAATTTGATAGCCCATCCCTAGTGGGCTATGCCCTACGGACAAAAAAAGAATTGCAAAAAATATCTTAAGCTGCCCTGAGAAATCCCACATTTTTTGAGGCAGTATTAGGACCGTTATTCTCAGACTATAGTGTATGTAGAGTGCCCTAAAGGAAGCAAGTAATTCTGCTGAGATTGTCAACAACTGAAATTTTTCAGTGTGGTAGGAAGGAGGTCAATGAGTTAAGTACTAACCCTGTAGTCTTTAATTTGAGTTGAAACTATTAGTATAAACTCATGACATGTACTCTTACCAGCAAACACCATTTTCTACTCTGTCCACTGAAAAAAAATTCCAGAAACAGTGACTAAACCAGTAACATCAAGTGCCCAGATGGTGGTCCCAAATTCAGTTTCACCTAGAAGGCCAAAGGGCCCCTTGGATTACAGCCATGACAGATCTAGGGCAGGAAACACACCACCTGCCCTGAGTAACTGAGCTTCCTGCTCTCTGGTGTGACCTTAAAGATTCCCAGGGCTGTGTCCAAAGGCCTCACAAGCCAACCTGAAGAGGCTCCCACAGGCCACTGAAACATGAATAATAACTTTAATAGATTGAAATATATCCAATATGATTATGCCCACTAGTTCATAACAAAGCAAACAAACAAAACAAAACAAAGTTAGTGGTCACTTTCAGAAGATTCTAGGAAGTCAGCTCATCTGAAATCAATCTCTTATCTTGTTTTTTTGCATAACATGTACCTCCAGGTACCCAAGTAGTTGTAGCACTTTTGTAGAAGAAACATCTAAAGCTGCTTCCGTTAACAATACAGAAGGAGTGATGGAGTCATAACGTCACCACTGTGCAAGTTCTAACAAATCCATGGATAGAGGAGTGCTGAATAACAAAGAGAATCAGACATCCTGTGCCGTCCTCTGTGAAGAGTATTTGCCAGAAAATTGAACCTGAGTCTGATCAAACTTCTAGATCTAACCACTAATAGGCAGAAACTAAAGGGACAGAGGAATACATTACATGACACCACAGAGGTGCAGTTATCAAAATGCAGGCTAGGAAATGCTACTGGAAAAAACAACCCATTCTCTTCAGTAATTGCAAGAAAAAAGTGTGACAGGGGAGGAGTCTATAGATTCAAAAAAGATTTAAAGACCTGTCACAACCAACTGCAATTTATGGCCTTATTTTGATTCTGAGTCTAACAAATAGACTAAATAATCGTGCGATAATTGGAGAAATTTAAACAGTGACTAGACATTTAATTATCCAGAAATTGTTCATTTTTAAGATGTGATAATATTTCTCTTTTAAAGAGATAAATACTGAAATTCTTATAGACAAAAAACAATAGTCTCCCTAAATAAATATAACACATTCCATTTATTATCCTAACAGGTTTTCTGGGGGGAGTGGAAGGAGTTGATAAAATTGTTTTAAAATCTATATGGAATACATATGGAAATATAAAAGCCTGAAAAGCAAAGAAAACTATAAAGAAGATAAATAATGAGAGACTTGCCTTCAACTGAAAGCCATTGTAATAAAAATCACTGTAATACAACCAGAATGGTATTGGCATAAGAGTAGACAAATCAGTGGAACAGAAGAATGGATCCAAATATAGATCTCAGTATATATCATAATTTAATATGTGACAAAGGTAGTATTTCAATTCTGTGGGAAAGAATGGTTTATTTAATAAATAGTGCTGGCATAACTGGCTATTCATCTAGAACAAAATGAACTTGTATCCCAGTTTCACAACAATACAAAAATAAATTCCAAGTGGATTAAAAACTTAAATGTAAACAGTAAATCTTAGAAGAACATTTAGGCGACTACGTGGAAATCTAGGGGACAGAGAACACCTCTTTAACTAAAACCAGAAATCTGGAAGTATAAAAGATAGACATACTTCATTATCTAAAAATGGAAAACTTTTATATGGCAAAAGATACCATAAACAAAGTCGACTCAAAATATGCATTTAGAAAAGTATGTGTAATGCAGATAACAGATAAAGGGTTAATAATTCTTACATGCAACAAATTCTTACGAAGTGGTAAAAAAAAGATAAACACTTCCATTTTTTAAAAAGGGCAAGTGTATAAACAGGCAATTTACAGAATACCAAATCCAAATGGCTAATAAGCGTATTAAAAGGTACGCAAACTCACCAGCAGTCAGGAAACTGCAAATTAAAATAATGAGACATAGGGCTCCCCTGGTGGCGCAGTGGTTGAGAGTCCGCCTGCCGATGCAGGGGACATGGGTTTGTGCCCCGGTCCGGGGAGATCCCACATGCCGCGGAGCGGCTGGGCGCGTGAGCCATGGCCGCTGGGCCTGCGCGTCCAGAGCCTGTGCTCCGCAACGGGAGAGGCCACAACAGTGAGAGGCCCGCGTGCCGCAAAAAAAAATTAAATAAATAATAAAAAATAATGAGACATTACACCCATCCGACTGGCAAAAATTAAAAAGAATAGGACTTCCCTGGTGGCACAGTGGTTAAGAATCTGCCTGCCAATGCAAGGGATATGGGTTCGAGCCCTGGTCCGGGAAGATCCCACATGCCACGGAGCAACTAAGCCCGTGCGCCACAACTACTGAGCCTGTGCTCTAGAGCCCACGAGCCACAACTACTGAGGCCCACGCACCTAGAGCCTGTGCTCTGCAACAAGAGAAGCCACCGCAATGAGAGGCCCGCGCACCGCAATGAAGAGTAGCCCCCGCTCACCGCAACTAGAGAAAGCTCGTGCACAGCAACAAAGACCCGACGCAGCCAAAATATAAATAAATAAAATAAATAAATAAATAAATTTTAAAAAATTAAAAAGAATAATATTATCTATTGCAGTCTCATGCATTGCTTGTGAAAAGTGTGAATTGTTATTGCCTTTTGGAAAAAAATAATCTAACAGCATCTATTAAAATAAAGAATCCACATACCCAATGATTGCACTGCTGGGAATGTAGCCAGTAGAAATAAAAGAACCAGTACAGAAAGCTATATGTAACTTGTTTATTGCAGAATTATAGTAGCAAAAAACTAAAAACAAAGTGAATATGCATCCATAAGGAAATGGTTGAATAAATTGTGCATTTATCTGCGTCATAAAATACTATGCAGCTACTAAGAAGAAGGAATTAGAACTACTCCCCATGAATTAGAAGGATTTCTTCACAATGTTGAGTGATAAAGACAAGATGCTGAGAATTGTGTATATTATGGTTTCCAGCTATAAACTAGTATATGAGTGTATGTATGTGTGTGTGTATATATGTAAATGTATATATTTGTGTGCAAACTTGTTTGCTCATGATTACATGACCTTGGGGAAAAAGCATGGAATGCTCTACAGGGCGTTGTTAACAAGGGCTATGCCAGGTTGGGGGTAGGGGGATTAGTTTTGGGTAGATGCTGGAAGAGGGTAGAAGGAAAAAAAATCTAATAGAAATTTTTTAAACTAGCTTAATGACACTATATATATATATATATAAAACACACACATTAGTATGTATATACATTATATATACACATATAAATGTATAATGTGTGTGTATATATATATTAAGAGAAAAAGCTAGAGTTGAATCTATATCGACATATTTGCAGGGATATTCATGATATGTTGTTAAATTTTTAAAAGCTAGTAATGTGTATGGTATGATTCTATTTTGTCAAAACAAAGAACATAAAAACAAACCACTATAACTGTGGGCTGCATAAATGCTTGTAATACTGAATGAACCATGAAAAGGATGTGAAGGGATAAATGCCAGTTGTTAACATTTGTCACCTCAAAGGGGGTTGAGATGGGGATGAGATGATGATTAACTTTTCTTTACACATCACTGTAGTAGTTTCCTTGTTGCAATAAAGCTGTATTGCTTTATAATTGGAGAAACATAAAGCAGAGAAAATAAGAAAAAACTATAGTCTTTCACTTAGAGAACATATTATCTTTCATGATATATTGAAGTCTTTTTTTCCCCTTAAAGTTTCTTGGTATTTGTTGTTTTCTTATTCGGGAATAAGTGTTTATCAAATATTTTGGGGGCACCTATTGAGATGATCATCTGGTTTTTCTCCTCTATTTTCTCTTCAATATCTGTACTCTCCCATGTGGCGATCGTATTCATTCTCAAACATCATACATGTGCCAACAAGCCCCAAATACATATCTCCAGCCCAGACTTCTATTCCAAACTCCAGATCCTGGAGAACTGCCTGTTGACATCTCCCCTTGAATGTCTAATGACATCTCAAACTCGACACAACTCTCCCAAATTCCACCAAACTTATTCTACATGCAGCTGTCTTTATATCAGGTAAGGACAACTTCATCTAGCCAATTCTCAGGCCAGAAAATATGTGTCATCTGTGACGTTTCTCTTTCACACTTTTACACTCAATGCATCAGGAAATCCCGTTCATTCTATCTTCAAAATGCATTAGAATTGACCACTTTCATTACCACCACTGCTTCCAACCTGGTAAGAGCCACAATCCTCTCTCACCTGCATTACTGGTGGTCCTGTGTCTGTTCTTGACTGTCTACAGTCTATTCTCAACAGGACACCCAGAGTCAAGCCCTTTAAATGTCCATGAAATCACATCACTCCTTTGCTCAAAACCCTGTTCTCTCCTCTCCCCGCCTACACATGTCCCCCTGCCACTGCTCCCAATTCATTTAGATTAAAACCCAAGGTCTGTACAAGGGCTACACAATCCAGCTCCCTGTGACCTCTCGACCTCATCCCCTTCCACTTCCAGTTTCCTCAAAGTTCCTAGAACATGACAGGCATACCACTCCCGCCCTGGAGTCTTCATACTCACTGTTCCCTCTGCTTTGAATGCCCTTCCACCAGATAGCTGCTTGGCTAACTCCTCTCCTCAGCGCACCCTACCCTAACCACTTCATTCAATATCCAGCCTCCTACTCCCACAGGACAACTGTCTCTCGCCCCCATCTACTTTTTCATCTTCCATGGCATTCATCCTCTTCTCCAGACTGAAATGTTTATCTTTTATTGTCTGTCTCATGCCACTAGAACACACTCTCCAAGAGGACAAGAACCTTGTTTTGTTCACTGATGTGACCCAAATGTCTAGAACAGTGCCTGACACATAATAGATGCTTAACAAATATTTGTTGAATAAAAGAATGAATTAGTGAATTGCATTAGCTCCTCCAAAACCAGTCCTCTCAATGCTATGATTCCTCTCTTGGATGTGTTTTGAGCTGTAATGTTCTACAGGATTTTAAAATTTTCTCTTAAGTATGACTCTTACTGCTTTTCCTCTTTTAGGAATCTTTCCAAATTTCTGGCTCATTATTGAAGCTTTTCATTGTTTCCCCCACACTATTATAGATTTATTTACTTTTAAAGTACCTCTATGATGATTTCATAGGATTTGGTGAGTAAGGAAAGGCAGATGTGTGTGCTCCCTCCTCCCACCCTTGACCTCAGAGAACTGGGAGTTTGTTAGTGTGCATCCGTCTCTCTGAGTCTGAGTGAATCTGATGAACTTAAGTTACTGGGCTGTGGGCCCTAGTGACCCCATCAATACAATGTAGCCTTATGAAGCCTGGCTTGGCCAACAGCTGGCCTTCCTCTAAAACCTCTAGCTCTAGCCTTTCAAATTTAACACTGTCCTCATTAACCAAGATATTATAAAGTATTTTTTTTCAATTCAGAGAGGAAATGAATTGCATAAAAGCTAGATAATAAAAATGAGGTTCTAATGCCTGACACCACATTTCCTTCTTACTAATCAACTCAAATCTTAAAATCAAAGATATCCACCCGCATCCTTAGGGAACTCATTGAAAATCTTATGCAGCTGAAAAAATTTCTAATCTCCTTTTACCATAGCTCTACTAGTCAATTAAAGACTTTTCAAAATGTAAAATATGCATTTTTATGTCTAGTCTCAAAGTCACTGAAGACCAGATTTTGACCATTGATTTATATGCTGAATATGCCTACCCTATGAAAAGAAATTTGGTTAATTTGGGAGTTTGGGAGTGTGCTAAACTATTTTTATCTGACTTTCCTACTAGCATAGCATTTATAAACTGCAGAAAAACTTGCTTTTTATTCCCTCATTAAAAAAATATTTATATTCTCAATGCTTTTGGTTTTGTACTTTTATGTAATTTCATGGCTATGTTGGATTTGGAGGAAAAGTGTTCACTGTGAACCCATTTATCCAAGACCAAATGTGAATAAACATAGAGCACGAAATCACAAAACTGTGACTGAATTTATTATTTTTAAAAAAGTATGACTTGGCCTTTGACTACTAATCTCAGCCAATATAGAGAAGAGACCTTGAGCTATCAGCTGAGTCAGCACCCCCCCTGTCAACACCCAACTGTCAACTGGATAAACCAGTCTTTCCAGATCTTTCTGTTGAATCAATAGACCCACGTCCTTGGCCTCCTGCTAACAGTCTTATCCTTTTCCTCTACCTTCTCTAAGATGCACCAAATAAGAACTCCAGTTTGTAAACAATTGGTATAAATGGTTTCTATTATCTTGGGAAAACCTATGCGAATGGAGGCTTTCATCTTATTTTGGAGTTTATTCTATTGTTCTAGCACCGTGATAGTAAATAAGTTCTTCCCTGTGCTCATCCAAAATGTTGTCCTTTGCTGTAAACTCATTTTCTCTTAATTAAAATTATTGGACATAGAAAACCGTCACTCATCATCCTCTGTATTATCCTTGGAGACAATGCACAAGATCTCTCTTTGGCCTATTCTAATTTTTGCTTGTGAAAAAATGGAAACCTACTTTTCATTTCTCATCATTTTTGGATGCTGTTCAGCAATTCCATGTGATTATTGAAATGTGGCCAAAATGGGACCCCATTTACTAGATCTTTGTAGAGATGGTAGCTTTTGAAAGATTGAAACAATAGGAGAAATTAAACAGGAAACGATAGATTTAACTGTCTAAAATTTTTGAATGTATATACCATGAAAATTAATAAAGCTGGCTAGGAAACATTAAAATAGTAAAAAATTCATATCTATACAATCTAAAGAATTTACTTGTATGAAAATCTGCTTATATATAAGATCAAATTTTTAATGAATAATTATGTTCATTTTTTAATGCTTTGGTTATTTTCATTTAAAACCATCTTTTTGAGTAACATCAAGATGCCAGTAGATACATGAATCCTGAATAGACAATATTCTTATTGGCCAACATTCACTTTTCCTCAAAATCTAGTTGACGTGTCATGTCTTGGAAATCCTCAAGAAACTCCTAGGGAAAGTAAGCTCTTCTTTAAACCTGTGATTTTGTATTCCATAACACACTGTACTGCCCTTGTTTAATAGTCACAACAGTATTCTGCAATTATTTATATGACTGTCTTCCTACTAGAAATAACCAACCGCATGATAAGATGTCAGAGCAGGGACGATGTCTTTGCTTCATTATCTTTTCATTGTCCAACATGGTGTATGCCATATGCAGTAGGTGCTTCATAATTGCTTATAGAATGAATTAGTTCACATTAAAATAAGTGTAAATAGTAATTAGAGAATTATAGAAAAGACCCCCCTTCTCAAGCTCTTAATCAAAAGTCTGCAATATAATGCAATATTATTTTGTTCAAAAAGACTTTAATGTGTTGAAGGACATGTGTTCATTTTGCCTAGGAATTTTAAAAATATGAATATTATTAAAGATATGAAAAGATAAGAGTTTTCCTGAAATTAATTTATAAATTCAGTTTAATGACAGTTTACAGGGTTCTTAAAACTTAGCACACTCATTCCAAAGTCCATCTAGAGAAACAAACATAAGAGAAGAGCCAGATAGAAAAAAATAATGAAGAGAAATAGCCCTATTAAATATTTAAATGTTTCACTAAATTGCAGTAATTAACATGCTGTGGACTGCTGTGGAAACAGAAAGATTCTATTAATAAAGAGAATGAGAAATTCAGAAATGATCAGAAGCATGTATAAACATTATTTTACAATAAAGTTAGCCTCTCAGAAGAAGTGATGAAAGGTTGGCCTGTCCAATAAATTATATTATGAGAAATGGAAAGGCATTTGACAAAGGTCATCTGAATCTCTACATCACTTCTTTCACCAAAAGAAATTCAATGGCTTAAACTCTTAAAGTAATACAATGACAACAACAACAAAACCCCTAGAAGAACATGTCAATAAATTAAAAAAAAAATAAGTTTGAATGAGGAAGACCATACTAAGCATGACATGATATTAACAAACCATGAATGATTAGATTGACTATTTAAATTTTTAAAAATCCTGAAATTTCCATGCAGCAAAAAAGAACCCTACAAAACAAACAAAAAACTCTCCATAGACAAAATCAAAAGATAAACAAGAAACAGAAATAATAATGTTTGTAATACATGAAGCACTAATCTCTTTAATATGCAGAGTTCACACCAATCCATATAGAAAAGATTAATGTTCCAATAAAAAGATGAGCAAAGGATATGAACACAAAATTCATAGGAGAGTAGTAAATGGCTAATAAATCTATAAAAAGATAATAAAAGAGTATCAAAGTAAAACAATGAAATTCCATTTTTTACTTAGCAGATTAGTAAATTTTAAAAAAATTGATGACATACAGTATTGGCCACAGAGAGAGGAAATTAATACTCCCCCCAAAATTGGTGGAGGGGTGAGAAGGTGCATAAAATATTCTAGAGGGGTTTTTGGCAATAGTAATAAAACATTTACATTAAAACAAACAAGCAAAAATGTGTTTAAGGGTGTTTATTGTAGCATTGTTTGAAATAATAAATGCTAGATACAACCTGAATGTCTATCAACAGGGAGTTAAATTATTACAGAGCCATACAATGGATCTCTATGCAGCTCACAGAGAATGTACTAGAATAGAAGAATATGAAAAGGTGTCTGTTATATCATTAATCAAAAAGAAAAGCAAGTTCAGAACAGTGGTAGAATAGGATCCCATTATTTTTATGTTGTCATTTTTGTTTTTTTTGACTGTGTTGGGTCTTTGTTGCTGTGCGTGGGCTTTCTCTAGTTGCAGTACGCAGGCTTCTCATTGCATTGGCTTCTCTTGTTGAGGAGCATGGGCTCTTGGCGCGCAGGCTCCAGTAGTTGCAGCATGCGGGCTCAGTAGTTGTGGCACACGGGCTGTAGAGCATGTGGGCTTCAGTAGCTGTGGCACATGGACTTAGCTGCTCTGCGGCATGTAGGATCTTCCCGGACCAGGGCTTGAACCCATGTCCCCTGCGTTGGCAGGTGGACTCTTAACCACTGCACCACCAGGGAAGTCCCCCCCCATTTGTTTTTTTAATGAGTATTAACAGCATTTATGCTTTGCATGTATTTATATAAAAACTATCTGAAAGGACATACAATTTATTAACAGTGGCAACTTCTGGAAACGGGGCTGAGAGGAGAAAGTTATGATAGAATTTTACTTTTTACTTTACACTTTCTTTTACTTTTTTATGAGTATGAGGTACTTTTGTCATTAAAGTTTAAAACGTAAAATAAAACTCACATTTTACATAGCAAACATTAGAGGCAAAACCCTTTGACAAACAATCTGGCAACAGGTGATGACCCACAGGGCTGGGGCTAGGGTGGGGCGAGAGAGGCACTTACTTTGGGCACAAAATTTAAGAGGACATCAGAAAACCCAGAAATCAAGATGAGTGATATTTTAATACACTATTTAAAAACTTTTTTTATTGAAGTATAGTTGATTTACAATATTGTGTTAGTTTCTGGTGTATAGCAAAGTGATTCAGTTATACATATATATATTTTTTCCAATTCTTTTCCGTTATAGATTATTACAAGATATTGAATATAGTTCCCTGTACTATACAGTAAATCCTTGGTTTTTATCTATTTTGTACGTCATGGTGTGTATCTGTTGGTCCCATACTCCTAATTTATCCCTCCCCCACCTCTTTCCCCTTTGGTAACTGTAAATTTGTTTTTTATGTCTTTGAGTCTGTTTCTGTTTTGAAAATGAGTTCATTTGCATTATGTTTTAGATTTCATACATAAGTGGTATCATATAATATTTGTCTTTCTCTGTCTAGTTTACTTCATTTGGTATGATAATCTCTAGGTCCATCCATGTTGCTGCAAATGGCAATGTTTCATTCTTTTTTATGGCCAAGTAATATTCCACTATATATATATTTATATATACATTTATGTATATATAATGAAATATATGTATATACCACATCTTCTTTATCCATTCATCTGTTGATGGACACTTAGGTTGTTTCCATGTCTTGGCTATTGTAAATAGCACTGCTATGAACACTGGGGTGTATGAACCTTTTCAAATAGAGTTTTTGTCTTTTCCAGATATATGCCCAGGAGTGGGATTGCTGGATCATATGGTTACTCTATTTTTAGTTTTTTAATTTTGTCATTTTAAGAATGGTATATAAGGCTTCCCTGGTGGCACAGTGGTTAAGAATCTGCCTGCCACTGCAGGGAACCCGGGTTTGAGCCCTGGTCCGGGAAGATCCTACATGCTGTGGAGCAACTAAGCCCGTGTGCCACAACTACTGAGCCTGCACTCTAGGGCCCTGTGCTCTAGGGCCCGCGAGCCACAGCTATGAGCCCACACACTGCAACTACTGAAGCCTGTGCGCCTAGAGCCCGTGCTCTGCAACAAGAGAAGCCACTGCAGTGAGAAGCCCGCGCACCGCAGCAAAGAGTAGCCCCCGCTCGCCGCAACTAGAGAAAAGCCTGTGCCAGCAGCGAAGACCCAACTCAGCCAAAAATAAATAAATTGGAAAAAAAAAAAAAGGAATGGTATATAAACGGAATCGTACAATATGTGACCTTTTGAGATTAGCTTTTTTTATTCAGCATAACAACCTTTTAAAATTCATCCGTACTGTTGCGTGCATCAGTGGTTTGTTTTCGTTGTGGAGTAGCATTCCATGGTATGGATGTTACCATGTCATTTTCAACCATTCACCTATTGAGGGAAATTGTAGTTCCAGTTTTGGGCTGTTTCAAATACTGATGCTATGAGAAATCATGTGTCAGCTTTTGTTCATTTCTTTAAAATAAAAGCCCCAACTATCAAACTCTTAGAGGAAAACATAGGCAGAACACTCTATGACATAAATCACAGCAAGATCCTTTTTGACCCACCTCCTAGAGAAATGGAAATAAAAACAAAAATAAACAAATGGGACCTAATGAAACTTAAAAGCTTTTGCACAGCAAAGGAAACCATAAACAAGACCAAAAGACAACCCTCAGAATAGGAGAAAATATTTGCAAATGAAACAACTGACAAAGGACTAATCTCCAAAATTTACAAGCAGCTCATGCAGCTCAGTAACAAAAAAACAAACAACCCAATCCAAAAATGGGCAGAAGACCTAAATAGACATTTCTCCAAAGAAGACATACAGATGGTCAACAGGCACATGAAAAGATGCTCATTATTGTTAATTATTAGAGAAATGCAAATCAAAACTACAATGAGGCATCACATCATACTGGTAAGAATGGCCATCATCAAAAAGTCCACAAACAATAAATGCTGGAGAGGGTGTGGAGAAAAGGGAACACTCTTGCACTGCTGGTGGGAATGTGAATTGGTTCAGCCACTATGGAGAACAGTATGGAGGTTCCTTAAAAAACTACAAATAGAGCTACCATACGACCCAGCAATCCCACTACTGGGCATATACCCTGAGAAAACCATAATTCCGAAAGAGTCATGTACCAAAATGTTCATTGCAGCTCTATTTACAATAGCCAGGAGATGGAAGCAACCTGAGTGCCTATCATCAGATGAATGGATAAAGAAGATGTGGCACATGTATACAATGGACTATTACTCAGCCATAAAAAGAAACGAAACTGAGTTATTTGTAGTGAGGTGGATGGACCTAGAGTCTGTCATACAGAGTGAAGTAAGTCAGAAAGAGAAAAACAAATACTGTATGCTAACACATATATATGGAATCTAAAAAAAAAAAAAAAAAAAGGTCGTGAAGAACCTAGGGGTAAGACGGGAATAAAGACACAGACCTACTAGAGAATGGACTTGAGGATATGCGGAGGGGGAAGGGTGAGCTGTGACAAAGTGAGAGAGTGGCATGGACATATCTACACTACCAAATGTAAAATAGATAGCTAGTGGGAAGCAGCTGCATGGCACAGGGAGATCAGCTCTGTGCTTTGTGACCACCTAGAGGGGTCAGATAGGGAGGGTGGGAGGGAGGGAGACGCAAGAGGGAAGAGATATGGTACACTTTGTTATAAAGTGTTACACTTTGTTATAAAGCAGAAACTAAGACACGATTGTAAAGCAATTATACTCCAATAAAGATGTTAAAAAAACAAAAAAGCCCCAGAGTGCAATTGCTGTGTTACATTGGCTGTACCATTTTACATCCCCACCAGCAATATAAGAGTGGTCCAGTTTCTCTGCATCCTCTCTAGCATTTGGTGTTTGTTATGGGCTGGATTATGTCTTTCCTAAATTCATATGTTGTAGCCATAACCCCCAGTACATCAGAATATATTTGGAGATAGGGTCTTTAAAGAGGTGATTAAGGTTGAATAAGGTCATTGGTGTAGACCCTAATCCAATACAACTGGTGTCCTTATAAGAAGAGATTAGGACTAAACATATACAGAGAAAAGACCATGTGAAAACACAGGGAGAATATGGCCATCTACAAGTCAAGGAACAAGGCCTCAGAATGAAATCAACCCTGCCAACAGTTTGCTCTTAAACTTCTGGCCTCCAGAATTGTGAGAAATAAATTGCTGTTGTCTTCAGCCACCCAGTCTGTGGTATTTGTTACAGCAGTTTTAGTAAACAAATGCAGTATTGTCATAATTTTTTATTTTAACTGTCTGACAGGTGTGTAGTGACATCTCATTGTACTATTAATTTGCATTTTCCTAATGCCTAATGATGCTGAACATCTGCTCATGTGCTTATTTGCCACTTGTATATCACTTTTGGTAAAATGTCTCTTCATGTCTTTTGCCTGCTTTCTAATTGGATTGCTTGTTTTCATAATGTTGACTTTTAAATGTTCTTTGGATATTCTAGAAATGAGACCTTTGTCTAATATGTGATTTGCAAATATTTTCTCCCCATCTATAGCTTGCCTTTTCATCCTCTTAACAGGGTCTTTCACAGAGCAAAATTTTAATTTTGATGAAGTCCAATTTATCCATTTTTTTCTTTTATGGATTGTGCTTTTGGTGTTATGACTAAGAACTCTTCACTAAGTCCTAGGTCCTGAAGACTTTCTCCTATATTATCTTTTAAAAATTTTATAGCTTTACTTTTTTTTTTTTTTTTTTGTGGTACGCGGGCCTCTCACTGCCGTGGCCTCTCCCGTTGCGGAGCACAGGCTCCGCGGCCATGGCTCACGGGCCCAGCCGCTCCACGGCACGTGGGATATTCCCGGACCGGGGCACAAACCCATGTCCCCTGCATCGGCAGGCGGACTCTCAACCACTGCGCCACCAGGGAAACCCTATAGCTTTACATTTTACATTTAACTCTATGATCCATTTTGAGTTAATTTTTTTTATAAGGTGTGAGGTTCAGGTCAAGTTTTATTTTTTGTTTTTGAGGAGTTTTTTTGTTTTGTTTTCTTTTGTTTTGTTTTGTATTGCCTATGGATAGCCAGTTGCTCCAGCACCATTTACTAAAAAGACAGTCCTTCCTCTATTGGATTGCACTTGCCCTTTATCAAAAATTACTTGACTGTACTTGTGTGGGGATATTTCTGGGTTCTCTATATTGTTCCACTGATGTATATGTCGATCCCTCCGCCGAAATCACACAACCTTGATTACTGTAGCTCTACAATAAGTCTTGAAATTAGGTAGAGTGATTCCTTCCATTTTTTTCTTTTTCAGAATGGTTTTAGCTGTTCTACTTTCTTTACCTTTCTATATAAATTTTAGAATTATCTCACCTATCTACAAAAAATATTGCTAGGAATTGCATAAAAGCTGTATATCAGTTTGAAGAGAATTCACATCTTTAGTATGCTGAGTTTTCCAATCCATGTATATGGAAAGTCTGTATATTTACTTAGATTGTCTTTGATTTCTTTCATCAGAATTTTGTAGTTTTCAGTATACAAGTCTTGTACATGTTTTGCTAAATTACACCTAAATATTTCACTTTTGAGGAGTAATTGTAAGTGATGTTGTATTCTTAATTTTGATTTCTACATATTCATTGTTGGTATGTACACAATTACTGGCATCTCTACTAGTATACAATTTATTTTATTTTTTATAAATTTATTTTATTTATTTATTTTTGGCCGCACTGGGTCTTCGTTGCTGCGCACGGGCTTTCTCTAGGTGCAGCGAGCGGGGACTACTCTTCATTGCGGTGCACAGCCTTCTCATTGCGGTGGCTTCTCTTGCTGTGGAGCACGGGCTCTAGGTTTGTGGGCTTCAGTAGTTGTGGCATGTGGGTTCAGTAGTTGTGGCACACAGGCTTAGTTGCTCCGTGGCATGTGGGATCCTCCCGGACCAGGAATTGAACCTGTGTCCCCTGCACTGGCAGGCAGATTCTTAACCACTGTGCCACCAGGGAAGTCCCCCAAAATATATATTTAATACATTTATAGTAATGTTTCAATAGTAAACGCATTTAGTTTTTTTACAACTTTAGTAATTATTTTGCCATTGCAAAATATAGCAGGAGGATGACTGGACCTTGGCAGCTTAACTCAATCGTGTAATAAAAAAGACACTTCACCATCCATACCATCCCTGAGGAAATGGCTTCAGTAGCTAAATTCTTATCAACTTCCGGTAACTTTTGCCCATACAAGAAATCAAAATGAATTAAAAAGGGGAATTTTCTCTCCAAAGACTAAATTTCTAGATTCATATACTTTTTCTATTTTATCTTCTTTATCTCCAGTGGTACATTTCCCCTTCCTGTCTGCTCTGGCCCTGCACACAGAACTCAAGATTATGGTGAGGAATATGGGAATACAACAGGATGAGACTCAGGGGAGTCACTTCCCTCAGCCATTTGTACGTAGAGCCACTTACCTGGTTGAGGCCCTTATCATCTCTCCTGGGGGAATATTGTAACAGCCTCCAATTGGCCCCCCTGCCTCCTCCAGCCTCATTCTCTTCCCATTCATTTTCTGTACAGCTATTGCAGTTTTTTTGTTTTTTGTTTTTTTGCTGTACGCGGGCCTCTCACTGTTGTGGCCTCTCCCGTTGCGGAGCACAGGCTCCAGACGCGCAGGCTTAGCGGCCATGGCTCACAGGCCCAGGTGCTCCGCGGCATGTGGGATCTTCCCAGACCGGGGCACGAACCCGTGTCCCCTGCATCGGCAGGCGGACCCTCAACCACTGCGCCACCAGGGAAGCCCTGCGGTTTTTTTTTAAACAAATACATTTGCTCATGAGACTTTCCTATTTAAATCTTTTTGTGATCCCCTCGTGTGTACAGGATAGAATAAAACACGAGACCCTTCATAAGGCCCAGCCACTCCAGCCAGTGTACTTCTTCTGTCTCCATCCTCATAAAGCCTAAACTCTAGCCATTAAACTACTCAGAATTTCCTGAATAAGCCAAATATTTTTGTTCATTAATATAATTTTCCTCTAATTTAAACTCTCATTACTCCTTTGACAAAAATGTACCTATCTTTAAAGACAAACTTAAAAAAAATCAACATTTCAGAAAGCCAATTACTTTCCTTCATCTCCTGTTTCAAATAAAATTTACCACTCCCTTTGTCATGTCCCATAGTCCTTTACCCTTTTACCTGTGACCTTATCTTCCTAATCAACAAGTGTGACACATTTTCTGATAAATATAATTATACTAATGAGGACAATCAGATAAAATACTTTAAATTAAGACTACATAGCACATTTGACAATATATTATAATCATAAACACATTTGATGGTATAATATCTTGATTTTAAGACACTATTGATTTTAAGATGGCATATTTATTTAGTAATACATTTTTTAAAAGACTATTAATCTACATCAATCTACATATTTTAAACTGCCAAATTTATCCAGATAATTACATTTTACTTTTTTTGTTTAGTATTACAGAGTTTAAGTCTTCAACATAATGAGAATCTAAGGGTCCTTCTGAATCACATCTCATCACCTGCAGTTTGCTTGGCATCACGGTTTATATCATGATCATTTTGTAATCTGTTCTGGTGATAGTGACCCCTTTAGCATCCTTAGTTAAGATCATTAAGTATGGAGTATATTAAAGATTATCAAAGTTTGTCATTGTTTCTTATTTGGTTAAACTCAGTCTTGGTTGCCATTTAATTAAATGATGTATTGCTGGAAGTTAAATGGTTTCTCTTTAAGTGAGAGGAAGCTTTGAACAGAGAGACTTCTAAAGCCTGAGTGATAATCCTTCATGGTGTGTGAATTGGTTACACCTGCCTCTCCCAGGTTTGTAAGTTCTATCAGCTATTACTGAGAGACTTGGTCGTTTCTACTGTCTTTAATCGCATTGCTTGTTGAAGAGAGGAATTTGTTCAATTTTGTTTGTTTTAATTCTTCATCATAAAATAATTTTTTGGAAGACACTTAAGCAACAATTAGGAATCCAAAGTTAGTTAAAATTTTATCACCGATGCAAATAAAGGTGAGAAAAGGGTAACATACTCACTGTGCATCACTAAATACTCCTGTGCTCCAGCCTTCTCACTTGTGTTACCCCAGCTGGTGACAATTCACTCTTCTGCCCGGCAGCTTGTAGGAAAGTAAAGATTGGCATTGATTGTAAAGGCACATTTCAATTCCAGAAATATCAAAATTTAACAAACATTTGCATTTATCATCACAAAATTAAGGTATTGTTTATGTGTTTGTGTCCTTCACAAGACTATAAGCTCCTTAGTTCTGCTATTTTTTCAACTTCATCTCTGTGTTCCTAGAGTCCAGTATGGTGCTTGGTATGTATTATGTGCTCAATAAATACTGTGGAATGAATGAGAAAATGCAAACTATACACTAATTGGGTAACTAATTTGATACGTGTTCATGTATCAGTTATTTAGTTGGACTGACATAGGTTTGAAGGGGGTGATTCTCAATTTATTCTTCCTTTTTTTTGTGAATTGTGTTAGACATGTTTTGTTCCTCAATTTGAAGAATGTTTTTCTCCAGTTCAAGAGGAGAAAAGTCACATAAATGGATAGAATTTTCTTGCTTAGATTGCCCATGTATCTTTGGAAGCTGCTTCTACTTCTCTGATAAGAGCCAGTTCACAAACAAGTGAATAAACAAGTAGCAAACAAATATTATCAGGACATTTTAGAAATATCTGATAGTCCGTAAGTCCAGAGATTGATTTTTCAAGGAAGAGTGTGCTGAAAGCTGTGCTTTTTTATTACACACACGTACTCATGTCATATCTAGGCTACTAAAATTGTTCTTGGTTCATATGATGGAATTAAGTAAAGCAATATTTCATGGTGCTATTCAAAGAACCTTCTCAACTGTGCAGGGGTTAGGACTAGATGCACTGTTTGCCCAGAGGCTCTTCAAAGAGGGAAGCATGAAAAGCCTGGGAGTGAGTGTGGTGTTCTAGTTATCCATTGCTTATAACGAACTATCCTGAACACATGGCAATCATTTTATTATATCTCATGATTTTGTGTGTGAGGAATTTAGGCAGGGGTCAGCAACAGTGCTCCATGTGGCATCATGTAAGATCACTCGGCAACACTCAGCTGGAGGCTGGGCTGGCCAGGAGGGTACGAGTCGGCTTTACTCACATGTCTGGTGGCTTGGTGAGTCGGATGAAAGGCTCAGCTCAGCTGGGACTGTCTGCTGGAGTGCCTATGTGTGGTTTTTCTCTCAAGGTGGCCTCAGGATAATTGGTTTTCTTACTAGGCAGCCCAAGGCTGCATGGCTGTTTATGACCCAGTCTCAGAACCATATAGCAGCCCTTCCACCCTGTTCTATTGGTCCAAGCCTACCCAGATTCAAGAGGCAGGGACACAGATCCCACCTCTGGAAGGAAGGAGTGTCAAAGATTTTGCAGCATTGTTTTTTTTTTTGTTGTTGTTGTTGTTGTTTTGCAGCATTGTTTTAAAACTGCCATGAGTGTGGATGTGGGGAGACTCCAACAGGAAGCCCTGTGTATAGGGGGGAAGACTATGTGCCCATCAAGCCTGAAGGGCATGGTGAGGCTGCAAGTGGGAGGATGAAAAGTAAGGTCAGAATCTATCAGCAGGAGTCAGAAACTACATGATAGGAGGAATTGTTGGCATCATGTATTCAGAAGAAAGATCTATGAGCAGCAAGAAATGATGGAGTTTTCCTTTAGAAGTGGCGCAGTGCCTAGTGTGTGATATGCGTGGTATTGCCCATCAGAGGAACTCATGATCGTTGCTACTTTATGCTTGGACATCTGAGCAAGTTTGATAATGTGGTCACCAGAAATCAGCATTTCTTCTTCTCAGCAACTCAGCCCATTTTCTGTTCCACAGATCCCTTCTGTAAACCCTGACCAGGGGTCACTGTGTTCCTGGCCTTTCCTCAAACAGAGGCTTCTGCTCAGTTCCCCGGTGCACCCCTAGCTTAACCTCAGGGGCCATGGGGCAGAGGGCCATGGACAGATTTGCGGCTTCTCTGGCTTCTTTAAACACCCAGTGGAACTCCATCTTCCTCAGCAGGTCTCAGATCTGTGCCCTGAATTCTGTCTTCCTTTATTATTTCCTCCACATCCTTCTGTCTCTTTCCTATTCTGCTGTTCCCATCCCCATGTTCCAGTTCACTCAGGGTCTTCTTGAGGCTTTCTCTGAGCTGATACTTTTCACCCCAGATTTCCCCACTAGCAACTCTCAGGATGGTTAACTGTTGAATTGTCAGGTTAATTTCACATGGATAGTTTCAACTTGGCCATGGTAGAGTAGCTATAACCCAGCCCTCCCTACCCCAGAGCCAGTTGTTAAACACTTACCAGGACGTTATTGCCCACTTCTTTATGATTTTATTTTGTCTCTTGCTTCAACCCACCTCTGTCTGAATTTACTTCAGAAATCACCATTTCCACTCACTGTGGAGTCACGGAACATTTGCATTTGAAAATATAAAATGGTTAAGAGCAAGTGACTTCACCTTCTTTAAGCTCTCATCTCCTGTCTGTAAAGTGGTGATAGCAACGTCTTCCTTGGAGGTCGTGATTGGACGAGACCAGGTCATGTAGGTCCGGGCTCAGCAAATACTCACTACTCATTGGCTCTTGTCACTGTGCCGGTCCCCGCCCCACCCAGACTCAGGTTACTCCTTTATCCACTGATAGTTTTTCTGGCACTCTCATGTTCTACGAAAAGCTGGCACTAATGATTCATTAGTGCGGTGTGTTTTAAGCTGACAAAAATCACTTCAATGGTGGAAAAAGCTCACGACAATCAATCCACCCTCGTTTACACTTCTGTGATGAACTGTGAAACTTAGGTCTCGTTCTGCAACGCTAGATCCTGGGCAGTTTGAGGGATCTCAAACTGTGAATTCTTGGATCATTATCTACGTTGTCATTCTTTCACTTGGACAAAGCTGTTCTTCTGGGAATACCCATCTGGCACGTGTCTATATTCAACTGTGCCCTAATTTTGTAGGAACAGCTTCCCTGAGTTCATTGTGCATTGAGGTCAGATAAGAATCATTTGGGCAAAACAAGCTGTCCCCTCTTCTCCGGAGTCTGAAACACACACATCCCATCCTATGCATCATCTGACGTGGGTAGCGGCTGTTAACATGTTTTGCCCAAAGGAATTCATATCTGATTCTTCCTGCAAGGCTAATTTAATTTGGAAAAGACTTTTTTTATCCTAAAGTTATTATATTTGATGAGATTAATTGCCCCCTGCTTTCAAAAATGCATATTTCAACGGCTAACAGGGATGTCAAGAAATGCATAAAATAAAAATATAAGGCAGGAAAAAATAACAGTTATTTGTTTGACGTTGGAAAGTGCCAAGGTCCTTTAATCTGCTGCTTCATGGTCCCAATGGACCATTTAAATGTAAAGTTAGGTTTACTGAGGTGTAATTTACATGCAGGAAAATGTACCTATTCTGATATAGAGTTCTATGAGTTTTTGGGGTTTTTTTTTTTTTACATCTTTATTGGAGTATAATTGCTTTACAATGGTGTGTTAGTTTCTGCTTTCTAACAAAGTGAATCAGTTATACATATACATATGTTCCCATATCTCTTCCCTCTTGCGTCTCCCTCCCTCCCACCCTCCCTATCCCACCCTGCTAGGTGGTCACAAAGCACAGAGCTGATCTCCCTGTGCCATGCGGCTGCTTCCCACTAGCTATCTATTTTACATTTGGTAGTGTAGATATGTCCATGCCACTCTCTCACTATGTCTCAGCTTACCCTTCCCCCTCCCCATATCCTCAAGTCCATTCTCTAGTAGGTCTGTGTATTTATTCCCATCTTACCCCTAGGTTCTTCATGACATTTTTTTTTTCTTAGATTCCATATATATGTGTTAGCATACGGTATTTGTCTTTCTCTTTCTGACTTACTTCACTCTGTATGACAGACTCTAGGTCCATCCACCTCACTACAAATAACTCAATTTCGTTTCTTCTTATGGCTGAGTAATAGTCCATTGTATATATGTGCCACATCTTCTTTATCCATTCATCCGTTGATGGGCACTTAGGTTGCTTCCATCTCCTGGCTATTGTAAATAGAGCTGCAATGAACATTTTGGTACATGACTCTTGGAATTATGGTTTTCTCAGGCTATATGCCCAGTAGTGGGATTGCTGGGTCGTATGGTAGCTCTATTTGTAGTTTTTTAAGGAACCTCCATACTGTTCTCCATAGTGGCTGAACCAATTCACATTCCCACCAGCAGTGCAAGAGTGTTCCCTTTTCTCCACACCCTCTCCAGCATTTATTGTTTCTAGATTTTTTGATGATGGCCATTCTGACTGGTGTGAGATGATATCTCATTGTAGTTTTGAGTTCCATTTCTCTAATGATTAATGATGTTGAGCATTCTTTCATGTGCTTGTTGACAATCTGTATATCTTGGAAACACAAAAGACCCCGAATAGCCAAAGCAATCTTGAGAATGAAAAACGGAGCTGGAGGAATCAGGCTCCTGGACTTCAGACTATACTACAAAGCTACAGTAATCAAGACAGTATGGTACTGACACAAAAACAGAAATATAGATCAATGGAACAGGATAGAAAGCCCAGAGATAAACCCACACACATATGGTCACCTTATCTTTGATAAAGGAGGCAGGAATATACAGTGGAGAAAGGACAGCCTCTTCAATAAGTGGTGCTGGGAAAACTGGACAGGTACATGTAAAAGTATGAGATTAGAACACTCCCTAACACCATACACAAAAATAAGCTCAGAATGGATTAAAGACCTAAATGTAAGGCCAGAAACTATCAAACTCTTAGAGGAAAACATAGGCAGAACACTCTGTGACATAAATCACAGCAAGATCCTTTTTGACCCACCTCTTAGAGAAATGGAAATAAAAACAAAAATAAACAAATGGGACCTAATGAAACTTCAAAGCTTTTGCACAGCAAAGGAAACCATAAACAAGACCAAAAGACAACCCTCAGAATGGGAGAAAATATTTGCAAATGAATCAACTGACAAAGGATTAATCTCCAAAATTTACAAGCAGCTCAATAACAAAAAAGCAAACAACCCAATCCAAAAATGGGCAGAAGACCTAAATAGACATTTCTCCAAAGAAGAGTTCTATGAGTTTTGACAAACACATGTGCTGTGTAATCACCACAATCAAGGTATAGAACATTCCCAGTCCTTCTCCAAATTCCCTAAGGCCCTTTGATGCTGACTCCCCTCCCCCATCCCCAGGCCCTGGCAATCACTGATCCGTTTTCGGGCTCTATAGTTTTGCCTTTTTCAGAAAGTTGTATTAATGAAACATTACACTATGTAGCCTTTTGAGTCTGCCTCCTTTTACTCAGCTAATGCATTTGAGATGCACCCATGATGTGCCTGTACTGGTGGCTTATTCTTTGTTATAGCTGAACAGTATTCAATTGTGTGCATGTACCACGGTTTGTTTATCCATTCACAGTTAAAGGACATTTGGGTTGTTTCCAGGTTTGGGTGATTATGAATCAAGGCACTATAAATATCTGCATACAGATTTTCATATGGACATAGGTTTTCATTTCCCTTGGGTCAACCCTATGGGCCATTTTCTCAGTTCCCCCAAACTCCTGTGGCTGCTTCACATCTGCCTGCATTATCCTCAGAGCCCCAGCTTGGTGAGTTGAGCACCGTTCTTACTTCAAGCAGAGATGTGTGAGTTCCAGAGCCAGGGAGCAGTTTTAGAATTTAGGTCTCTAGACAACTGACCTACCCTCTCCTCTGAGGAGACAGGGAAATAAATAAAATGCAGAGAAATAGATGAACGATAGATAGAGGGAGAAGAGGTGGGCAAAGTAAGGCGAGTGAGCACAAGACAGATCTCCTACATCAGGTGCTGTAATTAAGGGCTTCTTCTTAATTAGCAGCCCAGCTGCCTATAAAATTGAATTGTGTTTCTCTGCTTATAAACAGGAATTGTGACTCACTAAGTTATGATTTGCTTAAATCCACTCTTGCCATTTGTGCGTAGGAGCTAATGTATTTATTGCAGCTGATATCTGGACTAAAGTGAAATGATTAGGAGGTCTTTGGTCATCAGAGATTTCTATTAATAACTCGATTTGAAGAACAATAGTAGCTAACACTGAGTACTTGCCATGTACCAGATACTGTTCTAAGGACTTTACATATTCAAACTCAATTAATCCTCATGACAACCTTAAGAGCTAGCGGTAATTTCCCCCACTTTACAAATTTTATATAATCTGATGCACAGAGAGGTTGAGGACCCTTAGCAAGTGGCAGTGCTGGAATAAACACAGGCCATCTGGCTCTCCAGCCCAGTTGCTTAACCATGAGGCTATCCTGCCCCTAAGCTCCTGCCACAAAGAGCCAGACACTTCGTGCGCCTTCTCTGTTCTTCATACCTACCCAGCAAGGTGACTCTTATTATCCCTATTTTACAGATGAGGGAATTGAGACTCAGAGAAATTAAGTAACTAGGTCAAGGTCCCCGGGCTTGTGGGTCATGGAATTGGGAATGGAATCCGAGTTAGTCCACGTGCTCTCCACCACTTCTCCCTGCCTCTAATAAAATCCTTTGGTTCGCCATGGACTTGACCTAAGTTGAGAGGCTGTCGAGGACATGCAATGAAGATGAATCTGTCTGAGGCTGTGTTAACCTGCTCTCCAGGCTCAGCGTGTGCTCTCTGCGTGTTCCTGCTGGGACTTGGCTCCATGCGGCCTGCTAGCCTCAGAGAGGAGCTCTCTGGGGACCAGGAGTCAAATCGTAAAAATATTCTTATTTTTTCCCAGGACTTTTCTCAAACAATAAACTCCCTTAGAAAGGTTGGGGGAAACACACACACACACACAAGTAAATACTTATTGAGAATATATTTATAATAGATGTCTTTTTGCATTCAACTCAACTTTCCTTAATAGGCTGCTTATTCTGGGCATCATGCTTGCTCTAATTAGTTTTTTCATCATGTGATGGTTGGTCTCTGGAGGAAGACAGAGCTTGAAAGCATGAGCCGCAGCCATATTTAGCTGTAAAACCACCAAATAAGCTCATCATTGCCTTGGCTGTGCTTCTGTGAGGTGGAGGTGAGGGCTGGCCCAGTCCTTACAGATCTCACCTTGCGTAAAAATGCCCTGACGTTGGGGATGCTTGGTTTGCATTATTTATTTCATCATCATTGGGCATCTTCTCCGTGCTCAGCTCTGCGTTCAGCACTTTTGGACTTTTGCTACCTCTAGTCCCCACAGCTGACTTTCTGCACACATCTGTCCCCCTACTAAATTATGGGTTCCTGAGTGTAGAGAACTATGTCATCAGGGATGAATTGGATCTGGTTTCCTATCATCCAGGAGCCCCTAGTTTAGTAAGAGAAACCGACATATATATAAATAATCTGAAAACATGGCACACTGTGATGGTGCGATAGTTTTATAACAATAATAATTAACATTTGAGGAAAGGGTATCATGGTCCTGGCCCTGTGCAAAATCCTGCAGTGTTTACATATATCTTTAATCCTTAGGGAAATCAGTGCTGTATCAGTTATCTGTTACCATAATAAGGCTGTGTAGCAACCATAAAACCTCAGTGGCACGCAACAACATTTATTTTTGCTCACAAGTCTGAGCATTGGCTGGCAGCTTCTGCTTCTGGGGCAGCGGGCTGTTGGCCGAGGCACCTTGGCTGAGTTCTCCCATGCATCTGGGTGGCTGGGGACTGGCTGGTCTGAGAAGGTCTCAGATGAGACACTTTGCTTCCATTTTACTCTGTCTTTCCTCCTCCAGCAGGCTAGCTCTTGCTTATTCTCATGGCAGAGGCAGGATTCCAAGAAGCACGTGGAAGCACACAAACCTCTAGAGGACGAATCTCGAAACTGGCACACAGTCAATTCTGCTTCATCTGCACTTGGCCAAAGCAAATTTACAAGGGTAACCTAGATTCAGGGAATGGGGTAGAGGCTCCACCTCTTAAAGAGAGGAGCTGCAGAGTTATTCTGTGAAGGGCATGGATGCCAGAGCAGTAAAGAATCGTAGTAGACATTTTTGTAATCTACCACAGGAACTAGTATCATCCCCATTTTACAGATGAAGAAACTGATGCATAAAGAGGTACCTAAGCTCACGCAGAAAGTACTGGCATCATAAAGAAAAGGGCTATGGAAGTACAGATGAAGGAAGAGATTGATGTTTTTATGACAGACTTGAAATCTTCTTTGGTGTGGGGATAAATCAGAACTGGGACACTGTAGCAGGTGCTGTTGATGCCTCACCCCAGTTCATACCAGGACCTTGAGCTCACAGCAGCTGTGGGGGACAGCCTGCCAGCTTCTCACCTCAAGGGACTCTCTGCTTCTCTGCTTGAGGCTTTTTCCAGGGTCATCAAAGTTTGCTCTGTCTCCTTGCAGGGGAGCCTGCAAGTGTCAGAGTTAATGCCCCCAGAGGCAACCCTCAGCCAGCAAGACATAGGAGCTGAGGAATCCATACCCCAGCTTCCCCATCCTGGGTGGAATAATTCTGTGGCACATTTTCGAAATTCCTCAGATGACCCCCTTGGGAACTGAGCCCCAGGTTACTCTCAGTAGTAAACTGCTCATTAACACACACCTTATCACTCTCCTCTTTCAAGGAAGACACCTGCACCCAAACCCTTGTCTTAGGGTCTGCTTTTGCAAGAAATCAAAGGAAGACACCTTGAAGGACGGAAAAGATGTTGACAGATAGAAGAAGCCTGGTGCAGTGTTCCAGGTAAAGGATCTTATTTGATAATGTCTTGAAAGTGTTCTACACTCGTCTATTTTGTTTGGTCAGAAGTGCTTTTCAGAACATGGGACTGGTTTTGAAACATGTAGCGCACAAAGCAAACATGAGGGATACCGCTTAGCTTATTCTCATTAGGCACATTCATGTTTTTTTGCTTCTCAAAAACTTAACTTTTCTAGTTATAAAAGAAATGCAGGCACATTGTAGAAAAATTGGAAATGCAAAAGAAAGTAAAAAGAAGAAAAACACATAATCCTACCACACAGAGGCAATTCCTCCTAAAATTCTTCTATATTTTCTTCTGATTTTTCTTGTATGTGTATTTTAATATGTTTCAGGTATACTATTTATTCAGTTTTGGACGCTTCTTTTCCACTTGATATCAGAGCAAAAGCATTTTATAACATTATTAATAAATTTCCAGAAATCTAACTTCTAATGGCTGCTTTATATGACAGCATGAGAATGTGGCATAGATTTACCTAACCATTCCCCCAGTTCTGGATGTTGTGTCTAAATTTTCCTTGTGCAAATAATACTATATTCATATCATTGTGCAATCGCATTTTATATTAATTTCAGATTATTCCTTTTAGGAATGATTCCTAGAAATAGAATTAGTAGGTTACAGGGTTTAAACATTTTCAAAGGCTTTTGGCCACCAAAATCTTAACTTTAACATTTAGGTTTTGTCCAGCCCAGTTATCTGTCTTAGTACCTGAAGAGGGTTTTAGTTCAGAACCTTATTCGATCAATCAACGTATATTTATTGAGCACCTATTATGATCAGGCGTGGTTCTCAGTACTAGAGATACCAATGAACAAAACATACAAAAATCCCTCCCCTGGGAAGTACAAGATGAGCCTCAGACATCTTCTAATAAATACTAGAGCGTAAGGAAGTGCTTAAAAAAATGATGAGTGCATGTAGGGAGGACCCAAGAGCCTGCTTGAAAGGGTTCCCACCAGCAAAATCTGGGATAATGTGAATATCAAATAACTAAGGAAAACAGTGAATTATAAACTATTGAAAAATTAGAAATTGATGAATCCATTGTAATAATAGGTAGATAAACAAACACACAAGGGAGAAGGGAAGGCTCTTGCTTATAGTAAAATGCCAAATTCTCACCAGTCAATGGACAGGGAGTGCTGAAGTGGGAAATTACCATTTTATTACTATCATAATAAAGATTGGCTTAGGCAAGAATCACCAATAGATTAAATCTAGGAGGTAATTTTCACAAGGAGCAGGAGATCTGCATGGCCTTAAGTGTCTCTCTAGAGACTGGTCACCATTTGCAAAGGAAAGAACAGTAACTATTCAGTGCAGAAATCGCACAACATCTCGACCAGATGATAAAGATTGATATCACCCATGAGGGGCAGAGGGATGGTGTGTGCTTTCAAATGTCATTCATTGAGAAGGACACATCAATGATGTATTCTGGTCGGGAATGCCTAACCTGAATATAACTATGAGGAAATATCAGACCAATCCCAAATGAGGAAAGTTCTATTGAAAGAGAGAGAGGGAGAGAGAGAAGCATTATAGTCTTCAAAAGTGTCAGTGTCATAAAATACAAAGAAAGGCTGAGCTGGGAAAAAAGTGCTATAAACAGTATTAGGTCAATTGACATCATTGGGTCAATTATCAGTTGGAATACCCTAAACACGTTAGATAAGAGTTAAATTCACTGAAGTTGATAACTGTGTTATGGTGATTTAGAATATCCCAATTCTTAGGAAATACACACTGAAGTAATTCGGGGTAACAGGCCATGATGTAGGCAACCTACTCTCAAATGTTCAGAAAAGTATTATGTAATTATATAGTATGGTTGTGCAATTAAAATAATCACGTAAGTTTTATATATGAGAGGGAGAACATTATTATGCACATGAATAAAATGCCAGCAGTATGTCAATCTGGGGATAGGGCTCATGGGTGTCCTTTGTCCTATTCTTATGTTTGCCACTTTTCTGTGAGTAAAATTATTTCCATATCAAAAATTTTGATCTCATAGAACCCACATTCATTAACATTACAAAAAGATTGGGGGAGAATCACTGAATCCACACACTGGAATGAAAACTGTGTTCAAACACTTCACTAAATGTTTGCTTAAGCATAACCAGCCTTTTTCCAGTGTTACCTTCCAGTACCCTCTCTCTAGGTTGGGGTGGGGTCCTTAACCAATGGGGTGTAGGTCCTCGGCCTGTGTTCCACTTCTTCATGGTTATGCCCACAACGTCTCATCCCCCTATTGTTCTGCATGATGATATTTCCTATTTCAGGGCTGTATTGGCCAGGTTCTAACCAGGACGGCGGAAACCTTCTGGATATTTAAAACAGAGGGAGCTTAATGTGGGGAATTGGTTACATGGGTGATGGAAATGTTAAGAAGACAAATGGGAGATCGAGGCGGCCCAGAGATTTGCAACAGCAGAAGGCCACTGCCGCCTCTGAGCTGGAGGGACAAAGGGGGAAGGCAGCATTGCTGGAGCCCAGGGGCCGGGGTCACCTGGAGACACAGGAACCGCCACAGGCCTAGCTGGCAGGAGCTGGCAGCTCAGACACAGCCCTTGCTAGAGGAAGTCCCTGCTTCTCCCTCCTCCAGCTCCAGTCTCCCACGACTGCCTCCCCGTGGCTGAGCCCAGGGCAGCCTGGGAAATGCAGCTGCAGGGTCAGCCCATCTCTCACCCTCTTAACACAGACACCTTGTGGGATATAGAGCAGAGCAGGAGGAGAATGAAGAATAGATCTTAGGGCAGCCACTCCTGTGCCCTCATTGCTATTTGCAGAAAGTTCTTGGCATTGGCATCCACAATGTTCAAAATCCCCTCTATGTATATTGTCTAGGGAGGCTTGGCCTCTCTCCTGTCCTTTTTGTAAATTTTTGGTCTAGGTTGTTGGGCCTGTGACTCTGTCTCTATTCTGAGCCCTCTCTCTGTTGGCCATGAGTTCTCTCAAGCTGACCTGTGTCAGCCGTGGTTTCTGCAGCCAGGCAGATCCCTTTGAAGTCCTGCATAGTTTTCACATTAGCATTTATATTGTGGCTGCACCTTTGAGGGTGCTAACCATGCACTTCTCTCCCTCTCTGTGGTCTAGTTGCTGTTTCCCAAACACTATCTGTAAACGTGTGAGCAGGATTTTGCACCCCTTTGGTGGGAAGAGTCTCTTTTTACTTGGGACCTGGCCTGAAAACAGAGTTCCCCATTGGGTGGTGCTGTGGCCCATCCTGTGTCCCATTACTGAGAACAACCCTACTCAAGGATGCTGCTGCTTTTGTCATTTCAGGCCCAACGGCTTGTTAGCCTGTGCCTTTTCATGGTCTTTTGTCTAAGAGTGGAAACAGTTGACTTCCCATTTTTCCTGGAAAATTAATTTATTCTTTCCATGTCCATGCTAAAGATGGCCAGAAGATTGAAACAGGCACATATTGGAAATACCACTGGGGGAAGGGCAGGTACCCCTATCTCAGAGTGACTAAATGTCAGCGATCTAGATGTCCCCAATTCTCTCAGCCTGCAATCACCTTGTCTTTAAAGATTTAAAGATCAACTCAAATTCCTATCTCACTTTTGCCAGAAATCAGCATCCCTCCCAACAAACCATACTATTCTCTGTGACTTTTAAGTTCCTCCCAGTCACCTCTGGCTTCAGTCTCCTGCTTCCGTTTGATTCTCAATCTCCCTTCTACGTCCTCTATGCTGTTCCTTTTCCACATTGCACGATCGGTGTCATTCTTAACATCATGCAGTTCCTTGACCTTGGAGGCCATGTGTTTCAAATGCCGTGTCCTCATTGTGGCCAGGGTGAGAAATGAAGACATGTTGTGTTCAGGTTCATTTGTTTCAGTGTTTATCTGGGATTGCAGCCAGTACTGCTTACTCAAGCACATGCACTTCCCTAAAATTGCATGTTGACACAGGCATAGCAAACTTTTACTGAAATTTTGAGGGTATGGGGGCTGCTTTTAACTCAGTGTAGCACATGCAAGTGCATATGCATACATACACACCCCAACTTAAAATTAAACATTAAATATCCCTATTAAGTCCATTGGTCTTTCTTGTACCATGAACTTCTTACTGGCCAGTCTTCCATATGAAGACATGATCTATCCCCATATTCTCCATTCGTTTCTTTTTTACATCTCTTTTTTCTTATTTCCTCCATTTTAGAGGATAGCTTCCAACCCAGCCACCCTCTCTTTATATCTTCCTAAGCCAACCAATTCACTCCCCCCCACCCTGAGTGCTAGCCTTCCATAACCAGAATGGTTTATCAGAATTTTCACTAAATAAAAGACGGCTCTCTCTCTCAGGTACCCCATAGCTGATGTGTTTGTAGAGATGGGATGGGAGTGGGGATCAGAGGGGAGAACACATGAAGGGGGTTTGACAAATGTCCCTTGTGAAGGGGACAAAATAAACATGTTAAGCTTGAGAGTAATCTGGACAATTTTCTGCTCTCCCAAATATCTACCTCACAGTCTCTAACTCGGTGCTTTGTTCTTTCGGACTCTGAAAGTTTTTTGGTCTTCAATAATTCTCTATTAAAATGCAAATACCTACTGGGAGTTGTTAAGCCTTATCAGTTAATAGTTGACTGTTGCATGAGCATAGGATCCTGCTTTAATGGGGCCAGGATGGCAGAGGGATGGGGTGATATTGTGGAAGGACAAATAGATATAGGAAGAAGGGGAGAGAATATTTATTGAAGGGGTCATTTTGGGGTCTTTCTTATATTTTGACCAGAATGAACTCAGCTCACCATTTTCCATAGCCTTTTCCTTTGCCTTCTCAAGAGGAGACATTTTTAAATGGTTGGTTTCTTTCCCCTTGACCTGAGACTAAGTTGAATTAAGGAGGGATGCTGGAGCTTCTCTCCTTTGTCATGCCTAAATTAGAAAGAGTAAAAGTAATCCAAGGAAATAGCTATAACAGAAGCCCCCTCCAGTTTAAATTTAGCTCTATTTAATGGCATCAGTCCCGTGGCAAACATGTGGCTTTGGTGGCTCAGTGGGTGGCAGCAAAGCCTGGATATGGCCTGGATGATGGTGTGCTTCTTCCGTGGTAGGAGGTAAGCCAAATTCCTACCAGCGCCCATCAGGAAGGACCAAAAGAGAGTGCAGGTGCACACTGCCAATCATCCCAACTCCCAGGAAACCACAGAAAGCTCACAACCTCCAGAAGAAGTGAAGGTATTGTCAGCTGAGTCCCAGCAGCCTTCCAGCTAGAGCACCTTCTGCATCACCTGTGCGCTCTCTACCTACTGTGCATGTCTTCTCTCCCCTGCTGGACCGTGAATGTCTTCAGCAGGAGCCAAGCCTGCTTCATCTTCAAGTGCAAGTCCAAAATGCTTTCAGAATAAATGCATCCATAAAGAATAAGCAACAATGCGGGATCATTCCAAAGCAGAATGTGGAAATAAATGAAATCTTTGCCACCCTCCCATCCCTTTCCCCCAGGATTCGGTTTTCCCTTTCAGTGTTAATATTAAAATATATAACAACCAGGACGGCACCAGCATCAACCAATCAGAAGAGAAGCAAGCTTGCTCAGAAGCTGAGTCCTGGGCCACATGCTGTGTGGGATTAACCCTTTAGTTCCCGGAGCATCAAGTTTGGGAAAGGTTTGCCCAGTTGGCTCAGGAGAGCATCAATTTACCCACCAATGTGGAAACATTCCAATAGTTTAACAACCTTATGGCTATCCTGATGTGTCCTGCCTGAGTACCAGCCCCTGCCCCTTTCTAGGTACTCTGCTCCCAGCTGCAAACCTGGGGTGAAGCTGGGCCTATGAAAGCTCTACCTTGCACTGGCCTGTGCACTTTGGTTGGGGGGAGCTGTCAGGGGGCTCAGTCCTAGAGCAGGGGTTGGGGTCGTTCTGAAGAGGCCCAGGGCCTGGTGGTTCAAAAGACAATGTCTGTGTAGCTCTGAGCTGGCAGGACAGGGCACATCTTTTCCTCAGACCCAGCAGGCATATGGTCACTGGCTTTGGTGCCAAATTCCCTGCGGCTTATAACAGCTCCAGAGAAAGGCTTGCTATGACACTAAGACATCAGCTTTCTATTCTATTTTTTGCCTTGCATATTCCCACTATTGAAGAAAAAAAAAAAACACAAAACTTCCCTTCCCCCACAGCCCTCATCCCCCTAAAAAAATTATCTTTAGGCAAACCCAATTCTGCTGCTCGCTGCTGAAAGAAAGGAAAAGAAACTGTTTTAGTTTCTTTTGATGCATATTAGATCCAGCTTAGGGTTCACTTTTACTACCTCTGTCCTCATTCATGCATCAAAGCTCTCAGTCTAGGACAGGGTTAGGGGAACCCTGACTCTTGGGGTCTTTGAATGTAATCGTGAACCTGGTGTGGGGGGAGACAGGAGGAAGAGAGCAAGGAAGTGAGCTATTTTCAGTTTGTCAAAAATCCAAATGGAAATTATAGATGAACACAGCACCCTTGTGTGCAACTAGAGAAATTCAACTTGAGCCAACTTAGGGGGAAAAAAAGTGGAATTAATTAGCTCATGAAATCAATCCACAGGAAGAACTGGGGTGTGCTGAGCCTCAGGGACCACTGGGACCAGTGCCTTAAATGTCACCAAGACATTCTCAAATTTTCCTAGCTCTCACCTGTGCTCTTCTCTGAATACGGGCTTCATTCTCTAGATCGGTTCGACCAATGGTGGAGAGTGACTTTACCCTCCAGGGGACATTTGGCAATATCTGGGGGGAGATGCTACTGGCATCTAGTGGGTAGAGGCCAAGATGCTGCTATACATTCTACAATGCACAGAATAGCCCCCCTAAAACCAAGGATTATCTGACTCAAACTGTCAATAGTTGTTGGGAAACCCTGGTCTAAGACCGGCTTCTTCCGTATGGTTGGAAACTGGCTTCTCCCACACCTACATCCAACAGCTTTGATAGCCCAAGGGGGACTGAGACTTGTCCCTTCTGATCCAAATGTCAACAATCCCAGGAAAGCTCCCTGATTGGCCCAGCTTGGCCAGGAGGCTCACCCTGGACTAGTCAGTAGTTCCAGAGAGGTGGGATTATAAAAGACCAGAGAAGCCCTTTCTAGAACTTCATGGTTGAAGTTGGGAAGGAGCTTTCTCAGAAGTAAGAAAGTAAAGGGCAGGGGAAACATGACAATAAAGTTACAAATGCTACAGTTGAGTAAGTTCAGTTTATTTGGGAGGCAACATCTTTTAAAACTAGGGATATGGGGGAGCCAGTAAAGAGAAGTGAGCTTTGGTGGAGTAAAGGTTGGGAACCATATTAATACCAAACCCTCCACTAAAATACTGCACAGGCCAGTGTCCTCCGATCCAGACCCTTTTTTTCCCATTCCTCCCTTGAAGACAATTCCTGGGGGACCCGTTCGCTCAGAATCTATGGGTGGTAAGTGGTTATTCAGATAACCTAATTATCACTAATGTTTAGCTAGCTAATGAGTTATTCTCTCCAGATGATATAATGCCTAACCCCATTACAATGTGCATATCCTTTAAAAGGTCCTTAAAGGAGGAAATAATGGTAGAAATTTCAGGCAAATAGGAGCTTGGTGGGAAGGTATTTTTGTTTTGGTGTCCTATAGATTCAGGAGATAGCAGGTTACACTATAATTGAATAAGACATGTTCAAGGTCAACATATTCTGAAGTATGCTCTATGGAACACTGAGTCCCTAGGATGGTAGAAGGTATTATTGAAAATAAAGATTTCATAATCAAGTCAGTTGGGAAATGCTGGTTTAGATGACATTTAGTGGGTTTCTTTACTATAGGACTCAGAGCTTTTAATAGTATGGGTGTTGTGATTCTCAAGAAGAAACTATATAGTATGCAGACTTCCCAAAATTTTGAGGTCAAGGAACCCCCTTTGTTGAGACATATTTTACATAGGGTGACCAGTCATATTTTACACCTGCTGTCCTTGCATAATTGCTAAAGGCATCTACTTTAATTCCCCAAAGTGTACCAGTTTGGAGAGTAAATTATATGGTCACCCTATTCTAACAGAAACACACTTTGGAAAATGCTTTTCTATTGTCATCTTTATTTTGAGAGAGCAACATTTTATACCACCTTTGATCAGCCTTAGGAATTCTTCTCGCTGGAATATTTATCACTACTTGGGCATCAAACTTAGAGTGAATTCTTAGTTCTCTCTAGATGAACACAGCATGAGAATTATCTGGAACAACGGTTTCCCATTGTCCCCCAGAGCACAATTTAGAGCACTAAATTGACCCCTCCAATCAATGTTAATATTAGAATCCCAGAATCAAAGCACAGACTTTTAAAATTAGACAGACCCTAAGGTCATTGCATTATTTTTATTTATTTATTTATTTATGGCTGCATTGGGTCTTCGAGTGGGCTTTTCTCTAGTTGTGGTGAGGGGGGGCTACTCTTCGCTGCGGTGAGCAGGCTTCTCATTGCAGTGGCTTCTCTTGTTGCGGAGTGTGGGCTCTAGGCGTTCGGGCTTCAGTAGTTGTGGCTCGCGGGCTTTAGAGTGCAGGCTTAGTAGTTGTGGCGCACAGGCTTAGTTGCTCCGCAGCATGTGGGATTTTTGCGGACCAGGGCTTGAACCCATGTCTCCTGCATTGGCAGGTGGATTCTTAACCACTGTGCCACCAGGGAAGCCCAGGTCATTGCATTATTAAGGAATTGTTTGTAAGAGACAGAAACTCAAATTGAACAACCAAAAAAGGGAAGGAAGGAAGGAAGGAAGGAAGAAATTTAGGGAATAAAACTCTAGAAGCAGAGGACAAAATTCAGGAACTAGAACATCTTTGAGTCCCTTGAGGGCTGGACCCAGTTTCTTGCTGTTTCAGGATTCCATCTCCAATCACGGTTTGTCTCTGCCTTAGCGTCAATCTGTCCCACCTCAGACCATGTTGCCTCTATAGATGCTGGTGATTACAGAAGACAAATTTATGACCTGCAAGTATTCACATAATAAACATCAGACAAAACAAAGACAATCATTTAAAAATTAGAACCATGAGCAAAAACATTAAGCAATGTAGAGTGGTTTCAAAGGAGGACAGGACAAAGGGGTTTTGTTTTAAGGTCAAAGTGTAGGACAAAAACCAATTCCTGTAAATAATGACCCTTGGAAGTCCCTTAAATCACCTATAAAGTACAGTGTATATGGTTTTACATCCTCAACTCTTGATATGTACAAATGACAGAGGCATGCAGTAATGTGAAGAAAATAAGGAATAATGTACAGAAAAATAATGAGTACATGTGTAAAACATAAACTTCCAGACTTTTTACTTTCTTGAAGAGAGCTGAGAAATGGAAGAGTAAAGAAGAAAATAAAGGAAAACTACAGATGGTTTCTTCAATTGAGCACCAGATCAAGTACTCAGTTTAGAATTAAGGGGTATTTTGTACCAAAAAAAAATGTGTCTTTAAATACTAGATGATATTTAGGGCAGAGACCATGAAACACTTACAGGGAGAAGAGCTGCATTAAGTTTTCAGTCTCATGCTCACACTGAGCTTGGTTCCCTGATGGGAGGTGGGGAAGAATCATCTGCCCTATTTTGACTCTGTTTACTTTTCCTTTTGGTTTTCTTCCTCTCCTTCCCCTTCCCTTTAGCCCTCCCTCTCTCCCTCCCACCTCTCCCCTTTCCCTTAAGCCAGTGTGGTAGGCAATGTAATATAGTAGTAAAAAACACGGGATATGGTTGCATCAACTTAAATCCCACCACTCTCACTGTGGACCTTGGAAAAGTTACTTAGTCTTTCTATACCTCATGTATAAAATGGGGGCAATGAGAACATGCCTCCGTGTTTTGTGATGATTCAACAAGATAATTCATGCAAAGCGCTTAGAACAGTGAAGATACTTATCACCACTATTACAGCTATTACTACTGCGACTACTATTAGCACTGTATGATAAAGCCAAGAGGGTCTCAGTTCTCTGGGGACCTTTATTTATTTCCACTTTGTTCATTTCCTCCCAGTCCCCGGTGTTTGTTTTGTTTGTTTGTTTTTCTTTTAAACCCATCTTTGACTGGTTTGTGCCTTATGGAGAGAAAGCCTCTTTTGATTCTTTCTTCAGGAGTTACACTCCATTCCTCATTCATTCATTCAACATATGTTTATTAAGTGGCTTGTATGTCCCAGGCATAATTCCAGGTGCTGGAGATATAGCAGAAAACAAATCAACACAAATCCCTGCCCTTGGGAGCTACTATGCCAGTAGGAGAAGGAAGCTGTGAAGGGGAAATTTTCAAGCTCCCTAGTTCATCATTCAAATTGTGTTGTCTTTCTCCCCTCTCCTGCTCCAGCTTGCTTGTCTCTAATTTCTTGACGCCACGTCTTTTGTTTATGTGTGAATACCCTAGGTTGTCCCAGAAAAGATTTCAGGCAGCTTCCTTGGCTTTTAACCTCATTGCTTCCAAATGACTTGTTCCACCCCCTGCCACGTGCAGTGATGTTTTCCTAGATGCTGTTCACCTTTTCCAAGCTGGATCCATCTCCTGCCTGGTCTTTCAGAGTCCCTTCCTTTGGTGGAGGCAACAAATCCCAATTTAGTATCACTTGTGATTATAATTAATGTGCTGTTTACTCCCTCTTCCAGATCATTAATGAAGACGTTAAGTGAGACCAGAATGAAACCGTGTTTCCGTGGCATCCTGCTAGACACCTTCCAACAACTTGACACCCTGCCATTTGCTGTTTCATTACCCTTTGTTTACCTTGCGAGCCCAGGCCCTTGCTTCTCAAGGAGGCAGGAAGCTTGATATTTCTACTGCTGCAGAGATGCCACTTAAAGGTGGAGCTATTAAAACCTGGCAGATTGTCAATACATCCTTTTGAATGTGAATTAAATGTGGATTATGAATAGAGCATTGTCAGTAAATACTTGGTTGCTCTCCCTCCTCTCAGATGCCTTTGTTTTCCCTGGACTTTCTGCAGCTGTTCTGTCTTTCCTAGAGCAGAGAAGAGTAGATGGTTGGATCAGCGTAACTATGAACTGGAAAGTTACTGTTACATGTGAAGACTGTGCTAGATGGATTGCATTCATAGCCCCTGTTTTTCTCCCTTCCCTGTAACCATGCCCTCCCCATGTAACCCTGCAGAGCCCCCTTCCACTCTGATTCTGGCCCAGCCATGTGACTTTCTTTGACAGAGGGATTTTAGCAGACATAATGCAGACATTGGCTTGAAAAAAGTCACTGTATCTCTCTGCTTGCATTCTTGCACCTTCCACCACTGTGGTGAAAACAGGCCTGGGAGAGCCTGTTGGGAGATAGGACACACAGAGCAGAGCCCAGTCACCCCAGCTGCCCAGTCAGGACAACTAGCTGACCTCCAGATGCATGAACAATAAGTATATTGCGTATGAGGGCTTGTGGTTTTTTTGTTACACAGCAGTAGCCATGGTAATAGAAAGCTGATACAGTAGCACACATCTGGAGTCTCATGGCCTGGAAATGCACTGATTTCTTTTTTCTTTTTTCTTTTTTTTTTAAATGAGGGGCAGATACTATTATTATTATTATTTTTCTTTTTCGGTACGCGGGCCTCTCACTGCTGTGGCCCCTTCGTTGCGGAGCACAGGCTCCGGACGCGCAGGCTCAGCGGCCATGGCTCACAGGCCCAGCCGCTCTGCAGTACGTGGGATCTTCCCAGACTGGGGCACGAACCCGTGTCCCCTGCATTGGCAGGCAGACTCTCAACCACTGCGCCACCAGGGAAGCCCTATTATTATTTTTTAATAGATCTTTATTGGAGTATAATTGCTTCACAGTACTGTGTTAGTTTCTGTTGTACAACAAAGTGAATCAGCCATATACATACATATATCCCCATATCCCCTCCCTCCCACACTCCCTATCCCACCCCTCTAGGGGGTCACAAATCACGGAGCTGATCTCCCTGTGCTATGCTGCTGCTTCCCACTAGCTATCTATTTTACATATGGTAGTATATATATGTCCATGCCACTCTCTCACTTCACCCCAGCTTCCCCCTCCCGCTCCCCATGTCCTCAAGTCCATTCTCTATGTCTGCGTATTTATTCTTGCCCTGCCACTAGGTTCATCAATACTATTTTTTTTTAGATTCCATATATATGTGTTAGCACACGGTATTTGTTTTTCTCTTTCTGACTTACTTCACTCTGTATGACAGACTCTAGGTCCATCCACCTAACTACAAATAACTCAATTTCGTCTCCTTTTATGGCTGAGTAATATTCATTGTATATATGTGCCACATCTTCTTTATCCATTCATCTGTCGATGCTTCTATGGTCCTGGCTATTGTAAATAGTGCTTGTTTTCCACGTAGTGTATTCTTGACGCAATCCTTTATAAGAAAGGAGAAGGAAAAGTGTTCTAAGTAGAGATTCGGAAGTACAGAATAGATCCTAGCATCTGGCTTCAGGCTTTAAAAAAGCAAAACCAGAATACAACTTCCATTGTTTTCAGCTCCAGATTGTTAAAGCGGGTACGGAGCACAGGTACTGTGTGTGGCGTGTCATAGGAATTCTGACAAGTACAGTCACCTGTATGTGGGGAGGGGCTATGGGAGCTGCAGCATTTGCAGTGCACTGAGAAACTCCTTTTCCCAGTGAAGACAGAAAAGAGAAATGAAGGCTGTTGCAAGAAGAACATGAGTGGGCTTCCTGGTGGCACAGTGGTTGAGAGTCCGTCTGCCGAGGCAGGGGACGTGGGTTCGTGCCCCAGTCCGGCAGGATCCCACATGCGTGAGCCATGGCCGCTGAGTCTGCGCGTCCGGAGCCTGTGCTTGCTACTTCCCTTTCAAATATTTACCTCCTGAAACTACCCCATCACTCAGCCCGTGGTCGAAAAATGTCCCGTTGGTTTGTGGCAACCTAGTGATACATGGCCTTAGTTGGATGGGCTAAGCCTGGAAAAGCTCTGTTTATGCTGCTGTTTATACTTCCTGAGCGGAAGCCACACGCTCCTGAAGTGTGGAAGAAGCAGCCTCTAGTTGCTCCCTGGGGCCTTTCGCAGCCAGGGCCCCTCTAGGCTTCCTCTTCACGGCTAACACCCAGCCCTAGGACCTTGCTAGCAACAACAGGGTGGGCCTCAGCCTGTTAGACAGGCAGAATCCCAGGTCCCTCCCAAGTCCACTGAATCCATATCGACATTTTCACAAGAACCACAGGGGATCCGCGTGCACGTTAAAGTGTGAAAAGCAATGCACTAGGGGAATTCAGAGCTTTTCTAGTGTAGTAAGTTATTTCTCTTGGGGTCAGCTACCTCCTCTAGACGGTGGGCTTCTTGAGAGCAGGATCACGTCTTTTGGATTTTTGTATCCCCAGCACTTCGCGCTGTGTTTGAATATAGTAGGAGCTCAAAACAAACCTGTTGAACTGTAGTGAGTGGATGTTACTGGGCAGCCAGACGCCTCAGGCTACTCCACTACCTACAGACACACCTTTTCTCTCCATGATTCCTGAGCCTCCTGGAGTGGACGCCACCTTGAGTGTGCAGATTTGCCCAAACGAAGCAAACTCTGCACGGGCTCTGGGCAGCTCTGCACACTCCAGAGATCTAGGTTGGAACATTGTGATGTAAAGCACGGCATCAAGTACCTCGGAATAAGCAAGGTTGGGACCAGAGTCCTGCATATATTGGAATGTCAACACTGGACCCAAATTAGGGCCCTAGTGAAAAACTCGCTAGACATTTAAGAGAGGACATAGAAATAGACCAGCGGGCAGGAAGGGAGAGAGAGTGAGGAGGAGGATGGTAAGAAACCAGGGCAGGGCTTCCCTGGTGGCCCAGTGGTTGAGAGTCTGCCTGCCGATGCAGGGGACACGGGTTCGTTCCCCGGTCCGGGAAGATCCCACATGCCGCGGAGCGGCTGGGCCAGAGAGCCATGGCCGCGGAGCCTGTGCTGCGCAACGGGAGAGGCCACAGCAGTGAGAGGCCCGCGTACCGCAAAAAAAAAAAAAAAAAAAGATAAACCAGGGGGAATGACAGCAGGGGAGGGGAAGGAAAGAAAAAATAGGCCAGAGCTTATGGGACCTAAATTTTACCTTCTTATTTTCTAGTGTAACTTCGAATTTTTTCACCCCCCCCCCATGGTATCATTGACATTAAATATCCAATCTCCTCAGGCCCACATCAACTTGAGTAATATACTACAGCCAAGGTTGGCTGCATCTGCTCTGTTCCCCCTTACTCAATTCAAGTTAAGAATGCTCCCACCATACATTACTATTGGGATTTAAAAAATGATTTATTTTGCTACACAATTCAGACCTTTGAACCATGCTGGATGCTGGGTGGTTTGTTGACATAGTAGTTAGGGATAAAAGGAGAGTTTGGGGGATTGTGGAATTTTGACTTTCTATAAATCATTAATTTTATTGTAGTAAATAGAGGTCACCTCCTGGAACTTCAATAGCCTGCCTTGAAAAATGGTATGAAACTATCAAAGTCCATCAAAAGGAAAAATAGGACAAATGGAGTAGAGGGGAAATAATATTTTCTCAGTTGCAGCCAAGGCCACAGCAAGAATATGGTCAGTACGGTCAGAGCTACTTTGAAGAGGTCAGCCAAAAACTTTCCCTTGCTTCTTTGAGCATATTGTATATCACCCTGCCCCAGAGGAGAAACTGAAGATGAAGCATGGGGCAAAGTAGCTGAGGAGGGTGGGGCCTTGGATGTTCAGTTCTGCCGTGAGCCTAGAAAGGCTAAGGCCAGAACATACTCCAAAACCTATGCCCTGACTCGGCTGAGAATAACATATATGGCAGGCGTTGCAGACGCAAATACAGATACGAGGGCCATGGAGGGCAGGTAAATGATAAACCAGACTGGGAGGGTGTATTCTGAGCTGAGATACTCTAGCTTGAGTTCTACAACACATTTTCAACTGCCTTCCTTCTTGATAGTAGAGGCAGTAATGCATGTTCCATTTCCCAGCCACACTTGCAGCAAGGTGTGGCTGATACAACTCACTTCCAACCTTTAAGATGTTAGTGGAAGTCCCTGGAGCGTCTTCCTTTCTCATATGCAAGGACAGCTTTGCCTGAAGAGATTTTGTCCTTTGCCCCTCTCCGTCCTCCACCCTCTTTTCTTGTCTGAAACACATATGCTCTAGCTGGATGTGCAGCAGCCATCTTGAGATCATGAGGACAAAACACCACATGCTAAAGATGGCAGAGCAGCCAGCCAGAGGAGCCTAGGTTCCTGATGGCATCGCTCAGCCTCAGTGCCAGCCTCAGACTTCTGAATCCTGGACATCTCATCTTGCTGCATGAGAAAAACGAATCCCTTGTTTAAACCCTGGTGGTCAGATTTTCTATTATTTACACAGTGATATACTGCCCCCTAGCTCTATCCATTGTTGGCATGTAGAAATGATGGCCCAGTGTTGCCAGATCTGATTTTTCAAGAGAAGATGTAAGTCTAGATTACTTTTTTACATGTAATTTCCCAGTTGGCAGTTGGGAATTGAGCCCAATAGAGATAATTAATTGAATTATTTGAAAACACACTTCCAACTTTTGTGACCTCTGATTTATAGAATGTTTACTCTGGGCCAGGTATGATGCCAAACACTCTATGTATCAATAGATTATTTCATTTAATCCTTACAACAATGTTGAAAGGAATGCTATTATTTCTTCTGTTTTATAAGTGAGGAAACTGAGGCTCAGAGGTTAACTTGCCCAAGGCCATAGGGCTGGTAGGGAAAGTGCCTGTCTTTGGAGCAGGCATGGCTAATTATTATGGAATCAATCATCTCTTACCACAGTAACGCTGCTTAACAAACAGCCCCACACTCGATGGCTTACAATCAGCATTTATTCTCATGCTTCCAGGTCTGTGGGTTGACTGTGGTTTGGGCCTCAGTGACTAACTCTGCTTCAGGCTGTGGGTTCTGTGGGACTGGCTCCAGGCTGGGACTCAGGTTCGGGTTGACTCTATGTATATTCATCCCGGGGGCCAGGTTAAGGGCAATGGCCACACAGGGGGGACACCAGAGTTAAGAACTAAGCCAAACGGGCTGGCGCATGTAAAGCCTCTAGCCTTGTTGTGGCTAGCGTTCCATTGGCCAAAAACAGTTTTGAAGCCAAGCATAACATTGACAGAGCAGGGACACAGACTGGGCCCACGGTGGGAGGGGGAGTAAGTATTGCTCAGCGACAATTCAAACAATGGCGATTTTACTACACAGCCTCAGGAGAAGCTGCCTTCGTTGTCATGAAACAAGGACTCCTTTTGTTCCCGTTGCCTGTTTGCAACGCTGGCACATGGTACACAGACCTGGAAAATGGGGCATGAAGCCATCCGAACTCATCTAAAATCATTTCGTTTTAGAGCTGTCATCACCCTCTGATGATGTTACACCCTGCAAATTGTGATCCAGCTCTAGCTTCCAGGAGGCAACTGGCAGAAGTTGGGGAGGAGTCGGTGGGAAGGTATCCCAGCTCCTTTCTGAGGGAAGAGCTTTTATCCCATTCCAGTTTTGACGTCCCTCCCCAAACACGGGCTTCATGCAGAGAGATGGACGTGCTACCTGAGAGAATCCACCCTTGCCAGTTCTTTAAAGCAGAGGTTCTCAAAGGGGACAGGGGTGATTGTGCCTCCAGGGGGCACTTGGCAACGTCTGGAGGCATTTTTGATGGTCACAGCTTGGGGAGGGGGTGCTACTGGCTTCTAACTTGTACAGGCCAGGGATGCAGCGAAACACCCTGCAATGCATAGGACAGAATTATCCAGCCTGGAATGTCACTAGTGCCAGGTACTCTAGAGACGTGCTTGTTGGCCTCCCAGTCATCTCTGCAAAGGCTTGATTTAATTTCTAGGTATCATTTTGTTTACCTTGAGAAGGGGTGGTGTATGCACATCACAAAATTCAGAAAGTGCAGTAGGGTCCATAGGGAGAGTGCGTGCCTCTCCAGCCTCCCGGTGCCCCCTCTCCTCCGCACCACTAACCCTGGTTCCTTATGCTGTTCCCTCCAGACAGCCTCTGGGCATGTTTGGACAGACCCTGTCAGTGCTCCGCTAATGTCCTCCCTCCCCTCCCTTCAACACCCCAAAGGCTGCTCTCTGTGAACCCTGAGATTTCCCTCCTGGGGCTATTTGCTCTGGTCCTGGGAGCAGCTTTGGCAAGCAGGAATGACTCGAGAGAGTGAATGTCTTGGAAGTAGCTCACAACCAAAGACAGATGGAAAGATGACGGATAAACAGCACAGTCCCCTGACCCCGCAGGTGAGGTAGTAGTGAGGTGAAGTTCACGCCCTTTTCCAGACTCCCCCAGCAGATTTGCACTCCTGCCTTCAGTGGTAACTCTTGATAATGCCCTTAACTGACTCTCTTTCCTTCCCTGCCTACCTAGACATCCCTTGCCTTACTTCTCCACTTCCTATTGGAGTTTCCTGTGGTCACAAAAAATGACATACACTTATATTCTTCTCTTAAAGTTTGATTCTGGAGGAATACAAATTCAGACAGCTATAAATATATAAACATATATGTAATATACACATATAATGTAATATGTATGTATGCAATGTAATATATATATATGTAATACATGTATTATTTATTACCTTTGGTGTACATTACATATATGTATATAATATACCACACATGTGTATTACATTACATATTGTATACACATATATTATATATTACATTTATTACATACATGTGCTATATGTGTGTATAGACATATATATGACATGTATATATTACATTATACATATTGAATGTTTGTGTCCCCCTAAAACTCATATGTTGAAACCCAGTCCCCAATGTGATAGTATTAGGAGGTGTGGTCTTTGGGAGGTGATTAGGTCATGAGGGTGGAGCCCACATGAATGGTATTAGTGCCCTTATAAAAGAGACCCTAGAGAGTTCTCTCAGCCTCTTTCTACCACACGAGGATACAAGAAGTCAGCAATCGAGAAGAAGGCCCTCACCAGAACCTGATCCTGCTGGCACCCTGATCTTGGACTTGCAGGCTCTAGAGCTGTGAGAAATAAATTTCTGTTGTTTGTAAGCCACACAGTCTATAGTAATGTTTATTATAGCAGTCTGAATAGACCAAGACTGTATGTATGTATGTACATATGTATACATACACGTATACATATATATACACACATATGAATATGTGTATATATCTATTTTTTACATGGATGATAATATTCTTCATCTTGCTTTTTCACTTAATTATACATCTTGTTAATTGTTCCTTATCAGCATAGAGAGTTATCTTTTTCTTTTATTTATTATTATTTTATTGGCAGCATTTGTATTTCATTGTACAGATATTCCATAATGTATGGACATCTGGATAGTTTTCAATCTTCTGTGTTTATAAATGTTACTGAAGTGACTATCATATATTTGATATAATTTCTTCCAGTGGAACTGCTGGGCCATGTGGCATGTGCATTTAAAAATTTTGATAGACATTGGCAAATTTTTTCCCATAAAACCTATACCAATATATATCTTCTCATCAGCAAAGTGTAAGAGTAGGAACTCAGTGCTGAAAAGATGGAACCAAATATTTCTGCTCCCCTTGTCCATGCTTTGGTCACTGCTCAAAGCATTTTTCTCTCTTCTGTATGTTGGAGGTGGACATGACCATGGAACCCCCAGGCTGTGGAATTACAGATGAATGAATGCAGCCCGGAGGCACACAGACAGTGCACTTGAAGCTGTGCGCGCACGTGCACACACACACACACACACACACACACACACACACACACACACAGCATAACTCCCATGCCCATCCAGTTAGTTAGAATCCTTGTTGGTTAAGTGTCGTTGAGGAAGAAAGTTCTGAACTCCACAAAAGTGAGGTTTCCAAGACAGATTCAATAATGAGATACTGAGAGGATATATGCATTTCATGTGACAGCACCCCCTTGAAATGTAATGAAGACAAATGCGTTTGGAGCACTTACTATGTGCCTGGCAGAGAGCCAAATGTCTTCCTGTGTCCTCTTACCACTTCACAACCTATGTTGATGATGATGTTCTTATCCTTGTTTTTTTTTTTTTAATGGGGAGACTGAGTCACAGAGATACTGATTGACCACATATCAGTGGAGGGAAGCAGTTCAAAGCATGGTCTCTGTAATCCAGACTGCCCGGATTAAAATCCTGACTCTCCCTCTTTTTAGCCAGGTAACCGTAGGCAAGTTGCCCTTCCTCTCCGTGTCTCAGTTTCTTCCTCTGTGAAATGGAGACATTGTTGTGAGGAGTAGATCAGTTAACAGATAGAAAATGCTCAATAAAGTTTGGATATCACCTTTGTCAATCTGACTCTTCAAGATGGAATTTTCATCACTGCATTTGACTGTATCCTAGTAGTCCAGTTCATTTTCTTTTAAATAAAAATAAAATGTATATGTCTAAGATTTTAAGAAAATAAGTGAAAGAGATAAAGCAGAAGTTTTCTTCCAGAAATTCTCAAACTGCTCTTAAAAGTGTGGCTGGAACCACCGTCATACCTGAGCAGCCTGGATGACTAGGAACAGATCCCACCACAGTGAGTGGCCGTGATGGAGGCAGAAGTCAGCACTGACTGCTATGCTTATCTGCAGAAATCCAGGCTCTCTGCCTTCTAGAATAATTTGATCCACACCATCTGGCAGCTTGAAAGAAGAAGAAAGAGCAGAAGAGAAAGAAGAAACAGCAGCCATGAAGCATGAATGTAATTCCCAATCTGAGTTACGCACTCTCATGTAATATGAGCCAAATTTAAATATGTCAACATCTCAACAATTGCTGATTTTTCAAGTGCTATACGATGCATCTGGCAGGCGCTCGTTGAATGCTCTTCAACGATGGTGACGCAAATGTATTTACTAAAATATAGTGTATTGAAAAAATAAATAGTATATTGTGATGTCCTTTAGTTTGCGTTTGCATAAATTGGCACTCTCTGAAATAAGTGGTTGAGATTTAAAAGAACATGATATATCTTTAAATGTTCAAAGAATCATAATTATAGAGCTTTCGAATCCTTTCGTTCATTTCCCTCATTTTAAGTGTAAGAAAACTTAGCCCAAGATTAGTTTTTTTTGTTTTGTTTTGTTTTGTTGTTATATTTTGTCTTTATTTCTCTGTGCCAGACACTGTTAAGCCAACTCTTAATATAAAAACTTTTTGGTTGCCAAGATTAGGTTTTGATAATGAGAGAGAGAGAATAGGATGTGAGCCAAGCACCCTGGGATCCCAGCAGGGAGGAAAATGGGGGAGAAAGGTGAAGGTGAGTGGAAGCTGGACCACCCTGGCTCCTGAAGCATCCTTCCTTCCTCCTCTCCTCTGTGGTGACTTCCTGGAGAGGAAGCAGCAGTGTAACTGCTAACCAGGTGTAGCTCCTCTGCTTCCTGAGATGGAAGCTCCTCTGTGATGGAGATAGTGTACCTGTGGTTTATTAAGAAGGAGTCTTGGGATTGGAACCTGTAAACGGGAAAGGCAGAGGGGGAAGTTGAGCTGTGATGCCTCCACAGAGCCCCCAGACAACTCTATGGGACATTCTGAAGCCAGGGTGTGCCTTCAGATTGTCCCAGACTGAGATAAGGGGACCAGGCCTTTATATCCCCACATTGGCCACTCATTAGATGTGGGTCACTGCAGGTGAGGGGGCTCCCTTCTGCTCAGGTGGTTCCTGAAATGAGCTGACAGCTGAGGGCTGGATGCCAATAGCACTCTCAGAACCGAAGGAGAGCCCTTCATGCCTAAAGGAGTCGTGGGCATCACATCACAGTCCCCATCACACCAGGACAGTGCCTGGCACAGGCCGAGCCATCAGGAAATGTCTGTTGAATGGATGAACCCACCTAGAGCCTCAGGACAGACCTACAAGGGACAGAATGGGCTGTCACCTTTACAGTGTGATGTAGAGGTACAAGAAGAGATCAGTTCACCTAAGGTAAAATAAAACTCCACTCTACCTGTTTCTCTAGTATCTGGAATCTCTCTAGATTCCTGGGCAATGGAGGCACTCCTGAGCAAGGTCTACCCCTACGACGTGCAGTTGCAAGACAACTCGCAGTACTATGTTGAACGTTGCTCATTAATTTCCTTCTTCATTTTGAGCACTAGAAAATGCAAAGCTAAATTTGCACCTCATCTATAATAATGCATGGAAATTTGGAGCTGCAAAACTATTTTCTTCATCCCCCACCCCCAAACTTGATATCCCATTCTAACGTATAGTTTCCCTGATTCTTATGTTTTAGCATTTATTTATGTCTTACTATTTTAATTGATGTATTTCTGATAGCCTCTGTAAGCTCCGTGGAACAGGCCAAATATGAACATACGCATACTGTAAGTTTATTATCTTCTCTCGACAGTTAGTAGTTGGGACCCAGTCTCACTCACGTTGACTCACATTCTATGACATCAAGGCTAACGGATGAGATCAGCAGGATTATTCTGGGATCTTTAACGGGATGTCTTCATGTTGAAATGCTCTCTTTTGGCTCAACAAAACGATAGTCATCGTATCTTTAGGCGGTAAGAAGCTTTCCTTATAAACCCTACTTTTGTGAACTTTTATATAATGCAACTTTATTTCCTGGATTTAGTTTATATATTAAATATAGGTTTTAAAAGCACTGTTGTGATCTCTAAGGCATAAATAAATATTTTCAACCATAGCTTAGCGGTCTTGCTTTAAAAATGCCAACATCCAGATCCTTCGGTGTGGGCAACAAATGTTTCTTGTCGCCTCGTCTCTGCAGGGTGGCAGCACTGGTCTCTGTAGGGTTTACAGGTGACCCTGGCCTCTGTCCTTGAGGAGACAGCAGCAGTGATATTGTTAAGGCAAAACTGTCCTTGAAAAGCCTGCTCCCCCATCCAGTGTTAATTCAGGCAGCCAAGAAATTGAGGTCTCTTGTCTATTTAAGTCTGGGAAAAACTTGCTTTCATCATGTTTGAGGTGAGTAATAAAAACAAATCAAGAAGTTGTGTGACTTTGTTTTGGTGGTACTTTGTTTTTTGAATTATGTTTTTAAATAGAGGTATAGTTGATTTATAAAGTTGTGTTAGTTTCAGGTGTACAGCAAAGTGATTCAGTTATACATATATATATTTTTCAGATTCTTTTCCTTTATAGGTTCTTACAAAATATTGAGTATATTTCCCTGTACTATACAGCAGGTCCTTGTTGGTTATCTAATTTATATACAGTAGTGTGTTTATGTTAACCCCAAATTCCTAATTTATCCCTTCCTTCCCTTTCACCTTTGATAACCATAAGTTTGTTTCCTATGTCTGCGGGTCTATTTCTGTTTTGTATATAAGTTCATTTTTATCATTTCTTTTTTTTTTTATGGAAGCATGGAAGCAACCTAAATGTCCATTGACAGATGAATGAATAAGAAGATGTGGGGGCTTCCCTGGTGGCGCAGTGGTTGAGAGTCCGCCTGCCGATGCAGGGGACACGGGTTCGTGCCCCGGTCCGGGAAGATCCCACATGCCGCGGAGCGGCTGGGCCCGTGAGCCATGGCCGCTGAGCCTGCGCGTCTGGAGCCTGTGCTCCACAACGGGAGAGGCCACCACAACAGTGAGAGGCCCGCGTACCGCAAAAAAAAAAAAAAAAAAAAAGAAGATGTGGTATATTTATATGATAGAATATTACTCAGCCGTAAAAAAGACTGAAATAATTTGCATCCATGTTGCCATTTGCAGCAACATGGATGGACCTAGAGATTGTCATACTCAGTGAAGTAAGGCAGACAGAGAAAGACACATATCATATGACACCGCTTATATGTGGAATCCAAAAAAGAAGTTGGGGGCTTCCCTGGTGGCTCAGTGGTTAAGAATCTGCCTGCCAATGCAGGGGACACAGGTCCCAGCCCTGGTCTGGGGAGGTCCCACATGCCGCGGAGTGACTAAGCCTGTGCGCCACAACTACTGAGCCTGTACTCCAGAGCCCGCGAGCCACATCTACTGAGCCCATGTGCCACAACTACTGAAGCCCATGTGCCTGGAGCCTGTGCTCTGCAACAAGAGAAGCCATTGCAATGAGAAGCCCCCACTTGCCACAACTAGAGAAAGCCACGTGCAGCAATGAAGACCAAATGCAGCCAAAAATAAATAAATAAAATAAATAAATTTATTTTTAAAAAATAAAATAAAAAAGAAGTTGTACAGCTTTTTTTTTTTTTTTTGGTTTTTTTTTTTTTTTGCAGTACGCGGGCCTCTCACCGCTGTGGCCTCTCCCGTTGCGGAGCATAGGCTCCGGATGTGCAGGCTCAGCGGCCATGGCTCACGGGCCCAGTGGCTCCGCGGCATGTGGGATCTTCCCGGACCGGGGCACAAACCCGTGTCCCCAGGCGGACTCTCAACCACTGCGCCACCAGGGAAGCCCTGTACGGAGTTTTTGATGGGACTTAGACCTGCTGCAGTTGAATGGTATTAAAATTGTAGGATGAAGAGTGAATTCTAACTTACACTGCTATAGGCTGGGCTTTTGGGAATCCACCCCTGACATATGGGTGGTGAGGCTTCCATGGGGTTTTGGATCCACACAGATATATACATGCCATTGGACTCAGACACTGTATATCTTTCTCAGAGCAGAGCTAAAGTTCTCTCAAGTCCATAACTGGCTACATAGTTTAAAGAACTTTCAATCCTCTGGAACATGGATCTTTACTTTCATCTTTTATTTGTTCATTTCATCTATTCATTCAAACAGTATTTACTGAAACTTTACTATGCCTCAGGCACATAGTGAGATCGGTGAAGAACTAAACAAGAAAATACAATGGAGTGTGAAAAGTATTAGGATGGAGGACATGTGGGGTAATATAGGAGCCCAAAGGAGCAGCAGGGAATATATCAGAGAAAATAATGTCTAAGAGGAATGGAGTTGGGGAGAATGTTCTAGGCAGAGGAACGGTGTGCATGAAAGCCAGGAGAAAGTCTCTCTCGAGAATGAGGTATTTGTGGAGTAAATGAAGTCCAGTTGGCTGGATCCCCAAGTGTGAGAGAAGGGGAGGATGGAGGCAGGTGAACTGTGGAGTTAGGCAGGTGCAGGGGAGGGATTCTAGGCTTTATTCTGGGGTCCGTGGGGAACATTTTGAAGGGTCTGAAGCAGTACAATGACACAATTGGATTTTTTTTAACGGATCAATAACCTGGGCAAGAGATTATTGTCACCTGGACTCACATGGTGACAGCAGCAAAAGAAGCGGATGCACTCCAAAGGTGCTTAGGAAGCAGCATGTCCAGGCCGGGGTGGTCCTCCAGCCAGACCCTAGTACTGGGAAATTGGGAGTGAGGGGCTGAAATGCCTCCGACACAGCCTCCCTGCCTGGGGTCCTGCTGCCACAGGAGTCTCCATGGAGCTCAATCTCCTACTGGATTGTACCCAGTGTAAGACCTGTTTCTCAGGAGTGACTTGAAATGAGAATGAGATCTCCAGGGTAGATTCTTGCTCAGGAAAACTGCAAAACAGAACCTCAATTGCTCTGCATCTGAATCCCTATGCTTTCTCTAAATTGGCCTGAGGTTGCTCCCACCCTGACCTTGGTTTCTGTTGTAAGCTCGCTTCATTCTGAGCAGGGGAGAATCTCCTCCCAAAGCAGGCCGAATCTTCGGTTTCAGAACCTTCATCAGGCGCTTAAAAAAGAAGCACCTCAGGATTTCCCTGGTGGCGCAGTGGTTAAGAATCTGCCTGCCAATACAGGCGACACGGGTTCGAGCCCTGGTCCGGGAAGATCCCACACTCCGTGGAGCAACTAAGCCCGTGCGCCACAACTACTGAGCCTGCTCTCTAAAGCCTGCGAGCCACAACTACTGAAGCCCTCATGCCTAGAGCCCGCACACCATGACAAAGAGTAGCCCCCCGCTCGCCGCAACTAGAGAAAGCCCATGCACAGTAACGAAGACCCAACGCAGCCAAAAATAAATAAATAAATTTATTAAAAAAAAAAAAAAAGAAGCACCTCAGCTCTAAGAATGTGTGTGAATGAGCTTTGTAAACAGTAAAGGGCTGGACGTTGTAAGACTGGAGTCTTCTGCCAAGTAGAGCAGGCCTTCCTCACACTATGCGTGTAAGAAAGTGAACTTCAGTATTTAGCCTATTAAAAATATATTACTAGGGTCTCCCTGGTGGTGCAGTGGTTGAGAGTCCGCCTGCTGATGCAGGGGACACCGGTTTGTGCCCCGGTCCGGGAAGATCCCACATGCCGCGAAGTGGCTGGGCTCGTGAGCCATGGCCGCTGAGCCTGTGCGTCCGGAGCCTGTGCTCCGCAACGGGAGAGGCCACAACAGTGCGAGGCCCGCGTACTGCAAAAAAAAAAAAAAAAAAAAAAAAAAAAAAAAAAATATATATATACATATATTACTGAGCACCTACTCTATACAGGGCACCATTGGAGGCAGAACCTATATGCTATTTATCTCTTTACGCTTAGTCCCTGGCACAGGCCTCAGAAAGAGAAGGTGGGTATTGCTGTACTCTGAAAAGGGCCTCAGGATCCTCCAGGTGCATCTCCGAGTGCACCGGCTCACCTGCATCTTGCTGAGGCAGGGCAGCTCATGGGCTCTGGAGTCAGGCTTGAATTCAATTCCCGATGGCTCACTTGGGAGCTATGTGGTCCTTGGCAAGTCACTTAACTACTGTAAATCTCAGTGAGCTCATCTATCAATTGGGGGAGCCATTAGGTCAAAAGGCACAAAATTACCACTTTTGTAAGCCCCAAATCCACAGTTTCAGATGATTTGACCACCTACGATAGAGGGTTGTTGTGAGGATTAGATGAGATTATGCAGTAAAATTTTTCATCTAGTCCCTGTCACAAGGTAGGGAGCCGTCTTGATCTTCCTCTTCTTTTTATAATAATAATAATAATAAATTAAAATAAAATTGTAGTTATTATTTATACCTGGGGAGGGCAGTTTGGGCTGCGGGTGTGGAGGGGGATACTTCTCCATCTTTAAAATTCCACTAAGATTTTTCCCTGAGCACTCCTGGCCTTTTGCCACACCCCTCATACCTCCCCTTGGAGATGGAGTGAATTACCTGGTTGGTGAATGACAGCCGCTGGCCCATGTTTTCTGATGGGGAGGAACTATTCCATCGAGAAAACTAAAGGTAAGTATGTATGTGTGTGCCTCTCTCTGCCCTCTTCCCCCTCCGCCATCCTTCCCTAGACCAATGCCAGGCAGCCATCCTGCATAAGGTGTTTGTTCTATGGACTCAACCTTCCCCCTGCCCGTGGCCAGCTTTAAAATGGGGTGTGTGGGCAGGAGTAGAGTCAGGGAGAAGGAGGAAGCCCACATCTAAGCCCTGCCCTGCCATCCAGATTTTAGTAGCAATAAAGCAGATGTTTTGATCTCCGTCTCCTCATTCCTGTTCTCTCAGTTGATTTAGAGCTGGGCACAGAGGAGAGCAGTGTAGTTAATTAGTTCCCTCCACCCCACAGAAGGGACTGGACCAACCCTCTCCGAGAAGGTGTGGTGGCCAGTATGGAATTCCATTTTTGTATCACTGCTCTCCTGGGGAGGGAATCCCAATTTGGGGGATGGGGGAGGGCAAAAAGTTTCCTTGGCCCTCCTAGCCAGAGAAAATTTCCTCACTGGGAGAATTTTTTTCCTCAGGACTCCACCTTTGACCATCCTCTCTAGCTTTCTGTCCTTCCAGAAGCTTTCTCTTCTCTATCCAAATCCCTGTTACTTTTTCCGCCCTGAGCAGTTTTATCCCTACTTTCCTGCCCTCCACCCACCCTACGCCAAGCCTGTACCTCACCTTAACACTTCTCAATGCTTTCCCTTGCTCTGCTGTACAAAGAAGGCCTGCTCCAGCCTCTCCTGTGTAGCCTAGGGACTCCTAAGCAAGGCAGAGTCAGGCACTGGCAAACCTGGATAAGAAAGAAAATCACATCTTTATTGTCACTAGCCTTTAATGGAAATTCAGCATTTCCTTTAAATATGAAGGTAGGCAACAAATCACAATAATTTCAGCAGAACTTATGAATTTGTCATTAATAGAAATCACAGATATTTCCGAATCACATACATACAGTTGTTACAGACATCTCAAAATATCATTTAGGTTCATCAGAACTTTGAAATTACAGTACTTACTAGACCTGCTGCTAGAGCTTGCTAGATATTGCTAAATTATCATTTAACTATTTTGGTAACTGTGTTTCTGTATAACTGATTTCCTTTGAAATCCTATGTTTTTATTTTATGCGCTTGGAGACATTACCCTGAGGAGTCCATAGATTTTACCATATTGCCAAAGGGACCCATGGCACAATAAAGATTTAGAATTTGTGCTTTGGGTGGAAAAAGCACTGCAGAAGTCATGCAATTAGTTATTCTTTAACGTGATCAGTTCCCAGCTGGGGCTTCGAACTGCAGTCAGGGCCAGCGACCAGGAGGGCAGGGATGTGACAGTGGGCCCTTGGCCCGTCCAGAGGAGGGGTGGCAGATGGTAGTTTCCAAGCTGGCCTGTCCCACACCCTCCTAATGTGAGGCTGACTCTCCTTCTGGTAGGAGCGGCTGTCTGTTCTTTCTCCTCTTGAAGAGGGGAGGGAGTGTGACGGTCAATGCAAATGCCCAGGCCAGCTTCTGAGAAGCAAGAGGTGTTACTGCTTCCTCCAGGACAGGCCCCAGCTGAGGTCCCAGCCTGACAGCCACATCGGCTGGGATGCTGGAGGAGGGAAGCTGCCTCCAGGCCCAGCGGCCACTGCAAACAACACAGACCCAAGAACCAGCGCCCCCGACAGGGATAACAGGGATCGTTGTTGCTTTAAGGCACTAAGTATGACATGACTTGTTCCATACCAAGAGTCACCAGAATAGAAGGTGCCCTGGATATTTTTTTTTTTTAGTAAATTTATTTATTTATTTATGGCTACGTTGGGTCTGCGTTGCTGCGCGCGGGCTTCCTCTAGTTGCGGCGAGTGGGGGCTACTCTTCATTGCGGTGCACGAGCTCTAGGTGTGCGGGCTTCAGTAGTTGTGGCACGCGGGCTCAGTAGTTGTGGCGCATGGGCTTAGTTGCTCCGCGGCATGTGGGATCTTCCTGGACCAGGGCTCGAACCCATGTCCCCTGCATTGGCAGGCGGATTCTTAACCACTGTGTCACCAGGGAAGTCCTCCCTGGATATATTTTTGTCCTTCTTCTAGTTATGCTATATTTTCTGAACTATGGCTAGTGCACAGAGTGTAAGATCTCTGTAGCCCAAACTTGAAACATGTATCTATATTGTGAGGGAGGTGTTTCACTAGTGGTTTTGTTTTTTGTCTCATATTAGACTTTAGAGCAGTGCTGTCCAATAGAACTTTATCCAATGATGGAAACAACCTCCATCTCTGCTCTCCAATATGGTAGCCACTGCCTACAAGTGGTTTTTGAGCACTTGAAATGTGGTTAGGGCAACTGAGGAACTGAATTTTAAATTTCATTTATTTTATTTCAACTTAAATAGCCACATGGGTTACTGGCTACTTTGTTGAACAGTACAGTTCTAGAGAGTCCATTTTAGATTCCATGTGCTCATAATATCAATTCTTATTTTCATTCAATACATGGTTTATTTAGTGAAGGAAATACCTCACTAAATAGGTGGGTTGCCTACTGGAAAACTACTGAAGGGTTTGCTTTTGACAAACAAAATAAAACAACCCAACCACCTTGCAAAACCAGAAAATCAACAACTCTGTAAAATTGGCATTTTGGTACTGAGTGGTCACAAAAGCTCTGAGGCTGTCTTATTAGAGACTCAAAACAACATTCAGCCCCCATCAGTTGAATGAGGAAGGGTCCCAGCCCCAGGCCTGCTGCCATGACTCCTGGGATGCTGTACTGTGAAAGCAGATGTGGACTGTGTTTCTCCACAGAAACAAGACAGGAGGACCAGGAATCTCCATGTCTGTGCATGGAAAAAAGAGAGTTGGGTGGAGACCTTCACTTTTGCACACTTTCATATTGTTTACATTGTTTTTTACTCAGTGAGTGCAATTAATACTTCCATGTATAGGGACTTCCCTGGTGGCGCAGTGGTTAAGAATCCGCCTGCCAATCCAGGGAACACGGGTTCGAGCCCTGGTCCGGGAAGATCCCACGTGCTGTGGAGCAACTAAGCCCATGCACCACAACTACTGAAGTCTGCGCACCACAACTACTGAAGCCTGCACACTTAGAGCCTGTGCTCCACAACGAAGAGTAGCCCCACTGGCCGCAACTAGAGAAAGCCCACGCGCAGCAATGAAGACCCAACACAGCCAAAAAGATAAATAAATAAAAAGTTAAAAAAAACTTCCATGTAAAAAAAAAAAAAAAAAAAAACTTCCATGTATACCCTGAATTCTACAGCTATATTTTTTAGTGAAAGAAAAACTTCTCTATTTTTAAAAGCACAGTTTTATTTTAAAGAGGGATCAACTCAGTTCCAAACCACAGTAAAATCTGAAAATTAGAAGAATACGAAAGACCCACTCAGATTATTGAACAGGTTCTGAATTAGTGAATATCCACGCTATCTGTAAGGCAAAGTAGATGTGTCACTTTCAATACTGACCAGTAACACAAACCATGAGGAGACGCTGTGCAGCCAGGAGAAGTTCTGCAAAATCGACCCAGGGGATTATAATCATTTGTAATCAGTCCTTCAGTTAACTGGGCACGAAAGGAGGTCGTAAAGAGTTCAGAAGTGTTTTCCCAAGGAAGTTAAATATACCCCTCCCACCTCGTTTGCTTACAGGGGCATTTCACTCAAGGAACCCAAATTTTATTCAAAGAAAAAAAGTAAGTTTCAGTCTTTTCTCTTTTCCAATTTTTTACAAACTAGAATTAAAAAGCGTCCAAATGAATAAGCTTCTGGTGTAAAATAGGAAACAAACAAACAAACAAAACCCAAACCTAAAACAAAAGGAGTAAAGGGAAGAAATCAAATAACCATGAATAGTCACTGAACACCGCAAAGGGACATGGATTAAAGAGGAGAAAAAGACATGTTTTCTGTTTTCAGGAGCTTACATTTTAATCAGTGGCTGACAATGTAATTTAAAAAAGAAACAATGCTGGCCAAATGCCAGTATTTGGCTAAGATTTTTATTTCTCCTTTTAGTAGTAGGTACAAAAGAATAGACGTTCCCAGATTCTGGGTCTTCCAGCAAAATGTTTTAGAAAGCAGCTTTCTAATCATTCTAAAAACTACTCTTAAGAAGAAAAAACTAAAGCAAATTAACTGCTCAGGAGATGCCGGCTCATCATAGAAAAGCATTTAAAACTACACAGAAGCAAAAGAAAATAAAAATTACCTATAATCTTACTATTCAGAGATAAAGTGCTACTTTTTTACATTCTTTTTGTATTTTTATATGCATATATTTACTTGTGTATTTATTTGCCCAACTGTATTTTACATATTGTTTGAAACCTGTTTTGCCCCCTCCTCTTAATAATAAATCAGCTTCCCTGGTGGCACAGTGGTTGAGAGTCCGCCTGCCGATGCAGCGGACGCGGGTTCGTGCCCCGGTCCGGGAAGATCCCACGTGCCGCGGAGCGGCTGGGCCCGTGAGCCATGGCCGCTGAGCCTGCGCGTCTGGAGCCTGTGCTCCGCAACGGGAGAGGCCACAACAGTGAGAGGCCCGCGTACCGCAAAAAAACCACCCCCCCAAAAAACAAAAACAAAACAAAAACAAAACAAAAACAAAATAATAAATCAGCAACACGTTTCTGTGGCAATAAATAATCACAATATCTATGAGGTCTTCCACTGCATGGGTATCCCGTAATTTAGTTGGCCAATCCCTACTATTGGACATTTAGGTTATTTTTTTCCACCAAAAACAATGTTGTAATCAATGGTCTCCTTGCAACTCTCTGTACATCTTCGATTATTTCCACAGGAAATGATATTAATGGATGAAAGAGCATAGCGTATACATGTATGAGAAAAGAGTCCTCAGTTTGAATGAAATTGAAAATATTTAAGAAGTAAAGCTGATGAGGTCTGACAGATGTCTGAGTAGCTGTGTGATCTCAGACAAGTTAGCTGCTGAGAGTCACACAGCGGAGAGAATGACCACCCTGTGGCTGTGAGGATGGTTCAATGAAATAACACATGTAGGTGTTGCCAGCAGAGTGCCCGGCACATAGCAGGTGCTTTGTAAATGTCAAGTCCTTTCCTTCCTCATCCCCACCTAATATGAAATTATCATTCACAGAGAGAGAGAGAGGAAGAAGAAGGAGAAAGAAGAGAAGAAGGAGGAAGAAGGAGGGAAGGAGGAAGGAGAGAGGGAGAGAGGGAGAGAGGGGAGACAGGAGGGAAGGAGGGATTAAGAGAACAGGGAAGGGGGCTATAGGAGAAAAGTCTCGTGGTATCTTTCATGCTTTTTTGTTTGTTTTCATGGCTAGAGTTTCCCCAGCCTAGCATGGAAGCTTTACAGTGCGTTACTTTAGAATTTCAGTCCACCCTTTGGGTATTATGAAAGGTTAAAACCCACACAACAGGGCAGAGTAAAGCTTGTTTACTGCAAGATTCATGTCTGGTCTTGAAAGGTATTTTCCTCCCCTGCCCCACAAGCACTGATGAAAAGGAAGATGGATGCTACACTGAGGGCGTGGGTGATGCATGCAAATTGGGTTCTGCATGGGCAGGCTGGATTGGGGAGGGCTTCTTCCTAATCCACATGCACACCTGGATTCAGGTGCCCAGGTGACAGCCACACAAGCTCTTTCCCTGCCCCCATCTCCCATCCCACCTTCTCTGGAGACTCTTTCCCAGGCAGGGATCTCCTAGGAGTCCTTTAAACGTCAGAACACATTTCAGTCAACGGCTGCCTTTCCCAGGGGTATCTGCATTTCAGGATGTAGCTCTCTCTGTGGGATGCAAGGATTGTCAGTATTAAAATGTTTACTAATCATTCAGGCAGCCTTGCTTCCTTCTCTCTCCTTCCTTCCGGAAGCCTTTTTTTGAGCACATGGCATTCTAGGCTGTGTCCCACATTGAACCGCCATGGACAAGATAGACAAGCTCTCTGCCCTCTTGGAGCTCACTTTTGGATGAAAAGAGAGACAAAACCCAAGTACACAAATATACGTCCAAATACGAAGTCACTGGGAGAGTTTACTCCGGGTAGGATGGTCAGGAAAGACCCCTCTCCCCCAAGAGGCAGTGCTGTTTAAGCCCCTTGCAGCTTCTTTGTTATCCAGAAATGAGTATGTCAATCATTACATCACTGGGGAGTGGATGCTTTGGTCTATTTTAATAATAATAACAACCTTCACTTATTGAAAACCTACTACATGCTAGGCAGGCTAACAGGTCTTTCGTTGTAGCTAGTCTTTATGGCAAACCTTTGACATAGGAGTGACTATCTCCAAAATTCAGAGAGGTTTTCCCCAAATCATACTAGAAATAGTGGTAGAGCAAAAATCGGAACCCAGCTCTCCTAGGCTCTATAATCAGTGTCTTTACTCAAACACCGTATCCCCTCCCTTCCTTAGAAGTAGGAGGTTTGTGACAGACAGCAGGTTGCCCTCAAACTCTTGTTCCACAGGTGGTGAATAGTTTAATTTAGAATTTACCTAGATTAGTTTCCATGCAAACGACAAAGGCTTTTTCTTTTGCCCCATTTGCAAGATTCTACAAACCTTGAATTTCCCCCTGATTCTCTATAACCCTTTCCTGTGGAAGAAATAATCCAGTTGAGCCAACTGATGTTCACTTGCGTTGCTAGAGACACACAACACTGGTTGGCGTGGCACCCTGTCTCCTCCCTTCCTCTCTTCTCCTTCCTCCCCTGTCCCATATTGGTTTGAATTTAACTATCTCAGGTTTGCGCATCTTTCCTTATCCTGGAGTCCACCATCAGTACAGATCCAAACAATAGCCCTGTACTCTGGTCCCCCTGGGATGGCATTTATGGAAATTATGAGGCCTCTAGTAGGACACAGGAACATTGAGCGGAAAGCACGGTTTTGCAAGGAAGCATCTGATATTTCACCACTAGAAATCTGTTCAGAGCTTTCTCTTACAATACAGATGCCCTTTTAGGAGAAACACCTTGAGTGTTTCCAGCTAATAACTTAGCATGGATGAATATCGCTAGCGTTTACATTTATATGGCATTTCCCAAAGTACTGTACCTTAGCTTATATTAAGCCCGTGGTCTTCCCCCAAACCATGAGTTGGGCCACAAACCATTGTTTCCACTATAGACAAAGCAGCATGTAATATTTATCTGTAATGATAGGTAAACAGCCACTGACCCCAGGTTACCCTGCTGGTAATTGATCCAACTGAGACAGAAATCCAAGGCTTTGGAAGTTGAGTCCAAGTACTCCTTCCAAATACTGTTTAATGCTACAGATCAATTTATTTGGGTCTTGCTGCGGCAGCTGGCTGGGAGAAAGGGTTCAGGGAAAGCAGGACATAGGATAAATAGAGAAAGTGTGTGAGGATTGACTAACTGAATGAATGAATGACTGATTCACTCATTCAAGCATAAATTTCACAGCCTTTTACTGAACACTGTCACCTACTGTATGATACTATATGAAAGCCTAAACACAGGGGGATAATACTTGTAGATGGCAGAGACCTGCTAGCATTCTCTTCTTTTCCCTGGCTCCACAGGTAGACTACGTTTCCCAGCCTCCATTGTGCCCTGCACCTGCGGTCTAGCTAATTGAATGTGACTAGAAAACCTCTCTCCTCCCTGCTCTTTTCCTTTAATGTAGATGAGCACGGCGAGCTTGGAAGCTCTGAATTATTTTATTTCTGCCAATTTGGAACACCCATTAGACATACACTTCTATGACATTAAACCACTGAAAGTTTGGAGTTTATCTTTTACAATGATTAGTATTACTAGCGCTTCTTAACCAGGTTGTAGGAAAGAATTAAGACCTAATGGCCTAAGGCATCCATTGTAGGGAATGAATTAACTTCTCTCCTGTGCATCTAAAATGGTACTAGTGATGTACTATTCTTAGGAGAATTGAGAAAATAGTCACCCACACAATTTTCTGTTTCTCTTGTGGAACCCCTGTTGAGAAAGGCTAGATACACTTGAGCAATCTCTGTCCTCAAGGGTTTTTTTATAATCTAGCTGTAAAAATTGGACAGATGTACATATCTCTACAAGGGAAATTCACGTGGCTTCACTTCTTCCCCTTGACAAGCCTGTGAAGGAGACTTTATCCTTGTCATTTACAAACAGAGAGATTATGAATTAAGAAAATAAATGCTCAGGCGCTCTCAGCTAGGAGGTAGTGGAGCGAAGATGTGAACCTGTGTCTGAACCTTTGCTTTCCTAATCGTACCTCCCAAACCCTCAGGGACTCTTGCTTATGCCAGGAAGGACTCTTTATCCAAGCCAGCGCACAAGAAGCAAGTTTAATCTAGTCCGCAATTCTCTGTATGGCCCACAAGGACCAGAGGGCCCAAGACTTTTATTTTCAAGGGCAAAGGGAACACTTCCCTTCTGGAGAAGACAGTTTTCTCCCCAGCACCTCTGGTCTTGGTCACCCCTGAGATGATCTCTCTTCATGAGCATTTTCCTACCCTGGGCCTGCTTATGGGAAAGGGATAATAACATCACTAAAAACCGTTTATAGAAGCGAATCAGTAAAAAGAACAGTCATCCTACATTCTGACTTTAGGAAAAGGGGACTAATTTATGGAAAGTTTGGGAGGTATGATTAGGAAAGCAAAAGGTTGTCAGTTTACGGAGAGAATTAGGTTAACTAACAACCATCTTCCAAAAGCTTAATTAAGTCTCTCAGCCCTCAAGTGAGGCAAGGAAATAATTGATTTCTGCGCTGCTGATGGGGAAAGTGATGGGGGGAGGCAATCTGCCCATGGCCAACAAGTGAAACAGCATCTGTCCTGGGATTAAAATGTAAGATTTTCTAGCTCTTGGTCCTTTGTTTCTCTTTTGAACCTGGGATGCTCAAGGCCCAGAAAAATGTTTTGTGTGTGAGAACCCCAGAGCAGGACCATCAACCGAGACACTCCATGCAAATAAGAGACCAGATAGTTAAGGATTCACTCCTTAGTAATTCTCTGTCCTTCAAAGAAGTAACACAAACAATGCACTGCTTCTGAACATCAAGGCCACATGGGTTCATTTTAATAAGTACTGGTACTTCTCATTAGAAGTCCTGCCCATCACATAGTGACTTGTGATGCCAGAAAACATTTGGAAATCTTAAAATTTAAAGCAATGTCCAGAACAAACTAGAGTGAAAGGGAGAGATGAAAGGGGAAAAAAAAGAAAAGAAGAATGAGTAGCAGAGAAGGGGAAAAAAAGCATTCTAGAAGAAGAGTTCTTGAATTCGCCAATTACTAAATGCTTACTCTGCGCAAGGAGATTTCCAAATGTTTCGCACAAGAACTCCATGTCATAGGCATTTAATTACTTTACATGGATGTGAAAACTGAGGCTTAGATGGGAACCTTCTAGTCCAAGTTAAGAAGGAACAGGACCAGTATTGGAATCCAAGTTTGCAAGTCAGCCTGTTACCATAATATGTTTAAAAAACCAAACAAAACCCAAAACCTCCCACAAAACAAAACAACCCAGTCTTGTCCACCTCTTGTGTGTCTTTCTCCTTTACCACTCACCCAAAACGCTTCACTTCTGACACTTCTGGTCACCACACGTGTGTGAGTTTTTCCCCCACCAAGCAATTCTCTGACACCAGCTGGGTGTCCTATAATTTAATTCAATGCTGACACTGTCTATCTGGAGACAGTGTCAGATCCCACAGGCTCAGGGCTCAGCCCCATGAGACTGACCCCCACTTCAGATGCCAACTGCAAGTAGCAGGTCCCTAGGTTACTTACAACTTCCGTCCTGGTTGGCTACAAATCAGATGTTCCCACGACTTCTTTCCCCTTGGATGTGATTAATTTGCTCGAGTGGCTTACAGGACTCAGGGAAACATTTACTTAGGCTTACCAGTTTATTCCAAAAGGATATGATAAAGGATACAGATGAACAGCCAGGTGGAAGAGATGCGTAGGGCAAGGCATGTTGGGAGGGGCGGCAGAGCGGCTTCCATGACCTCTCCGGTGCACCACTCTCCCCGCATCTCCACCTGTTCAACAACATAGAAGCTCTCAGAACCCCATACAACTGGAATTTTATGGAGGGTTCATCGCATACACATGACTGATCATTGACTCCATTTTCAGCCCTTTTCTCTTCTCAAGAGAATGGAGGAAGGGGCTGAAAATTCCAAGCTTCTAATCATGCCTTGTTGTTACTGGTGCCCAACCTTCATCCAGGAGCTGACTCAGAGTCACCTCATTCCAACAAAAGACACTCTTATCACCCAGCAGATCACAAGGGTTTAAAGAGCACTGTTGCAGGAACTTCGGTCAAAGACAAATGTTAGAACAAAAGGTGCTCCTAATGCTCTTCTCACTTAGGAAAGTACAAGGGTTTCAGGAGCTCTGTGCCAGCAACCAGGGGCAGAGACCAATACACATTTTCTAATATCTCACACTTAACAACTGTGCTGTACTGCCTTCCACCTGCAGATCTGCCTAAAAGAGGCTGGGAGGAGGACTGTTGGAATCCTGTGCTAACATGTCTATTTTTCTCCACTTGTCTGAAAGCTCCTTGAGAACTGGAATCAAGATTTAGTATCTTTGTCTCCCCAGAGCCTAAAGTAGATTGTGAAAGCAATGAATGTTTGTTGCAATGAATAAATGAACATCTGCAATCGGCCACAGGCTATGAATCAAATATCTCCAATATCTCACCTTCTCATCTAATCCTGAGTCATCTGTGGGCTCTGATGCTCTCAAAATATAGGTAACATTGGCTTGCCTTCCTCCAACCTCCCCACATCCGACTTTATGGGCTGAGGAAGTCCAAACCTCTCTCTGGAGTGTCCGGAAATTTTAGGCAAGTCACATCTGGATTCTGAGGTTCGGTTTCCTCTCCTGTAAGTGAGTGTTTTCATTTAGAGAAGGAGGGCAGACAAACGCCTACGAGGGTCAGGCAAGTATGGAGAGCGAATGATGCAGGTATTTGGTGTAAGACAATCGGCAGTGGTGACAATGATGACCAACAAGAAAGGGTCCCCCAGGCACAGGAAGAAACTACGATTCGTCTTCAGCTGATCGTTGTGTGGGGATGAGGGCTCAGCGTGGCCACATTTCCAGTTTTTTCCAAAAGATGTAGAAAGTCTGGATTTTTATGTGAAAGTTTCCAACTCTTAAATGTTGGCACAAAAATGTTCAGAAACAGAAAGCGAGCCAAACTCAACACATCTGTGTGCCGAAATCAGCCCATGGACCTCCAGGGTGCAGCCTCTGGACCAGATGTTTGAAGTCTTTTCCACTCTGAGAGGAGTTGGCCTGGTGACAGATTGTCCCTTCAATCGGTATGTTTTTTGCTCTCTGGTCTATTTCTGCTCTAGTTTAAGCAGAGTGGACGAGGGCTTAAGTGTAACCGTGTTTATAAACACCCTAAAGAATTCCATATGGTATGCTGAATGTGAAGCTGGCTTAATTTGAAAAGATTAAATGTACTCAGGCAATTGCAGAGTTGTCTGTTTCGTAAATCAATGCAATTTGTCGGTGGCAGGCCGGGAAGGGATGGGCTTTGGGAAACGCAGCTGGTGTGACCAGCAAGCCCAGTAGTGGGAGCGCCGGAGGCAAGTCGTTTGGTTGCAGCTCTCCTCAGCACTCACACCTCTTCCTCTTTGCAACACACGCGCACGCGCACACACACACACACACACACACACACGCACGCACATGCGCGCGCGCGCGCGCGCGCGCTCCTTCTCTCCCCTCCCCCACCCCTGATTTCATTTCCTTCTTCTTAATTTGAACCTTATCCAAATGAAAAAGATTTCCTTTACACACTCAGGGACAATGTGGGAAATGCTTAGCAATCTGGGACCAGGTATCTCAGTGGATAGTGGCACTTGGAGTCATGAAGAAGCCCTCAGTTAGGAACCTGAGTTCCTAAAGCAGGCCTGCCTCTGACATTAACCAACTGTGCGAGCTTGGACAATCATTTCCTCTCTTCACGCCTCATGTCTTTATCTGTAAGATAATGGGAATGAATTTGGATGTCTTAGGTCTCCTGCGGCATTAACAATATTCATTATCTGTGATCCCCCATGAGGCAGGAAAGGGGAATCTCTCCCGTTTTCTCCTTTAACGTTGTTTTTGCTTCAGACAATGGGCGGCAACCTCTTGGCCTCATGTCTAGGTGTGGGAATAACCTTGGTTCTTCCGTAGAGCCACCTTAAGCAGGTGGGTGGGAAGCCTGGTCCGAGTGTAAGGTGGACCTTGAGGCATCTATGGATCCCATGCAAGCTTGGAACAGAGGCCCCCTTGCCTTTTTCTCTGTCATTTCTGGCACAGTTTCAACAGTGGAGAGAGTGTCAAACTCATGTGATCAAGTTCCCCGATCAATACTTCTTAACACTTAAGAACACAAGAAGGCAGGCATGAAAGAGGAAGAGAAGAGGGGAAATCATATGTGAGTTAGACTTTTGGTCACAAATAAGAGAAAAGCAAATCAAACCAACCTAAACAATAAGAGGATGATTTAACAAATGTGAAGAGAATCCCAGTGTAATACCAGCAGCTTCAGGAATGGATAAATCATCAACTCACTGATGTCATTAAAGACCCACATCTCTTTCATTTTTCCCACTTTGTATCAAGGCAATTCTCCTCATTGTAACAAAATGGCTGCCATGGCTTCAGGTATCATGTCTTTACACATCAATGTTCCTCTTGTGCATACCTTTTATTTTCCAATAAGGACACCTCCTCAAATACTTCCTTTAAAGTCACATTGGCCAGAAATGAATCACATGCCCATGCTTAAAACCAATCATTAGCAAGGAAATAAAATTATTGTCATTGGCTTAGAACCCAACAATCCAGATTTACCCTGGAGCTGGGGAGAGACCCTGCCTCCCCTGAGGTGCAGAAACCCCATACCTGAAAAAAAATCAGGGTCTGAATTCAAAGAAGAGGGATGGGGACATGACTGTTGGACTACCAATAGCATCTCTTTCCTAACCACCCTCCCACCCCTACCTTGGGGTTGGGAAAGAGGAGGGAAGGAAGAGTAGAAAAAAAGAGGAGGACAGAGAAAAGCAGGGAGGAGGATAAGGGAGAGGAGCAGCTAGACTTTGGTTTCAATCCCAGCTTTGTCATTTCCTAGCTGTGTGTTCCTGGCATGACCCTGGGCCTGTCTAAGCTTGGGTTTCCTGACTTGTAAAATGGAGGTAACGTGGGATTTTCATGAAATTAAATGAGAAGATGGTTGTAAGGTGCCAAGCACAGTTTCTGTCACAAAATAATGTCCAATTAATGTTAGGGAGAAGAGAAATAGAAGTAGGAGAAGAAGACTTTTTATAGAGGGCTTTACAGTGTATACAAGATGCTTTCACAAATAGCGGCCCGTTTCATCTGACAACATATCAGTAAGGTCACAACTGGCACCTGTTTATGGCTTCCTTTTATGGAGGTTGAAATTGCAGACCAGGGACCGTACATGTTATCCGGCCTAAGGTAGTAAGAGCAGTGTGGAGGTCTTCAAAGTCCAAAGCCCCAGCAATATCCAGAAAAAAAGTAGTAAAAAAATAAAAAAGTGTAGTGAGAAAAAAAGCATATTATAATATTTGGAAAACACATTTTGGGGAGGGAGAAATCCTTACAATGAAAAATCTTTCCACCTCGCAAACCTCCATCTTCCTCTACTTAGGACAATTAGATTCAATTCAACAAGCATATTGAGCACTCACTGCGTACAGGGCAGGTGTCTGTTCCCCAGAAGATGCAGAGGAGGGTAAAATACACTCCCTGTACTCAAAGAGCTCAGAGTCTTGGAAAAGCACGGAGTTATTTTACTGATATAAGCTTTTCAAGATGCAAAGTGTTTGAGTTAGTACTCTTTTTCTTCAAATGTGCACCACCTAAGTCTTATGGTGTCTTGCAGCCCAAGGCCCCTCATGGCCAAGGGTGAATTAGACATTGAGTCTGTAGGGGAGGCTGTTGCAGTGGGGTTGGCTTAGTCTCTGTGGTTCCTTCCAAATCGAATATTCTGTGAGGATAACGGATGCTTTGCCAGAAAGGGGTTCTGGGAGCTCTGGTACCCTGGAAGATGATGTAATCCCCCTCACTGGGCCAGCCACCTCCTTTCCCCAGCCTTCCCCAGCCTTCCCCAGCCTGAGCCATGGTCAAGCTGCCAGCCCCAACCCAGCAGGACTCCCACTTAGAGTGAGTGGGGCTGTGCTTCAGCCAGGTCTGACCGTGGCTGGTCACCTCTGGGCTGGAGGGCTCCTGGGGAGTGGACCAGAGGTCTCAGTGATTTGGCCACACTCTCCAGACCCTGTTGGGCATCCTCACCTGAAGAGGATTTCCAGTCCTTTCCCAACGGAGGCTCTTAACCTCTCAGACCCAACCCCACTCCCTGTTCTAAGCAGAACTGATCTCCTGGGACGTCTGGTTCAGAGGTAACCTGACTATGGTGTATGTGGTGGTGAAATGCCCAGCCGTTCCAGTGCACAGCAGGAGTGCAGAGCCTGGGCAGCCAGGGGATGTGGATGTGGGTCTGAGCTGGTGGAGGGACAGTCAAGTGCCGGGGAGCAGGCTGGCACCATCAGAGGGGCTTGTAGAGGCCCATGGGACTGGTTTTGAACAGCAGGCCCCCCTCTTTTTTTTTTTTTTTGCGGTATGCGGGCCTCTCACTGTTGTGGCCTCTCCTGTTGCGGAGCACAGGCTCCGGACGCGCAGGCTCAGTGGCCAGGGCTCACGGGCCCAGCTGCTCCGTGGCATGTGGGATCTTCCTGGACTGGGGCACAAACCCGTGTCCCCTGCATTGGCAGGCGGACTCTCAACCACTGAGCCACCAGGGAAGCCCAGGCTCCCCTCTTTTTAAGGCAGCCCCATATTTTTCTTAAAGAGCCCATACTTTGGAGTTGCCCTCTGACCACTGAGGCTCTATCGATTGCCCAGGCTCCCCAGGTTTACTTGAAGACATGTGCAACTGAGCCAGTGCAGAGCTGCCTCTCCGTCTTAGTCTTTTCAGGCTGCTGTAACAAATGACCATGGACTAAGTGGCTCATAAACAACAGAAATTTATTTCTCACAGTTCTAGAAGCAGGGAAGTCCAAAATCAAGGCACCAGCAAATCCAGTGCCTGGTGAGGGCCCACTTCCTGGTTCTGTCTCTTTTATAAGGGCACTAATCCCATTCATGAGGACTTCTCCCTCTTGACTTAATCACCTCCCAAACATACCACCTCCTAATACCATAGGAACCCAAGTGAGGCCATAGGATTCATTGTAACAAAGTAACACAGACAGACAGCACCTTGTTCTCTTTTACAAATCTCCCCAGGAGAGGCATCGATGTTGCCTATTAGTCATTCTTCCTGTTAATACCTGGGCTCTGGAGTCCCACGCCCTTCCCCCCTCCCCACTGTTAGTCCTCAGACAAGGTATGTAGCTTTTCATGTATAAAAGGGAAAAGCTGTGAGTGTTTAAATCCTTCAGAATATAAACAACTTGAGGACAGGAATTTTTATCCTTTTGTACATGTGGTAAATCCCCAGAGCCTGGAACAGTAAAGGGCATATATTAGGCACTCAGCAAACATTGGTTGGATATTGAATAAAATGAAACAATCCACTCAAAGTGCTTAGCACATTGACTGCATATGCACATAATTAATGCTAACTATTGTTATTATGAGTGGTTTAGAATCTTCCTCAGATGGTGTTTAAGAGAATACGGAAATACTTTATTCATTCAGTCAAGATATAGTTATTGACTGGCTAGTGTGCCAGGCGCTCTGTCAGGCTTGAGGGATACAGCAGACACATTTGCAATGAAGTTTATAGTCTACTAGGGGAGATAGACATTGAACAAGCAAGTATAAGTGTGCTGAGGGTTACTCTGAGCTCTGATCACACAGTGTCTGTGTGATAGGATGGGATTGGCTGTACTAGGAAAATTGGACTGTGTTCCAGGCTTCATTTAAACCATATTCCCTTCTGTAGGTGTATTAGTTAAGGTAATGCTAACGACTGTAACAGATAAACAGATCAGTGATTAACACGAGAGAAGTTTATTTCTTGTTCACATAAATCCCTGAACAGGTATTTCAGATTAGTAGACAACTCTCTGCCAAACAGCGTTTCAGGGACCCAGGTTCCTCCCACATTGTGGCTCTGCCATCTTCAACATTTGTTTTCCAAGTTCCCTACGTTCCTCTGCATCAACCTGGTGGGGGTGGGAGTGGCGAGAGGGCTTGGCAGGAGGGTTTTAGGGGCCAGGTCTGGAAGTACTGAGCATGACATGTGCTCCCACTCTATGGGTTAGTGGTTAGTCCACAGCCACACCAAACCACAAGGGAGACTGAGGAATGTCATCTTGCCTAGGATTTGAGGACCTCTGCTGCACTCTGCCCTTCTGATCACCAAATAGCCTTCATACACTTTTTCCCATGCAGAAAATACATTGACCCCCTCCATAAAGGAGACAATTGAAAGTCCAGTCCAGTTACTGTGTCCGGCTCAGTGTTCTGAGTCTCCAGATGATATATAACATCTCCACAAAGTCCAGATGCAATATTTCATGCCCACTGATCTTTAAACTAAAAAGACAAGTTATCTATCGCCACCCTCCATGTACCCCATGTGCTATGATGGAACAGGGATGGGACAAGGAAACAAGCAGTCCCATTCAGAAAAGCACGGAATGGGAGTCATTGGTCCGTAATCCATAGATTATACAATCCTGCCAGCTTTCTTGATTAGACCAGAATTAAACTCCTTGGGGAAAAATCCCCTCATCTGTTGTTCTCTATGATCTGTTATTGTATTGACATTTTGAGCCATTTGTTGTGGGGTGTACCTTATGAATATAGGATGCTCAGCAATTTTCCTGGCCTCTACCCTTTAGGTACCAGTAGGTAGAGGCATCTTTGCCCCAGTTGTGACAATCAAAAATGTCTCCAGGGCTTCCCTGGTAGCGCAGTGGTTGAGAGTCCGCCTGCCGATTCAGGAGACATGGGTTCGTGCCCCGGTCCGGGAAGATCCCACATGCCGCGGAGCGGCTGGGCCCGTGAGCCATGGCCGCTGGGCCTGCGCGTCCGGAGCCTGTGCTCCACGACGGGAGGGACCACAACAGTGAGAGGCCCGCGAACCGCAAAAAACAAACAAACAAAAAAGAATGGCCGGGGACCTGCCCTTCCCCAAGTTGATCACCTTCCTAGCTTTGTACCGATCTTTTCAATGAGAATCCCCCCTCCTCAGCATCCTGTCTCTGGAAAGAAGCTGCACACACACACACACAAGTTCTTATTTAATAGAGCCAACAAAGCTTTTCAAGCCATCAAATGAGTTAAGATGAACCAGAAGTATATGAATTAAATTTCCCCTCAAGTCTTATAGAAATCCAACAAATAAATTAAATGCACGTGGATTTCAAAAATCAAAGGCTGAAAAAGCTTGAGGCAAAGTGCATTTGACATTTGAAATAATAGAAACTTGTGAGGAGGCGTGTAGCAAGATGTGCGCTTACCTGCTGTAATAGGGGCCTGACTCGCTGTTTATGGAGCATAATGGCATTGCAGGGAAATTCAATACACCTCTCCAGGCACCAGGTGTGACTTGAGTGCCATCATTTAGAAGACAATGTCAGCGGGCTCCAGCTCAGCCCTCAACCCAGGAGGGCCGTGATTGCTGCAGGTCTTAGTTCCTGCAGAGTTACCCTTTTCTTTTGGAAGGGTTTGCCTACAGCTCCAAAGTAAGCATGTGAAAGGGTCTGGGAATATGTTGAAAGAAGCTGAAAGATGTTCTCATTGTGGCCTGGTAATTCCACTTTGAAGCATTTAGCCTAAGCAAGGACTTCTGAGATGTGGCCAAAGCAGCATGCACAAGGATATTCATCACTAGATTATACAACACAGTAAAAATTTTAAAGCAATCCTATGTCCAGCAATAGGAAATTGGTTAAAAAATTGTGGTAGATGCTGTTTAACATAGTAGTTAAGACAATAGATGTGAGTTTGAGACTTGGCTTAGCCACTCACTAGCTTTGGCACCGTGGGTCAGTTCTAGCTGTAACCCAGCTGAGCTTCTGCTTCCTCATCTATAAAACGGGGATGATACATTACCCCATGGGTCTTTTGGAAGGATGAAATGAGACAACATGAGTAAAGCCCTTATGTAGTACCTGATCACTATGAGTGCTTAACTAATGGCATCCTAACTATGATTTTATATATGTATATATCGTATGGGATGTTCGTATATGTATAGTACTATACAATATAATTTGTAGCTGCTATATAATAACAGTTACAAATTACATTGTTTAAAAAATATTTTTAATGGCATGGAAAATACCCATAATATCATATTAAGTAAAAGAAACAGTACAGAACTAAATGTAAAATATAACTCAATTTTATTAAAATAGATATTAATGGACATAAGAGAAAATACTGGAGGAAACCATCAAAATGTTATTAATGACCTTCATATCTGTTAGGGAGAATATTGGTGATTTAAATTCTGTTCTTTGCACTTTCCTCTATTTTCAAAATTATCAACCTTGATCACATATTACTTAGTGTAATTTCCTTTTAAATAACATCCTATTAGTTTATATTAAATAGAGTTGAATTTAAAGAAAAGAGCAAAAAGAGACCCATACTTTTATCACTCAGAAAACTGTTGGGAAAAAAAGCAACATATAAACATGGTTAGAAAATTGAAAGCATAGAGAAGTACAAAGTTAATAGTGGAGTTTTCCATATGCTTCCTCCCTCTGTCCATCGCCCACAAAGGTAAATACAGTTGATAGTTCCCTTCAAGGCAGGAAAAAGACACTGTATCTATCAGTGCAAACAAATCCACCTCATTCTTTTTTTTTTTAACATCTTTATTGGGGTATAATTGCTTTACAATGGTGTGATAGTTTCTGCTTTATAACAAAGTGAATCAGTTATACATATACATATGTTCCCATATCTCTTCCCTCTTGCATCTCCCTCCCTGCCACCCTCCCTATCCCATCCCTCCAGGCGGTCACAAAACACCAAGTTGATATCCCTGTGCTATGCGGCTGCTTCCCACTAGCTATCTATTTTACGTTTGTTAGTGTATATATGTCCATGCCTCTCTCTCACTTTGTCACAGCTCACCCTTCCCCCTCCCCATATCCTCAAGTCTGTTCTCCAGTAGGTCTGTGTCTTTATTTCTGTCTTACCCCTAGGTTCTTCATGACATTTTTTTTCTTAGATTCCATATATATGTGTTAGCATATGGTATTTGTCTTTCTCTTTCTGACTTACTTCACTCTGTATGACAGACTCTAGGTCTATCCACCTCATTACAAATAGCTCAATTTCGTTTCTTTTTATGGCTGAGTAATATTCCATTGTATATATGTGCCACATCTTCTTTATCCATTCATCCGTTGATGGGCACTTAGGTTGTTTCCATCTCCGGGCTATTGTAAATAGAGCTGCAATGAACATTTTGGTACATGACTCTTTCTGAATTATGGTTTTCTCAGGGTATATGCCCAGTAGCGGGATTGCTGGGTCATATGGTAGTTCTATTTGTAGTTTTTTAAGGAACTTCCATACTGTTCTCCATAGTGCCTGTACCAATTCACATTCCCACCAGCAGTGCAGGAGTGTTCCCTTTTCTTCACACCCTCTCCAGCATTTATTGTTTCTAGATTTTTTGATGATGGCCATTCTGACTGGTGTGAGATGATATCTCATTGTAGTTTTGATTTGCATTTCCCTAATGATTAATGATGTTGAGTAAGTGGTGCTGGGAAAACTGGACAGGTACATGTAAAAGTATGAGATTAGATCACTCCCTAACACCATACACAAAAATAAGCTCAAAATGGATTAAAGACCTAAATGTAAGGCCAGAAACTAACAAACTCGTAGAGGAAAACATAGGCAGAACACTCTATGACATAAATCACAGCAAGATCCTTTTTGACCCACCTCCTAGAGAAATGGAAATAAAAACAAAAATAAACAAATGGGACCTAATGAAACTTCAAAGCTTTTGCACAGCAAAGGACACCATAAACAAGACCAAAAGACAACCCTCAGAATGGGAGAAAATATTTGCAAATGAAGCAACTGACAAAGGATTAATCTCCAAAATTTACAAGCAGCTCATGCAGCTCAATAACAAAAAAGCAAACAACCCAATCCAAAAATGGGCAGAAGACCTAAATAGACATTCCTCCATAGAAGATATACAGATTGCCAACAAACACATGAAAGAATGCTCAACATCTTTTAATTTTTATCAAATGTTATTTATATCCTATTCTAGGAAAACTGTTGCTTTTAAAGCTCTTTAACCATCACCCCAATCCGTACCATCACCCCTCCCTCCCTCCCCTTCCAGCCCAGCCACAGTTAGCAGTTTGATTCGTGGGTCCTTTCATATTGATTCCTGTACATTTACTTGCGTAACAGCATTCTCAAGCACAGCAATAGTGTGGGGCTTTTCTTTTTGATGTAAATTGTATCACACTGTACACGTTAAGATTAACCATGGCACAGTTTTCTATAGTACAGATGTATCACAGTGTATTGAACATTTCCCCTATGAATGGATATTTAATCTTATTTTAGTTTTATTTATTATTTTTATAATCAGAATGAAATATTAATTATTTTTAATTTGCCTTTTATTAAACCTAAATATATATATAGATTTATATATAAATATAAATCTATATATATAAATTTAAAATGGGCTATTGGAAGCAGTTCAATGTGGTTTCTTGGTGTTCATCTCATTTTGGACCCTTTGAGTGAACCTGGCCTGTGCAATCTCACCCACACGAGACCTCAGAAATCAGCAGTCCATCCCAGGAGCTGTTCCAGGCTCTGTCCATTTGCACATACACCACCTAAAGTTTTCCCTTCCCTGCACACATCCCTTCTTCTCTGCCCTCCGCTTCCCACATCCCAGTTCCTGCTTCTCCCTCTAACCAGGAGGTTAGAAGGCCTGTGCAATGGCTGCCCCCCAGCCATTCTTTAAAACACTCTGTCTAGTCAAGAGGTTACAGAAAGGTACAAGTAATTGGTAAACAATACCCTCTTCCTTGACCTCATCAGATTAATTTGAGAGCCCACCAGTACTACAGGGATGTGTCAGAAAGCTCGGGGGCACCCCAAATTTAAAAATTTTTTAATTAAATTTCAAAATTTAGAAATTTTCTCATTCAGAAAAATTAATTGGTGACATCGGAACTACCCAATTTGTCCTTCTTACTAAGATAAATGAGTTAATTCCAGCCCAAAGTAGCCCAAACTTGATATTTTCTTAAGTCATTTCAATCCGAAGGTGGCTACATGTATTATTTCCATTAGGCTTTGTTCTGTTTTTATTTTATTTTATTTATTTTTTTACTTATTATGGAGATTTTCAAACATTGAGAAAAGATGAAAGAGATGTATAGTGAACACCCATATATACAGCACCTTAATCCTACAACCATTAACATTTTGCCCTATTTGCTTTTTCACGTGTCAATCCATCTCTCTACGCACCTGTCATCCCATTTTATTTCTTAGTGGATTTCAAAGTAAGTTGCAGACATCAGTAAACTCTATTCCTAAATACTTCAGCATGCCAGTTATTAACTAGAATTCATTATTTATTTACATTTTTTTTCTTTTCCAGGAAAAAATGATATAAGTGAAATGCACAAATCTTCCTTGTACCATCCAATGGGTTTCGACTAATATGCTCGTTTGAGTAACCAAATCCCACCAAGATATAGAAATTTTCATCCCCACAGACCTTCTTTGTGTCTTTTTGTAATTAACCCCCTCCCACCCCTTACCCCAGATAACAACTGTTCTAATTTCTATCACTATATGTCAGTTTTGCCTACTTAGAATTTCATATAAATAGAGTTATATCATAAACTATTAAGTCAAGTTGCTATGGCTTCCTTTTCTAGCTACAGGCCTCCTAGTTGATACAAGAACTATTTGAAGCTGATCTTTCTTGCCTTATATTATAAATTGGAATTCCTTAGGAGCACATTGAAAATGGAAGTGAAGGCACTAGTGGAAATAATAACCTAGTTAATGCCTTGCTAGAATGGTACTAAATATGCTACAGAATTATTCTGCTTAATAAAGGAACATTCAGTGGAGAGGCTTCCCAGAAAAAATACAAGCTGTATTTTGGAAAGAATCTGGTCCTACTTGACTTACCATCCTGCCTGTCAGAACCACATGGGCCTGCCCTGTATTCAGTGTGCTATGATTTTGTCCATCCTAGTGTTACTTCAAACCAAGTTAGAAGTCAAAGCAAGATTCCACTGTTCTGCTCAGAAGGTCCCGGTACACCCTTCTGACCATGAACAGGAAGGTCTAAGCTCAGCTATGGTGATGTTGGAGGTGGAGCAGGTCATCAGTAGGTGGCGCTCTTCCTCTGAATCATTACCCAGACGTGCCACCCACCCCCAGCTAAGACAGAAACCAGCCAGCAGAAAGGCCCAGGCTTCTGAAAGTGACAATAAAAGAAGTCGTTAGGTGCTTTTAGTTTTGAAGACTGCTTGACTGACCTTGACTGGAGTCCTTCGAGAGCTGTATTTCACCATTTCCAGGGCCTGTTACCTGGAAGCAGAAATCTTAGGTACCCTAAGACCAGAGTTTATGGGATCCTATTGAAAAAGGATGCTTGGTACATACCAGTGTTAATCAGTACTAAAAAGTTTGGGAAAATCTGGGAAGGTGAATTGGAAGACTTGATAGAATCTGAATGTTAACCAGAGATATTAGGATAATTTTACTAGGGAAGAAATATAATTCCACCCTTTATTCTTTTATTCATTTTTTCAGTTGTCAACATTAGGGAGGGAATGGAGTGTATAATTTGTTAAGAAACAGCTGTTGGATGAATTGGGATATTGGGATTGACATATATACACTATTTATACTACGTATAAGATAGATAACTAATGAGAACCTACTGTACAGCACAGGGAACTCTACTCAATGCTCTGTGGTGACCTAAATGAGAAGGAAATCAAAAAGAGGGGATATAGGTATACGTATACCTGATTCACCTTGCTGTATGGTATAAACTAACACAATATTGTAAAGCAACTATAATCTAATTAAAAAAACAAAACAAAACAGCTATTGGAGTCAGGCAGACCTGGGTTTCTACTGGAACCATTCCCTGGGTCTCAATTATTTCATTTGTAAAACGAAGACAATATACTTACATCATAGGGCATTTCATTCCTTGATTCAACAAACATTTGTTGAGCACCTGCTGTGTGCCAGGCACTGCTCTAGAACTGTGGGTACCATGTGAACAAAACAAGATCTCTGCTCTCACGGAGCTCTTGGGCAGCCTGTATTTTCGAAGATGGCTGTGCCCATATATTCCATCCCATATTCTCTTCTTTTTTTAAAATTTAACTTTATTTTTATTTTATGTCAAACATCCTTGCAAGCAATGAAAACAAACCAAATCATGAATAAATGTCTATTTAAAAAAAATTACTTTACTGAAGTGTGATTGTCGTAGAAAACGCTATACACATTTAATGTATACAACGCAATCAGTTTGGGGATAAGTATGTACTTGTGAAACCAGCACCACCAGCAGGCCATAGATATATCCATCACTTCCCAAAGTTTCCTCCCGTCCCCTTTATTATTTATCTTTTTATGGTACAAATACGTAACATAGGATCTTAGCAAATTTTAAGTATATAGTACAGTTTTATTAGCTATAGGCATATTTTATATATATATATATATATATATGCTGTATAGTGGATATCCAGAACTTATTCTCTTGCAGAACTGAAACTTTGTACCCTTTGACCGTCATCCCATTTCCCCTTCCCCTCAGTCCCTGGCAACCACCATTCTGCTCTCTGCTTCTATGAGTTTGACTTTTTTAGATTCCACATATAAGTGAGATTATGCAATATTTGTCTTTCTGTGTCTGGCTCATTTCACTGAGTATGATGTCCTCCAGGTCCATCCGTGTTGTTGAAAACGGCAGGATTTCTTTCTTTTTCTCTTTTAGGGCTGAGTAATATTCCATCATATAGACAGATAGCTAGGTATAGATATATATCAATATCACATTCTCTTCTCAAATTATGACACTGCTGGCATTTCTCTGTCTTCTCGAAACAGGACAGGCCTACGACTGTGGTGGAAGGGGTGCTGTATAACTTTCAAGTATACATCATAGATGGTGAGACAACATTCTCTTGGCCCTCTCTTGGGACATGTGCCTTGGGATCCCTGAGCTGGCATATAGGCAGTCCAGCTACATCGCTGCTGCAGTGCTGGGGGGATCATGTGGCGGGATTACATAGAGACATAAAAAGATGCCCAAAGAGCCCCACTCGTTCCAGCCTCCGGCCTTTGAGTCTTTCCGCTGAGGCCCCGAAAGATCAGCCATCTCCACTGTGCCTTATCTGACCTCTTTACCTACATAGTCTGTGAGCTTAATAAATGGTTGTTTTGTGCTGATTTGTTATGCTACCCTAGTGACTAGAACAAGCTATATACTAGTTGGGCAGGCAGAAGATAAGCCAGTGAACAAATAAACAAACAAGGTATTGTCAGACATGGGTATAAAGAACTGAAAATAAGATGATGTGACTGGAGAGTGTGGAGGGAGGGGAAATCCCAGACAGGATAAGGAAATCCTGGCAGAAGAGAGAACGTGTGAGCTGTGGAGACCTGCACATACAAGAAAGGGCCAGAATGATTGTTCTGGGGGTAGGAGGGGACAGAGGTAACAGCAAGTGCAAAGGCCCTGGGGCAGGCTGAAGCTTGACATATTCAAGGAACTAAAAAATGACTGGTGTCTCTGGATTATAATAAGAAGAGGTTAACAGTACAAGCTATGGTCAGAGTATACAGGGTCTCCTCATATGTGGACTGAGCCAGAGCTAAGGTCAGAGCTAAGGGTTTGGATTTTTATCCAAGAATAATGGGAAACCATGGTAAGATTCTTAGTGGTGGAGAGGTATGGTTTTTTTTACATAGTAACCATGTCCCTTTGGCTGCTGTGTGGTGACAGAATTGAAGAAGGGAGGCTAATTAAGAGGCTGTAGCTTCCGTTCAAATGAGAGCTGATGGCAGCTTGGACTGGCCTGGAATCAGTGGACATAACAATAATAACAACGACAACAACAGTGGATAATATTGCCTGAGTGGTTTCTATGTTCAGGCATTGTTTCAAGTGCTTTTACGTGGATAATCTGATTTTGTCTTCACAGCAACCCTATGATGTAAGTTCTATTACTATCCCAAATGAGCGTTCAAGTACTTTGCCCATTATCACGTACCTAGGAAGTGGTAGACGAAGGCTCCTAACTCAGGCAGGGCCAACGCAGAAGGACGCTTCCCCGGATGGAATCCAGTGAGAGGATTCAGGGTATTCTGGAGGTAGAGCTGACAGGACTTGTTAAATGATTTGGGATTTGGGGGAGAAGAAAGAACTCGAGAATGGAGCCTCATGTCCTGACATGGGCAATGAGGAGGGAGGCGGTGCCGTCTATGGAGATGGGAACGTTTGGGGAGAAGTCTGGGTGGGGAGAGGCAAGAGTTTTCTCATGGTAGAAATGAACAATCACGGTGATCAAATGAGCATAATCGAGGTTAATGTTTACGGAGTGACCACCATGTGCAAGCACTCCACCTATACGAACTCACTGGATTCGGCAACAACCTTAAGAAATAAGGTACCATGATTTCCTTATTTTACTGAGGATGAAACGAAGAAACAGGGAGACTGAGAAATGTGTCAAAACCAGTAAATTGCCGATTTGGGATTTAGTCTGGTTGGCAGCCTGCTCTAACACACTGCTTGTCATTAAATGAGTAAGTGTTGGCACAAGCACAGTGCCTAGTGCATAGTAAGTGATCAATAAATGGTAGCCATTGCTACTGTTGTTTATTATTATTATTCAAATGCAGTTGACCTTCTCTGATGTATATGACATTGTGTTACTAGGAAGTAGAACCCAATCGGTGCCCTCAGGAAAGATGCCATGTCTTCGGCAAATCCGGACTCATGGAAGTTTAAATGATTCAAGACAACCACACGATACAAAACAGCAATAGACGAGGCGCCTCAAGGCAGCGTGTGATGAAGTGCCAAAGGAATGGCACATATGTAGCTATACGGAGTTTTTCTAATATCTAGAGGAATATTAAAGCCTTGTGCCAGGATTATTAACACATGTGTTCTCAACCGGGCTATTCCTTCTCTATTATTCAGTGTGCCCTGTCAGGACCCAAACCAAATGTCAAAAATTGGAATAGTGACACTTACACTGTTTTAATTGCCCAGCAAGATTAGTGTTTGTGGACTTGTTAAGTAGTTCCCAAACAAAACAATGAAATTTAATGGTTCTGCTGTGCAACAAAATTCACCCCCTTTTCTCTTTTTCTTTCCTTCTCTCCCATCCCCTCCCCTTCTCTCCCCCCACCCCCGCTCCCCTCCCCTTCTCTCTCTTTCTCTGGAGAGGCAGTGTGGACAAGTTTTTACCAGTATTACCAAGACAAATTCCTTGATGTTTTGATAGAATTAAAATGAAAAACTTGAGCTGCTCCCACATTTCTTGCTTTTTTATAAGACTGTTTTTTCTCTGTGGGTCCCAAAATGACAAAGATTCAAAGCAATAAGTCAAGCTACGTTTTGGGGAGCCCTTTTCACATTTCCTTAAATTTTTTCAAAAAGAAAAAATAAACCCAGAAAATTTAGAAATAGGGAACATTAAAAAAAATCCTCACATAATCATATCACTTCAATACAATGACTGATCATATCTTGGTGTGTGTGTCCTTACAATTTTTAATTTTCCCATGCTTATTCATGGTTGTAATTCTAGTGTACTTACAATGTTGTCTCCTGCTTATGTAAATGCTTATCAGATATACCTCTCTATGCTATGAAGTAAAATTCAAAATTTTATTGGAATTGTCCATTGAGTGAACCTCCCTTAATTTCTAAACCATGTAACTAAATCACTTTTAGAATAAGGAAATGGATAAATTAAATAAAATACATAAATTAAACAGCGTTACCCTTTCCCTTAGTGTTGAACTTGGCCAGACCTCATGTATAAGGGTTGAGAATTCTGGCTCTGAGTTCTGCCACTTCCTAGCTGTGTGACCTTGGACAAGTTACTTAACCTTTCTGGGCTTCAGTTCCTTCACCCATAAAATGTCGATAATAACAGTGCCTACTTCGTACGAATGGAATAATATGCATTGAAATACCTACTTCAGTACCTGTCACATCATGAGTGCTCAATAAATGTCAGCCGTTATTACTATTATCATCATTATTATTGAAACTTTCAAGCATGATTTTGGTAGAATGAACATCGGATTGGGAATCAGAAAGTTTGTGCTCTAGACATGGAGGAGCCATGCACTTGTTGCTGGTTTCCTTACCTGTAAAACAGTGTTAAATACCTGTCACACCACTTTCAAAAAGAACTTAGAATAAGATACAAAGCTCTATAAATGCACATAAGATCACATGCACTCCTTGTGATATGAGTGGCACAGTCCCGTGGCCATGGCTGGGGAGATCCTGGCACCTCTCTGATGAGCAGACCTCATTCTAGAGCCAGGTTTACTACTCAGAACAATGCCAGGGGCACACAATGCCGTGCAGAGGTCAGCAAAGACTTCCCACTCTGCGCTGCGGTATCTCCTTCCCTCTTATTTATAGAAGGCACAGAGCCACCCTGTTCTGCTGTGTTAAGGAAACCCATACCTCAGGCTTTTCTCTCTCTTTTTTTCTGTATTCACTTATTTTAGGTATTCTATCAATGCCATGTACACAGTTCACGTTAGAAGTTGTCAGCATTTCCCATTTAGGCTGCTATTTCCAGGGGATGGTAATTTGATTGCAACATTTGTTCTGGGCAGCAACAGGCCAAAAAGAGGTCTCGGTGCAAAAGCATCTTCCCCCCACTTAAAAAAACAGCCACTGCAACACACTCATGTGACCAAGTTAAAATGATGGAGGTCGACAAAAATCACCGATATTTAGAATTCTGGAAGATGGAGGGGGTTGTTTTGACACCAGAATGAAGTTCACAGCTGCAGGTCAGCCAGAGTTCACTCTCAAGCATCCCAACATGGTCGCAGGAGCTGCCAAATTGTCAGAGAGCAACCGTCCGGCAGGTCCTGCCTCTGCGGAAAATGGGTGTGTAAGTGCCACCTCCTCACCCGACCTCTCCATCGGAAAATGGACTAAGTAAGGAAGGGAGATCAGGGCCAGTTCCTCCTTTCTTGGGAGTTTGCAAGCTCGGCAGGGAGCAGGGAGGGGAAGTAGAAGACGTATTACTGTTAAGAGGCTGACTTCCGGCATCTGCATTCCGTGCCTGCATCACCTCCCCTGTCATCAAGAAAAGCTTGGGAGGTACGTGGAAGAATGACTAAGCTCCTGTTTCAGAGGCTTGTTAATTCAAGTGCTATTTATTGAGCACCTACTATGTGACTTGTGCTTTGTGTCATGCTGGGTGTGAAGTTGCACTAACATGCTGCCTCTTCCCAGGGGACCTTAGCTGGTGTGGAGGACAGTCACAATTACACATGCGATCAGGACCCCAGAGGGGAACCAGAGGCCGCTTAGAGAGGCACGATTTGGAGCTTAGGTTGGAGAAGCCCTCTCTAACTTCCTAGAGAAAGTGACATTTCACTGGAGAAAGGAGGGCTGTGTCGGAGGTGTGGGGAATACTTTAAGAGGCAGGCTCGAGACCAACACCATCTTTTGAACAATGAGTATGTCCACATACCAGGGGTCCTGCTGAGTTTTGTTTGTCTGAGCCTGAGTATGGTTGATTGTGAGACTTGGATACCTATTCAAACTGCTTAAATTAAAAAGGAGGAATTTAGTAGAAACCAAGGGTAGGAAGCATAGCCAGACCTTGCAGGGAATGGCTTCTTCCCTCTCTCCCTTATAGGACTACCTGCTGAGGATGAAATCCTGGCTCCCTACTCGGTCTTTTCTGATGTCACCCCAGGAGGGAAGTTGGGGCATCTCACTGCAGCCTGGCAAGAGTGGGAGTCTAGGCTCTGGACATTTGCTGGCGGGTGTAGTGGTGGGGCTGCAGTGCTTCCTGTGGTGTTTGGCTGGGGTAGGGTGATTATTGTGTAAAATTTTTCTGTCTTGCTTGGTTTCCCTGTCTTGGTCATTTTGACAGAGAGAACAGGCTTCCAGAGGGCCTCTTGGTCTGTATCCATTGGTGCTTCTGGATTTCTAACTTCTTCAAGTACCCAATCTGGGATACGCCAGGCAAAAAGAAAACCCAGGGAACTCATCAGTATGTCATTCCTGGGATCCCAATTTCCCTAACCAGTCAGCCTTCTTTCAGAGACTTCTTACATCTGTCCATATAATGTCTAGTGTTTTGAGTTGTACTTGGTGGAAGGAATGGGAGAAAGAATGTCTACTGCATCTTTCTGAAAGCGCAAGTTAGTCAATATCCTTTTTGTGTTTTCGTTTTGATTTTAATTAATTTTTATTGATTGAAAGGTTTTTAAATTCTATAGTGCTTTACAATTTTCAAAAGTTTCATACAGATGATTTCATATAATCCCACATTAACCCTTTTTCCCCCTTTACCCTTCTATTGCCCCTCCCCCATCCCTCTCCCTACTGGTAACCACTAGCTTGTTCTCTATATCTGTGAGTCTGCTTCTTTTTTGTTTGTTTGTTTTATTCACTAGCTCGTTGTATTTTTTATATCCTACATATAATCAACTTCTACTTAGTCAGTCAGAGTCAGATTCTATTATTTAAAACTAAGATCTCATCTGACCTAGAGTTCTTAATGTAAATATCAGAAAACCACTTGGGCTAGTTTTGACTTAGCTCGAGTGGCTATCAGAGGTTAGGAGGCAGGCCCTAGAATTTCTTGGAGAGCTAGAGAAGAGTTGTGAAACCACCAACCGGGCCCAAACCACATTTGGGAACAGCTGCAGTGGTGACACCTCTCTGCCACCATCATGGGGCCCAGCCCTGGGCACAGATGCTGAACCTACCTTCCAGGGCCACTGCCTCTGGAAACCAGAAGATTCTGTCATCAGCTTTGCCAGGGTGAATTCCATGTGGCACCTGCTTCACTGCATCACCTCTCCTGAGTCAGTCCATTGTGTGGATGTTTGATTGGAGGCCAAGCTAATGTCTGTGTCCTGGCTGCAAGGGATGCTGGGAAAACCAGTTTTTGGCTTCTGTCTTATGAAGGTGAGGACATTTTCCAAATACAGAAAGGGTTCTGGGTGGCCCCAAACATGAAAAATGTCTACTACAGAGTTTACTTTAACAGTGTATGTGAAGGCCCAAACTTAGGAGCAGGGATAGGAGATGAAGAGGAAAATACATACTTGAAAGATAGGAGGTGGAATTACTAAGAGCTCATAAGAGATTGAGTGTGAAGCATGAATAAGAGGGAAGAATCTAGTTACTAGTCAAATATCTATGATTTTAAGCAAAAGACAGCTAGTTATTGAGTCAGTGGTTGATGAAGGATCCAGTTACCAAGTCCTAATACTCTTGTTGGGAGTAACTTTCCTGAAGAAAAGTGCAGAAAACAGAGCTCACCTGTTTTTCAGCATTACCAACCACTGTTATTGGACCTTTCAACAGGCCCAAATTCAGTTTCATGGGTGCTGCAAGATAAGACCTTCAGAAACAATCTAAGCCGATTTCTAAGACAAACAAACATATCTGAAGTGTGTCTTTCCTCACAGTGTCATGATACAAATTTTTTCTTATATTTATCATTCTCATATCCCATCATCTTCCAAAATGTATTTGGAAAATTTGTCATTAAAACATATCTACACATGTGAAGTAAACAAGCAATAATAAAACAAAACCCCATATCATTGTAAGGATGAAAGAACAAGAGCTGAGTAATGAGGGCAAGAGGTCAAAGCAAATTATAAATGAAAATCTAGATTAAAGAGGCTAATGGAATTGAGTTCAAAACTTTGCTATGATATTCCTGGCATTAAGGGAGAAAAAAACTTGGATGGGTTGTGTACATGTGTTGCTATGGACCAATTGTGCCACTCTGCCTATATGTTGAAACCTTAACCCCCAACGTGATGTATTTGTAGTGGGACTTTTACAGGAGTAATTACGGTTAAATGAGGTCATAAGGGTAGGGCCCTGACCTGATAGAATTAGTGCCCTTATAAGAAAAATACCAGAGAGCTCTTTCTGCCATGTGAGGACACAGTGAGAAGGTGGCACCCACAAGCCAGGAAGAGAGGTTTCACCAGACCCCAACCACGGCGGCACCCTGATCTCAGACTTCCAGCCTCCAGGACCGTGAGAAATAAAATTCTGTTGGTTAAGCCACCCAGCCTGTGGTATTCTGTTATGGCAGCCTGGGCTGACTAAGACATATGTACTGTACATGTCTGGTTCTCAAGACAGAAAGCGAACTGTTTTCCCAGTTCTGAGCTCTGAGAGTAACCCAGCCTGCAGGTTACTTAGATAAGACATCCAACAGCATATTAAAATTTGATAGCTATTTCTCAAAAAGATGACCTTAAAGAGTTCCTGGTAAAATAACTAATGCCTGGAAGTTAAATTACAGTTCGTTGAAGAGACTCTGGTGATCAGGTCATATCATACAAGTTTTGAGCTTCCTGGGATTTGGTAAGAGGTTTGTGCAACAATCAGATGACAGCTGGAGTTCCCATCACCATCCAGGAATTGGCATTATTTCCAGCCCATATTTTCTGTGTGGCAGCCCACAGGTTGGAAAACCCATGAGAGTATGGTGTGTATGTGTGTGAATTTCACACGTGCCAAATGACAACAAAGCAATGAGCACAGCTTCAGAGAAATGTCTGATCAAGGTCACACACACACAAAAATACCTTCAAGGACCACACAGGTGGGGCTTGTGTGTGGAGTGGGCCCAGCGGGTACACCCTTGGTCAAAAGGAGGCAACTGACTTTTTCAGAAGCCAAGATATGCACTGCAAGAACATTCTGCATGTCCAAACCATCTACGGGCAGCAACCATCCAGAGGACCCCTAGTCCTTACAGACTACAAGACTGTTACCCTCAGATTTCAATGATCCATCCAAACCATGGCTAATAATTCCAATATTAGGCATGGTTTGGCTAATTCCAAGAATTCCAATAATTCCAATAATTCCAATAATTCCAAGAGTCTGAGAATGGAAGTCCTCACCACTGCTGGAGAATATAGTGTTCTTTTTTCTTTTTCATTTGCTTGGGTGTATTTCCAAATCATGTGTCCTTCAGCGGGGTTTCTAAATGGGTTAACGACACCCTCCCTCAAAGTGCTTGGTCAGGATATTTGTCACTTTCTTGCAGCCATGGAAAATGCACACAGGGATTGAAAGGCCCAGTTCATGCAACATTGCTCAAAGGATTTGAGGATTCCGTTACTGCACAAATCCTTTAATTAAAGCCAGTTCCTCCAGGCCCCTGTTGCCCGGGCCCAATCCACAGCGTCCCTGGTGACCTTGGGAGGGTTGATTAATTGACGAGTTGGCAGTGCAACCATTCCTTCAAAGATCCCAAGATATATCTGCTAAAACAAAAGTGCCCCCCGGACACCATATGGGCCTGTGTTTGCAGTGGCTCTTAAAATGTATCTGCAACTTCTCCCCTGTGTGACTAATGCCTCCTGCCTTCTACTCAGTGGCTGTTTCGACCCATCACCCTTCCTCTCTGAGGCAAAGAACTCTTCAGCGAGGAGGTATTTTTGGAAACTCAAGAGGCTGTTTTTGCAATTTGGCAATAGGAAGTAACATTCTCCACTGGGCCCAAGTCACCATTGATATCAAAGGAGCCCGATTTTTGAAAAATCTCTCCGCCTTGTCTTTTCAGGGATTCAGCAATAAGCAGTTATATCTGGAAGCACCAACATCTAGATTCTGCTTATCAGAAGAGTGAATTGAAGGGAAACTGGATAACATAGGAAAGTCAGGAGGGAGCATTTTCGAAGGCAACTCTTAAGGGTGACTCTACATGTTTCTTCTTTATAATTCTGAGTATTCTCCCTTTGTCTTTGTCAGCACTCTATGGATAAGGCTCTAGTAAAACTGAGTTCTGGTTCATTTTTCAGAACCCAAGAAACAAGAGAATTGAACCAAAGGCAAACTTTTAAAATTGTCTAAAGGAGAGTGACTTCTGTAAAATTTGTCCATCTGAGCATAATGATGGATTTGGGCATGTGTATTGGAGAGAAGACCCTAGAGAAAAGTTGTATAATAGAAGGAGAAGAATTTGGAGTTCCCAAGGCAATCCTGAAGCAAAGAGGTAAGAAGGCGAGAGAGGGAAGGAAGAAGGAGGAGGGAGGCTGGCAGGAGGCAGAAGGATACCCAGGTGTGTTAGGACTCCTCTCTGTGAACCACACCCCTCCATCTGCAGAAGATCCCACCAATCAGATGCTTTTTTTTTTTTTTTTCAGAACAAGCAACTTTTTATTGGAGTATAGTTGATTTACAATGTTGTATTAGCTTCAGGTGTACGGCAACGTGATTCAGATATATCAATATATATTTTATATATATATATATATTTTTCAGGTTCTTTTCCATTATATTATAGGTTATTACAAGATATTGACTATAGTTCCCTGTGGCATACAGTAGGTCCTTGTTGTTTAGCTATCTTATGCATAGTAGTGTGTATCTGTTAATCCCAAACTCCTCATTTATCCCTCCCACCAACCCCAGGTGCTCCTTTAAAAGCCAAATACATTCCAGGGTCATATGTGGCCCAGTCTCAAGCTGATGTGATGGACAAAATAATGCAATCTGCTATCCCAAACGAATAGTTAATTCCAAGCTTTACTTGAATGGCTGTAATCTCGTACAAGGAAAGGTAGTTAGTAAACCACATGTGGAGGACTACAGAGCAGGGCTGAGAGCATGGACTCAGGGCCAGTCAGCCTCAGTTTGAATTTTGGTTCTGCCACTTACAAGCCGTGAGATCTTTAGCGAATCACTTAATCTCTCTGTGCCTTTGTTTCTTCATCTGTAAAATAAGGATGATTATAGTACCTATTAGGATGATATTGAGAATGAAATGAGTTAATACTTGTCAAGCCCTCAAAATGGTACCTGACACGCAGGAGTAGTTACATCAACATTTGCTAAATAAATAACTACATCTTAGGATCCACTTTCTCTGACACTCGACCCAAAAGGGTGTTTCTAGTTTTCCTCATCACTTTTCTATTCTTTTATTCCCTCTCTCTGAGAAAAAGCTCTGCATTTTCTGATGCAATCCCCACCTTGGATGCTTCATCTCTCCCCCACCCAAGGAGTACCCAGATCTGTCTACAAGGGGCCAAGAAGGGCGGTGGAGAGGATAAGACAGAAAGATGCAGAGTAAATTATGTCAGAGTTTGCCCTGTTAACCGAGGATGAGGGGGTGGGAGAAGTGCCACGAATTTGCATTTTCAGATAATATTTTTCTCTTTTTTTATTTTATAAATTTATTATTTTATATTTATTTTTGGCTGCGTTGGGTCTTCATTGCTGTGTGCAGGCTTTCTCTAGTTGTGGCTAGCGGGGGCAACCCTTCCCTGCAGTGCGCAGGCTTCTCATTACAGTGGCTTCTCTTGTTGCGGAGCATGGGCTCTACGCACACGGGTTTCAGTAGTTGTGGCTCGCGGGCTCTAGAGCGCAGGCTCAGTAATTGTGGCGCACGGGCTTAGTTGCTCCGCGGCATGTGGGATCTTCCTGGACCAGGGCTCGAACTCGTGTCTCCTGCATTGGCAGGAGGATTCTTAACCACTGTGCCACCAGGGAAGTCCCTTCTCTTATGTTTGATGTGAGTGACCACAGAGAGGGAATCGAGAAGGGTGCTGAGTTTCATTTCACACCAGGCAGCAGATCGGAGGCAGCATGAGAAGATATGGAATCTGAAGGTGACCTCAAGAACCTAAGGTCACCTAGGAATTCACAGAATCCTTGGCAACTTTTGACTTGCACAGACCCTGGCAATGCAGGAAGTGTGATCCAATTTCTTTAACATCTTGAGAGGTAGGAAACATGAAGTACTATCAGTGTATGGAAAAATGCAGAAATGGGTTTCTTTTTTTTTTTTTTTTTTTTTGCTATGCGTGGGCCTCTCACTGCTGTGGCCTCTCCCGTTGCGGAGCACAGGCTCCGGACACGCGGGCTCAGCGGCCATGGCTCAAGGGCCCAGCCACTCTGCGGCATGTGGGATCTTCCCAGACCGGGGCACGAACTCATGTCCCCTGCATCGGCAGGCGAACTCTCAACCACTACGCTACCAGGGAAGCCCCGAAACGGGTTTCTTTTAAAGGGAGATAAACATTTATCAGAAGTCTTATCACAAGAGGGAGATAGATGGCTAGTATTCAAGATCTTAATCTATTGTACAGGGGGAAGGACATTTATTGGATTAAATAATAAGTATATAAAACCTATAGATAAGACGGTTCACCTACAAATATTCATTTTTACACATAAAGAACCATATGCTTGTGTATGTGGAAATGAGTATATTCACTAAGTGGAATATGGAAGAATATGTTTGATTAGGAAGACATATGAGCAATATGGCGAAAATATGTAAGACCACAATCTGACAACGAGAGGAAGTGCGTTTGGGACACAGCTGGAGACTGTCATGTGGGTTAGTGGTCTCAGCTAAGAATGGACGGCACCAGCTTCTTTCCTGGCCACCCTGCTAATCGTGCTCCTCTGCTCATCCTAGTGACATTATAAGGAGCCAAACCACACGCAGCTAAAGTAAATGGAAAGGGTGGGAGAAGACGAGAGGCTGAGTGACTTGCCCAAGACATGGAGCTGTGAGCTTGGACTTTCACGTGGCTATTGGTTCTCCCTCTGGCCTAAACTAAGATAAAGAAACCTAGTATTGGTGCCTTCCACATTGTCTTGCCCATCCCATTTGTTGCCACAGCTAAGTTGAAGCATCTAGAGACCAAAGGGTGACAGAACATTTTCTCCTGGTGGGTTTGACGGGCTGATGTGAGTTGCCTACAAATTTGAGTCTTTTTTTTTTTTAATTTTTTTAAAATTTATTTTTGGCTGTGTTGGGTCTTCGTTTCTGTGCGAGGGCTTTCTCTATTTGTGGTGAGCTTGGGCCACTCTTCATCGCGGTGCGCGGGCCTCTCATTATCGCGGCCTCTCTTGCTGCAGAGCACAGGCTCCAGACATGTAGGCTCAGTAGTTGTGGCTCACAGCCCTAGTTGCTCCGCGGCATGTGGTATCTTCCCAGACCAGGGCTCGAACCGGTGTCCCCTGCATTGGCAGGCAGATTCTCAACGATTGCACCACCAGGGAAGCCCCAAATTTGAGTCTTGACTGCTCTCCCTGCACTGCTGCCTCTAACGAGGGATAAAATACCCAGAGTGGCGGGGGCACTCAGCTTACATCTCACGTGCATTTCTATAGGAAACAGATACTGTGAACAAGTCTAGGGGATAGAATTATACACCAGCTTTGCCATTCTCCCACCTTCTCATTAAGTATGGTCCCTGGGTAAGAGAAGGGTCCTTCCCCTGCCTGTGGGTGGAAACTCACCAGTCACTCTCAGATAATAAGATATTCTTTGGTCACTTTTAGTCATTAACACAATACCAACTTTAGTCATTTTTAACTGCTCAATCCCCCTGAGGGTAATGATGACTTTCATTTTTTAAGATAAGGAAATTGAAGTTTGGAGAGAATAGTTTATTGAATAAAGTTTGCAGAAGTAGAAAGCAGGGAAGTTGGGATTCAAACCCATGACCCCCATGTGCATCACTGCAGACTGTACTTTCCCCTCTCCACTGGGTGCATCCAAAGAGACCCTCACTCTCTCTCTCAATCCTGATTTATCTACCCCTTGAGCAAGAGGTGAGTGAAGGGTTGAAAACTAGTTCTTAGAAGTCTGAGAGTAGCACTTACTATTCTGTTCCACTAGGAAAAGAAGGGAATTGTTTGCAAGCAGATTTCCTGACCTGTGGTCCATGAGTGATCTCCTGGTGGGAAGATAAGTCTTTTCTTTTCTCTGGTGTCACTTTGTAGATTATCTTTGTGAGAATAACATATTCATTTTAAATGTAAAAATATTTTTGATGTGTGGTTTCACTACAAAGAAATGTAGCATGGGAAGGATGTTACTTGGTAATAGACACACTAGAGATTACCCTGACTTCCTGTTGGCGACAGGAGCATCCCTCTGATAGGAATGGACCACAATATTCCCCGTCATTGTGAGCCTGCACTCCTGCCTTTCTTAAGTTGGGTCCAGCTTAAGTTGGAAAATATCAAGGAAAAGAAGTGATGTTGGGCTTCCCTGGTGGCGCAGTGGTTGAGAGTCCGCCTGCCAATACAGGGAACACGGGTTCGTGCCCCGGTCCGGGAAGATCCCACGTGACGCAGAGTGGCTGGGCCCGTGAGCCATGGCTGCTGAGCCTGTGCGTCCGGAGCCTGTGCTCTGCAACGGGAGAGGCCACAACAGTGAGAGGCCCGGGTACCGCAAAAAAAAAAAAAAAAAAAAAGTGATGTCCACACTTACATATATCCTTTGTTCAGATTTTTATCAGTAAACATGATAAGGACTCCCACCATCCACTACCCCCAAAAAGCTGCAGTGCCCATGGTGTGGCAAAATTATGTCTGTCCACCCTGAGAATACATTGGACAATGCAGACATTTTTCATGAGAAGACTTGATCTTAAAAGGCTCAAACTGTGTGGAAACTTGTACTGTCTCAGCACAAAATTCTTTTGTTGAAATATCTTACACAGTTGCTTATTCACCTTTCAAGTGAAAGAAGCCATATATAGTTAGAGAGATTTGAGGAACTCCTTGCTCTGTGGATTTGACCTAGTTTATTTGGGACTTGGAGCAGATAAAGAAAATTGAAGCGATACCTCTGTCAAATAGCAACATCCCTCTGGAATTGTTTACATTTCTTTTAATACAATGTCCTATGAAGATGTGCTGTTTGGAGCTGCTGCAGCCATTTTGTGACCACGATGGGGAGGCCAAGAGAAGTGTAGAGAAGTTGACCCAGAATTCTGGCATTGTTGAGCTACTAAACTAACACTGGAACTCCTTCTTTTCAGATTACCTGGTTAAAAACATACATTCTTAGGATCTAAACCATTTTACCTAGATATTTTGTTACTTGCCCTCCAAAATTAGGATCTGTGATCCAAACCTTGTCTTGGAGGATGCTGTTTTTCCTTGGCACAAGTCTTCCCTCAATTGGCAAAAAGTTTTAGGGGCGCTGATTCTTCTGTGAGTTAGCATTTAATATTTTCCAAAGGAAAAATCAAACTGACTGGATATCAAAGACGACATGCAAAGGCCATTTCAAACTGTATATTACAGTTTCAACGTCTATTTCAAGGAAAACATCAAGTTTTTTAAATTGAAATTTACTTTTGAGAAGATTTAAGGTTGACTTTTGTTTTATTGCACTTATTTTTCTTCCTGCAATGAATCATTAATTTTTGAATAATCAAGTAAAAGTGAGAGAATTTTTTTTTTAAAGATTAAACATAGATGGAGTAAATAGATTTCTAATGTAATAAGTTCATTGCATGTAATTTTTTCCCACTATGTTTCGTGAACATTTTTCCCTGGGGAGGGATCCTATACCATTCATCAGATCCTCACATGAGTCTGGAACAGAAGAAAAAGTTCTCCCGAGTTGGTGTGATAGGATGGACCATATTCAAAGCCTCAGCTTTTGCCAGACTTCCACCTACTGTTTATTGCAGATGGGCATTGGCTTGGTCCAAGTTCCTATACGATGGTCCATTCTTAGACCGCCAGTCCATGCCATGGCAGCATGACGTATCCCTACCCTGTTGATCTCAACTGTGGCTACATAATTTGCTTTAGTTAATGAAACGTGAGTGGAATTAATGTGTATAACTTCCAGGCAGAAACTTTAAGAGCCAGCAAATGATTCATCATATTCTCTTTTTGCCCCTCTGTGTTCTTAGAATCATGTAACAGAATGGCGCATCTTTCAAGTTCTGTCGGGTTATGAGTGGCCCTGGTGAGCAGAGCTCCCTTGTCAACCCATGATGGACGTGGGGTGTGAGTGAGAAATTTGAACTCAGTGGTTTTCAGCTGCTGAGGTCTTCACGTTGTTATTGTAGCACAACCTAGCCTATCCTGATGGATCCAGTGTCTCTTTCAATCCTTCCTGCTTTATCCATTCATACCTCTGACTTCAGACACAGGCAACGTGAAACCAGGGAAAGGAAGGAATTTCATTTACAGAGTGCTTTCCAAGTGCCCAGGGTAATTCAGGGTGTTATTCGCAAAGCCACTTTATTTCAACTGCACAAACATCCCAATGATACGGGGAAGGGGTCCCAGCTTCAGCATAGCATCAAGGGACTATGGCTTGGAGAAGGTTAAACACCCAGTGCTGGGACCCTCAGTCTCCACTCCGAAGCTCTCACTCTTTTCACTGCAGCAACCATCTCTCACTGAAAGGCTGGCTAAGGTCATTCTGGGAGAGATGTTTTTGGATCTTAAAAAAAATAATAACCTTTACTAATGACCTGGTAATTGTTTTTATAGCTTCCCAATGAAGTGTGAAGTGTTCTAAGAGACAACACAGGACAATTTCCTTTGATGGTGAAGCTTTCCAAAGAATGATTGCCTCAGTCATCTGAGGCAATTCAGGGCTCCTGAATGATATTGAACGGAAGCTGAGCTGCAGGCCTGGAAAAGACGCCGAGGTTGGGAGGAAGGTTGGCTCAGACTTGTCTATATTTTGTCTATATTTTAAAGCAGTAATCCTGTCTTTCTTTTTCAAAAACGATCACATAGTAAGATATGAACAAAAAATAAATAACTGGCATTTGTCAAGCACTTATGCTGTGCCATGGCTGGGCTCAGCACTCAAAGTCCCCACCCCCTCCAACCCAGCATGGTGCCCGGCACATGGTGAGGGCTCCTTAAATATCTCTGTAGTGAATGAATTACTCACAACAAACATTTGTTAGACCTGTTGCTTCGAGCCCTGCTCAAATGCAATGAAATACTCGCTGCTCAAATGCTTGAGCTCTGCTCAAATGCTATGAAAAGTTATTGAGGCAGAGGAAAGTCAGTGTTCAGACAACTTGGTTGCTGAATTCCCTCCCAAAAAGCCATTTGAAATCCCAAGACAGTGAGAAGATTAACTTTAATTGAAAACACTAATGATGATATCAGCTAATATTATGACCTAGTAGAGTTGCCTTTTATTTACTTTGGTACAGATAACTGGACTCCATATGTCCAGAGCATTACATCCTTGTAGGATAATGCATTACTTAGATTAGGGCTCTTGATGGCTTACTTACAAAGCCCCGCCCAACAGTTGCCTCATTTTACTCTCACAATTGCCCTGTGCAGTAGGCAGGGCAGATGTGTTTATTATGAGTTGCAGCTGAGGAAGTTCAGAGACATCCAGTGAACTTCCTGAAAGCCACACACTCACCCGGGGCAGAGGGGGCTAGAACTGGCGACGCCAGCTCTGAGCGAGGCCAGCTGTGAGCATGGAGTGCTTTCCTTCACACTGGGGCGTCTTCCTCTTTCTTGACTTTTGATAGGTCCTGGGAGGCAGGGGCTAAGCAGGTGATGGGTTGCTGTACCTTTTGTGTTCTTGTTGTGCCTCGATAAATGGTGTGTTAATCTAAGCTTTGTTCCATGCTCGCTGCTTGGTTAGGTATGATGTTCCCTGAAGTAAGAGATAACATACCTGTGATGGTTAATTTGACGTGTCAGCTTGGCTAAGCTATGGTGCCCAGGGGTTTGGTCGAACACCCGTCTACACGTTGCTGTAAAAAAAAATTGTTTAAAGATGTGATTAACATTTAAATCAGTAAGAGTCTGAGTAAAGCAGATTATCCTTCCTAATGTGAATGGACCTCAGCCAATCAGTTAAAGCCCTTAAGAGAAAAAGGCTGAGGTCCCCAAAGATGAAGAAACTCTGCTTCCCGACTATCTTTGGACTCAAGACTGTAACATAACTCCTGCAGGAATTTCCAGCCCGACAGCCAGCCCTGCACATTTTGGACTTGCCAGCCCTCACAACTGCCGGAGCCAATTCCTTAAAATTCACTCTCTTCTCTCTCTCTTTATATATATATGAATCTATATATATACATATTTACATCCTATTGTTTCTGTTTCTCTGGAGAGCCCTGACTAATACAATATCTCATGCCTTTCTGGCAGATAAGACAGTGAGGTTAGTTCCTACTACCTGCCTTTCTTGAGCATCTCATCTAACCTTCATGACAACTCTGTGTGGTCAGCGTTATTCCCCCATGATACCAATGAAGAGTCAAAGTGAGTGGACATAACTCACCCAAGGTCAGAAATCTAGAAAGTGACAGAGAATGAAGCCGGTTTCCAGTCCCAAGCACTCACACGAATATCTCTGGGTTCATCTGGCAATCCATTTTCTAAGGCAGTTGAAGAATACATCATGGCAAAAATTAGGCACCTGGCTATATTTTTCAGACGTGATATTTTATTTGTTGGGAAATAGGTCATTTGTCAAACAGTGTTTGAGTAGACATAGTATCATACCTTGAACTAAAAGAAGAGGAAACCTTTCTGATGATATACTGTGTTTCCAAATTCATTACAAAGAAGATCTCAAAATCTGTCACATGGCAACCCCCAAAACCAAGTTGCATTCGTGTGACAGAAGACAAAAACCTATGCCTTTCAGCTTGGTTCTGGGTTTGGAGATGTTTGGGACTGGAGGTGGTACAGGACGGGAGATCAGTGGTAAATGATTCTGAAGTCTGTGTTTCCTCTTTGCACATGACAAGACCCCCAGGAGCATAAGTTAATGTTCCAGAGAGATTAAAAAAAGAGTTTGAGACGGCTGCCACCTGTCCCTGTGTAGCATGCGCACCCTCAGTGAAATCTATTTTGCCTGTTACACATATACAAATATGTAAAACTTTGGGAAAATCAGCTCTCCATCTCTCTCTGGGAAACATGATGTGAGCTTTGGAAGTTAAAAAAAAAAAAAGAAAAAGACGGGGAGGAATCCTCCTTATCATGAGCTTATTTTTAGCTCCAATCTCTTTTGCAGAATGGCTAACGCCAACTCAAACTATTTCTGAAAAGAGTTGCTGGGGACAAAGCGGAGATGTGGGTAGGCCTCCTCAAGCCGGGCTCTCAGAAGCAGGTGAGATGCAAGATAAAGCAATCGCTTTGCAGCCACCTTTGACGTAAGTGCTGGAGATTTCTTCAGGTAGCTTAATCCTTTCCTCCTGACACGCACTTTATAGGAAAGCAAAAGCCATCATTATCCTCCCCCGGCCTCTCTCATCCCTGTCTGCATGGCATGCCGACAGATGCTTTTCTGTCTGCCCGCGCTGCCTGCCTCTCTGAGACCGGTGTCACGATGAGGCGGGCTGTGTGTCACAGATTGCTAAATCTGGCCTCCTCCAGGCAGGGGACTCGGCGTTCAAGTGGTACCGGCTGCTCCAGTCTCCCCTCGGGGCTGAGGCAGGCCCAGAAATTTCTGGAGGGCTGCCTTGTGACTCAGGAAATCCCTTGTAGGGAAGGCTAGCCCTCCACTGCTGGCAGAGCCCACCATAGGTAGCTTGCTTTGTTCAGGATTTAAATATGGGACCCTGCTCAGAAAAAGCCTCTCTCCTCCAGGGAAGTGCGTCCAGCCCCAGATGCCATGGCAAGTGCTGGCCATCATTCGATAGCCAGGGCGTATTACCTGGTCCTGCCCTCCTGTCTAAACACAGCCAGGGCCCATCTATTTGAGCCCATTTATTCATCTATTGTTTGAACCCCTCACACATTTCCACTTCTTTTTTTGAGGCCACTGTTTTGGATGTGGAAACTGCTCTTAGTCAGAATTCAGCCCTGCCGCCAGCCACCTGTGTAAATTTTGAGCCAGTTTCTGAGCCTTAGTTTCTTCATCAGTCAATTGGAGAGTAACGCTTTCTGTTTTTTGCGAGATCTTTGGTGAGGATGGAGGAAAATAATGAAAGCACTGCACCTCGTTTACAGTGGGTACTTAATCCATGTGATTTATTAATAGGACTAACTATAACATATTTACATCACTGTTACTACTACTGGTGTACATTTCTCTAGTGGTTTAGTTCATTAAAAATGTCAAGGTAATTTCGTATAACATTGTTCCAATTGCTATACAGTGGGTATTATATCTCCCAATTTTTCTTCAGATAAGGTTTGATATACTCGAGATCACTGAGAACAGGGGTTGGCAAACTACGGCTAGTGGACCAAATCAGCTTATTGTCTGTTTTTGTAAATAAAGTTTTATTGGGACACGACCATGTCCATTCAGATATGCATGGTCTGTGGCTGTTTTTGCTGCACAAAGGTAGAGTTGAGAAGTTCAGGCTTACAAAGCCTAAAATATTTCCTATCTGTCCCTTTACAGGGAAAGTTCACTGACCTCTGACACAGATTGTAAGTGGTGGAACCAGGATTAAAATAGTGTACCTGTCTGCCAAAGCCTAAATGCTGGGCTATGCTGGGGACATGCTTCTCAAAATGGAAAAAAAAAAAGGTGTCAGCAAATGGAAAAATAACTGAAAATGTGTTTTGTTTGTGTTTTTAATTAACCTAAACCATTTCTCTGTATTCCTTATGCAGGACTCACTGTGTACACACCAGTGTCCTAGACCTAGAGCTTAAAGGAGTTTGAGAATTTAGACCCAGGGCAACCCCTGAATTATAGTCCACTCAGCAAGCTCACGGTGGAGCCAGCGTGGGGTCTGGGGCTTCCAAATCTGGAGGAACTTCTAACACGGACTTGTTCTCACTGTTTTCTCCATGTAAACATTTCTTGCTACATGTGCTATTATGTGCTCTTTACCTCTGTCATTTCTCTTGCCCATTCCCAGCCCAAACCTATACCAAGTGTCGCTCTCGGAAGCTTGCAGCATGGATTGGGCCGCTTAGAGGTCCTGTGCTATGGTCCCACAGGCAGAAAACCCAGCTCTTGTGGCCACTCCCTGCTTCCCTCCCCCCCGCCCCCCTATATTTCCCGGGAGCCTGCTATATGCCGAGCCCAGTCCTGGGTGCTGGGGAGACACTAGCGCATGATGGATCCTGGTGCTTGCCCTGAAGGAGCAGAGGGGAGGAAGGGGATCAGAAGGTAAAGAAATAATGCTAGAATAGGCTAAATTATCTGCGAAGTGTATGCAAATCATTTAGTAATCCTGGATTGCCAATTTGAGAGGGAAGCCTGGAGACGTGGCAGAAGCTGGAGAAGTATGGAAAGGAGAGACACTTCTGGGCCTTACGTCACATGCTGAGGAGTTTGGATGGCTTCCTGAGGGCAGCAAGTAGTCCTGGAGGGTTCAAAGCAGGGGAGTGCCCTCAGGCCTGCCCTTCCCACCAGCGGGACCCTCTGCCTGCTGCCTGTTCCTCATGTCTTCTCACCCCAGTCTCTGCCCCACTTGGCTCTGTCCACAGTTCACTCCCAGGCAGACCCCCCAGGCCTGGTGGTGTGTACACTGGTCTCAGCTCTGCCTCCAGGAGAATGGACCCAGAGAGGGGTCCTCTGCAGGACCAGAAGGGGCTCAGGGCTGGAGTGTCAGGAATGCAGAGTCCTGGGTGTCTGGACCACAGTCTAGAATTATTTGTGTATTTGGGCTTGGGGTAGGGGTCCACAGGCTTTGGTGAGAACATCACCTTAGCAGGTAGACCCTTTGTTTATGGGGAGGGGCACAGCTGAGGAGAGCCAGAGCTGGACCCTATGCAGTGCACAGTCCAGGAAAGAAGCCTGAGAGTAAGGATGATGCTGTTTCTCCTGACCAGGTTGGGCAGGGGTGAGATGAAAGGCAGGCCAGTAAAAAGGCTGCTGTTGTAGTTCATGGGATATTAATGGTGATCTGAACCAAGATGGAGGAAACAGGGCTGAAGTGAAAGAACAATTCAGGAAGAGAAATCAACAGAGGCAACCCCTTTGCTGGTGCTGTAGTCTCACCCCTGCCCAGGCTGACCAGGTCCCACACTGTGGCTGAAGAGGCTGCCCCTGCAACCCCAGGGCACCTCTGAACATGGAGGATGACCGGAAAAAAATTGCAGTGTTCTAATTAGAGTAGGTGCCTCTCTGAGAAAACGAGATCCGAAGGGTGGCTATGGGTCAGCCAGTGAAAGAGGGTGAGTGGGGAGGTGAAGGAGAGAGGAGAGGGGCAGGGGAACAGTATTCCAAACAGAAGGGCTGCTGAGAGGAAAACACGGTGATGTCTGCCCATGTTCTCCCTGGCAGGAGTGACAGAGGAGGGTGGCAAGTGGCAAGAGGTAGGCTGGGCTCAGGCGGTCTGGGGCATTAGTATACAACTCTGTGTGTACGTGTGTGTGTGTGTATGTGTGTTACGCACGTGCACGTATGTGCACACATACATTAGGTAGAGGGGAAGGGCATGTAGGAGATAACCTCTCCAAGTGCTACATATAAGGTTGCACATCTCCCCAGCAGGTCAGGGGACTGTCAACGTCAATATTCACCCCCTCTTTCCTGTGTGGGGATGTAAAGGTACAGAAAAGAATTCAAGCTCGATGAACTGAAGATAAAAAATAACAAACAGGCAACAACACACACACACATGCACAAAGCAAACTGAAAAAGAACTGCAAATATCTTTTCATCCCACGTAGTGAAAATAATTTGGTCTCTGACCCAACGGAGCATCTGAAATGCAGGCATAAGCGACATAACTTAGATGTCAATCATGCTGTTTTAAATGAGTTCTTCAGACGTTTATGTTCGAAGCTGAGATAGCCCCAGAGGACTCCTGGGTCAGTTATCTATAGTTGGAACATCGTGTATACTCTCTTTGCACAAAACACGCACCGCTTCCAAAGACATAGTATGTTTTCCCCATCAATAAAGCTTAATCTTTATGGGTGCTTAAAAATCACACTACCAAGACCCACTGGTAGGTGTTGAATGGGCTCCAGGATGGGAGTCTGCCAATGTCCATCATCTTCATGAGCTCAAATGCCCTAAAATATTGCCCTTGGGGTTCTTCCCAGAAAGACCAGCCTTGCCAATTCTTCAACACACTTGAAGTAAGAAAGAATCTTCTGAAGAGTGCAAAGTATTTTGAAAAGAGTGGTATGCGTCCCCCAGGAGGTGCTGACTGACACTCTTTAATTCTAGGCTGCCTTATTCAATGGGAACTTTTGCTACCATTCCTCTTGTTTTCCCCTGTACCTTTAACCTATTTTTTTTTGCGGTACGCGGGCCTCTCACTGCTGTGGCCTCTCCCGTTGCGGAGCACAAGCTCCAGACGCGCAGGCTCAGCGGCCATGGCTCATGGGCCCAGCCGCTCCGCGGCATGTGGGATCTTCCTGGACCGGGGCACGAACCCGTGTCCCCTGCATCGGCAGGCGGACTCTCAACCACTGCGCCAACAGGGAAGCCCCAGAAGTAGTCTTGAATCTAGATCTTCTGCCTACGGCCGGGTTTTATCTCCATTAGAGCATAGTTTAAAGCCGGTATCCCTGTTCTTACTACTCAGTGCTAGAGATTAAAGGAAAAAATAGCCCCAATGATTTCATCTCACTCTTTTTCAGTGAAAATTACTTTTCAGAATGACTAAATCTCCTATAAAGGTTGTAATAGAGGACTCAGGTTCAGTTTCACCCATTTATTAAGATATAGGCTACAAAGTCCCAATAGGAAAAATAAACAAACAACTAACAGTTGACCTGGATTTATGCGCAGTTTGTCTAATCAATCAATCTGTAAACATTATGCAAATGTGTGTAAACCCAAACCTAGCCCAGACTTTACGTATGCTTGTTATGTAAACGATCAATCTTGTTAATGCAAATATTAATATAAACCTGACATTAAACACGAGTTTACACAGCCTCGCTAGCTGAAGGCAGCTTGATTTACGCTGAAATGTAAATAGCAATAGTGCTGTTTTTGGGGCTTTGGAAAACACTGACTAAAGCTCACTGGGTGGCCTGTCCCCACCAGGTTCCCCAGACGCACTCTGAACCCCTTCATTCAATGTATCTCAGGAGGAACTGGGGGAGAACTTAGACAGCCACTCATCTGTGCCTACTGGTGCCCTTGTTTTTGAGATCCCAGCTCCACAGGACCTTCCCTGGGGCCACCTTTAGGACCAGAGGGCCCTGTCTCTGAACCCACAATGCAGGGAGAGTCTTTCACAAAAGTTTCCACTCCCACCTTGGTTGAAGGTTTGCAGGTGAGCTGTTATGGCAAAAGGACTTGCTATAGGTGGCTCGCGGGCAGCTCTGCGAGGGTGTCTTGATGCACTCTGCCCCACCCCGTCCTTCTTTTTATCCTTCAAGTCTGTTTTAAATGTCACCTCTTTGGACAGGTCTTCTTTGACCATCTGTTCTCAGTAGAGTCCCTCCTCCACTGTTCTCTAGCACCTGTACATCACATTCATAATGTTTTTCTCAATTTGTGACGACGTATTTATTTACTTCTGTGTTTACTGTTGTCTGTCTTCCCCACCTATGAGCTTCAGAGCGACATCTGTTTTGTTCATCACTTTATACTCAGTGCCAGGCACATGAGATACGCTTAGAAAGATTTTGTTGGATGGATGGATGGATGGATGGATGGATGGACACACACACACTCTGGAACCTTGTTGCTTAGCACAAAGTTCTGCCTTTCCATAAACAGCCTCAGGAAATTGCTCGTTCTGTCTTTTCTTTAGGACCTGGGCTCTACTCTGTGTACTGATAATCTGCTAGGCCTCCTCCCAAGGCCTTCTGTCAGAGCTGGATTCTATTCTCTGAGCTCCTGCCATGGCATGATAATAATAACAGTAGAAGGAGAAGTAGCTCTCATATATTCAACACTTAGTAGGTCCAGTTATTGTACCAGGAGTTTTACACCCATCATCTCATCTGAACTTTAATATTCAAAGTATATTTTTCAAAAGATCAGTCCTTTAACAAGGAGTCCAGGGCTCGGGTGGGGATAGCACAGTGCACAGTTCAGAGGGCAGATTTGAAGTCAGTGAGATGTGAGTTCTAATCTTGACTTTATTAGCTATGGATCTTGGAAAAGATATTTACTCTGAGCCATAGATCAGGGAACTGAATATTTGTTTCCCAGGGTTGTTGTGACAATTTAATGAGATTGACAGTATAGCACAAGAATTTAGTCAATATTAGTGTTTATTCACAGCTCTTACACAAAAGTGCAGACTCTGGAGACCAGGAACTGGGTTTATTCTCTTCAGCCTCCTTGTCTTCTTTGTCCTCTTTGAACCCTTGGCTGTTTTTAGCTCTCCTGGATCACCCAGTGTTCCTTGTAGTAGAGGATTTGTATGGAATGTACCTTAAGGTACATCCACAGAGATCAACCACCCCAAGCTGAGATTAAGAAGGTAATAACCTAGGGCCCTGCAGGTGGAAGAAAGAGGCACTAAAAGTGACCTAGAACTCGTATACACACACAGCAGTCCTAACCCCAAAGGCCCGGAAACAAAGGGAGTGGAACTGGACTTCGAAAGTCACAGCTGGTTGGTTACAGCTTCCAACCAGAGCACATCTATTACTGGGCACATCTATTTATGTCTCACTGCCTGAAAAGCAGGGCCTGTGTCTTATTCATCTTTGTAACTCAGCAGCCAATGCAGTGCTGGAACATGGTGGGTGCCCAATCAGTTTGTTGAATGAATATTCCCTTTCCAACTCTTCATACCCAGACTCATTGGAGTTCTACTATTTTGGCGTGTTTTCTTGTAGGGGGTACTTTTAAGGTTGACTTTGATCTTCATTTGGGTGCATTGGGAAGAAGACCACACAAATATTTCTCCTGGACTCTCCATGTCTCTAGGTGATGCCTGCTTGAAAATCCCCTGTTTACATGGAGGCTCAGTCTTTGGCCAGAAGGAACTCAACCCGCATGAATCATTAATAGCAATCATTAATAGCAGCTGCAGGCCCCAGGAGTTTCCAGCAAGAGCACGAATGTCAGCAGAATGAGACAATGTCCACTGCTTGAAGCAAAAGCAAGTAAAACTAAAATGGAGTGAAAAGGTGGGGGTGAACTATTATCCTTACACATTATTAATAATAACACCTTTTATTTGAAAAAGGCTTTGGAATTGATCAACTACTCTCTCCTGTATTATTTCATTCATTTCTCACCACCCCCTTTGAGGTATTATTAACAAATTTGCAGTTGAAGAAACTGCTCTGAGACAGGCCACAACAGCAGCTGGACCCTTTTGTGATCAGCTACCAACACCCTTTAATGAGAACTTGTGTGTTCCTTGATGTCTTCCTGGGAATATCTCAAAGTAAATAAGGGCTTCGTGACAGTCAGCTAGATGACCCGTAGCTGAGTGACTCTGTTCTGACCATTATTGGCTCACAACCCCTTCTTTAGAGAAAGGAGGCATTCGCCAAGATGGGATTTTCCCAAAAGGATTCTTTAGAAAGAGTGCCAGAACCTTTGCCTTCCACCTTGACAGTCCTCAGAGACAAACTGAAAGGACCTCACTTAATGTCTCATCCGAAGGGTATCTGCCGTGCTGGTTTCATCATTCAAAGCAGGAAAGGCCTTTGTCATGGTCAGATGGCTTTAATGTGTTTTGAATGCTACATAAATTCAAACTTGATGGCTCATTTATTTGTTGGATTGAAGTTTTATACAATAAACGAAGCCTTGGTATTTACTAATAACTTGTGCACTGCCCTGTGTTTGTTTAGAACAGCCAGAAGGCAAAGAAGTTGACCGAGTCTCTCATGGCCAATGTGGTTTTCAGATCCTGGCATTTCCTGGGACAGTTTACGGATCGGTGGAAGGGATGATAAGAGGGTTGTTTGCAGAGGTGTCAGGGGACAGAGTTGGGAAAGGAGAAGGGGAAAGATTGCAGGTGGGTGTTTTATTCCAGACGTCTTTGACAAAGCTCTGCCCCAACTGCTTCAACCGCTGAATTCAGTGAGCCGGGAATTGGGAACTTTGAGTGACAGGCTAAGCTTGGCTAGCGACTTGTGGAGTGACCTTGGAAGAGTCATTGCCCCCTGCTGTGTCTCACCACCTCACTTTGAAAAAAAAAAAAAGAAAGCTAATAATAAATTCTATTCATCGTTCAAGGTGAGCTTCCTTAAACTACTCTCCTTTCAGGAGATCTTTGCTCTTTACCTCAACCCCACCCAGAAAAACATCTCTCTTTCTCAAACTCCAATAGGTATTATTTGTCCCACGATTTACGGACAAGAACACAGGCTTTGGTGGCAGACAGAACTGAGCGTGAGTCCCAAGTCCTGTCCTTATCTAAACTTGAACAAGTCAGGAAATATTTTTGAGCTTCCGCTTCCGACAATGGAATGGGCCTAACAGTATTTATCTGCTACGTTGTCGTGAGAAGTAAACCACAGAACACATGTTAGGTTCTCAGCTCATTGCCCGGCATGTAGGAAGTACTTATAAATCCGAACAATATTAATTACAGCCTCATGCTTTGGGGTCCAGAATAGAGTGTAAGCTCCTGGAGGGAAGGGACCGGTGGGTACCATCTTTCACAACATCCAGCACGTGGAGATGCCCTTATTTTCTGCGATAACAGACATTTACAGTCTACCTTTCAGAGACAGATAACGTGACTGCCTTTCAGAGGAGGCGCTGAGAACAGCAGCATCTTTGGGTTCATTTGAAGGGTAAGAATGAGTTGTGGGAGTGACGCAAGTGGGCAACATCTAGAAATCTTGACATTTCCATGGCCAAGGAAATATCTCCCTGTTTCCACTGGGTGACAGGACTTGCCTTCGGCACCTCCTCATTTCTCCTCCAGGTCTCACATATGGAGTCCAGAGTCTCATTAGCTGGGGCAGGTTTTGGCCCCAACACGGTACCCAAGACAAGGTCCTGCTGGCCTAGAGCCTCGAGGAGCGTTCACTGGTGTCTCCTGGATTCTGGCACGTGGCTGCCTGGGTCCTGACCTAAGGCTCGCTTGCTTGCCTCCCGACTCCTGCTCTCTGCTGTAGCTGGCATGACAAGTCTTTCCCCTGCTTCTGTGCTGGAGGAGTCTTCATTTTGTTCTGGTTTGTGTTACCGAATAAATCGGGTCCCACTGCTCACCGCTTACACAATCAATACTCACAAATGTCGGTCGGAAGAAAAGGTGCCTTTAATCAGGAAGCCTGCAATCTGGGGAGATGCCAAAGAATCACCTCCAAATATTCTGCTCGGCCAAGAAAATTATAAAGGGACACAGAAGAGTAATCTCAGTTCGTCGTTGAGATAGGGGGTCAGTTAATCATCAAGATGGGGGTCAGGGTCGTTGCCATCCCCCACTGTGTGCAGGCTGTGTGCAGGCTTTTCAGCTGCCTGTGATCTTCTTTGGCTGTTATCTTGTTCACCTGGTTTGGTCTCACAGTTTGTTCGGGAGATTACTGAAGAGGAACTTATTCTTCATTTCTACTTCTTTGATCTACTGAAAGAACTGACAAGTTAGGCAAGGTATTGTGTGATTAAAAGATTTGAAAGGTATGCTTGGGCCTCGATGAGTAGAGCATGGGGGTGTCTGGTTTAAAAGTTAGTTACAGGGCTTCCCTGGTGGCGCAGTGGTTGAGAGTCCGCCTGCCGATGCGGGGGACACGGGTCCGTGCCCCGGTCCGGGAGGATCCCCCATGCCACGGAGCGGCTGGGCCCGTGAGCTGTGGCCGCTGAGCCTGCACTTCCGGAGCCTGTGCTCCGCAATGGGAGAGGCCATGGTGGTGAGAGGCCCACGTACCGCAAAAAAAAAAAAAAAAAAAAAAAAAAAAAAAAGTTAGTTACAGTATAGCTTTGCTAAAGTGACAGGAAACGGGGCTTCCTGCTGAGGGCAGTTTCCTGTAAAGAGCTGCTTACATTTGCGCATCTTCCCCAAGTCACTTAGATGAATGCAGATGGGTCTAAGCCAATCATGGCAGTCCCATTCGCCAAATTTGGCCAGTGAGAATAGAGCTTCTGAGTAAGGTTTCTTAACTCTTAAAAAAGAAAGAAAGAAAGATAAAACAGATACCAAGAAGAACTGGTCCCCTTTATTACTAGGATTCTCCAGAGAACAAATAGGATGTATATACAGACAAAGAGAGAGACAGATGTATTATAAGTACTTGGCTCTGTATTACGGAGGCTGGTGAGTTCCAAAAGTGACATGGTAAGTCAGCAACTGGAGGCCCAGGAGAGCTTACGGTGTAGTTCCGGTCTGAGTCTGAGGGCTAAGAACCAGGAAGCAATGATGTAGTTCTAGTCTGAAAGCCAGTGGGCCCAAGATTCTGGAGCAGCTGATGGTTCCGTCTGAGTCCAAAGGCCAGAAAAAAGTTGATGTCCCAGTTTGAAGGCAGTCAAGCAGAAGGATTCTCTCTTACCTGGGGAGAAAGTCACTCTTTTTGCTCTATTCAAGCCTTCAACTAATTGGATGAGGCTCACCCACATTAGGGAGGGCAATCTGCCTTAGTCATTGAATCTCATCCCCAAACACCTTCACAGAAACACCCAGAATAATGCTTGACTGAATATCTGGGCAACTGGTGGCCCAGTCAAATTGACACATAAAATTAACCATCACATTCTCTTTCTGCCTTAGTGTATGTTATGGGTTGATCGCGTCCCGTTAAAAAGATATATTGAAGTCCTATCCCGTGGTACTTCAGAAGGTGACCTTGTTTGGGAATGGTGTCATTGCAGACGTAAGAGGTTAAGATGAGGTCATACTGGAGTAGGGTGGGCCCTGATCCAATATGCCTGGTGTCCTTATAAAAAGAGGGAAATATGGACACAGATACAGAGAGAACGCCGTGTGACGATCAAGGCAGAGACTAGAATTATGCAGCCAAGGAACTCCAGGGATTTTGCAGCGCCAGAAGCTAAAGGTGTGGAACAGATTCTTCAACAGGGCTTTCAAAAAGGAACAACCTTGCTGACACCTTGTTTTCTGACTTCTGGCCTCTATAACTGTGAGACAATAAATTTCTGTTGTCTTAAACCACCCGGTTTGAGATACTTAGTTACAACAACCCTAGGGAACTAACATAGCGTGCAAAGGTGTGATGCCTGGGGCTTCTGGACAATCTTGCTACTATGAGGGGGCCTGAGAATGACACACTGAGAATGACAGTGCAGAGTCAGAAAAACCTGGGTCTTTTGATAAATTTGTTGAGGTTCTGAAATAACCAGCTCAGAAAGACCCCCGCCTCTATACTTCTTGTAATATGAGATAGTACATACCCTAATTTTTTTCAACCATTTGGGATTGAGTTTTCTGATATTTGCTGACAAGTGCATCTGACTGATGGATGGATCCCATAGCTTCCCAATTCAGACAGATTCTTCCTTCTGTGTTCCTTGTCTTAGTGAATGGCATTACCATTCATCCAGATGCCCAAGTTTCACAAAGGAGAAACTTGGTATTCATCTTTTTTTTTTTTAATTTTATTTATGTTGGCTGCTTTGAGTCTTCGTTGCTGTGCGTGGGCTTTCTCTAGTTGTAGTGAGCGGGGTCTACTCTTTGTTGCGGTGCACGGGCTTCTCATTGCGGTGGCTTCTCTTGTTGCAGAGCATGGGATCTAGGGGCGTGGGTTTCAGTAGTTGAAGCACACGGGCTCAGTAGTTGTGGCACATGGGCTCTAGGGTGCGCAGACTCAGTAGTTGTGGCTTGCGGGCTCTAGAGCATAGGCTCAGTAGTTGTGGCGCAAGGGGTTAGTTGCTTTGCTGCATGTGGGATCTTCCTGGACCAGGGATCGAACCTGTGTCCCCTGCATTGGCAAGCAGATTCTTAACCACTGCGCCACCAGGGAAGTACCAGTAGTCATCTCTGATGCCTTCCTCTTTTTCATCTCCCCAGCTGAATCATTCATCAGGCCCTGACAATATTACCTCTTTATTGGCTTTCAGTCTGCCCAGGCATCAATACCTTGGTACTGTCCTCCCTTACATGTGTTACCACAGCAGCTTAACTGGACTCTCTGTGTCAAATCCTGATCAACTTAAACCATCCTCCTCACCAGAGCCAGAGTGATATTCTATAATGTATAACTGTCCCAACCTCTGCTTGGCAGAAAGTTGTTCAGTTGTGCTTTAAGCCTGAAATGGATGGAAACTGACCAGACCCACATCCTCTGCACTCCATAGTTCCAGAGTCTCTCATCTCCTGGCAGATTTTAAGGGCAGATCATACCCTTTTGTCTCTCATCTTTTTCCATACTCCAAACCATCAGTAGATATCACTTCCTAATTTCATAAGTTTCATTCTGTTTTACTAATCCTAAATATAAACAGAATTGCTCAAAAGGAGACCATTCTATTATTTTTTTTTTTTTTGCGGTACGCGGGCCTCTCACTGCTGTGGCCTCTCACTGTTGTGGCCTCTCCCGTTGAGGAGCACAGGCTCTGGACACACGGGCTCAGCGGCCATGGCTCACGGGCCCAGCCGCTCCGCGGCATGTGGGATCCTCCCGGACCGGGGCACGAACCTGTGTCCCCTGCATCGGCATGCGGACTCTCAACCACTGCGCCACCAGGGAAGCCCCCATTCTATTTTTAAAGTACTTCGTGATATATGTATGAGCTTTTCATGGTGGAACTAAGGACATGGCCCTTTCTTGTTCTTTCAGAACCTGAACATACATGTAAAAACAGGATCCATTTTTGAGCCATGTGAAACTGCAGTTTATTTGTAATTAACTGCCTTTAAGACAATGTTCAAGCCCAAACTCCTTAGCATGGTGTTCATTTCCATTCATGATCTAGTTTCTGGTTGCTATCTTAGCTTCATCTTTTATCACTCATCCTGTGTCAGACTTGAAGCTGTTGAAGTTATCACTCTCTCTCTTGCCTCAGGGTCTTTGCACATGCAGCTCCCTCAAGATGAAATGTGTTAACCAAAAATTCCAAGAATGGAGGGGAAAAAAGGGTTTCTCTGGGGTTTGTGAGGACTGCAGCCCAGGAAGCACAAATCCAAGGAAGCATTTGAATTGTGTTCTGCTGGACTACAAAATGGGGGAAGCTTATAAAGGTACCCCGCCGCGTCCGCCAAGATTACATAAATTGTTTGTCAAGAATTAGGGTTGGAGCTGGCAAGAAGTAAGGGTGCTTGTTAAATCAGGATTAGTTGGGGTTCTAAATGATTATTGCATAGTTTTGAAGGGGGGTGCTTTGAAACTACAAGGTTGTAGCTAGCTGCTGCTAGCAGATACTGTTTTTGAAAACGGCTGATGGTATCCTTGAGTTTGATAACAGTTCAGAAAATTCAAGTTCTCAGTGATTCAGGAATGTGTCTGAAACCACATCCACCATGGCCACCCGCCTCTATTTTGGATGCCTGAACCATGGTTACTCCATTTTGATTTTTGAGTGATCTTCAGTATGTCATCAAATTCTGCCCACTTCTCTTGGCCAACTCTTTCTTCAAGCCTCAACTCAGACACTCCCTCCTCCTCCAGGAGACCTTTTCTGACATGCTGCTATTTTTCGGTTGGGTATTTTCAGGTTCTCGAAACAATGCTGGTGCTAAGAGGAACATGGCCTGGGAGGCTCCTTGCTATGGTGGCAAAAGCACTGGAGAGAGTGTGAAGAGAACTAAGTTCCCACCTTGGAGTCTGCCACTAAGGAAGCTGTGGGAAGTCCCTTCTCCTCTTGGGGGTGTCAGTCGCTCTGCCTATTGAATAAGGGAGAAGGACTATATCAATGGGTTCAAAACTATGTCCTTCAGAGCCCAGGGACTCCACAGACAGGGCCCAAGTAAGGAGCAAAAGGAGGGCAAGACAACCTCTGGATCCCATCTTCTTATTCCATTCAGATCTTACTTATATCTGCATCATATATTGGGATTTCATCAGAGTTGGGGGGAAAAAGAGGAATTATGCGCTTAAAAGTGTTAGAAAACCATTGATCTTTCTAATTAAAGTCTTGTTCAGCGCAAAGATTCGGCTGTAACACAGGCAGATGAAGAGAGGGAGATGGGTGAGGAAACAAAGGTGATGATGGCAACGTCTGTGAGAGGAAGTGAGGCGAGCCTGGCAACCCAGCCAATCACTTTGGTCCTGTCAAACCTGGTCCAGGTGGTCCAGAAGCAAGAGGCTTTGTGATGAGACTGGACATTAGGGGTTTGGAGTCAAAAGCTTGGGTCTTTGGGATTTCAAACCAGTGTCTCACACCCTTAATGCTCAGTAGAATCACCTGGGAGCCTTTAAGAAACACTGATGGCAGAAACAGCTCCTCAGACAACCGAACCAGTTTCTAGCAGTAGAGCGGAGGCATCTAGGTGATTCTGAAGCACCTCAAGCCTGGGAGAGGAAGTACTGTGATTGTCTTGCCCACCATGCTTGCAGGCAACAGCAAATATGTGTGGAATAAGTGAGTAAATGAGTTTAATATTAGCAACGGATAGCTTATATCTCCTTATTTGGGTTATTGCAACTTGCCGAGGTTTAGTTTTCTCAGATGTAAGATGAGAAAAGACATTTCTACCTGAAGTGATGCTTTGAGAATTACAAATATGCCAAGTACCTTGCACAGCACACGGTGTATTGTAGTTGATTAATAAAATGGTAATACCATCATTAGTGGCAATGGTATTGCTCAGATTTGGAGCAAAAAATACTGAGTTCCAGTTTGGCTGCATTGTATCGGTCAGGATAGGCTAACTTATGCTGTGGTGACAAACAACCCCTAAATCTCAGGGGTATAACACAGCAAAGGTTTAGTTTTACCCATATGACTTGTCCATCACAGTGTGGCTGGGGGCTGTCAGAGTCTCAGTCATAGGGAACATTGCCACTCACCATGAGGGTAAAGAGGAATCTTCTGGGCAAACACCCAGCCAAGGAGTGACCCACTTCCCTTCCACTCACGACTGATTGGCCTACCTAGTCACAAGGTTCTATCAACCACAGGGGCCCAGAAAGTTCAATCATCCCACGTGCCCAAAAGGCAGAGAACGGAAAGTTACATTGATGAGTGACAAGAATGATTAGGAGGGTTGTTCCCAATGGTCCTGTATGACTCTGGACACACCCAACTCTGAACAAGGACAGTGGGTGTCAATGACAGCTTGAAAAACAAGGAACCCTGGGCATCTGCTGTGTTTTGATACCCAACATTGAGTCCTCCTTCTTTTGGAATCAGCACTCAGACATAATTTTCAAACAACCTAAGGAGATCTAATTTACGTATCACAAATCTCACCAGTTTTAAACATACAATTAAGATTTTCAGTAAATTTATAGAGTTGTGGAACCCTCACAACAATGCAGCATTTCCATCACCTCATGCCTGGTTGAAGTCAATCCCCACTCACACACCCAGCCTCAGGCAAATATTAATCTGTTTTCTGTCTTACATAATGGCCTTTTCTGAACATTTGAAACTGTACAATATATAGTCTATTGTGTCTGGCTTCTTTCATTTCATAGGATGTTTTTTAAGTTCATCCATGTTGTAGCGTTATAGGGGGTTCAAAGGATTTTGGGGTGATCAAGGAAAAAGATATGACCAGGAGGGACAGTAACACACAACAAGCTTCATTGAGCGGTGCTTAGAATTACATGAAAGTGGAAGTCCCTTTCAGGATGAGACCATCCAGATGCTTATGGGTCTGGGGCCACCATCTGGAAGGGGAGGGGAGCAAGGGAACTAAGAGAGAGCTGGATCATAAAGGGGGCTTGTGTGTCTAGGTGATGTCACTCAGCAATGCATGGTAGTCTCTGGGTAGAGAGATGGACAGCAGCAGCTTGGGGTCTTTCTGGCCCAGGGCATATCTTTTCAATTGCTAGCAGATATAGGGTGAGGTTTAGTGGAACATGCAAAGCAGGGAAGTTTAACTGGCTAAAAATCTGCTTGTTTAGACTATATTTAGAATAATTGGATGTATAAGAAATTGAGTTTCATCAGGATTTTTTGCTAATGGATCTCAGTCTGCAGACATAAACAACCTAGGGGCCAATACACAGAGGCCATATTTGGCTCATTTATACAACAAGCATGTATCAGTATTTCTTTTCTTTTTTTGCTGAATTATATTCCATTGTATAGATATACCACATTTTGTTTATCTATTCATCAGTTGATGAACATGTGATCATTTCCAATATTTGTCTATCATAAATAATACTGCTATGACCTTTCAAGAACAGGTCTCTTTGTTGGGATATGTTTTCATTTCTCTTGGGTAGATTCCTGGGAGTGGCATAGCTAGGTCCTATGCTAACTTTATATTTACCTTTTTAAGAAACTGCCCAGCTGTTTTCCAAAGCAGCTGGATACATTTTACATTCCCACCAGCGATGTATGAGGGGTCTAATTTCCCCACATCCTTGCTAACTTTTGTTATTGTCTGTCTTTTGATTATAGCCATTCTAGTTGATACAACGTGGTGTCTCATTGCGGTTTCAATTTGCATTCCCCAATGATTAATGATGTTGAGCATTTTTTCATGTGTTTATCAGTGATTGATATATCTTCCTTGGTGATATGTCTATTCAAATCTTGTGCCCGTTCTTAAATTGAATTGTTGTCTTCTTTGTTTTGTTATTCATTCTGGATACAAGTCTTTTACCAGATATACAATTTGCAAATATTTTCTCTCAGTCCATGACTTATTTCTTCACCATGCTTTTTCTGCACCTACTGAGATAATCATGTGGCTTTATTCTCTTAATATGGTGCTTTACATTAATTAATGTTCAGATGTTAAACCAATCTTGCATTACTGAGATAAATCCTACATGGTCATGGTATATAATTCTTTTTTACATGTTTCTAGATTCATTTAGCTAATATTTTGTTGAGGATTTTTGCGTCTATATTCCTGAGGATATTAGTCTGTAGTTTTATTTTCTTGTTATATCTCTGTCTGACTTTGGCATCAGGGTTATACGGACTTCATAGAATGATTTGGGAAGTGTTTCCACTCTCTGTATTTTCTGGAAGGGTTTCTGAAGGATTGGTATTATTTATTATTTAAATACTTGATAGAATTCACTAATGAAGCCATCTGGGTCTGGAGTTCTTTTGCACGTTCAGGAGAAGATTTTTATTTACTGGTTCAATTTTTTGTTGTTGTTATAGGTCTTCATATTTTAAAAATTTCTTCTTGAGTCCATTTTGATTGTATTTTTCTGGAAATTTGTCAATTTCATTTAAATTTTCTAGTTAGTTGCTGTAACATTGTTCATACTAATCCTTTATAATTCCTTTACAGTAGAATCCTCTCATTTCTGATTTTTGTCATTTCTGTCTTCTCTCTCTCTCTTCTTTTATTTTTTGGTCAATGTAGCAAAAAGTTTGTCAATTTTTAAAAATATTTTCAAAGAACCAGATTTTGGTTCTATTACTTTTTCAGTGTTATTTTGTTTTCTATTTTGTTCACTATAATTTTTATTATTTCCTTTCTCTGTTTGCTTTGGGTTTAGTCTGTTCCTTTTTTGTTTTAGTTTCTTAAGGTGGAAGCTTAGGTTATTGATTTGAGATCTTTCTTCTTTTAGAATATAAGCATTAAAACTATATGTTTTCCTATTAGCACTGTTTTAGCTGCATCCCATAAATTTTTGATATGTTGTGTTTTCATTTTCATTCATTTAAAAATATTTCAAAATTCCCTTGTAATTTTTTTTCTTTGACTCATTGGTTATTTTGAAATGTGTTATTTAATTTCCAACTATTTATGGATTTCCTGATTTTATTTCTGTTGCTGGATTTTAATTTAATTCCTTGTTATTGAACTGCCCCCTACCTCCCCCAGCACCTTCAATGTGTCTTCTCACTGCCTTTCGGCTTTCACTGTTTCTAATAAGGAGTAAGCCGTTAACTTTATTGTTGTCTCTCTGTATGTGATGAGTCATTTTTCTCTTGTTTCTTTCAAGCTTGCTTTTAGTTTTCAACAGATGAATTAGAGTTTTCATCTTTTCTGGATGTATGCCCAGGAGTGGGATTACTGGATCATATGGCAACTCTACTTTTAGTTTTTTAAGGAGTCTCCATACTGTTCTCCATAGTGGCTGTACCAACTTACATTCCTACCAACAGTGTAGTAGGGTTCCCTTTTCTCCACACCGTCTCCAGCATTTATTGTTTGTGGACTTTTTGATGATGGCCATTCTTACCAGTATGATGTGATGCCTCATTGTAGTTTTGATTTGCATTTCTCTAATAATTAACAATAATGAGCATCTTTTCATGTGCCTGTTGACCATCTGTATGTCTTCTTTGGAGAAATGTCTATTTAGATCTTCTGCCCATTTTTTGATTGGGTTTTTTGCTTTTTGGATATTAAGCTGTATGAGCTCTTTGCATATTTTGAAAATTAAGCCATCATTGGTTGCATCATTTGCAAATATTTTCTCCCAGTCTGTATGTTGTCTTTTCATTTTGTTTATGATTTCCTTTGCTGTGCAAAAGCTTATAGGTTTGATTAGGTCCCATTTGTTTATTTTTGCTTTTATTTCTTTTGCCTTGGGAGACTGATCTAAGAGGATATTGCTATGATTTATGTCAGAGAATGTTTTGCCTTTGTTCTCTTCTAGGACTTATATGATGTCATGTCTTATATTTAAGTCTTTAAGCCATTTTGATTTTATTTTTGTGTATGGTGTGAGGGACTGTTCTAACTTCATTGATTTATATGAGACTGTCCAACTTTCCCGACACCACTTGCTGAAGAGACTCTTTTCTCCATTGTATATTCTTGCCTCCCTTGTTGAAGATTAATTGACTGTAGGTGTGTGTATATGATGTAGTTAGATGTAGGTCTATTTGTATTTATACTAGTTGGAGTTCATAGAACTTCTTGAATCTGTAGATTCATGTTTCTTATCAAATTTGGGGACTTTTTTTTGCCATTATTTCTTCTAATATTTTTATGGCAATTCTCTCACTTCTCTCCTTCTGAAATTCCCATTATATGCATGTTGGCGTGCTCAATGGAGTCTTACCACTGTTTGAGGCTCTGTTCAATTTTCTTCTTCTTCTTTTGTTCTTCAGATTTTATAATTTTTGTTGATTTATATTCAAGCTCCATTTCACTTACTTTACTTTTCAACTGTAAATTTTCCATTTGGTTCTTTTCAAAACATAATTTCTATCTGTTTGTTGATATTCTCTGTTTGATAAGTCATTGTCACCATACTTTCCCTTAATTTTTAAATGTAATTTCTTTTAGTTTTGAACATATTTTTACTAGCTGCTTTGAAGTTTTTTTTTCTGCTAAGTCCGCTGTCTTATAGGACTTCTCAGAGACAGTTTCTATTGACTGCTTTTTCTCCTGAGATTTTTCCACTTTCCTGTTTCTTCAAATGTCTTGTAATCTTTTATTGGAAACTAGACATTTTAGATAATATATTGTAGCAACTCTGGATTCTCATTCCCTCTCTGGGAGTTGTTGTTATCATTGTTTTTTTGTTTGTTTATTGACTTGCTTGGACTTATTTGGTAGAGTCTCTCTTTACTTCAGTGTGTGACAGCTGATGTCTTTATCAAGTTTTCTTTTTTGTTCTTGTTTGTCTTTCTAAGCTTGCCTTCCGACAATTCACCCTTAGTTCAGTACAGGTTACTAATTGATCAGAGGTTGTGCTCAAGCACATTGAGCCAGTAAGCCTTCCACCTTTTGCTGATATATCTCTATATGGATTTGGAAACACATTTAAAGTTCAGGCAGTTTATAAATTTCCTTCGCTTTTACTTTATTCTGACCTTGTTTGTGTCTTCTCTGCATGTACACAAAACTTCACATTTTTTCAGGGATATGTATTTAACTATGTAGATAGCTAGTCTTCTCCAGTCTCTCCTGAATATGCACTTAGCCTGGAGCATTACAGCCTTTGAGACCTCTAGGAATAATCTGGGCTTATTGAGGCCCACTATGCCTGTCTAGTTCCCTTGATGTCCTCATCAAATTTCTGGCTATGCTTCTAGTCTCCTACCAATGTCCCAACCAATACCCCAACCGATATCACAACCTCAGACTAACAGTGACATTGACCTTCCCCCAATCTTTGCTAATAAAATCAGTACTGTTTCTCATGATGTCTGAAGGCATGGGATTTCTTCCATGTTCCCTCCAAATCATATCAACCTGCTCTGGAAAAAATGCAGTTGGTTTTTAGAACTTGCCCTGCCCTGGTAGACCTATTATACTGATGGAACTGAAGGGATGATAGGAACAGTTGAAAGCTAAAACATCATAGAGTCCAGTTGTCCTTAGCCAAGTTTCGGTAGGTTTACTTGAATAAACACTTCTCAATCTTTTGGTATGCCTTTGGTCAGTTTCCAGTGTCTCAAAGTTGTTTTTGACAATTCTGTCCAGTTTTACAGTTGTTTGGTGTGGGGAGAGGGAAGAATTTGTTAAGTTTCTCTCCCTGTCATTCTGGTAATCCCACCTTTTCAATATAATTTTATGTCATTATGTCTCTATTGTGTGCTGCTTTGCTGAGACTGTTAACCAGAGGCCCCGCCCTTTTCTAGCCAGGAGATACACCTAAGACACAAGCTGAGTCATCACATTCTTTGGACTCAAACTTTAAATCTTGGTGGAAATGATACAAAAATAGAAAATAAAAAGTTGTGCTTCATTAGCACACACTCTGACAAGATTCTCAATTATCTCCTGCTACCTACCTTTCTGGGGCTCCCCTGGTTCCCATCATGTACCAAGCCTGGTTGTCTGGCCTGTCCTCAGTTGTGGAAGGACACCTATGTTCATCCAAAAAATACCTTTCCTGCTCAAGTGAGCCAGACCCTGTTTCTGTTGCTTGCAAACAAAGAACCTGACTGATACAGCTTTTCAAAGGATGTGCGGAAGGGAATCTATTAAAGACTCTGGATAAGAGGCCAGTTATTCACTTGACGGTTTTCGGGATTGCTACAACACACATGTGCCTATGGAAGCTCCTGAGGCGGTGGTGTGCTGTGTGTCTGATGAGATCCCACTGGATGGGCCAAGTCTGCACCTGTCACCAGTCACAAAGAGGATCCAATTTTTATCCATTTCATCTGGAGAACCATCTGGGCTGGGAATAGCAGTAATAATAACAAATCATTGTCACCAGATTTCCTCGTAGATAGCACTTCATTTTTGTTGCTCTTGTTAAAAATCATGTGTTCAAGTCTGCTGGTGAATAAGCAGCCAGCAATTGTTACAAAGGCTGTCCTGAGCTGTCACGAGACTGAACTGGGACAGGGCCTAGGAACATGGCAAAGAGAGACTTGGCTGCTGGTAGTCTTTTCTGGAGGGGAAGAAGGCTGGGAGGAAAGCCACAGAGGCTATGGTAGAAGGAAGTCCTACTGAAATCCATGCAAGGGAACGTTGGGTAGCAATGGCTTACTTATCAACATCATGTATGACAATCTAGGGTTTTGTTTCATGAGGGCCAGCAGCAGGATGTGAATGCTTAAGTAAGCAATCTGCGACATTAAGTAGCATTAATAGAGGTATATCATCTTAAACAAGGGAGATGACAATTCTTCTTTATTCCATGCTTCTCAGAGCACTCAAAGTTACGTCTTATTTTGGCATCATATATTTTGCATGCTATAGACTAACAAGAACACATTCAGAGGAGAACAATCAAGATGGCAAACTGTGGAGAAAAGGGAACACTCCTGCACTGCTGGTGGGAATGTGAATTGGTACAGCCACTATGGAGAACAGTATGGACGTTCCTTAAAAAACTACAAATAGAACTACCATATGACCCAGCAATCCCACTACTGGGCATATACCCTGAGAAAACCATAATTCAAAAAGAGTCATGTACCACAATGTTCATTGCAGCTCTATTTACAATAGCCCGGAGATGGAAACAACCTAAGTGCCCATCATCAGATGAATGGATAAAGAAGATGTGGCACATGTATACAATGGAATATTATTCAGCCATAAAAAGAAACGAAATTGAGCTATTTGTAATGAGGTGGATAGACCTAGAGACTGTCATACAGAGTGAAGTAAGTCAGAAGAGGAAGACAAATACCGTATGCTAACGTATATGTATGGAATTTAAGAAAAAAAATGTCATGAAGAACCTAGGGGTAAGACAGGAATAAAGACACAGACCTACTGGAGAACGGACTTGAGGATATGGGGAGGGGGAAGGGTGAGCTGTGACAAAGCGAGAGAGAGGCATGGACATATATACACTAACAAACGTAAGGTACATAGCTAGTGGGAAGCAGCCGCATAGCACAGGGAGATCAGCTCGGGTGTTTTGTGACCGCCTGGAGGGGTGGGATAGGGAGGGTGGGAGGGAGGGAGACCAGGAAGGAAGAGATATGGGAACATATGTATATGTATAGCTGACTCACTTTGTTATAAAGCAGAAACTAACACACCACTGTAAAGCAATTGTACCCCAATAAAGATGTTAAAAAAAAAAAAAAGATGGCAAACTGACCATGTGAGGAACAATGGGAAGAAGAGAGGGCATTTCGTTTATGGAGGAGGAATTAAGAGGGTGGAATAGAGAAGGGGAGGTATGATAGCTATTTTTAGAGAACTGAATGGCTGACAGGTGGAGGAAGGATAACATTTGTTCTCTCTGTTGCCAGTGACAGATTTAGGATCAATGGGCAGAAGTTACACATAGACACATTTTAATTCCATACCCCTCTAAGTGAAATACTTAAATATATTTTCCCACAGGTCACCTGGAAATGTGTTTGCATCTTAGAATTCCAGCCAATGAATGTATCTTTGTAAAGACTAGGGCTGTTAATTTATAAGTACCTACACTGATAAATGACAGGTAGGTGATGTCTATATGACTTATGTATATATATACATCTAAGGTTTTGTTTACTTACTCTTTAAAAAAATTAAGGTTAGCAATTGTACTACAGGTTGTAACCTGTAATAGCAAATATATGCTTCCTATTTTAAATTAACTCACTGTACACACCTTATTTATAAAAGAACTATGTGTATTTTAGGCATCTGTTTGCTGAAAGATGTTTAAGAGTTTTAAAGGAATTTGCAGAACCATGTGTAAGAGCTCAGAGAAATGGAAGACGATACACTAATAAAACCTTAAAGAAGAGATCAAGTAGCTGACAAGTGACAGACTAACAGTGAGGAAAGAGTGGGAATTAGAAGAAGAGCAAACAGTTCTACAACTGTCAGTTAGAAGGAGCAGAGGAGAATAATCCATCAGCTGTAATCAAGGTGGATGGGCGCAGCATAGAACATGTTAAAACTGTCTGCACGGCACCAACCTTAGACTGTGGTACCCTACCGTATAAACCATTAAAATGGTCATCCATGCGCCACAGGAGTAAGACTCAGAACCACAGCTGGCTCATCCAACACTTCTGGGTGAATTAGAAAAAGGACCCCTAGTGGGCACATGCAGCCCTGTAGGTGAATGAATCACTTGCAGTGAAACTTGGACGGGCTTTACCTTTCTTATGCCCCTTCTTCTGAGCATCTATGTGCAGGGAATAGCTGTCTCCAGACCTGGATGATCTTGACATGATCTATTCTTATGTTCTGAAACCCATTTATATCTCTGGACTCTTTTAGGATGGGGTCATAAGAATGAGGTTATTCATTGTGTTTGGAATTGAATGAGAGAGAGATACATCATACAACATACAACTGGTAATGAAGAATTTTTAGAGCTATCCAAATCTGAAATGTAAAGTTTTAAGAGAAAGTGCGTTCCCCATAATTAGAGGGGTTCAAGCAAAGGTTTGGTTACAAGAAGTAAGAAAACAGTTTGTTACTACAACCAAGATCTAAAGTTTGAATGTAACTAGGAGCAGAGTGGTAAGGCTGTGTCGGTGGTTTCGAAATGTTAAGGTATATAAGAACCTCCTGGAGGTTACAAGCATATATTGCCTCAAAGTTTCTGATTCAGTAGATGTTCTAATAGGCTCTCAGGTGAGGTTGATGTTGATGCTTCAGGGACCACACTTTGAGACTGGCCTAGACAGTCATTCAGAAATTTTAATGTGGTTTTGAATCACTTGGAGATCTTGTGAAAATGTAGTTTCTGATTCATCAGGTTTGGGGAGGGAAGGCTTGGGGTTCTGGGTTTTCTGGACAAGCTTCCAGGGGCTGGTCCAGGAGCCAGGCTTTGAGTATCAAGTGCACAGCACTAGTTCCATGGCAGCTGCTGAGTCATGTAACAAGTTATCTCGGCTGTAGAGACTAGAAGACTGTTGGGCAGGAAGCCAGGTGGCTCATTCATTCATTTCACAGAGATGAGTGCCTACTGAGTGTCAGCTGCTGGTAAAGGTGCTGGGGACATAGCAGTGAAGAAGCACAGACCTTGCGTTCATGGAGCTCCCATTCCAGAGAAGCCAAGTCATGTTTAACAGCTCACTCTCCAAGAAGTAAGTATAAGTATAAGAAGTATAAAATTTCTTGAATTTTTCAGAAAAGATGTTCATATATTTACATAGGCATACTCACTTTTACTTTTTCCCCCAAATTTCTAAACAAAATATACATCAAGATGAATCTTAATATCACTGTCATGTGGTGAAACAGACATGGTTAAAACATAGACATTGACTTTTAAATTGGGATGGTCCAAAAATGCGGATCAGGAGAGTGTTTGGAGGAAGTAGACAGTTTTGAAGGGAGCAAATGGGAATTTTTCCACTGCCCTCTTCCTTCCCTCCAGGAAGTCTGGGTGAATGGGAAGGAATCAATAGAGTGGCAGTTCAGGTGAAGCAGTGAAGCGTAGTGGACAAAAGAATGGGTTCAAATTCTGTCTCTATCACTTACAAATCATGTGATCTGGGTAAGTTACTTAATGACTCTGATCCCTACTCCTTACCTGAAAAAGAGGAATAAAGTCTACCTTGCAAGGTAGTTGAGGGAAAGAGTGAAATAACATACATATGCCTCACAGTGAACTCTCAGTGAATGGTGACAGGATAGAGGTAGACTAGAAAGTCACCATAGTTCAGTGGTATTTTTGAGAGACATGTAAGCAATGCAGAGGGCTAGATATAGCCCTTCTTCTTGGCCAGCTTTCTAGAAGGAGGCTCAGAATACGATAGAAGAATGTTGTTGGGATAAAAAGGAAAACATCAACCAGATAATAAAGAACTGAGTTAGACTGAGCTGAGGGAGACCTATGGCTACAACTAGGATGGATTCCTTTCTAGGATTAGGGTATTGGAATTTTACAATAGACACACAAGAACAGCTTTTGAATTTGTGGTGCTTTTAAATATACCCAAAATTACAATACCCAAAGCTGTGAAGTTGCAATAAAACTGCTATACCCATAAGTTTTTGGTGGAAAATGGGTCCTATCTTTTAGGGAAATAATTTGGCAGTGTGGATTAGACATTACGAAAAGGTTCATATGCTTTCACTTGGTTATTTTTCTTTTGGAAATTTATTCTAAAGAAATAATCCAAAAGAGGGAAAATAAGGAAGGTGATTATTTTTATTACCCGTATTTGAGAAGAAAAAATAGGAGGCAGCTGTAGTGATTTACAAAATTTTTTTTAAATTTTTACTGAAATATAATTACGTATAACATTGTATAAGTTTAAGGTGTACAACGTGTTGATTTGATATACATATATGGCAATATGATTACCACTGTAGCCTTAACTAACACATCCATCATGTTATATAATTATTATTTCTTTTTTGTGGTGAGAACATTTAAGATCTACTTTCTTAGCAACTTTCAATTATGTAATACAGTATTGTTAACTATAATCACACTGCTGCGATTAGATCCCTAGAACTCATCTTCTAACTGCAAGTTTGTACCTTTTGACCAACATCTCCCCAATTTCCCCCACCCCCTTCTCTTCTCTGTTTCTAGGAGTTTGGATTTTTTAGATTCCACAAATAAGTGGGATCATACAACATTTGCATTTATCTGTCTGACTTATCTCACTTAGTGTAATGCTCTCAAGGTCCATCCATGTTGTCAAAAATGGCAGGATTTCCTTCTTTCTCATGGCTGAATAATATTCTATTGTGTGTATATATAGATATATACCACTTTATATATCCATTCTTCTTCCACTCATCTGTTGATGAACACTTAGGTTGCTTCCATATCTTGGCGATTGTGAATAAAATGTTGCAATAAACACAGAATGCAGTTATCTTTTTGATATCTTATTTTCATTTCCTTTGGATAGATACTCAGAAGTGGATTGCTGGATTATATGGTAGTTCTATTTTTTGAGGACCCTTCATACTGTTTTCCAAAGTGCTGAACTAATTCACATTCCCACCAACAGTGCACAAGGGTTCCTCCTTATTTATTTATTTTTCTTAGTTTGATGTAATCCCACTTGTTTTTTGCTTTTGTTGCTTCTGCTTTTTGTGTCATGTCCAAAAAACCATTGCCAAGACTGATGTCAAGGAGGCTTTTCTCTGTTTTCTTCTAGGAATTATATGGTTTCACGTCTTATGTTTAAGTCTTTAATCCATTTTGAGTTAATTTTTGTGAGTGGCGTAAGACAGGGGTCCAATTTCATTTTTTCTGTATGTAGTTATCCAGTTTTCCCACCATTTTTTATTGTAGAGACTATCCTTTCCCCACTGAGTATTCTTGACTTCCTGTCAAGTGTTAGTTGACCATATATGTGAGGGGTTATTTCTGGGCTTTCTATTTTGTTCCATTGGTCTGTGTGTCTATTTTTATGCCAGTACCATACTGTTTTGATTATTATAGTTTTTTAGTATAGGCTGAAATCAGGAAGTGTGAGACTTCCAGCTTTGTTTTTCTTTCTCAGGATTGCTTTGGCTATTTGGAATCTTCTGTGGTTCCATACACATTTTAAGATTTTATTTTTTATTATGTGAAAAATGCCATTGGAATTTTGATAGAGATTGCATTGAATCTATAGGTGGCTTTGGGCAGTTCTTCCTTTTCTATAATAAATAGTCTTTGTTTGCAGCTGGATAGCTTTCACATTCTGCTTCTTTCCCACAGAAGGTTGGAGATCCAAAGGCCTTTTTTCAATTTGTGCTACTTCTGTCTTTCAGTTCAAGATGGTATTGCTTCTGCCAATATAATTCTCTTGAAAATTTTGTGGGTCTTTATGAATCTTATTAGAGTTTCCTTCCTTAGGCAAAACCCACAAAGGGTCTTTGAGGCAGACCCTTCTCTATCTTGGACTCTCAGTAAGACTGCTAAGGGCAATATCCTTAAGAGTCTAGAAGCTCTATTATTTAAGAGGTAAGGTCTACAAAGCATGACCTTAAGATCCTTAGACATTTTTAATATGGTTGATGATGTTTATGAGATACCACTTGGATCTTTCTGAAATCTTTAAAAGAATGTTTTTAAGTCACCTTCTCTGGATTCATTTTTACCCTGTGACTACAACTTCCTGAAAATATTTTTCCTGGGGCTCTTTTTTTACTTTAAGAACCCTTTGCTGGCTAAAAATATTCTCTCGGGCTATTTGTATATCCTCCAAATTCCACTTGAAAACTGAATAGTTGGTTTATCAGTTTATCTGTTTATATCTCTCTGCCCTCATTTTATTAAAGGCAGCTCAAAGAAGCCATGTGGCATCTTAAACACTCTGCCTAGAAGTTTTCTTAGCTGGAGCATAGAGTTCATTGAGTGTACTTTCTACTTTCCACATCGCTGCAGGTGATGGTTTTGCTAAACTTTCCACCACTGCATTACAATCATCTCCTTTCCTTCAGCTTCTTGTAACATTTTCCTCACATTCCTTTAAGTCCTCACTGACATACGTCTCAGGCCTTTCCAGCCCTTACACCTTGCCCAGTGTCAAAGTCAATGCCACACATTTTAGGTTTTTGTTAGAGCAGCCGCTCATTTCCAGGTACCAAAATTCATTTTTGTTACTATTGTTGTGTAGAAAACTGCCTCAAAAAACTTAGGGGCTTAAACCAACAGTTTTATTTTGCTCGTGATTTTGTGCATCAGAAATTTGAAAAGAGCTTAGCTGAGCAGTTCTCACTTGAGGTTATTCATGCAGTTGCAATAAGATGTCAGCTGGGGCTACAAACATCTGATGACTTAACTGTGCTGGATTTCCAAGACGGCTCACTCATACGGTTAAGAGTTGATGCTGGCTGTCAGCTGCAAGCTCAGCTGGGCTGTCGATCAGAGTGTCTACATGTGGGATCTCCAGCATGGCAGTCTCAGGATACTTGGCCTTCTTACATGTTGCCAGTTTCCCCTAGAGCTAACATCCCAAAAGAACCAGGCAAAAGACTTTTCTGAAGCAGTTTTGCAAGTTATGCAGCATTACTTCTACTGCATTCTATTGGCTACAAGGAGGTCATAAGTCATCCCAGATTAGAGGGGTGGAGACATAGAAACTACCTCTTAAAGAGAGGAGTGGCAAATAATTTGCAGATATGTTTGAAAACTGTCAGACAACATATTAAATTCTCTAGGATTAAGTACAAAAGACAGAATCTAGAATTGAATGTATACTGTCATTGGAGCAATACACAAGGAACGAGGATATGGAAAACATCAGAAAGAAATGCAAAAATTATTGTAACTGTTTTGTTATTATGGATGATTTTTCTTCATTTATTTTATAATAGGAAGGAAAGGTGGAAGGAAAGAAAACAACATATACCACATAGATCTAAGTGATTCCGTGTTTTTGCTTCTTAACCTCTGTTCCATTTTTCTTAGAGTTTACAATTAGTATAGCTATGAGAATCACTTTAAGCTGGGTCTGGGGATGAGATGGGGAGCATTGAGAAGATGACTGGTTGGACATGAGGCAGCCCTGGACTGAGCAGTGGTCTGCAGGCTTTTATATGATACTATCTAATTTAGGGCCATGCAGAAGCCCACAGGTGTTACCTTTTTCTTTTCTTTTTTCTTTTTTTGGCTGCACCACGTGGCTTGTGGGATTTTAGTTCCCTGACCAGGGATCGAACCCAGGCCCTTGGCAATGAGAGCACAGAGTTGTAACCACTGGACAACCAGGGAATTCTCAGTGTTAACTTTTTTTTTTTTTGCGGTACACAGGCCTCTCACTGTTGTGGCCTCTCCTGTTGTGGAGCACAGGCTCTGGACGCACAGGCTCAGTGTCCATGGCTCACGGCCCCAGCCGCTCCACGGCATGTGGATCTTCCCAGACTGGGGCACGAACCCATGTCCCCTGCATCGGCAGGCGGACTCTCAACCACTGTGCCACCAGGGAAGCCTGAGTGTTAACTTCTTAGTTGCAGGCTCAGTACCTCCCAAAGCGGGTTCATACATTCCATTACAATCAAATTCTGTTTCTTCTGTGAAAGAATTAAAAGGAGAAATAGATCAAGTGATGTCACTGAAAAATGGTATAAGCCTGTCCAAACAGAATGTGCTTACATTCAGTCACCCAAGAAATGTGGAGTCAAAAGCCACCCATGTGTTACAGCTGTATATACTCCACCACACCCATCTGCCCCCTCCCCGTCCCATCCCCACTGTGGCATCCAGAGAGCTTCCTTGATCTGCTTTTGCTCACACATTAGAACCTGGATCATGATACAAGTGGAAGAACTCTTACGGACTGAATTGTATACTCTCAAGATCCCTATGTGGAAGCACTAACCCCCAATGAGACTGTATTTGGAAACAAGGTCTTTAAAGAGGTAATTATGGTTAAATGAGGTCATCAGGGTGACCTAATCTGATAGGATTAATGTCCTTATCAGAAGAGGGGGAGATGCCAGAGATGTCTCTCTCTCTCTCTCTCTCTCTCAGCGCACACACAAAGGAAAGGCCATGTGAGGACACAGAAAAGAGACAGCAATCTGCAAGCCAGGAAGAGAGGCCTCAGGAGTAACTCAACCTGCCAACACCTTGCTCTTAGACTTCTAGCCTCCAGAACTGTGAGAAGCTAAATTTCTGTTGTTTAAGCCGCCCAGTCTGGGTACTTCATTATGGCGACCAGAGCAGACTAATACAAGGTCCATCAAGCTGGTTCCTGGTGTCATTTTGACATGTCCCCATTATTTATTGATCACTTCTTTACTTTCTGACACAATCGAATGCTTTCGCTGCCTGTAATAGACAGAACAATGCCCCCTCCCCCCACCAAAGATGTCCACATCTTAATCCTCCAAGTTTGTGAATAGGTTACCTTGACAGCAATCAGCCCAGCACATCTGCTGCCATATGAAATTTCCCTCAAGAGAACCAAGAAAAGAATTCTGAAAAACACACATTTGTAATGTTTCCTAATGAGAGAAATGTTGAAAATGAACCTAACTGAAATTTAAGAAAATGAGGAGCTGGCCTGAGGATGAGACAGTTCACTTCTTACCGTCTCTGCACAGCAGAGATAAGTGAAGATGGTGCAGAGCTGCCGTGGATGGACCCTAAGTGGGTAGTAAGGGGAAATGGAGGGCATATGCCATTGGAATGAGGCAAGTACTGGCTCAAAACTACCCTTTGAGGGAACGCATGTAACATATGAACCGATTCTGAACAACTCCAATGTGTCTACAGTGAGGCATGGAACCTGGAACTGAGGGGAAGCCAGAGATGCTTAAGACATGAACCTTGTCCTCAAGGAATTTACAACCTAGGGATAGATTCGCATCTACATGGGCAACCAAAGAGATTGCCTAGACTATACATGGCATGTTTCTGGTGCTGGCAAGGAAATCAGATAAGTAGTGTACTGACCCAAGTGAGGGGTGTGGGGAGATGGGTGTGGTGTGGTATAGACAGCTGTAACACGTGGGTGGCTTTTGACTCCACATTGCTTGGGTGACTGAATGTAAGCACATTCTGTTTGGACAGGTTTATACCATTTCTCAGTGGCATCACTTGATCTATTTCTCCTTTTAATTCTCTCACAGAGGAAACAGAGTTTGATGGTAATGGAATGTATGAACCTACTTTGGGAGGTATTGCTGGGTAGCTGGTAGCAGGGAGGCAAACAGAGGGGCCTGGGTCAGTGTCTCTTTACCAAGGAGTATGAAAATATTACAATGTTTTAACAACCGGAGCAGCTGAGTATGGATACACACCAGTCCTGCCTACACATACCTACACACAACACAGGTGCTCTCACCCCGACGCCATTTCCTCATAGGGTACAGATAGAAGACTGAGGCTCTGGGGCTTCCCTGGTGGTGCAGTGGTTAAGAATCCACCTGCCAATGCAGGGGACACGGGTTCGAGCCCTGGTCTGGGAAGATCCCACATCCCGCGGAGCAACTAAGCCCGTGCGCCACAACTGCTGAGCCTGCGCTCTAGAGCCTACGTGGCACAGCTGCTGAAGCCCGAATGCCTAGAGCCGGCGCTCCACAACAAGAGAAGCCACCGCAATGAGAGACCCACGCACCGCAACAAAGAGTAGCCCCTGCTCGATGCAACTAAAGAAAGCCCGTGTGTAGCTTTCTACACCTGTGCTGTGTGTAGGTATGTGTAGGCAGGGCGGGTGTGCATCCGTACTCAGCTGCTCAAACAAACCCCATTCAAGGTCTTCACAAACTCAACCCATACCCTCCTACTACAAATCAATGAAGTTGACTCAGTTTCCTGCTAACTCACAGCAGTCCCGGCTTTTTCAGTCAGCTGGTTCCACAGGTTAAAAGTGGCTCCTGGCAGAACCCACCATCTCTGGGAATCTGAGCGTCGCATATGGCCACTGGGAGATACTCGGTGTGGTCCTCAGACTCCCTGTGTTGTCCTCACGGTCTGGATCTTCTCACTGGGCTGAATATTTCCAGTTTGCACTCTGAAATGGGAGAGTGAACAAGAGTGGGTGGTACAAAGCCAGATGGAAGCTACTGGGCCAAAGGCCTCCGATTTCTCACTCAATTCAAAGCCTACTTGAAATCAAAGACCTTGGGATATTCAGGCAACATGATGGTCAGCTGCTTAGAAAAACTGGATTCTAAAGTAAACTAAACTTCCACACATGGGGAGTTACTACGGAAGAAAGTAAACTCTATTGCTGGTGACAGAGAAAGGCTCTGAAGCCCTTTTAGATCTTCCCAATAAGCCACATATTCCTTTCTGCTGAGACCAATAGAACTCTCAACACTGATCTTTTTAATTCTGGGTTTTGATACTGGGGTTCTTTCAAGAGAGCAGAAGGAATCAGATTTTCTTAAAGGAATATGTTCCTGACTTAAGATCAACGTTTTTACATCCACTCTAGTGAATCTCCTTCCACAATTAACACTCACTCCTGCTGGCAAAAAAAGTTGATAATCTTTTAACAAAAGCATCAATTAATCTTTTAATAAGGCATCAATAATTGGGGGAGCAGCTAAGGAATTTAAATCGAATCTGTTTGTAACCAAACCAGAGAAATATACCTTCAAATAACCGCTGAACTCTTGTCCTTACACCCTAAAGATGAAATTTTTTGAGTATCCCCTAACACCTGTTAAATTGTGAGAGTTAATTTTATATGTCAACTTGGCTGGGCCACAGTGTCTAGATATGGGATCAAACATTCTTCTGAATGTTTCTGTGACAGTGTTTTGGGGTGACATTAACATTTACACCAGTGGACCTTGAGCAAAGCAGATAGCTCTTTATATCGTGGGTGGCCCTCATCCGGTCAGTTGAAGGCCTGAATAGAACAGAAGACTCAACCTCCTCAAGCAAGAGAGAATTTAGCAGCAGATGGCCTTTAGACTTGAACTGCAGCATCTTCTCTTCTCCGGTCTCTCGTCTGTGGGCCCATTCTGCAGATTTTGCACTTTCCATCTCCATAGTCACATGAGTCAATTCCTTAGAATAAATCTCTTTCTATGTACATACACACCCCGTTGGTTTTTCTCTGGAGAACCCTGACTAATACAAACGTGTTTCCCTATTTCCCTAATTTGATTCCCTGCTCATATTCTCTTCTCAATCTTGACAGAACAGTGGACTCACCAAGGGAGTTTTAAAAAACACAAGTGCCTGCGTCCCCAACTGCAGAGTCTAATTTGATTTGTCTAGGCTGTGGCCTGGACATCAAGATTTTAAAAGCTTCCCAGAAGATTCTAAAGTGCAATGAGATGGTTGAGAAACACCATCTTCCAGTTCCTTGATCAAATAATCTAAGGAAGAGCTAGGCTGAAACTCTACAACTATCCTATTTCCTAATCCCCTGATTGGCTCCCTCTGCCGCAAATCTCACACTTATGGACTCCAGAGCAGGGTCACAGTGTCCCAGGAATGGATTTTTTTCTCTTTCTCTTTTTCTCTTTCTTGTGAGAGTGCTTGAGGTCACCAAGTATAAACCATGTTACTTTGTATTTACACAAATTCCAATCTTTAAGAAGAAAAACATGCTTTTCATTTCAAAGTTTTACATTAATTATTTGACCTGGCAAGTGGCTAGTTAATTGGCATCTATTTTATTCACAAATAGAATGGGATAAAACAGACAATTTCTTTGCATAGAATTTTTCCCAACAGCCCAAACTGTCCAGTGAAGGAATAAATTGTCTTCTGAGAATTTCTTCCCATAGCGGTTCTTAAGAAGTCATGGAACCATGTCCTCTGCTATATTTGCACATGAGCAAATGACACGCATACAGGGTTAGCCGTTAAAGTCTGGATTGTGGAAGTAAAAGACTGGAAACAACCTAAGTGTCTACTATGAAGGACTGGTTAAAAAATTATAGTACATCCTAAAATGACCTGCTATGCAGTCATAAAAGGGAATGAGGCAGCTCTTCATGCTCTGATAGGGAAGGATCCAGTTGTGTGCTGGAGGTCGCTTGGACCAATTCATGAGCGCAGATAATTAGCTTCTCTTCCTAACTCTGCAGTCAGCGACCTCACAAAGCTTGAAACTGACCATGGTGGCAGTTATGCCATGGACATCTGTAAATGCTACCAATCAAGGAACTCCCTACCCCACGAGACCTAGTTGTTAAACATTTACTAGCAAACCACTGAAAAGATCTCCAAAACCCATTGTCAAATAAATAAAGCAAAGTGTAACACAATATGCTTAGTATGCTAGCAACAGTGTGAAAATAGGGGAAATCGCATGTTTAAAAACCTCTTATTCCTCAATATTTAAATTCTATTGTATTACTGTATGACCCAGCAATTTTACTCCTAGGTATATACCCCAAAGAAATGAAAACATATGTCTGCGTGGAAACTTGTGCACAAATTACTATAGCAGCATTATTCATAATAACCAAATAGGTGAAAACAACCCAAATGTCATTCATCAACAAATAAATGGATAAATAAATTGTGGTATATACATACAACAGAATGTTATTCAGCCATAAAAAGGAAAGAAGTAGTGATACACGCTACAACTTGGATGAACCTTGAATACATTATAAGTGAAAGAAGCTAGACAGAAAAGGTCATATATTGCATGATTCCTTTTAGAGGAGAGATCCGGAACAGGCAAATCCATAGAGATGGAAAACAGATTAGTGGTTACGAATAGGGGGAGGGGGAAACAGGGAGTGAGAGCATAATGGTTAATTTTGCTTCTTGTTGTTTCTGGGGGGATGAAAAAGTTTTAGAGAGAGGTGATGGTTGCACATTGTAACTACACTAAATGCCACTGAATTGTACACTTTAAAATTGCTATATGTGAATTTTACCTCAAGTTAAAAAAAAAAAAAAAACTCTGGGAAACTATACATAGAAACTGCATTGTATAAACTAGTCGTCTCTGGGAAGGAGAACTGTATACCTGGGAGACAGGGCATCAGGGTGCCTTTTCATTGTATGCCTTTTAAAAAATAATTTTATTGAATTATATAGTTGATTTATAATGTTGTGTTAATTTCTGCTGTACAGCAAAGTGACTCAGTTATACACACATATACTCTTTTTAATGTTCTTTTCCATTATGGTTTTTCATAGGATATTGAATATAGTTCCCTGTGCTATACAGTAGGACCTCGTTTTTTTTTTTTTTTTTTTTTTTTGCTGTACTTGGGCCTCTCACTGTTGCGGCCTCTCCCGTTGCGGAGCACAAGCTCCGGACGCGCAGGCCCAGCGGCCATGGCTCACGGGCCCAGCCGCTCCGCAGCATGTGGGATCTTCCCGGACCGGGGCACGAACCCATGTCCCCTGCATCGGCAGGCGGACTCTCAACCACTGCACCACCAGGGAAGCCCCAGGACCTCGTTTTTTATGCATCTTATATAGAATAGTTTGCATCTACTAATCCCAAACCCCCATCCTTCCCTCCCCCACCCCCCTCCCCCTTGGCAACCACAAGTCTGTTCTTTATGTCTGGGAGTCTGTTTCGTAAATATGTGCACTTGTGTCGTGTATGCCTTTTTTGTACTTCAAAATTTTGAACCATGTGGACAAAAGGGGATACAAAGGTCTAACAGACGTATGTGTCCCCTCTACAAAGCCCAAGATAAACAGATAACGAGTTAGTGGCAGATAATATTTAAAGTCTATAAACACAGATTCTAGCTCAGTCCTCCAAATGCTAGCTTTCTAGAGGCTTCCATCGGTTGGGCTAAATTCGCCATATCCCATCAGGTGGGAACATCTTTTCAGAGGGCAACGGGGCATCTGGATTGACTCTGCCCTGTGAACGGAAGATACAGCAGAACACCTGGGAGACTTGGTGGTAGAGTGGGTGAGGCAGTTTGGGGGAATGGCCATATGTCCTTAGGTTAGGCATGTGACCTCTCTGAGACTTGATTTTCTCTCTGTAAAATGGGGATGATCAGACCTACCTCTCAGGGATGGTATGACAATGTTATAGAGTATTAAGGTAACATGAGGATGTTCCTGGTACTCTACAGGCACTCAGTGCTAATCTCCTTTCCCAGAAAGGGGCCAGTGCTGCAGGTCTCTTCTGCATGCTCAGGAGACCCTACCTGATGACTCAGCATGAAGGTTTGCTCTCCCTTCATTGTTCAACTAGTCCAGCTACAAGCTTGATCTTTCTCCAATATCTTTCTGAGCCCTCCATTTCTTCCATTTTTACAAATCAAGATTGCATCCTTGAAGTGGAGAATGAATAAAAAAGTTAAGAATTAGACTCCTAAGAGCAACTAGAGCTGTGATTTATTGAGTGCTTACCTTGGATCTTGTATTTTAAATGTATTGTTTCTAACTCTTACAACAGCCTTAGAAGCAATATATTTCGATCCTCATTTTAGAGAGCACAGAGAGTTTAAGTAACTTGCTCGCAATAACACAGCCCTAGTAAGAGAGCAGGGGTTGGAACCCAGGATTGCCTGACCTTCTACTCTATCACACTCCATCATGGGACCCAACTTGCAAATTTCCGAAGTCAAGGCTACTGCTCTGTGTGGCCTACAACAATCACAGAATCTAGATGAAAGTTGGAAGACTCCCCAAAGAGTATCAAGTCTAACCTCCCCTGACAAGGAACCCTCGCTTCAACATCCCTGATTCTTTGACGGGGAGCTCACCACCTCATGTGACAGCCCATTCCATTTTTAGGCAATTCTAATTACTAGGAAGACTCACAATGTGCTATTTGCCAGTCAGATGCACTTTCTATTTTCATTACAACTTCATACACCCTGAGGAGGCCATCATTAAGACATCCTCAGCTGAAATCCTGACTCCATTACCTCCTGGACTTACAATAGTCCCCCAACACCATTGCCAAATAAAGTCCCCCCAGAACATCAGCGATGCAGACAGTCATGAAAGGGATGTTGATTGCTGCTTCAGATGAGTCTGGGATAGGTGATTATCTCTTCCTGAGAAAAGGTTTTTCTGGATGGGATGTATTGTCACTCGGGACAGAGGTATAGCATATATTGCAAAAGTTTAAAAATAATCAACACAATTCCTCGGTTAATTAAAGCACTGCAAAAAGCAATGAAAGCTGATTTTTGTGCTTCTCCTTCTTCCTGGTTTTCAGCTTCTTTGGCAGTTTTCTGTTGAGTTGAAGGACAGTCAGCTCTAAACAATGAAAAATGAGCTACTGTCACTAGCTTCCTGCACCATGACATTACTGTAAGATCCAACCGCTAATAATGGCGATTAAAAACGGATAATAATTAAGAAGGGGGTAACAAAGGTCTTCTGAGTGTGGGAGCTGTGCTCATCTGATTCTCCACAGGGGAAACAAAATATGTTTATGTGATTGTGCAAACTGCGGGAAACTAAAAGATGCCAGGGTCAGAAGAGCAACGTGGCTCCTCTGGGATTCCAGGTGGCAAATAGGATGGAGAATCTTAACTTTAATGAGGACAACAAAAATCACATAATTAACACACACTGTTAACACCTCATTAGTCTCCCGGGGCTTAAGTTGTGTTAAAAATAATCAACACATTTTACTTAAATAGGGTGCTCCTACAGGTGATTGTGAAGGCTGCCTTGGCCGCAGCAGAATGGGGCCATGGCTCTGCATGTCCTTCAATTGCTTTAAAGCAGGGTTTATCTTCATACCAAGGAAAGGATTATTAAAAACATATTAGAGTGGAAATGAGTGTGTTATGAAGAGCTTCTCTGACTCTGAGCCTGACTCCAAAATCTTGCATAACCCTATTTCACAAGCCAGGTCCCTTAAGTCAGTGTTGTCTCATAAACTAATCTGCTGGGGGACATTGGTACTGGCTACAAGTCAAGCTGTAAAAACAGGCCAGTTTTGTTCAGGGCCTTCTCTTCCTTGAGACAGTCTAAGTATGAAAACTCCTAAGCATTAGACATTTGCCTCCACCGAATCTGGTTTGGCCCATGACTGCTCTGACCAATGGAATTTGGGGGCAGTGACATTACAGGATTCTGAGCCCAGGCATTACAGAGTGAAGTAAGTCAGAAAGAGAAAGACAAATACCGTATGCTAACACATATATATGGAATTTAAGAAAAAAGAAATGTCATGAAGAACCTAGGGGTAAGACAGGAATAAAGACACAGACCTACTAGAGAATGGACTTGAGGATATGGAGAGGGGGAAGGGTAAGCTGTGACAAAGCGAGAGAGTGGCATGGACATATATACCTGCCAAACGTAAGGTAGATAGCTAGTGGGAAGCAGCCGCATAGCACAGGGAGATCAGCTGGGTGCTTTGTGACCACCTAGAGGGGTGGGATAGGGAGGGTGGGAGGGAGGGAGACGCAAGAGGGAAGAGATATGGGGATATATGTATATGTATAACTGATTCACTTTGTTATAAAGCAGAAACGAACACACCATTGTAAAGCAATTATACTCCAATAAAGATGTTAAAAAAAAGAAGGCCTGAACCTTTTGCCATGCCTTGAGCTCCCAAGTAAGAAGTTGGAGTACCCCAATCGGAAAACAAGGCCACAGGGAGAGGCCTTAGAGGATGAGTCAACACATGAAGGGCAGTCACATGGAAGAACACCTGAGGCTCAGATACCCAGCCTTGCTGCCCACTGATGGCAGTACGAGAGAGAAGCCAAGCGAGGCCCGTAGAGGAACTGCCAGCAGCCAATTCCCAGCCAACCCACTATCAAAACCACCCATGAGACATGATAAAAGGGTTGCTGGGGTGCGTGCTGCAGGGCAATAGATAACCCAAAGGCCGCCTCTCTGCCCCTCCCCTTGACAGTGTCCCTGCTCACCCACTCTTGAGCACCTCTCTGTGCATTTCCAAGGTATCTTCTAACACATTTGGGAAAATCCTCTACGTGTGTTCACGTGTGCTCACGGAAGCAGTTCTCCCTCCGTTTCTTGGCAAAATAATCATAGTCACTGGAATTCTTGGAGACGAGACAGCAGACTTCGTCGTCAGCTAAGAGAGAAATACTAAGTTGCTCTTGGTCTTGTTTTCCCACTGTGTAAAAATCAGAGCACTAATATACCCGCGTGGGATTAAATAGCAAAACCCCGGGCTTAAGGGCTGGTGGTGGAGAGGGGTGAGAGTCATTGGTTAATTACGCGGCCCTGGACGTCTCCCTAAGTTTTAGAGTCAGTGATAGCTCTCCAAGGGGACTTTTCAAGTAATCCTCAACTTGAAAGCTCTTCTGTTCCTGTCAAAAGTCAGGGCAGATAGCAAACCTGCTCCTACCCCCTCAGTGAAGATTGGAGCTTGCTCCAAACAGGGAGTGGCAGGGAGGCAGAAAACAGCCATACAGCTCTGATAGACAGAAAGCAAAACAAAGAATTTTGTGAGCGTATTGAAGGAACATTTACACAGACCTGTGCAGTAGCCTCATCACTAGCAGAGCTAAAGTTTTAGAAGTATTTTTTTTTCTTTTTTACTTCCTCACGTCCCAACACGCTATTGTAGAGCCAGATGGCAAACAAAATAACATAAACACATAAACAGCAAAGCCAGAGAAAAGAATATCCCTCTAAACCGAATCTAACAGTTGTAGAAGTATTATTGACAAGACTCTGTCCTTTGATTCTTAGAAAACTTATATTGAATGAATAAATGGACGGATAGATGGATCGCCGGATGCCCATGATGGGCAGAGAGAGTGCAATGTGCCCACCAGCTCTTCTAGAGGGAAACGACCATATAACATTGTGAGACCCAGAGAAGGTCTGTGAATGGTGCAGAACCAGGAGGATGAGGAAGGAAGATCTGGGTGAAACATTTCCTTTAGTTGCACCTGGTTAAGGTTTACATCACTCCCCTCAGGTAAGGAGGGATATACAAGACTTTGTTGCTGTTCCTAGTCTGGGTCCTCTTTGTTCATGCTTAAGTTAACTATAAGTAGTTAATTCCATGGAATGAGCTTGGTCCTTCTCAGCTAATCTTCTTGCCGTCTTTGTAAAAATCTCAAATTAAAGAACCTCCTTAGTTTCTTAAAGAACTACAGATAAATATCTGAACTAGTGTTGCAGTCATTGTGGGCTGCCTACCTAATAAACATTCTCTTCCTTCTTAATAAGGAAAATTCAGTTTTGTTAGGGTAGCGGTATGTTAGGCTAAGAACAGTTACTCGGCCAGATTCCCATGAACCTAGGGATGCCCTGTGATACGTTTCTCGCCATGAGACATAAATTGAAGGCAACTGGGAAATCTGCCAGTGCTGTCACTGCCCCCCTTCTCCTGAACCAGATGCACCTCTGGAGGTATAAAAGCCAACTTGCAGCAATGAGGCTACAAGCATGAGGTCAGAAGTCTACGCACTGCTGATGAAGACAGAAAGGAAAGATGTGAATGCCCCGAGCCCAAAGGTAAGGTAAAGCCACCCTACCAGCTGTGAACTTTTTGTTCCATGTGACAAACATCTAAATGTTTAAGCAACTTTTTATCATATTTGCAGCCAAAAGCACTTTTGGCAGTTACTCTTGGGTTGATCTGATTCAAAATTACAGTCTGGGTTCTAGTGCCCAGAGTAGGTTAGGGAAGAAGCAGTCTTAATTGGACATTGCCTGAATGAAGGGCAATTCCTTACAGGGTATGGTACATTGTATTAGTTTGGGCTACATATAAAAGAAACTCCTGACTTGCACTAACTTATATAACAAATCACAGAGTAGAAAGTCCAGAGGTAAAAAAGACACAGATGAAGAACCATCACAGCCTTAGGAGTCCAGATTATTCCATCTCTCTGCCTGACTATCCTTGGGGAACCCCATGTGCTCGTTGAAGTAAATTAATCAGGAACTATCCTCGGTGACCCCCTGAACCCTGTTGGGTAGAGTTAGATACTTGGACAAAATGTATGCCTATTAGAAAGGAAAAGCAGGGATTGATAATCATAGCAAACCAAAAGTGTCCACGACACACATGCTGGATAAATGCTTTGCAAAATGCGGAAAGTCCCAAAGTACGAAATGATGATGATTCTACCAGCCTAGTGCCAGCATTAGTTTGAATACATTCTTCTGCTGCCACTTGAAAAAAAAGAGGGCTTGTTTTCTTGTCCATTCAGCTAACATTTACGGCTTCCAACTGAATGGTCTGATTCATTCATCCCATTTGACTGGTCTCATAACAGGAAGTAATTAAAATATCCCAAGGGATCAAACAGCCCGCTTGTAAAATTGGAATCTTTGAAAAAAAAACAAACAGTTCCTTCCTTCTCTTCCTCCCAACTAAGCCACCTTCACTGGTAGTATCGAATAAACCCAAACCCTGTTTAAATGAAAAGAAAGAGATTCCAAAGTCTGTTTAATAACAAGACATAGTCATGGATGCTTATTAGAAATGGTCTTTTTTTCAGTGTGGAGCTAAGGTTCTTAAGAATTTTAACAACTGGCACCTCACTGGGAATAGATGTGAAAGCTGAGTGAAGGATCACATGATGTGTAGGCAGCTTCACAGGAGTTCATTTCTCCTCAGAACACCAACCTGCTTGTGCGTAATCCACCGTGGTACTCAGTGTGGCATCCGTCGGGGAGAACAATTCCTAGTTCCGGGAGCCACCTGCCAGACGTGCAGAATTTTGACAGAGTGGCATCTGTGTTTTCCTTTGGGGAACTACGTCTTTCTCGTTCTCCCCATGTGGTTCTGGTGGTGCTGACCCAGCTCCTGGTAGGGGTGGGCCTATCACACAGTAGTGTATTCCATCCTTATCCAGGCAGCAGCTGGTTATTCTGCTAATGTTTACAAATGTCTTTGCTTTTCAAATTTATTGAAGTACAATTTACAAGCAATAAACATGCATGATCTTTGACAAACATAAACCCTTATGTAAGCATCCCATATCAATATATAGAACATCTCGATCACCCCACGTCCATCATCCCAGAAAGATCTCTTACGTCTCTTTGTAGCTAATTCTGACACACATCCATACCCAGTGCCCCTTAACGCCCATCCTAGGAAGCCATTGTTCTGATTTCTATGACAATAGATTAGTTAACCTGTTCTAGAACTTCATTTCAATAGAATCATACAATATGTACTATTTTGTGTCTGGCTTCTTTCACTCCAGGTATTATTGTTGACATCAATCCATGTTGTTATGTGTACTAGCAGTTTATTCCTTCTTCTTTCTGAATAGCATCCGATTATGGAAATATAACACAGATGATCTATGCACCTGCTTATGGACATTTGTGACGTTTCCAGTGGAACAATTATGAATAAAGTTCTTATGCATAGTCTTGTATAAGTCTTTGTGTGGACATACATTCTCATTTCTCTCTTTTTTTTTTTTTTTTGCGGTACGCGGGCCTCTCACTGCTGTGGCCTTTCCCGTTGCGGGGCACAGGCTCCGGACGCGCAGGCTCAGCGGCCATGGCTCACGGGACCAGCCGCTCCGTGGCATGTGGGATCTTCCCGGACCGGGGCACGAACCCGAGTCCCCTGCATCGGCAGGTGGACTCTCAACCACTGCGCCACCAGGGAAGCCCCTCATTTCTCTTGAGTAAATATCTAGGAAAGAAATGATTGGATCACATGTTAAGTGAATGTTTCACCCTATAAGAAACTTCTGAAGTCTCTTCCGAAGTACTTCACCATTTTACACTCTCACCAATAACGTAGGAGAATTCTAGCTACTCTACATCCTCGTCAACATTTACATCAGTCTTTTTCTTTATAGCCAAGCATATTGAGGTACAGTGACATTCGATTGTGGTTTTGTTTTGCATTTTCCTGATGACCGATGTAGATGCTTATTGGTCATTTGTACTGAAGCACTGGTGAAATTCTTTGATCCCATTTTAAAAACAGGGTTAGCTTTCTTCTTAGTTTTTCATTGTAAGCATTCTCTAAATATTCTGGATACAAGTCCTTTGACAGATATGTGTATTATAATATTTTCTCCTGGTCTGTGGTTTGCCTTTTCAGTTTTGTAAAGGTGTCATTTGAACAGCAAAAATTGTTAATTGTGATGAAATGCTATTTGTCCATGTTTTAAATGATTTATGCTTTTTTGTTCTACTAAGCAAACTTTACCTACTTGAAGGTCACAAAGATTTATCTCCTATACTTTATTAACAGAGTTTTCTAATAGGTCTTGAAGTCAGGTAGTATAAGTCCTCTAACTTTTTTCCCCAAAATTATTTTAGGTATTCTAGATCCTCTGCTTTCCCGCACACATTGTAGAATCACCTCTTCAATTTCTACTTTCAGAAAGTCTGCTGGGCTTATGACTAGAATTGCACTGAATCTGAGATAACTGACATCCTAACAATACTGTATTTTATAACCCATGAATATGAAGTACTTGTATATTTAGATCTACTTTAATATCTCTCAGAAATATTTTGTATTTTTGTACATTTTAAGGGTTGAGGTATTAAAATCTTTTCTAAATTTATTACTGAATATTTTATTCCCAATGCTATTATAAATGGTATTTATTTCATTTTCAATTGTTTATTGCCAGTATATAAAAATTCAATTAATTTTCTTTACTGACTTTGTATTATGTGACCTTGTTAAATTCTTTTACTATTTACTTTTTTTAAATTGTCCTTGGGATTTTCTATGTAGACAATCACAATGTTTGTATAATGTTTACTTTCTTTCTCCTCAATATCCATGCATTTTTTCTTGTCTTACTGCACTGGCAACGACTTCCAGTACATTACTGAATGGAGGTAGGAAGAGCAGGTATCCTTGCCTTGTTCCCAAACTTAAGTGGAAAGCAGTCAGTATGTCTCCATTATGTACGCTGTTACCTGTAGGTTTTTCATAGCTGTCTTTAGTGAAATTGAGGAGGTTCCCCTCTATTCCTCAGTTGATAAGAGTTCTTATCATGAATGGGGGTTGGATTTTGTCAAATACTTTTTCTTCCATTATCAAGATAATCATGTGATTCTTCTCCTTTATTCTGTTAATGTGGTGAATTACATAAGCAAATTTTCAAGTGTTAAACCAATCTTGCATTTCTGAGCTAAATTCTACTCAGTCATGATATATTTTCCATATTATATATTTTCTGGATTTGTTTTGCTAATATTTTGCTGTGGAATTTTTCTCTATGTTCATGAAGAACATTGGTCTGTTAGGATTTTGGTTTCTGGTTTACGCTAGTCTCATAAAACGAATTGAGAAGAATTTTCTCTATTTTCTGAAAGAGATTGTGTAAGTGTGGTATTACTTCTTTCTTAAATATTTGATATCCGTTTGGTAGAATTCACCAGTGAACCCATGTGGGCCTATACTTTTCTTTGTGGAAAGGATTTTTACATTACAAAATAAATTTTTAAAAAATGTATAGGGCCATTTAAACTATTTTTCTTGTGTCAATTTTGGTAAGAAGTGTTTTTCAAGAATTTTTCTAGTTTATCTCAGTTATTGAATTTATAAACATAAATTTGTTCAGAATATTTACTTACCCTGTTGATAGCTATAGGATATGAAGTGATATGCCCTCTTTCATTTCTTATATTGGTAATTAGGATTTCTCTCTCTCTTTTTTTAGTTAGTCTTACTAGAACTTCATCAATTTCATTAATCTTTCCAAAGTATCTTCTTTTGGCTTTTTAAACTTTCTGTAAAGTTTATCTTGCAATTTCATTGATTTCTGTTCTTTATTATTTCTTTCCGTCTTCTTACATTGCTGTGATTTTTCTAGCTTCTTAACATTTAAACCTTTCTATTTTTCTGATATAGTTATATATTTTCCTCTAATAAGTGCTTTGGCTGCATTCCACAAATGTTGATCTGTTGTTTTCATTACGATTCACTTGGAAATATGTTCTAATTTCCCTTATGGTTTCTTCTTTGACTCATGGATTATTTAGTGTGCCTTATTTAATTTCCATATATTTGGGGATTTTCTAGATATCTCATCGCTATTGATTTGTATTTTTCCTTCATTATAATCAGATAACATAGTCTATAAAGCTTTAACCTTTTTAAATATAATGAAACCAGGATAGACTAGGATATGATCTATCTTGGTGAATATTTCATGTAAACTTGAAAAGAACATTTATTCTGCAATCGTTGGGAAAATATAACTTTAGTCATGTTGGTTGATGGTGTTGTTCAGATAATCTATATGCCAACTGCTTTGTCTATTTCTTCTATCAATTAATAAGAGAGTATGTTAAAAAATGTCCAACTATGATTATGTACTTATTTTTCTCTTTAGTCAAGTTTTTGTTAATGTATTTTAATGCCTTGTTATTGGGTATATAAACATTTAGCATTATTGTCTTCCTAATAAATGTGCCTTTTATCATCATGAAATGTCCAGTTGCTGAGGTTATCTACAGCCATCGTCTTTGTCTTGCCATCTACTTTGTCTGATATTAATATAATCATGCTCATCTTATGCTTACTGTTTGCATGGTAAATCTTTTTTCATCCTTTTACTGCCAATTTATCTGTATCTTGATATTTGATGTATATCTCTTACAGGCAGTAAATAACACTATTGAGCCATCATTTAAAAAACAAGAAATATCACATAGAAATGTGAATCTCTGGCCTCTCTTGAGATCTGGCAATAATAGGTAGCATTCCCATAGGCAATGTCTGGTTGGGCAGCTGCTGCCTCCCTATAGATTCAGAATGTTCTCTCCAGTCCCCACTCTTCTCTAGTGTTTCCCAGACACTGGGGCTGAGTTGCCATGTTTTAATGGGCTGTTGCTGTCTTTCTCATAGAAAAGAAATATTTTTTCAGGCAAATATCTCCACTAGAATATGAACACAAAATGTAGATAGGAAGGTTGTATGTTTAAAGACAAAAAGGAGACAACACGTACCTGGCCCACTTTATTCATGATGCAGCCTGTCTGGCTACCACAAGTGCTGGAGTTTTCAATTCCTGTTGTAGTAAATACTCAAGTCCTCTTTGAGATGATATAACTTCGAGCATTAGAATTCAAAAAAGAGAGGATGGTTTCAGCCTAGACATAGGCATTTTCTTTTACAAATGGCTATTCTCTCCTAGTAATGCATTTTAAAAACAATGTCAAGTCTATACTAATGTGTATATAATAAACATATGCTCACAAATAAGCAGATAACTTTATTCTGATCAATAATACCCAACCAGAACAATGCTCTGATTATTAAAACACGTCTCCATAAGTAAAATAAAGTAGTTGAGCCAATAGTTAGATCCCAGCTCTTCTGCATTGTCTTTGAGGGAAATTGGCCAACGAGAGATAAACTCCTGCTTCTGATGTCAAAGTTTTGTGGAGAAAGACCAGTGTGAAAAGCTTCTGATGCTGAGATGGACAAAAGCTGGAGAAACATTCAAAAAGTTCCATGCTTTGGTCCCCAGATGGGGCTGCCAACAGCTCCTATTACATCACCACCGTAAGGAGGATGTCCTAAGACCCAACCCTACTCCTTCTGTTCTCTCCGAGAAGGGCAAGATGGATCCTGCACAGCTGGGCCTGGGCCCAGAAGAACCGTCAGGAGGTTGACTGCTTTATAAGATTGCTCCAAAATTCCGTGAAATGAAAGTCAAAGTATACTATTAGGGCCCTAACACAGGACCATCTAATCTTCCAGATGCTGCTGCCCCCCTGGATTTATCTCTGGGTGGCCTTGGTGGGTGATGGTGGTTTGGAGGCTGTGATGGGAGTTGCTACCCACTCCATTTGAGACCGTCACTTAAGAAGGGCCAGAACCCTACTGGATTCATTTTCTAAGTGAGACACGTGGCTGCTTCTCTATTTTCCTCCCTGGGCTTCAAATCTGAGGCTTTTTGAATTCTGTCAGCATTTAGACTTCCCAATTCCTTTTCTAAAGTAGAGACTGAGTCAGAGGACCTCTCCTGTACAGTTTCTTCCAGCATCAATTTTCTATAATCCTAGGAGTAAAGAATGTTATATCACTTCTGCCCCTAGATTCTATTCTCTACATGTTGCAAGTTTGTGTATTTTGTACAAGCTCCCTGGGGGTTTTCTGTCCATCTTCTTTCGTTAGTCTGGTTGTTCTGAAGGTGTGGAGAAAAGGAACAGCGCCAGGCTGGCCATTTGAGTGCAGAGAGTTTTTCTTCTTTCCTGAATATATTCACCAGAACCTGGTGAGGTTTCAGGGTGTGTGTCTGAAGAGGTCAGCAGGGCAAAGGTGAAGAGATGGTCTATGAAGCCTCAGAACTGGTGAGGTAGAACGTCACCAATCTGAAGGTTCAGTGAACTGGGCTCAAGTTCTTCCTCTGCACCTAATAGGTGTGACACTGGACAAGTCAATTAAGCACCGTGGGTCTCTGTGTCGTTATTTGTAAAATATGGGAGTGACACTGGGGAGGATCTATGGTCCTTCATATATATGTCTCTTCAAATGGATTATAAGCCACCTGAACTAAGGCTATGATTTCTACATCTTCACAGTCACGATGCCCAGTGCAGAATCCGGCACATAATTGTATCAGTTGGCATGAATTTGGCTGCTAGTAACGGAAACCCACTAATAGTGGAACACATTGAGGTTATATTCTCCTATTACGAGAAAACTACAACTGTACTGGTGTTGGTTAAGGTGCTCAGTGAGACACTTTCCCTCCCTTTAGCTTTTAATTTTTTAATTTATTTTTTCAGTGAAGTTTTTGAGGACCTAGGTTCTCTCCTTCTTTTCCCCTCCATCCTGTGCGTGTTGGCTTTTGTTCTCATTCTCACTGACTATAGTCCCAAGGGAGCTGCCACATTGCTAGGCATCAAAAACATGTTCAAGACAAGAGGAAGGAGAAAGAGGCAGCACCAACCATTTCTGTCTCTTTTATAATGAAAGTAAGAGCCTTCCCCAGAGCCACATCAGGTTATGTCTCATTGGCTATATCTGGGTGACATGACCACAGCTAGCTGAAAGGGAAAGCTAGTGCCTGGTTTTCCAGCTTCTATAGTGGGAGGCAGCAAGAAGAGGGGTCAATATGGCCATTGGGTCAACAAATATTTTAAAATAAATACGACTAGAAAGTAAGCTGACAAAATGCTTCTCTTTTCCCAAGTGGAATGTACCATGCAATTATTTTGAGGAAAGAAGGGCTTCATTGGGTATGCTTTTAAATTATTCATACTGCTATTTTTTTTTTTATGTGGCAAAACAGGAATGACCTATGTGTTCCCTCACAGGTATGGGCAGGAAGTGGAACTAGAGGCAGGGTCAGAGTTCATGAAGGACTTAGCTTGGAGGGATTTCACTTTGATATTTTCCTGAGAGAATACTTTGCACACACTCACCTTCTGATCAGAAAGGCATTGCTTTCGTGTGCTACAATTGGTCTTCTCCTCACATGGCCAGCCAAGTGTAACTAGTTGAGAAGTTCCTGGTTCTGACTGGTTTCCATTACCTTGTGATTCACGCACATTTGAACAGAAGGGTGACACATTCACGGTGAAAAGGAAATTTCCCAGAATGTGGCATGGACACAGAATGCAATCTCTCTTCTTCACTGAAAAGCAGTGTTATTAATGCAACGAAAAGGTGCATGAAAATCATTTACAAGTGCCCAGCATGCAAGAGGCACTGAATACATGTGAGATGGTATGATTTTATGACTGTTAATAAGAATGATGTTTCTTTTCTCCCTGCCCACCTTGCCAATAGCATCTCCTTTTTTCCATATTACCCTGACGTGTTTGGACAAAATGACAGGATCCAAGATTGAACCACACAGGTCACTGGTCCCACTCGTACTCTCTGGGGGGCTTCTGAGAGAACCTCAGGCAGGCAAGACACGCTTGAAGTTTTCTCAGGTATGTCTGAATTACTCTGGTTGGATAAACTGTCATCACACAGAACCTGGCCTTCTAGGGATGCAACCTGCCACCGTAATTGTTGCTTTCAAAGCTTTCTCCTCATGGTAACCACTTTATTTCCTGGTAGAATTTAATCCGATCAGTTTTTTGAACACAATGAAAAGGAAGTTATATACAATTGATATCCCTGCATAAAAGAACTACCAAGTTCTCTAGCAGAGATCTCTTCTATACAGATAGAAGTGCTTTTGAATGCATCTCCTAATAATGGCTGATTTACAACGTTTGCTTGATTTTCTGTTGTATTACACATTAACACTGGGGAAAGAACAGAGGTCAGTGTAGGTGTCTTGTTTGCAAGGCGGTCACTGATGTTACAGAGATAACTGTGAGGTGTAGACTCATTTGTTGTTTCTAACTTTTCTTTCATCTCCCCTTTGGACTGGAAGGTAATAAAGTGTAATGATTAAGGGGTCAGGATTAGGAATCGGAGAATCTTGAGTTTAAATTTTGAGTTTGCCATTTTATAGCTCTGAAACTTTGGACCTATTACTTCTTTTTTTTTCTTAGTTGAAATATAACTGACCTATTATTCAGAAAGCATAATTATTCTTTCTGAACCTCCTTTCCTTATCTACAAAGTGGGCAAATTAACACCCATCCCACAAAATTATTGCAAGCATTAAATAAAGTGTTCACTTCCAAGTGCAGAAAATGCAACCCAAACAACTTAAGCAAAAAGAGAATATATTTGACTCACATAAAGAAAACAGAGTTTCAGGTACAGCTGGATCCAGGGGCTCAAACACTGCAATTAGGTCCAAATTTCTACTTTTATTGCACTTCCCTCCATTGGCCCTATCCTCAGACAGATTCTCCCTTAGGGGCTGAAATAACTCCACTCTTTCTCCTCCAGTTTCAAGTCCACTGGGAAAGAGAAGATACCTCTCTTACAACAGTCCCAGCAAAAATGTCATTGAATCTCACTGGCTCTGAATGGATTATCCCAGAACCAAGGCAATGTTATGACTGGTCAGGAGCCCACCTCTGGAGCAAGGGGTTAATCAACACCACTTGCATGGACTGAAAACGCAGTGGTTTCCAAGGAGGAAACTGGCGTGCAGTTGCCAAAGGAAAGGGCCATGAATGTTGGTGGGGTCGGGTGGGAGAAAAAGCAAATTTCCCCTAGAATGCCATAAAAAGGAAAGTGAATATGGACTTTAATATCAATCCTAGAATACCATAATGGAGGAAATCTTTCTTGACCCTTAAAAGAAATAAAATTAGGTTAAGTGAAGAAAGTGCCACCGGATACAGTAGTTACAAACTGATATAATTATTACTTCAAGAACTGAATGAAATACAGATTATATTCTTAGTCGAGTGAAAGAGTCACAAAGAGAAACCAGATGTTTCAGGGTGGGGCAGAGTGGCGGGCAGCATCTGGAACCTGGAAAAGTCATTAGTCAAAGGCACCTATGCCCATCAACAGAACGCAGAGAGGCGTGGATTGAGCTGATGGTGCCCGAGTTCCCAGTGAACCAGAAGGACTGATGTCGGGGACAGAGGGCTGGAGGCTCTGAGTTCTCAGAAGTCTCCACCTTATCTTGCGAAATGTCTGCCCCGGGACAAAGATCTTTAGTTTTTCTTCCTGCCAAGTAGAGGTTCCCAAACATGGTTGTACCCCAGAATAACCAGCTTTTAAAAAGATGATTCCAGAAAGTCCTTGCTGGTAATCGATTCACTCAGCCTGCGATGGTGCCTGGAAGTCTAGATTTTGAACACGCTGTCCTACGGCCAGGACTAATGTTTGGGTCTTTAGGGACCCTGTCCATCCCTCCCCAGAGTATGAACCCCAAAGGGCAGGGACCCTCCCAGCTTTGGGTACCAGCACACAATGGAGCGAGCACCCACTAAGCATTTATTGAAGGCAGGTTGGCAGGCAGACAAGCAGACAGGCAGGCTGCCTTTTCCCATGTGGACTTTTCTGGGGGAAAAAGCTCCTTTTGGAAAGAGCTGCTGTGATTGAGAAAAGATCATGGCCGCAAAGGAAGAAAGACTCATGGGTGCCTCAGACCACACTCTTTTAAAAGACTCTTCCATAACTTTAATAAGGAAGCGAGAACAGGATGAGCGTGATAACGTTTGGGGCATCGGGTTAGCCTCGCCTCCCCATTTTACAGATGATGAAACAGAGGCACAGGGAGTTGGTCCAGGAGCACATCCTTAGGAAGTGACACAGCTGACACTCTGCAGCCTGAGTCCCCGCCTGCGTCTCACCTCTCACAGGTGTGGCCGCACAGTTCTGGAGGAAACATCACGCATATTTGTGGGCGTTTCCATCTTAGCTGCATCCAGCAAAAATAAATCAATAGCTGAGGAAATCAGGGGAGAGCAAAGGGCCTCTCAAGAAAGAGACCATTGTACACGTCTCCAAACAGGCTATTTTCGGTCTACTTTTTATTCCGCTGCTACACCCTGAAGGTCACTTGCTACGTCTGCACAAACCAGTGAAGTCACGAAACGGAATACTTGGCTAGGGAACGCGGGGCTGGGGGGAGGTGACAGCGCTGGAGGAGGTGAGGCAATTCCACAACAAGGACTGCCTAGCCGCCTTCCCTCCCTAAACCGGCCCAATGACTTTCTTTCCTCGCGGTGACCACTCCCCCCGAGGCTGCCCTGCGCGGCCACAAACAGCCCAGGAGCCCGCTCCGAGTTCCTGCGACCGGCTGGCGGCTGGCGGGGTACTGCTCCCCAGGTCTCAGGAGGGAAAGCTCTCTTGGAAGAGCTGGAAAGGTGAGTGCGAAGTCGAGGTTCATTTCGTTCTTCTCGGAGTGTGCTTACTGAGTTTGAAACTGGGGCGGGGCATCCAGCCTGTCCCAGGAGAAGGATATGATCGTTTTCGTGGGACAGAAACACGCTTCTACTTCTTTTTATTTTTTAACATCTTTATTGGAGTATAATTGCTTTACAATGGTGTGTTAGTTTCTGCTTTATAACAAAGTGCATCAGTTATACATATACATATGTTCCCATATCTCCTCCCTCTTGCGTCTCCCTCCCACTCTCCCTATCCCACCCCTCCAGGTGGTCACAAAGCACCGAGCTGATCTCCCTGTGCTAGGTGGCTGCTTCCCACTGGCTATCTAAACACGCTTCTTGACAGAGCCCAGCCGCTGTAAAGCAGAGGAGTGGGGAGGCGGGGAGAGGGGTGAGGAGGGCAACCGGGGAGGAGAAACTGACTATTCTCGGATCTGCTAATGCCAGGCCAAGAGGACCTCAGCGTCCTCCGGGTTAGAGAAAAAAGAAATCTGGAGTGAGGAAGGCGGATGTTTCTGGATGTTGCCTGCATGGGTGGTGAGGAAAAGCCACCTGCTTAGGGGAGGCACAAAGGGAGGGCCTGGCTGCCTCAGGCGCACAGCTGGGACCCCTTCTCGGAGGGCGCCCAGGCATTAGAACACACCGCAGCCTTCGCGGGGGCTGCAGTCTTCCCAGACCCAGACCCAGGAAGGAGGCACCGGCCCGGAGGCTTGCTTTGTCCCCTGTCTCTGATAACTATGTTCTCCCTTCTGGACCAAGTGGGCCCTCCAAAAACCACTCGGTCGTCCACAGCTCAAACTGAGTGAGAGACTGAGCCAGTAGGGTGAGCCTTATGCAGGTGGGCCTTGAGGGCTAGAGTGAAAAGCTTAATAAGACCCAAGGAGTCAGGGGTTACCTGGGATTTAAGAAGAATTTTCTTTTTAAGAGAAAAACATCTCCTTCAAGTGTTCATTATGACCCAAGCATTCTTGGAAAAGAAAGCTTTGTGGACACACCCAAAACAATCTGTCTTTGCTGTATGTTTTTAAGGAAGTACCTTCCGATCGGCAGAGCCCACCTGAGGGCCACGACCGGTTCAGAAGGAGAGGGGTGGTGGGTGATGACGGAGACCTTGAAGCCAAGGTCTGGCCTCAGGGATGCTCCTCCACTCCCACCCCCACTCTCTGGGGCTTCAGCGTAGTAACCAGGCCACAGAGGGGGTTCCCTTGATGTCACTTTCTGGACTTCTCCTCCTACTTGTCCCTCCTTCTTGGCGCCTTTCCTGGCCACCTCCTCCTCCCAGGGCTGCAATAGCATCTTTCAGCTGATGGTCCTGAAATCCCTATCTGCAGTTTCTCTCTGATAGCTAAGAGCTGCCATTTACTGGGAATTTTCTATGTAGCAGGCTCTGGGCTAAGTGCCTTGATGAGAGCTGTTCAGTGTGGTGCCGAAACCTTGGGCTTGGAGCAGACCACACCTTTCAAATCCTGCCTCAGCTATTATTGTATGTGTAACCACAGGCAGGACACCTGCCTTTCTGTGCCTCAGTTTCCTGCACTTTAGAATGGGCATAACAATGGGCAAAAACCCCAGAGGGTTTTTGTGAGACTTAAATGAATTAACACATGCCAAGTGCTTTTAACAGTGCCTTCAAGTGTGTTCAGTAAATGCTGGCAATTCTAATTGTGTCTTAAGCCTCACAGCAAGACTCCAAGGTAAGTATTATTATCTCTATTTGCGGATAAGAAAACTGAGGCTCAGAGAGGAGGGGGGAGCCCAACTAGAGTTTGCAGTCCAGCATTTTCTCTGCTACTCTGTAACCAAAATAACAATTATGCTAACTCTTAAAGAGTAAGTGAAGTGGCAGAGTCAGGCTTCAGGTCCAGTGAGTTCCGGAATCCATTCTTTTAATCACCACACTGGACTGCATTCCTGTAATGGTTACGGAAAGAATAAACACTCAACCCCAGAATTTAATTTTAAAATGGCACCTGCTTGGGGGTCGGAGAAGCCCTCTGAAAGTGCAGTTGACCCTCAGACCAGCTCTTTGGAGGCAGCATTGATCCCTGTGGGCAGACTGAAAAATGTGAAAATAGCCTGGCATCTCATATCTCGTTTACACCTCCTGGTGGCCCTTGGTGGTCTTACCAGCCTTGTTTTACAGCTAAGAGAGAGTCAGTAACTTCCCCCATGATATTGTGGTTATGCAATATGGTATATGTGTCTCACCATAACATTCCTGGTTGGGTCCCCGAACCTCTGATGGAGCTTTAAACAAAACAAAGCAACTCACGCCCACTGAATCAGAATCCCTTAGGGTGGTGCCTGGGCGTCTGAACTTTAAGAACCAGAATCTGACGTGCAGCCGACACTGAGAACCCCTCCCCGTTACACTGCCTCTTACAAAGGCCAGAAGCCCCATTTATAACCATCTGCTGAACATCCCACCTGGGATCTCGCATCTCAGCAGGCTCGGGTTGAACTTGCCCTCTCTCCCTTCTTCTCGGGGCCTGGTACCACCATCCATCACCCAGTCTCCCCTGCTGGGAACTCAGTCATCCTCAACTCCTCTTCCCCACTGCCAGTGGTACCCAAAATGTCTCCTGTATCCATGCTGCCTCCACCTTGGTAATAGCCTTCACCACTTCTGGTCTGGATTGCTGCTGCTGCCTCCTAACTCATCACCCTCTGACTACCTCTATTTCTCCGCTGTGTCTCCATTTCTTCTTGTCCTTCTCCCCTGTCCTCTCTATTCCCCAAATCCAGCCCACATCCTTTCTCCTGCCAGACTTAAGGAACTAAAAACTATCTCAACACTCACTTTTCTGCTTAAAAACTTCCACCAGCACTAGCCTCCTGGCTAATAACCACACACCTTAGTACAGAAAAGCCAGCCCTTCCATCCCTGACTCAGCGTTCCCTCTTCAGCCTCGACTCCTCTCTGGTGGCACAGGCCATGTTCCAGCCACACTGAATTACCCCATCCCCAAAACGAACTGTGTCCCTTCACAGCCTGTGAACACATCATGTTGTGCCTCCTGCCTGAAATGGACTTCTGACCTGGCTTGGCTGAAAAACTCCTCCTTGTCTTGTGAGACCCTTAAAAGTCACCTCCTCTGGGAAGCCCTCCTGGAGTCTCCCAGGGAGATGGGCGCTCCTTACTCTGTCCTTCCCCAGAACAAGGCTCCATCTTCAGTTACAGGATGGCATTGGAATGATCTGATGACACATCTGTCTGTCAGTGAACTCCTCATTCAACCTTCACATATTAAACATGTCCTACTGCCAAGTGCAGGCCCAGATGCTACGGACACTGATGAATAAAACTGAGTTTCTAGCTTTAGTCTACTGAGCATGGCAGAGAAGAAGGGATAGGGCACTTCAGAGAGAAGGCACCGCAAGTGCAAGGAGCGCGGCAGCGAGCCTTATGCTGCCTGTGTAAGAGAGGATGCAGAAAGAGAGCAGCAGAAGATGAGAGGCAGAGATAAGGAGAGGGAGGACATCGAAAGGGCCATGAGAGCCTCGCTCTTGTATCCTGAGACAACCCCCCACCCCGGGCCAATTGTCCTGGACTCCCCACGCAATGGAGATGGGACTTGGGAGGACCGTGATCAGATCTGTGGCTCAGAAAGACCCTCCTGAGTTTCTTGAGATTATGTCCCACCCATCTTTACAACCACAGCACCTAACACAGTTCCTGGAACGCAGCAGGCCCTGAAGAGACAGGGGCCGAAAGAACAAAAAGCACGCTAGGCAAGGAAGCCCCTTGGCAGGCAGCGTTTGGATTCAAGGGCACCGGGTCCCTGGGATTCCAGGTTTCCAGTGACTAAATCTCGCTCTGCCCCCACCCCCTGGGGGTGCCCGCAGGTGCCCGACTCCGGCCATGCTGGCGCTGCTCTGTGCCTACCTGCTCCTGACATCCCGCACCTCGGAAGTCTCCGCCGACCCGGACATGGAGCAGCCCGGCTCCCGCATTCAGGAGCAGATCCGCGACATACACGCCAAAGTGACGGAGATCTGGCGGCAGCTGACGCAGTGGTGGGCGGCGGGCGGAAGCCAGGACGCCGCGCTCCACGCCACCTGCCCCGTGCTGCCGTCGGCCACGCTGGACGCGGCGCAGCCACGGGTGAGCGGCGTCGTGCTCTTCCGGCAGCTGCGGCCCGGCGCCTTGCTCGAGGCCTTCTTCCACCTGGAGGGGTTCCCGGCCGAGCCCAACGGCACCAGCCGCGCCATCCACGTGCACCAGTTCGGGGACCTGAGCCAGGGCTGCGACTCCACCGGCGCGCACTACAACCCGCTGGGCGTGCCGCATCCGCAGCACCCGGGCGACTTCGGCAACTTCGTGGTGCGCGACGGCCAAATCTGGAAGTACCGCTCCGGCCTGGCCGCCTCGCTCTTCGGCCCGCACTCGATCGCGGGCCGCGCCGTAGTGATCCACGAGGGCGAGGATGACCTGGGCCGCGGTGGCAACCAGGCCAGCCTGGAGAACGGCAACGCGGGCCGCCGGCTCGCCTGCTGCGTGGTGGGCCTGTGCGGGCCGGGGCCCTGGGCGCGCCAGGCACAGGAGCACGCGGAGCGCAAGAAGCGGCGGCGAGAGAGCGAGTGCAAGGCCAGCTGAGCCCCCCACCCGGACGCCCCGAGAGCTCCCTGCACGCTCCAGACCCATTCCATGTGCCCTGGGAGCCCCTCCACGCCCTGACACCCCTACAAGTGCCTGAGATCCCCTCCGAGTACCCCAAGACCCCTCTACGCCTGACACCTCTCCAAACTCCTGAGATTCCCTCCATGTGGCCCAGGGCCCCCTCTACTTGGATCTGTCTGTTCTGTGACACCTCTCCCAAGCACCCTGAGACCCCTTCTACACCCTGACACCCCTCCAAGTGCCCCAGGATCTCCTCTACACCCTGACTCTCCTCCCAGTGCCCAAGATGCCCTCCATGTGACCCAGGACCCTGTCAACACATCCCAGGATCCCTCCATGCCTGACAGCACTCCAAGAACCCTGGGACACCTCTACACCCTGACACCTCTCCAAGTGCCCAGGATCCCCTCCGTGTGACCCAAGTCCCCACCTTCTCATCTTGATTTTTCTCCTTTTGCTCCCAGAGACACTCCCTACTCTGAGGTACCACTTTTGCCATGGCTAGGATCTCCCCGAAAATCCCCTCCACCCTGAGGTCTCAAACCATGTATACTGAGACACCCCCTTTCATCCAGAGGGCACCCTGAGCTCGGAGGACCCCCAGAGATACTGAAATATCCTCATTTACCCTGAGGGTCTTCCAGACTCCCCCCCTTCCACCCTGGCAACCCTGCCCTCACCCTGTGAGCCCTGAGATCCCTCAATGCCCTAAGAACCTACCTACCCCCACCCCCTTTAGGTTCCTCCTAGGCAGTCTGAGACCCCTCCTGAGGTTGCCTCTCCCCCTCCCCCTCCCCAGCATGTGCAGTGCAGCCTGGCGCCCCTGCCCGGTGTCTCCAGCTATTCCCCCAACCCCACACCCCAGAGAGCTGCTCCTTTGTGGGCTGTTTGGCAGTCTTCGTGTTGCGCATTAAAAACTTAGCAATTCAGTACTGCATGGGGGCCTTGGTTACTGTTTTGGTTTATTTGAGGCTTCTCTCCCCACTCAGCTATTTTTTGGGGAATGGCAAAGATGTTTCCCAAACCTCTTAGGACTTCTCCTTCTCCCTGCCCAGCTCTGTTGGCTGCAAGGCTCAGTCACTGATCATCATGCCTTTGGGGTGTGGCTCGCAAGAGGGAGGAAACCAGGATCACTTAGGGAAATGGGGAAAAAAATACAGCTTCCTGGGCCACATGCCAGAGCTGTAGAATCCAAAGGGAGAGGAGAAAATCTATTTGCAACAAGCTTCCCAGCGATTCTGATGCTGGAGCCACTGGCCTGGCATGAGCGGTTCACCAGCTCACTGGGCCCACTGGCCTCTCACATCTGCCTCTGTGGGAAGCCTGAGGTCCATTTCCCAGAGGGCGGAGACAGGGCCAGTGAGGCAGTGTCCCTGGGCAAGTTATAGGGAGGTTGGTGTTGGTAGCTAAGGTTGTCAGCTTTCTCCACAGCCAGGACAATGCCCTTCTTGACTTCTTGATACAAAAGCAGTTGGAAGCAGTGGGGTCCAAAGGCAGGTTGGTCTTAATTAAGGCTTGATGGAGGTTCTGCCTCTCTCTGTGAAAATTATAATCTATACACAGACTAGATCAGTCTTGTGTATTCACTTTCATTTACTGAAGTATCCATCCTGGGGTAGACCCGCTTCCTAGCTGTGGCTTTCCCACCCTGGTTCCTCAGAGGCAGCTTCTGTTTCTCCCAGACTCTTAAGGCAGTGAGTCAAACTGAACCTTAGCCAGAAAGCCATCCCCAGTGGTTATTTTTACCTCTTACTAGGACTACCTTGTTATTTAAAACCCTTTCCTTGAGCCCAAGCGACAAGTGGGAAGAAAGGCTATTGCCTGGTGAATTTGCTCCACCAACCGGTTCTCACTGGTTTTGAAACGGAGCAGGACTCTGCGAGGCCTTCCCAGGGACAGACCCCTTGTGTCCCCCCACCCCACCCCCCACACACACCAGTTTGTATAAAAGCTCTAGCCTCGGGCTTCCCTGGTGGCGCAGTGGTTGAGAGTCCGCCTGCCGATGCAGGGGACACGGGTTCGTGCCCCGGTCCGGGAAGATCCCGCATGCCGCGGAGCGGCTGGGCCCGTGAGCCATGGCCGCTGAGCCTGAGCGTCCGGAGCCTGTGCTCCGCAACGGGAGAGGCCACAACAGTGAGAGGCCCGCATAACGCAAAAAAAAAAACAAAACAAAACAAAAAAAAGCTCTAGCCTCCTAGGCCTTCCCCAGGTTCCAGAGAGCAAATTTAATCAGAGAAGTGAGAAAATGCAGAAACAAAGGAAAACAGTCAAGCAAGACAATAATAGTCTAGTTATAAAACAAAGTCAAGGACCTTTAGTTCCTCCTCAAGTGCTATAGAGAACATCCTGAGCCATATCCTTGAGCTGTTTTGCAGATACTGAAACCCTCACCAGGTGGAAGAAGTTAACAGCATGCTGACCACCAGCACGTAGACCCCCAGACCGGCTGGAACCAGAAGGTTGATGACTGAGATTCCTGAAACATCACCCTGTCCTCATCACCAACCAACCAGAAGGATGTCCATGAGCTGATTGTGCACCCTGTGACCCTCTCCCTCACCTTGCCTTTAACCCTTCCCTGAAAGCTATCAGGGCCTTTGCGTCTTCTGATCATGAGCTGCCCGTGCTCCTTGCTTGGTCCCACGTTGGGTGCCTTGCAATAAACACTGTACTTTCCCTCACCACGAGGCAGTGTCCGTAGATTGGCTTTACCGCATGTCAGACGAGCGGTACCAAGTTTGGTTCAGTAATGGTTTGAAATATTAACTTGAAATGTACGGGTCAGCACGGAAAAGGGAATTAGCAAACTGAGTCTTCAAATATCCTGATTTCACATAGAGGCATTTGCCTACCCCCGCAATTAAAAGTTGTGAAAACAAGGCAGCAATTACATAGGAACACACGATGGACAGGAATAAAAACCAACACCCCATCTTCGACTCTGCCGCCCAGATTATAGGTTAATTCAGGATCATCAAGGGAAGTTTGCACTTAGTTTTCAGAAGGGGGCTGGTGCGTCTCATCGCTTGTCTTCCGTCTTGGTCTGTTCAGGCTGCTGTCACAAAATACTGGAGACTGGGTAGCTTATAAACAATAGAAATTTATCTCACAGTTCTGGAGACTGGGATTCCAAGATCAGGGCGCCAGCATCGTCAGTGAGAGCCCTCTTTGGGACTCATAGCCCGTACCTCTTTGCAGTGTTATCACGTGGTAGAAGGGATGAGGGATCTCTTTCAAGCCTTTTTTAAGGCAGCAACCTCATTCACGAGGGCTCCCCCTTCATGACTTTGGGACCCCCTACCAAAGGTCTCACCTTCTAATACCATCATATTTGGGGGTTAGGATTTCAACATATGAATTTTGGGGGGAACACAAACATTCAGACCACAGCACCTTCTGTTTTTAGTTTCTCTCTTCACTACCCTTGACACCCCCCAGACTGAAGAAATACCCTCGCAGATCTGCTTCATTTCTGTCGTGTCCATTCATGGGAATGGGATTGATACACTATTCTATGGGCCTCCAGAGCCAAGAAACAAAGAGAGGAAATAATAAAGGGGCAAGTTACCGTTCACTGTAAGGGCCAGGAATGTATACAGCACAGGGGCTGAAAGTTTAGGCTGAGGTAGAAAGGCCTGTTTGGAACCTCAGCTCAGCCACACTTATAAGCTGTGTGACCTGGGCAAGTCACTTCACCTCTCTGGGCCTGAGCTCTCTCATCTGTAAAATAAGACTATCGCATTGGACTGTTGTGAAGATTAAATCAAGAGTTACTCATGAGAGGTGTATAGCATAGCGTGAAGGCCTAAGGAGCTAATGAATGGCTAAGGTCAAAAATAGCTACCTAGTCATGGATTGGATGACCTTGAAAGGTAGTGAGTGTCGTGTCACTAGAAGGATTCAAGTAAAGGCAAGGCTGCTACCTCTTCGGTTTGGAAGGATTTCCGCATCCATTAAGAGGCCAGCTGAGATGAATTCTGTGATCCTAACTCTTGGGGGGAGGGGCCAAGATGAAGGAAAGACTGGTGCCCATAAGGGCAGGCATCTGGTTCCTGCACAGAACCGGATGTGTGCCACCAGACCCGCCCACAGGACCCCATTTGGCCCCTGGAGGCTATTTTTACTCCTCTCCTCTTACAGATCTATTTTGTTAATCTTCTTATATTTGCTGTTTTGACTTCCCAGCCAGCTTGCTAATCAGTTTGCCTATTTGACTCACAGGGTTTGCGTTTGTCACTGAGACTTAAACACACACTTGTTTTGATTTCTTTTTGTAAAATTAGAAGCGTTTGATGTAATGACTCTACCTAGACGCAGCTGGTAAAGTGAGAATAATGCTCCAGTTTGCACAGTTTAAACACAATGTCGACAATAATTAGAAACGCTATCTTTAGATGTTTAGGATAAGCTTTTTCTCCGAATTGCAGTGAATTTTTCTTCCAAGTGGGGCTTTTCAGTGCGTGTATATACAGAAATACTAAAAACGTAAGAAAATAGAGCAAATCAGTGAGTGCTTTGGTCAACTTGAAAGATGGCAGGAAATTAACTAACTGATTTTAGATCTGGCGTTTTTGACTGAATGCATAAAATCTTTACATTCTCCACATTTTTCACGACTAGCATATGATCTAAAAATTTTAGGGACGGATTGCAAGTGATAAGTTGCTGCAATATGCTAAAAGCTATGCTCAGCCTAGCCTCGGCCGTCGGCGAGGGTGGGAGGAGGATAATGTAAATAATACCGATGATTAATCGCCTACATCAGGATAATTACATTTTAATTTTAGGTAACAAAAAAGATACAGTTATGATACATGATGATCATAGATCCACTAAATCAAGGTCTACAACTGAATAGAAGTTACTTTGTTTAAATCAAATTACAAAACAGCACCTGATCTGTTGTTTTTTTTTTTAAGTCCGTTGTTTTAAATTTAATAGGCTATCACTGGCCTTTGCCAAGATCCCCAAATATATTCCTGGGCTCATATAATTCCAGAAAATCATACTTGTCAGTATTATGCAAACTTTCCCTAAGAATCCGAAAAAACAATCCTCATTTGGTAAAGAGGTGTTATGAAATGTAAGGCGACACATCTATATCTATCGTTTTAAATTACCTTCAGGCTGTATCAACTTGTTTTGTTTTGTTTTGTTTCTGTGAACAACTGTAATATCGAGAGATGGGTCCTTCTTATTTTTCTGCTTATTTCTAATTAGATTCACTGCCTCGCTCTCTATTGCATCTGTAGAATGTTCAAATTTTTCTCTGTTCAGAAAGACATCTGGAAAACAAGGAATATATTAATGTAGTGGGTTGAGGGGAATCCTTTGGCTTTTTGACATCCTAACTGAGCCTTATGAAGGTACCCTCAGTATTATTAAGGAGGAAGATTGCTCCAGATGGAGGCTTCCAAAATGAAAGCAGAGGGCAGAGATGGAAGGGACTCAAATAGAGACCTTCTTCAAAGAGAAATAAGGTATCAAGTCACAGGGCTACAGGAAATAAACCAGCCAGGAGAGAGCCACAGGTTTTAGAGGAAACCAAGAGTGGCAAAGGCATGCTGTGATTTGAAAGAGACAGAAAAGGTAACCCCAATGAGCAAGTAGCTGGTCTTCGAAATTCTTTAGAGAGAAGATTGGACATGCATTTGGAACAATTCAGATGGTGAGCTGGGGTGCAAATGCTCCCAGAAGGAATAACACATCCCCAAATTCACTCCAACACATGAATGACTGATACTAGAACTCTTTTTTTAGAGCTTCAAGTCATGATGGTGGTGTGTGTCTGGGAGTGAGGGCACAGAGAGAGGAAAAATGATGGGAAAATGAATTTTGCTTCCTTAAGACTGCCAACTGGGAGCAGGTTCCAGCAGGGATTGAGCTGAATGCCATCGGGGGCCTCCTAACGACAGAGGCTGTTCCAGGAGAAGGAGAAAGGGGGAGGGGGAGAGGAAGGTGCAGAGGAGGCATGGAAAGAGGAGTTAGGGATGAGAAATGTCTGGCTTACAAAAACCAATCCATTTCCACAGGCCTTAATTAAAAGAATGACAAACACTCATATGTAAAAATCCACACCTAAAGGCTCCCAGGTACAGAGCGATCACAAGAAATGCAGAGTGTACAAACAAGCTTTCATTAAGAGACCTGTCAGCTCGGTTTCATTTATCCAGACTGTTCAGCATTCTGCTGGCAACTGAGCTGGAAAAATAATGGAAGGACAGATACACTTGAAGAGGTAAACAAAGGTGGGAACGTTTCAGCTGCAAAATAGGACAGGTAATAAAGAAGTCAGGGAATGGGAGAGATGAGATGGCATTTTTCTTAACAAACAAACAAATAACAACCACCCCTCCCTCAACTCCACACTCATCAGTAATGCAATATTCTGGTTTTTAAAAGAAAAAATAAAACAAGAACAGACATGTGGGGTTCAGAGACAATGCTATTGGTGGCCTACTCAAATCTACTCAAATCTATCCCCCACTCTGCTACACTTCCCAAGATCTGATTTTGTTTTAGTGTTCACCCTTTTAGAGTCTGCATGTCCAGGGACAAGTCTCCTCCCCAATTCAGAGGATAATCTTGATGAATCTAAGCCCATCAGAGTAATTTCATCTTCCTTGCTAAGGACTGTTTTAGACATAGACATGTGACATGGTCATATAGACATGTGACAATTTTGACCAATGAAATGTGACAAGAACTGGGTTACCTGCTCTTAAAACACACACACACACACACACACACACACACACACACACACACACACAGAAACTTCCTTCTGCCTTTGGACACAGATGTGAGAACAGGTGATGGCTGGAGCTGTTGCAGCCATCTTGTTATCATGAGGGAGTAGATGACACCGAGGCAGGCAAAGCAGGAAGACAGAAACTCAGATCCTTGATAACTTTCTTGAATGAACCAGCCCTGCCTGGCATTCCCTACTTCTTAAGTTCTTGTTATGAAATATAATTCATTTCCTTATTGTTTAAGTTTCTTAAAGTGTGAACTGTAGCTGAGAGTACCCCAACTGATTCAGGGTTATCTGGTGGAGTAGGGCACAGAATGAAATACATTTTCACAATGACTCTTAAAAAGACAAAAGACAACCATAGGTAATTGCTGAAACTCTTTTTAATGTCTGTGGAACAGAAGAACCATGTTGAGTTGGGATAGCAGAGGTGGGACAGTGTCACATGTATGTACAGGGCAATGTCAAGATTACAAATATGACAGGATCATCTCATTGGCTCCAATTCCATCTAATAACACAAGACCCACCCCCCCCACAGGCTGATTGGATACACAGAGCTTATGTTATCGCTCCCTATGACCCCCTGCCCTGAACCCCATACTCTGGGACTCATGGCAGTTTTCTTGCCCATGATGGAATGTGTAGGAGTTTATTATAAGCCCTGCTTTCCAGAAGGTGATGAATGGGCCCTAAAAACATGCACCTGGCCAATCGTGTGTCAAAACCAAGGCTTCTGTGGAGAGAGATTTTTCTTGTTATTATCATTGTATTAAATCTGGCTGTGTTTTCCTTTGGTGGCTTTGGCGTCCTATGCAGTAGTGTTAAACATTTGCAGAGAGTTTAGGCCTGGTGCAGCAGGAAAGTGATTTCTGTGGCTGCTGGCCTGGGCAAACTTTGCAGCTGCAGAAGCGACCTCCGTGGAGGGAAAGGTAAGGGGATGAGTCTGGGAAGGGGGAGAGGCTGGAGCATAGAGGGATGAATGGGGCATTGGGGCCTGACGGGCAGGGGTAGATGTCATGTCCTGTTCACCGGGAGCCACAGTGCTCTGACTCAGGCGTGCCTGCATCCCTCTAGGTGATGAGGGTGGACTCAGGTGAGTGGGAAGAAAGCAGCTGGAGGTCCACCCAGGGTGCATTTGGCAGAGGATGGGACCCTCTGGTCTGCACCTTGCCCTCCTTCAGAGCAAGACATGCAAAGTCTGATGGATCCCACCCAGCTGGCAGAGTGATGTCAGGAGATAAACGTGGCAGGGAAGTTTTGGGGGCGGGCAGCTGGTCACCCACGTGCATGCAGGATTCACACCTGGGATCCCAAGCCTGGTCTAAACCTCTGATTTCTAGGATGAATTGAGGAATTTTCTACCTCTCCCACCTTGGGAACTTCTCTTTTCCCTGCAGGAGAGTCTCTCAAAGGAGTCATTCTGGTTCTCAGGGATGTTCTGAGCTTTGCGATCTAGTTTTAGGTCTTCCTGGAGAAATGAACTGCGTTCAGCACAAAGAAAGGTCTGTCATTTGATGAGGCTTCAAGTGCTGCAGCGCCAGATGCCGCCTAGAAGAGTTAATTTTATCCCTAAGGAAAGAAGCAGGTGGGGGTGACCACTCTCTGCTTTCCCACTCTTGGAGCTTGAACTTGGTTCCCTAGTCCCCTCCCCTCCCCATCATCACAAAGGCCGTAATGAGTTACTTTGTTTTTCCCTTTCTTTCCACTCTAGGGCCACGAGCTCTGTCTTTAAAACCCCAGTAGCCGGCAGCACAGGGGGAAGCAGCCGCAGCATTCTGTTGGAGGAGTGATGCTAGAGGTTTCAGGTGGTGGGGGGATTGTGGGTTGGCCCCTAAGCAGCTATATCTTGCCCCAACCCTACAGGACCATAAAACCATAAAACCCTATATGTAGCCTGGGATGAAGGGAGAGAACCAGCATTCCCAGGTTCTGGCTCTCATCTCATCTCAGAAACAAAACATCAAAACACCACTGGAGTCCCCCCCATCTTCCCTGTGTATCCACAGCCCGCCCCACTCCCCCCTGTCCTGCCCTCCCCAGTCACTCCAGGTCGATTAATCCTCTAGAATTACAGGCTGGAAAATTCAGCTCTAGTAGTCAGCAGACAGGTCTCAACAGGGGCTGTGGATTTCAGACCGGAAGCCTAACCTTCTGAGCCCACTTAAGCCCCTTTCCGCCTGCCAGTCGGTGCCACTACAGACAGCGCTGCGGGCAGGATGCCAAGAACACCCACGCTGGGAGGTCCTTCCGGGCCCTGACGTGATGGAGAGGAGCCGGGGGCCCTCTGGACCCATTGTGCTTAATTACACCTTACTCTACAGCCTCCTAATCATTACAAAGACCGGAATCTGATTAAAAACCCCATCCATTTCAAGCCCTTCCCATAATTCTGATCGACAACTTTAACCGCAAATAGAGAAACATCTTATCTCTAATAAAACAAGTGCTGACAGAAAGATGGATGTCGAAAACCAGCCATATGGCTGACACGATTCCGCGCCTGGCCATGTTCACAGCGTGCAGCTTCCGCAGAAAGAGATGACACTGAGAAGCTTGAGGACCCGCATTTAATAAATCGAACTGTGCTGGCATCATCAGGATATTCACAGTTTACAGCAGGAGCTGTGTGTCCTTTTTCACTTGCAGACTTGGAGGTGTTTTAGGAGAAAGTGACTTCGGTGAGCTGTTCTGATGCTTAATTCTTTACCGACCCGGGTGCCTTCAATGTGTCATCATGCCTGACCTCGTTCCCCTTCAAGTTTTCATGGTGTTCCTTCTACCTCCACTCTCGGGGGTCTCTCCTTGCCATCTTCCAGGGTGGGAGCTTCTGCTGCACGCTGGCTGGACTCAGCAGAGTCCGGGCAAGGTTTGGGGCACGACCCCTTGGCGGCCAGGTCCGGCGGGGCTGGCCCCATCTCGTCCCTCCGACTCTCCACGGGACCCTCTCTTGTGACCCCTTCTGGTTTGGCAGCTGCCTGCTCCTCTGCCAGTTTCACGATTTCCCTTCCAAGCCTGTTTACTTCTTCTTCCTCAGAAGGTAGCTGGGGTAATGAGGGATGAAAGTGCTTGCGTTGGTTCCTGTGACTCTGATTTGCTGGGGAGCTAACGGCGGGAATCCCAGCATCCTCCCGCACTGTCAACGCCTCGGCAGCGGCACGACTTTCATCTCGTTCTTGCTTCTGAGCCTCCCCTGAAACAGACCAGGGACAGCGTCAAACCTCTGGCTGGAAGTCAGCCCTTACTTCCCCTCTCCTCCCAACCTCAGGCCCACTGCTGCCAGGCCTCCGACATAGAAAATCCTGCTGAAGGGAACACAGGACCCACAAAAAAGAAAACAGCCACTCTGGTGATTCCTGTGTCATTAATGGAGGGAAAGGGATCACGTGGGCCATGTCTGTAACCCCTCCTTTCCAGGCGCCTGGTTATCGCCTGCTTCGCTCTCTGATGGTGGTTCCTTGTGCCCATGAAATATTTAACCTGAGGACAAAGGGTTTGTAGGTTCTGTAGCTCAGGGAAGATCTGGGGCTCTTTAGTAATGAAAAGAGGTTCTCGCTGCTCTCTGTGTGGGAAACAGAAGGAGAGTTAGGGAGGGATTGAGCACCTCCACCCCCATCTCCATCAGCACCTCATTCTTTGATGCAGACCACTTGTGCTTTCTCACTTTCAATAAAGTGCTGTATGCAAAAGCAACTTCAAGCTCCCTACCCCGCCTCTCTAAACTGTTCTTTCTAAACCTGTACAACAGAAATTCTCTAGCTGCAACTGGAGGGGGATGGGAGAGAGCATGGGGCCCTGAGAGCCAGCATCCAGACCCCATTTTCCTATTTGCTTGCTTTGTGGTCAGGATGACCTGTTTGGCCTTCTTTTTTTTTTTTTTTAACATCTTTATTGCAGTATACTTGCTTTACATTGTTGTGTTAGTTTCTGCTGTATAACAAAGTGAATCAGCTATACGTATACATACATCCCCATATTCCCTCCCTCTTGCGTCTCCCTCCCACCCTCCCTATCCCACCACTCTAGGTGGTTGCAAAGCACTGAGCTGATCTCCCTGTGCTATGCGGCTGCTTCCCACTAGCTATCTATTTTACATTTGGTAGTGTATATATGTCAATGCCATTCTCTCACTTTGTCCCAGCTTACCCTTCCCCCTCCCCGTGTCCTCAAGTCCATTCTCTACATCTGTGTCTTTATTCCTGTCCTGCCCTTAGGTTCATCAGAACCCTTTGATTTTTTTTTAGATTCCATATATATGTGTTAGCATACAGTATTTGTTTTTCTCTTTCTGACTTACTTCACTCTGTATGACAGACTCTAGGTCCATCCACCTCACTACAAATAACTCAGTCTTGTTTCTTTTTATGGCTGAGTAATATTCCATTGTATGTATGTGACACATCTTCTTTATCCATTCATCTGTGGATGGACACTTAGGTTGCTTCCATCTCCTGGCTATTGTAAATAGAGCTGCAATGAACATTGTGGTGCATGACTCTTTTTGAATTATAGTTTTCTCAGTGTATATGCCCAGTAGTGAGATTGCTGGGTCATATGGTAGTTCTATTTGTAGTTTTTTAAGGAACCTCCATACTGTTCTCCACAGTGGCTGTATCAATTTACATTCCCACCAACAGTGCAAGAGGGTTCCCTTTTCTCCACACCCTCTCCAGCATTTATTGTTTGTAGATTTTTTGATGATGGCCATTCTGACTGGTGTGAGGTGATACTCATTGTAGTTTTGATTTGCATTCTCTAGTGATTAGTGATGTTGAGCATCTTTTCATGTGTTTATTGGCAATCTGTATATCTTCTTTGGAGCAATGTCTATTTAGGTCTTCTGACCATTTTTGGATTGGGTTGTTAGTTTTTTTGATATTGAGCTGCATGAGCTGCTTGTATATCTTGAAGATTAATCCTTTGTCAGTTGCTTCGTTTGCAAATATTTTCTCCCATTCTGAGGGTTGTCTTTTCATCTTGTTTATGGTTTCCCTTGCTGTGCAAAAGATTTTAAGTTTCATTAGGTCCCATTTGTTTATTTTTGTTATTTCCATTTCTCTAGGTGGTGGGTCAAAAAGGATCTTGCTGTGATTTATGTCATAGAGTGTTCTGCCTATGTTTTCCTCTAAGAGTTTTATAGTGTCTGGCCTTACATTTAGGTCTTTAATCCATTTTGAGTTTACTTTTGTGTATGGTGTTAGCGAGTGTTCTAATTTCATTCTTTTACATGTAGCTGTCCAGTTTTCCCAGCATCACTTATTGAAGAGGCTGTCATTTCTCCATTGTATTCTCTTGCCTCCTTTGTCAAAGATAAGGTAACCATATGTGTGCGGGTTTATCTCTGGGCTTTCTATCCTGTTCCATTGATCTGTATTTCTGTTTTTGTGCCAGTACCATACTGTCTTGATTACTGTAGCTTTGCAGTATAGTCCGAAGTCTGGGAGCCTGATTCCTCCTGCTCCATTTTTCTTTCTCAAGATTGCTTTGGCTATTTGGGGTCTTTTGTGTTTCCATACAAATTTTGAAATTTTTTGTTCTAGTTCTGTGAAAAATGCCATTGGTAGTTTGATAGAGATTGCATTGAATACGTAGATTGCTTTGGGTAGTAGAGTCATTTTCACAATGTTGAGTCTTCCAATCCAAGAACATAGTATATCTCTCCATCTGTTTGTGTCATCTTTAATTTCTTTCATCAGTGTTATAATTTTCTGCATACAGGTCTTTCGTCTCCGTAGGTAGGTTTATTCCTAGGTATTTTATTCTTTTTGTTGCAGTGGCAAATGGGAGTGTTGCCTTAATTTCTCTTTCAGATTTTTCATCATTAGTGTATAGGAATGCAAGAGATTTCTGTGCACTAATTTTGTATCCTGGTACTCTACCAAATTCACTGATTAGCTCTAGTAGTTTTCTGGTAGCATGGCCTTCTTTTTTTCAGATACAAAATGAGGGGCAGGACTCTCTGATGGCCCTTCCGGACCTAACAAGCAAAAGAGGCTCTGCATGCCTGGGAAGCACTTGGGGAGTGAACTCTTGGCACCCAGACATGTGTGTTCAACACTAGACCCTGTGGTTCTCAGAAGTCAAGGCAGACCTTGACTGCTGTCCCCACACCCCAAGCCTCTAGTTCTGATACAGATTTGCTTCTCACATTCAAAAGAAGCCATTTTCCTTCTCTTAAGTCCTTTTAATGACCATAGAAATTTCCCAGGGACAGACATTCGACCAAATCTTGTATATACTCTAAAGCCTGTATTTAGTCATGGACCACTATGTATTACTTTCCTAAGAGCTCACTGACTTCAGTAAGTATTGTACCTGAAAATGAGACCATTACTTGTGCTTAAATGAAATTCATGAATATATAAATGAGTGACTAAAGCAAGCCTTGATTTTTAAAAAAGTAACTCTTCAGATCTGTTCAGCCAGGATAACGTATGTTAGTTCCTAATAGGTTCCTGTGCTCCCCAGCTCCTCCTGCTGTAATCCAACTATCAGGAGAGGAACCTTCCCTAAGGCTTTGCTACTGAAAGTGGGGTCTGTGGACCAGCAGCAGTGGCATCACCTGGCAGTTTGTTAGACATGCAGTATCCTATCCCAGACCTACTGGTTCAGAATCTGCATTTTAGTAAGGTCGCAGGCGATGTGGCTGCACGTGACAGTGTGAGACACACTAGAGCTGAAACACAAATATGACTATGCCTTTCCCCAGCTCTCAAACCTCCAAAGGCCGCCACCACCCCGAGAACAAAGCCCTAGCTTCTCCTGACATTCAAGACCTTCAGTGACCCAACATCCATTTACCTGCCATGCCAACTCTTCTCCTCGTGTCCTTATACTCCAGCCACACCGAACCCTTCACGGCACCCAGCCCTGCCCTCTGCGTCTTTGCTTACATGGTTGATGCCTCCGTGACCATCATTCCTTGATGCGTCAAGATGACCAGCTTCAAGAGTGAGCCCCACCTCCACCTCCGCCGTGAAGGCTGTTTGATTGAATCCTTCCACTGTCCTAATCCCCACAAGGTTGTGTCTGAACCTCCAAGGGAACTTCATACTTCTTACTTTTTTAACCCTTAAATTGTTACTTATGTATAATTAGCTTATAAAACGCACCTGAAGTATAAAATCTTACCTGATTAATTTTTTACCTTTGCCAGTAAAGGGGGGGCTCAGTAAATAGCTTATTAAATGTTTGAATCTATAGACATATACATGAATGCATGAATAAATGAATATGTTTGTACATATATTTCAATACCATCCATAAATAAATGAAAGCAGTCCTTGGATTTATTTGTTCCAGGTTCAGGTTACTAAAAGTTCTTAAAATGGCACTTTGAGAAAAAAGGATTTCTAACTCACACAATCATTTAGCTACATCTGTGGTAGCTCAGGGAAGCAGTCACATAATTTTCATACTAACAAATGAAAAAATGTTATAGTGGTTATACAGGAGACACGGGGAAACACGGAGTCAAAATGAGCCAGTTTCCAGCATGGTGCAAGAAGCTTTATTCAAAAGGAGTAAATTATGGTCCTTTCTGCGGCTAAATTTTTCACCAACGTGAGATGAATAAACTCCTTCTGGAAATTACTCTTATGAAATTACTTCTTCCAGGACACTTAATAGTATATTCTGGTGCCCCTGAAAAATTAATTAACCTTATCCATAACAACCTAACCCCTAAACCATTTGCGCTGTTTTTACTGTAGGTCAGGTTAATCTTCTCTACCTTAATTTACATCTAAGGGAGGGTGGTCTAAATTACACTGGGGCCTTTTGGTTCGCCGGTCCTTTGCCTTGTGCCATTTTTTTAGATGACATTCCGCTCACATCCAAATGTATGAATCTTTTTTAAAATGGCAAACCTCTGAGATTACCAGGTAGAACTTTTCAACTTTTGGGTGGTGAGGGGAATGGGGGCCACACTGCTGTCATCATTATAGGTCAAGGCACAGTCGCAATAAGGGGATGGACATGGCTGTAATTCTCTTGTCTGGTCCTATTGTGGATTTTTTTTTTTTTTTTCCAAGAAAGCCTAGATTTTCAGAGTCTCAGGACCGTAAACATATAGAGACCAGGCTCTGAGACTGGCTTATGGTTCAACAGCAGGATTTGCCAATCCTCTTCTCGCTTTTGTTTATCCAAAAGATATCTAAAAAGTACACTCAAGTAGTGATCAGAAGACAAAGAAAAGTTACTGAAAATACCACAACTCTTGAGCTAATAAGGAGGACCTCTGGTTATTTGCTGTGGGAGCAGAATCTTCCTTTAACTCTGTGATTCTGGAATGTTGACGCTTAAGCTGTGGGAGTTTTATTTCTCCTTTGAGAACAGACACATAGCATTGCCATTTATTTTTTATTTATTTATTTTTTTTCGGTACGCGGGCCTCTCACTGTTGTGGCCTCTCCCGTCGCGGAGCACAGGCTCCGGACGCGCAGGCTCAGCGGCCATGGCTCACGGGCCCAGCCGCTCCGCAGCATGTGGGATCTTCCCGGACCGGGGCACGAACCTGTGTCCCCTGCGTCGGCAGGCGGACCCTCAACCACTGCGCCACCAGGGAAGCCCTTGCCATTTCCATAAAAGAAAGATTTCTGAATTGGCTCAGAATTGGAAAATATTATTACCCCCCAAATAGTAATTATTCCGTGCTGCTTTAGCAAACAGAATTAGTATCATTAATACTTATTAATAACAATATACATATCAATAATGATGAGGCAATCAACTGATACAAATGCATTAGGACACAAATAGTGCAGAAAGAAAAAATATTTTCTCTAAAAGAAAAAAACAGTAGCTCTTTGTAGAAAGGATTGCTGGTCTTCTAAAAATGTGTTCCCTCCCCCCTAACATTGGCCCGAAGGGCACATTCATCTTCTTTTGTTAACGGGTCTCTGATGGGCTTTGTCTTCCTGAGTGTGAGCTGCTTTCAGTTGGAATTAATCAGAGATGCAGCCGTGATGAGGGCATCCCAGACACTGACAGCAGTTACATAAATGCTTCCTTGTTGCCACCCGTGCTGGCGAAGGACAGGGTTGGAACAATGAGAGCTAATGATGGAACTCTGAAAGCTATCATTTTGAATCAGGCCATTACTTACGCTACCCTTCTGAAAATCAAGCCAGGCTCAGACTCCATGTCAGGTTAGCAGGCTTGGGCCTGCCCGGGGGCTCAGCAGGCCACAGCAGACAGAGGGCTTTGGATCTCCATGGGGACACTGGATGCTGGCATGGGATGACCTCCAGCCAAGACATGTTCCAGACTGCACAGTGGGCTACGGTGTGTCACAGGCCAGCCTTGCAAACAGCCCCACGCTGCTGGCTAGAAAGTCCCCGCCTTGTCTTCTGGCCAGTGTGGGAACCCCACAAGTCAGGAGCTCTCTCCAGGAATTCTTCCCGCATGTGCTTGGGGAAACTCTCTGTTGAAATCCTAGACCCGTCCAGGCTTCTCTTCTTACCATTCCATGCACTAGTATGAGTGATCTGGTTAGGCTTCAAAACACACCTGTACAGAAGCAGGAGTGAGCCTTGCTGAACCCAGCTCGGATTAGCAGAACCACCCATCGGATCCAAAGACTCAGGATAAATAATACATAGCTGTTGCTTGAAGTTCTAAGCTTTGGGGTGTTTTATTATACAACAGCTAACAAGAGACAGTTGGGAGCCACTTGAGATTTTTGAGCAGAGTACAACCCTGATGGAAAGCAGTGCTCCAGAAGCTTCATCCCACAGCCGCAGGATGAAGACGGGAAGGGAGTAAGGAGATTCTGGGAGGCAGGAAAACCAGGATGGAAGCCTTGCCGAGAAGGTCAAGAGGGCCCAAGCCAAGCCAGAGGTGGAAGAAATGGAGATACAAGAAACTCTGAAGAAAGAGTAGCAGCAGACTAGATGTGGATGGAGAAGGAACGTGGACGGTGGTTGATGATGACTCTGTTGGATAGCTAAGTGACAAAAAGAGGAAGCAGGAAGAGTTGTGATGTCATACTTGAGAAGTCCACAGAATATGCAGGTGGGAAAATTTGTGCTTTGGGAAATATGGGACTGTAACTCTGCAGAGGGGACCCACTGGGAAAAAATGTCAAAAATATTTTCATAGAGGTGTGGTTGCAGGCATGACTCTGAGCAAGAGAAGATGGAGAGGAAATGTAGAAATCCAGGAAAGAAGCGTGACACCCGTGTGCCGGGTATATTAGTTATCTGATGCTGTCTAACAAATTGTCTCAAAACTTAGCAGCTTAAGACTCAGGAGCCTGGGAGCAGTTTATCCGGGTGGTTCTTGCGAATGGTCTCCAATGTGGTTGTCATCAAAATGTTAGACAGGGCTGTTGTCATCTGAAGGCTTGACTGCAGCTGGAGAATCTGCTTCCAAGATGGCGCACTCACGTGGCTGATGGCCGGAAGCCTCAGTTCCAGGCCACGTGAAGATCATGTAGGGCTGCTCAAGAATCCTCAGGACGTGGCAGCCAGCTTCCTCCAGAGTGAATGATCCCAGGTAGAGACAGTAAGGCAGATTCCACAAGTCTTTCGTAACTCGGCCTCAGAACTCACATACCATCACTTCTGCTGTAATCCATCAGTCACACAGACCAACGCTGATACAGTGTGGGAGAGGACTACACAGGGCACAACTGCCAGGAAGTGGAGATCAATTGGGGCCATCTTGGAAGCTGGTAACCACACTGGGGGCGGAGGGAGCAGATGAGCAAAACTCAGAAAGATGTGAAAGATAGTTTAGTCAGGGAAATGAGACTGCCACCTGGGAAGAGATCTGGTTCTCGACCCTGTTGCTTCATCTGGCACCTTAAATGGGCCCTTGATCCCCTTCAAAACACACTGCCTCCAGAAAGTGTGCCTGGTAAAGAAATTGTTTTCTCCATCCAACTGATTCCTAGACCACTTACCACATTGCCAGGCAATGTGCCAAGATTTCCCTGACGTTGGTACCACATCTCACCGTCTTATAGGTAGGGAAACTGAGGTTGAGGTTACCAGTCCAAGTTCTCACAGCCAGTGTGACGTGGGGCTGGAATATGAACCCAGGTTGCTCAAATCCTGACCCTCGCTCTTAACCTCTATGCCACCATGCTGAGAGTGCAGGGACGCTTGTTCTTCTGCAGGAAGCTCCAAAGGAGACAAACCCACACAGGCAACAAGAAGAAACATGAGGGATGACCCAACGGTGCCACAGAAGCTGCAGGAAGGCGAGGGACTGATGTCCTCCAAGCCCCTGGAGGGCTTGGCCAGGCAAAGAAAGAGCAAGAAATCAAGGGCCGCTTACCATCCTTGGGACTTGCTTTGTTCTCAGTGAGCTGCTCGACGAACTTGAGCAGTGGGGATCTCGACCTCTGCGTGGTGGGAAGAGCGGGGTCACCAAACAGTATGGTGTCTTTGCCTCCTGTCATGGAAAAGAGGAAAATGGACATATTATGTCACCACTGGAGTCACGGTCACACTCATCCCACACAAGGGGCTGGCTGTTTGGGTGAACAAGGCACCTTCTTCAGTTGTAGGGAGTGCTGTGGGAGGGAAAGGGCCAGCATTGCCCTCTCTGCAGTGCGAGGACCCGGCAGAAAGGTCCAGGGCCAGCCGTCTATGAGTCCTAGAGTCTGCTCAGGACATGGCTGCCCACAAATGCCACCGTTAAGGGGTAGCCTGCTATGTCTGCCAAAAACTGAGTGGCTTTGATCTGGGTGAGACAATAACAATAATAACGACAGCAGTAGAGTGCTTTGAGCGCAGGCTCTGGAGCCATGCTGTAGCGCTTGTGTCCTGGACCCCATCGCTTGCTAGCTGGGCGGCCTTGGGCAAGTCACTGAACCTCTCTGAGCCTCAGAGCCCTCATCTGTAAAGTAAGGAAGAATAACAGCACCCACCTCATGGGGTGGTAGTGATAAAATGAACTGATTCATGTAAAGCACGTAGGCATTTCATCAGCGCTCAATAAATTTCACACATTGAATTATTACTTTATGGTGGAGACAGAACTGCCGTCCACGTATCTCTGATTTAATTAGCTTTGGTCATTTAGATCGAATCATCAGTATGTCACAAGGCAGGTAGCATCAGGTTCCCTAAATGATCACAGCTAAACTCTACTTAGGACACAGAGACCTGCACCAGCCAAAGCCTTTTATGGATTCACGTGAACTCCCTGAGTGGATAGAGAAAGCCTGAGGCAAAGAGAAGGAGGAAAGGAAAACCACTACAACTCTACTTTTGAGGCCATGGCAAGGTATGGGGGTGAGGATGAGGGAAGCGTGGCTTTGAAACATGAGCTGATGAGCACAGACACATGGACACAAGACACGTACACAGGAAGTGATGCTGCCCCAGTGATGAGGAGAGCCCTGCAGGTAGGATTGGATCCCAAACTCCTGCCCATGAGCCCTGAAGATTCTCTCGGTGGGAACCACCATGCCAACAGCAAAGACCCTGGGGGCCATGGCCCAGCCCATGCTCCAGCCTCAACGGTCTGACTTTGGATGAGACCTTATCTGAAGCCAAGTCACTTGAACGTCTCTGGGGCTCAGATCAGAGGCTCTAAAGTTCTGACTCTACTCAATTTCAGGTTTGGCAGAGCACAGAATGGTATTTGGGTCAAGATGTCCACTCCCTTGGATAGCCAGGTGAACCTTGGTCTGTACCTCAGAGCCCTCAACTTGTTTATAATACTACCCTCCCTGTAGGCCATGCACGTCTTATTAACTTGATTTCCAAGACTGTAGTAGAGAGTTTGGCGTATGGCAGGTGCTTCATACACAGCTGATAACTGTGCATAAAATGGCTGATGCATTCTTGGAAATCCTGATGTCTTGGTGGGCATGGGGGCTTGCAGCTGCCACAGGCAGATGGAGTATGTTACTAGCAGCCATTGGTCTCTGGTTTCCGCTATATGAGGGTCATCCCAGAAGAGAAATCTGATAGGAGCTGACCCTGAAGTTCTCCACCAGCACAGCTATTGTCTCAAGTGGAAAAAGTCCCGAAATCTTCAGGACCACAGTCTGGAGAGGTTTCCCAAGGAGAATCATTTGAGTTATACCTTGGGATATTTTAAAAGGCTCTCAGAATGAAGTCAACCCAGTCAGGACTCTTTTGTGCTGCAAAGATAAAATCTAGAAACACCATGAGGAACTAATGGTCGTTATGAAGCCATAGCAGATGCCGCAGGTGGGCTTCTTTTGTTTCTCTCCACCAAGGCAACAGTTACTGTCCTCAAGTCAGGGACGGGACTGCAATTCCTGACCCATCTTTCTCTAGAAGGTAGGCTGGAAGCTCTCTAACCGTAAGGGGACTCAGGAAGAGGCACACTCTGCACTCTGTGTCCCAACAAACCTTCCAAGTCCCCTCTGCCCTGTGGCCAAGGAATCAGAATTATGGGCAGAGTCGGGAGCTGGCTGTAGCCGAGTGACTAAGGCACCAGGTGGATGGTGCGGGGAGCCTCGGCCCTTTCTACTGTGAGGAATTCTCCAGGGCAGGATATCTCCGTGGCTGTTTCCAACCACAGGGATTACCCACTCCGCAATGGCTCCTCAAAAACACTGGTACCAGCACATAGAACTTCTCCAGGGATCTGAGCAACAGGCATGCAGACAAGGGAAACAGAAGCCGCCATTCATCCATTTCCAGTCAAAGCAGGGGCTGGGGAGAAGTTAAAAACCTCCCTAAATCCCTGCCTGCAGAGATCATTTCCTTATCTGATGGTAAAATGCCAAGATTTGGTTTTTGCAAAATATTTGAAGAATTCAAAGACCTTCCTTAGAAGGCTCTCAGTTCTACTGTTTCCAACTAAGCCCGGATTCTATCTGTGTTGACTAAATCGAGCTCTAAACTGATGGTCTGCTATCTCCTAGTTGCACTTTGGTTCTTGGGACTGGGGAGTGGGGTGAGGGAGATCCACGAACTAGATGTGAACCACAACCAATGTAGGTCACACAGGCCCTTCCATTCAACTGGTGTTTGAGTTTCTGGAAGCCCTCCTCATTCCCTGTAATACAACGTCCCTCGTCCGCTTCTCCAAAATGTGCCAGTTACTTTCAAAATGCACATTTTCCTCCTCAGGCTGATGTTGAGAGTGGAGAACAGAGAATTCAAATAAAAAGCTCAAAGAGCCAGGCTCTGCTCTTGCCAGATTTTTTTCTGGCTTTCAGTATTTCTTTCCAGAGCATGAGCACATCCAGGAAATCTCCCCAGTCCCCCTCTCCCCCCAAGCATGATTCTCACCTGCAGACTCTAGCATAAGGCTGGGAGAATGAGGCTGACAGGTAGGGGCTGAGGAAGGTGGAGGGTCATTCCTCCCTGAAGGGCATGGCCAACCAGCCCACCCCCTGGCTTCCTCAAAATAGCCCCGTGCCTCTCCCACTTCTCAGGGACCCGTTAAACAGTCTGGAGTACACTCTGCTTTCCAGATGATTTTTCCATGTGGGCTGTGACATCTGTTAGACTTGTCTACTTCCCAGCAAGATCACACATTTGCCCCAACTTTATCAGACACCATCAAGAGCTATATATTGTTGGCTGAGAGAGCGAGGAGGGAGGGAGAGGAGAGTCAAAGGAAAATCATAGCATGCTCCAAGTCCAAGAGTAATTCTGCCTTATAGTAATGAGTGATGGGCTCCTTCACAATGGTCCTTTAAAGTCTCAGGATAGATGCTTCCAGCTTCTGAATTTTTCTTCTCCAATTCAACTTGCTTTGAGAACCAATCCCCAGCTGATCTTATCTATACTCTACAACCCCCAGCCCATGCGTATGTCTCTCTTCTCTGAATTGTACTTCCCCAGTGCAGGTGGAGCACTGAAATGAAGATCTGAACACCTGAGTTCAGCCTCTGTGGTCTTAGGTATGACCTAATTTCCTGAGCTTCTGTTTCCTTATCTAAAATGAGGGGATCAGACTAGATCAGGAAAGGGAAATATGTTTTCTCTCACATATCTACTCTGACCAAGAGGTGGCTTCTTGGAAAGCAAAAATGCAAGGCTGTTTTTAGGGCCACATGTGAGATCGGCAAGGAGTGATGTGATTGATTAGCAATGCCTGCCACTGGCAGGAGAATGGTGTTGGTTATATACACCAAGCATTTGCCATCCTTGAACTTTTTGCTCTCATCTGTCCTTCTAAGTCCAGCATTCGATGACTTGGCACATTATTCCCTCACACACTAACACCTTTATCACTTAATTGATACTTAATTATGTAATATTTTGTGCTTTCTTTTCACTGTTTGATGCATATTCATCTTACTTCCCTAGTGGGACTGTAGATGCTTGGAGGGGGCGAGGGGCATGTCTAGAATGCCTGGTACAGGACTGAATTCACAAAGCCGATGCTCAAAAAGGTATCAGTATATTATAGGTTGACTTATTAGAGGAGCCACTGATCCTTTCAAGATGCTGGTAAATAAGAGAGAGCTAGCAATTCTCTGAAGCCACTGGGACTCAATCCCCTCCAGCTGGCTTAAGTCCTGTGATTTGGCTCTTACTTGGGGAAAGAGGAAGAGGAAGAAGAGAAGAGAAAAGTGGAATAAGAAGAGGAAAAGGAGGTGGAAGAGGAAGAAGAGAAGGAAAAAAGAACATACTTCCTCTTGCCCCGCTATTCAGAAGGTTAAATGGAGACCACAGAAAAATGAGCAGACAGGAGAGACTGGTCTGATTTGCACTAAAAGAGGCCACTCCCCACCCCCCAATCTCACCATGGTTTGAAAATGATCATAAGGTGACACCTCATTACAACCCCCTTCATCACTGCACCAGGGTAATGCTATCGCCATTACATAAACTGTGTCAGATCAGGGGGAATTGCCGCTCTTTATTTCTGTCTTCCCACTTTGTATCTATGTGGAGGCCAGAGATTAGAACAAACATAGCTAGGACATAAAATCCATTCAGTTACTGCTGTCCAAACTAATTTTACCATTTAATATTTGCTTTGTGCTAATTGAATTCTCTATTTCAATTGGCTGTTCTAATCAGAAAAGTGCAAGGATACATAGAGAATGCATTTCTATTTATTTACATGCAGGGATGATATTAATGCACTGCTATTAGCCACAAACAAAGATATTTCAAATAGAACATACTCCCAAATCCTACGGAAACGTTGTAGCTCAGGCCTTCAGGCAGCAAAAAAAAAAAAAAAAAAAAAAAGGAAAGAAACAACTGTTATTGCATAATAGCCATTCTAACCTAGACCAAACAACAGCAGAGATAGGAAATTCTCAGCATTCTTTCATTTATTCAACTTCCATCTTTTTACATAAGTTGTAGAAATAAAACATTGTGAAATCTCACTAAGTCATTTGGAGAGAGAGAAAAAAAAATCCAAACTCCAGTACATGAACAGAAATAGCAATCTGACTGCACAAATAAACGAAAAATTTGCCTGACTGTGTTGAAATTCAATGCAATAAAAGAAAAGCCTTCAAAGGAGATAAGGTTTTAACTGCATCAAAATGTTCTTGTGCAAAATGGATCATTCAAATCCCCAGGATGGCACCCGCCACTAATTAGGTCTGTTAGGTCTTTTGACATCAAGTTCAAGGAATCTCTACTAAAAACTCCAATTTATGAAACACACTTCCAGGCAATCTAAGGTGGCTAATCAGATTTATGTTAAGAAAGCATGTGGTTTTGTCCATGTCCCCGTGGCAATGTTAATTTCTCATCCATTACAAGGAAGCAACCAATATGATTCAAGGGTAGAAAAGGGTTTGTGCAGAAAGGTTAAGTAACTAAAAATATTCGTACAAAGTTGTTTCCAGGGAAAGAGGAGGTGGTGGAAATGATAAATATAACTTTCTGGAGAATGTGAAGAGAAAGAATAGCTGACAGGGGTCTCATGGAGGGGGTAGTTTACCAGGACAAATGGGTAAATATAGCTAATTAAAGTGAAACATCAGTTTCTTCACACCCTGTACAACTGCAAAAAATAATCTCCAGAGGAAGTTTTGATTTTCAATCTATGTAACAAATGGAATGGGGGGGGGGGGGCGGAGAGAGAAGGAGGTTATAAAGTGCATTTGGGATAGACAATTGTTGGTTCTTATATTCATTTTTAGGACTGATGATTAAATTGAACAAGTCTTTGTAAGTTTGTACATTCATTTTTAGAACTGATGATTAACTAGAATAAATTTTTGTGAGTTCCTATATTCATTTTTAGGGGTGATGATTAAATTGAATACATCTCTATAAGACACCTACAGGGAAAAAAATGAAGCAATTTACCATACTCATAAAAGTTAAAAATAAAATGTATACAGACATATACAATGACAATTTCAGAATTTAGATTAGCAAAACTTCATAGTTCACCTTGCATATTTATTATTTTTTTCTGATTTCCTCCAAAATGATGGCTTCTAAGTTTAAAACACTTGTAGATTTCTCAGCAACGATCATCAAATAAAAGAACATTACAAAGGTAAAGTCTGCTCTGCAAATTTTCAAAACAAGAAACTTTTTTTTCAAAAAAAGAAAATTTTCATGAAGTTCTACTTACCTGGAAGACTCCACAAACCAGAAACTTCCAGAGTTCTTAATTTTTTCTCCAGTTCAGCCACCCGATTCCCTAGGATTCTGGAAAAGGGGAGAGAATGACAATAGACACCAATGAACATGGATCTCATCAGCTCTCAGGGCTGTGAGCAGGATACTTGGGAAGCCCCCTAGTGCCCTAATAGAGAGAACATGTTTTGAGACTTAAGATATATGCTAAAAACTGTGTGTGTGTGTTTGCTACACACACACACACTCTATTGGAAGTACATATGAAAATATAAAGTGAATAATTAAAAATGATTTTAAAATTACTGAAATGTTGCCATTCAAGTGAATCTTCTCACACAAAGGTAGCTGCACAGCCAAACAATGATTCTACCATTGCCCAGACATCTTGCATCATTTCTATTTGCTCAATGCTAAAGATGACACTTAATTTTGAATACTCTTACAAGTATCACACCCTGATTCTTTGAGGGTGGATCTGAGTTTCAGAAACAACCAAGTCTAACAAATAATATGAAAGAACATGCTTGGTAATGTTACTGAGAGGTAATAAAATAATAAGATCTGCCTTCTTAGACCTAAACTATGGCTTACAGACGTCCATATCCTTGATATCTAGCATAATGTCTGGTAGATGGTAGGTGCTCAATAAATATATTTGATTAAATAAATGCTTTCCTTTTTTTCATGGCTTGTAACGATCTCCGGAGAGAATTTAAAAAATAGGCATACCAAAAACTTTTCAGAAATTACAGAATCACTAGAATAATTACATTGCCTTCCAAGGTGCCCATTCTGACTCACTGTGATGTATAAGATCTAGAATGTGTATTTGAACAGATTACTCTGTTTACTTGGAAGCCAAACTTTGTCTATATGCATGGAAAGACATAAATGTGGGCATATATTTTCCCTCCTTCACTCTACACAGAATTAAATATAGCTGGGAAATGATTTGATAGTCATCTAAAACTTCAATCATTTTCCATTGGCCCGGAAACTGAAAAACCAGTCTTTATCTTTGGCGGATTTTCTTGGCATTGCTGTGCTAAAATGACGTAGAAATCACCTTAATAGCCAAGTTTCAAATCCTTTCAGCAGGAGAAACCAGAACACCAGAATTGTTCTTCTACCTCTCTTTATATTCCAGACACAGCTGCACACACCCACATACATACCGAGACATGAATATGCATATATATGCACATATATATGTGGCTTTGAATTCACCCTTATTTTACCTGAATTCACTTGCGGCGTCTTAATTAATATTCCCTTTGAGTTCACAGAAAACTCTTTGACATGACTCTATGTGGTTTTGTTCATCTAGGTACTTAGAGTTTTCTTTTCTTCTTTTCCTTAAGTCTTAAATTCTCCATAGTCGCTATCAATTACTTTCAATTTTCACTCTATGTGTTGGGTCTGTTCTGCTTTCATGTCTCTGACCCCTCAATAAACACCTCTTTTCGTAATCTCACTTTCAATATTTTGCTCAGACCCTCTGATCCGAGCTCCCTTTTCACCAGCTGATGGGTCTGAGATGCAATCACAGCAGTGTTCAAGTTGACGCCTGCTTCTTAGCGAGATCAGATCATCTGTATGTGGCTGCCTCTTGGAAACAAAAGATAAGGCTTAACTCTTCTGTGGACAATGAAGGATGCCGTCAGGGCAATGTTCAAAGGCGTGGTGCAGAGACATTTGGCTGCATTTTTTCTGATCGTCCTGGATAACGCAGCCATGTCTCCCAGAAATGCACTGAGGTGAATTTGCTGGGGTCCCTAACAACCTACTCTCAGGGACTCTGCCTAAGTTTGTCAGGGCTGACTGCTTTCTTCTTTAGCCTGACATAAGCATCGGATGCAGGGCTGGAGGTGATAAAGTGGACCCAGCAGAAGTTGTGGTAGTAGTAATAGTAACAATAATGCCATCAATAACAATAACAACCACACTACAGTTAACACAAATAGCAACTAATCTTTCCTGAGTCCCAGGTCTGAGTCAGAGCCTATGCCAAACACCTACTAAATATGCATTTTTAAATCTGACCTGGCAAAAACTCTGCAGCGTTGACTGTATTTTTATCCTCCTTTTACACGTGTGAACTCTAACAAACAGAGAGGTTAAGCAACTTGTCCAAGGACACACAGTTCATCTCAAAGCTGTGTCTTTTCCCAACCCCCAGTGTTCTCACCCACAACACTCGACTCCTCCCATTAGAAAACAGAGGCAGGGAAGTTAGTTAACTTAACCAAAACCTCATGTAGGACTCAGCTGGTGATGAGTCTGGATTTTTAACCTATACCTCAGTTTACCTCCCAAGTGCATGCTTTTAACCAATAACCCCCTAATGGCACTAGAAAACCAGCATTCTCATACCTAAAGCAAGGTCTCTTTAAAACCGTTCATAACTGATATATGGATGCAGCCATAGCTGGTCTTGCAAAATATAACCCAAGATACTTCAAATGACAGAGAGTCTTCTAACTGGCCTCACACTGAACAGATATGGCAGGTGGTCCACTGAACGTGGTGTGATGCAGTCCACAGAGAGAAGGGGGTTATCTGAGTCTCAATAGCTGGCAGTATTCATAGATGGAGACAGTAGAAGTACAAACAGGGTCTGTTCAATGAAGTTCAACCAATCCAACAATTACTGAGGCTGTAGGGGACACTGAAGAGAAGCAGACCCTATCCCTGCATTTAGGGACTAAAATTCTGGTGGGAGACAGACAGATGCACACAGACAGACACACACAAGTACAGTACAGTGGAAGGCTTCAACAACAGCTGATAGTTATTAATCACTTGTTCTGTACCAGGTATTACTCTAAGCCTTGCACGAATATTATCTCCCTTAGCCCCTTGTGACAATAGATGAGGTAGCTCTTATTACGTTTATTAGAGGCCAACTAACTTGCCCTGGGTGACACAGCTGGTAAGTGGAGGGTCCCGAATCAAAACCTGAGCCTGGAAATACACAAGTCCTTCAGTAGAACTGTGGAGAGAACTGTGAAGATTAAATGAAAGATGAATCCAGAGCGGCTTGTAGGGACCGAGATCATGAATGATCTTCTCCATATGGAGAATGGCGAGACATTTTTTCATTGGCCACAAGGAGATATTGAAGGGTTGTAAGCAGAGAAGCAGCATAAGGAAGTTTAGGAAAACTGGTTTTGATGTGGCGTTGAGAATGAACTGGAAGGAGGATGAGTAGAAGCAGAAAGACCAGTTAGGAGAGTGCTGTACTGGGCAGTGAGGACGATGGCTCAAAGGAGGCAGAGGGGATGCAGGGAAGCCAAAGGGATGGAGTAATAATACGGAGGAAGATGAGAAGTTGGAGGTGTCTACGGGATATCGGGGTAGACAGCTGCACAACTGGGAGACAGGAGGATCTGGGAGAGCGAAGATGAGAGTGTACGCTGGGGGTGGGTCTGCTCCCCAGCAGAATGTGAGATGTCAGAAGAAGGGAGGGCCAGAGCACCACCCGCGGAAGGTGAGAAAGGACCAGAGAGGCAGAGGTGGAGAGGGGAGAGGAGCACCAGGGGCATGTGGGGAAGGGGAGAGAAGGTTCCCGGTGGGGCAGCATGGTCAGTATCGTCTTATTCTAGAAGGTGGTCACACAGGATGAAAAAGGCCACTAAGAAGACATGCCCCACCCTTGAGAGAGCTGTTACAAGACAGAGGAAGGGGTGAAATCCAGAATCCAAGTGACAGGGTGGGAAAAGCTGCCTATGAGAAGGTTGAAGCAGTGAATATAGATGACTCTTCAAGTAGTTTAGCAGGGAATCCAAGGAGACAGCCAGGGCAGTAGCCTGAGGCATAAACAGGCTTGAGAGAGGATTTTTTTTTTTTTTTTTGTAGGACGGGAGAGATTTTAAAATAAAGTTTTTATTTAGCGGTGGCTTGTTTTAGGATAGGGGAGATTTCAGCATATGTCTACCCAGTAGTCTAGAAAAATCCTCCAGATGCCAGGCTTCTAGAGAGATTTTCAGTAGTAGTTTCTGATGATAGCAACATCACAGGAAATCTGCAAAGACAGAACGAACCCAGGAGCCGGCCACCACTGTGCCGCTGTCCTTGCTCTCTGGACAACACAGCAAGCAAGAATCTCTGAGTGAGGGCCCTGGGGGGAGCCCGATCCCAAAGAGGAAGAGGTGGCCGTGGCCCCCCGCAGACTGGAGAGAGCCGTGCCCCCCTACCTCCATCCCACGGGACCTTCTTTTGAATCTCTGCTCTGATCCCCGACAGCTCCTGCTGCTTCCAAGACCTTGAACTTCCAAGGTCTTGAACTACCACTGGCCACCACTACCACTACCTTGAACTACCACTGGCCAGGGAGTGGGGAGAGCAGTGAAGAGTTTTAGGCAAAGCACAGAGGGTAGCGAAAGGCCAGCGTATCCTCACGTACTAACCACCACGGCTATCACCCCAGCACTGGCAGAGTGATGGCTTGCTGGGAAGGTCTGGAGGACCAAAGGTGGTGTGCTGTGAGACATAACTCTTAACGTCTGTCTCTTCATTAATGCTTTGCCACCTGTTTCTAAGACACGTGAACCCCGCCCCTTCTTTAACCGTAGCTAGACAACTGCAAACTCACAAGAAGTCCCTCAAGCAAAATGCTTATTAATTGAACTTCCTCTCAAAATATAAAGTCCTAGGTTTATTCATCAGTTCTCCAAGATGGCTCCCACTGGGCCTTCTCAGCGTCGGGGGGTGGGGGGGGTAGAGGGGGGCTGGGCCAGGCAGTGAAGAAGCAGTAGGGGGAGCACACTCTTACAGGACAGAGCACCTGTATCCCTACTTCTAATGCTCCAGACAAACAAAGCTATTTTTAAATCTTAGGTACAAAAGGCTAAATCACAGGACAGCAAGCAGACCAAATGCACATTTTATTCTCAGCCCTCACTCCATCTGTTGCATAATCCGTTTCTTTCCATGCCCCCAAATAAAACATTTATTGAAAGTGTGAAACTTAAGACCCTCAAAGGATTAAGAATGGCACATTAGGTACTTTATGTACTGACATGAGGCAATCTTCAAGATCTATTGTTATGAGAGAAGAAAGCAAGGTGGAAGACAGTGAAAAAAACTTTTTTGATGAATACTAGATGCCATTTGTAAAAAAAAAAAAAAAAACTAAAAAAAAAAACTATGTCTATATAAATATATATGAGCATTTACGTGTGTCTATATAAATGTACTATGCGTTTGCTTATATATGCATCCTTGGAGAGGATACATGAAAGAGGAGGAATGGTGGTTTCTTCCAGGCAGGGGCATCGGGTGGCTGAGAGATAAAAGTAGTTTGGAGATATATTGTTGCTCAACCTTTTAAAACGTAAATCAACAGATGGTTCAAAATTATTAAATAGTAGTTAAAAATGGAAAGGTACATTAAAAAAAATAAAGCCAGCAAAATGAAAATGTCTGTCTCTCTCAACAGAGGGCGAGAGCCCATGGCACCTGGGGATGTGTGTGGTTGCAGTGGAGTATGGGAGGAACGTATAAGGAAATCAATCTGTCACAAGAGGCGGGAGTGTCAGGCCAGCAGCTTGGGGATACTGAGTTTGGCAGGCGGTGGGACCCAGCTGGGCTTTTCGGTGGAGGCTTGTGTCGTGATCGGCACTGTAGCCGGCAGGTGGGTCTGAGTGTGGCCGGGCAAGCAGTGGAGGAGGTGAGCTGGGGTCTGAGGATGGAGGGTTGATGGGAGGATCTTCCCAAGGACAAGGTAATGGTCTGGTGGGAAGGAAGAAGAAGGGGCAGGTAGGAGATATACACTGAAGGACCTTGGCAAGCACTCAGGAAATATATACTGAATAAGTGAATGAATGCATGAAAACCATAAAACTTAATGCCTGTTTGCATGTGAGTATTAAGGGAACAGGAACAAAGGGTTAGAGGACATTCAATCATCCATTCATTAAGTAATCACGAGCCCCCACTGGGCCCAGCACTATCCGACATACTGGGAGAGAACAGTGACCAAAGTGGACAAACATACTGGCCCTGGGACAGCTTCAACCTGAGTGAAGTGGAAGTTGGTCAAACCTAGGTATTAGGATGGTGAGCAGAGCACGTTAAATATTCTTCAAATCACGCTTTAAATGGCTGCATGGTACTGTGCCTTATGGATTTACGGTAATCTTAACCATTCTCCAATTTAAAAATACTTGGGTTGTTTCCGCTTTTTTCACCCTTATAAATGAATCCACAGTGAACCACCTTATGTATAAATCTAGGGCATCATTCTGATTCTTTTCTTTAGGATAAATTCCTAGAAGCGGACCCTCTGGGTCAAAGGGCACAAGCATTTCACAGTATTTCAAATGTACTAAGGGATGGTTGCTCCAGACTCTAGACTCATTGAATCCGAGTGAGTCAATGAGGGTGAGAAAGTGGGGTTTGGGAGGAAGATTGCTATGGAAAATTCACAAGAGGTCTTGGGAGGTGTTGAAGCAAGGTGATCTTTTGTTCCTGCCCAGTGGCATCACTGGGGGCTTGCTAAAATCCAGAATCCTGATATTCCCTCCAGAAACCCCCCTAAATCTGCATTTCTAAACAAGCACCCCCTCCAGGTAATTCTAACACAGGTGCCCCCCAGAACACACTTTGAGGGGGTGGCTATTGAAGAAGTAGAGGTGGCCTCGTGTTCACAAAGATTGGAGGTGAGTGGAGCTCACGGGAACACTTTGGGGGGTTCAGGAAGACCTGGGAGGTTTCTGGGTGAAGATGCAGAAGCAGGATGAGGGGCAGAAGTTGAAGAGGTTGAAAGAGGAGGTCACAGGAGAGCTGGGCCCCAAAGGAGGGAGGACGGTGTGGACCCACAGGACAGTGTGTTGGTGTGCTCCCCGGAGACTGGAGGGATAGGATGGAAGACATTGCTTTGGCGGGAGCAGTAAGCCTTGTGGCTCAGGACAGGCAGGCTTGGTTTTCTCAGTAAAAGAGGAGCTGAAGTCACCTGCTGGGAACAGACTAGGGTTTAGAAGACCTGAGGAGGTTTGAAAGAGCCCCAGTGGGTGCCTTATAGGGAGCTGGTGAGGACAGAGAAGGCTCCTGGGGACACTGCTGGGGGCAGGGGATTCTACCTGAATAAAACTGACCTGGTACCTATTCTGGGGAGACTCCCGTTTCTTCGTCCTCCCCCAGAGGCATATCTCCATTTTGGCATCTGGCTGTTTCAGTCCTTGATTAAGATTTCTTTCAAAGGAATTTTTAGAACTTCTTCTGTCAATAAATTACCCCTGTCATCCCTTTGAGATTGCCCAGACTCCCTCCACTGCTCTCTGCCTTCTTTTATATATATCTTAATCTCCTGCTCAATCTTCCCTTTACTCCCGGCCTCTCTTTTTGTTATTTTATTTTTACAATACTCTCCATCATTTTCCAGTTGCCTCTCTCCTTGCACCCCGCCTCGCCGGGCCCCCGATTCCCTGACCCCTCCCTGTTCGTGCTGGAAGCCCAGCCTTGGGCACTTGCTCCTGTATTCCACGCTTACATTTTCCTTCCACATGTAGGTCTTATAAGCAGGACCAGCTACGTAATTGGCAGAGCTCAGCGCAAAATGAAAACTCAGGGCCCCCTTATTCAAAAAAGATTAAGATTTTCGAGATGGTGACGCAAAGCATTGATTAGACCAAGTGCAGGGACCTTCTGGGCACTGGGCCATGTGTGACTGCATGAGTCTCTGGTCCTCAAAGCTCGCCCTGTTTGCAATGTGTTTTGCTTTAATTTATTGTTTATTCACCGTTCTCTGAACTCTTCCAATTTTGCTTCTGTTGTCCTGACCTGCTACTTTAACTTGCTTGATTTTGCCCAACATAGTCAACATATTTATAGTAACCAAATAAGACATTCTGTTTTAATTATTGTTTTTTGCTGATCTGGAAAAGTGGCACGAGACTCCATTCTAGGCCCAGCTGCCTGAAAGCTGATGCTTGGGTGTTCCTGCTATTCAGAGCCCAAGAAAGCTGTGCTGTGAGGTTAGAATGGCACGAGGAGGTGCCTCCCCTAGAGAAGATGTGGAGGAGAGTAGATTAAGATCCCCCGGGCAAGCATACCATCAAAATCAGCCAGGTAATATGCATTACTCTGTGAGTGGCTCAGAGGAAGCATTCAATAAGCAAGAACCAGTATTATTTCCATGTTGGTTCCAGCTGAGAGCCAAGATGCTGTCATAATGCAGAAGCACAGTTCTAGCTCAATAAGTTTCCCTCCAGATTTAAGGGCTCTTCTTCCCTTAAGGCCGGCAGGCCCACCACCTGGTTGCCACCCACTGCTGAGCGTCATTGTCTCACATATCTCCCGCCCGCCCTGCACCCCAGGGTCCAGCCACCTACTTGTTGGTCTGCCTCTGGTGCTGGATCACCATGTTTTTCTCATGGATTGTCTCCAACAGGGCTGTTGCCAGAGATTTCAGATCAGAAATGGACTGTGGAGTGGCTGGGAGGCTGCACCCGTGATCCTCAGATAACAGATCCTGAACTGGGTGGGATATAAAATTTACAACTCAGTCTTAAATCCTTCTGGAACGTTGGAATGCAAACCAATGTCAGTTCTTCCTGGATAATGAAGCTGGGATCAGTTCCCGGCTTCCACACGCTACTGTGTTGTAATTGAAGGGTCCACTTCAAGTGTCAAAAGTGAAAAAAAATAAAATCTAGTGTGAGGGTTAAACAGAAAGGAGGAAGTACTCATGGACTTTTAGCAACACCTTTTATTTAAAGGATAATAATTTTTTGCATTTGTCCAGTATTTTATGCTTTTGAAACACTCATGCTGACTAACTCATTTGAGGCTTCAAATTTTAAAAAGAACGTGGAAAATGTTATTTATTCCCGTTTCATGGACAGAAAAGCAAGGTGCTGATGGATTAAAAACATTCGCTGAAGGTCACACAGCAATGCAAATGCAAATGGCTCTAGTCCTGAGCTCCTGGCTTTATATCACAGCTTCCCACAGTACCCTTGGTGGGTGGTAAGATAATGTAGGAGATTATTTAGAACACAAAGTATATTTTGTATATGCATGGTTTTAGAAACTAAGAGATAACCCCAAAAGACCACAACCACTTGTATTCCTATGAGACAGAAAAAAGAAGAAATAATATAAATCTCTCATTATATATCTTTGAACACCATTTCCTATATGCCTATATGTAGACACACAAATTCACACATTTCTCTCCAAAAATGGGAAAAAGCTCTGCTTTTTTCACTTAACCTTATGTCTCATCATGAATATCTACTAAAATATAAAATGTAACGGCTGCTTAGTAGTCCATGCATAGATCTACAGTAATTTATTTAATTACTCCTGGACAATTATGTTGTTTCCAATGTTTTTTATTATAACTAACGTAGGAAGAACTTTCTTGAAGCAAAATGCTTGCACATGTCTGTAATCATTTCTTGTTGGCTCAGAGGGGATCAGTTTAAGGCTTTTTATAACAGAGAACCAAATGGTTCTCTAGAAAGGTTGTGCCTGGTTGACGGCCCTGCCAGCGTGTTTGAGTGTGGCTAGCATTCCCCAGGTCGGTGACAGGACTGGGTCTCAACATTCAAACATCCAACATTCAAAGGCTATCAAGGATATCCAGAGCTATACTTAGATGGGCTACTTCACGTTTGTATAGAGGGTGTTCTTTTCTAGTTGAGTGAAAAAAAAAAAAGAAGTTGCTTGGAAAAGTGCCTTGATTATTAGGTAGTCTGGAGATTCACCATTATTTTTTAATCCCCCGTAGCTCTGATGAGGACTGCCACATGATCCTTGTTGGTCTGCACTGCCAACAAGCCCAAAACAGGCCAGTCCAGCATGGTCCACTTGAGGATCATGTTTAGAACTGAATTCCCAAATACTAAGTGTCAGAAGCAAGCTCTCTGCTATTTATTTCCCCTGACTGTTCCTGGAAGATCATTATTTTTCATTGGAATCGACAAGAAGGAGGAACAAAATTGCAATCAATAAAAGCTTCTTTAGGGCTTCCCTGGTGGCGCAGTGGTTGGGAGTCCGCCTGCCGATGCAGGGGACACGGGTTCGTGCCCCGGTCCGGGAGGATCCCACATGCCACGGAGCGGCTGGGCCCGTGAGCCATGGCCGCTGAGCCTGCGCGTCCGGAGCCTGTGCTCCGCGACGGGAGAGGCCACAGCAGTGAGAGGCCTGCGTACCGCAAAAAAAATAAAAAATAAAAATAAATAAAAGCTTCTTTGAAAAAGGCACATGTGCCATGGTAAAATGACTTCAGCAGCTGTGAGACTTTTCTAGTCTGATCATAAAGGCCAGGAAAAGGAGAAACTCAATGAGGATGGAACGGACACTTGGAGATGCTAACCTGGTGATTACAGAAGGGAAAACATTCTGGAAAGAGGAGCATAGTTAGGGGAATAGATGCAAATGGGGTCCAGTCATTAGAGAGACCTCTAAGGCAGCGGCTCTCAAAGCAGGGTCCCCGAACCAGCATCAGCATCACCTGGGAACTTTCTAGAAACGCTTATTCTCCAGGCTCACCCTAGACCTAGTAAATCAGAAACTCTTGAGGTGGGACCCAGTAATCTGTGTGTTAATAAGCCCTCCAGGCAATCCTGATGCAGGTGGAAGTTTGGGGGTGACTGCTCTAAGGATCACTTCCATTCCCAATTCAAAAAACGAGATGTGGACCCACAGTGCTCGCATTCTGTGATCACAGGTGGTCCCTCCCAGAAAATGACCCCTACCTTGCTTTGCAGACAGGACTCCAGTCAGAGCACTGCTGCTGGATTTGCCCTGGCCTTTTGAGTTTTTCCGTCTCTCAAGAGCATTCTAAAGCAGCATTGGGAGAAAACAAAAACCTCTGTCAGAAAAGCCAATAATGGAAAAATACCTAATTCCGGTAGATGCCTCCTCCCATCCAGCACACGAGAACTCTTTACAAACTCCAAATGCTAGCCCAACTTTTAAAATTCAGAGTCCCTGCCAGAGAGTTATGATTTTTATGGACCTGGTAAAGAGTTTTGTTTTTTTCTTTTTAAGTTGGTGCCCAGCAGAATTACAGCAATTATATCCTCCTATATATAGAAGGTACTCAATGCATATTCGTTAAATTAAATCAAATCTGAAGCAAGAACTCAGTCTAATGTGTGAAGTCACTAGTTATGGAAACCCCTTCCAAACAGACATGAGATGGAGACTAGGTTTACTTTCATGGCGCAATGCCAAAAGATCATTAGTGGTGTCTGGAAGGTTTCTGTGGCTGGACTGGAAGAAAAGCCATGATTGATTAATGAAATCTGCCATGGACTCAAGGTTAAGGAAGTGCATGTGTGTCATTCCTAGAACAGAACGTTACATTAAAATTGATATGTGCTACACAGCCAGTGCTTGGCACATAGAAGAACTGAATAAATGTTGTTAAGTGAATGCATATACACATTTTTTAAATTATGTATTAATTATACAACTTTAAGAGCTGTATTCTTCTTTGGCTGTGTGTGTATATATAGATGGGTGTAAACTCAAGGGGGGCCCCCCCGCCCCAGATTGGAAAAGGAGGAACAGCATGGAGACTTCTGAGAAAAAAGTGAACGTCAAAAGCCAGGAATATGAGATGGCTGCCCCAGCATAGAGACGGCTGTAAAACTTCACCCTCAGGAAGAGAAATCAATCTATTTTCAAAGCAGAGAAACCCAGGAGATTTTGCTAATTATAACACTTACAACTAACATCTGCAGAAACATATTATCTAACGAATGGCACTGGAATTAGACTAAATAACAGTGGGGAGAATTTAAACATTCTGTCCTTTTCGTGTGACGTGAACATTATCGTTTAGATTGTGATTTCCCAATCTTTGTTTCTTCATTGCTCAGAAATCATTTTCTTATGGATGATTAGGGGACAAAGAACATCTGATGACAGAACACTTTATAGAAAAGCTGGATAGGAAACCTAATTTAATATAGACCGAGGCTGTATAGTGGTCACATCCAGATTCTGGTGGTCTCAGTGTGCCCTGTCCAGATAACAGAAGCAGCTCTTGCAAAACCTGTTTTTGTTGTGTTTGCCGTTTGGGGGTTAGTTCTTACTGGTTCCTCAGTTAAAGCTCTTATTGAACTATCTGGGAGGGCAGGCAAGCACTAGAGTATCTTTGGCACATAAAAGGGAATTAAAATAGAATGACACTTAGATGTACAATAGTGAATCATCACCGTCACCGTCATGATTTTCTACCTTATATTTGGCAATGTTAGATTTCAAGAGGTTGACCTCTTCATGAAGTTGCTTTAATCTCTCTTGAAGGTACCTGAAAAAGAATATATACAACTAGGAAGAGTTTGGAGGCAAAATAAAAAACATACACTCAAGTAGGAGAGGATAAAAAGAAAACCACACACCCAAAGAGCCACCTTTGACCTACAGTGCCTTCCCACCACCGAAAGCAGAAAAAGTGCACCTTGGTGACCTCTTCTTAAATGGATGTGATCAAGGTCAAGTATGCCCAAATCACTGAAACCTCACTTTAGGACAGCCCTCTGCAGAGATCCCCTAAGGGATATCAACACAGTTTTCACATAATTCTCATTAAGATGATTCCACTGGGAAGCAAGGCAGCAAGAGGCAATACCAGACACAGCATTAAGTTAGTCACATACACACACTGAAATTTGCCTCTGGGAAAAGAGACAGCTAAGGGAATTTCTCAATTTATTTTCTTATTCTTTTCTGTCTTCTTGATAGCAATAATAAGCAGCTTTCACTGGTTCCCTACCCTTCTCACCCAACCGGGGAGGGCAGGGGGAAAGAGGGTATGGATGTAGGCATGTAAGCATGTGGTTCTTCTTTTCTTACTGCTACAATTAACGTGTGACATTAATATCATTGTTTTAGGGTTGAGACTTTCCTTTCACTGTAAGGCTATTTTCTGAAATGTAAACAGGGCTGCAAATAACTCCCAGCCTGCAGGCAAGTGGAGAGCCAGCATCCTACCCCAGTACGAGCCTGGGACTGGTCACTTACCTGTTCTCCATACACAGGGCATCCACGTCAATGATTCGGTTCTCGTGGCCGCTCAGGATGTGGTTTAGCTCCTGGTTGAGCCTCTCGACTTTGTCCTGGTAGGAAGACCGCTCTTCTTTAACATCCTGAAGCTCGTCCATAGAGGCCTGCAGGTCATGCTCCAGAGACTCAATCTGAAACCAGAGAAGTGCCCTTACTCAAGGTATTCTGCAGGCATCAGCCTTATGGTTAGAGACGAGCCTTCCACTTGGCTGACTGACTTTTAGAGAGCTTATCAATACCAGCGTCTGCTATAAAACCGTAAGCGCCACACATCGGAATATGATAAAAGCTGAAAGCAAGGAACAACTTCCGGCCAGACACTTACTATATCCAAGATGAGATGGATTGCAGCAGCTTGGAAACACAGAACTGATCACTTACCAACTGCAGCCTGCCCTAAAGCCAGGGGCTTGGAGAGGGCAAATCCAGATATTGGGAACAACAGCCAGTGTCTTACAAATACATACTTTTTCAAACCACTCTAGACCCAGAAATCATGTTCTGCTCTTCAAAACCAATTAGTGAGAGGAGAGAAACGAAGCCTAGGCTCTCTAAGCTGTTCCCTAACTAGGGCTCGGTACCCGTTGAGATTTTGCCTAAAAAGCATCCACTCAGCATTTCAGCAGAAACTTGCAAATTAAGGCCAGTCTGTCATGTTTGTTCTCTCCCTGTCTATCCTGGTTATGGGGGAGGTTTCTTGTTGTGTTCAGAACAATGGCACCCAAAGTGAGAGAGCAGACCTGCTGGAAGACAGAAATGCAAAAGGCTGCTTGGGAACCTAGCAGAGAACAGAGGGAGTAAATGCATTCAAACTGCATCTTCCTTCCTCCTCTAACCGCGTTCCAAGCACCCCACGGTCTCTGAGAAACTGGGGCACAGTCTACTCTTCTCTGTGTCACGCTCAGCTGTGCAAACATATCCCCCACTCCTAACAGATGTTGGCGATAACCTGTTCCCTTGCTCTCTCCAGCTGCTGAACCAAATCTTCACGCTCATGGGCTGCAAAGTGCCGCACGCCGATTTCTTCGTCTCCCAGCCTCTGTTTGGCAATTGTCATTCTCAAGAGCTGCATTTTCCATTGGTAGAAAAAGAAGAGAGAGAGGGAGAGAGAGTTAAAATGAAGAGATCCAAACGAAACCCCAAGCATACCAGGCAGAAAGTGTTGGAAGTTAAGATTTTCCAAGAAATACTGGAGAAAGGCACAAGACAAAGAAATTTCTGGCCAATATCATTAATTAAAAAAAATTTTTTAATCCATATTGTATGTACAGACACATGTGTGCAAACACACACCTATGAGGCTAACGGGAACACAGGCCTGGGCATCTGAAGGGGGATAGCCTGTTTAGCCCTGCCATAGTGAGGGAAAAAACTCTGTGTCTCTTTTAAACTTAGCAAAGATTAAAAAATGATAACACAATGTTGTAAAGTATCTGCTGAGATGGGCATGCTCCCACATTCTTAACAATTAGGCTATGTTATCGAGAGCCTTAAAGATGTCCCTATCTGACTCTTGCATCTGAGTGCTAATTCAGATTTAAGCCTAAGTAACCTCATCGCCTCTCACCCCATGAATGTTGACAATGGATGAAATACTTTGCTGTAGTTCTGGACTAAAACGCTGGGGAAGAAACTTAATTTTCTTTTTTGCACAACTCAGGAAAACAGCTACTGTGCAGAGTTTCCTTTCTGACCTCAGCAGATGAACTGGACTGACAGTGTTAATTCAGATTTAAGAAATTATCTGAATCTTGGTTTGAGTAGATTTGGGACCTACATGCAATATTAACTAGATCGGATACCTTTTATATTTTCACATGTATACATAGGCTCTCCTCACCCTCATCAACATCCATTAGTTACTGAACTCTGTGAACTGGCACTGAAACATTCCAATGTTTTGCTGCTCCAGTTTTGTAAAGTTTTACAGTGCAATACCTGTTACTTTTCAGAGACAAACCAAAGGTTAATTTCTCTAGGTTCTTGCTGTTTGCTTTAGCAGCATTTGATGGAGGATCTTTTTATATATATATACATTTGTAATAGATGAAAAATAAACCAGATTGCAAACCCCATTTTTTTTTTTTGAAGCAAACCATGTACCAGGTTTTTGGTCCAAATTGTGTAATATAAGTTAAATTGCATTCTATTAACCCATATGAGTGTATTTCTGTACCCATAGTTATGTTGAAATAAAGTTCTAAAAAGCAAAAAAAAAAAAAAAAAAAAAGTCCCTATCCAATGATCCAGTAACTCTACTTCTGATAATCTGGGCTAAGAATAATCCCAGACATGGACTAGCTTTAGGAAAAAAGAAAAAAGTAGACTGTGCTGTTATTTATAGAAAGAGTAAAAAAAACAATAGAAACAATGTCCAACAATAGTGGAATGGCTAGCAAATGATAATGCAATCAATCAACTGATTGATTGTTTGATCAATCAATCAAACAGCAAATTTCCAGCTGTTTAAAATGAGGTTGATATGAACTATGTAGTACCATGGACATGCGGATGCTGCCACACTAAGTGGGAAAAAAAGCAGAAAACTAACTTGAATACGCAGTTTGGGGACTTCTCTGCCAGTCCAGTGGTTAAGACTCCATGCTTCCACAGCTGGGGGCCTGGGTTCAATCCCTGGTCAGGGAACTAAGATCCCACAAGCCACACAGTGCAACCAGAAAATAAATAAATAAATATTTTAAAAAAATGTTTAAATAGAGGCACTTTCCTGGCAGTCCAGTGGTTAAGACTCCGAGTTTCCAATACAGGGGGTGCAGGGGGCACGGGTTTGATCACTGGTCGGGGAACTAAGATCCCACATGACGTGCGGCACAGCCGAAAACAAAATATGCAGTATGATTGAAATTATACTAAGAACCCACATACAAAAGAAAAAAATTACCAAATACATTAAAACCCTTAAATGTGTGTGTGTAAGTTTAGGTGATGCAAGACTGTGTATGCTATCTGTTCTTTGTTTTCTAACTTTTAAAATAAGTATACATGACTTTCATAACGTACTTTTTAAATGTTTTAAAATCCCTAGGAACTAAATTCTAGTCCTAAAAGTGTAATTTTCCAAAGCATCCCTGCAGAACCCTTGGCTTTCCCAGTCTCTGGGGCCGAGCTCCATGTGCAGCTCCAAACTTTCCAGTAGGGCCGTGATGGAAACTATGTTAGAGACTCCAGGAAGGTCCAGTGGTCCCAGAGCATCCCCTACATGCCGTTCAGTGCCAAGCAGGTGGCCATTAAAAAGTGCTTTTTTGACTTTACAGCACTGCTTCCTGATGCTTCTTCGAGAGAGGTCGCAAGACTGATTCCTCCATCTCCCTGTAGGGTGTGTGCAGATGGGCTTCATATATGGATGAAATCCTGGGGACAGTTTTTTGCTGCCACACAGATCCAACCCATCCAGGAATACCTGCTGGGGTATGCTCTCCCTCGTTCCTGTGTGGATCCTAAGGGATTTGTTGCCAATAGAGAGAATGGCTTTATTTTTCAAGTCCCTGAGGATTTAGGGGCAGGTGAGAAAGTTAAAAGCCAAGGTAGAATATTAACTATATAGGAATAATAAATAACAGCAATGAACTGTGCAGGAACTGATGACTACTGAAAAGTAAAGAGCATTTTCAAATGACACATATATATATTTTACATCTTTATTGGAGTATAATTGCTTTACAATGGTGTGTTAGTTTCTGCTTTATAACGAAGTGAATCAGTTATACATATACATGTGTTCCCATGTCTCTTCCCTCTTGTGTCTCCCTCCCTCCCACCCTCCCTATCCCTCCCCTCCAGGCGGTCACAAAGCACCGAGCTGATCTCCCTGTGCTATGCGGCTGCTTCCCACTAGCTATCTACCTTTTCGTTTGGTAGTGTATATATGTCCATGCCTCTCTCTCGCTTTGTCACAGCTTTCCCTTCCCCCTCCCCATATCCTCAAGTCCATTTTCTAGTAGGTCTGTGTCTTTATTCCTGCAAATGACATATATTTGGGGTCCTTATTTGAAAACTAGTCAGATGAACTGGACGTGTATTTATTGTGCATCTACTATGAGCAAGTGCATCGTTAGGATCAGCACACAATGTTCCAGGCAGGTGGAACAGCTTGTACAAAGGCCTAGCAGGGGACATACGGCACTTAGGTACACAGATGGCCGTGCTTAATGGAATCCCCATTCCAAAGCGCAAGGATTCTGAATTTGTATACTTGCCTAATGCAAATTTATCTGTAGTCTCGAAATCAGCATTCATGGTGCTTTTGCATCATGAGGGGACATGTGCAGATAAACACAGAGTTGCAAAAACTGGGAAGCATCCCACAGGAACGTTCCCAGCTAAAGTGGAACAAGGCAATGTTCTGCTTTCTTGTTTTAGCTCATACTGTAAACAAGTGTCCTTTTCATGGTTTCTTTCGTGCCACTTTTTTTCACATTTTTGTGCTTTCTGTTGGTGTTTTGCCATTTAGAATGGCCCTCCTGTGCAGTGCTGGAGTGTTGTCTCGTGTTCCTGAGCACGAGAGGCCATGATGCGCCTTACAGAGAATATACGTGTGTTAGATGAGCTTCCTTCAGGCACGAGTTACGGTGCTATTGGCTGTGAGTTCAATGTTAAAGAAACAACAATATAAATTAAATAAGGTGACTTTAAAGAGAAACACATATAAAACAGTTCTATGTTGATCAGGTGACAAAAATATTGTGACCAGAGGCTCAGAGGAACCTAATCTCCTATTTCCCCTAGGAACAATGGTTCAATATTCCCTAATTCAGTGTTTGCAGTGATTTTAGAGAATGTAACTATAGCAAATGTCAAGAATCGGCTGTACTGTGAGAGGAACAGAGTTTATGTCAGAACTGGTTAATTTACCTGAAAGCTGATATGTGAAAACATCTTTCACATCACAGTCTTGGCTCAGGACTTTCAGAACCCCAGGTGAGTACACAGAAAGACAAACAGCTAACCAAGCAAGAAACATTTCTCAGATGAAAGGGTCTAGGAACAAGAAGGCCTGTGCCACTTTTGGCATGAGGCAACAGGAGGTCTGCAACACGGCTTTGAAAGCGGGACGCTTTTCCTCGTATGTGAAAAGCCAGACTGACAGCCTGAACTTTAAGTAATAAAACACCACTGAGGTTTTCCATTCACAGTACGCTTCGCCGAACACTTAATTTAGAATCACACAATTATGTTTGCTTAATGCTAATTAATTATTAAACATGTTTATTGAGGTCTGACAGCCATATAAGAGAGTCATCTTTTATATACTGGATGCCTGTTAAGCTTCAATAAACATGTTAACAGTCATTTGGTGTTCAATGTGCATACAATATCGGCTATTAAATCTCAGGGCTGGACTAGATGAAACACTTATTTTTAAAAGTGAGGCCCAAGTTGGTAAAAGCTGGATCACTGGTTGGGTCTGACACTCAAGTTCAATCAGCTGAAGAGGCCCAAGGAGGCCATCGCGATAGGGATGGCAGCCCCAGGGAGAGTTCTCTTGCCTTCCCAGCTGACAGCTGATGGGCTCTGGAGTCCATCTGCCAGGGGGCGGGGGGGGTGTTCTGGGGCCAAGTTCGAGAGCTGTGCAATCTCAGGAATATGCCTGAACTTCTCTGAGTCTTAGTATCCTTCACTGTAAGAATACGACAGTAACAGTACAGCTTTTTCCTGGCCAAGGTTGCTGTAACTGTTGGGGCCCAGAGTAGGCTGCCCCCAAATGTGCCTCAATGGCATATTTATTATTTTGAATTAAAGTTACTTAAGAAATGCCCAACACACGAGGGACACTCTGACCCTCCTTTCTGTCACCCCAAAAGCAGGAAAAAAAAATCTCTCATGTGAAGGGTGCCCTCCTGCATCTGGAGATAGAAGGATGCCCTTATCGCCAGAGATGGGGATTTGGGTGAGAAACCAGTACAAACAAACCCTGTTACTGCTTTAATTTACTACCCCAAGCCCAAACTCGGTTTAGATTCTTCACTAATTGGGCACCCCGAACCTAAGTTTCTTTGTCCTGTCAACTCCTCCCAAATTTATTATTTCTTTGTCTAAAAAGTATAAAAGTTACCTGCTTTGCGCACTTCTTAGGTCCCATGTCTATGGGACCAGCATGAATTAAAATGTGTTTCTTTTTCTCCTGTTAATCTGTCTCATGTCCAGCCACAAGAAATCAAGAAGCGGGGGATTCCCTATTGGTCCAGTGGTTAGGACTCTGCTCTTCCACTTCAGGGTTCAATCCCTGGTTGGGGAACTAAGATCCTGCATGTCGTGTGGGACTCCAAAAAAAAAAAAAAAAAAAAAAGAGAAATCAAGAGGAGTAGAGGGGGCAATTTCCCCTACCCAACATTAAACACAAAGTAAGAGAGTGATGTTGTATTAAATGAGCATTTAATTTGGGAGAATTCAAATGTGTGTGTTTGGCAAAAAGATGACGGGGAGAACCAAGTGGAGGAAGAGAGAGATGGAGAAGAGGGGATGGGAGAGAAATGAAAATGTTTTAAATTGGTGGCCCTACCCACCCCTGCTTTCAATGTCCCAGACTGAGAGCGAGGTGGGAGAGGGACTGATAACACATTTAGACAAAATCATACCGTTCATATTTATACATAAGACTCCTATTCAGGAGACACATGGCCACCTGCCCTGAACTTCATGGACAATTTAAGAGACCGTCAAGGTGAATTTCTGCTAGACACAAGGTTTTGCCTCTTACCCGCTGACTTTAGAACCTAGTCCCAAGTAAGAGAAGATGAGATTTCTCTACCATACTTAGCACAGCCCCTGGAACATACAAAGTGCTTGATCAATGTCAGCTGCTATTACGATTATTGCTGTGCTCATTGGTGTCCTCCTCCACGTGAGTTTCCCCACACACATGCCCACTGGGGAAGTCGATCTTTCTTCTAAGCTGGAGGAAGCCGAGCTGCTGAGCCAACCTTATCTGTAGACTGCAGGCAGTGAGGCTGATTTCCCCCCTTGGAAGCTCTATGAAGCAACTGCTTGGAGTGCTTGATTTCCTACAATGGGGCCATCAACACTGCATGGCTAGCCTCCCTGTGCCAACGCTTGAAGTGGATCAGTGCCCTGAAGGCGCGCACACGGCCACCAGGAGATGCATCCACTTGCTGATTTAGATGGAAATAAACATTTATGAATGAATTATGGGTGTGAATCGTCCGCTTATGGATGAGGCGCAGCTGCAGCTGGGATGTGGCTGAGGGACACGGCTGCAAAACGATGTGACAAGAGGCTCTTGGGCGCTCTCCCCCCTCCCTGCCGATGGAGTCCAACTCCTCTGCCAAAGCCCTGCTCAAACTCTGGTCCTGCCAAGGCCCCCCAGTCGGAATGACTCGCTTCTTCCTTGATCTCTTCTTGGGCCTCATCCCTCATAGCCCTCAACAGTCTCTCCCTCCTCTTGTTTTCATTTGCCTGAATCCATTTTCCCCAACAGAGAGTGGGAGGAAGGCAGCTGGCAGCAGGAGCAGCTATTATTCTCCAGGTGTAATCTGTGTTCAGATCCTGTATCTGCGGATCCTAGTCACATGTCTTTGGCTGTCATCTAGCCTCACTGAGCCCCAAGTGACTTTAGTGTTTTTGAAAGTGGAGATTGCCTTAGTCTATTCAGGCTGCTATAACAGACTACCATCGACTGCATAGCTTATAAACAACAAACATTTATTTCTCATAGTTCTAGACGCTGGGAAGTCTAAGATCAAGGTGCTAGCAGGTTGGGTGTCTGGTGAGAGCCTGCTTCCTAGTTCATAGATGGCTGTCTTTTTTCTGTGTCCTCACATGGAGGAAGGGGTGAGAGAGCTCTCTAGGGTCCCTTTTATAAGGGCACTAATCCCATTCATGAGAGCTCCACCTTCATGATCTAATCACCTCCCAAAGGCTCCCACCTCCAAATACCATCACACTGGGGAGGAGGTTTCAACATATGAATTTTGGGGAGGTGACACAGTCTATAGCATTCCACCCTTGATTGCCCCCAAATTCATGTTCTTCTTACACGTGAAATACATTTACTCTACCCCAATAACCTCCAAAGAATTAACTCGTTCCAGCATCAACTCTTAAGGCTAAAGTCCAAAACCTCATCTAAATATCATCTAACTCAGGTATGGGTGAGACTCGGGGTGAGATGCATCCTGGGGCAAACTCCTCTCCACCTGTGAAATTGTGAAACCTAGCAAGTTACGTGCTTCCAAAATACAAAGGTGGGACACACACAGGAGCGACGTTCCCGTTCCAAATAGGCAGAAACAGGAAGGAAGGAAGGGGTGACAGGTCTCAAGTAAGTCCAAAACCTAACAGATCAAACAACGTTAAATGTTAAGGCTTAGGACTAATCCTCTGGCTCGATGCTCTGCCTTCCAGGCCCACTGGCAACATCACCGCCAAGGCTTGGCAGGACAGCCCTGCAGTGGCTCTGCTCTGGTGCCCTGCAGCTCTACTGGGCTGTGGTCTCAGCCCTGGGGCTCCGGGAGGCCCCCTCCATTCTAACCCAGGTGAAGGCAATCTGTCCCCCAGAGCCATGTACTCTAGGCCTGTGGCGGGAGTGGCAGCCTTGCTGGGCTCTAAATTAGCTTCCGTGTCATTCTTCTCTTGCCCTGAAAAACAGCGCCCGGCCTCTGACCCATACTCATCCCTTTACCACATGGCTGTTTGGCCAACACCCTTTGCGTTCTCATTTTTTGCAATATGGACAGGCTGAGAATTTTCCAAATCTTTAAACTCTGGTTCCTTTTTGCTGAACAATTCCATCTTCAAATCATCTCTCTCGTCTCACATTTTATAAGCAGTCAGGAGAAACCAGCCTGCTCCTTCAACACATTTTTAGAAATTTCCTCAGCTAAATATCCAGTTTCATTGCTCACAAGTTCTACCTTCCATAAAACAATAGAACTCGATCACAGTTCAGCCAGATTGTTGCCACTTTATAACAAGGATGGCCTTTTCCCCAGCATCCAATAACGTGTTCCTCATTTCCATCTGAGGCCTCATCAGAATGGCCTTTACTGTCCATATTTCTACCAACATTCTGTTCAGGATGACTTAAGTATTCTCCAAAAAGGTGGACGCTTTCTCCACAGCTCTCTCTTTTTTTTTTTTTTTTTTTTTTTTCTGAGTCCTTACCAGAATTGCCCTTAATGGTCCATTCACAGCAATGCTGTGAAGGACAACAGGCTTTTTCAAGCAGGAACCTCAAAACTCTTCCAGCCTCTACCCACTACCCAGTTCCAAAGCTGCTTCCACATTTTAGGTATTTGTTATAGCAGCACCCCACGTCTTAGTACCAACTCCTGTCTTAGTCTGTTTAGGTTGCTATAACAGAATACCATAGACTGAGTAGCTTATAAACAACAAACATTTACTTCTCACAGTTGGAGTCTAGGATGTCCAAGATCAAGACACTGGTAGGTTCGTGGTCCAGTGAGGGCCCACTTCCCGGTTCATGGTCAGCTATCTTCTCACTGTGTCCTCACATGGCAGAGGGGGCAAAATTGCTACTGGGGTCTCTTTTATGAGGGCACTAATCCCATTCATGAGAGCTCTGCTGTCATGACCTAGTCACTTCCCAAAGCCCCCACCTCCTAATACCATCACATTTCGGATCAGGTTTCAACATACGAATTTGGGGTGGGGGCACATTCAGTCTACAGTAAGAATAAAAGCTATCTTGTAGACAGAACAGCTATGTACGGCTGCCCAGCCTGTGCACTGCACAACTCCAGCTCTCGGGGTTTCCATCCTTGCAATGTGAAGATACAATGCAATAATCACTCTCTGAAGAGCTTTAAAAGTACAATCCCCAGTTATAGCTGGTATGGTTATAATTCTTATACAGTGACTCTCTATCTGTCAGAGTTACTGGGAAGATGAGATGCAAGAATTTATAGGAGTGGATGTTAGCCCTTCCTCACCCCCGGTCCTTGTGTACTGCTGCAAATAGCACGCCTAGGGAGAGGTCAACACCAAAAGCCATTTATCAAACATTCATCTGCCAGTGTTGTGCTGGGCGACTTAATAAACAAGGTCCTGCCTATCTTTTCTTTACTTTTCCTGTTGGTTTTTTCCACATCCTCTCCAACTGCCCCCTGACCTTTTGAAATACCCTTGATAAAATTAGACGGGAGAGCTTTCAAAGGCTGCAAGTAGGCAACTCTATTGTGTATACCAAAGTTCAAATTCCTAAACCTATATGGCAAATCTAGTTCTAGCTTTAAACAAAAGAATTTGTCACTTAAAAAAGAAACCCAGCAGTTTTCATATTCTTCTTCCCAGGCTCTGGAGATTATCATGCACACACTCATTAACGTGTGTCAATATTTCCCAGTTAACGAGCACCCAACTTGGGCCAAACAACATGCTATATGCTTTCCTTACACACGATACCTCCAGTGGCTTTTCACTGCAATGGAATAAATTTGGAATAAATTGCAAAGCCCTTATGAGAGCTGCTGATGCATGAGCTGCCCCTGCCCACCTCCCAACCCAACCTCCAACCACCTCCCTTGTTTGCTGGCCACACTGGCTCTCCTTCAGTGCCTCAAGCACAACCTGCTCCTGCCTGCCTCTGGGCCTTTGCACTTGCTCTGCCCTTGAGCAGCCTGCCCACAGGTCTATCCAGAACCCACTTCTTTTGTCTCTTTCAGGTCACAGATCAAATGTCACCTCCTCTGAGAGGTCTTCCCTGGACACTGTCGCTGAAGCCGTTCACCTTCAAGGGCCCCACTGCCTTCATCATACTGCTAGAAATCACCTGGTTCATCTGCTTGTCCCTCCCCCTGTCAGCTCCACTGCAGGAACCTGGCTGTTCATACGCGCTGAAATAGCCGGCACCCATAGCAGTGTCTGGCTAACCGCAGGGAGTCCTCAGATACACCTTAAATACAGGAAGTCTCTCATGTGCTGCTTCCCAACCCCAGGAGGCAGACACTGCCCCGTCCTCCTCACAGGGGAGAAGCTCATAGGGGCTGCTGCAGGGCTCTGAAACCAGGGCTCCTTGCCTGGGGCCCATGCTCAGATCAGGAGGCTGCAGTGTCCCCTCACCCTTAACACAACAAGCCCTGTCCTAGGTGCTTACGCACATTGCCCCAGTAAGTCCAACAGACACTCTGTGATGCACTGTTACAATCCCCGTTGTCAGAAGAGAAGCAGAGACACAGAGAGCTGGAGTAAGTTGCCCACGTCACAGACCTTAGAAATGGCAGGGCCGGGAGCTGACCCCAGGCAGGCGAGGGCTCTGGAGTGCATGCTCTGCGGCCTCTCTCCACACCGACGATAGCACTCACTGCCTGGCGCTCCCCCTGTGGAGTGTGTTCTGCATTAAGTGCCCTGTATAACTTCCTGTATTTAATCCTCACAGGAGGCACGCTGGCCCCCTATGTCGTGCCTGTGTCACCCAAGCTCGCTCACTCAGGGTCTCTGCACCTCATCGCCCGGTTATCTGACCACCTCCCACCTCACTTCCTTCAGGCCTCTGAGCAAAGGGTGTGTCAACAGAAATGCCTTCCTGACCACCCAGTGTAAGTAGTTGCCCCCCTCCCCTATCCCCGGCAGCCCAGGCTGCACTGTACAGCCCCCTAGCCTGCAGTAACCTGTTAAGCACTTAGCACCTTCTGACATATTATACTGTATTTCATCAAATATGAGACTCTATCAACTCTAAGACCCACCACTATGCATGACCAAAAAGACTGAAAAATACCAGTCATCACTACATGATACCAATAACTACATCAGAGATGTTCAAATTGAAAGCCTGTGCCTCTCAGAATCTGTGCAATGTCATATATTAATTTGTTTATTTGCTTACTGCCCATCTGTCCCCACTAGAATAGAAGCTCCATGAAGGCAGGAACTCATTGGTTTTTGTTTACTACCCTATTCCCAGACCATAGAGTTGAGTCTTCAGTAAAGATGTATTGAAATGAATTGAACTGAACTACCCTCCATAGGCAAGTTATCTCCATTGTACAGATGAGAACTGAAGACACAGAGAAGTCAAGCAACTGGCCCAAGGTTACACAGCTAGGAAGCCCCTGAATTACCTTCAGATAGTTCAGAACACATTGCTCCCAGAGCGACAATCTTTAGAGAGTTGCACCAATCGCTTCTCGGCCTTTTGGCTAAGATCAAGTGTAGAGAGTTGCACCAAGCAGTTTTTTTTTTTTTTTTTTTTTTTTTGCAGTACGCGGGCCTCTCACTGTTGTGGCCTCTCCCATTGCGGAGCACAGGCTCCGGATGCGCAGGCTTAGCGGCCATGGTTCACGGGCCCAGCCACTCCACGGCGTGGGGGATCTTCCCGGACTGGGGCACGAACCCGTGTCCCCTGCAACGGCAGGTGGACTCTCAACCACTGTGCCACCAGGGAAGCCCGCACCAAGCAGTTTAAAGGTGCTTCAATTTGTTTTCATTTTAGTGTAATTTGGGTATGGTATACTATAAAATAAGTCTTAGGCAGAGATATCTTTCAGAATCAGTTCTCTACAAAGTGTAATTACAGTGCATTGTCTAGGGGACGAATGTCCAAAACCACACTGTTTTGGTCGCTTGGTCTACCCGGACTGTGTGCTCATATAAGCCAGAACAAGCTCAAATATGGTGTCTGAGACCAAATTCATTTGTCTAATTCATCTGACAATAAAACATGAGGAAATGGTGCACTAGTCTGGCTGCTTGCTGAACTGAGCATTGCCTGTGTTTCACCATCAAGATCCCAGTTAGAATAAGATATGATGGGGCTGGAGCAGGTAAAGGGCCCTTATCACTCACTTTAATTCTTTGTAATTAATTTTTATAATGCCCCAAGGTGAGAGCTTTTCATTAGAGTGCCCTCTTCATGTGGGTTTCCCACAAGCTAGGGCACCTCCGTGCTCCTCTGAAGCATAAAGAGGAAATGTTTACAAAGAGCTCTCTGATCCCTCATCCTGGACTGTTACAAACATCCAAGCTGAACACTTTTTTTTTTTAACAGAGTATACTTCAGTTAGTCACCTGCATGCTCATTGGTCTGCCTGAATTAGCTGGTGGCTTTGACTTAACTGGTTTGCTTGCTGAATCCTTCCAGAAGTCCCACATCAATAGAGGTACGTTCACGGAAGGGGTCTATCATTTTATGGGGCAACACCAGATAAAACAGAGGTACTTAAAGACCTTCAGCTGGTGTAACATAAAGCTCATTATTAAGGGCAAAACCCCGTGTTTATGCGCCACTGCAAACAGTTACATTTAAATTGGCCAGCAGGGGCCCAGGAAGTGTGACTGCCTGACACTGTCCACCTGAAGTTCCTTGCTTTTGAGTACTTCGCATTGCATTATTGTTCGTCTGCACTTAAAGTGCCATAGTCTGTAAAATGAAGGAAAGATAAAAGCAAGCAGACAAGGAAACCCAGCAGGAACATGAGATGCGGCTCCCGGCCTGTTCTATTAGGTGCTTATTCCACAAGGGTACACAAAATGCAAGGAAGCTTCTGGGAGCGTGACACCAAAGCAATGACGTTTGGGGTGGTGATAAATAATAAAGTCGGGTGGTGATAAGGAGGGCTGAGTTTTGGGGATCCAGATGCCAGATGCCAGGCTTCTTACCCCCAATCTCTGTCTCTGTTGGGAGGCACATACCCCCGGGGTTCACTGGAAACAGTTGATCAACAGAAAGGAAGACCTTGAGATTCCTGGTGGAACTCTGATACAAGAGGACACTAGGCCAATCTGGGCCCAGGTTGTGCTAAAGATACCAGCAATGTTTACCCTTTACGGGTGCTTACTGGATGCTTACTATGCTACGCCCTTTATAAACATAATATTGCATGCACACACACACTCCCAACCATTAAATCTCCTGCTTGCTTTTCTTCCCAGCACTAACCACTGTCTGATGATCTTACCTAGGTATTTGATTTTCTTATTCTCTGTCTCCCCAACTAGACTGTAAGCTCTGTGAGAACAGGCACCTTGTCTTTCTTATTCCTGACGTAGTCACAGCTCCTAGAACATTAATCAGCACACAGTGAGTCCCCAATTATGTATTGATGAATAATGATGAAACCTGACAGCAATTCTATGTAAGGTATCATTACTTCCATTCTACAGATGAGGAAACTGGGGTCTAGAGAGACAACTGACTTGCTCAAGGCCACACGGATAATAACTGGCAGAGTTAGAATATAAACCTGGGTCTAGCAGTTTCTAAAGATGGACCTCTTGGACTATTCTAGATTATACCACTTGGCAGTGGGAGGCTGGAGCTAGCTCTTTCTGGAGTCCCAAGCTTTCTAACTCCCAGTTCAGTAACTTCACTTTGCTAGCCTGATGTTTAAATGCCATGGCATCAGTATTTACACCACGGAAATTGGTAAAGTGCTACCAGCCAGGCTTCCTCTTCAGAAGAGCTGGTTCACCAGCTCACCTCTGGATATCTGTGATTCAAGTGTACTCTGCTAGTTTTGTGGATTGCCTCTTACTGATTCTTAAGTTCTCAGAGGCCTCCTTTTCCCCCCGGTCCCCTTTCCCTAAATCCACTCTTTTCTTAATGCCCAGAAGAGGAAGCAGGCATACCTCTGGAGCAAGAAGGGGAGCTGTAATTCTCTGGGTGGGTTGCTCTCCACACTTGAGGCCCTAGCATTGCCTGGGTTTTCCACGTAATTGGTCCTTATTCCTCACAGACTGCCACACAAAGAACCCTGGACAATCCACCCTCATGAAAAGCTTTCCCCAGGGTGATTTGTGGAGGTGTGAGTTCTCCCTTCCCCACTTAATCTTTCAGAGCTATTATTAGCAAGGAAGGGGAGGGTGTCTACTAGGCTTCCCCTTTCCCACCCCTCCTCTGGTTTGAACTGGGCCTTTGTGTCTGTCCAGAAGCCTCAAGAAATTCTTGGGGTGCTTCTCAGAGAGATAATAGGTTTGTTGATCATGGAATCCCACCCTCCACCTCCAACCCTGTGTGAGTGCTAAGCTGCTTGTAAGACAGGGTGGTAACACATCTTTCAAGAGGCTGTTTGAAAATGCTTTATGGCACGTAGGGTTACAAGGCTCTAGCTGAACAAATGGAAAAATTAGTCTACCTTAAAATAGCCAAGGCAAGTAATTTCCTATCACCTTGTTTCTTAAATGTTCTTAACATCTAGAATCTGGGCTTCCCAAAATATGGCTAAGGGTCATCAGTTAAAATGACAACTTGGAGATAAAAAACTTCCACTTCAATAGTTGCTCATAAAGTGATGCCACAAGCCCTTCTGTTCGGAATGGGGGGAGTTAGGAATCCCACAACATCCATTATTAAGTATTATTGAATTTAACAGGCTTGCGCCAGCCTAGGAGCAGGACTCTTACTTACCCCACATCCACTAAGGCTCAGCGTCGGATCCCCTGACCTTTCCAGGGGCTTCCTGAGGTCTCACACCTTAGGTTTGGCTTTCTTCTGCTTTTTCTTGGATGGAATAGTTTGCTTTTCTAGCTCCTTTCTCCAGGTTTCTAAACTACTCCTTACCCCACAAGGAGAGTTAGTGATGACAACCACAGGGGCAGTCAGTCTGCTATTTTCTTGTGCTCTTCCTTTTTCTTTTCCTCTTCCTCTTTATTGAACCTTTTTGCATTCCCTTTATTCATTCACTCATTCATTCATTTATCCTATTCCATTCCTTCAATAAAGATCTATTAAATAATGTCTGTGCATCGCGAACTAAGATGCAAATTCCTAGGGATACAGGAATTTGGCCTGCAAAGCGTTTACCTTTGGGGGAGGGGTGCCAAACAAGTACAAGCAGAGGGAAAAGAGCAGGGCACTGTGGGTGTGTGCAGGACCTGCCCCTGAGAGCCGGAGAAGGCTACATTTGACCTATGACCTGAAAGGTGAGCGGGAGTTTACGGAAGTAAAGGGGAAGAGTGTTCCAGAGAGCAGACAGCAGGTGCAAAAGGCCCTGAGGCACAACTGCAGTATGGCTCAGCTGAGGGGCTGAAATTAGTCCTGCAGGAATGAAGTGTGAGGTGACTAATGGCAACAGATGTGGCTGGAAAAATCAGGAGGGGCCAGATAATGGAGGGCCAAGCACACCATGGTAAGGAGGTGGGACTAGATTCCAAAGGCGATGGAAAGGTTGGAGCTGTGACGTGACGAATAAGAGAGCAAAGAAAGGGTTAACCCATTCTCCACCACACAGTCATGGCCACCCTTCAAGAGAGGCCTCTGTGTTTCTCAAGATGGCTGGTGTCATTACTGAATGAGTCATCCGGCCTTAATGTTGATGACTGGGGGTAGGTGGGGGGAGGATGACCGTGACTCACAGGGGGATGAAAATAAACCAGCCCTATAACTTTAGATGCAAATGAGAATAAACAGAGTCTCTGGGGCTCACTGCAGTTGGTCTTTTTTGAGGAGGAGAGGACTGGAGACCGAGATACAGGGTCTACTGAACGTTTTACCATCTTGCCTGCATCTGCTGGCAGGAAAATTACTTCACAGGCCATGAATATGAGTCACTAAATTCTAAACCTTGAGTGAGAAAACCACGTTTGATAAATGTGTCCAGCTACTGGAATAAAGACCCAGAATGCAGGCAAATCATGACGCTCAGATGGTGCCGATGCAAAAGCGGCCCCAGACCTGCGCTCAGTGTCACACTCACGCACACACGCACGCACACATACCCTCCTTTTCTTTCCCTGAAATATCAGTCGCAAATGTCAATTCCTAAAATATCTCAGGCCTACAAGGCGATACAATTAAAAGTGACCAAAAGATGAGGCAGAGGTGTGTCTAGGACAGTCGGAGGTGGGGGGGCGGGTACCTCAGAAAATAAAAAAGAAAAGAAAAGAAGAAGAAGAAAAACAATCAGTCAAGAAGAATCATGCCTCCAAAAATCACATCTCAAAATGTTTCAGTATTTTCTGGATTTATAACTTCTCCAAAATTCCTGCAGTATTTTTATGGGTTTAAAAGGAAATGATTGCACATACTTGATTTTACTCTCTAGAAAACCTTGCCCTGGTGCTATCATTTGATAACACCTAAGAAGGCCTGGCCTTTAATTAGTGACCAAATACCTAGGTTACAGAGCTTAAATCCTTTTGAGAGGCCCGATTAGCTTGTCCAGGGTTAATTAGCACCCTTCTTAGCATTCTCGCCCACTCCCTATTTCATGACGGAGAATAGTCATGAAATATTTTTCAAATATAGTATGTTAAATCCAAGAGGTTTAAAAAAATTTTTTTAAAGGCAGACTAAGTGGACAAGAGGCTATGTAAAGAAGACTTCCCAGTATGCCCTTATTATTATTATTTTTTTTACTTTTTGACCACACCTCGTGGCAGGCAGGATCCTAGTTTCCCGACCAGGGATCGAACCCGTGCCCCCTGCAGTGGAAGTGTGGAGTTTCAACTGCTGGACCACCAGGGAAGTCCCACCAGTACGCCCTTAGATTGAGCCCCTTAAGCCAGCAGTAAGCACACAATCCTCTCTGCTCTTTGTCATGGAAGAGTTCTCGAGATAATCCAGACACTTCCATACATTTTTAAAGAATGAGCATCTTTCAAAATGGCGCCTTCCAATAACCAGTGACTCCCAGGAACAACAAACATCCCCATCATTTGTCAGGGAATTTGGTACCGTTCAAAAGACATTGCCCAAGAAAGCACCTCCTCCCCGCCATGTAGTTTGCTTGCGTGAAACTCCAAAGGCCATCCCTGTTGGGAAAGCTGGCTCTGGCAAGAAGTTGAAATTGAATCTATTGGCAAAATGGGAAATTATTTGGGGGCGATGGAATTGAACTTCGGTAGTTTTTCTTCCTTTTCTCAATTGTACTTTTGTTCACAGCTTCAGCTGGGAGAGACAGTGCTCACATTAATTTGGAGTTTATGAGTTCATATTTTATAATTAACGTTGCCAACAGGGGAGTTTGATTAATACCAAGCAGTGGGTTTTGAGCAATGTTCCATACAAATTGCCAAATTTAGCAATAAAATAAATTGGTTATGTGAACATAATTAGTAGGATGACTACTTAAAATTCAAAACCGAATGTGAATAATTCCAAATCATATGAGCCACAAATCCATTATCTGTATAGAAAGGAGAAAGTATAGCATTTGGGTTTTATTTTGCCCTCAACCACAATGTTATTCAGCACCAAGCTGAACATGATGAAACTTCTACAATGGGTTGTGACAATATTTTAGAGCAACCCAGAAACACACACAGACGCGTGTGCAGGCACACACGCGAAGGGAAGGTAATAAAGATAAGAAATGCTAAACTGTGAATTTTCATTGCAAATGTAAAAATCTATAACAAATTTTTCCGCAAATGCTGCATTACATTCTTCTGATGCACCATACATAAACCTCTGGCACAAAATTACTCAGGAGAGGTTTTTGCCTTTAAATATTCACGGTACCTTATTGTCGCCCTGGACTTCTCCAAGCCTTTGCTGAAGTTCTTTAATTTCTTCTCCCAGACGTTTATTTCGGTCCTGAGAATCTCTCAATAGTTGTGCAAGATTAGCCTGCAAACTGACAAAGGATTAATCTCCAAAATTGACAAGCAGCTCATGCAGCTCAATATCGATAAAACAAAAAACCAAATCCAAAAATGGGCAGAAGACCTAAATTGACATTTCTCAAAAGAAGATATACAGATTGCCAACAAACACATGAAAGGATGCTCAACATCACTAATCATTAGAGAAATGTAAATCAAAACTACACCAGTCAGAATGGCCATCCTCAAAAAATCTACAAACAATAAATGCTGGAGAGGGTGTGGAGAAAAGGGAACACTCTTGCATTGCTGGTGGGAATGTGAATTGGTACAGCCACTATGGAGAACAGTATGGAGGTTCCTTAAAAAACTACAAATAGAACCACCATATGACCCAGCAATCCCACTACTGGGCATATACCCTGAGAAAACCATAATTCAAAAAGAGTCATGTTCCAAAATGTTCATTGCAGCTCTATTTACAATAGCCCGGAGATGGAAACAATCTAAGTGTCCATCATCGGACGAATGGATAAAGAAGATGTGGCACATATATACAATGGAATATTACTCAGCCATAAAAAGAAACGAAATTGAGCTATTTGTAGTGAGGTGGATGGACCTAGAGTCTGTCATACAGAGTGAAGTAAGTCAGAATGAGAAAAACAAATCCCATATACTAACACATATATGGAATCTAAAAAAAAAAAAAATGTTCTCTAAAACCTAAGGGCAGGACAGGAATAAAGACACAGACGTAGAGAATGGACTTGAGGACACAGGGAGGGGGAAGGGTAAGCTGGGACAGAGTGAGAGAGTGGCATTGACATATATGCACTACCAAATGTAAAATAGATAGCTAGTGGGAAGCAGCCGCATAGCATAGGGAGATCAGCTCAGTGCTTCGTGACCACCTAGAGGGGTGGGGTAGGGAGGGTGGGAGGGAGGGAGATGCAAGAGGGAGGGTATATGGGGATATACGTATACGTATAGCTGATTCACTTTGTTATATAGCAGAAACTAACACAACATTGTAAAGCAAGTATACTCCAATAAAGATGTTAAAAATAAATAAATAAAAATAAAAGTTAGATTTCAAAAAAAAAGATTAGCCTGCAAATATTAACACATTATGAAATATAATCAGAAACGGAGGAGTGGAGAAATGCAGGGCTTTCTTAGGCTTACTGCAGCCATCATCCAAGCCCAGCTGAACCATTAGAATAAACACATGTATGAATGCAGCAAGTGTGCAAATCACACCACTACAACTGCATGGAGAGAAATAAGTTGGCCGTGAACCTCAATTTGGGGATGTTCTTTGTTTCCAGAATGGCTCACAGACAAGTGATGGAGGAGTTGGGTTTTTTTTGTTTTTTTTTTTTTTAATTTAAGAGCTCCTCACAAAAACTCTTCCAAGTAGTCTTAGTTCAATTCTAACTTTGGATCCACAATATAGGAAAAATTTCATTTCCTTGTTTGGGTAATTTCATTTCCTTGTTTGGATAGTTTTTTTTTTCTTCAAATAGATCGTGTTTAATGAACTTTTCTTTGCCACCTTAATGCCCAGAACTTTGATCAAAATTGTCAGCCAGAGAAGAGACCAGTGAGGTGTCACGATTTCAGACATCAGGATCCAGAGGTAATTCAGCAGTCTCCTGGGCTGTTTTTCTCACCTCCTTATTCCCCTGTTCTAGTTCCTAGAGTACCAAACAGCCAGGGTGAGTGCCTTCCAGTCCATCTTCATGATGTCAGCCCTTCCTTCAGATTTCCTCCTGCTCAGAGCAGATCCCTCTGGCCCCCGTGCGCAGTTCTCCACCACACCCCCTCCCCTTCTCAGTCCAGCTTCATCGACACATCTCGGCCCCTTTCCCGGAACCACGCAAGCACCCTTTACCACGCTCTCACCCTTCTCAGGTTCCCCGAACCTGAACCTGCATATGCTCCCAAACTATCTACGTGCTTTTTCCACTCAAGCCTTTAACTTACTATTCCACTTTACCTCCACGGCTGCTTCTTCTATACTATTTGAATTTTGCTAATTTGCTCTAATTCTCACCTTGCTTATTGCACTCTTATCTAACCTCAGCAAGAAGAAATGAGCTATTGAAAGGCAGAGATTCTCGTTTTCTCCCTTCTCAGCCTCCACGTACATTGCTCCAAGAAGTGCTCTTGTCCCAGCACATGTTTTAAAGACCCACGATGAATAAATGGAGGAAAGAAGGAGGGAGGGAAGCAAGCCAGCGATCGGAATGTGACTCCTAAAAAGGAATCTTTCAGAAACAGTCACACAAGGGATTTGAAAGTTATCTTTTAGATTCCTTCCATGTGATAGCTGAAGAAACCCAAATCCAGAGACATTGCAGATGAGTACAACTATAGTGGCTAAATCTCCAAAGACTCTGATGCTAATGCTTTCGGGAATACTGAGTTATGTTAGGTAATCAAAAGGGAATCAAGTGAAAGAATATAGAGATTAAACCTTGGCTTATCCTGGACTCCTCACTTTGCCTTATCTCCCATATTCCATCCATCGGGATATCCAGTGTCTCCACCGTCAGGGTAGCCCCCCATTCAGCTCCCCCGAAGCTCACCTCCTGGCTGTTGCCCACATATACCAGGCAGGAGCCCATCTCAGCGCTGCTCTCTCTGCCTTTTCTCTGGACTGGACTGCTCTCCCTCCAGGGTACCTCTTGTTCACTCCCTTGCCTTTTTCAGGTCTTCGTTCAAACGGCACCGTTTCGACGGGGCCCACCTGGACCACTTGATCTAATCTGCAGTCTGGCCACCTCCCCACTGAACGCCCAAGCCCTTTCCCCTACACTACTTTTTATTTCCATAGCACTTACCATCTCTTAATATACCATGTCATTTACTTTACAGTTTATTGCCATATGTTTACATATGTTTATTACTTACTGTTTATTTCCTCTCTCTCTCTCCCTACTAAGACAGAAGTTCCATGAAGGGCAGGGAACTTTGTTCTCTCTACTGGTCTCCCCCAAGCACCTAGTGGATGCTCCAGAAATATATCTAAGTGAAAGATAATATGCTGAGTCTGGAGGCTGTGATCTCAGCCTAGGGAATTATCTGGAATAATAAACTACGGAAACCAGCGCCTGGCACACAGCGTTGCACAGAAACCCCCCTCATCCCCACTGGCTGGCTTTAATCTAGCTCTGATTTCCACTCACTTGTTTGTGAACATTACTCAATAATGTGATCTAATTCTCAGCCCCATATTTGCAAAGCCACCCTTCAAGTCATATCTTGTAGTCGTTGTGTTTCAACTGTCCCAGATTTCCATTCTCATCAGATAAAAATCTGGTGAAGGATGAGGAAAATTAATCCCCGTTTTACAGGCAGGAAAGCAAGAAGACAAGAGGCACTGTGATCCGCTGACTGTTCTTGGAAATGTTCAAATTTCTTTTTGGAATCAGATCGACTAAGTTGGGTCCCAGTTCTGCCACTTACTGGGCTGGGTGACCTTGGGTAAGATTATTAACCTCTTGAGTTTCCCCACCTGTGAACTGGAGCTAACCATACATACTTCATGTAGTAATCTGATACTTACATTGAATAATGAACCTAGGATGCCTACCACAGTGCTTGGTATACAGTAGGCACTGGTTAAATGCTGGTCACCTCCCCTTGACTCTGCCCTTGCAGTGGCTCCAATTCGATCACTCAGTGGACGGTTGGATGGATCTGGCCGAATGGCTCCTTGGACACAGCTGGCTCCCTTGTCATCCTGCCCCTTCACTTATTCATCCATTCATCTACACAACAAATATTTAGGGAGTGCCTACTACGTGTCAGGCACTGTTTTCGATTCTGGAGATACAGCAGTGAGCCATACAGACAAAGCCTCTTGCCCTTGTAAACTTACATTTTCATAGATGATATTATATTAATTACATTATATTACAACAAAATGAATAATGACTGAGGAGCTGGATGATAAGTACTACGGAAACAGATACAGCAGGTAAAGGAAACAGTGTGTGCTGGGGAAAGGCCACGGAAGGCGTCACAGCGAAGGCCACACTTCAAGTCTTAAACCAAGACTTGAGAAAGGAGAGAGAGTGAGCGTGAGCCTTGTGGATATCCCGGAAAAAGTTCCAGGTAGGTGCAAAGGCAAGCGGCTTCCCTCTCTCCTTCTCTCCCTCACATCACAAGATGTCCATTTTGGAAAGCAGTTCAAGGCCACTAGAGCAGGCGGACCCCAGGGACTGCAGTGAAGTGGAGAGGTGATTCAATTCCCAATTTTCTTTTCCTGGTCCCTCCCCTCTGTCCTGCAGCTCTCCTGCCTTAGCGGCAAGGTATGACAAGTGGGCGGCCTCTCCTTTTCCTTCCGGGAACTCCAGAACACTTCCCAGACATTAGCTCAGCAAGCATAATCCCTCCCCCAGGTGCAGGGACAGAAGCCCCAGGCTGGAGCGACTGGCTCAGAGGTGGGGCGGGAGAAGCCACCCGGGGCAGGTGCTGGCAGGCGGCTAAAAGTGGCCTCCGCGAGCCTGCTGCCACCTGCACACTGCATCTCAGCACCCCATCTGCAGGAGACACAGCAAAATTCACCTTCACAGGAGGCTGCTTTTCTTAAACAGTGGAAGAGATGTTCAGAAAGAAATGTTTGTAAGAGCAACAGTGAAAAATTTAACAAAAGACCAAAAAAAAAAAAAAAAAAACTGAAACGTCCCTAACCTTCCCTTTTTGAATCAACAATGGCTTGAGCCCCTCAGGTGGGTGGGAAGACCCTGACATTTGCTCACCAATGTAACCACAAGAGCTAAACCCGTACAACTCAAACTATCAGTGGTGAAAGACCTCAACCTCCGATCCGTCACAGATCAGTACTTGTGCAAAATACAATAAAAATCAATTCCTAGGAAAACAAATTTAAGAAGACATCAAGGCCCCAAGTGTTTGTTAGATTCACCTGACGTCAAATCATACAGACTGTCAGATTGCTATAAAAGTTTCTGAGCCCTTCCTCTCAGTTTCTGCACTCATCTTGTCGTAGGGACCAGAAAAGGCAGCTTGCAGCCTGGCACTGGTCCTCAGGCCCCACTCTGAATAGCACTGAGCCCAGCGATACTCCCCAGTATTTGGAGGTTACAGCAAAGCAGGCACCCACGTGTTATATATCAAAGGTCCCAGTGACACACGAAGCAAAGGACAGCGCTGCTTTAGGAGACAGCGAGTCAGAGACCCAGTGATGTGACTGTCAAACATTATTTACTCTGCAGCCTGGCCGAAAAGAAATCTACCCAAATAAACTCAAGCATTTCTACAGTAGCTGCAAAGCAATGGTTAATTAAAATCACATCGCCTCCAAGAGGATTCACTGTAAATCTACCCCAGATTTCAAAGTGACCCCCTGGGGGAGGGTAGGGGGAGGGAGACCCCCCTTTTAAAGCAGGTGACTGTAATTTTCTTTCACATTTCACAGGCTGGCTTACTTGTCAACACACAATTCTTTTCTATTCAGTCCTTCCACCTCCTCAACTCCCAAACAATAACTTTGAAAACTAGAACATGAGTATTCTGATACGGCGCCTAGTTCCTTGACATACACCTTAAAGAACAAAAAAAAAAAAAAAAGAGAAAGAAAGAAAGAAAAGAAAAGGAAGAAAAGTAGTACATTTCAAAGCACTCAAAATAGAGGAGAAAAATTCACATAAATCTTTTGACCAAAAAAAACCCCCATGACTCACACACATTCACTATAACCACCCATCAAGCCAACACACGGCGCCTGCTTATAATTTATCAGCTATGTAGACCGTTTTGTCTCTGTGTTATTGAGAAGGACTCTGTGACCATCAGTTTAGAATAGCAGCACTATGTAAAGAAAATGTCAGGGAAAAAGTGGCAGACCGTCTAACACTCGAAAGGATTTCACAGGGAAGGAAAACAAAACCTAGAGATTATTTCCTCTAAATCTCTGGGGCAGGGTGGGTAGCATAAATGGCAAAACATGAAAAGGTTTCAAAAGAAGCCTCTTTTAAATATTCAGATATAGCCAGGGCTGACGTTAAAAGGTTGACATCTTCTCTCAGATAACAGTGGGATGTTGAATATCCTGGAGTATATTGTAGAATCTATATACTTAAGTCACTCTTTCTAGCTCGGAGTTTATCTGTTAAAACTGTGATGGGGAAGGGAGAGAAGACAGATTTGATGAAAACATAGCTGGGAGGCTCAAGGCCAAAAGGACGTTACAGCTGTCCATTCCAACACACGTTCCTTTGTCAAGAATCAAGTCAACCCCCAATCACAACGGATGTCTGCAGAAGTATGCCGCCAAGGCCAGCCCCTGGCGTGGGGACTTTGAGGCTCGGGGAAATTCTCTCTGCACACAGATGAAGGCTACACGTCCTGACAGTTGTTGCAAAGGCAGAGATCTGGGAGTTGAGAGAACTGTGTGCATCTCGCCCCAACCTCTCTGCCTTTTTGTGGAAATTCTCACTGAGGTAGATTAGTAACGGGGACAAGGGGATCTCCCTTTCTTCAGGTCCTGCTGCATCCTAAACTCTAGATCTTGCCTCTACCACTGTATTTGAATTCCCTTATGAATGAATGTCACAAAATACATCCAAATTTATACTATAGATGCAATACATTTTTGAAACTTAAGAGAAGTGGGAGGAGATTTTTTTTAATGGTACATCACATTTGGCAATGACAGTCTCTGTGAAGGAACTCCGTTTTCAATGATCAAGTAACGAAGACTGGTTTACAAGCAAGGGGGAGTTCAGGATACCAGTTGTAAGAAACAGCCCTAAATCTTTTAGATGGGGAGAAAAGGATCCACTATATACCATTTTCCTCCCTGATGTAAGAAATGAAAAGTTGGATATGATAAGATCAGAATATGCCACCCCAAAATATGCTCCTTTACCATGAGGATTATTTTGATCTGAAGGCAACTGAGAATCAGAAGATACAGAGAATATTCTTCCCTCCCCTTTTCAGCCTAAAAATAAGGGCATACATTTCCCTTTGTGAGTTGTCCCATCCCCTCCGTACCAGGAAGAGAATAGCAACTCTAATCACTGGACACAGAGCATTGGTACCATGATGAGTCTGCATAAACAAACCTAACTAAAATAAAACCCTATCTTCCATTAGTTTCCCATATATCTCCTAGTCACTTTCCCACAATTTATCATCTCTTAAGGCCCAAACCCCCTCTCTTTTATTAAAATGCTATGTAAGCCCCCAAGTCTTAACACTTCTTTGAATTTCACTTCTCCTCTCTGGACTCCTGTGCATGTAAAATATTCATGAAATTGTTTGCTTTTTTCTCCTTTTAATCTGTCTTTTGTCAGTTAAATTTGCAGGCCTCCATGCACTGAACCTAAGAGGGTAGAGGAAAAGCTTTTCCTCTCCAACAGATAAAAATAAAATGAAAGAAAGTGATGAAAAGTTTAAGATTAACCTTCAAACCTTGCACTAGCCAGACACTGGGAAGGGCAGTAAAACGGGAAGGCCGTGTGTTTTCTCCTAAGTCCTTAAATAATTCAGCCCAGACACCAGGAGGGGAAAGGGGCAACATTCCAGTTACTATCCCTCAAGTCACCCTGAAATCTTTGTAATTTATTAGATATACACCACTTCAGTAATCTAGCCATGGAAAAGTCATTTTCCATCATAATGTAAAAATGATGTATACCGGAAAATCCTATAACTTCCTTCTCAACTTGCTGACATATTAAAACTCAATGCAAAAATGGGAGGGGAAAAAAATGAGAGAGACAGGTAAAACCTTGGCCTAGGCACTTCCTCAAGGAGAGTTTTTTGCTTGTTGTTTGTTTTGTTTTGTTTTGTTTTGAAAAAAAAAAAAGAGTGTCAGAGAGAAAAGGAGACCAGATTTATAAAATGCTCCTCAACAACATGGTGTTGACCCCTGAATCCTTTAAACTCACACCTTCAATAGGGTAAAGTACTCGATTAAGCAAGAATATGTGAAAAAAAAATGTCTGATAAAACATGGAGTGTACTTGAGCAGTGTGATTGATAGCAAATTTAATTGCAATTTCTACCCCACTGCTTTGGTCTACGGCGACTTCTGTGTTAATAGTAATAGAGTGAAACTTGCTTTGCTGAGCAAGCGCCCCCTATTCATAGCAACTGCCCAAGCGATGACCTCTGCTACAGTGACAGCTTTCTTATTTACAAGAAACAACCACCCAAGAACTCATTCCACACACAGTTTTTGGCTGTGCAAGGAGCCCTCGGCAGCCTACTCTCACCCCACAGTCTCCAAGCACACACTTGCCAATGCAGGCATTTCCAGGCCCACAGGCAAATGCTCTTCGGTAGGTTTAGAAGGTTGCTATTTAAATAAATGTTTGCTTAATCTTGGCCATTATGGCTCCGCGTCTGCCACTTAGTGGCTCCCTTAATAGTTCCCGAGTTCTTTAGATGCACTGAGCCTAAATCCCTCCGTGTTTAAGTTGGGGGATGCTCTCACCTTCCTGACAAAAATCACTGCAAGGATCCGAAGGGCTTCTGAGCAGGAGGTGTGAATGCTCAGAATGAAATTACTGTTATTATGATTTGGGAGGACTCCCGCAGGCTGAACCCTGGATTTCTTCCCAGCTTCCCTGGTGTAACAGTGAAGTTGTACTGTTCGAAGTGGTATAAAAAGAAACATCCCAAAGCACTTGAGATCTTTGAAGGAAGTTTTAGGTTCTGAGCATCAAACTGAGATGCATACACAAAGTGGCTCTGATTTGTGGTCACGGGGGACCAAAATAAGATTGACCAAGAAGACTTTTCTATTGAAGTAAAAGGTTCCCTCCCATCCCACAAAGGGCCACTCTGTGCTCTGATTTCTCCAGGGTTGTCATCCTGGTGCATGTCACCATCTAAATAAGTCATCACTTTTTAAGGGAAGAAAGCCAAGGCTCCCTCCTGGACCGGGAGGAATACCTCCCGTGGTACCTCGGCTTGAAATCAAAACAGGGAAAGACAGAGATGTGTTTGATTGTTTATTCAAGGAGGAGTTTGCATGGGGAAAAATGTGTTGCTGTGACCCCAAAGAATCCCAACTTATAAGAAGATTAACCCAGGATGATTTAAATTCCCCTTTATCTCCTTTGGAGGAATTGCTTGTTTTGCAAAAGAAAAATACTGAAAGGGTCGTTTGAGATCTTTTGGTGATCTCTCACTGCAGTGCAGAGAGGTGCTCTGTGTACAGTTCTGCCTGGAGTATCAAGAAGAAATTTTCATTTCAATATCCCACGAGAAGCTATTAGTGAAATCACTGTTGTCACGATTTCTTCACAGCTTCTTCAACGGATGATTTGCCATTGGAAATTGAGTTGTTTTAAAAAGGATTCTAAATTCTAAAAGAGAGCCTCGATCGACAACCATATTTCTAGAACTACAACCATGAAAGTTCTGGCTGTCCTGTAAGGAGGAGACAAAAGAGCAGGAAGACATTATGGCCAGACATTGGCTGCCACAGGAAAGAACACTGGCCTAATGGGTAAAGACTCCTAGCTCAGTTTCTGCTTCTCAACCCCTCCTAAGCAGAGGGCTTCAGATACAGCACTTCACCTTTGAACTTCCAAAATGGGTGGATTAAATGTCGATTATGCTTCTTCCCCATTCAAACAGCCTAAGAGTTAAATATGGAACAAAACCCTGAACTAAAACACTGAACTACAAGTGAGCAGATTTGGATTTTTAGGCCTGCTCTATTAACCTGCTGTGTGACCTTGGACAAGTCACAGGAAAAATAAAAAACAGCCAACACCCATTGAGCGCTCACTAAGTAGAAGGCAATGGGCATTATAAGCATTATCACACCGATTCTTAATGAAAACTTTATGAATATATCTCATGCTGTTGTTCATTTTGGAGAGGAGGAAATTGAGTCTCAGAAAGGTAACACACCTTGCCCCAGATCACCCAGCCAGCAAGTGGAAGTGTTATATTTGAATCACAAAATTGGATGCCAGAACCCAAGCTTTTATCTACTGCCATCCATGACGCTGCCTTGAGATTTTATGCAAGACCTAACTTGCAGTGTGGCCGCAGAAGACAGCTGGGAGATGACACACATACATAGATATATACGTGCATACACACATGCATACACAGTCTCGGAAAAGCACAAAGCACTGCCAAGCCTGAGGATGGGGTATTGTTTCTACTTATATTTGAGAAGAACCCTCAATACATTTACAGTCAGCTTGAGCTGCTACAACAAAACGCCATAGACGGGGTGGCTTACAAACAACAGAAATTTATTTCTCATAGTTCTAGAGGCTGCAAATCTGAGATCAGGGTGCCAGCACAGTTAGGTTCTGGGAAGGGCCCTCTTTCAGGTTGCAGATTTCTTGTTTTGTCCTCACACAGCAGAGGGCAGAGCAGAGAAAGCAAGTTCTCTTGTGACTCTTATAAGGATACTGAACCCCCTCGTGAGGACTCCACCCTCATGACCTCATCTAATCCTAACTCCCTCCCAGAGGCACCACCTCATGATACCATCATATTGAGGACCAGAGTTTCAACATATGAATTTGGGGGGATGTAAACATTCAGTCCATAACAGAGTGATGACTGTAATCTCTCCTGAGCTGAGAAATGAACAGGGGAGGAGTCCATAGAAATTCCTCCTTCAGGTCAAGAACAGGAAGCCACGGTTTCAAGGCTGATGGGGAACAAGATGCTCAATGTGGCATCTTTTCCTTTTCCAATATGTGGATCTTTTGACCCCCAGGTCCCACCTGTTACCCCAGCAGCTGGTTCTCGTTCCAGTGCCTTCTGCTTACACAAGGTACATCTGTTTTGCAGCTGGAGGGGTAAATACTTCACCTACTGTTTTGCCTTTGGGATAAACATGTGATATAAGACAGGAGACACCAGGTCAGGGTGCAAGCTTCTACCCCTGTTCCTGCTGATGAAAAAGTTAAGAAGGTAACTGTGCCTCTCCTTTCCGGTACCGGATACATGGATGCCAAAGCTGTCTGCTTCAGACTAAATGGAAAGTTTCACTGTAACCAGTGCCTGCAAATTCAATGGTGCATTTTCTTCCCCACACTGAGCTAATGAAGAGGACATCTTAACACTCCCCCTCACTCATCCAAAAACCAACCCCATGCTTTTATAAATAAACTAACTATATGTAAATAAAATTTGAAAACATATATTTTAAACAGGTAAGATTATTTTTCCAAATACTGGAACTATTTTCCTCCACTGCTAATCGAGATGTTTCTTCCATTACTAAGCCAGAATTCCCTCCCTGGCTTTGGGCTATATTTTTCTCTCCATTGCACTGCTTACCATTTAACATCCTATATATTTTAATCATTTTGTTGATTGTCTGCTCATAGCATCCCTACTAGAATTAAGGTGACTATATTATTTATCATCCAAACCAAGACACTTTGGAGAGTACAGGGAGCACTAATACAGATTATGCCAGGACAAGAGGTAAAAATGGCAATGATCCTGAGTAAATGGAAGGTCTGGTCGCCCGAGCTACAAGGCGAGTTCTAAGCATGAGCTCTGAGTGGACTGCACGACTTTGAACTCTGGCTCCACCAATTACTTACGTTATTTCCCTTGGGTAATTTACTTGACCATCATAGGCCTAAATTTCCTCATTTGTCTGATGGCAATCATAATAATAACCGCCGACTCCCATGGTTGTGGGGGAATCAAATGCGATCATCCTCATTGCAATGCTGGGCACAGGGTCTGACAGACTGCAAGAGTGAGCACTCAGAAACACTGGCTGCCGTCGTTATTACCTATCATTCCAAGACTCTCTCAAGAAAGCATGTACGGCAGATGGTTAACACATGGTCTACCCAGCACCCCGTCAACATGACAACAGTAGAAGCAGCCTTGTATCTACAGGATGCCTGGCCATGCCCAGCTGACTCGAATGGACCCCTGGCCTGAGCTTGGCCTAGGCGAGCTCTCCCCTGGGATTCAGGGAGCAGCTTTTTCCTACAGGTCAAAGACGTGGGGTCTGTAGCCCTCATGTGACCAGCAGCCACGTTTCCTATTCTACAGAGAAAGCAGGTCCAGAAAAAGAAATGACAGCTGACACAGAGAATGCTGAGGGCAGAGGAGAGAGCTGGGGGCACCTGAGTCCAGGTGGTAGCTGGTCCTGAGGCCTGGCTGCATTTCTGCTTACCCAACCCTTTTGAGGTCCTATGAGCCAGGAACTTCTTCTTTGGCCCAAGCTATTTCAAGCTGCCAAGGGTAGCCAAAAGGGTCCTGACAAAAGCACGTTAATATATGATTGATTAAAAAAGAAATGGATGATAAGGAAGAGAAGATGACAAATATTTATTGACGCTCACCCGCTGCCAGGCACTGTGCTAAGGACTCTACTTGCGTACGTTATCTCATCTGTTGCTCACAGCCACCCTATGTGGTGGGTACCGTATTTATTCCCACTTTGTAGATGTGAAAGCTGAGTCTCAGACACCCAAAGGAATCTTCCCAAGGCCACACCATTAGTTTGGCGGGTGTCATTGCTGGCTCCCTAAGCCCTTCTATCCCAGGTGATTAATCTAAGCCAATTAATGTATAGTACCCTCCCAGTGCATGTTAGTAGACCAGGAATGGGAGTACGTCCTACAATGGCCCAATGAAACTGGAGGGAAGGACTCACATTCCATGGCTGGGTTTCCTGCCTTTCCTGCTCCGAGGAAAGCTGATGTTAAGTTCAAGAGGAAGCTGACGTTAAAATCGGCATAACGGTAGAGTGGTCAGATAAAATATAGGATGCCCAGCTCAATGTGAATTTCAGATAAATAATCAATAATGTTTTAGCATAAGTATGTTGCGAATATTGCATGGTACATACTCTTATACTAAAAAAGTATTCATTGTCTATCTGAAATTCAGATTCACCTGGGTATCCTGTATTTTTCTTTGCTAAGTGTGGTAGAGAGGAGAGAATGAGTACATGATGACAGTACAGCATCTGAGACCTCCACTATCTCTCAACTTGTGGTTATGCAAGGGCATCGATTCCTTTATTGATTCAGCAGTTTAGAATTTCTGTCACTTGCACCCCAGCCCGTCCTATGTCATCCATCCCAGGCAGGAAGAATGCAGAGCAAGCTTACACCACCACACTAAATTCTAAAGGGACAGAAACCAAATGCCATATTAAAAGCTACAAAGCCAGCGCTTAGGACATCGAACTTGTTTTGTTTGTTTGTTTTTTAGAGCTGTAAGAATGCAGCTTGACAGACTTACTGGAATTCATCAGATTCTCTTCAGTCAATGTAAATTTTTTATTATAAAGTCACGGAACGTGAATCCACTTACACTGTAAAACTCCTTCATGAATACTAACAAACTCTAAAATCGCAGCAAAGATGACGGCTCGTAGCCACCAAAAACACAGAAACAAAAACATTAGCAATTCCACATTAAGGATCCCAATTTTTAAACATTTATGCTAACTTTCCGTGTCATTTTGTTTAGGGAAAAAAAAAACAAAACATCAATTAGCTCCATAGAAAATTTTGACTTTAAATCAAACCTGGAGCATTACAAAATAATCAAATAAAATAGGAAAGGAGTGCGGGAGTGAGCAGAACTGAATGACTGAAAGGATAGCCATAGGACTGAGTTGTTATTTAAGGGTGAACGTCGTGTGTGTGTGTGTGTGTGTGTGTGTGTGTGTGTGTGCGCGCGCATATGTGTGCATGCGCGTCTACTGTTTATTCAGCATCAAAAATCACAAGGTAATGAATCCAAGGAGTTTATATGCTGTGCCAGGTATACGATTGATGAACAAAAATAGGATGTTGTCTTAGCCTTTACAGCTATGAAGACAGCAAACAATTCCTGCGTCCTTATTTTCATCCACCAGTTTTGAAGTCCTGTTCTGATGCAGAGCATTTCCCATAACATGGTACACACAGCACTAATATCACCATCATCCAGGCTCCCCTCAAGCCCATAAAAGGCTGTAAGTCAGGGTATGTCAGTACAGAACAATTGTAAAGTTGAGGAAAGTGTTAAAAGGCAATATATCTATATATATGCATGTAACCGGATTAAAAAATTTGATGTACGATATTCCTGGACATAATGCTATGAAAGTATTAACTGTCCCTATATTGATCTATACATTTAACAAAACCCCAATCAAAATACCAATAGGGATGGGTTTGGGGGGGGGAATCAGAGGAGGACTTGATAAAATATTTGTCAGTTATATCTAAAAAAAGAAACAAGAAACATCTGAAAAGAAAGAGTAAAGGGAAGGAGAATAGCCCAAACAGGTATTATTACAAGTATTATAAACAAAAAACAGAATAATGTGGTACAAACAGGACAATACAGGAAGCTCAATGGAACAGAACAGAAAGTCCAGAAAGACACACACACAGACACACAGACACACACACACAGACACACACACACACACACACACACACACACACGGATTTGTCCATTGCTAAAAGTGGGCCTCCAAAATCCGTGGGGAAAGTGGATACTCAATAAACGATGTTGGTTACCATTTAGGAGAAAAGAACATAAATGGCTTATGAGTTTTAGTGAGATGGCTTTTAAAAGTCTGAAGCGGCAGGAGCTGAATAGCAGAACGGCATCCATCCACAGAACAGTAAGCTAAAGTCCTCTAGCAGTGTGCTCTCAACTTGTGGTTTTCTAAAAGGAGTCCCAACAAGAAAGGGAGCACAGTCAACTGGTGTGCCCTCTTCCACTCTGTTAGACTTCACTGTGTTTCCTTCGCCCAGTCCTTAGGCCCTCTCTGTAGGCAGTATTTCTCTAGCACCCACTCCCCCCAGTAATACAAAATGATTCTGGGAAATTACAAGATTTCTCTATACATTTTGGGATTCCCTAATCCCCCAGTTGTTGAAAGGCATCAGTACGAACATTCTGAGAGTTGTCAAAGATCAGGAATAAGTCTTACCTGTTTCCTCTTTTCAGGGGGAAGTGATGGATCTCCATCCTACAAAGAAACCAGTGTTACATTTTATTTTTTAAAAATTAGATGCGTGTAGATTCAAGAAATTGAACCGAACTATGAACTAAATTCAGACCCTCCCCTCTCCCGCCCCCTGCAACCAACAATGTGCTGAACCAAACTCAAATATACTTTAAAAATTTTAAACTATAAACTGAACCAGAGTCATTTTGGGAAAACCTCTAAGGAATCACTTCCAATTAGGACCAATCTGTATATTTTCTAAACCTGTGTGAGCCAAATAAATAAACTGGATTGATCAAAATTACTTTTGAGCAGAGCCTAAACAGAAATAGTATTTCACTTGGTTTGAGTTGAGCTCCTCTTTTAGATAGATCCAGAGGAATAGTAATGGACACATACTTGAGTTTTCTCTATGGGCAGAACAATTTGGGGGGTGGGGATAGGATATGCTCAAAATAAAAGAAAATTAACTGAGAACTTCTAGTCCTATCAGACTTTTTGTCTTAAAAGGATTCAATTCCTCTCCCTCGTGTGCCATCTGGGAATGCATAAATATGTCAGGTGAACGATAAATGCTCAGGAAATAGTACTTCTCTATCTGATGCTGCCCACATACAAGTCAACATTATTTTAACCTCAGGAATCTTTCTACTGTACTTCTGTGTTCCAGGACAGTTCAATGACCCCAGCACAGACGGTTAAACGTAAGCAATAGTGTCAGCACTTAAAAAAAGAGATGGCATCCGTGAGAAAGAACTAAGTGAGAATGCAAAATAGCGCTATGCAGTTGGTATCCTCCATTTCAGTAACATTTGCATCCTGAAAAATCCTGCCATATGAAAACTAGAGAAAATCTAATTGCCCAGGAAAGGGAAAGGTTTAAAAATTATGGAAATATTACTATGCACTGTTTTAAAAAGTGAGTTAAATCTGTATATATGGCCTAGAGAGATGTCCAAAATAAAGTGCTGAGCGAAAAGAGCAAGTTTTAGAACAACATTTATATAAAGCTGTCCAATAGAACTCTCTGCAATGAGGGACATGTCCTACAGCTAACTGTCCAATATAGCAGCCACCATGGAAATGTTCTATATCAACACAGTCCCATACGGTAGCCACCAGCCCCCCATGGCGATTGAGGGCATGAGATGTGATAAGTGAGACCGTGTTCAATTTTATTTAATTCTAATTAATTCAAAATGAAATTTAAATAACCACATGCAGCTAGTGGCTTCTGTATTAGTGCAGATTTATAACACAAATCCTCTTCAAAAAAAAAAAACACCTCCATACAGTTTTAAGTAAATAGGCACACACAGACACATTCAGATATGCGTGTAAGATCACGGGCGCCGGAGCAATTATCCGGAAGCATGTACTTATCAACTAGCAAGTGGGACTGGATCGTGGAATAAGTAGGGTGATGACTTTCACGTCTTAATTTTTCCACTTTGGAACTCTTCGTGACGTAATACGTACAATCAGCTCACGGTACTTCTTCTTTAGGGACTGGTGGCGCTCTCGAAGCTGATTGGCCATGAGTTTGTACTGGTCCCTTTCCTGCTGGCATGTGTCCAGCTCCTTGGAAAGGATCAGCAGGGCTTCCTTCTTACTCTCCAGCTTTCTTTTACACACCAGGTACTGCAGAACAAACACAGGCAGGCGACTGCTCAGAACCGTCAACAGGCCTCCCTCCTCTCACCTGCGCTGGGGTTCACACACCCTGCAGAGTCGGTTTTGTTGCCTTTTTTGTTTTAAGAGATTGCATACCCAGAATCATTTGTCAGTCAATGACATGTGAGCCTAAAGGCTGCTACTGCACCCGACATAGTCCCCTCATGACAGAACCAAAGCCTTGGACATTCATGAACTTTGGCCAACTGAGACAGGAAAAATAATTGATAAATAAGTTAAAAAGCAGAATCCTTTTTGACAATTACACAGATAGCTAAATAAATAGATAGTTGGACCCAAAATTTTATTTAAAAAAGGATTTAGATATCCAGGTAAGATGATGTAAAGTTCTATTAAAATTTTACCAAATGATACAACACGGAAAGATTTAATAAAAATTGTATATACTACTAAGAATTATCTCTTGGGAGCAAAATTATTTGCATTTTTTTTATCCTTTATACTTTTCTGTGTTTTCTAAATGTTATAGAACACACCTATATGGCTTCTATAATTTAAAAAAGTACCAAAAATGTAATGAAAGATAATTTAATTGAACCATAAATTACTGCAATAGATTGTACCTGCCCATGCAACCCAGCAGACATTTTCTCACCTGAGAATTTTTGTTCAATAAATTCGGTCAGAGGTGTGCACCTTCTCCTATGATTCCAATGCAGACACCCACCACCCAGAGACCAAGTTTATGAGCTAAGTATTTTAGTCACACTTTGAATTATCCCCCCAAAGTTGGGTGTATCTTGCTGGAATTCTTCCTCAGAGTTGTGGGATATCTTCGTTCCTCCATCTCCCCACTCCCCACACTGCGACCGACCCTCACCTGACAATCACCCACCACCCGGACCAGTGTGAGCCCGACTGGGATTCCGTCCTTTTATTGGATCTATAGTACCATCTGGTGTTATTCACATATGTGAAATGTGGAACTTAAATACCTTTTGAATGTGCCCCGTAAAAGACCAAATTCAGAGCATTCATGAAAACAATTTATAGTTTCATTATACACTCTGACACGAGCACTTTGTCATTACGGATGCCCACACAAAGCAGAGACAGGATCAGTACTCCCATACCATTTGAGTCAATGCTCTTTCATGGACAAAAAGCATTACTCATATATAGTGCTTGCTTGGAACTGACTTTGTTAAGTTCAATTTCAAATAAATGAAAGGGGAAAAAGAGAGTTTTGTGCATTAGCACATTTTTTTTCCTTAAAAAAAAAAAAGTAATTGCTTAGCTTCAAAAACAAAGGGGAAAGAAAAGCCATTCTGAGACGGATTTGAGTTCTAAGAGAGGACACTTCCACCTTGGATGAATCTTATTCCTGGCAGTAATGAGGCTGGAATCCTGCCTTAAAACATCCTGGATTTTAACACTTTGACATCGTCTTGGTGGAGGCAAACGGTTCTGTTGCCACAGCGATTTCTCAAGAGTGAAATCCCCAACGAGTAAATATCAGAGGAGGGAGAGTAGCCCAAAAACCTGAACTGCAATGTCCTAAGGGAGGTATTGAGATTTCACAGGAAAAAATACCATTTACACACAGTTTAACAGAGCTGCCCTTGTGCCTTCAGTTCTCTGCCTGTGATCAGCGGCCTCGGTTGGCAGTGCTATTGGCATTGGTGGCACAAAAACAGTCACCTTTGTCCCTTCAATGTATCAGATCCAAATCTAAGGCCTCAAAAATATTCCGTGTCTTCCAACTTTGGGGAAGAAAATCGCAATAGTGCGGAGGCATTGTACAGGACAGCAGGCAAGATTAGAATCACATCCAGTCTACTGAAGGGGACCAGGGAAGGGTCACCACTTATGGGCAAAGTAGAATTCAGGTTCCCTGACCTTGAACTGCAATCTCTTACGGTCCAAGAGAGAAGCCATTTCTCTCCCAAGGCATGGTCCAAACAGGGCCTTGGAAGCTGCTTAAAGGGCAGTAATAGGCCTCCATTCCCTCTGGGTCTAAGACACCTGGCAGATGAACAGGCACAGAGTCCTCTGCTAAGACCCAGTGACCTGGGATTTGAGGAGTGGCATCACTGCTCTTCGGGTCTCCTTAGGGCATGAAAACAGGACAATTATAAGCTCCATCAAAGGGTAAGAAACTGATTCTGTATAGAAGATGAAGCCACACCAAGAAAAGGGCGGGCTTTAGAAAGCCACTGCTGGACTGTTCTTTCTTTTGCTTAGTGTGGTCTAGAACAGTGAATTTCAAAAATGTTACTCTACGTCATTTATTTTGATCAGCAGAACAAACCTTAGACTGAAGCCTCATTTATAAACAGCTCAAAGGGGCGCTGCTCTGGCTGAAGACGGGACACCTCCCCTGTAGTCCTGCCGCCCTCGCGTGGCAGCATCCACAAGGAGCCCTGCTCTACGTCACCCTGGGATGCTTGTGAAAATGCAGATTCCTGGGTCCCAGCTCAGACTACTCACCCTCAGCTCACCCCCATACTGCCTGAATCATGAATCTCTGGTGGCTGGCTCAGAAATCTGCAGTTAGCACATGGCACAGGTGATTCTTACTCCATCTATACTTTGAAAACCCAAGCCCTGGAGGCCTCCAGCTTCATGGTGTCTCAAAAGTTAGAAACAATTAAAATAGTCTGGAGGGACTGATAGGCCCGCGGCAGCTCAGGAGCTCAGGGCAAGGCTCCGTCTCAGAGCCATTCCAGGGTTGTCGGAGCACAGAGGGGTCTGAACAAGTACAGCACAGACTACATTTTACCATCTGGCCAAAGAGTCTAAACATGCAGAGTCTCATTAAAATATCAATAGAAACTCTGGGATGTGTATGGGGGGTGGGCAGTGGGAGCGTTAGCAGAGAATGGGATGGAATTTCTTGTTATTATTCTAAAATGGTGACAGTTTAGTCCCTGTGGTGGCAACTGCTAAATTGTCCCATTTTCTATCCCTCCAATTGGAAACAAACAAGCAAAAGCCTGGAAAGAGAGAAAAAGGTGTTGAAGATCCTTTTCCGTTGGCAGCTCTGGACAACCAGCAAATGCATGGACTCGGCCTCTGCCTTAGAAGGGACCGGAAATAGAAGAGGAAGCGAGACAAGCCAAGTCACTGCGCTTGGGACGTGTCCGCTTCTAAAGGAGGATGAGTAAGTGTAGACGATGGAGGGGGTGGACAGCAGAAAATCATCAGGCAGGGTCCGGAGGCCTCTGTCCAGATATAAGTCTACCAATGGGCTAATCATGAACTGTTGGGACCCTGGGAAAGCCACAGAACGCAAGGAACGAAACAAAGTCCCACTGCCTGGGCCTCAGTTTCCACACTTGGAAAATGAGTGGGGTTCCCAGAGTGCCCTCCAACTTGAGGAACCCATGATTTTAACATCCCATCCAATATCACTGGGGTGCTGGGGAGAACGCTGCGGGGAGGGGCTCCAGGCCAGGAGGTATGACTCACTTCAAGCACCGAGAAGTTGCTTCCTCTGCCTTGTCTAGGGCAGAGCCAGCTCAATGATTTCCAAATATCACCTGCAGCAGGGGCAGTTCCAGAATCTCCAGACATTGCGGCTTCAGGGCAGCCACCTGGTTGGAAAGGGTGCTGGGGCTGAAACTGTGTTTGCAATAACAATTTACAATAGCGTGAGAAAAAGCTAAATGTCTGAGTGGTCAACATTAGTGCCCCTCTCCAGTATTTCTAGTTCTCCTTTCCTTGCAGGCGCTCGGAAGGACTATTCTTCCCCATTGCTTTGGAGTAAGGCAGAGCCATGTATCTTGCTTTATCCAATAGAGAGGGACTGGAAGGAACATGAGTCACTTCCAGGGTAGAAGCTCTCAAGAGTCAAGGTATGCACTACCAGCAGAACCTGGATCATGGAACCGGCACAGCAGACAACTGCCCTGAAGAGTCATTTGGGTCCACAGAGAAATTTGTGTGATCCAGAAATAAACTTTTGTACTTTTAAGGTACAAAGATTTGGAGGGTGTTTGTTATCAGAGCATAACTTAGCCCATCCTGACTAATACAGTCCATAGCAAAGTGTAAGGGTAGGAAGGCTGATAGAGATCATATCTGCCCCTGCTCTGTGCTTCTATTGAGTTACCACAATGATGAAGAGGAATAACATTATCACTATTATTATTACTATTAATAACAAAAATGAAAGTTGTACGGCAAATGCTTTCCATGTATAATCTCCTTTAATCCTCACAAAACCATAATGGGGTTACTGTGTTATTATCATGTACATTTTCTAAATGAGAAGGTGAGACTGAAAGAGTTTACGTAATATGCCAAGGGTTTGGCAGAGCTAGAATTCGAGCCCAGGTTTTTGTACAGCCAAGCCTGTGGAACCCCAGTTCCTGACCAACCAAGCACTCAGTGAAAAGACAACCAGAGTATTCATGGAATTGGTTACTACATCTAGTTGGTATTTTCAGCATAGGGAAGCTAAGAAAAGGGAATTTTAAATTTGGCTACTTTTTACACCTAGAATCTCTTGACCCACCCCCTTCTAAAACTAGATGCAAGGCCTGAAGAAAGAAGGAAAAAATAAACAAAGAATCCACGAGCATCTCTCCCCTCTGCTCCTCCTGAGGGAGCCAAGTAGAGGCAACAAGGTTTCCATCCACTTAAATGACATGGGATAAAACTAGAGGCTGTTTTCTCAAAAGTGGCTTGGTCCTAACAATTTTCTATAAGCTGTAGTTGCTCTCAATCATTCATTCAACAAATATTTTCTGGGTGCCTTCTATGTGTTAGGCACTGAGCCAAGCATTTGGTCTCCTAAAGGGATAAATGGTCCTGGGGATTTTGAAATGGAAAAACATGATACTTGGATAACAAAATATAACTTCCACAATTCCTTATGGGTTTTTCTGAAACCCCCGAAGTTTTGAAAACTGAAAATGTGTTCGCATCCCGTTAGTGACCTCAGCCTATGTGAGGGTTTTTACTGTATTTATGCCACTGATTGTGAATATTCATACATTTGCTGAAGACAAATCAATGTGTTTGATTTCCAGCTGCTGCCCAGAACTCTACTGGGGTTGATACACGATATACAGGACACTTATTACATTTCCTTTCAGACACCAAAACTCCTGCCTCTAAAACATATCTGGGGCCCAAGGATTTCAGATATGGAACCTGCCTATTATTTGAAAGTCACCCTTGCAAATCTCTGTATAGTCTCAAAGACATGCTGGTGACTAAAATCAAATCTTTCTCAAGCAGCAATTGTCCAAAACCTAAGAATTTATTAGATTTTGACTTCCTCATGTAGGCCAGGAAAAACCAAAAGTGTGTTATATGCAGTAAATGTTCAAGCTGCCACAGTGCTTACGTGCCTATTCCCATCACCTCACAATGCCTTTATTCTTGAGAATTAGCATGAATGCTGGAGTGGAAAAGAAACCTCCCAGATAACCCAAGTGACTTGCCCAATTGCAAAGAACAAGGTTCCCAGCTGCCAGCATCTTCCATAATAGTGTCTTCCAAATTGTGGGTCACGATACATTAGTCTGGGTGGTGAAATCAATTCAGCTGCAACGCTCATTTTCTTTAAAAAATAAAGAACAGAAAATAGCGTGAATCCCATGCAGTAAAGGTAAGCATTGCTTCCTGAAACCTTTCTTTTTGCATACGTGTATATGAATAAACATACATATATGTATGTTTTCACACATTTATGGTGGACTGCCATTTTAAAAGTTTGGAAATGACTCTTCTATAATAAGCCACTTTGCACATTTATTCATTCATTCATTCATTCATTCAACAAACAGTTAGTAAAAGGCACCACGAGAGGCAAGAGGCAGGCTGGGGGGTAGGTATTGGGCAGGAAAGAAAAGCTTCACAGAGGAGATGACGCTTGAAATGAGTTTTGAGAGATGAGTAGGTATAAAAGGCACCCGAATAAAAGCCATTACGTAACAGAAATAATTAATCAGTTCTTTGGGATTGAAGCACAATTCTGATTAATTAATACCTGCTCTGCCCACCTTACTGAGATTACCATGAGCTTGAAATTCAACGTACTATGCTAAAATTTGGCTTTGGAAATGTTCTCAAAATTAAAGGTATTATTTTTACAGCAGTTAAAACTTACAAAACATTTTCCCAAAGACTCTCTCGTTCGATGGCCAACACTATATGACAAGTGTGACAAAAACTGCTTTTCCCATTTTACAGACAAGATAGCTGAGATTGTCTTTCCCAGAGTCAAAAAGCTAACAACTGTCAGCTCAAACTAGGGCTCTTAACTACAAATTCCAGGCTGTTTTTAGTATTCTATATTGGTACCAATTAAATTATTAGCAATTCCACAAATTACCTCTCTTGGGTCAAACTATATTTTTAACAAGACACTCTAGGAGATAATTGTGTAACTGAAAGCAATGCATTTTAATTCATAGTATTTTGAGACCCCGTTTGGAAGACAGGCAGCCCTCCTGGGGCCTTTTCAATCATATTCCATGGGGAGCGGCTGAGGAGATACAGGCCACCTAGAGTCCTGCTCAGTGGTCAGCCAATTCCATGTCCCAAGTGCTCTGGCTAGCCGAGTGTCGGCTGACGGGCAGTTCACCACACTGGGGTCTTCATCAGCTGAATCACGGGCATGAGACACTTTACTTTTCAAAGAGCACTTGAACTCATAATTGTCTAAGTTGTGACTCAGGCTCTAGCCCTCTTGGCTAACTCGAATTCTACCCCTGCCCAGCCCTGCAACAATGTGATCTCATACGGTCCAATGACTTTCACTCTCATCTCTGTGCTGATTTCACCCAAACTGATATCACAGCTCAGACCTCTCATCTGTACCTCTTGCTCTGCTATGAATGTGTAACTCTATCTGAACATCTCAGAGGCATCTTAAACTGAACCCTTGATATTCCCTCGGACCTGTCCCGCCCCGAAACTTCCCTCTTGGTAAATAAGTGGTACAAACCATATTTGGTTTTCCATGAAAACCTTGGAAGCATCCTTGCCTCTTCTCTTTCTTTGCCAGCTCTCATTTAATTCATCAGCAAATCCTATGGGCACTACTTTCATAAGACATACTGAATTCGAATACTTCTCACCCACTTCTACCACTGTCACCCTCCTTCAAGCCACCATTATCTCCTGACTGGACTGTGGCCTTAGCCTCCTATTTCTACCTCCTGCTTCTACCCACCTACAGTCTATTTTCCAAGTAGTGACGAGAAAGATGCTTTTCAAATGATGGCAACATGTGGTAGCTCAAAATCCCCCATGGCCTCCCATCACCTTTAAAGCAAAATCCAAAGTCCTTCCACTCTCCCTTGCTCACTGCTCTCTACCCTCACTAGCCTCCTTGCTAGCTTTGACCACATCAAGCCAATTCCAACCTCAGGACCTTTGCACTTCCCTCTGCTTAGATTGTGTGGCTTCCTCCCTGGATTCGTTCAAATCTCTGTTGTAATGTCTCCTTCTCAGGAAGCTCTGCCACCACGCAGACTCTCAATCCCCTTATACTGTGTTACCTTCCTTCACGGCACTTATTACTTGACCTTGAGTTACATAACTAATTATTGATTTACTTTCAACATGTCCCGCTCCATGGCAGCAAGAATTGTGCTGTTTCATCCCAGATCCCCAGTGCTGAAAACAGCACATAGTGCATAGCTGGTGAATGAGAAAATTCAATCTTACTACATCTTCAACATACCTGTGACACACGTGATATGGTACCCATTTTACAGATTCTCAAACTCACAGCTAGTGAAGACCTCAGGAATGATCTAAGTCAGGCCCCTCATTCTACAGATGAGGAAACTGGGACTCAGAATGGTGAACTGACTTATCCAAGGCTGGCTAGTAGGCCCCAGAGTTAAAACCTAAACTGAGGACTCTTCTCATTCCAAGTTCAGCACAATTTTCACATTACCAAGTTGAGGTACACATTCCTGGCTGGGGAGACATAATGTCTATAAACTTACAAGGGTACCTGGTACTTTTATATAGTCATAATAATTATTACAATAAAATAGATAATAATAGATGATAGTAAGGGGCCAAATGATCATTCATGAATACTTACTAACTATAGTATGTTAAGTTCTATAAAGAGATGAAAACAAAGCTCCCAGAACACAGAGAAAAGGAGTTTAGCATAATGGTTGGGAGCATGGCAGAAAGAGCTGGAATGCCTGAGTTCAAATCGTGGCTTTGCCACTCACTAGCTATCAATTACTTAGCCTCTCCATGCCTCAGTTTCCCCATTTATTAAATGGGTATAATTATAGTATCTTCACAGGGCAGATGTGAGAATTAAAAGAATTTGCATGTGTAAAACATTTAAAATAGTAAGTGCTGTATCCACATTCATTGTTATTACTACTATTTCTATCACGAGGCAAGTGATCATAGCTTGGCAAAGAAGGTACTCAAAGAGTTGGAGCAAGATGTGAACATTTGAAATGGATTCCGAAGAATAGGTAGAAGGATGTGTTTTGTTTGGGGATAGACGGAGTTGTGACAGGTAGTGGTGATGAGAAAACAATACTGCTGGCAGGGAAAGAGCCACAGCAAAGCACAAAGGTGAGAAGTAGGAAGACATATTGTCAGAACAGCAAGCAACGAGCAACGCGCTGGGCTGGCTTCGGTGGAGGGGTGGGAATAAAAGCTGTGTGAGATAAAGCTAGAAGGAGAGATAGATGGTGGCTGGGTCAGAAAGGGCCTGGAAGTGTTGCTGAGCAGTACAGATTTTACTCTGTCAGCAAGCAGGAGCCCCGAGGGTTTCTGAAGAAGGGAGTGACACTAAGAATCCTTTTAGGAAGACAGTTTCATCCTGACACCATGTGGTGTAAATTATCTTGGACTATACAGCTTGGGTAGAATTGGTTGCCAAGCTCACAAGGGGAGGGAAAGGATTTGAGGTTCAGGGTCCCCTGTGTAGACACAACTCTGGATCCTGCGTTTTGGTCCAAACTCTCAGGCCTACAAAGAACGCACTGGCTTTGCTGTTTCTTAATGCGGGGCCTGCTATCACCTTGTCTAATGCAATATGGACAGGCAGGGTGCTACCCAGGCAACCAGATGCACTCATGGGTTTAGCCTCAGCCTCAGCAGCTGGCATCAGAATCACATCAGTGGGCGAGTGGGTGCCCAACCACACTCCAAAGGGCTGAGCTGAACAGGCAAATGCAGCACTTTGTGGTCACTCGGGTGGGACCAAGGGATACACACTGGGTTCTCCTTAGGCCTCCATTTTTGCTCCACAGTTAAGGTATAATTCAGCTTGTCAAGTTCATGTGTAGTGTACAGACCAGGGATACTTGCACTCTTCTCTCCCCCGGAAAAGGAGGGTTTGTTTTCAGGAGAGGGGAGGGAGAAAACAAATTAGTATCTTTTTGAATGTCTTCTATGTGCTAGACACTGTTAGGAGTAATAATAATGAGAAGACGACCTTTATTTGATGATACGAGTAAGTGGGGCAGCCGCTATTTAGTGAACATTACTATTTTCCAAATTGTGCCAGACGCTCTATTTGAAACATCCTATTTAACCCTGTGAAATGGGTTGTTTGATTAGCCCCATTTTGAGCTGAGGACACTGAGGCTCTCAAAGAGGTCAATTTATCCTTCATCACAAAGGTAATCAGTAGCCGAGCAGACCGTTCTCTGCATGTATCTGTTAGGATCCTTCGGTTGTAGGCAACAGTAACTCACACTCTCTCATGGGAACATGTTGGAAGGATACTGGAACTCACAGAATTGGCAGGAAGACAGAGAAGTAGACCTAGAAACAGGTAGGCACTGAGGTGATTCTGGAGGCAGGACCAGGAACCACCAGGTCTCAGTGCAAGAAAGCTTGGGTTAGAGGCTACTGAATGGGGTAGAGATGAACTCCGTTATGTTTCAGATTCCTTGTCTCTCTGCTCAAGTGTTTCTCCAACTGGCCTAATGCTGATCACGTGCCATCCTTTGCCTGGGGGACAGGACACCCAGACTGTATCCCTCCAACCTGTCCCTCCAGATTATACCCCGTGGTAATACCATCCAAATTGGGGTGCTGTTGAGAAAGACAGATGAATGCTAGGAAGTGAGAAAACAGCAAATGTTCACCACGATAACCTAGTGTTGGGCTGCTCCCCACAGGCCCATAAGACCAAAGAAAGAACCCGGAGTCAGCAACAGAGACATCAGTGGTTTAACGGATGCAGGAGCTCACACATCTGAAGCAAGGTCCTGGAGCGACACCCTGTGCGCAGCAGCTGGCAGGCAGGACTTGGCGGCAGGCTTCGCTCCGAGGGGGAAGGGGGAGATTGCCAGTTACAGGGGGAACTGATGTCAGGTTGGCTCATCGGTTACCAGGGAAACCAGCAGAGGAGCACATCCCTCACCACTCCTTTGATAAGAACAATCACTGGCTGGGACCTGGGGCAAGTGTGTAGGAAGGTCAGTCCTATGAGGAGGGTGTAGGTGAAGCAGGCACTGGCTGGGCAGGGGATGCACAGGGAGCAAGAGAACAGCCATCTTGAGTGGCCTGACCATACTCCTAGGTAGATCCATCCTATTGAGCTTATTTCTCAACCTTGCTAAGGTTCCCCTTCCAGTGCTTCATGAATAAAGGGTGGAAAAGAAATGGTGGGCATTTAGGGAAGTCCTTGGTGGCCCAGTGGTTAGGACTCGGCACTCTGACTGCCGAGGGCCCGGGTTCAATTCCTGGTCAGGGAACTAAGATCTTACAAGCCTCGTGGCAAGCAAAAAAAAAAAAAAAAAAAAAAATGGTGAGCATTTAATAGCAAGTTTTAGTTGAACTAACCTCTGAGCCTCTACTCATCATACACAGAAACACAGATACAGTGGTGAAGTTTACATGGCTCCAGTGGGGTATATAAACCTACCAATTGGAGAAAGGAAAAAAAAGAAGACACCACCAAGTACAATGGGTAATCAGTGAAACATGAACGGAATAAACTTGGTAAAATAATGTATACTAGATATCATGAAATGTTTTCATTATCCTCTCAAAAACAGATCTCTTTTGAATTGCATTTCAATTATATTTTTAAAGCAGAGCTTATAGCTCATTTGTGGATGTTAATTCATGCCCACGTGCAAACACCTGAAGGTAGCCTTGTGCTTCTCAAGAACCCAAACCCACTGTTTTCACCACTGAGTGGCTTTTATCTACCCATTTACTGTTATCTGCAATAAAGCAAGTCATAATTGCTACAAGGAAGATCATAATAATTAAAGGACTATCTGACATACTACATTACTATTTGGATGGCTTTACAACCAGATAACGGCTGAGAGAGATGAAGGTAGCCTGGGCGTCAGGGAGGGGACCTCTCCGCCAAGTGACCCTCTCTGTCAAACAATGACTCATGGTCCTTGGAGGCTTTTACTGATGGGATCAGGCTAGCTCTCATTAACTGCTGCAAGAACATGGCTTGCTAATCCAGAAAGGCTTCTCCGCGTGACGATAAACACATGTGGCTGAAGGGTTCATGTTCAGGAATAATTTAGAAACTTCTCAACAGCACACTCACTCTTACTCTGAGAGGTGTTTCCTCCCCTGGTGCCCCTCTGCTTTCTACTGTTACTTTCCTCTTCCTACCCTACCCTCTCTCCCCCATTCAGGGATACCTCCTCCCCCATCCACTAAGTAGCGCTAGGTAAACAGTATTCAACAATCAACAGACCTGCTCCAACCTCAAAAAGCTACTCCCTCCATTCCTGGAACCCCTACTCTGTGCTGCTCAGTGATCGCTAGCTGGAACCATCATTTGTCTGCCTACCTGTCTAGTCCAGGTACCAGTCCCTTTGAAAACCATAACTGGGACCTGCCACTCTTCTTTAAAAACATCTCCATTAAGGAGAGAGGCAAACAAAAGCCCTTCAATGTCTGGCTGAAATCCAATTCCCTGACTTTTCCTGCCCACTATGGTTCTATCAAGGCCCACTTACTGCTACCCCAAACTCGCTCTCCCTAACCTCTCTCTTTTCTTGTCAGCTCCTGGACCCAGCTCACAAGCCCCTGACTGGGAAGCCCTCTGCCATTCCCAGGCAGAGTAAGAGCTGGCGGCCACACGGCATTCTGGGTACACCTTGATTAGAGTATCACACGCTGCATCACTGTCACCTGCCCACCCACCTGCCTCCCCACAGACTGAGGTCTCTTTGCAGCCAACTCATTCACCTTTGCATCTCCAAAGCCAAGCACAGCTCCTGACCCAGAGTGAATACCCACACAATATCTGAGAAATAAATGAATTTCAGTTTCCATGAAGCTGAAAAATATTTATATACATATTATCTATAAATTTATTTATAGATATTTATAATATATATTTTTAGCAAGATAGCCACCAATTTTTATTAAGCTTAAATCTCTAAATTCCATTTTAGCACCATGTTTGGGGGAAAAACGTCCAGTTTTATATAAACTCGATGTGTATGGAGAGGGCACAGGATAGCTCCTATAGAATTAGCAAAATGGTGTTTGTATTTAACCTCATTTTTATCACTTCAAATGAGCACTTCCCTACATCATCTGGGCATATACTCCATTCACCACCTTTATTGTTCGAAGTCTTGCAGAATCACTGCTCTAGATAGAATATAGGACTGTGACCTGCAGATAACACGTGTGTATACTTATAACTCCACCAGACCAAGTTTGGGCATCTACAGCGTACATGCCATTTGGGGCCCACCATACGCTGATGTCCACTTGGCTGAAGTCCTCCAGCTGCGGCGATCCCAGCCACGCACCGCTAACCCGCTGGTGCCTTCGTGTGAGTCTTTCCTGTCCATGCCTATCTCCTGTCTCCAATTGTACAGCTCCCTGAGTAGTCCACAGCCTTCTTCTAAATCTGCATTCGCTTCTGTGATTTTTAGATAACATTTCAGCAATTTCAAGTTTGTAACCTAATGATTCTAATGCTCTTCTCTAAGAAGACTTTTTTTCTTTTTTTTTTTTTTATGATTTACCTTTCTCAGAGTCACCACGGCAGTTTCCCCTCTCTGGTATTACTTTCCACAGGCAAACTTTGATTATTTGAACGCCCCAGGGGATGTGCTGAAATTTAAGTTAAGTGAGATTTCAGGTAATTGGAAGAGTTTATAATGTGAACCACTGTAGCTGGGGGGTATGTGAAATTCACTGACAGTCTTGGTTAACTGCAGTTTTGAGTAAGAAGGTTTGCCTGAATATCTATTTCAATCCTTTCACTCCTGTTATTTCTCCTTTCCTCCCTCTACCCATCTTCTCACTCTCCAAAGAGTGTATTCTTATTCTTTTCAGGCCGATAAAGATGAGAAAAAAGCAAGGGAAGAAGATTGGGTTTCCTTATAGTTGGCTGTACGTGGGCTAGGAAACCCCTTCCCATTTGCTGAAGAGAGCATATGTTTTTAAAAATCATCCCTTGCCTGGAGTGAATTTGCTCTCTCCCCTGTGCTAGGCTGATCCGACCTTGCCTTGGGCCGAGATGCTGAGGGTGGAGCGTGCAACTCTGGTTCGTTTCAGAGACTGGGTGTTCAGGATAGAGCACAAAAACTACCTGTGCATCTGAGGCTCTCCCTTTTCCATCCAGGTTGCCAAGAGCCTGGGATATGCTGCATGAAGGTGACAGCCCACGTCACCAACTCCCACATATGCAATGACCCATTATAACATATAACAGTCACATATGGAATGTAATGATAGATTCGCTGGTTACGTCATTATATGATAATAATTCGATTCAGTTGCAGAAGGCTCCCCCTGTGGGCTGGGTGGCAGCAAAAAGCCAGCAAAGCATGGACAACACTTCGGTCAAACTGCCTGTCAAAACTGTAAAAATGCTGTGGCTCTCCTTCCCCTTGTCTCAAAAAAGAAATCATAAAAAACCCTAACATTCCCCAATAAGGCGCCGCCTTGTGTATCTATCAGCTCTTAACCTCTCAGCTCTGCCCCGAAACACCAGGAGCAGAGGGGCCTGTGGCCATGTCTTCACTTTATATATGAGGTGCTGAGAGGACTAACTGGGGGCATTTGCAGAACCAGAATTGATTCCTGGACCATCCTTTAATAAGAGGGAATTCGGGAGATACAGACAAAGGAGCCATTAATAGAAACAATGTGGCACGTGGGATTTAGAACTGAAATGTGGGTTTCACTGCCATCACCTACCACTGGGCCATGGGAAGCCCCGCACCCACTCTGCGCTTCAGTTTCCTCTTTTATAAATGATGAGATCAATAACCACCATCATTTATGGAAGCTACTCAGTGCCCAAAGATGAGTCATCATTTCACATATATAAATCATTAATCCTTATCACAACTCCAAAAGGTAGATGTCATTACCTTCTTTTACACATACAGAATCTGAGGCTCTAAGAGGGTAAAAAAAAAGGCGTGCAGCCTGTAAGTGACAAAGGTGGGATTTGAACACAAGTCTGCCCCATGTCCTTTCTGTTGCAGTGCACTGCCTCTCTTACAGAACACTCTAAGGATTTTATAAGGCAATGCATGTTAAAAAGAAAAAAAAAGCACTCAATAAAGTCTAAGGGCATCAATCTTATTATCACAGTATCAAAAGAATCAAGAGAACTGTGTCTGCCCTATTCAAAGAAAGAAAACAATCTCCACTCCTAAGTTTGTCAGCAGACCTTGCCTCTCTGAAAAATATTAGCTCCCTGCTGGGATGAATAGTTCCATAAGAGGGCCAGAGTACTCAAGATGAAGAGTCAGCTCAAGATGGTGCGTTCTGTGGGACTATTCCCTGGCTCCCTTCTCTCTGATACTTGAGTCAGGTGCAGATGCTCTAAAGCAAGGAGGTGTTCCATCCCCGTCTGCCCCAGAAGGCAGTCATCTGCAAACTAGAGATCTTGAAATCAGCCATGCAAATCCGTCACCATTTTAATTATCCAAGTAAATAGAGCTCTTACCACCATCTGCCAAGATTTCAACCAGTCGTGTTCATTAAGCTCCCCCAGCAGTTCTTTCTGGATGAGAACCGTGGAGTCATTGCTAAAGGGCCACTTGGGCCCAAATTTCCGCCTACAGGATGAAGGTGTCCCCAGCTGAAGCATGTGTCTCGGAGCTGTTTTTTCCCCTCTCTACACCTTGCTCACATTTTTCTGAAAGCCATTAATTTGCTCCTTCAAAGTAACTTCATCTTTGTTGTTCTTACTTCCTTTCCACCAACTCCAGGCAGTACTGATTAGTGAGAAATTTTCCTCCCCAAGAACTGTCAGCTCAGAACTCAGCCCCACAGCAAAAAGTGAGGTGGGGCTTCATTCTGGAACACGGATGGGTGTGCGATCCTGGTGAGTCGAATCACCAGAGATCTCAGAGACCAGACTAAATTGTAAATGCTTCTTAAGGCGGGGACTCTGTCCAGGTCTGTTTCTCTGGCTGATAACTGTGCAAATGAGTTGATTATGTTAGTGAAAGGCTCCCGTGGGCGACCTGAGTTAATTATGGCTTTCAGGGAAGATGGCAAAATCCTCACTAGCTACAAATCACCAATGGACCACAAGGCAGTATTGGGTATAATTGTACTTGCTTTCCTTGACAGTCAGTTGGTCCACCAACACCACTACCTCTGTCATCATCGTTCCTCAGGATAGCATTTAAATGACAATAAAGTGATTACTCTTCTCCTAGTACAGAATTAAGACCTGACACTCAAAATATTCCTTGGAGAAGGATGCACAGACATCACTGATGCAGGTAATATCCAAGTTTGGGCATTTCTCTTTCACTAAAGAAAATTCAGTGATAATCACAGCATCACCACAGACAGCAGCAACAAATTGCTAATTGCTAAATATATGATCGGGCTGACCGCTCCAAAAGGCGATGACATTTCAGAGGCAGAGAGACCTAAAAGTATATGGAGGACAGTGGATATGCTGAGGAAGACCCTGATCTGGAGACCCAGATATGACCATGGAAGCGTCAGTCAAACACAGAGGGCAGACCCTCCTCTATCAGTGACGGTGCACCAGGCACTTTACACACATTAGCTCATTCGTCCTCACCATGAGACCCTACAAGGTAGGTACTACTATGATCCCCTATATACATATAAAGTGCTGGTCAGTAAGATGGAAGCAGAAGTGACCTTTGGGACTTCTGGGAAGTTTCCTTAAGGGAGGGGTCCCCAACCCCTGTACCGGTCCGCACCTGTTAGGAACCGGACTGCAGAGCAGGAGGTGAGTGGTGGGCGAGCAAGCGAAGCTTCATCTGCTGCTACCCATCCTCCCCCCAACCCTGTCCGTGGAAAAACTGTCTTCCACGAAACCAGTCCCTGGTGCCAAAAAACGTTGGGGACTGCTGCCTTAAGGGGAGAGGTACACCCTTGCATGTCTTCCTTATCCTGAAATATATGGTCCACAAGATAGAAAACCTCACTCTTGGAATGGAGCAGTAGAGCAGAGAAATGGAAGGTGCCTGGATCCTTGACAAACATTGAGCTGCCATATCAGCCCAAACTGTCTACCTCCAAATTTATTGTACATGTGTGTGTATGGCTGTTAGCATAACTGAGGCAATCTTGGGCCCTTAAAGTTTCTCCTGCCCTTTTGCTGACCCTACCAGGACTGTACTGTGCAGTAAGTCACTTCTTTGTCATCAAGGGCTTTGTATTGATAGTTAATAGATATTGTTTAATAATCATTAGGACCAGGTGGCCTCTATGCTCTGTTAGTCCCCAAACAATGATGAAAACCTTCACTGACGTATTCCTTGTGCCCACGAGACTAGTTACTCATTCATGAATCTTGACTTAGAAATGCACGTCCTGTTTCCCAGCACCTAACCCAATACCCCTTTAACTATAAAACTGTCCCCATGGCCCCTACGCAGTGCAGGTGCAGCTGTGAATGCTTCCAGATCCTTGTCCCCTAACTCATCCCACCCTGTGAGTAAATTACCCTATAATAAACTGATCCATTGACTGTATGGAGCTGTTTGCCTCATTTTTTTTTTTTGGTCTCCAGATGCCTTCTCAATTCAGTGGGCACTTTTTGTTCCCTCTGACCTTCAACAATGTGAGTGAGAAATACAGATAATTCTATCTTATTTAAACCACTGTTATTTCTATTACATTAAAATTAATCCTAAATAATATACTGATATGCCAAACAACTGATATTGAGGAAATTTCAGAAGGAAATTAATAAAGCAATCCCATTTGCAATCCCATCAAAACTAATAAAATAGCTGGGAATAAATCTAAATAAGGAGGTAAAAAAAACCTGTACTTGGAAACCTGTAAGACACTGATGAAAGAAATTGAAGACAACACAAATGGATGGAAAGATAGACTATGTTCATGGATTGGAAGAATTAACACTGTTAAAATGACTATACTACCCAAAGCAATCTACAGATTCAATGTAAGCCCTACCAAAATACTAATGGCATTTTTCACAGAACTAAGACAATTCTAAAATTTGTATGGAAACACAAAAGACCCTGAATAGCCAAAACAATCTTGAGAAAGAACAAAGGTGATTTCAAACTATAGTACAAAGCTACATCATCAAAACTATATGGTACTGGCACAAAAACAGACACATAGGTCAATGGAACAGAACAGACAGCTCAGAAATGAACCCACACTTATATGGACAGTTAATCTATAATAAAGGAGGCAAGAATTTACAATGGAGAAAAGACAGCCTGTTCAATAAATGGTGTTGGGGAAACTGGACAACTACATGCAAAAGAATCAAACTGGACTACTTCCTCTCACCATATGCAAAATAAATTCAAAATGGATTAAAGACTTAAGTATAAGACCTGAAACCACAACACTTCTAGAAGAAAACATAGGCAGTACTCACTCTTGGAATGGAGTGATAGAGTAGAGAGACAGAAGGTTCCTGGATCCCTGACAAATGGTGAGCCCCCATAGCACATATCTATATTTTCCAAATCTGGCGTGGAGGGGTGCAGTGAACTCAAGATTACTTGGATATTTCAAGTTACATCCACCACGACTCAAGGTTTTATCATCTCTAGGCATCAATAATACCTTCAGCCACTCAGTTTTCTTCCCCAACCTTTCCTCGTTCACAGATTCAGGCCATCAAGGGCAGGGACTCGCTGCTGCGATGAGGACACTCTGTGATGGGGGTGAACAGGCAGGGGTGGAAGGCTGGAGCCCCTCACTTCCACGGAGCCAGTGCTTGGACAGGGCTGGGTCACCTGGCACACCTGCCTTCCACCCACAGCACAGAGGTGGTGTCCTGCCCGTCCTTCGGGATGTGGTTACGACTGCAGGTCTCCTGACACCACTTTTGCTCAACTTCCAACTGAAATTGAAGTCATGGCAGGAGTCTGGAACCAGACCCAAAAAGCCTCTTTTTCAGCTCAGGTTTTTAGGTTTAGAGCTAGGTCAGTTGACGTGAGTGTACAGAGGGTCTGAACCCAAGGCTCCCAGAGGGAAAACCTTCTAACCTTCAAGTTTAAAAGCCTAGCTCCACACACTTGCTTCTTTTTGAGTGACCATAAAAAAGGACTCTGAATTTCTGAATATTTCGTAAACACTCTGAATTTCCATCTCTTCATCTATAAAGACCCTACCCCCTGCTCATGCTAACTGGTAAAGTAGTTATAAGACATTGATTAAGGAATACAGAGGAGGGTGACAACATCGTGTTGCATTTTGTACCCCAACTTTTAGCAAAGTGCCTGGGACATAGTTAATTCTCTTAAATATCAGTGGAGGGAAGGCAAGTGTAAGGAATTATTTTTATTTGTTACAGCTCATGATGAGAAGATGGCCATAGGGACCAAAAAAAAAAAATAATCGCACACTTTCTTTGCATGAGAGTCAACCGTGGGTGGCAAATAACCTTGGAACAAACTTAAATTCTAGTCCAGAGCAGAGTTAAAGGCTGGCATCTGTTCAGACACACTATAGTACAGGTCAGAGTCCAATACAGAAAGTAGCTCTTTATAACCAAATGATTTCCCACCCGCAGCTTCTGCCTGACTCTTTTCAAGCAATATATCTGATAGTATAAAATTCTAGTTTGAAAGAAAGGAAGGAAAAGAAGGGAAGGTGGGAGGGAGAGTGGGAGGGACTTGACTTCTAGTAAATTCATAAATCCCTTAGAGCTTATTAAAAGGAGATTTGACTTAACTACCTTTAAAAGATCACAATCTGTATTTTGAGAGTCAGAAGGCCTGTAAGATCAAATGGAGATAAGGGGACTTGGGGGGAGAAAAAGAGATAAGAATATTGTTCTGACCAAAAAAAAAAAAAAAAAAAAGATGTCCTTGTTTTAATTCAGCAGTTTTTCAATTCAAGTATTAGCTGAGAATCCAGTGGGGTTGTCGTCTCTTTTACGTTTGTTCATTACATGCAGCACATTGTTCTGGGCGCAGTGGGAAATTTAAAAAATGAATGTACCCATCCTGCGTTGAGTAACTCCAGGCTGGAGGCAAGACGTACATAAATAATTCCAATGTGAGGCAACCCGGCAGACGCTGGTCACAGAGGTGTGTCTAGACGCTTGGGATTGCAGAAGGCAGGAGACCTTTCCGTTGGGGGTCAAGGTGGTCATGACGAAACCTTGAAAGAAGGGTGAGGAGAAGTGAGAGAACAAGAGTTCCTGGCAGAGGGCACAGCCTGAGCAAAGGCCAGGTACATGGAAACACAGGCTTCCAGCAAAGACCCCCAAAGTGGTTCTGTTTGCCAGGAATACGGGACATGTGAAAAGGAGAAACGCAAAATAAGGCTGGAATGTTTGGTTTGGATGAAAGTAAGAAAGGCCTTAAATGACAGTGGAGTCCGAGCCAAAGGCAGAGCCAATAGGGCCGTGGAGGGCTTTGAGCGAGGAAGGTCAGGATCACGGTCCTGCTTCCAGACCCTTGACCAGGCAGGGATGGACTGGAAGGAAAGGCAGAAAGAGATGCAGGAGGCAGGGAGGCTGATGAGGAGGCACCTGCAAGAATCCAGGGTGGGGAGCTGACTGCTGGCTCTTTGTGAGCAAGTGCTGCGTCTCGGGCACCGAAATCGGCTGAATACGAGGCTTATTCAAAACCCCAACAAATGAGGAAGGTAAAGTGGTCAGCAGGAGACTGGACTGAGGGAGAGTGAGAAGGGTGCAAAGTCACAAGGTGAACAAGGTGAGCGCAGAAGAGGCCATGGGATGGAAGTCGCCCAGGAATTGATCGAGCAGTCTGCAAACACATTAGAAGGTCTGGCAAAGCTGGAGACTGTTGGGAAAGCAGAAAAGGTTACAGATTGACCCTGACAGCATTCACCAGTCTGGAGCAAATTAAAAAGCAAATTGGAACTGGCTTAAATAAAAGGGAGTCCCATCGCTGCCACCTCCAATATCTCCTTGGTCGTGGGGTCTACAGACGGCAGAGCAAGCAGGTACGTCAATCTGCACTTCATCAATATGAATTTTCAATGGCATCATGTTGACAGCGGCAGCTGACACATCACCTCCCTGGGCTGAACCATCCCTGAAGCCCTGGGAAGCCTCTTCCTAAAGCCTAGGCAAGGACAGGACCACCCCCTCAGCTGTAGAGGGTGGGGGACTTTAAAACACACTTTCACGTACATCATCTCACTTTATTCTCATCTTAGATGAGAGACACAAGGCAGGTATTGTTTTCTTCATTGTACAAAGTCCAGAGAAACTGAGGTCTGGACAAGTAAGGTGATTTGGCCAAGACCGTGTAGCTATGTAGTGGTGGGGCTTGATGACTTACATAACCCACTGCTGCCTGAGAAAGGAAGCTGCCCGGGACACCCGGAAGCTGCCCGGGACACCAGGCATCTGCCAGGCCATGTGGACACTCATGCTCCTTCACAGCCATGGTCAGCCCAGGGAGACGTTGGAAGTGGGGCACACTGGCAGGTGAGTAGGGCTGGCTTCAAAGAGAATGTTGAAAATGACGAGGTGAACCGTTTTTCCTTCCTTGTTTCCTTCTCTTCATTCCTCCCCTCCTTCCCTTCCTTTCTTCCACGAGTGCCTGCCAAGGATCATGTGCCAGGCACTGTGCTAGACACTGGTGACCTCCCACCCCTCTGAAGGCCCCTCATCCTCAGGAACCCCAGTTGCCATACCTGCTCACAAGGCCCCACGCTGGCTTCCCAACTGAAATATACCATCCACGTCCCGATCTCTTGAGACCCACAAAAGGTAGGAAACCCAAGTGGAGGCTATGACATCTGAGCTGGGCTGTGAAGTGTGAGTAGGAGATCATCTTTGGACACAAGCAAAGGCTTAGAGATGTCTCAGGGTACGGAATGATCTGGTAACAGGAATTCTATAGAGCGTGAGGGAGGCGGTAGCATAAGGGGTACAGAGGAGTTACTGAAGATGAGGAGAGAGCAGGCCCTTGGAGGCCACCTGAGGAATGGCTTTCACTCTGTGGGCCCTGGAAAGCCATCGGGGGCTTTAGGCAAAGGAGTGGTAAATCATTTCAGCACTTGGAATGACAACTCAAGTAACTGCAGGGAATAAAGAAGATCTTAGAGGGTCTTTATGCAGATATTCTGGGAAGAGTGGATGAGAACCTTGGCCATGGTGGCATAGTAGGAAAGGTGACACAGAGCCCTTATTAAGGACTTGTACCAAAGCAGAAAATATGGGTCTTTGTAGATAATTAGATGGGTGTGGGGTAAGTTGGGAAGAAGAATCAAGGCAGATTCCACAGTGATGTCATTCACTATGGGATAGAAGAAGGGAAGAGAGATGGGAAGGGCTGAAGACAGGGGGAGGGTAAATTCAGTTCAGGGCACGCCGAGTGCGAGGTGCCTGGGGGACACGTCCAGTAGCCCTGTGGAGGGATGCAAAGCCCAGCGTGTAGGGGGAGAACAGTGGAGCGTCAGAGGCTGCACAGCCAGGTGTCAAGTAGGTAGAGGACTGAAGAAAGACTGCCGTATGTGGCAAGTAGGAGGCTGGTCTTGGGCGGCCTTGGCAAGAGCATTTTCAGGAGTAAACGTGGGGTGGAAGGCAGGCTCAGGCGGGTTGAGAGTGGAGGAGGACAAGGGCACAGAGGGACAGGTGCAGGTACAGGGGGCCTCCTGGGTCCTGCTCAGCCCTCATCCCCAGGCAGCTTCTCCCTGTTCAAAGCGTACAGTCATGCCCTTTGAGTTGCCTCTAGAATGAAGGCCACTCAGGACCCCAGCACTCTCTAGACAGCTAACCGGGCATTCAAGGTCAGCCTAACAATCATCAGCTGATGCCCCACTGTGTGTCTCCAATCACAGAAACACATCTGGGATTTCCCAAACAAGCCCTGTATTTTGCCATCTATGCACTTTTGCTATCTCCATTCCTTCTGCCTAGAACACCTTTCCTTTACATTTCCACTTGCAGAAGTCCTGCCTAACCTTCCTGGCCCAAGTGCTACCGTCATCAAGAACCTTCCTCAATCCCCCAATCCAAATGAACTTCCTTGCAAAGCACAAGGCTATGCATACAACATAGTTGTGTGCAACACAACACAACACAACACAACATAGTTGACCTTCTTCTTTGCTATCCACCTGTCCCACTGAAATACCTCCGGGCTGTGCCTCATTCTTCTTTTACGCCAACCGACCAACCTATCACAGTGATGGATCCATCCTGACATCACTGACCCCCCACCTGTGTGTCTGTCACTAGTAAACTATAGGTGGGCAGGCACGTCCAAGATTCTCTTCCCATAAATGAGAATGTGAAATCAAAGTCGAGGCCCTGCAAATGGGCCAGAACTAGGTCATTTGGGGGATGTTCTCTCAGTATCCTCACTCAGGTCCTGCACCTCTTGAGTCATAGCGCGAAGCCTCATCATTCTAGAACTCCTGTCTCCTACCCCAACACAGGTGGTCATGGTCCCTCCCCTTAGGAGCTCACTAATTTGTGTAGGAGTTAAGATCCACACAAAGAGAAGGTCCTTTCCTTTCTCAGGGAGCATGGAAATTCTACATGAGTGGTTTGTAAGCTACACTACATAAGGCAACAGGAGGAAGAGCTCACTTCAAGCTTGGGTGGTCATGGATGATTTTATGAAGGATGTTGGTGTCTATTCCATCTTGAAGGACTGGTGAAGGCTGTGGTCAGGGAAGAAGTGGAAGGCCCACCCAGATGAGGTCAGGATAATAAAGTAGAAGTCAGAATGCGGAACAGATCAGTTTGGCTGGAACAACCAATTTATGAGGGAAAACGAGGCGTAAGGCTAGAAAGATAGGCCAGCTTGGGGCAGGCCTTGAATACCCAGTAATGGGGAGCCACTGAAGGCTTCTGAGTAAGAGGTCCTGGTGAAGTATCTTTTTTAAGGTAGTTTAATAGGCTAGTCATATAGAAGGTATATTGGCTTGAAGAAGATATGATATTTTGAACAAATGTAAGATGTTCATTACAATAAAAATACCATAAGGTAATGGAAACAGAGTAGCCTAGAAGAAGTGAAATGAAGATGAGAAGACTGCAAAATAAAAAATCTGCCAAAGGTTTGTGTTCCTTGGGGACCAGGTGTCCCCTACCACCGGTGCCCTTTTACCTGAAGGACCAGAAAGAGATGCAGACTCTCAACTAAGCAAAGTCCTCTGCCAGGAGGCACCCAAAGCCCCGCTATGGTTTTATTGGTGGAAAACCAGGCAGTGGGTAAGAAACGTTGCTCACTCTGGTCATTTTCATTCAGGGACTAGCCAAAGTCCTCTTCTTATCTTCAGCCAATGTATTTTATTCAATGTGAAAGTCACTAAATTAATTTTTTTAACATGATAAGAGTAGCAATTGTCAATTTTAGAAGCACATATGCGAATTTCCCTGCACAGGAGAGAACATGAATCCCATTACTTAAAAATAGCAGTTGTGCTCACTTTCCCCCACATGCTAATTTTAATAAACTTACTCTAAAATTAGCCTGCCACTATGAAGATAGCTGCTCATCAAAAATGTTCCCAGGAAGCACTAAGCTTGCCTCGCAAGAGTTCAAGCGCTCCTAGGAAACTCTGAACAATGCGGAGCTCTAAGCAGAACTTGTCCTCTTCTCACCAGACTCAGTCACCCCCAACCCTCTGTCAGACCCATCACCACCACTCTCCAGCCACACTTCGAGGGTCATCTTGGACTCACGCTATTGCATCTTCCCGATCCAATTGGCTATGAAATCCTGTATGGGTCTTCCTTTAAAATCTGTCTCATAGCCATCCCTTTTTCTCTCTCTCCACTGATGCCATAACTCCTTATCACTTCATTTATTCAAATAGTCAAGCATTCACATATTCGACACTCACTGAGTACCTGCAAAGGGCAAGGTACAGTGTGAAGCGTTAAGGTCACAAATTAATAACATGTGGTCCCTACCCTCAAGGAGTTCAAGATCTTTTGGGCCCAGTGGAGAGAGAGAGAAGTCAAGGGTTTATCAAAGAACCATATGATAAGTGGTATGACCCAGGTGCAATAGAGGTAATTGGGAATATTGATGGTGACAGAGAAGAGACTAGATTACTGGTAGCTCATCTTCACTTGTCTTTCCCTGACTCCTGGGAGAGCTACCAAATTTGTCTTTATATTCCCGCTGCCTGGCACAGTGCCTTGTGAATGACAAAGGCTCGGTGATTACTGAGTTCAGTGGAAATGAATCTTTCCCAAGTACTTTCATCAACTTACACTCTAGCTAAAAAAACTTTCAGAGGCTATTACCAGCTACATTAGAGTACACCCTTCTGTCTTGCTTTTGAAGTTGTTCACCATCTGGTCTACCCTGGCTATCCAACCGCCATTTCTGCTATACCTCAACCCACTAGTTTCAGGCTTTATCTGGAGCATTTCCTCAAAGGCCAACCACCAGTCCAGTGCTCAGGCCTGCTTCCTGTCACCACCACCACGCTCTCTTCAGCCAAAGCGGAGGGACCCAGTTCTACTTCTTCTAAGAAGCTTTTCCCCACTTCTTCAGCTTCACCAACTGCCTATATATGTATCTAAGATATATTGTTCATTATTTTGCACTATTTTTTTCATTTAGTATTATGAATGTGAATAATGCTTTGAAATATTAAATGGTACTCTATTTACCTTGCCTCAAATTCCTATAACTCCTACCCTGTTACTCTCCACATATCCCTCTCCCTTTTATTTTTTATTTATTTATTTATTTTTAAAATAAATTTATTTATTTTATTTTTGGCTGCATTGGGCCTTCGTTGCTGCACGCGGGCTTTCTCTAGTTGCAGAGAGCGGGGGCTACCCTTCATTGCGGTGTGCAGACTTCTCATTGCAGTGGCTTCTCTTGTTGCAGAGCACGGGCTCTAGGCACACGGGCTTCAGTAGTTGTGGCACGCAGACTCAGCAGTTGTGGCTCGCGGGCTCTAGAGCACAGGCTCAGTAGTTGTGGTGCACAGGCTTAGTTGCTCCATGGCATGTGGGATCTTCCCGGACCAGAGCTCGAACCTGCGTCCCCTGCATTGGCGGGTGGATTCTTAACCACTGCTCCACCAGGGAAGCCCCTCTCTCTCCCTTTTAAAAGCCAGACATTTTGCCTTCTCCAAGGAAGAGAGTGCTCAGCAGAACACTGGTAGCAAAGTGACTGGCTTTTCAGTTTTGAAGGCCTTGTCCTTCACCAGAAGATACCAGAGCAAAGAAGAGTCTCCCCATAACTCCCTCCCCCATGACTCTCCAAAAGACTAGAAAAGATCTCCAAATTTGAGGAAAAGGCAGACAGAGTGCAAGGAAAGAGAGCCTGGTTATCATTGAATGTCTAAGAATGAACACTTTATCAGCCTGGTGTCAGGAGAGTGGAGTAAGGACAGTGGGACTGAGATGTAGGGGCCGTGGCTAGTTTTGACGGAAACCTGATGAGTTGGGGAATCAGAGAGGTAAAGAGTAAAGCTCTCTATAGTGATGACTGTCTTCAATATCCATTCCGCCCCTTTTTAAAGACTTAAGTTTACTGAGGTATAATTTACGTAGAGAAAAAAAATCACCCTTTTGAGGTGTACAGATCTATGGATTTTAACAAACTTATACAATCATGTAGCCATCAACTCAATCAAGGCATAGACTATGTCCATCACTCTAAAAAGCTCCCTCGTGTTCCCCTGCAGTCAATCTGTTCACTCAGTCCAGGCTCTGGCAACCACTGATTGGTTTTTCTGTCCTTTCCGTTGTGGCTTTTCAAGAATTTCATATAAGTGGAATCTTACAGTCAGTGCATTTGAGTCTCTGCCTGCTTTCACTTGACATGTTTCTGCATGCATCAGTAGTCTGTTCCATCTTAATGCTAAGCAGGATTCTATGATGTGGATGCAGCAATTTATCCACGTGCCAGTTAGTGGACACTGTTGTGTTTCCAGTTTTCAGCAATTATAAATAAAACTGCTATAAACATTCACATACAGGATTTTGTGTGGACACGTGTCTTCATTTCTCTTGGGTCAACACCTATGAGTAGGATTGCTGGGCTGTTGGGTTTAGTGTAGGTTTGACTTTATGAGAACTTGAAAAACTGTTTTCAAAAGTGGTTGTACCATTTTTTATTCCTCTAGCAACGCAGGAGACTTCCAGTCACTCTGCATCCTTATCAGCACTTGGTTTTCCCATTTTTTCTTTCTGTGTCTGTTTTCCGTTCTAACAGATTCGTTGTGGCATCTTATTGTGGCTTTAACTTACATTTTCCTTACGGCTGACGATGCTGCGTATCTGTTCATGTGCTTATTTACCATCTGAATCTCTTCTTTAGTGCAGTGTCTATTTAACTCTTTTGCCCATTTTTAAAATTAGATTGTTTTCTTACTATTGTTTTATGAGAGTTCTTTGTATATTCTGGATATAAGATATGTGTTCTGCACAAAATTTCTCATCTGTGGCTTGTCTTTTCATTTTTTTTAACAGAGTATTTCAAAGAGCAGACATTTTTTATTTTGATAAAGTCCAATTTATCCTTTTTTTCCCTTTATAAGTTTGTGTTTTTCCTGTCCTGTATACCTTTCTAACTTTTTAATAGAACCCTCCCAAATTTAAGTTGGGCATACCCAGCTTAAGATGACATTTCCTAGCCTCTCTTGCAGCTACATGTGGCCATGTGACTACACTCAGACAAATGGGATGCGAGAAGTGATACGTATAGCTCTCTAGTCATCCCTAATTAAAGAAAAGCCCTTTGCCCTGGACTTCCCCTTTCTCTCCTTCCCCTTTCCATGGACTGGGACAGAACATGGCAACAACCTAGCTTTAACTATACAGTTGAGGACCATCCCCTAAGAAACAGTAGAGAAACAAGATGGGAGAAACCTGGGTTCTTAAATGACTCATGGAGCAGGGCTGCTCTCCCAGCCTGGACCACCACACTATGACACGAAAGAGACCTAAATATCTACCTCACTGAAACCACTATATTTTGGGAGTAGGTATCTTTGTTAAGTGGCTTAGACTTTACCCTAAAAAATATACGCTTCTTTCTTAGGAAGTAAAAAATAATCCCCAATTCCCCAGTCCCAGCCTCGTGTGGTGTGGTGTGTCTATGCGGAAAATTGCACCATGGTTTCTCAAAGTTTCCCTCAGCTCAGGAGTGATTCAGAGACAGCAGAACACGACTGAATTCCCCCACCTTGGGCAAGGGAGCAAAGCCCCCCATGCCCAGAGTAGTGAAGTAGCAGTAGGTCACCTTGTTCTTCATTCACCCAAAGTAGCATGGGTCTGGTACAGACACCAAAGGGCCAGAAGAGGGGAACAAGGGCAGACACAACAGTGACTGACAGTGACCAATGACCAGATGCTAGACTGAAATGAGGAGAGTGTGGCTAAACAAAAACAGCCCAGACCAGTTGTGTGCCCCCTACCCCATCACCCCTGCCAGTGGCTGAGTACTGCTTACCACCCCTCGAACTCAAATACAAGTTCAGGCAGAGGTGTGATTCCAATCCAGATTACGTTCCCCCCCACCGCCTTACAAGGGGAGTTTGTAATCATAATTAAGGTGTTAGAGCAAAATAAAGTTTTCAGTTTGTGAACACCTGAGTTTGTGCCCTGAGCTCCACCCTCACTGTACTAATGTTTGCCGAACATTTACTGCTTGCCAGGAAGACAGCAAAACACGAACGAGCATGATTTCCCTGGATCCTCAAATTAGAGCACCTACGAGTAGGTGCTTTACGATCCTGTTTAAAGATGAGAAAAATGAGGCTCGGAGAAGTTGCATGGCACGGTGATTCTCTCAACACCCATTCCCCTTCTTCTGGCAATTGTTCCCACCCCCCGACCCACTCTCAGTCCATGTGGCCTGGGCAGGGCCCCGTGCACGACTGCAGGCCTGAGACAGGTCGCCGGGCTCCTGAGTAACTTCCTCCAGGGCAGGTGGGGGATCTAAGTGGGTGCAAAGGGAGTGATTCCTGGGGTTCTATGGGGTCTCCTGCAAAAGAGTTTCTGTCTTCCCCTCTGGACTTGAGCTTGAGAGGGTGGGAGGCTGAGACTGAAGTCAGGCCCCAAGCAGAGCCTAAGATGGAGAGAAAGCATCTGTTTGAGCACTGAATCCAGCTGTGCCCCCCCCCCCCCCATCTTGGAATGATTAGCCACGGCAGCTGTGTTAGTTTGCTGGAGGCTGCTGTTACAAACTGCATAAACTGGGTGGCCTGAAACAATAGAAATTAATTTCTGATAGTCCTGGAGGTCAGAGGCTCAAAATCAAAGTGTCGGTAGGGCCAGGATCCCTAATAAGACTCTAGGGGAAGACCCTTCCTTGCCTCCTCCTAGCTTCTGGTAGCTGCCAGCCATCTTTGGCTTTCCTTGGCTTGTGGTAGCATAACTCCAATCTCTGCCTCTGTCATCACCCGGCCTTCCTTCCTCTGTGTCTTCACATCGTCTTCCCTTCGTGCACCTCTGCAGCCTAATTTCCCTCTTCTTATAAGGACACTGGTCATTGGATTAGGAACCCACTCAAATGACCTCATCTTGAGAACATCTGCAAGATTCTGTTTCCAAATAGGGTCATAGTCACAGGTATTGGGGGGAGGACGTTAGGACTTGAATATATCTTTTCGGGGACACAATTCAACCCACAATATCAGCTGATAAATTCCCTTTGAGCTGAACCTGCCTGGGTTGGGTTTTGCACCGAGAAAGAAGTACAGCCAAGACTTACTCTCAGTTCTCAGTCAACAAACAAGACCCAAAGCTGCGCCCTTATCCACAGGCTCAGACTGCAGGCCTGTTCAGCTTCCCTCCGCAAATGTCAGCGGCTCTACTTCGGGCAGAGGCCCAGGCTTAACCATCTTCTATATCTGCCTCCTAGTCACTCACTGCATACAGCATGCTCACGGAATACAGGACCGATTGCTATCTAATTAATTCACCAAAATTCAAGTAGTGAAACTGAATTAGTCATGGTTTATCACAGGGCAGTAGGCTGAGAGATGACCAGGATTTTTATCTTAGAAATAAAGTTACGGATTGTCTGCACGACTGCGTTTCAAGATTTCCCCCTGATTTGAAAGATCACCTCAGGTGGTGATGAGAGGAATGCTTCCCCCTCCCCAGACATTTAATTTCCAGAATAGAACAGAAGCCACACCCCTTTTACACGCATGGCCATGTTTACTTCACGACCTGAGAGAAGGCTGTAATTTCAGCTTGTTACGCTAAAAATGTGAAAATAAAACTGATTTCTATAGGATCATTTAAATGAAAACTGCTTCCTAGAGGCAAGCCGAGGAAGCAAACTGATTGAAAGAGAGCACAGGGCTCTGGGCAGGAAGGGCCATGGAGTGTGGACCCAGGGTGGGAGGTAGAACCGGGGACTTCTGTAGAAACAGACTGGAGCCCATTTGACCCAGGTCACACGTGTGGTGATGCCTTCCCCAGTTCCTTCCACTGGCTTCCAAAGTCACTTTCAAACGCCACTAGCCACGGACCATTCTCTTCCTTGAATCCTACTTGCCTAGGGCCAACACGATTTCTCCACGCCCACGGAAGCCCAGGCAACTGACCTTGAGTGTGCAGGGGAATCCCCTGGTGAGCTCCCTTTGCAACAAAAGCAGATTTGGGGCTACACCCCCAGGCACTTTCATGAAGTAAGGGAATTCGTTTCCTGTGGTTGCCACAGCAAATCACTACAAACTGGGCAGCCTGTAACACAGAAATGTATTCTCTCACAGTTGTGGAGGCCAGAAGTCCAAAATCAAGGTGTCAGCAGGATTGGTTCCTTCCGGAGGCTCTGAGGGAGAATCTATTCCAAGCCTCTCCCAGCTTCTGGTGGCTGCTGGCAGCCCTTGGCATCCCTTGGCTGTCGCTGCCCATCTCCAGTTTCTGCCTCTTCACATGGACTTCCTCTCTGTGTGTCTCTGCTTCCCCATAGGCTTCTCCCTTGTATCTCTGTGTCTCAAATCTATCTCTACTTTCTCATAAGAACACTAATCATTAGATTTAGGGCCCATCCTAAATCCAGGATGATCTCATTTTGAGTTCCTTAGCTTGATTATATCTGCAAAGACCCTGTTTCCAAATAAGGGCTTATTATAGCTACTGGGACGTTAGGACTTAGATGTATCCATGGGGGGAAGAACACAATTCAGTGCACTACTGTGGATTTGAGGAGAGACCCAGAAACTTGTATTTTTTCCCCCAAATGCCAAGTGACTCTTTTTACTCTTTGCTCCCAAAATGACTCTGATGATCTGTAAATCGTCCTCTGAGCAACAATGATCCAGTTGCTGAGGATTCAAAGATGAATAAGACATAGACCCCTCCTTTGAGAATCTGCTGTCTAGGGGAAGATACACACAGATGAACTGGTGATTAAGATACAAACTGTGGGGCTTCCCTGGTGGCACAGTGGTTGAGAGTCCGCCTGCCGATGCAGGGGACACGGGTTCGTGCCCCGGTCCGGGAAGATCCCACATGCTGCAGAGCGGCTGGGCCCGTGAGCCATGGCCGCTGAGCCTGCGCGTCCGGAGCCTGTGCTCCGCAACGGGAGAGGTCACAACAGTGAGAGGCCCGCGTACCGCAAAAAAAAAAAAAAAAAAAAAAAAAAAGATACAAAGTGTGGCCTAATGATCCCAAGCTCTGGAGTCAAGCACCAGGGTTCAACTTCTGCCCCCTCCAGATGTGAGGCTCTGAGCGAGTTCCTTAGCATGTTTGGGCCACAGTTTCCTTATCTGTAAGATAAGAAATAATTCCTACCTTATACCATTGTGAGTATGAGGCTGTGTAAATGTTAAATATGAAGGATGGACTTGAGGAATGGCCGTTAGCTCTTATGAAGGTGGGAAGCGCCTTGCATTCATTTTCACATCCCACAGCCCCGAGCTGTGTGCCCTCTGCGTCCTAAGCTTTAATGAATGTCTGAAGGCAAGACAGCATTACTCTGGAGATACAGAGCTGGGATAGGCAGGACAACTACGGAAAGACCCATATCCAGATCTTGACTTATTCTACAAGCATTTTTTGAGCACCTGCTGCGTATGGAGCTCAGCGTGTAGGCACCTGGGACAAAGCCAAATAAAATACACAGCCTAGTGGGGAGACCATTAGACTGCAATACTGTGTGGTCAGGGCAAGACAGAGGCACCCTCGGTCCAGGGACAGCCATGCCAATAAGAACTTCCTTCTTTGGTTTCCCATCCTTCCCAGTCCACCCTTTAGGATTCTCTTAGTGTTTATGGTGTGACTCTCCTTCCACACTATACCATATGCTTCAGGAGTTCTTTGAGGGCAGAAGGGGTCATCTGTCTTCCTGGCCATTGTATCCCAAAATACCGAGCAATGTACCTGACTCCTAATAGGCATTCTACAAGTATTTGCTGGAGTAGTGAACATTCTGCTATTTCAGAGCCCAGCACTGGGCTTCCATGAAGAACCACCTCCAGCCTCCTTGACCACTGGGTATGATTCTTGACGAGCCAAGAGAAAAGATCCCCAGAGGATCTGTCCCTTAACATAAAGCCTGACAGAGGAGATGGGGACAGGCTGCATGACAACATATCATAATACTGTCCAGTTATTACATACAGATCAAGAGGGAACAAACTGAACTTGGGGAGAAGCTGTGACAGTCCATTCCCCATTCCCCTTCAGAAATACAACGCTTTGCATACACTGGACATTAAGTACTGTTATCAGACTGACCTGGAGGCCCAGGAAATGGTGAAAGGAGAAAGACGGTACAACGTTTCCCTTCCAGCACCCAACGTGGGAAGGAAGCCAGCAAACCATTACACCCTGCATTGTGCGTATAGAAGTAAGAAAACGGAGGCCCAAGCTGGCCTTGGGGACGGGGATGGTTCTCAGGAGGGAGAGAATGGAGAATTTCCGGGGCGTGGTCGGCACAGCTGGGTAAGTGGCTAACGCCATCACAAATGGTGGTTAAGTCAGGACGAACAATTTACCTGTGAGGGGGAGACACCAGCACTCTCTCTCACCTGGAGAAGTCAGGCAGCCCCTCCCAGGCCAAACCATTCTTAGGGTGGGCTGAAGAGGGAATAGCATAGGAGTCCAAAAGCCGACCCCAGGGGTGTTTCTGACAAAATCGCTGGGCCGGGGGGCGGGGGTGGGGGGGGAGGCACGGTATCCTCTGCTTCCACAAATCGAATGACTTCTGCACCAGTGTTTCACTCCTTTGATAAACGGCGCGCCACCTTACACACAGAAGGCCCACGGTAAACGTGTTGACTTAATTGAATAACTGAATGAACGAAGGCTACGGAGGACCCTATGGAACTCCCCTCCCCCACAAAGCTCCGCTGCAGGTGATTCCACCTGGCCCGGCCGTGGCCCCAGAACCCGGATTTCCCCCTGGCACCACCTTTCCGCTTCAGCACTGGGCGTCCAATCGCTTGGCTCCAAAACAGCGGCAACCGAGAAGGCAGGTGGGGCTTGGCTCCCACTCCCGGATCCCCGCTCTCCTCTCGCCAATCCAGTGCCCAGCCCTGCCCGGAGGGAAGGCCCCTCCCCAAAGGCTGGCACCAGCTGGCCTGGAAGAAAGTGGCGCCCGGGCAGACCGCAAAGGGCGGGAGGAACGGCGCACCTGGAGGGGCGCATGAGAGCAGCCAGCCGAGGCCGCGGGGTGCGCGTCCCCCGCGAGTCCCCGCCCGGCTCGGCCACCCGGGGGGCGCGGGCTCGGGGCTGGGGACCGCTCGGTCCGGCCCATCCCGCCCGGCCGGCGCCTCGGCCTCACCTCGCTCACCAGCCCCTGCCAGTCGCTCTCGGTCCGGTCGCCGTTCATGGCCTCCTCCTCCAGGCACGGGCCGGCCTCATGGACGCCACCCTCCTCCTCTGCGCCCTCCTCCTCCCGCCGCGCCGCCGCCGTCGCCTCCTCCACCCGGGCCCCGCGCGGCCCCGAGAGGGCCCGGCGCCTCCGAGCCGCCGCGCCGCCGCCTCCTGCGGCCGCCCGCGCTGTTGACTCAACGTCAGCCTCCGCGGGAGGAAGGGGAGGAGGAGCCGCGGTCGGTGCCGGGCCGCAGCCGGAGCCGAGCCGGCCTAGGAGAGCGCCACGAAGCCCCCGGGCCCCGCGCAGCCCCCGGACCCCGCGCTCGTGGCGGCCGAGCTGCTGACCGCAGGATTACTGCTCTCCCGGCGGGAGGCGGCTCCGCGTCCCCCACTAGAAGTAAATCCCCAAAGCCAGCCATTCCCTGACCACTATCACGGCTCTCACCATTAGAATGTAAGCCCCACCTGGGCAGAGGGTTGCTTCCCTCTCGGATGAATGTTGGGTACAGGGCCTGGCACACAGTAGGTACCCTACAAATATTTGCTGAACCTGTGGATGAATGAACCACATGTTCTTACATATTTAACATGGTTTTTTAAGCTACTAATGTTTATTTCTATTTCTTAAATCATCACCTGTCATAAATAAAAACATTGAAAATAAAACGATAATGAATTCTAAATAGGACCGAAAGCTCTGAGTGTGATGCTTAACATGGGTCAAGAGAGGTGTTGAAGACGTATTAGCATCAAACTGAGACTTTCTCCTAAGAGGAAGGGCTAAAAGGGAATTACATTACAGAGGACAGGGGAATCTTCACACGTGAGTCAATATTATTCAAGGTGGTTTTCCCCAGCCACCTAAAATCCTGTCCTGAACCACTACCAGTAGTGAGCTTTCCATACTTGCAGAAGTGCTGCCTGTAGAGATGAGCATGTAGGTTGAGAAGTTGTGAACCCATTTTAGTTGTGGACACATCGCAACCAACATCTATTTGTTTTAGTCCCTGTTGATCCTGAATCGATCCTGTAGGATGGATGTTACCTCCATTTATGAGCAAAGGTGGAGAAACAGAGACTCAACTAGGACTCCTAGCTCCCCGAGACACTTCCCAGCCTCTTGGAAACCTGAAAATGAAGTATTACCCCTGGGAGTTGGAAATATTGCATTCTATTGTTGGCCTTGTTTTATTGGCTGTTTGCAAAATGATGTCCATAATTCCCATGTCGCACCCACTGTCTTTGACTCTAGGCTCAGCCATGTGACTTGCTCTGGCTAACGTGATGTTTGCAAGTGTGCTACACAAAGAGGCTTGTAAAATACCTGTGCAGTAGGGCTTATTCTTGCTTACGCTCTTAGGAACCTCTGATCACCACCATAGAAACAAGCCCAGAAGAGCTTGCTGGATGATGAAGGACTCATGGCCAACAACCAGCCAACTGCCACATGTGAGTGAGGCCACTGACCCCCAGCGGCCACAGATGCCTGCATTAGTCCAGCTGAGGTCAGCAGAAGAACTACCCAGCTGACCCTTGCCCAATTTGCTGACCTACAGAGCACGTGCTAAATACGCTGTTGTCGTTTTAAGGCCCTAAGTTTTGGGGTGGTTTACTATATAGCAATAGATAACTGATATAAGTGGTGACACCACTAATGAGGAGCCTGGATGGCCTGAACTCCCTCTGGAAGCCCTGGCATCATGACCTGTTGGGTCCTCATCTAAAGAAGATTCTACAGCAGATTCTGGCAGACCAGGGGCTACAGGAAGGAGCCAGTCTAGTAGGTAGCACTTTTATTCAGTGCCTATTGTGTACAAATCCTGAACACATTCAATAGCATTGCAGACCACGGTCCCTGTCCTAGAGGATTTGCAAGGCTTACCATTAAAGTTTTGCAAACAAGTGCTCTAGGGAACAAGAGAAAAAGAAGGGGCTAGAATACAGCTAATGTTTCTGGTATTCTGACCAGCTGGGCCACCTAATCCATTCTTTGTAATCCAAGAGGGTGGAAAGAAGGTCATCCCTGAGTTGAATGTCTAGGGTTAACTCAGCACCAAACACTTGTTCCTAACAGCCTGATCGATGTCTCATGCTAAGAAGAAAGGTACTGTCTGCCAATATATTGCCCTCTGGCAAACCATCTGGTTTCATTCCAACCTGTCAATGAGATAGACTTTAGGAAGAGTGGGCATAACTTGGTCCATCTGCCTTCCACTGCCTCGAGGTCTGCGCCTTGCTCTCGGCTGGCATTCAGGTGGGACAGCAGCCCGCCCCTTCTAGTTACTATGTTTAGCTGAGGCTTTCAGTACTGCTGTGGCTTTGGAGCCTTCACTGGTATTTCAGGCCGCAGGACAATCAGCAAGCTGTTGGGAGCCAAGGGACCTTCACGAGAGGGATCATGTACCTTTGCGACAACTCTCTGGACGACTTTTTGCACCTGCTTGCTTTCCTTCTCTGAAGTAAGTCAGCCAGTTATTAAGGTGTTTAAAAATAAAACTGGGGAGGAAAATCAAAGAGCGGCAAGGCTCTACCCTCCCCAGTGTGTGGAGAAACTTTCAACTCAAGTTGAAACGGCACCTCCAGTTGCCTGGGTTTCCCTTAGAGGTTTCATGCCCCAAGTGCCAGGTCGAACCTGCTTAGCTTGTGAGATGTGATGAAATCACAAACCACGGCAATGTAGCTGTGAACGATTCTTTTTTATCTCTTTTCATTTACGTAGCCTGACATTGAGTAATAATAATAATTAAACGCAGTTTAAGCTTTCAGGCACCTATACCAGAAGGCCTCTAGACACCTCATCAACAGCAGCCCAGGCTGACAGAAACGAAGCTAATACTATTGTGGTTTACATTTTTCAGAGGAAAAAATAAAACTGCTCATCAACTGTCCTCACCTCTGATAAAAGCAGTACATTAAATGTTCCATCCCACAGTCCATTTGCATGGGACCAGTTTAAAACCAGGGGCCCTGGTCTTAAATTTGCTACCCTGACACTAACTGTTGAAACATTGTTTTCAGCCTCTATTTTCACATCCCCTTAACTCTCTGACAAATCTCTAGGGACCCAATTTTTCTTATATATATATTCAGAGCCCCAGGGCCAATTCTATCAATATTTATTTGCACGTGTAGTTAGAAGAAAGTGCTTAGGTGCTTTTGAGCGATGCTTTAAACTTTCAAAAGTTTGGGAGGGTTTTAGATATGGAAACTCCAAAATAGCTTAATCTAAGAAATTGAACTAGCAGATACTGATGAAAACAAAACAAAACAAATCTCTGGAGAGACTGGGAAAGAAAGGATGGCTTGAAGTTATTGTTAGAAACGTAGCCTCTCCTTACGGGTTCTCTATCGACTTGCAAGATAACTTTGGCTAAGTTTCAGCAGCCTCAGACACACGGGAAAGCCCTAAAGCTTTTGATACAACTTCTCCAGACAGCATTTTCAGTTCAAATTCTGGCCGCCCAAGCCAGGATGTCAGCATTCTCATTAAAGGAAACTGAGCAAATCTCCAGTAGAGATTTTTGGCTCAGCTTTTCTCTGAAATGTACAATTGGGGCAATATTTATGGCCATTCATTTCTCCAGTCACTTTTCTCCTGCCTGAATTAGGAAACCCAGTCTGATGAGCCTGGGAAGAAAATGATTCTTAATGACTGTGGTTTATAGTGGTGTGTGTGTGTGTGTGTGTGTGTGTGTGTGTGTGTGTGTGTGTGTGTGTTTAATGTATATATTAATTAGCTCTATATGAGCCAAGATCCTCAATTCTTTCTCTTGTCAAGGGAGGGCCGTTTTGACAGGTCCTGCCAGGAGTCCCTATGACCGGGTTGCTAAATGGCTTCCTTTGTTCGTGACTTTAACCCAGGGCAGGGAACTGCAGGTCCCAGTGTGCACTGCAGTCAGGCCTCCTGCAGAGCCCTGAGACCTGAGGTCCTCTGGGCCACTGGCCTCAATTCTGTAAAAGGTAAGCCTCTTCCCTTCCTTTCTTTTCCCCTACCTGGGGATACTCTGCAAAGGGCCTCATCCATCATTTCCCTACCAGGGCCCGCAGCCACACACCAGACAGACAGACAGACAGGGGATTCTGGCTGGGTTCCTGACTCAGAGCATTCTCTGTCTCTTAGCCCCCTGAACTCCTGGCCCGTCTCTGTGCTGTCACCAAGCCCTCCCTGCCCAGCAGCAAACAATCAGTTGCATGCTACTCCTCCCCACCCTGCCCCCCAGCCCAGCCAGCTGCCAATCAGCCGGGCAGCAGCGGGTGGCAGGAAGTTCCACTCCCTGCTGAATCTCTTCCGAGGTGCTCAAAATGACTGAGTGGGGCTGATGATGGCCTGTGGACCCACAATTGCCATCCCCGGAAGGGGCGGAGCGTGATTGACTGGAGCGTTGAGGGCAGGAGGCTGGGGACCGGCGGAGGCAGACTGGCAGCTTTTTTCTCTACCTGTGGAAGGGTCCCGACAAGGGGGAGGAAGATGTCAGGAGGAAAGGGCCCTGAGCTGGAGAAGAAAAGGAAGAAAAGGAGAGACAGAGGTAGATGCAGGGCTTGCGCTCCGGATAAGAGGCCAAGAAATCAACTAGAGAAATCAATTAGAGATGATCATACTAAGTGAAGTCAGTCAGAAAGAGAAAGACAAATACCATATGATATCACTTTTATGTGGAATCTGAAATATGGCACAAAGGAACCTACCTACCAAGCAGAAAGAGACTCACAGACATAGAGAACAGATTTGTGGTTGCCAAGGGGGGTGGCGGAGGGATGGACTGGAGTTTGGGGTTAGTAGATGCAAACTATTGCATATAGAATGGATAGACAACAAGGTCCTGCTGTATAGCACAGGGAACTATATTCAATGTCCTGGGATGAGCCATAATGGAAAAGAATATAAAAAAGAATGTATATATGTATTAAAAAAAAAACAACCCACAAGAGAAGAGTGGAAAACATTGGACACAGCAGTGGATGGGGGTAAATCCAACCCTGGCCCATGGGGGGAGTGGAGTGAGCTGTAGCCCAAGGAAGCAGTTAAATGGAAAAGAGACAGGGAAAGTGAGTCTGCTCTCAGATTATTCAAATTTGTTGTACTTATTGATAATGTATTTCATTTCTTCTGCATGGGGGGCTATGATTCAGCACAAATTTGATGTAAATTTATGGAAATGGAAATGCAGAGAGCGGCTGCAGGCCCTGCTGCTGGCGGGTTAGCAGCTCGGTCTTCACCCAGGTGGAGGTTACCACTCTCTGGACTTGGGGAGCTGAAAATAGAAACGTCTGACTTGGGGGCCACTGGCCTCTCCTACAGGCCAAGAGAGGGACTGACCCTGTCGCTCTGCAAGGCTTAGTTAAAAAAAAAAAAAAAAAAAAGGCTAATGACTGTCTAAAATAGTATCACCTACACTGTCTTCTTATCTGATTTTTGTCTCAGGGTGGGGGGAAGAATTTTTACCCAGTAGAGATGAGCAGGCTTATTCCAATGAAAGGGAGGAAAACAAAGAAGAGAATTAACATTATCTAGGACCAACTGTGCACAGAGCTCGCTAGTGAAGTGACACAAGTGTTTTTCCTCCTGTACTGTGGAAGAATCAGGGGCCTGGGGTTAAAAAAAGAAAAAGAAAAAAAAGAAAGAAAGAAAACAATTTGCTAGAGAGGGTGAAAAGGTGGCATTCCATACAAATGGATGGAGCTGGTCAAATATTTATTGTCCATTAGGCTGTCCTTCGGAATGCTGGATGTTGATTTCTATCTTTCCCCCTCATACCAGGTCATGGCATTTGTCTAATGATGTGCCTCTCCCAGTGGGTAGCAGCCTCTCTGGCTTGGCCGTGACCCTGACAGCCAAGAGAACTTTTCACAGCTTAGGAATAGCTTCTCTGAGCCAGACCTTACTCTGCAACTTGCAGTTGCAATGAGACAAGAAATTCAAGAGACCAAGATACAAAGCCAGGCCAAATGGTTTTAGAGCCCCTTCATTCCCGTTAGAGAGAAAGTTTACTGGCACTGGTTCTTGCTTTCCACCAAAGCAGGGATTCCTTTCACTATCCAAACAGTTGTGAGGTCCCGAGCTGCCGTGCTGAGCTGGTCTGGGGGCAGACAGAGGCGTTTGCCTACAGCCCACAGCCATGGTTTGTGGGTGTATTTGAGCAAATGTTTCCAAGGATGGCAGTGATCTGCTCACTTGGATTACATCCACGGGGTAGAAACTGTCAGCCCTTGGTGACACTGTTTATAATGCTTTGACCTCATTCAGTCACCAAAGGGCAAATTTCTCTTTGTTCTCTAACAGGAACACAACATGGCAAGTAAACATGATGTCTAAAGAGAGACCGTCAACAAGGGCATTTACGAGCTATCATGCCCCTGCTGTTTCACTGAGCAGTTTACCTCTGGGGAGAGAGGCACATATATGCCCCTTATATGCCCACATGTGACACAACGATTGCCGTTTATTAACGCTGTTTGTTCCCACGAGACAGGAAAAATAATCTTAAGGTGATACAAGTGAGCCTGAGGAGGGTCTCCTTTAACATGCAGGGTTGTTTATTCACGTGACAAACATTTCTTGAGCTTGTCCTAAATGCTGAGCTAGTCAGTGGGGATGACGACGAGGCTAAGACCCACTCCAGCCTCGAGGCTCCTAGTCTAGTAGCTGAGTTCCCCGAGCAGCTGAACACTGCAGAACATGGAGAAGTATTCCAGAATTGGACCCTTCAACTATGGTACATCATATAGTCAGCATCTTCAGGGACTGGGAATGAACCATGAAACCAGGTTCATTTGGTATGCTTATAATGGTTAAAATGGCAAGTTTTATATTATATATATTTTACCATAATAAAAAAAAGTTTAAAAAATACTTGAAAAAATAAAAAAAACACAAAAAAGAAAAACCAGGTCCATTTGGCAAGCTGGGAGAGGGCAAGATCAAAGGTGACACAGACCCATAAAGCATGAGTTGGTGAGTTTACTCATCAAGTCCCAGAACATTTGAAAAAGAAGAAGCAGTGACCCCTTTCCAAGGTTAAGGAAAGTTTTAAGTGGACAAAAAATACTTTCAAAAGGGAGCAGTGGGTTGGAGCAGTGACCCTGGGAGCTGGGGTATCTTCATCTCTCTGTGACTTAACTGTACAATGAGCAGATCAAGCCAGATGACCTTGAAGGTCTATGACTCCACGAAATTAAGCCTAATTTTACATTTGGGTGGAACTCTGTACAAAAGGGTAGTGAAGGTACTGTTAATATCATCGAAGAAAGATTACAGCACCATAAAGTGTTACAAAGACAAGGAATCTTAGATAGCTGGACCCCTTACTATACAAGAGAAGAAGTAGAGGCCCAGAGTGATAAAACACTGTGCCCAAGGTCACAGAGCTTGTTAGGGACAGAGCTGTGGCCAGAGTCCAGAACTTCCAATTCCCATGCCCTGGCTGCTTCACGATGCCCTGAAGCTTGAGGTTCCTGAAGAGCAGGATTCTGGTTATCTATTACTATGCAACAAACGATAACAGGTGCTTAATAAGTGTGTTTTGAGCTCTATTTAAATACCATTCTTCTCAGTAATAATGTAAACTAGCATTTATTGAGCAATTACCATATTCCAGGCACTTTGCTAAATACTTGACGTGTGTCACCTCGTCTGATCTTCACAAAACTGTATAATTATCTGTAATTATCCCAGGCCTGATATTCAGTAGGTAAAAGCCAGGAAGGCCTTATTAGTTGTCGAAATTGTAAAATACTTCCATATGAGTTGGTAAATAACAGCTGCTCTGTGCCCCTGAAATAAACCACTGACCTTTATACCTCCCCACTGAACACCCCAGACCAAGAGGGACCCAGGTGGGCACAGCCAAGGGGGAACCCCCATCACGTCTGAAGCCCTGTATGCCTCCCCCACCTTGGCTCCCATCCCCGCGTGTCTCCCTGTTCTAAGCTGACCGCATGCTGAAGGGGTAGACAGAGCTTGGTGGTTGTGTTGGTGCCTCAGCAGGTAAGTGCTTGGTGCCCATCCAACCAAGAATCTTCAAGAGTGAATGGATGGATGGATGGATCTTCAAGAACTAATGTGCTGGAGGCCCTGTGGCCACTTATGGGATTGGCAGCCTCTACAGAGTGCTTTATGGGCCGTTAGGTATTTTGAATATCACTCTTGATTACCTGCATTTGATAGAAAAAGAAGCTGAGAATTCTAAAGAGTTTTTAAATGACTTGACCAAAGTCACACAGCTAGCGAGAGGTGGACCCAGGACTAAATGCCTTCTAGCACCACGTGCTCTGCTATTGTACTAAGCTACTATCTTAGTATTTTAGGGCTGCTCTAACAAAGGACCACAGACTGGGTGGCTTTAACAACAGAGCTTTATTGTCTAGCAGACCTGGAGGCTGGAAGTGTGAAATCAAAGTCAACTGTGTTGGTTCCTTCCGAGGACTGTTAGGGAAAGATCTGTTCCAGGCCTCCCTCCTTGGCTTTGGAGGCCATTCCCTCCCTATGTCTCTTCACATCGTCTTCCTTCCACGCCTGTCTGTCTCTGTGTCCAAAATTTTCCTTTTCACAAGGACACCAGTCATATTGGATTAGGAGCCCACCCTACTCCAGTATGACCCTATCTTAACTAATTACAGTTGCAATGACCCTATTTCCAAATAAGGTCACATTCTGAGGTACTGCGGATTAGGACTTCAAACATAGGAATTTGGGGGGAGGAACACAATTTTTTTTTTAATGCAACTTCCTCATCTTTGTGTAACAAAGTTAATTAGGTGTCTACATAAATTATCTGGAGAAAGTCCATGATGGATAGGTCAACTAGCTCCCCAATCCATGCTTCACCATTGCCAAGGCCCCCTTTACTTCAATCAGAAGTAGTGTGAATTGATACTGACTCAGCGACTTTTGCCCTTCTCCCCATGCAGTCCATATCTTTCCATTATGCCAACCCCTTCTGATGTCCAGTTGAAGGCTCTGAGATGAGGTGTTCTTTGCTCATTTTTATTCTTTTTCACGCTATTTCAATGTCCTTGGGCTCATGGCTGTTTCTGCAATCACTGCCGGATGCATGAGGTTAGTACTTGTCCCTTCAGCCATTCAGTGAACTCTGCAGCTCGAGAGACCCTGGAACTGCAGTTCATGTACAATGAGCCCCTTCTTAGTCTCAATGAGTTACTGCAAAGGCCTTTCCCAGGAAGTGCTATCTGAAACTCTTTTGTCACTGAGAGCTTTAGTTCTACTCTCTGTATGTGAGAGGGTGGTCTGGTCTGCTTTCGTACATGCCTTTGAAACAGACAGTAACCTTGGTTTCAGATGCAGTGTCCTCGGACTGGGAAACTCATTGGACCAAAAATGTCTACAACTTATTTTTCCCCTTAGATTTTCTTTTTTGTATTGATTTTCCATTTTTAGCACAAGATTGATCACCAGCAAAATACCAATTTACATACAGATTCTGCTAAACTCAGCATCCTATATACTTGGGACTTTTTCATCCATAAACCAATTTTTTAAAGAGAGAGATTCTATTATCAGAAGTATCCCTGACGACAGTCAAGATGGCCCTTAGAGAGCAAACTCGGGAGGCCCATAGCCTGGTAGGAGTGAGCTCAGCTGATTTGTGAGCATAATTAACCATGAAGCCAAGGTCGTAACTTGATACCCATATGGGCAGTTTCATCTTTTGCTTACTTCTCTGACCACAAGCCTAAACTGCAAAACTTGATCAGCTATCTCACAAGTTCATTCAATAAAATTCAACAAATACTCTTTGAGTACCTACTATGTGCACAGTTTAGAAACTGGGAATAGAGCAAGAAACAAGAAGGACATGAGCCTTGTCCCTATGATGTCTACAATGTCATGGTGAAGCAAATATCAAACAGAGGATTATTTAAGTAGCAAGGTGATAAGTGCTGTGAAAGAAAAATACAGGGATGCTTTGAGAGAACATGATAGGGAATCTAAGTTAAGTGTCATTTAAAGCAAGACCTTGGGGGTGTGTAAAAGTTAGCTAGGCAAGAGGATGTGCCAACCATGCAGAGACAACAACACGAGAACAAAAGAACTTCATGCCGTTGGCTTAACCAAAGAGCAGGGAAGTGAGTGACAGGCGATCTGGCTGGAGGGAGGACCAGAGCCTTAGCCATGTTAAGGAAGTTGGAATTTGTCCCACAAGCACTGGGAGTCCTTGAAGGGTATATTAGGATTAAAGTGAAGCTTCAGTCACAGAGACCCAAATATATGGTGGGTTGAATAAGAAAGAATTTAATTTCTCCTGCACATGACAGGCTGGCAGGCAGCCCTGCTCCCAAAGCTGTTCAGGGTCCTGGGTTCCTTACATGTTATGGTTCTTCCTTCACCTAGGACACCATCCTCAAGTGCAGGTTTGAAGCTGAGTTGCTGGTCTAACTGTGCTCCAGCTTGTGGGAAGGGAAAAAAGTCCAGGGCCTGTGATTTTTTTCTAAGCAAGTGAGAGGGAAGTGGTAGATATCCATTCTACTCATGTTCCCTCAATGAGAACTTAGAATCGTGGTCACATACCACTGTAAAGGAGCCTGGGAAATAACAGAGGGGTCTTGTGACCATAAAGAAGAAAACAGATTTGGGGTGAGGGGAACAGCCAGCAACCTGACCCAAAGGCTTTTAAGTGATAAGATCAGATTTTCAAGTTCTTGTAACTGAAAAAGGATCTTGCAAGTCATGTAGACCAAATTCTTCAAATTACAGATGTGAAAACAAAATGAGGTCAGGGCTCTCTTGCAGCAGTCAGTGTTGCTGCAAGACAAACCATCCCAAACTTAGTGATGTAAAACATGTCACTATGTTCACGGATTCCATGTTCAGAGATTCAGAAAGGGCACAGCAGGGCCAGCTTGTTCTCCTCTGTGATGCCTGGGGTCTCAGCTGGAGAGATTCAAAGGCAGAGTGACTCAACAGTGGGTCAGGAATCATCTGAAGGCTCATTCTTTTGCATGCCTGAGTCTTAGTCCTCTAAGACTAAGTCCTCTAGTCTTAGAGTCTTACAGGACTCTAAGACTGTTGACCAGAGCGCCTACATGTGATCTCTCTGTGTAGATTTTCTTTATCACAGCACGGCAGCCTCAGGGTGGAGATTTCTCACATGGGGCTGTGGAGTTGCAAGGATGACTATTCCAGCAAACATGGTGGAAATACAGTGACCACACCCACTGGCCGCAATGCCCATTGCCCATGCAAAATGAATCACCTCTCTCCCAAGATGCACAAAGTCGTATCCCATTATTGCATCAGTTGTATAAGTCCAGAATCTCATCTTAAAAGTCATGAAAAGTCATGTCCAAGTGTGGATGATGCTCCTCAGGTACAGTTTTTAAGTCAATCTCCTTAAGTACCAATCCTCTTAAACTGTACATCTATGAACTAAAGAGATGAGTTGTCTCTCCCACATACAAGCAGCAGACAAGAGTAGGACAGGTGTTGTATAGCTGCTGTCAACATTCCCATTCAAAAGTAGGGAAAACAGAAGGCATCAGTGGTCACTGGTCCATAACAATTCTGAAATCTGGGCTCATATCAGGACTTAGCTCTACTCTCTGGGTTTTTCTTTGTGGCTCTTGGTTCTGCCCTCTGAGCTATCCCTCCTTTTCCATAAGGAATGACCTGTGCGTGAATTTGAATAGCCTTTTCAGCCTGCTTCTTGTCCTTAAAAGATTGGGAGTCAAAAAAACCTCTCTTCATTTTATACTGTCTCTATTCCTTTCAGTCAAAGTTGCATAGTTTAAAAAAAACTTCGTGGGTTTTTTTGTATCAAATATATAATTTGTATGTGTGTATCAATATGTAATGTACTGCATTAGACAAAACCACATTTACAAATCTCTTTTAGTCAGGCCCTTCTCTCTCGGGCCCTTGTGTGACTATTGTGAGACAATACCCTCAAGATTCTTAGAAGTTATTTTTTAATGAAGAAGTTCTACAAGATACACAGTAAGATCCTTAGAAGGACTTTTATCTTCCTGGCAGAATCTCTGAGGTAGCACCTTAGATCTTTCTGAGATTTAAACAAAGGATCTTACAGCCACATCTTGAATCTATATTGTCCCAGAAGCCACTTCTTACTTTGAGATACTTTCTAGCTGAAGAGACTATTCTGGGACCTCTATATAGTCTCCAAATTACACTTGAAAACTTAAGAATTTATTCTTTAGCCTATCTCACTCCTCTCTCATTTTGTTATCATCAACTAGAAGAAGTCAGGCAGCACCCTCAGTACGCTGCCTGGAAGTCAATTTACTAGATATACTTTTTACTTTATACATTATCACAGGGAACAGTTTTGCTGAAATTCTTCCACTACATAACAAGGATCTCCTTTCCTTCAGTTTCTGATAACATGTCCCTCATTTTCCTTTAAACCCTCATCAGTGCTCTCCTTGAGGCCCTTCCAGCTTGCCCTAACTGCCTTCACAAGGGGCTCCTGGGACCCATCTGCCACTGGGTCCCAAAGCTAATGCCACAGATTTTAGTTTTTTGTTACAGTAGCCCCCATTTCCAGATTCCAAATTTTCTGTTTCTATTGATGCCAATTCTATTCCTATTACTTCCAAATTTAGTGGCATAAAATACTATGCCAACAGATAATTTGAGTCAGGAATTCAGAAAGGGCATGGCAGGGATAGCTTGTCTCCTGCATGTCTGGAGCCCTAACTGGAAATACTTGAAGGTTGGGAGTTACTCCATGACTGGGAGTTTGTATCATCTGCAGACTTCTTCAATCATATGTCTGTCACCTGGGCTGGAAGAACTCAAAGACCAGGACTTTTTTTTTTTTTTTTTTCTTTTTGCGGTACACGGGCCTCTCACTGTTGTGGCCTCTCCCGTTGCGGAGCACAGGCTCCGGACGCGCAGGCTCAGCGGCCGTGGCTCACGGGCCCAGCCGCTCCGCGGCATGTGGGATCTTCCCGGACCGGGGCACGAACCCGTGTCCCCTGCATCGGCAGGCAGACTCTCAACCACTGAGCCACCAGGGAAGCCCAAAGACCAGGACTTTTAACTGGAGGGCCCACGTGTGGCTACTGCACACTGCTTAGCTCCCTCACAGCATGGCAGCCTTAGGATAGTCAACTTCTTACATGGCAGCCTGGCTCCAGGTAAAAATTCTCTGGTGAACAGGCAGGAGCTGCACTGCCTTTTATGACACAGTTTCACAAGTCATGTATGGGCACTTCTGCCACATTCCATTGGTTATAAGGAAGTCACAGCCCATTTGGTTTCTAAAGGAAGGGACATAGACTCTTCCTCTTGATGGGAGAGTGTCAAGGACACATTGTAAAAGAGTACATGGGATGTGAGATTTTTGAAGCCATCTTTTGAAAATGTAATCTGCCATCCAGAAAGGTCATTCCTGATGCAGCAGAACTGAAACTCGGTTTTTAAGCCCAGACCCCCGTTCTTTCGCTGTACCGTGCTGATGAGTCAATAGCATTATTTGCATGAATGAAGGTCCTTATGTTATTTAAAAGAAAAGTTGAAACATAAGGCAAGACGCCAAATTCAGTTTCAATTGAACATTCTCTATATCACAAATGCAGCATAAATATATGTTTTCCACAGCTCTCACAGAGCAAACAGCTGCATTTATTTGGGTCCAAAAACATAGAAAAATTCCAAACTATAAGCAAAGGGAAGGAACTCGAGAAAACTACTCAAACTTCTATAAGTGTAAATCATCATAAAAGTAGTAGTAAGGTTGATTAAAGCAGGTGCTGAAACCTCCTAGTCTGAAGTGTTCCACTTATAAACAATCCCCTTCCCGTATAATGACGTCATTCTCTAGGTACCGCTTCTATATTTGGCTAAGCAGTCAAATGTCTGTTAAACTTTCTTGACCCAACCTCCCTGCCCACCTCCCCCAACCTCATCCGTCCCCTGATCTCCAACACACAAGAACTCAGTCCCTCCTCTCTCCACATGCACACACTCACATACACAAACTTTCCTATATCCCCTTGGAGCCCTTTAGGATTCCTTAGATCCTTTATAGAAAAGGTACATTTTCCATAGCTAAGACTTGGCTTGGACAAAAGTCAGGGCACATACACCTGTGGACATCCATGAGGTCTATTTTACTCTATGTGAATTTCTTCCTTTTGCCCCATGAATACAGATTTCATCTGGAAGAAGAATGGAACCAAAGATCCTCATAGAACCGCTCCCCCCTTTCCCCCCTTGATCATATTCTATCTCTGGTCTGAGAAGCTGAACATGTCAGGAATGCATTCTTGCCTACGACTTATCATTAGCAAGAGAGCTCTTTGTAAGGATGCTTTTACATCTTTATGTCTTTGCACATAAACTTCTCTGCACAGAAGACCTTCTCTGAAAACTCAGTTCCAATTTGATTTGCAGTGAAAATCCCTACAGCTGTGGTAAGAAGGGAAACACCATTCAGTGCTTAATGTGTCTATAGCAACATGCTAGGTGCTTTTCTAGACATATGTGCCTTGGATGGTTTGGTATAGAAGAGATCAAGAGGTGTCCTGTGTGTAGATGGGGCAGATGCCCAGCAAGGAGGAGGTGATGGAAGAGAAGTGGGGAGGGGGCAGAATCAGGGGAGGTGGGCACAGACTGGTTTGGAAGGATGCCTAGGAATTCCAACAGAGTGGATGCTATGTGTAAAGAAAGGAGGCTTTGCCTTGACGTCCTGAATTTCTCTCCCTTTCTTAATGAACTCCCTGACTCCTTATCACTGCCCGTGTGGGAACCCGACCAGTACTGAGCAACGCAGAACTCTCACCTCAGCTCTCACTGCTCTTATTCTCTTTCTCTGCTCCAATCACCCTTGACCAGGCACGCTCCCACCTCAGCGCCTTGGCATTTTTGTTCCTCCTGCTTTGAATACTCTTCCAAAACTGTGAGAGAATAAATTGCTGTGGTTTTCAGTCCCCCAGTGAGTGGTACTTTGTTGTGGTAGCCCCAGAAAACTCCTACAGATGCGCCATGGTCTTCACAGAATAGAGATGTTTTCCTGTCATTCCCTAATGTGTCTGGGAGCTGAACTGAGTCTAGAAGGCAAGGAAGGCAAAGAACAAGAGGAATAGGTTGCTCTACACATAGCAGCCTGGGCAGCAAACACCCTTTTTTAAAATTGGAATATAGTTGACTTACGATGTTGTGTTAGTTTCGGGTGTACAGCAAAGTGAATCAGTTACACATACACCTATATCCACTTTTTTTTAGATTCTTTTCCCATACAGGCCATTACAGAGTATTGAGTGGAGTTCCCTGTGCTATACAGTAGGTCCTTATTAGTTATCTATTTTATATATAGTAGTGTATATATGTCAATCCCAATCTCCCAATTTATCCCTCCCCCCCTTCCCCCCTGGTAACCATAGGTTTGTCTTCTACATCTGTAACTCTATTTCAGCAGACACCCTTTTGTTAGGTGACATGTGTGGTCAACGGAAATGATCTTGAATTATTGCTAAGCTTCATCTTCCAGGTAGCTACAGTGTCATGCACTTAGCTGGTCTGCCTGCCTAATTTAAATGAATAAGTACCCTTATTAGCATAGCGCTCTTTGGTGCTTTTTTGAAAGGCTGATGGTGGAGGAAACCAGTCTCAACAGCAGTGGTTTTCAGTCCCATCAGACGTGAAGATGTTTGGTCCCATTCAGACCTGACCTGAGTGTGCCGTTTTGTGACCTCTGTGTTCTCCAAATGGATTGCCAAGCAGCCCTGCTCTGCTGATGCTCAAAAGCAGTCCAGAATCTGCTGCACTTTTTCTCATGCGGGCTCCCAGGGAGCGGAAATCGGCCCGCGGCAGTTCATGAATGATGATCTCAAGGATTCTTCTTAGAGTGAGACGGAAAGATTTCTGGATAGATTAGGAAATTTTACAGAATCTCTTCTCCCTCCTAATCATTAGCCCCACCACTACTATCATTTCCATAATCATCTTTATAATTATTTGAAGTGCAAAGGAAGCAGGGTACCTGCTTAATGAAAAATAAATGGGAAAAATAGAAACTGTGAAGATAGGTGATTGAGTAGCCTCTCTCAGAAATGCACGTGATCGTATGTGATTAGTGAGAATTAGAGGGCATTCTTGGACCCCAAGAAACTTTTCCAACTGAAACTTGCTCTCTCGTCTTCTTACACCCTTCAGCGCAGTCAAACTGAATCTCTGACTTCCTACCATAAAGACTCCCTGATCACCTACCTCTGTGACCCTGCTTCTGCTTCGCCTGTAGTATTCCACTCCCATCACAGACTCCTCCATCTGCCTTCTCTTCTGAATGCCCCAAAAGCCCTATCTGAACCTCTCTTGGAGCTTTTGTCATTGTATGCCATAGATATTGATAGATAGATAGATGGATACATAGATAGATAGGCAGATAGACAGGTAGAGCTAGCTAGCTAGCTAGCTAGATAGATAGAAGATAGATAGATAGATAGTTTTTTCCTTCTACTAGATTATTGACTCCTTGAAAGACATTCGTTGCATTCTTCTCTGCAAAGATTATTAACTCCATGAAAGACATCCTTTGCATTCTTCTCCCTTGCCCGAGCCATCAAGCGTGTGCTTTGAACAGAGTAGGTGTTCCATAAATGTCTGTTGAAAGAATGAGGAACCAGAAGTTTACTAACTCATTCTTTTCATAGACAGAAGTCAAGAGGAAAGGGCTTGGGGGGAGCAATGCCAGCTGTAGCAGAGCCTGCTATTATTCCCCAAACATCTTTCCTCTCCTTCCTGGACACACAGGTCAATGACATTTACCTGCCTATTTTGCAGTTAGAAGAAACCCGATTACTAAGTTCTGGTCAGTGTAACGTGAGCAGAAATGCTGTGTACCACTTCAAGGCGTGGCCCACTAAACCTCCACGTATGACCCTCCGTTCTCTTTCCCCTTCTGCTAGCTTGATACAGATGAGCACAGTGACCTCGGAAACCAGCTTGTTTATCACAAAGCCACAATTTAGAAGGAGCCTGGGTTCTTGAATCATTACGTGGAGAGAAGTCCCCCTACCCGTCAGGAACACCGCTTTGGGATTTTGTGTAAGAAATAAATGTCTACCATATTTGAGCCATTACTCAGTTTGGGGTTTATTGGTTATAGTAGCTAGGATTACATTAACCAATATAATAGGTTTTAGTGTTTCTAGAAAAAAAGTACAAAAATCATGATTCTTGGTGGTACTTAAGCAACTTGGTTTCCCACTTTGGGCACAAATATGTCCCCTTTTAAGTTTGGTTGTGGAGGGAGGTATTTAAAGACCACTCCATTTCCAGACACGTGTTCACTCAGCAATGCTCCTACCCAATGAAGCGAAGCATTCAGTTTGGGGTCACTCTTCCTAGAAGCTGTCATACTGAGATGTTGTCCCAGTTTGGATAGCAAACGCAAAGAGGGTTCCTTCTACTGTGGACAGGGAGAGTTTATGGAGATGGGTGAGGAATCATGATAAAAAATTTCTGTCTTAGGGCTTCCCTGGTGGTGCAGTGGCTGAGAGTCCGCCTGCCGATGCAGGGGACACGGGTTCGTGCCCTGGTCCGGGAAGATCCCACATGCCATGGAGCGGCTGGGCCCGTGAGCCATGGCCACTGAGCCTGCGCGTCCGGAGCCTGTGCTCCGCAACGGGAGAGGCCACAACAGTGAGAGGCCCGCATACTGCACAAAAAAAAAAAAAAAAAATCCATCTTAGAGATCATAAAACCCAATTCTTTTTGGTATTGACTTACAGAACAAATGTCTAGTATTTGGGAAAGGGAGGAACGTCTGGCCCAAGCAGGTACCACCTGAAACTATTGGACTTCATGAAAGCCTCTTGCACTTCAAAGAGCTCTCTCTGCTACTATCTGCCCAATGTAATTATCCCAGGAAACAGACTTCATTGTTCCCTGTTGCCTTATGGATTAAAGTCTGAACTCTTTAGCCTGGAATTTAAGGCCCTCCATGATCTGACCCCAGTTTTTCTTTCCAGTCAAACAAATATTTGTCCAATAAGCTGGACTCTGCCCTGTTTCCATTCTTTTTCTTGGGCTCAGCGCCATCATATATGTATGACGTTATGTGTATAAGGTTATATGCATAAGGTTAATAAACATTTATATCTATTATATAAGGATATATATACGTATATATAAAACCTTAGTCAAGATTAGGTTGCACTAGAGTGACAAGTTAAGCACCAAGTCCCGATGGCTTAGCACATAAAAGGTTTTTATTTTGCTCGTGCTGCACATCCATTACGGGGGCTGAGTATGAGTGTTTGGGTTGGGGGAGGCATCCCTACACCCCACCAACCCTCAGGTACCAGGCAGATGGCCTTTCCACCATTTATAGCTGCAGCATCTGGGATGGGTGGCCTTCTCTTTCACTGCAGCAGGAGAGGAGGGACCAAATAAGCCCAGCGTTTTCACACATATCTCGACTTCTCACGTGACCCTGACCAAAGAGCGGGAAAGTAGGTAAAGCAAATGTAATACTGAGTGAACATTAATGTCTTTGCCATTCTTCCAGGAAGCCCCCCTGGTTCCCTCCATCTGCAAACAACGTCTCCTGCCTCTGAATTCTGAGAGCACTGTACGTGTCCCTTTCTTGTAATAAGTATTTTCTACGTTGTATGGATACTCACACACATACCCACATCCATATCTATATCTATATAAAATAGAAATCACTGACTACAAGTCAGACACTCTCCTCTTGACATTTCTTAACTCATTTAAATCCCCATAATAACCCTATGAGGTAGCTACTCTTACTCTCTCTGATTTACAAGTAAGGAAACTAAAGCACAGAAAGACTAAGTATTCTAACAGAATTCTAGCCCAGCCAGTTTACTTCAACACGTCTACTTTTAGTAGTTCCACTTTCCGCATTGCTGGATTGCTTCTAAGGTTATCAGGAAGCATCTTAGGAGATGCAGTTGTTTCTCCTTAAACAGCTACAGGTTTCCAAGAAGATAGAAGGGGGTCTTTGGGGACATCTAGGGGACAGCAAGACAGAAGGCAGAAGAAGTTAAGGTAAGACACTCAGGAAAGACTCGAGCCACTTTATTTATGTTGTGTTTGATTTTGTGTGTGATTTTGAGATTGTTACATAGCTGCAGGGAGGGTGGCTCCTCAGTCTATGTGGTCCTCATTTGAGCCCCCAAACCCCGTAAATAAATCTGCATCCCCAGAGGGGACTTTCCTTTGCTCGAATGTGGATTCCCGGTAAACTGTAATCCCCTTCCACTGGCCGTGAACCTTCTACAAACTAAATTTAGAAAAATTAAATTACAGCCAAGCAATGTGGCTCCCCAAATGAAATGTACGGGGCAGAGTACCTGAAAACACGGGGGAAAATGTTCATCAGAGGGAAGTGGCAGGGACCCTCGATCAATCTCACACGTCTACAATCAGAAAGGCAAAGATCTTGTTCATTTAGAAAGAAATAGGGTTGTGCGAACCAATTTAGAAGCATCAGAGCAATGAGCTGGGAGAAGAGCCTCATTCTAATTATGACTCTGTGTTCCAACCAGGCATGAAAGAAATCACAGTAAAACCTATTCCAGAGGAAGGCATTCCCCAATGAGACAGCGTCCGATGTCATGCACGGTGAGGGCCGGTGAGTCAGGGAGGAAAATCGCTAGAAAAGGATCTTCAGTGACTAACAGAGAGGGACTGTTCTCATGTTTTGATGGAAAAATTGGTGGGATCTCAGGAATTAGTAAGGAGCTATCAGCCCCTGCTCGGATATTTTATCCTGTAAGTGGGGACTTGTATGTATTTAAATGGGAGGGGTTGGTGGCACCAGAAGTCTATCCTGGGAAAATAGGGGACTAAGTGGTACTTTGTCATTAAACCACCCACGGGTTTGTTCTGCACTATCCAGTGAATGGTATTAATGCCCAAGTCATCTTAAAATGCACTGCAGACTATTTAATGTCTTTTCTGGACTAAAAAAAATTCCTGATATTTTAATAGTAACCTGATAGAGATCTCTGGTTTAAAAGGCAAATGTCATTGGCTGTAGGGATTTAAAAGAAAATGTTTCCATGAAGATGGATATAAATTTTGGGGAAAAGGAAGGCTGATGTATCAGCGTTCTGTGTCCATCTCAGGCTGTCAATAACCAGTGTTGTGGTTGGACCAGCCCTTGTGGTTCTTATTATAATTGCAAGATGCTCTTCAGCAATAACCATCAGGAAACTGAAAAAATAAAGATTTATTACTTACAGGACCTAGAAAGTATACAGTACAGCTGGGGCCACACAGTGAGGTCTGGGGTAAAGAGAGAAAGAGAGAGAGAGAAAAAGCGAGCGTTGGCCTGGGGTTCTGACTCTTTACTGGGGTCAACGGTGGTGGCCTAGGGTTTTGAAGACTCACTCTTTATTGGTGAATCTAAAACATAAGCATGGGAGTTTAGAGCATGGGAAGAGAAGAAAAACAAGCGGCCCAAATGGTCAGTTATGAAAACCAGTCAAGGTCTCTAAAGCAAAGGAACCTCGGTGGGGGGAGGTGGCCTACCTCTCTATCAAGTCCACGGCTGGCAATGTGTTATTGGAGGTCACGTCTTAGAAGCGGTCACCTCTTTGAAGTGGATGCCTCGGCAATCAAAGCTTAAGTCAGGCAGTCGCAATACAAAAAAGAAAAAAGAAACCACCAGCTGTCAGGGTTATCACTACAGTCAGGTTCTTGGTATATTCATTTATTCAACAAATATTTGTTGAGTCCTGAAATAGACCAGGGATTGTTCCAAGCACCGGGAATGCTGTGGTGAACAAAAAAAAACAAAGCCCTTCTCCTCAAAGAGTTTATATTCTGAGGGAGAGCCTGATAATAAACAACAGACAGATAAAGTAATAATTGTGTAATTTCTTACTGAAATAATTGCTATGAAGAAGACAAGCAGTGCAGTGTCTCAGTCTGTTCAGGCTACTATAACAAAATACATAAACATATGGTATAACAAAATACTGTAGACTGTGCAGCTTATAAATAACACAGTTTATTTCTCATAGTTCTGGAGGTTGGGAAGTCCAAGATCAAGGTGCTGGCAGATTTAGTGTCTGGTGAGAGCCCAATTCCTCGTCCATAGATGGCCATCTTCTCCCTGTGTCCTTATAAGGTGGAAAGGGAACAAAAGAACTCTCTGGGGTCTCTTTTATAAGAGCTCTAATCCCATTCATGAGAACTCTGCCCTCATGACCTAATCACCTTCCAAAAGCCCCACCTCCTAATACCATCACACTGGGGAAGAGGTTTCAACATATGAATTTGGGGAGGACAAACTCAATCTATCACAGAGTGAGGAATTAGAAAGTGTTTCAGTTATCTATCGCTTTGTAACAAAATATCCCAACATTTACTGGCTTTAAACAATGACTTATTATGTTTCATGATTCTGTGGGTCAGAAATTTGGGAAGGGCTCAGGTGGCTGGTTTTTTTGCTCCATGTAGCATCAGCTGGAGTCAATCACTTGGTCATATTCAGCTGGCAGTGGACTAGGCTGAAAGGTCCAAGAATGTATTCCTACATTTGTTGCCTAGATGCTCCTCTATGTGTGCTGTCTCTCTACACGGTATTCAGGAGGCCAATTTGATCTTCTTTACAGCAGAGCAGCTTGTTTTTTCCTCTGAGAAAACAAAAGTGGAAGCTTCCAGATCTCTTAAAGGCTAGTCCTGGAACGGGCACTCTGCCACCTTTTCTGTGTTTCATTGGTCAAAGCAAGTCACAAGACCAGCCCAGACTCAAGGGTAGACTTTACCTTCTGATGGGCAGAGTCTATGGCAGCCATCGCTGGAAAATGCCTAGTACCGAAATTGACTGGAGTTGGGGGACCAGGCTGTTTTAGTTAAAATGATCTTAGGAAACGACATTTGAACAAAGACCTGAATGAAGAGAGAGGCTGAGCCATGGCAAAGAAGGGGGCGGGGTGGTGTGCTCTAGACAGAGGGAACCATGAGGACAAAGGCCTTTGGATGGGATACACTCAATGTGTTTGGGAATTAATAAAAAGGTCAAAGAGGTCAAAGATGCAGGGAAAGTAGCTAAAGAAGACTGAGCAATAGGTTAAGTAGGCAATTGAAGGAGACAGAGATGCAGTCAGATTACCAGGGGCTTTGAAGGTCATGGCTAGGTCTTTATATTTTGTTCCAAATATAATGAGAAGTTCTCATAGAAGAGTAACATGAAATGGTGTATGTATTAGAAGGATCACACCGGCTGCTGTGTGGAAAATGGGCTAGAGGAAAGGAGTAGAGGTGGAAGGAGGGAGACCAGCAGGGAGCCTTCCTCAGTCATCCAGGAGAGATGATGGTGGCTGAGAGTATAGTAGAAGTGATGGAGGTGTCAGATTCTGGGCATATTTTCAAGTTAGGCCCAGCAAGGCTTGTGACAGATTGGATATAGAACTGAGACAAAGGGCAGAATTAAGGTTGATTTCAAAATTTTTGACCTGAATAGCTGTGTTAATCATGGCGCCATTTACTGGAATAGAAAAGACATAAGAGGAGCAGGTTTGGGGTAAGGGGTAGTAAGCATAAAGAGTTCTGTTTTAGACATTTTAAGTTCAAGGTGATTATTAGAAATCAAAATATAGATTTTAGTTAAGTACTGGACACATGACTCTAGAATTCAGAGGACAGGGGGAACTGAAGACATAGATCTGGGAGTCATCAATGTACACCTGGCACTTAAAGCCATGAAATTCAATGGGACCTGGGATTCTCAACCTTCAGAGGTCAGGAAGAGGGGGAGGGGAGGGCCATCAAAGAAACAGAAAAGAGGTGACCAGTGAAGGAGAAGGAACAAGAAAGAGAGTGATGCCCAGGGGGAAAGAGGGTGTTTCGAGAATAAGACAGTGCTCACCCAAGTTGCTGATGATGGTCAAGTAAGATGAGAACTGAGATTCGCTTATTGGCTTTGGCCAGTGCAGAAGTCTTGAGTAACCTTGACAAGAGCAAGTTCAGTGGAGTAGTGGGGAAAGAACTGACGAGAAAGTAGAGGCAGCTAATATAGACAACCTTTTCAAAGACTTTTGCTTAAAAGGGCAGGAGAGAAATGGGTCAGTAGGGGGTGTGGATGAGCAAGGTTTTAATTTTTTTTAAGATGGGCAATATTAGAGCATGTTTTTACACTGATGGGAATGTACATCATTGATGGGGAGAAATTTATATTGCAGGGAAAGGAGAAGATACTTGCAGAAACCAAATCTTTGAATAGGTAAGAGATATGGGATCCAGTGCCCAAGAGGAAGGTTTGGCTAGAAACAGAAGAGTAGGCAGATGCAGACGCAGACGCAAATGGCTTGGTTGAGATAGTGGTTAAATTACAAGACAGTTCTTCTCTAGCTGATTTGGTTTCTCAGTGAAAGGAGAAAGAAGGCCATCAACTAAGGGTTAGGTAGAGGTGTTACAGATTCATGGAGAGAGGAGAATGCCTTAAAAGTAGAGTGAAAGAATTTATTGATTGTAGAATGGGATAGGATTCTGGGCCCATATGAGGTATGTGGTCATAAATTAAAAAAATACGGTTGTGTATTTTTCTCTAGCTACCTGTACCTGCTAAGGTGCATATATGAAGTAAATGGAGAATTGGGTTAATTCAGGGGGTTGCTTTTTGCCACATGAGTAAAAGAGAGGGAATAAGATGCTTTTTTTTTTTCCAAAAATGACTGAGGAGTTTAAAAAATTTATTCAACATGCACGTATATAGTGACTCCTATGTGCCAGACACTATTCTAAGTGCTATACTGGAACCCCTTTGATCTTTATAACAACCCTATGACAAAGATACTATTATTTCTCCCCATTTTGTAGATGATGAACTGAGGCACAGAGGATTAAGGAACTTGTCTAAGGGCATACAGCTAGTAAGTGACAGAGCCAGGATTTGAACTTGGCAGTCTGCCCCTGAGCCTGTGCTGCTCACCACTGTGATGTTTCTCTAGAGGAAATGTACAAGAGAGAGGCAATAGGGACGGGTCAGGAAGGAAGCAGAGACACAAGGCAAGTGATGGGCACTGAAGAGTTTGTAGGGCCAATGGAAATGAAGGTTTTGGTTGGAGTGAGGATGATAGAGGGTGAGCTGGAAAGATGGAAGGAGGTAATCAGAGAGTGGGCATTGGAGATTTAGAGATAGAGATTCTTGAAATAGAGATTTTGGAGGTGGAGTTATTGATCATGTCAAGATCTGCAACATGATTCTGGGAATGGGTAGCTGAGATGGGATGAGAAAAAAGACGACTGGAAGATAGAACTGAGAGGCCAGAGTGTTGGATGAGCTATCTACATTAGTACCAAAGCCTCTGAGAATGCTGACAAGTAGTGGTAGAGAGAAAATACAAGGAATCAAGCTAGTTGAACTCTTCACTGCATGAGGAGGTAAGCCTTGGAGGCTGGTAGAAAGTGCAATAGCAAAGTAGTGGGTAGATGTGCTTCCAGTGAGTAAAAAGCTTTTCAGGAGAGGGAGGCAAGGTAGGATGGGAAGTAGTAGTCTAGAAGGAGAAGTGAGGAGATACCCCATGCCTCCAGAAGAAAGCCAGTGGTATGGCAGAGGGCTTCAGGGAAACCACATTCTCTGGGTAAGGCAGCCTTTAATAAGGGAAGAGGCTAAGGATAGTGGGGTTTTGCTGCTGATCATGCATGAGTTTGAGAGGCACGCTGGCAGAACCTGGAGGTTGGGAAAGGTTGGCAGCTTGAGTCACATCAGGAAATACCCAGAGCTGTATGGGAATTAGATCATTGAGGGATGGCCTGGGGGGGCTGGAACTCTTTTGCGGTGTCTGAGGTAATGAGATGGGTCCTGATGGTCTCCTGAGGGGTAAAGGGTAATCAGTTTTAATTTCAGGCTCTTTCTGGGGCTTGGTCTCTGAGGTCATTTTTGGTGTGGGGTGGGCAGTGCTCATAGCAGAGGAGTGCTGAGTCTCAACAAGGGCACAGGTGGACCTCTTTTCAGTCCCATGATCAGTGGTGCCAAAGTCAAGGGGAGGAGCCTTAGAAGGCCAAAAGAAACAGACCTTGACTAAATAAAGCAAAGGTGAACTTACTGGACGGATATCAAGAGACCCTCAGAATTGACAAAAATCTAGAGAGCCTGGCTGGGAGATGGGCAGGAATAAATAGAAGCCTGGACTGATGGACATGGGGTGCTGTGGTATCAGTTTTGTAGCAGGAACACTCTAATGGACACATCATGGTTGCCATGAATGTTCTCTCAGCATCATTCATGTATAAAGGCACTCAAGACTCAAAGCTCTGGGAGAGTAACCTATTGATCAAATTTAGATCAGAGGCTCTATTGGTCAGGATCGACTAGACCATGCTACGATAACATATCAAAACCCCATATCTCAGAGGCTTAACCAGCAATGACTTATTTCTTTTTCAGTCTTTGTAAGTAAGCAGAAGGCTCTGTTCTATTTGGTCATCAGAGATTCAGGCTGATAGAGGTTGTACTGGTCACACTGCCTCAATATATGTCTTCAGAGCTTGCTGCAGAAGAGGAAGGAAAAAGCTGGAGGGGCACACGCTGGCTTCTCAACGCTCTGGCCTGGAAATGACACACATCCCTTCTGCTCACACCTTTTGGCCAGAATTAGTCGTGTGACTCTGCTTAACTGGAAGGGGGCAGGGACATCTGGAGGCACACCTGGCATTCAGCGCGTAGTAAATGTCCCTGCCGACAGGCTGTTCCGGAGCAGGAAGGAGGAGGTTAGCACTAGAGCCAAGGTCTTCAAACACCAAATTCACACTCTTTCCTAAATACTACACTGCCTCCTTAAGGATTATAGGTCTGTGTGCGGGTGGGGTTAGGGGACGTGATGTGTAAACAGGGGTATTTTACATTTTTGTACGTACCTTCTTATTCCTTTCCAAAAATACTTAACACAGTGTTGGAGCACAGAGAATATGCTTGAAATTTCTTTTTGACTGATAGATTGACTGATAAGTAGCATAAAAGTTTAATCACAGGGAAATAGCCAAGACCTCCACATCACATAAATTCAATTCCGCCAACCCCTGAGAATGAGTCTATACCACACATCAATTACTGGCATTAAAGAGAAACGACAGAGAGCCCTAATCAGAGGAATAAGAGTTCAGAAATCTTAAGAGAGAATATTATTTCTTTTTCTTTTGGTTATTAAGAAAAGCCTTCATTTCTTTGGAAGAAAGAAGCAACATTAAGGACTAAAAATATAGTTTCAACAAGTGAAATCGGTTGCCAAGGTCAAAGGACCATCCTTTGACTTTAATAAACAAATTTTCAGAGCTTTTATGTGATGACTTTCGTTTTCTGCCATATATGACTTGAGTGGATGATGATAATGATGGCTATGAAGGCGGTTATTTTTGGTAAGTGTAAATACACAGTAGCTTACAACCATTGGCAATGTTGTCAGAGTTCAAGTGCAGGTCTACTCGTGACTCAAAGTCAAGCCCCACATTCCTACTCCCCTGCTACCCTACTACCTCATTCTCCTTCCCATCAGACACTCCCTTCTCCTTAAAATGATAACTTTCCATACGTTTTCTGTGTGGATGAATGCTGAATTTGGGAGATGCACGTGCAGCTCCTTCCAGGACAATGGTCCTTACACTTTTAGAGGGCTCTTCTAATCCCCTGGAGGTCTTGTTTAAACACAGATTCCTGGGCTCCACTCAGAAAGTTGATGACTCAGTAGGTCTAGAGTGGGGCCTGAGAATTTGCATTTCTGAGAATTTGCACTTCCCAGATCTTCAGAGTTGAAGAGTGTGTCCCATCACCGCCCCCACTCCCAACTCATAGCCACCCAGAATTTCAGAAAGTGACCTTATTTGGAAGTAGGGTCTTTGCAAGTGTAATAATTAGTTATAATGATGTCCTACTAGATTAGGCTGGGACCTAAATCCAATATGACTGGTGTCCTTGTAAAAGGAGAAGGGACACAGAGACACACAGGGAGAAAGCCATGTGATGGTGAAGGCAGAGATCGAAGTGATATCTGCAAGCCAAGGAACACCAAGGACAGCCAGCAACCACCAGAAACTAGGAAGAGACAAGGAAGGATTTTTTTCCTTAGAGGTTTCAGAGGGGACATGGTTCTGCCAAAACCTTGATTTCAGACTTGAGCTTCCAGAACCGTAAGAGAATAACCCTCTGTTCTTTAAGCCGCCTCAGTTTGTGGTAACTTGTTAACAGCAGCCCTGGGAAACTGACACACCAAGTAGTGCTGATGCTGTTGGTCTGGGGATCACAACTTGAGAATTATTGTTCTAGGCAAAAACGAAGGAAGGCCAAGTCCCTTTCCAAAGGGAAGTATAGAAGAATTTGAATGATAAAATATTTTTGAGAAAAGGGAAGTTCTAACCTGTTTTCTTTTGGGTTCTGTAGTGGACCTGTGCTGTTTTGGGGTTGCCCCAAAGCACCTTACATTTCTTTTGCGGAATTGTCACTGAAAAGGTCATTCTAGGAGGCTTTACTGTGAAGCTGGGTCCTTTTTGTCCCTGCCCCAATACAGTTAGAGCTTGGCACATGATCTGTGCTTGGCCAATCACACTCTTTTCTTGGACTTTGCATTGTAAACAAGAGATGCAGACACAATCATACAGCATTAGTTCCCAGCCCAGTGACCAGGCAGCTCTATGAGATGGTGTCATGGTTTTGTTGCCTGGTTCTCCAGATGAATCCTGCCCATTTTTAGGCTAGTTCTCCAGCCTCCTGGAGATTCTGTGAGTCCCCAGTATCCTTCCAGTAAATCCCTTTCAGTTAAATTACCAAGTCAGTTTCTGTTGCTTGCAACCAAAGAACCTAAACTAATACAGAGTATCTGTTGTCTTCATATGTGCCCTTGAAGGTTCTACATTAGCTGAGTTGAAGAGAAATGAGGACTTGATTTTTTACTTCAAATTTCCTATCATTCAAACATAACACTTTTTCAATTAAAAAATCTTGGGGTTGGGGCTTCCCTGGTGGCACAGTGCTTGAGAGTCTGCCTGCCTATGCAGGGGACACGGGTTCGTGCCCCGGTCCGCGAAGATCCCACATGCTGTGGAGCGGCTGGGCCCATAAGCCATGGCCGCTGAGCCTGCGCGTCCAGAGCCTGTGCTCTGCAACGGGAGAGGCCGCGTACTGCCAAAAAAAAAAAAAAAAAAAAAAAATCTTGGGGTTTTCCCCCCTAATTATAAAAGTAATGGAAATGTTGCAACATTTCTGAAGTTTTTTCTTTTCTTTTTCTTTTAAGTCTTTTTGCTTGACTTTCCATTGGTTAAAATGCCATTGTATATTTCACTATATAGATAATGAAAGGATAAAATCTCAGTTAACTAAAACGATTTCCCTTAAGGAAGGAAAATGTATATCAAACGGCTGTCTAAAAAGACCACAGTCCTGGTGAACATGTGGCCACTTTATCCTGGTAACGGGTGAGAGTTTTCTCTCTGCCACCTTTTTGGGCAAGTTAATAGTAACTCCAACTTCATTATCAGCCTTAAGATTTGCCTTTAAAATCTTATTTATGTTAACTCCAGATACATTCTCAGAGTCTGACTTGATTTTTAACGGACAATTATTTGTAGTGCCTATGTATTTATTCCACGTACTCACAGGTTTTCCTCCCTGAACTGTGAATCATTTCCTCTTTGTGGTGCCACCTGCTTCCTCCACCTAAGCTACTTTGTCAATAGCTTCCTCTCTGACCTGGAATTCAGGTTCCTGAGAAGGACGATAATATATATATTCACAAGCATTGGATACATTATGCCAACTTCCCCCCTATATCAATGCACTAATGCATTAAAATAATCCCAGCTGCGTTTCCGTATCTGCTCTTTGCTTCCCAAATGCCTCCCTCCTGCCCTGCACTACATCACAGGCGTTCAAATCAAACTGGACTCCAATGAGCCCTCCCCAGGTCTGTCCTTTCCTCCCAAGAAATACAAGCCAAGCTTTCCTGAATCTCCCCAGCAACTTTTCTACATCATAGGAAATCTTCAAAATTTACCACCATCCGTCTCACGGGTTTCATATAAAAATACAAAATGCTACCTTTTAAAAATTAAAAAGCCAGTAAAGTGCCTCCCAAGGTTCAATTCTGAGTTTAGAAAATTCATTATAATGAAAAGAGAAGGCGCGGCGGATGGCTTTTTTTTTCTTTATTGCTGGTAGTTAGTGGCATTGATAGATCATGGCAGAATCATCTGCAATATGGCCAAATCATTTCACTGGAGAGGATTTTATGTAGCTATAGCTAAAATTCAATGAACTGATTCAGAAGACTCAGTATAAAATATAACAGTGACTTCGAGTGCCAAATCAATTTGGGGGTTTGAGGGGACGGGAGAGCTGTTCGTTCCCTGCCCCGTCATGGATGTGACTTTAACTGGAACTGTGAATTCAGAGGCATCAGGTGGCCAGGCAGTGAGTTACAGCTGGTGATTTAAGAGACCTATCGCGAAAAATCAGCAAGTGGTTGCGAACACCAATGCTTAGAGGAGCATGTGACTCTGAAGTAAGTCCCCAAGGAGAAGCTAGAAGGATATTCTTTTTTTTTTTTTTTTGCGGTACGCGGGCCTCTCACTGCTGCGGCCTCTCCCGCTGCGGAGCACAGGCTCCGGACGCGCAGGCCCAGCGGCCATGGATCACGGGCCCAGTCTCTCCGCAGCACGCGGGATCCTCCCGCACCGGGGCACGAACCCGCACCCCCCGCATCGGCAGGCGGACCCCCAACCACTGCGCCACCAGGGAAGCCCTAGAAGGATATTTTGAAGACAAATTAGGAATTTGCAATCAGGTGGCTAGGGTTCTAGGTTTGCAATGAGGATCAATTCAAGACCTGATTTTCTACCTCAGTTTCCTTACTTGTGAAATAGGGGGAAGGATCAGAGTAAGGGATTTCAAAGTTTTGTTTTGTCTTTTTAATAGTAGGAGGCTTTTTATCAATGAATTCACCTTACGGGGCTGAATGTTTGATTTGCTTCTCTAGATCCATACTCCAGCTGCTACAGACTGAACACTTGTGATCCCCCAAGATTCATGTGTTGAGATCCAATCCCCAATGTGATGGTGTTTGGAGGTGGGGTCTTTGTGAGCTGATTAGGTCATTAGGAACCTTCATGAATGGGATTAATGTCCTTATAAAAAGAGGGGGAGACACAGGATTTCTGTTCTCCACCACCTTGGGGACATAAGGAGAGGTAGCCATCTGCAAGCCAGGAAGAGGGCTCTCACCAGACACCGACGTAATCAAAATCTGCTGAGAGCTCCTATATTCATTGATTCACGTATTCAGCTATCGTCAATAGGACACCTCAGTAAGGCAGATTTTGTGCTAGGTTCTGAGGTTAAGAGATAAACAGGGCGTGATGCCTGGTCTCAAGGGCTCACACACATTCTGGAAACACACGAGGCGAATATTGAAGATTCAGATTCTCATCCCTGTCTGCACTGAGGTTGAGAAAGTCCCCCGAGTTCAAAGGGAGGCCCCACCTCCAAGCAAGAAGAGTCAATCCTGCTGTTAGGACCCAAATCCTTCTGAGAGAAGAGGGCAGAGGCAGAAGGATGAGACAGATGAGCTTTTCTCCTCGAGAAGCTATCAGAGATTCAAGCACGGACTCCCCGGGGCTCTTGGCTTACATGGAAGGTTGCTTTAGAAACCTGAAGGACCACAGAGGGAGTGGCAGAGGTGATTGTGAACAGAATGATGGGCTGCAGAGTCCGTGGGCTGTGCCGAGGACCAGAGAGCCGGGTTCATGCGAGTGGTGCGTCGCTGAAGGCACCGTGTGTATGTCAGGGCCATTTCTCTGCCGTGGTTCCTCCTCACCTGGCAAAGTGAAGAGGGAGAGCGTTCATCTTGCTGGGTAAGAGGCAGGACTGGTCCTCACCTCCCTCCGTCGCACGAGGGGGCGGAGGGAAGATGCGGGAGCGCCTCCCTCCATTACATCCAACAGCACAGTTGGTGAGCACGAGGTCCAGAGCTAAACTGCCCGGCTCCCAAGCCAGTCTTTGCCTCTTGCGGACAAGCCATTTATTGTCTTCAGTCTCCTCACATGTAAAGGTGAATTCTAGCCATCCCTCAGAAGCGGGCTGTGAAGATTTAATTAATTAATATACACAAGCACTCAGTGCCCACACCGTGTAAACGCTATACAAATATTAATTATTGTTACTCCACGCCACTTGACTATTTTCATTTATTGATTGCCAAGTCCTAAAAATGCTTCAAGATGGTCCCCGAGTCAAGTGGACTTGGAGGTGGAAATTTGGCCCATAAGCTTGAGCACAGGGTTGGAAGGGAAAGTGGAGCTTCCCAGCCTAAGACAAAGACTGGAATCTCAGCTCTGCTGCAAGCCAGCTCTGTGATCTTGGCAAGAGCTCACCCTCTCAGGTCCTTAGTTTTCTCATCTATAAAATGGGCATACTGATAGTGTTCCCCTCTGAGGGTTGTGGTGAGGCTTAATGCAAATCGTTCCTTTATTTTTCATTTGCTCATTCATTTATTCAATAAACAGATTTTTTTCCCCCACCAAACTAGATGTGTTTATTAAGGTAACAAACTTGTTTCTCAATTTGGGGTGGGTCTAAGGCACACATAATGATCCTTCAGAGCCTCTGAAGAGCAGGGCCAGATGAAAGTTGCCACAAGGAGTTGACAGAATTCTCACTTCTTAGTTAGATGCTCCCTGTGTTTCTCACATCCAGCCTTCAAGGACTCAGATTCCCCAGACACCTCACCTCAGCAGCATCTGTGTTCCCTCAGAAACCCCTTCTGGAGAAAAAGCAGCTGTTCCCATGCTGGGGAGGAGGGGGAGAGATGGGCAGAAATGTGCAGGAAATTGTTGCCCACAGTGGATGATTTCCCCATGTGTGGGTACCACTTGTGCCTGGGCGGTTACCAGGACGGCAGACAGCGAGTGACAGATGAGACTCATGCTTCATCATTTGCATATGACCCCTACTCCAGATCTGCCTGTCCCCAAGGAGGTCTCAGGGCAAGTTGCCCCCAACATTTCCATTCAGAATGATGCATCCCCACTCATTTGGGGAAGCTTTTAAACTTCAGGGTGGACAGCGTGGCCCTTGGGAATGTGCTTTCATGCATTAAGAGTTGATCTGAAACAGCAAATATGCCGCAGTCAGTCACAGAGTGAAATAATAATACAACTTCAAAAGTGCAGAACCCAAGAGAAAGGGTATTATTAATAGGAAAAAAAAAATGTTAAGTCCTATTAAAGAGCCTCAAGTCTGGTGGAAAAAGCCAGGAAATGGCAACAAAATTAGCATCATTATAGATTTTCATGGTAACTTACTCTGGGTTTTTATGGTGGCTTAAAAAGGGATAAAAGGGGCTTCCCCGTGGCGCAGTGGTTCAGACTCCGCCTGCCGGTGCAGGGGACACGGGTTCGTGCCCCGGTCCAGGAGGATCCCACATGCCGCGGAGCTGCTGGGCCCTTGAGCCATGGCCGCTGAGCCTGCGCGTCCGGAGCCTGTGCTCTGCAACCGGAGAGGCCACAACAGTGAGAGGCCCGCGTACCGCAAAAAAAAAAAAAAAAAAAAAAAAGGGAGAAAAGAAGGGAAAACCTAGCTGATAACAATTTATACGACCAAATACATGTCCCATCCCAAACGCACCTGCGATGGTGACTGTATTTAAAATGTTTTCCTTTAATATTTGTTTGTGGCCGTTTATACCTCACAGTGTTATTAGACAAAGCAGCATTTTGTGTGGATCAGTAAATAGGAAAGTTCTTTGAGGCCTTTCAGGAAGAGGTGCCATTTAAGGGCCAGGCATTATGATCATTAATTTGCATCTTAATAATCCAAGTCTTCACAAAAGCTCACACTGCAGATGCATCCTCCGGATCTCTGCCGAGGGTCCGCGCTGTAAATAAAACGCGGCATAGCACAGGGAGATCGGCGTGTTTAGATAGCTAGTGGGAAGCAGCCGCATAGCACAGGGAGGTCAGCTTGGTGCTTTGTGACCACCTAGAGGGGTGGGAGAGGGAGGGTGGGAGGGAGACGCAAGAGGGAAGAGATATGGGGACATATGTATGTGTATAGCTGATTCACTGTTATACAGCAGAAACTAACACACCACTGTAAAGCAATTATACTCCAATAAAGATGTTAAAAAAAAAAGTGTGGCTCCTCAGATCCTAGAGGACGAAGAGGTTCCGCGAAGGGCAAGGCCCTTCCTTTCTCTCCCTGCCATCCTCTTCCAGGAGGTCCCACCTCCCTCTACTCCAGCCCCTGAGCTCAGCTAGACCGCCGCGCTCTCATGGCCCCCAACACAGGAGCACTGATTCCCAGTGTCCCAAACAATTTTCCTCCATCTGGCTTTGGGGCGCTCACAACTCCACTCTCCTGAAAGTATTATGGGACATCTGGGATGTATTATGGGATGTGTGTACATCCATATGGAGTGTGTGCAGATGGACATGCCTTGAACATACAGCTTTGTCCATACATATCGCTCTGCATATGTATATTAACTGAAGCCACCTGGGTTTGTGAAGTTTAAACGACTTAAAAATTTTTTTTTTATTGTGATAAACACACATAACATAAAATCTACTATCAGAAACATTTTTAAGTGTGTAGTAATGTTAAGTGTATTCACATTGTTGTAAAACTGATCTCCAGAACTTTGTGGGCAGGGGGGAGGATTTTTTTAAATTAAGACAGTTTTCTAGAACCAGCTTTAGGTTGGCAGTAAAATTCAGGGGAAGATACAGATATTTCCATAGACCCCTGCCCCCAGACCTACATAGCCTCCCTCGTCAACATCCCTCACCAAAGTGGAACATTTGTTACAATCAATGAACCTATACTGACACACCATGATCACCCAGAGTCTGTAGTTTACATCACTGTTCACTCTTGGTGTTGTACATTCTATGGTTTGGACGAACGTATGATGACATGTGTCAGTCAGTAGGGTATCATGCAGAGTATTTTCACTACCCCCCAAATCCTCTGCCTATTCATCCCTCCCCAACCTCCCCAGAATTTTTTCATCTTGTAAAACTGAAGCTCTGTACCCATTAAACAATAACTTCTCATTTCTTCTCCCCCCAGGCCCTGGTAACCACTACTCTACTTTCTGTTGCTATGAATCTGACTACTTTAGGTAACTCATACAGGTGGATTCATAGAGTATTTGCCTTCTGGTAAATGCCTTTTATAAGAAGGTTGGATTTGAGAATTTCTATTAGGAGACGGTCATGATGTCACTGGAGACATAGCTGATACTTCTGCGTGGCTCCGTGAGGTCCAGCAGACCCTCCAGTAAAGCGCTCACCTCCCAGGGACAAAGCTTGCTCCTCTTCCCGTTGTCACCCACTGGCTCTTTGCTCTGGAGAGGATGACAAGTGGGTGACAGCTGGGAAAGGAATGAAGACCACTTCTGTCGCATCTGGTGGGGACTCCATTGGAGCTGAGGCTGACAGGCCTCCCTCGCTGCAACTTCCTGTCCACTGCCTGGATTAGCAAGGTGCTGTCCCAGGTTTTCGTCTGCCCTGGAAGCCCCATGTGGGCCAGGGTAACTCCTTCCAGCCTGAGAGACAATAAGACCAACTTCCCCTGGTGGAAAGAAAAGGAGGAGAGTGCCATTCCTAGGTTACATTTGAAGGAGGCTTTTTGAAGAAACAAAGATAAAATTCTCCTAGGGACTTTGGTTGAATGACACCTGCCCTCCTCCCCAAAAGAGAGGAAAACAACCTTTGCTTTAATCTTCACCCGAGAAGGTGGAAGGAAGCTTAACGCATATATTAGACTCTAGAGGTGGTTCTGAAAGAAAATGGACACCATCGTTACAATAGTAAGAGGCCAAACTATAAATCTCAAGGTTTTCATGTATCTTCTACCAAATTAATTGGATCTGTGCTGAGTCATTTCTCCTGGTGCTGAGGTAGAAGCAAAAGTGGTTCTTGGGAAATGACGCAAAACCTAGTTAACCCAACCTGACCCCATAACAAGGATTTCTCTGAACTTGCCCTGGGCCTGATGATCCCAACACACCCTCTTGGTGACCTTCTATTAACATATGTAAAGACTTTCAAAGTGACTTCTAAAGCTGTCCTGTTTTGTTTAAAGGCTGCTGACAGGCTTCTGACTCCATCCTCCAGCCTGAACTTGTGAATTTGCTATATGACCATCCTGTGAGGACTGAACCAGATCTAGGCGACTTCACGCTCTCAGTGCAAATTATTTTAGTGATCAGTTACCTCAATTCTCCCCAGCACACACCCCACTCTCACACCTTCCCCCTGCTACTCCAGACCTTCACCGCCTCCTTCTGGCTCACAGAACATGGTGCTGGATGGGCAGCCAACAAGGGTAACTGTTTAAAATGGAAAATCAAGAGCTTGAAGTTGGGTGAGAAGACTGAGGTCAGCCACCTCTGTAGAAAGTCATGGCCCTCTGCCGGTTTCCAGACCTGAGCCACTTCTCAGACCCAGAACCCGCTGCCTGGAGGAAAAGTCTTGTAAGGATGGATCCTGCAGCAGCTGAGCCAGTGTCATCCTTCCTCAAGGGTCAATGTCCATCAATTCAGGTAACCGGGGGGAGGGGGATACCCAGAGATTCCAAGGGCTTTTGGTAAGGTCACTCTTAACACTGAAACTCAGAGGTGAAAAGCATCACTGTTAGTATACACATACGGGGTCAGGTGATAAATGGAGTCCTGGGGCAAGTCTGTTTCACAGTGAGACTTTGGGTCCATGAAACTACCCACTGGTAGCTTCTCTGGTTTCCAAATGTATAATGTGAATAGGCACACTCAGCAACTGACAGAGCCATCACCTTGGTTTCTTGTCTGTAAACACCAAGTGGAAGCTCCTAAAATTTCAGCATCTTTTCAGCCCTGCCAAGACATGATAATACACATATTTTATACGGACTTTTATAAATATGAATCTCTCTCTATATCTATCTGGTCCTTTGAGGAAGGGGTATGGAGAGATCAGTGCCATCTTCAAAGACTTAAAAGGATGCAGGGGTCCTGGTCCCCATCAGATTCCCATTTAATTTACCAGTCTGGCCCCTGCAAAAATCAGATGGATCATGGTGGATGGAAAGACACTAGCACAAATTTAATCAAGTAATAGCCCCAGTTTCAGCTAATGTGCCATATATGGTATCTTTACTAGAGCAAATTAATACAGCCTTGGCATCATGGTATGTGGCTATTAAGATGGTGAATGTGTTTTTCCCCACACCCATCAAGAAGGAGGATCAGGGCTTCCCTGGTGGCGCAGTGGTTGAGAGTCCGCCTGCCGATGCAGGGGACACGGGTTCGTGCCCCGGTCCGGGAGGATCCCACATGCCGCGGAGAGACTAGGCGCGTGAGCCATGGCTGCTGGGCCTGCGCGTCTGGAGCCTGTGCTCCGCAACGGGAGAGGTCACAACAGTGAGAGGCCCGCGTATCGCAAAAAAAAAAAAAAAAAAAATTAGCCAAGAAAAGAAGCTCTCATTTGGTTCAACTTGGAGCAAAGGATGTAAGCCTGAGGCTACTGGCAGCCATCTTGACATTATGAGGAGTAAACCTGTTTGAGAATGAAGCCAACCCAGAGGAAAATAGAACTTGAAAGAAGGCCAGAAAAAGACCAGATTCTGGTGATCCATAGAGCACCTGGATCCAGCTGTGCCTGAAACCATCCCTGACATTTTTCTTTATTGAGACAACACTTGTGTGTGTGTGTGTGTGTGTGTGTGTGTGTGTGTGTGTGTGTGTATGGAACTCAGTCTGAGTTGAGTTTTCTCTGCTGCAACTAAAGAGTTCCATATAACACTGTCCACAGTCAGACACAGACTGAGAGGCCCTTCTTAAGGCACGTTAGGCACCTATCTTAGGGAAGGATTCACTTTGGGATTATGGGAGTGACCAGTGCTGCCTGTCTTCAGGCAGGAAGGCCGTGCCCTGCTCCCCGGTGGTGCCTGAGTGCAGAGGCCCGAGGGGGAGGCTTCAGTGCTTGCACTCTGGGCTGTCTCCCAGAGAGTCACAGTCAGTTGTGCATCTGCTTTGGAGGAGTATTTTTAGCAGCAAGTAGGGTGGTCTGCAGATAAACAAACACCTGGAACAAATCCTGAAAAGGAGAGCATCTGTGTGCGGCCACTGGGAAACTAGGTCAGCCTCGGGAACAACTGCTTTTTTTTTTTTTTTTTGAACTCCAGCATTCATTTATTTAAAAAATATATTTACATTTTCTGCCTGTATTACTTCTTGTGGGGTAACTTGACGTGGATAAATTTGCTTTTCACTGTTGGCTGAAGAATTCCTTTAGGTTGCTCTAAACTGCCTCTCTCGAACTTTAACGGGGTGCTTATCATATTCTGGGATTTGGTGTTCATACGTGAGTCATAGTGTTTTGCTTTTTTTTAAACATCTTTATTGGAGTATAATTGCTTTACAATGGTGTGTTAGTTTCTGCTTCATAACAAAGTGAATCAGTTATACATATACATATGTTCCCATATCTCTTCCCTCTTGCGTCTCCCTCCCTCCCACCCTCCCTATCCCACCCCTCTAGGTGGACACAAAGCACCAAGCTGATCTCCCTGTGCTATGCGGCTGCTTCCTACTAGCTCTCTGTTTTACGTTTGGTAGTGTAAGCTGCGACAAAGTGAGAGAGTGGCATGGACATATGTACACAACTGCTTTTGACAGTTTGCTCCCGGAGGTGAGCCGCAGGTGCCTGCTGCCTTTCCCACCAATCGGCCGTCTGTGGTTTGAGACGCCCGGGCCTGGGAGAAACCCGGGATGTCATTGGCTCCATGCTCCCCACTTCCACGAGGGTGTAACCCCACCCCAATCAAGAACCCAGAGGCCTGAAAATCCCCTGAGTTCCACAAAGGGAAGCCCCACTGCTTTGTCTCGCAGCAATTCCAGGAGATGTGGTCTTGTCGAGTTGCAAACGTGTGATCACCTTGGAGCCAGGCAGACCTGACATCTACTCCCAGCTCCTCTGTGGCAACGGAAACTGCTGGAATTTCTGTGTCTTTCGGGCTGGCTTATGCCAAGGATTTAATGATATATTTCCCCAGCTCTTAGAAGGGCTCCCGCAGTGGGGCTTCCCTTTTTCCTCCTTGCTGGCTTCTGAACTTCTTAAGTATCCATATGGTGAGGGTAGGTGGGCGAGCGTGTCCCAGTCACCTCTCCACCTCCACACCAATGCCCGCACACAGTAGGTGCTCAGTAAACGTCTGCTGAACAAGAGTAGGACTGAATCGCGTCTTCCCGTATGCACTGCCTGGCCTCAGCTGGGGCAATTCTGTGGCACTCCAGGCACGCTGATTCTGAGGGTCTCTATTTCAACCGTCCACTCAAAGTCGGCGTGAAGCATCTCTGAATCTCCATTTGTGTTTGCTTCACTGAGGTCTGCATGGGGTCGAGGTTGAGGCCTCAGAACAGACACATCAAGAACCTCAGTCTGCAGGGCCTATGGGTGTGACTCTGATCATACCACTTCCCTGTTTGGAACCTTCTGGTCGCTTTCCCTCGCATTCAGAAAAAGCCCAAACTCCTCACATGATCACCAGAGCCATCGTGAACTTGCCTCATCTTGCAAACAGTGTGGTCCCCGCGCTCCAGCAGCGCTGTTCCTCAAACACACACAGAGTTTGCTCTGCTCCCGCCATTTCCTCAGTCTGGAATATTCCCTCCCTGGCTTTGTGTGAGGCTGGCTCCTTCCCTCATTCAGGGCTCAGCTCAGCTGCCGTCAGAGACGCCCCCTCATCCTCCCTGCCCAAGGGGACCCTCCTTCCATCTCTGTCTCACCTGCCTCAACAGCGCAACCTCTGGAATGATCTTGTTCCCTTGAGTGTGCTCCTTGTTTGTCTCTCTTTCGCAAATGCGAATGTTTGTCCATTTTGTTCAAATCCTAGGCCCAGTGCTTAGAATAGTGCTGGCATCCAATCAAGCTTAGTCGTAGCTGCTGAATGAATGAATGAACCAACAGGAAGGTGACAGGAGGAAGCCCTTCAGACTTGGCACCGGTGTGGGCAGCCCGCTGGAAGGGCCCTGGCTTCCAGGGCTGGGGTGGGGACAGCGGGATCCAGCAGCAGGGGTCGGGTCTGACAGGGCTCCTGACGGATGACTGCACACAGCTTCGGAGCGGAGCCTCCACAGCTGGGGAGAGAAGAGTCTGCGACGTAGGCATAGGAAGGACGTGGCTGGTTTTGCCCGCCCAGCCTCCATCCTCTCACTTTCCAGCAAATGATTCCTCGAGGAGCCAGCTCTCCTTCACTCCCAATCTATGTGGCCTCGAGAACCTTCCTCCTCCCCTCCCCCGCTCCATCCGGGTGACCATCGGACCCAGGACTGGCCATTCGGCTCATTCCACTCCCTGGCCACAGCGACTGGTTCAAGGACGGCCAAGCAAAGCCCACGCTGGGGCTTTTTCTGCAGCAACTGAATAAGAGGCAAGCAGAGGAGAGCAGAACCAGGAGAGGCCGAGTGGGGAGGGAAGGGATGTGGCAGCAGTCACTTGAGTCCTCTCTGTTTAGCTGTGTCTACCTTGGATTTTTCAGTTGCATGAGTCAATAAATTACCTTTTTCCTTAAGTCAGTTTAGTTCTTTTGAAGAGTACCTTGTACTCAAAGGAATCCTGCTCATATATCTGGGCCCCGCAGAGTCAGCCCAGGGCCCACTTGGCAAGAAAAGCAATGCGGGAGCAATGCAGTCCTGGCTGAGGCAGCCTGCAGTTGCCCCCTGTGCTTGGGCACGGTTTAGCCCTGGAAGTGCATCTGTGTGGGTAGAGGTGACTGGCTGGAGGGTAGAAGTGTAATCTAATAGGCAGCAGGGGAAGGTGGACATGAGAGGAGAGGTATCACCAGGACAGTTACCCACACGGAGCCATCCTCTAGCCCATGCTGGTTCCATGCCCTGGTCCAAAGGACGTCACCAGAAGCATCGTCAAGCGCTCTGTGCAGTTCATGCCGGCTGGGAGCCAAGGGGGGATCTGGAAGTGATGCTTGACTGAGGGGGACATCTGGCAGTGTCCATGGAGCACCCCAGAGCACAGTCACTGTTTCTCCTTTCCAGGCTTGAGTTAACCCAGAGCACTGGTTAGAAAAGGCTCATCCCTAATGAGGCAAACCCTAGGCCAGACACTCAAGATCTGTGGGGGAAACATCAGTGGTTCCTGCTTGCCTGGTACCCATTATTCCCTTCTCCTTTAGGGACCCGCCCCCGACTCTGTCTTGCTTTCATGGCACCAGAGGTGGACACTTGACTTAATCCTGGGATATAGTTATTGGGTCAGGGATGGGAACGGGCCCATGCCAGACCAATGAGATCCCTCTGCAGACCTTTGCTGAAACTGTTGGGAAAGAGGCTTCTTTTTTTTTTTTTTTTTTTTTTGCCATTGAGGATACCAAGCTGGCAGGATGGTGATCTTTGCTATCTTGTGGGGAGAGCCTGCCTGAGAATGAGAATGATACTAAGCATAGACAAAAGCAGAGTTTTCCTTTATAGGCAACATATTGATTCCTAACTTGTTTCTTTCTTAACTTTGTTCCCACAACTGAGAAGACTCCCTATGGTTTCAAAATCAGGGTTGACGGGTAAGTCACGCCATTATTTCCTTCCTGAAACCAGAGTGCAATGGTAAGTGAATGAGGAGCTGCAGGAGGTGGAGGCCGAGTTCTTCTTGTGACCCAGCAGCCCTTCCAGTGAAGAGGAGCTCACTGGGGAACCCACCCAGCTCTCTCTAAACACAGTCAGCTCCATGTTCCAAACTGAATCCCATGTCCAATGCATTAGTGTTTCTTCCAGAAAACTGAATTCACATCAAAAATCTTGCTTCTGAGCACAAAGGCTTAAAAGGTTTCTTTGATGCTTCAGGGATTCTTACAGAACAATAAATGGAAAATAACTAAGGAGTTATTTGTATACAATATAAAATACTTATTTCTACAAATAATTTATGAAAAATAACTAAGGAAGAAGTTAGAAAAAGAAATTTCTCTTGAAATTCACATCATTTCACAAAGATTCACAAAGATTCAGGAGGACATCTGGGCTCTAGGAAGATTTAGCATAACATCTGAGACTCCCTGAAAGCCTGCCTCTCCAGTTTCCAATCCTGGATCCACCAACTTGGGGCAATTCCTCTTCTCAGTTTTGCTTTTGGGGGATGAGTGGGGAGGTGGGAAAAGAGATACAGTTCCATTCCTGATATGGCCACAAGAGGGAGCTCCCAATGATTGGCTGTACCTGAAAGGAAATGATAGTCCAGGCCATGGAAACTGACAAAGAAAACTTGATTTAAAAGGTGTCTTCTGATAAACCTCAGCGTCTTCTTGCTAACATGCCAAGAACAATCGTTGAACACTTTTAGTCTGTTCAATGCATCCTCCTGGGATCTGAGAAGCATTGTCCTATTAAATCTAGGTCATTTGATTTTGGGCATCAGTTTATCTTGGGAGCTGCCCCTACATTTTACAAGGTGAATTCTGGAGCAACAAGATTAAATATTCAGAAAGGGTAAAGTTACCACTGAGCCCTTGGCCTGGTAAATTGACAATTGTGCCAGAATAACTATTTACCATTCTAAACCTCTGATCCTCATTTCACAATTGTTTATGAAGAATGCCACCATCACCTCCCTTCCCCACACTTGCCTGGGTCTTGTCAACTCATATTCGAATTGATTTTCTCTCTCTCTCTCTCTCTCTCTCTCTTTATTATTATTATCATTTTGCCAGGGACTTTGGATCATTATAAGATTGCTGGTAATGACAGACTATAATTAAGCTTAAGACAGATTTTTCTTTTAGGAAAGAGGAGAATCAGCTCTAGCTGAGACTCCAGACGGCTGGGGCTATAATTTGCGGTGCTGTCACAAAGGGGTCCTTCTCGGCAACGGTGCACACAATGATGAGCAAGGAGCTGCGGTTGGGGGGTGCGTGCCTCTCCCCCCACTCTCTCTGGAGCGAGCAGAATGGACGCCTAAATAGCTGAGTATCGTTTGAGACTGATTACAGGCCAGAGCCTGCTATTGTGCCTCATCAGTTGTCATTGTCGGGGCTGCAATTGCGCTGGGATATTTCTCTGTTGCCTGCTCCAAGCTCGTTTCTAGGACAGTAGAGAAACTGTGTGGTGAGCCTGAGGCCAGGGTGAGGAGGACTGTTCTGGTTGTCACCCAAGGAAGGGCTTGGCAGATCATTGGAAATGAAAGATGGACTGACTTCAGCCATGACGCCTGTAGCCTTGGTCTTGGTATGGCTCCCAGGTGTACGGATTATCTCTCACAAAGACAGTTGAAGTCGTGGCTTTGCCCTCATCAGCTTAAGAAAGCAACTTGACTTCCCTGGCCTTAGTTTTCTCATCTGTACAATGGGATAAACAATACTTACTCTCCTATTCCCAAAGCAGATTTGAGGACCAATGGAAAGAAATTTGAAGAACCTACAGATAGCTAGATGTAGACAGATAGAGATGGAGATAGATAGATACACACACGTATAATTTGTACAGTAAATATAGCAACTACCCATATCTATTATTATGAGTATTGTGTGTGCATGTGTGTGCATGTGTGTGTAGTTTCTAGGTAATAGGGATCAGATTATAGAGGGTTTTATATGCCGGGAGATGAAGTCCAGACTTGACTACCTAATAATAATAATGATAATGATAAACTTGCATTGAGTGCTTACTATGAGTCAGGCACTGCTCTGAGCACTTTTCATGCATTAATTAATTAATCCATCCATGCAGTGGGTCTCAGTAGAAGAACTCTCAGCACTCGGGCAGGACACTTCTTCATCCTCTTTGGGACCGTCCTGGGCATTGTGTGAATGTCAAGATTCTTGCAGGACCCTCAGTTTCTCTGCCCACCCAGCGCAGCGAGTGCATTTTCAGTCATATGACATTCCAACCCCCTGCACTTCTTAAAATATCCAGCTGAGTACCTGTCTGCTACCGTGTAGGCATGTACTGTCCAGTATGGAAGCTCCCAGCCACATGTGACTATGGGGCTGTTGAAATGAAGCTAGTTTGAATTGAGATGTGCTGTGAGTATAAAATAATACACACTGGATTTTGAAGACTTGGCACGGAAAAAACCCTGAAGCATCTCATGAATGTTTTGTAATATTGATTACATGATGAAATAATAATACCTTGGAAATATTGTATTAAATAAGATACATGAATTCAATTTCACCGGATTCTTTTTTACTTTTAAAAATGTGGCTATGAGATAATGTTAAAGTAGCCCATAACTTGCATTTGCGGTTTGTGTTATATTTTTACTGGGCATTGCCAATATGGACTGGGATGCTGTAGAGGGTTTTGGAGCCATAATGGTGCCCAGAGCTGCTGAGGCACACTGCTGGGCCAGCCCAGAAAATATCTGTATTCTGTTTCCTCTGTGCTAACAATATCCTAATTGAGTTTGGAATGGCCTTGTGTTAAAAATACTCTTTTCCTTAGCTTCCCATGTAACCTAGTTCTTGCCCAAAAGGTACAAATGGAAGTCTACTGGATGGGGCATCTGGGAAAGCTATCATTAACCTGAGAAAAGGGGGATTTGGCTGACACGTGACTTTTGACCGTTGCTCTTCACCCCTTTTCCAGCCTGGAATGCAGACACAATGTCTAGAGGTAAGGCAGCCTTCTTGGAACCATGAGGTTCACAGTCACACTCTAAGAATGGTGGGAGGAGGAAAGAGACTGGTTCCCTGTGCAGCATCACCAGCCCAGCACTCACCACCCCTGGACTCTTCGTGATGTAAGCAGAACAGACACCTCTTTTGGTTAGGCCCCTGAAGCTGGGTTTCTCTTCCACGAGCTGAACGTGAGACTAACCCATTATCATCTTTACCTTTTGGAGTCAATACAGTGGATATTTATCCCACTTTCAGTTTTTCCCAAACATTGGAGCATCCTCGGTATGTCTGGGGAAATTCTGACATTAAGACTTGGGCTTCCCCAAGCAGAACTCAGAAAACAAAAATGCTCAGGCCCCTCCCAGCATGAGACTCTGGCAATCAAACTGATGTAAGGGCGACTTCAATTCAGAGAAACTGGAGAAAGGGATCTATGGGTTATGCCCCAGTAGCCTTTTAGTAAGCTCCTTTTTGGCTTAGTCATCCCAAGTCAGCACCTACGACCTGCGACCTAGAGGCCCAATATACGCAGCTGTGACTTGGTGAAAGCGCTGCTCCTCCAAAGTCTCTATTAAACTCCAATTCCTCAAGAAAGGACACAAGAGCCCTGGACTCCTCAGCAGGAATGGCCAATCTGAGATCAGGCACTTCCTTTGGACTTCTGTGACACAGACAAAATGCAAGACAGTTCTTAGTGTCTCCACCCATCTCATTCCCAGAGGCTACCACGATGCTGGGCTTTTTGAGTTGAAGTTACTGATGTGGAAACTAAGGCAAAAACCAGACCCTTGTAGGGAAACCTAACAAGTGAGGAGTTGCTCAAACCTCAGCCTTCTGACTCCAAATGAAGTGTACTTTTCAGCTCAGCCCTCTGCCTTCAACCTAAGGAAATGTATATAGAGTTAGATAGCATGGATTCAAATTGTTGCAGCAACACTTAAACCGCTGTGTGACTGTAGGCAGGACACGTAACCTCTCTGAGCTTTGGTTTCCTCTTCTACAGAACCATCTTCTGGATCGTGCAAGCTGTGGTCACACAGGGCCCACTCTGCTTAGAAGGGTCCCCACTTTGTTTCCTGCTCTGTTATCACCATCTTGAAATTCTTAATTTTTGAACAAGGAGCCCAGCCTTTTCATTTTGCACTGGGCCTTGCAAATGATGTAGGTAGTCCTGCTACTTTATAAAATGTGAATGATATGTACCTCAAAAGTTTGCCATGAGAATTAAATGAGAAAACAGCTCTTACGTGCTTAGCCTGGTGCCTGGAAATAGCATCATCTCAGCAAATGATAACTGCCCCATGTTGGCACAGGTTAATTTTCATGTGGCATCTTCCCTGGCAGGATAAGTCCCCACTCGCTTGCTAACCTCCGTATAGTCAGGGCCCATCCGGGGACAACTATGACACCCACCGCAGCATCAAGGAAGTGGGAAACCTTAGGCAACTCAAAATTCCCAGAGGTGAGATTTTATTTCAGTCCTTTCCCAATGTAAGGGCACATTGAACTTCTATGAGTTTGAGGCTGCAGATGGAATTTCCTAGAGAACTCCACGATGAGAAACCCAGGCCATGTAATTAGCCGGAAACGCCACAGGCTCATAGTCACCTTCCTCTTCTGAACGCCGACATCCATCTGCGTGGGAAAGAACTGAGGTTTAGGGATCAGACCCCTCCTGAATGCTCCTTAAAACTCTCTGGGGGCTTCCCTGGTGGCGCAGTGGTTGAGAGTCCGCCTGCCAATGCAGGGGACACGGGTTCGTGCCCTGGTCTGGGAAGATCCCACATGCCGCAGAGCAGCTGGGCCCGTGAGCCATGGCCGCTGAGCCTGCATGTCCAGACCCTGTGCTCCGCAATGGGAGAGGCCACAACATTGAGAGGGCTGCGTACCACAAAAAACAAAACAAAACAAAACAAAACAAAAGCTCTCTGGACCTTGCCTCTTGTTTCAGCTGCTTCTGCAGTGACCAGTTCCAGGCAGACCCTGACCAGCTTTGCCCAAGGGGCAACAGGAAACATCGTGTGGAATCCTCCTTGGGAGGACATATACATCTTGATGCCATCGTACGGGGCACCCCCAGAGGCTGCCCAACCCAGAAGTGGGCAACAGTGAATGCCTGCAAGGCAATGCTTGGCCAATGGGGAGTGACAGCTGATGGATAAGTACTTCCATCCCCTCAGCAGGCAGCTCTGAAATTCAGGTCACACGGCCACTTAGATGTCCCTGGTAGGATCGGGTAGCAGCCCCCAGAGCACCGGCCAACCTGTCTCTTCCTCCTCCCGAGGGTCACAATGCCCTTGCAACCAAAGCTTTTGTCTCTGGCCCTGCTTTCTGGGGACCCAGGCTGAGACGATCCCCATGGCTCTCCTGAAATGAAATTCATTCATCATAACCTACCTCCACACGTATTTTTTTTTTTTAAATCAATATGGAGTTCTAACTGGATTTCAATGGAGAAATAAAAGGAAGTAATAAAAAAAAAAAGTCTTTCAATTCGTACATGTTCAGACCAAACTCTACTAGGAGACCAGATGAGCAGGCTGAATACCAGCACCTTCTTGTGGAGTCACCTTGAATGTGACCTGGTGGGAAGAACCTGGAAGGAAGATCGGGGACCTGGCTTTAGGAGTCAGCTCTGCCGTTAACCTCCTGTGTCATTCGAGTCCTTTTCTCCGGGCATCCGTCTCCTCAAGGATAAAGTGTGGCATTGAACTGTGTGCTCATTAAGGACCAGTTCTGCTCTATTTCTATATGGTTTTCTGATCTTCTGACCTTTTCTGAATACTTGTTTACTTGCCTGGCCTTCCTCCAGCTGTTAGATCAGCCACTGAGAGTTGAAATAATAAAGTTTGCACTGAGCATACATACCTGCCAGGCTTTAACAGATGAGACAAAGTTTGCCATTATGAAATTTACATTTTGGGAGGAGCTAGGGGTGGGGGTGGGTGAATACACAGCAAGAAAACAACTAAACATCGAGTGTGCCAGATAGTAAAGGGTTGAGGAATGTGGAGGTTAGGAGGCAAGGGAGGTTTGCCAAATAAATAAATTCCTTATAATACTCATCCCAGAATCGTCTATGAGGGGCAGGTTCTCATTTGGAATGCCTGCTGTTCTAGTCACTAGTGCTACATAGCGAAAGGCCCCAAATTGTAGTGGCTTAAAACAATAATTATTTCATCATCTCGCATTGTTTCTGTTGTCTAGGAATTTGGGAAGTGCACAGCCAGGTGGTTTGGGCTCGGAGTCTCTCCTGCAGTGCAGTCAGATGGGGGCTGGAGCGGCTGGGGGCCTCCTGGACATCTGTCTCTCTTCATGGAAGCTTCGAGTTTCTCCAGAAGGTCTGTCTACGTGAGGTAGTTTGAGCTTCCTCACAGCATGGAGGCCGCAGCGCAATCAGACCCCTCATATGATGGCACAGAGTTCCAGGTGAGCATCCCAGCAAACCAGACGGACATTGTAACACCTTTTAGGGTGCACATGGTGGACATCCCCTAGGGAGGCCCCCATGATTGTTGTGCCCTAATGTCTACACCCTGTGTAATCCCCATGCCTTGAAGTAGCAGGAATTGTGCCCTGATTCTAAGAATGTGGCCAAGGCAACAGACTGTTGCCCCCATGATTAGGTTACGTTATATGAGAAAAGTGTAAGGATTCTTCAGATGCAATTAAGGTTACTAATCAGTTGACTTTGAGTTAATAAAAAAGGAGAGGATCCTGAATGGGCCTGACCTAATCACATGTACCCTCTAAAAGAAGGCCTAGACCTTTCCAGAAGTGAGGGACTCCAAGAAGCAGAGACTGTCTCTGTCCATTGCTTGCTGTTATGGGCTGAACTGTGTTCTCTCTAAATTCATATGTTGAAGTCCTAACCCACCCCACCATATCTCTGAATGTGACTGTTTGGAGATAGGGCCTTTAAAGAGGTGATTAAGTTAAAATGAGACCATGAGAGCGGTCCCTCATCCAACCCAACTGGTGTCTTTATAAGAAAAGGAAGTTAGGACACACAAAGAGACACCCAGGATGCACACACACAGAGAAAGGACCATGTGAGGACCCAGCGAGAAGGCAACTACCCGCAAGCCAAAGAGAGGGAAACCTCAGAAGAATCCAGACTTGCCAACACCTTGATCTCAGACTTCCAGCCTCCAGAACTGGGAGGAAATAAATTTGCATTCTTTAAGCCACCTGATGCTGTGGTGTTTTGTTATGGCAGCCCCAGCAAGCTAGGACCTTGCCTTGAACAAGTCAGCTGCCGCGAATGGGACAGTCCCAAGGAAATAAATTCTGCCAGAATGTCAAGGGAGCTGGAAAGGGGCTCCTTCCCTAGTTGAGCTTCCAGACAAGAACAAGAGCCAAATGCCTTGATTTCATCCTTAGGAGACCCTGAGCAGAGAATCCAGCTAAGCTGTGCCTGGACTTTTGACCCACAGGGAGTGTGCAATCGTAATGAGCGTTGCGGTTAGCTGCTGTATTTGTGGTAATTGACTACGCAGCATAGACACTGAACCCATCTTTTCTGATCCAGCCTTGGAAGTCACAACATCATTTCTGCTGCACCTCACTGGGGACAAGTGAGCCATAAGCCCACCCAGATTCAAACACTGAAATGGGAGTTATTGCTGGGACCGAATTTGGAAACTACAGCCTGTAGCACCTGTATAATTAAACTTTAATTGGTGGCTCATGGTTGAAACGGTAGCCTGTTCTTTATCTATATCATCTTAGTTTACACTGCATGCTTTCTCCAAGCAGTCTTCACATGGGCCTCTACTGAGGCCTGTTTGAGCCCCTCTGGAGGATGTTTGTCTGTTCCTTTGAGGACACCCCCCCCAACTTACATAATACCAGCATGGCTTGTAAAACAGGCTTTTCCAAACATACCACCCACATTTTATGACTCTTCAGTCAGACATTTTCTCATGGTGCCTTGATAGAAACATTGATTTATTTTCATAGATTTTTCTTCATCCCACCTTTGCTGTTTCCAGTGGCTGATTCCATCTGTCAAGGCTGGGAAAGCATGAGTGTGGTGAGTGATGGGAAGCGTGTGTCTCAACACCCTGTCAAGTGGCCCCTGACATAGGTTCTCAGGGGGTGGGAGGCGGTATCTGCTGTGAGAAGCCCCCAGTCTGGGCTTGCACGGTACCTGAGGGCGTAACGAAAAGCCTGGCTCAGGTGCCCCCAGCTAGGAAGGCCCCTGGAGACCTCTAGGCCAACCAGACATCTGGGCTCTGTTCCCTTCTACAACATCCCCATCTAGTGGGTCTGCTGGAGTGCTTCTCCAGTGGGGATAATAATAAACCCCAGTTGTCCCAGGGAAGGAAAAGAACAGGTTCTATCTGGAAGAAAGAGGCCATTCATCAGCTTGAGTCTCTAAGCTCCCTTCCTCGACCTCCTTGGCAAGTCAACAGTCTTCACGGCCAGGCACTGTCAAAAGGCACTGTCTAAATTCCTCTAGTTTGATTACATGTTAGAGCTTGGCTGACTAGAACAGAGAGTTTTACCTTAAGACAGAGGAGAAAGAAGCCATGGTATGAGACAGAGAAGATGGGCAGTCCATTTCTTCTACTTTGGGAGATTATGGAAAAGGGGAAAGATGCAGGGGAAGCCAAGGACCAGTCAAGGTCCTGGCTGTGCAGGATGTGTTGCAAAGGTCAAGGTGAGGGCCAACAACTCAGCAGAGCCAGTGACCCACTTCTCTACACGTCCCAGTGGTGGCTGCAGGGTCTAAGAGAAGCTCACCTAGTGGCTTCTTCCAATATGGCGCGAGGGGAGGGATGGTGACCCTGACGGAGAAGCTTCTGGCCCCGTGGGCTCTCAACGTCTATGCACCTTGGGGAGCAGAGTTGCAGAGGCTGAGAGGGCTGGCAGGGAGGCCTGCGAGGAGGACAAAGAAGCCACTGGTCTTTTATTATGATCACAATTTTGTAGATGAGGGAATCTGTGCAAGGTCACTCAGAGAGAAGAGATGGGATCAGTCAGACCTTAGTGGTCCCAGGGCCAGGGACCAGACCAGGGCAGGGCAGAGGCCAGAAAATTCTACATGTACGTGAGGACCACTCCCTACCCCAATCCCACTGCCACGAGGACCTTGAAAGCTCTCCTGAAGGAGAAGCCGAGAGGGTTGAAATCTGTAAAACTGTGTGTTTGACTCACCACAGCCTGAAAGATCTAATGAGACTATTTAAATTGTTGGATGAGACTGAGTTTACTAGATTGGCCTGCACTTAGTTTACTCATTACCCCTGGGGTGGAATCCATTAAAAATATATTAAGTCAATTAGAGGAAAAATACAGAAGCTTAATTTTTTGCATGTTTAACTGGAGTGCAAGTCAACTTACGACTTAACATCAATGCTAGCCTGGCTTATCAAAGGCACTATTTGGTCTAAACTTGAGATTCAGACAGTTCTGGATTGGAATTGCAGCTGAGCTACTACTCACTAGCTATTTGACTTTGAACAACTTATTTAACCCTCGAGGGCTTCAGTTTCTTCACATGTAAAATGATGATCACGAGTGTATGTTCTTTAGATCAGAGGCCAGCAAACATTTTCTATAAAGGTCCAGAGAGTAAATATTTTAGGCTTTGCTGGTCATGGAATCTCTGTCGCAACTATTCAGCTCTGTGGTTGAAGCACAAAAGCAGCCACAGGTGATACATAAATGGTGAGCCTGGCTGTGTTCTAATAAAACTTTATTTACAAAATCAGACAGAGCTGATCAGGGGAGTCCTTGCCGTGGTGAGGACTGGGGACAAGGATGACGTCTCCAGCTTTTCATGTTCCCCACGCAGCACTCTTTGTGTTCCTCGATCCAATACTACACACACAGGCTTTCCTTAGAATGGAGTCAAACACATGTGGACCAGCAGTCGGCACTTACAAAGCTACAGCCCTTTTTTTGTATTTGTGAATTAAAGCGTGAATGTAGCACAGTGGATGAGAGTATGCTCTTTGATGCCAGATTTTCCTGGGTTCAAAGCCAGGCTTTTCCACCTGCTGGCTGTGTGACTCCAGACAAGTTCCTTAACCTCTCTGTGATGCTATTGCTCCATCTATGAAAAGGGTATAATGATTGGAACTGTCTTGCAGGACTTGTGAGGACTAAGTGAGAAAATAGGTATAAAGCTCTTAAAAGAGCACCAGCACTGGGCAAGTGCCATGTAAGGGACAGATGTAATTAGCATTTTCTGTGTGATTTTAAGGCAAAAGACATGAGCTCTTTGGGCCTCAGATTCCTCTTAGTATTGACCCTGCACATTGGTTATGAAGATGAGATGCAAAAATTTACATATGACGTAAACTATCCAGACATACAAACTAAAATGACGGGGGGATCCTTCTCCCCAGCTGCAGTGAAGCTGAGCATCTTGAAGGCAGTGCAGTGCAGTGGTTAAAAGTGTGGGTTCTGGATTAGGGTTGCCAGATTTAGGAAATAAAAGTACAGGACAGGGCTTCCCTGGTGGCGCAGTGGTTGAGAGTCCGCCTGCCGATGCAGGGGACACGGGTTCGTGCCCCGGTCCAGGAAGATCCCACATGCCGCGGAGCGCCTGGGCCCGTGAGCCATGTCTGCTGAGCCTGCGCGTCCGGAGCCTGTGCTCCGCAACGGGAGAGGCCACAACAGTGAGAGGCCCGCATAGCGCAAAAAAAAAAAAAAAAAAAAACAGTACAGGACACTGTACCTGTGAAATTTGAATTTCAGAAAAACAAAGAATAATTTTTTAGCATAAGTATACCCCATGCAATATTTGGGATATCCTTATGCTTAAAAACACTGTTGCTCTCTGAAAGTCAAATCTCACTGGGCATCCTGAATTTTTAACCCTAGTCTGGAGGTGAACTATGTAATTGTGTTCTCAACCCAGGTCTTAATCGCTGAACAAATGTGAACAAGTCACCTGACTTTGCCACTCTCTAACAGTGTGACCCAGAGAAGCCCTCAAACTCTTTGTGACTCCATTCTCTTGTCTGTGAAGTGGGGATATGAGAGTGTCTGCTTCACAGGCTCGTGACTTACTGGGTACTGGGGAAACAGTGGTGACCCACAGACACAGCCCGTGGAATGAGAGCTTCCTCCTGCCATGACCTCCTTCTCCACTCACGGTTTTAATGGTTATAGAAGTTCCACGCCTTTCATTTCCTAACAGCCATTGAGCTTTTGTTTGAATTCACTTATTTTTCCTTTACAAATGTCCACTTATCCCTTCCTCTGGGCCATCACGACTATAAATCATTGTCTGTGATTCCATGCTTAGAAAGAGCCAGGGCTAGAACCTACTCATTGGAGGGTTTTACTGGGTTATTTATTGTGACAGAAAATGCAAATGCATTGGCAGTAAACATCAGGGCAAAAAGCTACCTCAGCAGTACGCACAGAACGTAAATGCAGATGGAAACGGTGGGGAGAGATTGTCATTTTTAGTAAGTAGAGCAGATACTCCACTTTGCTGAAAATATGGAATGGCAGAAAATTCTTCTGAATTTCTGTGTTACTGAAAGACAATTAAAGTTGACCTGCTTCTTCTTTCAGGACCCTGGAATGACATTATATTTCACTATATTTGGTGCTATGCAATGCGAAAAGCTGATAAAATAGCAAATAAAAATGAGAAAGGGATTATGGGGAGAACAGAGCTTTACTGAGTCATATCTACTCCCATCACCTGCAGGGAGGATCCTCCCTCAGTGCTGGCAAATTTCCCTTTTCTTCTGGTCTATCTTATACCAAAAGATCTTTTCCAAATGGTTAAGAATATGTTCCCCTGGTCTCTGTGGACGACTTGCAAACAGAGTTAAGGAACAGGGAGCTGAGCTCCCCAGATCCACTCAAGGATCAAGAAACATTGCCTTATCCTGAGCTGTTGATGGTGGCAGAGAAAAGGCTGCTTTCCTTCTCCTGAGGTTGCCCTCCACGTGGAGGAAGCCCAGGAGCATGTATTCCTGGCACCCGCGTGTTGGCTTTCTCTCTCCACCCTGGAAAGGGGGGTGAGATGTCTGAGTGCAATTGGTGACTTAGGATGAGAAATTGGACGTGCTAAACCCAGTCACACCCTCTCCCTCCTGGTCTGCCTGCAGAGAGCAAGCGTGTCCCTTGCTCCTCCAAACTGTAAGTCTGTGACCAGGTATGGCAGTCTGTTTTGGGGTTCAGTGTTAAGAAGCCCACTTGCCCGCAGATAAGTCACAGTCTCTGAAGTGGCCCTTATCAGTTATAGAGGTGCTATTCTGGCATTTTCCTATTTCTCAATGGGAACAGCTTTCAGACAGAGAACAGGGGCTTGTGTCTTAGTCTGTTCAGGCTGCTAGGACAGAATACCATAGACCGGGTGGCTTAAACCACATTTATTTCTTGCAGTTCTGGAGGCGGGAAGTCTATGATCAAGGTGCTGACAGATTTGTGTCTGGTGAGGACCTGCTTCCTGGCTTGCAGACGGCTGTCTTCTTGTTATATCCTCATGTGGCAGAGGGAGAGATCCCGTGTCTCCTCCTCTTTTATAAGGGCACTAATACCATTTTTGTTGTTGTTGTTGTTGTTGTTTTGTTGGTTTTCTTTTTGCGGTACATGGGCCTCTCACTATTGTGGCCTATCCCGTTGTGGAGCACAGGCTCCGGACGCGCAGGCCCAGCGGCCATGGCTCACGGGCCTAGCCGCTCTGCGGCATGTGGGATCTTCCCGGAACAGGGCACGAACCCGTGTCCCCTGCATTGGCAGGCGGACTCTCAGCCACTGCGCCACCAGGGAAGCCCACTAATGCCTTTCTTAAGGGCTCCGCCCTCATGAGCTAATCACCCCCCAAAAGCCCCACCTCCAAATATCATCCCATTGGGGATTAGGCTTCAACATATGAATTTTAGGGGGAAACATTCAGTCCATAGCAGCTAGTGACAGGCTTACCTCAAAGCCCAAGAGTTGACAAAGATGTCTCTGAGGTATCCTGGATGGTCTTCAGAGCATTGCTATCTTTCTCTGGGTCAACCACAACCCACAAGCCTCACTGTCACTAAGAATTCTTCTCGGGAGTGGTTAAGGAAGTTAAGGCAATTGCATTCCTCTTCCACACTCAATTCACAGGTAAGATTCTGATCATATGTCTTTAGGCAACCTCTCCTGATTTTTTTAGGTAAACTGAATATTTTCTCCTTTTAATTTTAATAAAGCTGTTTACTCAGGAGGCATATACCAACCTAAGAATGAACTATTTGTGGAAATGGCACCTGTCCCTTAAACAATGTGTGTGTGTGTGTGTGTGTGTGTGTGTGTGTGTCTGATGTGGCATAGTGTGTGGCGGAGTGTGGTATAGTGTGGTGTGTGTGCATGTAGTGTGTGTGTGATGTGGTATGTATGTGTGGGGCTGTGTGGCATGTGTATATGTTGGCTATTAAACTTCCTCAAATTAATGGACTCACTTGGCAACAATCTCATTCCTATAAGCCAATAAAAACATTATATAGTTATTCATTACTGCACAACAAATTACTCTCAAACTCAGCAGCTTAAAATAATAACACTTATTATCTCAGTTTCTGTGAGTCAGAAATGCAGGAGTGGCTCAGTGGCACAGGGCCTCTCATGAGGCTGGAGTCAAGATGTTGGCCAGGTCTGCAGTCATCTGAAGTCTTGACTGAGGTCGACAGATCCACCTCCAAGGTGGTTCACTCACATGGTGCTGGTGTTGGCAGGAAGCCGCAGTTCCTCCCCCATGGGCCTCTCAACAGGCTCCTTAAGTGTCCTCACAACATGGCAGCTGGCTTCCCAGAGTGAGCAGTCCAAGAGAGAACAAGAAGGAAGCCACAGTGCCTTTTAAGACCTATTCTCAGAAGTTACACACTGACACTTCCACTACATTCTGTTCCTTAGAAGCGAGTCACTACAACTTGCACTCAGAGAGTGAAATCAGGCTCCAGCTCCTGGGAGGGGGGAGGGAAATCTAAGAATTTGTACACATATTTTAAAACCACCCTGAGTAACATGGTGCAGAAAGAGAGAAGCAAAGTGAGAAGAATCTTAAAATTTTCTGAATTTACTACAGCAGCAATAAAATATATTAATGTTTGAGCGTTAGTGATTCTTTCCCTCTACTGTTGTCCCAGAAGAACTGAGGTGAAGAAATGGGAGAGAGGACCAGGCAGCGGATGACAAGGTGATGGAGGGGAGGTTTTTGGAACAGTGGAGACTCAGGACTGGGGCTGCTGCTGGGGGTAAGCTGTTGGAGAGTGAAGGGCTTGAGGGAGACTGGATTTAGGAAGCAGTGTGTAGAAGGTTATGAACAGGCTTTCCACTCCTTTCAGGGACACAAGTAGAGATCAGAATCACTCGTGTTAGCGCTTTGGTTTGGGGCTGTTTCATTAAGTGCTACACTGTGGTGAGACTGGATCACATGGGCCTCATTATGTACTCGGGTTACGTTCACACTTCCTGAGAATTTTCACCATGAACGTGAAATGGCAAGGAAATACTATTTTTAAAGCTTCTTAAATGCTTCTGCCTCTTACTAAAGACTTTTGTATTCTTGGTATCTAGCACAGCACTGTTCACATAGTGGGTACTCAATATTATCGGAAAAGAATCAAGTGAAAAAATTCATTTGGATTTTCACATAATTTATGAACCAAGATGCTACAATCCAAAGGAACAGAGGAACAAGGTAAACTTGAAATGAAAATATTTTGGAGTTGCAACGTGTCCAGAATTCTTAGGTGGGTCAGCAAAAACAAAGGCAGGAGATCAGGAGCGAATCACCCCAGGGGTGAGCAGAGTTGCGCTTGGGGCCAGGCAAAATGTCAAGACTGCTATTTTTTCCCGAGGCCACCACCTTACTTTCAGATGCTCTTCAGGCCTACTGCCCTTGAGAGCAAATAGGGAGATGACAGAGCTAACTGGGCTGCCGACACAACCTGGAATCTCCCAGCCCTACTGCTGGAGATGCTGACTGGGGCTCTGGGTCATTTCTGGGGATGCTGGATGTGGGGAGGTGGGGTCTGGAGGGTGTGGCCGGTTTCTAGTAGACTTTCTGGAGCAGAACCTGGAGATGTATGTAGGAGAATGTTCTCCAGGGCTCACATATAATTTCAGAAAGGCCTGGGGATTCTGGCGTGGTTCCTCCATTACTGTGGACCTCTCTGCCTGTGTTGCTTTGGTTTGTTGTCTGGGTGAAGGAGAATCTCAGGTTTACCAACAGGCTGCCTGGAGCATAGACCAAGAGGCCAAAGGCCTTCAGTCTCAGCTCTGCTACCAATTTGTTGGAAGAAGTCATTTGTGCCAATTAGACACGGTTAGTAAAGGGCTGTAGTGTCTGGGAGATAGGTAGAGAAGCCAATTGCAAGAATAGGTGATCAATGCAAGTAACACATTACTTATGCCTCCAGTTCTTTTTAGAGAATTAGTCCCCCTCAATCAGCTCTCTGAGAAACAGAGAAAATAAGCATGCTTGCCTTGCTAATGGGCACATGGTCAGAAAATAAGCACGCTTGCCTTGCTAATGGGCACATGGTCAGGACCGGGCAACTTGCACAGAGCATTTTAGTTCCAAGATGAAATGCGCTGAGAGACTGGGATGAATGAGCTTCTGACTTGCAGGTGTGGAAAAATTCAGTCCTTTCCTCCACGTCTCCACTAACACAAAACAATCATGAAAAGGAACGAGGCCCTTCTCCCCTCTATCCTGGTCAAGAGTTCTTGCCCTGGCATGAAGTGACCTTTTCTCCTACAAATTTATTATCTGTATTTATAGCTCATGTTCCACTGGAATGCACTGGTCAAGGTTGTTCATGACTAGTATCTACTCTGATCAGCAGGGCATCCATTCTATTTGGCTGGTGCCTGTTTTGGACACAGTCTAAGGTGATCTGTCTCCAGGAGTCATGCTCTTTATAATTCCCTCCCTATGAGTGAGGGTGGGACCTGTTTCAAATCAATAACAGGGCAAAGGTGATGGAATGTCATGCCCAAGACTCCTGATGACCATGAAGAAACCAACAGTTCATGTTGTGAAGACAGCTATGGTGAAGGTCAGTGGCATGGAGCCATGAGGGGCCTCGAGGAGCTGGAAGTGTCCCCCCAACCACAGCCAGCAAGAAATGGGCCCTCAGTCCCATAATCACAAGGAAATGAATTCTACCAACCATCAGAATGAGCTTGAAATCAGATCTTTTCCTAGCTGAGCCTCCAAATGAGAATGTGGTCTGGCTGACACCTGATTGTAGCCTCGTGATGCCCTGAGCAGAGGACCTGGTGAGACAGGCCAGGACTCCTGACCCACGGGAACTGGAAGCTGATGACTGTGCTTCTGTTTTAGCCACTACATGTGTGGTCATTTATTAAACTAATTCAGGGCACACGCCATACCAATAGTTAAATATTTGGTTGTCACCCTCACTTGTCCCATTCATTGCACAGTTAGTCACACACTGTTTTGCAGAATATTCCTTAAACCTCATATTGTAACTATAGCTTCATGCAATTATGACTTTTCCTCTTCACTGGATTGTAAATCCAATGAGGGCAAGAACTCTGGTCTTGTATTTTTTAAAAAGCCCCACAGCGTATCAAGGTACCTGACACACAGTAGGGACACAGTCATACGTGATTTGAGGTTTTGACCCTTCATTTGTTCAACTAAACCAAATGGGTCTTAGATTAAAGGCAGGTGGCCGACTTTGACTGCATGACTACTGGGTACCCGGTTAGACCTCAGACATGCAGAGAACAAATCAGAAGTCCTGACCTGAAGTTGATCATGGCTCAACACAGCCAATGGGATCTTATAATCTCATCTCCTTCTCACCAGCAGAATCAGAAAATACCCAAAGATCCCTAGAGTTCTTTGTCAATCTGTCAAGATTACGATTCTGCTGATCCGGCCAAGGTATAACCGTAAAAGTTCTTCAGTGACTTTTTAGTTTGCAAGTAGAAGCAAGAGGCACCTGCCATGCCCATCTTCCACGTAAACGGGGAGGAAGCCACCACGAGAAATGGGCACGCACTGCCCTTCCCCAGTAGCCCATTGTGGGCAGCCCTTCAACTCCACGACTCAAGGGGCTCTATCCAGATTCAAGCAGACCAGAAATCAAAGCCATATTAGGCACAGGTTACTTTTTATTCACAGGCTTACAGAATATATTGAATTAAGAGGCAAGTCATTCGTTAAGTCTATTTACCAACAAGAGCTAAATATATATTCAGCCTTAAAATTCATCCATGGTAGCTTGCATTGTATTGTAGATTGCAAAATCTGCTTTCATACACATATCAACTATTCTTATTTGGCCTAAGTTATGCATTTAAAATACATAGAAATGGTACCAAATGGCATATTGGCCAGTTTGTCCCAGGTCTTATACATTCCTGATAGTCAAAGAGATTGATAGGGAATGCATAGTTTCCTACTAGAAAAAAGGCAGATTCTGATACAAGCAATGGAATGATGTCAGGATAGGAGTGCCTCCGTGTAGATCTCAGTAGCTTTACAATATAATTCTTATTTTAAATTGCATTACGCTTGGTTCTCTTCATTAACGATTGGGATGCTGTTAAATTTGCCTGGTCTTTCCACACTCTACTAGCTCAGCTGAGGCAAAGGAAACCAGTATTACTTTTTCTTTACTTCCACTTTATTTCTACTTTCCCAAGAGAGTTTCCTCCACAGCCATCTGCCCTGCTTTTCTGACCATTCCATTATCCCCCAAGTCTGGGCCCCCTTGCTCACTGCATCAACTTCTAGATTATAGCATTCCACTCCAGAATGCTGTTTAACAGATTCTTTGACTACGGCCTAATTAAAGAATTCTCTTCCAAAACCACGAGCGAAGGCCTGATACCTCTGCAGAAGAATCAGGAAGCTGCCTAAGGACATTTTCTTTAGATGGCATGCAAATAGACTCCCCTCCTGCAGACCTTCATCTCTCTTTCATTATACCCAGGTCGGAGAAATTTCCATCGTGAGTGTTCCTGGCAGCCAAACCTCCAGCATCCCACGCTGATTTCTTGCCTAAAAATACACAGCCTCTCACTCCATGGGGAAGAAAAATGCAACACTGCCATTTCCAGCACGCTCCCCAAAGGCTGATTACGGCCCGGGAGCAATTCATCATCACTCGTGCATTGGAGGTTTTAGTTTTTCCCTCATGGAACTCTTCTTGTTTATCTTGTGGACATTGTGACAAGAACCAGATGTGTCTCAACTTTAACATCCCTCCCATAGCTATCTGGGGAAGGGGTCGGGGAGAAACGATCATGCTAGCTAAAAACCCTCCTTAGAACAGAAAATTATCTATAACTTCTGGCAGACTTTTAAGAGGGTCTTGCTTGTAAGAGCAGTTCTGTACTGTTTAATTGTTAAATGGACCGGTTGATGGAATGGTGTCTGTTCAGCACGATTTTCCCTCTGTCTATGCACATTTTGTTGCATTTTTTATTTTATCTCAAAGTGCTGCTATATTCAAAATTGGGATAAAAAGTCTTTACTGGGAGGGCATGGCAGTGTCACAGAAAGAAAATACAAAGCCTGCTCTTCAGAGGGAAAGCTCTAGCTCTACCACTCACAACTGGATAACCTTGAGCGATTGACTTAAGGTTTTCTGTGTCTATTTCCTTCTCTCTGAAATTAGAATAACGTCTGCCCTCCAATACGCCTTCAAAAACTGAAGAACTATTTATGAACAACTGAGATGAACACAAATGTACATTGAAAAATACAAAGTTTTGCCAAAATGCAGGGTGGTCTTATTATCCATTGCCTGAGAACACAGTGATACTCACACCTAAGGCTTGTTTTTAGAGTGTTCGTGAGAGATGTATTCCTGACCCCGTGGAGTTTGGGGACAAGTCCTCAATTTAAGGCTGTGTGGCTTGGCCACATGGCCATGTGCAGGGACTCGATCTGGGAGCCTAGACGCTGAGATTATAAAGAAGAAGCAAACTGAGAAGATGTGGGTAATGGGGAGGAATGGAGACGCAAAGGCAGACTCTCCTAAGGCCAGCTCCACAGGGGATGGGCCCACGCGTCTCTCTCCTTTGGGTTTCTGTTGCTGCTCTTTGGGGTTTTTTTGTTTGTTTGTCTTCCATTATTACTGGAAGAAAGCTTCTTGCAGAAATTCTTTCTTGGGGTTCTTGGGACGGAGCAGTAAAATTAACGAAGCAAAGCTTCCACAACCTCCCGTCAAGAACATCTCTGCTGTTTCGGTACGTTGGCCAGAACAAATACCTCCTCCCTTAGCACCGGGACTGTACATTGCAGCCTCCGATGTTGTCTGCAATTTTTAAAAAAGAAAAACTGATCGTAGCCGAGTGGGTTTCCCACCCTCTCATCCCCACACCCCTCCCCATCCTCAGTTGCTTTAGCTCTTCCTTTCACTCTCCAGTATCTCATCTGGACTTAGCAAGTCCCCCCACTCCCAGTCCCGCCCCCTTTGCTCCCTGGTTTTCCAGATTCCAGGCCACGGTTCCCAGCATGGTGAGTGCAGAGGGCGGCCCCTAACTCCGCCCTCAGAGGTAAAGGCTGGGAAGGCGGTCACTGCTCCATGGAGGCAGCACTGAGAAAAGATGCTCCTGCTGTCTCCTCTACATCTCAACCCGGCACGAGTGCTAGGACAATCTAAATGTCTCTTACACTCCTTGCCAAGTGCGCATTTTTCCACCCAGGCTTGTTGCCTGAGGGGCTCCGTGCGCCAGAAAGCATAGCTTGCCCGTCTTGACAGTCAGAGGAAAGGCAGATCAGCCTCCGATGTGAGGATCTGGGTATTTCTAGTCAATGCAAATAAACCAGGAAGGCAAAAGAACATGGAAGAAAGAGTGATTTGTGCTTAAAAATGAAAACAAACCACTTTTTTCTTGTTTGCTCCACGGTGAGTAGGAAACTTTCAAGCAGCAGCGCTACTATGTGTGGGTGAATTAGTTCGGCTGGAAGCCCTGAGCCTGCAGTCCCACAGTGTTCCCAAGAGCGCTGCTGTGACATGGCCACATCGTTCTCTAAGTGCTGTTTATTGCCTCCATCTGCACTGCTCAAAGTCTGGAAACAGCAAACACATCCATATTTGTGACAAAACATCTACCTACTCATGACTCGGCAAACAATCATTAAAAAACAGCAATACAGGGCTTCCCTCGTGGCGCAGTGGATAAGAATCTGCCTGCCAGTGCAGGGGACACGGGTTCAAGCCCTGGTCCGGGAAGATCCCGCATGCCATGGAGCAACTAAGCCCGTGCGCCACAACTACGGAGCCTGCGCTCTAGAGTCCACGAGCTACAACTACTGCAGCCCGTGCACCTAGAGCCCGTGCTCCACAACAAGAGAAGCCACCGCAGTGAGAAGCCCGTGCACCACAACGAAGAGTAGCCCCCGCTCGCCGCAACTAGAGAAAGCCTGTGCGTAGCAACGAAGACCCAACACAGCCAAAGATAAATAAACAAAACAAAACAAACAAACAAACAAAAAGAGCAATACAATACAAGGTGACTGTGCTACTTTCACAGCCACAAGAGAACTTGTTGGGTTTCTCTTTGAGAGCCACTCTTGAAAGCACTCATTTCATATTCTCTGAAGAGAACCAGCTAACCAGGCAGACTATCTACCTGGAAACTTCCACAAAACCAGACCCCATGAGCTTCCTAAATGGGCCACACCAGAGAGGCCATCTTGTCCCCTGCGTGTGGACCGGGGTTCAGTATGTCTGGCTCCAAATCTGGTCCCTCAGGATCAACCTGAGACCCTTCCCACCCCCAGCCCCAGCCTGTACCGGATAAGCCCCTGCCAGCACGTCACCCTGTGTAAGGGCATGGGTTTCCTCTGCAAACGTGCTGGGAGAGGAAGGGGCATCGCCATCACGAATACCCGGGGTTCTGCAATTTGGGCCACAGCACCTTCAGAAGGACTGGAGTGGCAGCAGCAATATAAGCAAGTCGACAAAGCAGGACTGTGACTTGAGTAGGCGGGCAGGCAGATGGGCAGGTAGGTAGGCTGGTATTCAGTTACTTGAAATATTAAGTTGCCCAGAGGACAAAGACATGCATCCATCACAGAATCATCCTCTAGGCAAGAAACACAAGAGAAGAAAAAGACCTACAATAACAAACCCAAAACAATTAAGAAAACGGGAATAGGAACATACATATCGATAATTACCTTAAATGTAAACGGACTAATGCTCCCACCAAAAGACACAGACTGGCTGAATAGATACAAAAACAAGACCCATATATTTGCTGTCTACAAGAGGCCCACTTCAGACCTAGAGACACATACAGACTGAAAGTGAGGGGATGGTAAAAGATATCCATGCAAATGGAAACCAAAAGAAAGCTGGAGTAGCAATTCTCATATCAGACAAAATAGACTTTAAAATAAAGACTATTAGAAGAGACAGAGAAGGACACTACATAATGATCAAGGGATCGATCCAAGAAGAAGATATAACAATTGTAAATACTTATGCACCCAACATAGGAGCACCTCAATACATAAGGCAAATGCTAACAGCCATAAAAGGGGAAATCGACAGCAACACAATCATAGTAGGGGACTTTCACACCCCACTTTCACCAACGGACAGATCATCCAAAATGAAAATAAATAAGGAGACACAAGCTTTAGATGGTACATTAAACAAGATGAACTTAATTGATATTTATAGGACATTCCATCCATCACAGAATCATCTCTAGGTTTCAAAGAACATCAAGACTTGTATAAAAAAGCCCTCTCTGACTCCACAAAGCCTTACTTCAAAAATTCTACCAAATGCTCAACAGATGAAAATACCTGTTCTATTGCTCTAAAGGACAGAATAAAAAGCACCATTCAGTCTTTGGCCTGTCTGCTGGTTACCCACAAACTCGAAGGATGGGTCCAGAGAAGCAGATGAGTCATGGAGAGCATCAAACAAGCACAATTGCTCTGGCCACCATGCGGGTCATCTCTGAACCCCAAGAAGAGGGGGAAACTTCTTTGTCTCACTCCTGGGTCCACAGCCTGTGATGGACCAATACACGTGTCAGCAGAATATTTTTTCTGTAGCAGAGGAAGCAATGCTAAACGTTATTTTGTTAACACACCCGTGATGAACATCCATCTATATGAGCCAATGAAACAGTCAAGGCTCTGCTATTAGGGGGGATTCAGGAAACAGGGAAGGCTCAAAATAGCATTGCTGAGTGTTATCAGATTTTTAAACTAATCATCAGCAAATCTTTTCAGCTGACTTTGGCTTTAAGCGTTCTTACCCACTGGATTGCTAAAATGGAATGAGAAGGGCCCATAGTGTGTTTGGTCTTTTTTTGTTTTTATTTCATTGTAAGAGCTGTCCCATCTTATCCGATTTTCTCCTTCCTCATTAAAAAGAAAAAAAAGGCGCATTGTTTCCTTAGATGGTAAGACTTAACGTTGTACCGTTTTCTCAGTAATTACAGGCTTTCAGATGTGTTTTTAAGTGGGAGAATGGACATGTCATGCAGTTAGCCAATAAATGCAATCCCTGATTAAAATATGAGTTCTAAAAGTTTGAAAACTTCTAACTACTTCCCCAGTGCATTTGTAATTTCAGACCTGTGAACCTGGATTCTTTTTTCCCCTTGGTCCTCTCCCGTGACAGCTGAAGCTACACGTCTTTTAAATTCACCAATCACACCTTCACAAACTTAAGTCAACAACTATGTGTTCAAAAATCTTTGTCTTCCCTTTGAAACTGGATGCAAAAAAGAAATCTCTCCTGTCAGTGGAGACGGCTGTGAAGGAACGAGGCGCCTGCACATATATCTCCTTGAATTTTTTGAAGAGCTGCTTCTCTTTATCCCACTGGTATATCTGGGAGAACGTATAGTCACTCCCCAGGGCCAGGTAGTGATTCTCTTTAAAAGAAAAGGGCTGCAGGGTCATGGCCCCCCGGGATGGGAGAGCCTGGACCTCCACAAACTGCTTACTATTCCACCTCATGACCCTCGAGTCCCCGATGAAGCGGGTGAGGGAAAGGTAGAGGGCGTTCTGCATCCGGAAGCTCTTCACGGCCAGCACATCCTCCATGTTGGGGATGTCGCTGTGGGGGACAAACTTCTTAGAGCTTTTATTCCACTGGAGGATGATGGGGACCTGGGAGCGGCTGGAGAGGATCAGGTGTGATTTGCCGTCTATTTCAACAAACTCGGCGTCCGTGTCCCTGAACCACTCGTGCAGAGACTGGTACGAGTAGAATCCTTTGCTGTTCCATTTATACACGGTCGACAGACCGGCTTTGGAGCTGTCTGCGATGACAAAGAACGTCTCGTCCTCGATCTGAAACAGCTCGATGTCGTTGGGCTTGGAAATGCGAGAGACTTCTATGTCCTGGAATTTGACAAACTTGGTCCAGCTCTCGTCGTATCTGTAAATGTGGGAGCCGCCGAAGAGCTGGGCCACCACCACAAAGACCTGGTCGTCGATGAGGATGGCCTTACAGCCCACGATGGACTGACCTGCGCTCCAGAAGAGGGGAGATGGGGTTAGGGCAGCCACCGTGAGAAACACTCGTCCAGAGTCAGAGAAAGACAAATATTATATGATACCACTTATATGTGGAATCTAAAAATAAAACAAGTGAACTTATTTATAAAACAGAAACAGACTCACAGACATAGAAAGTAAACTTATGGTTACCAAAGGGGAAAGGGGGTGGATAAATCAGGAGTATGGGGTTAACAGATACACACTACTACATATAAAACAGATAAACAACAAGGACGTAGTGCATGGCACAGGGAACTATATCCAATACCTTGTAATAATCTATAATGGAAAATAATCTGAAATATATATATACACACACACACACATATATATATAAAACGGAATCACTTTGCTGTACACCTGAAACTAACACAATATTGTAAATCAACTATAGTTCATTTTTTTTTTAAAAAGAAATAACAAAAAAAAAAAGAAATAACAAAGAACAACGAACAGAGTAAATATTTATTTATGTAAATCTAAACTATATATAACAAAAATTTCTTTAGGTAAATTAACTGTATTGAATAATAATATATTAAACAATCAGAATATTTTTGCGTTTAATCAAGAGAATGAAAAGGATAAATCTTTATGTAAATCTAATTGGTACAAAACAATAATAAAATCTTTAAGTAAATAAAAAAAAAAATGCCCGTCCACAGTGAAACTGGAACCCTTATGAACTGCTGGTGAGAAATATAACATGTTCAGCCACTGTGGGAAACAGTATGGCGATTCATCAGAAAATTTAACAAAGAATTACCATATGATCCAGCAATTCCACTTCTGGGTCTGTACCCAAAGAACTGAAAGCAGGGTTTTGAAGAGATATGCGTACGCCGTGTTCATAGCAGCATTATTCACAATAACCAAAAGGTGGAAACAACCCAAGTGTCCACTGATGGATGAATGGATAAACAAAATGTGGTTTATACACACAATGGATTATTGTTACACCTTAAAAAGGAAGGAAATTCCGACACATGCTGTGTCATGGATGAATGTTGAAGACATTATGTTAAGTGATATAAACAGTCACAAAAAGACACATAGCATATGATTCCACTCATATGAGGTACCTAGACGTGTCAGATTCATAGAGATAGAAAGCAGAAGAGTGGTTGCCAGGGTCTGAGAGGAGGGGAGAATGGGGAATTACAGTTTAATGGGTACCGAGTTTCAGTTTTTCAAGATGAGAGAGCTCTGGGGATTGATGCATTTATTGAACCACCCACAAACACAGTTAAGACGGTCAATGTTATGTTATGTATATTTCCCCACAATTAAAACAAATAGTTTTAAAAGTACCTCCATCGAAATAGGTAAGTGTTGGTAACCTAGGCCTCTGGCATCTTTGGAGGCAGGTGTATAATTCAGGAAATTCACTAAGACGAATTGTCTGCATGCTATTCCCGACTCCACAGGGGAGAATGAGGCATTTAAACGGGTTTCTTCTCTTGGGGGGTAAAAAGCTAGGAGTCAGGACTCAGAGGCAGGAAAAAAAAAAAATGTAATGAGAGCTCTTGAGGACGTTTGACCTTTTCTGATTTCTGGAGCTGAGCGGAGGCAGAACAGACCAGTCTTAAACCTTGTGACTCTAGACCACGCGGCCCAGCACCTCATAAGCTTTCTGACCCTGTGGCAGTTCCCTCAACTCCCTGTGCTCAGGCTCCTCCCCTACCAGATGAGACTAAGGATGCTGCCAGCCCTGACCTTACACAGCCGCTGTAAAGACTACCTGAGAAATTTCACGGTCAGGGTTTTTAGTACAGAGCTTGCACACACAGGAAGCGATCAATAACTAGTCGCTCTCATTATTGGATCATTGAGGCAATTGAGATCACGAGCCATGATCTGAATGATCTAGCTCAGGCGGCACCAAACCAGAACTTTGCAGGAAAAGGGGAACATTTTCAGTCGTGACTGCCCTGTCTGGGTCACCTCCCATCACCTTCTCCCTATCTGCACCCAGACCCCCCGCCCACACCGTTCCAGCCAGACAGCAATAAGACCACCCACATCTCAAAGAGTATTATTGGCTCGCCATCTAGGTCATTCAATTAAAAGTTATTTCTTTCCCCTAATTTTCTAGGCAGTTTGGACCAAAGTGAATTTGGTCTGTAAATTACAAGGATAATTACCCAATTTCTGTCCTCAGTATTAACATTGGGGGCAGACGGTTGGTGGATTTTCGGGTGGTATTTACTTTTCTCTTCCACTGCTTTGGCTTTCCTGCAAGAATCTGGTCCCTTTCCTTTGTTTAAAACTAATTATTGCATTTTTTCTGAGTATAAAGGTTTTTAATGTTCATCAGAGCAAATTCTGAAAATAATAATAGGTAACATATAAAGGCACTATACTAAGCACTTTACATGCTTATTATATACTTAGCATACACTTAATTTTGTACCCCGTTTTATAAAGGCACAGAGAAGTTAAGTAACTTATACAAGGTCACACAGCTGCAATGTGATGGAGCCTGGGATCCAAATCCAGGTAGTCTGGCTCCAGTCTACACTCCACCACCAATGTACCAAAAAGTACAAAGAAGAAAATCAAAATCACTTGAACTGCAAATGCTGAAATAACACTTAATATCTTGATATATTTCTTTAATTGCCAATCTCTGCACATATCCAAATGTGCCTTTTAAAAATAGATCTGGGCTTTTAGTGTACATGGATTTTTCATAACCTCTTTTTTTCCCTTGACCACTATGTTGTGAACATTTTCCCATGTTATTGCGTCTTCTACAACTGGATTTTTTAACATTACATTGTATTCCATTGCATGGAGGCACCATATTTTATTTAATCCCCTACTGCTGGACATTGCACTTATTTCCAGTTTTTCATTATTGTAAGTAATAGGCTTCCCTGTAGAGAAATCTGTGTTTGAAAACCACCTGGCAGTGCTCTTCAATGGAGAGATTGCGGGGTAGACATTGTGCACATTGTTAAGGCTTCTGGGTTTCAACTACCAAACTGCTCCTCAGAAACTGCACTGATTCCCCCCTGACAGCACTAACTGAGGTGCATGGTCCTCCTGAGTCCCTGGCTACGGAGGTCCCTTCTACCCAGAAGCATCCTGCAGCTATCCTGGTCTCAGCCGAGGGGCCGTGTGAGAAAGAATTCCTTTCTTGGAGATGCTCCCTAAAGCGTCCTCTTTCCAGGTGTAGCCTGTGGAGTTGTAGCTTATGGAGGTGTCAGCAGCAATCCTCGTGTGTGTGTGTGTGTGTGTGTGTGTGTGTGTGTGTGTGTGAATATGTGTTTTAATCTAGGAGGAGAGATGCTGCAACATACTTAGTGGGCAGAAATCAAAAGGCAAACAAAATGAACCAAAAGCAGGAGAGCTGAGAAGAGATCTAGAGAGAAAAAGGAGCAAAACCTGGCGGTGGCGGGGGGGCGGCTCATGACCCTGGGTCTCCCTCTCTCACTAGAGGATGGATGTCCCTTTTGCACAATGCCCAGCAGGGCCACAGAGCGGGAAGCATGTGTCCCTCTCATTCCTCGGAGCCCCAGACTTGCCGGCCATGGATGGAGAAAATCCTGCCCAGCTCTTGCTGACTCTGGGATCACCCTGGGATCAAACGCGATGATAAATGAGGCATGCACAGCCCCACGAGGAGAGAACGGTCCACATTTACCTTGGTCTTGTTCGAGGCAAGTGGTTCTGGGGCTGTGCCCTTGCTCATCCATTTGTCATCTGCCCAGCCCGTGTGAGCTGCAGGGCCTTCCTTCACACCAGGCTGAATTCCAGCAAGCCACACTCTTTCCTCCACAGAGCGAGCAAGGCCCCTACTTCTGTAACCACCCTCTTTCCCAGCCTCCCTCAGGCCATGCTCTGCTGGCCCTGGCACTCCTATGCTTTTGAAAGTTGTGGAGACAATTTTATTGAAGTCAAAGAATTAGGGTCTATGGGAGAAGGAGGGCTGCTCCTATTTTTTTTTTTCACTATAAAATAGAGACAATAAGTACACATTGTGAGGTTGTGTAGCTGACGAAAGAAACAGCTTATAAATCACTGAGTAGGTAAATGTGAGTTGCCTTCCTCTAAGTGAAAAATTATGTGATGAGATTTGTGTTTAATGGAAATTCATGCAATAAGGGAGCAGAGAAGGCAGACTTCATTCCAATCCGGTCATCAAGAAATGCTTCCTGTAGGAGGCTGCATTTGAGCCTGGAAACCCAGGTGAAGGGAGAAACAAAAGAGAGGTGGTTGAATTGTAAGATGTGATCAGAAATCAATGTGACAGGAATTTGGCAATATGTATTCGGAAATGTGTGTTGGGACCCTGATGTACGAAATCTGTGTGCTTTCATGAATTAAGAAGAGTAAAATATCCAAACCTGGTGGATTTGCCTAGCGGTGGTAGCAAGGAATAATAATCAAATATCTATTTTTTATCCGCAACTGATATCCCAACACTTGTTGAGAACTTACTATACGCCAGGCCCCATGCTGAGTGTTATATAAGCTACCCAGTTAAATTCCCACGGGCCCAATACTATGATGATACCATTTTACAGATGGAATTCCCACTTTGCAGATGAAAGGGGCTCATGGAAATTAAAACTTGGCCAAGGTCACCAGCTAGAAAGATCTAGAGACAGATTTATGAAAAACCAGTGTGACGTTGGAGTCCATAAACTTAACGAACACAATTTTGTAGCTCACTTCTTGGGCTTGGCTGTGAAGAGGATCCCAGTGGGCTACATGTCCAGCTGCCCACCTCTCAGAAGATTCAGACTTCAACACTCAGAGGCCAAGGGATCCCTGGAAACCAGTAAGCTCCAGCCCTGGCTCTGGCCACACCCACTCTGCTCTCACTGACCACTTCCTACCCGCAGCTCTGTGGCCTCCGCTGGGTCCAGGCCATTAACACTTGCCTGAATCCTTGCAATAGCCTCTCAACTACTTGCTCTGATCCCACTTTGGTCCCCTCCCCACACACGGACTACTCTCAGCCCAGCAGCTGGACACAACCCAGCATTCTGTAGCAGGCACCTGCATCTTCTATGCAGCCTGGCTGACCTCTGCACAAAGGCAAAAGTCCAAGTCCTTCATAGGACCTGCAAGGCCCCCACGATCAGCCCTCTTACCTCTCTGACTTCATCTCCTACAACTGCCCCTGGATCATTCTGTCCAAGCCAAACCAGCCACCTGCCTGTTCATCCAACAGGAAAAATACCCTCCTGCCTCTGGACTGCTGCACTCACTCTTCCCTGTCTGGAACGTTCTCCCCGCTGTTCCCACCCTCCATGTGCATCAAGCCCTCATGTCCCGCAAGTTTTATTCGAACACCTTCTTAATGAGGCCTCTCCCAGACACTCTATCTAAAATTTCAGTCCTCTCATGCCAACACTTCAAATCTTTCCTCCCTGCCACCTTTTCCCTTCTTAGCATGCTGCCATCTAATGTGTTGTACGTATTACAATTATTTGTCTTATTTGATTGTCTCTCTCTCTCCCATTATAACACAGCCTCCTTGAGGGTGGAGGTTTTCTTGTGACTTGTTCACTGCTACGGCCCCAGCACCTAGACTGGGCCTGGCTCAGAGTAAGCACTCAAGAAATCTTTGGGAACCAGTAAAAAAAATGAATGAATGACTTGATGAACCTAGGGGTGTGACCAGCTGCTGTATGTAGGAAGGGCAGGTGGAGGGCAATGCTGTCCCCTCCTACCAAGGTCAACCTGGGAGAAGGAAAGGGTGGGATGCAGCAGTGACAGGTCCCGGGCTCTGCCTTGGAAGTAACAGTGGAGTGATTCAACATGCCTGAGCCTACATCTCTTCTTTCGGAAAGGTAAGGAGGAAGCCAGCATTAAGAACTGCCTGCTTGGGACTTCCCTGGTGGTGCAGTGGTTAAGAATCTGCTTGCCAATGCAGGAGACATGGGTTCGAGCCCTGGTCTGGGAAGATCCCACATGCCGCAGAGCAATTAAACCCACGTGCCAAAACTACTGAGCCTGTTCTCTAGAGCCCGTGCTCCACAACAAGAGAAGCCACCGCAATGAGAAGCCCATGCACAGCAACGAAGAGTAGCCCCAGCTCTCCGCAACTAGAGAAAGCCCACGCGCAGCAATGAAGGCTGAACGCAGCCTAAAATAAATAAATTAAAAAAAAAAAGAGAGAGAAAGAGGAAACACTTAAAAAAAAAGAAAGAACTGCCTTCTCTGTGCCTGGCACTCACCCAATTCTCACAACATCCATGGGAGGTACATCTCCTGCCCATTTCACCGATGAGAAAACAGAGGCTCAAAGGCCACAGCTACTTCCTAGCACATGGCAGAGTCAGGAGTAGAATCCATGTTCGTAGGTTTTCAAAACCTGAGCTCTTTATAGTTCATATGCCTCCTCTCTCTTGAAGAGAGGTCACTTGTCCTCTACCTGCGGGCAGGGAACCTGCAATAACACCTCAAACAGCTGTTATGAGCCCCAACGAGACTAACCCGAACCTGGCTCTCTGCAAGCCCACAACCAGCACCGGCAACAAGCACTGGCCTCAGAACTCCCTGCACGAGAGCACGGCTTCACTCTGCTCCCACCTCCTCGTGTGAGAGGGAGGAGAGAAGGCAGAGGGGCCTGCTCATTCAGCCCTCACCGACTTTCCAGGTCAGAGAAAAGATGGAAGCAAAAAACCATGCCGTGGTGAGTTCCTCTCTCACCTCGTTTCCTCTAACATGGACCGGCTTTAGGGTCCTGAGGCCTGGGCTCCCCTCCATAGGTTCACCTGCACTGCTCTGTGCTGAGTCTGCGCTCGGAGCGAGCGGGGCTGCTCCCAGGAATGTGGGCTCAGCACTGGGAGGCCAGATGGCATGTCGGAGCGTCAGGATCTACGTCTCATAGACCTCTCCGGGCTGCCAGATCAGCCTCATTAGCAGCTCTGCTCCCTGAGGGTGAACGATGCTCTCCCTGCATCCCCGCACCTGCTGCAAGGCCAGAACCTCCGTATCTGGAAATGCTACCTGGATACGCTTCTCTCCACCCCAGCAAGACGCTGCTCGAACCAGAGAAGGAATCACTGAAGGAAACCCTCACATGGGGCAAGAGTTAGGCCACGTGGTGCTGTCTGTAAAGTCAGTATTAGTATCAGATTGCACTTTGATAAATGAGAAGTCTTTGAAAGATTATTTTGACTTTATCCACTGATTTAAAAAGCAAGTAGACAGTCCATTTCTAGTAGCGCTAAGACACTGGGATTCAATCATGGCCCCAAATGAAGCTCTAAGTCTTATCCCAAAGGCTTGAATTAGGAAGCCACTTATGCTTATTTTGTATGTACTTATTAAAAGGAAGTAGTGATCACCAGAACTTCACAAGGGGGCAATAGAAACAGCTACAGTGTGTGTGTGTTCGTGAGTGTGTGCATATGTGTACGTGAGCACGTGTGTGTGTGCGTGTGCATTAGCATATTCGTTAAGAGCTTACAAAAATCAAAAAATTCACAAGGGGGCAATAGAAACAGCTACAGTGTGTGTGTGTTCGTGAGTGTGTGCATATGTGTACGTGAGCACGTGTGTGTGTGCGTGTGCATTAGCATATTCGTTAAGAGCTTACAAAAATCAAAAAATTCATTTAGCTGCTAAAACGCTCCTGCAGGCTGAGGCTGTCATAACTGCTCAAAATCAAGGGATTCTGGGAGTGACTTCTCACCATTTCAGGAAAATGCTTCCCACCACAGGCCCCCATCACCCTCTCCCTTTACAAAAGGATCACCAACAATAAACAGAATCACCACCTAAGGTTTCTGCTCTCACCAATAACTGACCACGTCCAGAAAAAGGTGGAGGGAAGAGGGTGGGCTGGAATGTGTTCCCAAAGCAAACCAAGCCCGAGAGCCAAGCTCCCTCTCGGGATAATAGAGAACATTTCTCCTCTCCCGGGCTTTAGGCCACGCTGAAATGAGGGCAGTACATCCAGTCAAAGCCATAACACACCTGTAATATTGTCATAGCTCCGGAAATTCATTTCGATGTGGTCCCACTCCAGCACCATGCAGTTCTCCATGCTGGGCTGAGCGATGGCCACGTACACATCATTCTTGGAGTTGAACGTATCCACTGAAACCGACTGGTAGGGCAGAGTCTGATGAACAACAAAATCTGGGAAGGGGTGTTTAAAAAAAAGTCTCCGTGAGCTCTCCTGTGGGCATTATGGACCGCCATTCCCCTTCTATCCTTTCTCTCATCAGTTCCAAAGAGGACTGGGGAGGGGGGAGGGCGGGAGAGAAGCAACACACATCATGGCATGTTTCACTCTGGATGAGTCCAGAGAGTTCTGGCTTGTGCAGAAATAGCAGACTGAACGCACAGCTTCTAATACAGCTTCCTTGAGATAAATAGCTCACGAGTCTGGCTAGAGGATCTCAAAGTTTTAAACAAATTTGGTGAGACCTGGCTTTCAGAAAGACAGGACAGAAAGGATACTGCAGGGCAACATTCCTGAAACTATGGTGAAATTTACTCTATGAAGAAGGGCTGCTGTGGTCAAATTCCTTTGGGGAATGCTGTTCTTTTTAGCTCTCTCAGAATAGTCCAGGTAGTAAAGACAACTAAAAGTAAATTCCCCAAAGGGCACACCGCAGTTTTAGAAACCAAACCAAACTCTTTGACGAGGTCTTGGAGGTTGATAAAGCCCACTGTGCGGGGAAGTTAACCTAGGTGTGTTTACTGGATTGGTAGCAGTGCTAAGTACGGCTGTGCCTGGGATCTGGGTACTGCTCTGCAGCTCAGGGAGCAGTTACAGGAGATCTATTAGATTTTCCAGCAATATAGACGCCATCCTATTTAAGCACGCATTCTGCTCTTACACTTAGTGGCAAGTCGATACCCATCATGTGTCGCTCCCTGGGCTACAATGACTCACTCTGTGAAATCTTGGTACGGAATGTACAGTCTTACCAAGAAACAGGGTTAGCATGCCCTCGGATGCAAGAACGGTTAGTGTGTGCAGTAGCTAGAGAAACAATGGAGAAAGAAGTTTTTTTAAAAAAACAAAATACTAATAAAGTTTAAGTTATTTCTTTGGCCAGAGATCTTTCAGGGTGCACTGCTTCTTAGCAGGCTAAAAGTACCCAGGGTAAATTGAGGGTGGACGTCTGGCTTAGGAAAGTAGTTCCTATGAGAAAATCCTGGCTTTGCCCACCTCTTCCCCCACCCAATCCTTATCCATGCCCACTGAAGTCCCATCTCCTCTTGCAAAGCTGCCCTGACCAGTCCAATCAGGGACCCTTCCTAACTTGCTGGACTCATAATCAGGCAATGTTGTTTACATATTATTATTTACTAGGATTTAGTCTCCAACATAGAGACATCAGGGTCAGATTTGAAGAAATGGGAGAGATCTTAGAGCCAGAAGCTGAAGCTCAGAGAGGGTGTATGCCCGGCCATGGACACACAGCCAGCGTGGTGTGTCTCCTGAACCAAGGGCTTCCTAAGGAAGGTCCTACACTTCTCAGAGCTCCAATGACACAAGCCCACAGTAGCCACTCAAGAAATAATTGACTCAGAAGCCTCATGAAAGATGTCAACTGAGGGCTTCCCTGGTGGCGCAGTGGTTGAGAGTCCGCCTGCCGATGCAGGGGACATGGGTTCGTGCCCCGGTCCGGGAAGATCCCACATGCCATGGAGCGGCTGGGCCCATGAACCATGGCCGCTGAGCCTGTGCGTCCGGAGCCTGTGCTCCGCAACGGGAGAGGCCACAACAGCTAGAGGCCCGCGTACCGCAAAAAAAAAAAAAAAAATGTCAACTGAGAAAGGCATTAAAAGGGCAGGTACCAGGTAGTGAGTACGGAGGGCCAGTGCAAAAGGACTAGAGGCAGGTAAGGGGGCAGAGCAGCTGAGCGAGTGTTAAGGTGGGAAGCGTGGAGCCGGGGCCGGAAGAGCAGGTGCCCGTCAGCGGGCAGAAGGTAAAGCTGAGCAGTAAGGGCGGCGTGAGGCACTGGCAAGAGCGCTGCGCCTGGAGTCAGACCACCTGAAACCACTCCCTGTGTTTGAATCCCTGGGCTGCGTGCACACCTCCCCTTACAAGGCCTCGGTTTACTCATCTGCAGTATGGGGGCAATGATCCAGGCTCGATGGCAGGAACAGACTGGGTAATGTGATGGACACGCCAACCTCAGGCTCAGCACACGGTAGGCGACTGATAAATATGGAATTGAGATCCAAGCAAGGACAGTCCCCCTCCACTGTCCTGGTCACCACTGGGCCATCTCTTGGGGACAGTGTTCATTTTAACGGCATCTAAGATAAAATGCCGGAGCGCTGACTCTGTCTTTTTGCTGAGTGACCTTAGGGAAGTTACCCAACCTCTCTCTGCCTCAGTTTCTTCATCGTCTGTTGAATCCATACTCATGTAGAACAGTGCTTTGCACAAGGTGCGTGCTCGATACATGCTACCTTTTGGAGGGGCCCCTCTCGTTCTCAGTGGACAGGAGCTGCTGAGTAAATGCTTGCTGGTTTGGCGAGTGTGGGAGGGCTGGCCTCGCCCCTGACTGTGGTGGGAGAGGACGGGGCTGAATGAAGGATGCTTGCAGGTACAGGGAGAAGAGGGAGAAGCAAAGAGGAGGCTGCCTCTGCACCCGACAGCAAGAGGTGGCCGAGGGACAGTGGGGACAGTCGGCAAGAGTGGAGGAGGTACCCCCCGTTCTGGAACATTTGGAAGAGCTGGGGCAGGTGAGATAGACTGGTTTCTACCCCGCCTGCACTTGCAGCTCCAGGAGCTCGGGCAAGAGCCTCAGGTTCCCCAGGAGTAAAATGAGGGCAACGGCTATTTCACAAGGTTGCTGTAGAGGCCGAATAGGAGAGTGAGGATTAAGTGTTAGCGCCCAGCCTGGGCTGCGGTGATCCCTCAGGAGTTCTACGTGCGTAACAGTGACAGTGTGAAGCTGCCTGCGTGAAGACTTAGGGAAGAGTCACCACGGATCCTAGTTCCCCCTCCTCTACCAAGTCCCCCAAAACACCAGCGTTGCTTGGTCAAAGACTAAAACCTGAAAAACCCCTGGTTCATTCCTGTGGGCCCTGGTGGCCCCAGTGTAGAAGTCGGAAAACGCTGCAAAAGGCTTCCGTGTTCACAGGCTGGTAAATGGGAAAAGGGAAATGGAAGCAGTCACGGTCTGCTTTCTTTCCTGGAGGTAGAAGAGGACTCAGAGAATACAGCTGCGTTCTTCTAATTACCACCAAGACGTCTATAACCTCCTCCAGCATCTCCGGTTGCCTTGCCTCATCCCAGTCTGCCCAAGGTTCCCAACACTCCTGATGCTTTATAACCCCCTCTGCTTGCGTTCAGAGCTTCCTGACTACACTCTGAATTCTCAGAAACACGAGCACTTGTGAGCTTAAAAATGCAGGCTGTTTAAAGTGCAGACCCAAAAGTTTCAGTTTTTTATTTTAAAAAAATTCCAGAATTTTAATTTTATTTTTAAAAAAATATAGAGAGCATTTTACAAATCTAGCCTTTCATGGTTCTATTTTCATTGATTTCCCCCAAACATTGGTTTCATAATATTTTCTATAGACTGGCTATCTGGCACAGCACAGACTGTTAAATCATTCGAGCTATAAAGCTAATTCTTAATAGGACACTCCTTCTCCCCCTTCGCCGCTCCTGTCCAAAAAAAAGGAGGAGAAGAGAAAGAAGGAAGAAGGGAAAAAACCGGTGAAACAATATGATTGATGAATGTGTGTTTGTGTGAATGGGGGAGAGGACTCGGGGAATTTAAACATCTTCCCCATCACCATCGTAAGTTATTTCTCACAAACGGCAAAAGCACATTCATTGTGGAAAGATCTCAAACAATCCACATGCTGATATGACATCAATTTACTGGTGTTAAAGTATTAATGGCCTTCTCTGCAAAAAGCACTTCCACTTCCATTCACATTGGATTAAGTTCATGATGTCAGTGGGACTCTTACAATTTAGGCCTTGCTCCCACTGGAATCAACAGATTTTTACATACCTATTTATAGCACTTGCAGAAAATAAATTATACATGATGCTGATCCTATTGGGAGAGAAACTGCACATTAATGCATTATTTCTCTCTGCATTTTCATCAGCCCTGAAATAGGGAAACTAACGGGACAATTAGGATGCAAAATTCACACCCTCTGAGGAATTTAGTGAATTATCCACCTAACATGGGGAATTATGAGTAGGTAACAGGGATTTTTGAGGTGGTTAAAAATAGACTTGAAGCAGAGGCTTATGGAGGGACTGATGACGCTGCAGAGCTGAAACCGGCCGGGGTGGCTTTGTGGTGTTAATTACACCCCTGTGCTGAGGAACAGGATGGTAATGTACCCTCCTCTCCCTGGGAAGAACAAGGTGAGACATCTGCCGGAAGAATTTACTCCTTTGCTAAAACCCCGAGCTAAGAGGAAAACAGTGCACTCAGAAAATGTGCTTCTTCCCCAAACTCGAGTGAGGATGTAGTCATGGTACCATGAGTCTTAGACTTGACTTTCCAACTTCCATCCATCCTCACCTATCTCCTCCCTGGCCTTAAATAGAGCACCAGCGTGTGAGGCTTGATCTGAGCCAGAAGATAGGAACCCCCAAAACTCATACTTTATCGACCTAGTTCTTACAAGGCAGGGACTATATTTGGGGGGAGGGGGTCACAACTTGGTGGCACGATTTTTTCGTGATGGAAGACACCGTGGGTGAGAGCTCATCTGTTCATGAGCCTTAAAGGGATAAAACAGGAGCAAAGACAGAATCATCTTCTCCCTGTTTCCAGGCGGGGGTGGGGGGGCGGACTTCCTAAATTTTAGCAAAAAGCTTGTTAGCAAAGATAAATATGTCTAAGAGAATGCCCCCAAATGTGTTAAGGGGCTCATGCTGCCCCATAGATTCTGGGTTTAGGACAGATTCCTAGTTTCCAAGGCCCTCTATAGTCCAAGCCATTTCTCTCTGAGATTGGCAACGTTGTCACACACTAGGGCCGGGAGTGAAGAGAACAATGGAAAAGCTGCTCTCTTCAGCATGGGGTTTAGAGAACTCTCCAGAAAAATGAGAAGAGGCAGAGAGGCACCCCAGCGAGCTGGGGTTTCACATTTCATACGGCATGGCCTTGAATGCCACCTTTTGGTGCAAACGTCACTGACCGTGACCTCTGATAGACTGCACTGCTCTACAATACAATAAATAACCCCCCAGTGGCCTCAGCTGGCTAAAGGGCACCTGCCAATTACACAGCTGAATAAGTCCCTGTTCAGTGATGAAAGACAAGGGCATTTCCATAAGACTTCAGGTTTCCTCTCAGCAAAGAACAGAACTTGTCAGGTCCCTTATTTACAAAGATATCTAGAAGTAATTTTTACTTTTGAGTTTGTTTATTAGATCGGGGGATAGCAGTAGGACTAGCCTAAATGTGATACTTTGTTCTTAAGAGTTTTTTTGTCTTTTGAGTTTCCGTAACTATTCTCTGAGTTCTCTTTTCTGCTGCTCCTACTGACATGACTTGAGGCTTTGTAGATACCAACTTTCAGCCTAAGTGTTTATTTTTATAAGTCCGGTAAGCAGGTTTCAGACTGTGGACTGATCCACTCTCCTTTAAAATCTGGCTTTTAGAAGCTATAGAAACTCCATCTAAGCCTTTCATATGGAGATATTCTTGGGCTCTCTACAAGATATGACAGTTGAGGCAGTTAGTATTTTAGTTTTATCTTATAACCTGAAAACATATAAACTGAAACCCTGAGGCAGACTCAGGAAAACAAAATCAAACTTTCTTGACATTTTTTTCCTCAATGTGAATTTTTCCTTTTGATAACTACTTGTTAACTTATATTCCTACTTTGCCATTGATTAAGATGCCTAGCTATCTCATTTTACATGGAACTACAAAAGCAATTTTAAAGTCTGGTATTTATTAGTTAAATGTCCTATAAATTTCATAGTATTCAATCAAGAGAACAGTGACTTAGGTCTCTGTACTGTCTTTATATGAAACCTAGACTGCTTTGAAAATGTTCTCATGCCAAATTCACCTTTGAGCTTAAAAAAAAAAAAACTTTAGACAAATTTGAATTTTGTAAAGAATCAAAAAGAATCAAAAGTAAAGCCAGTGCAGTTAACAAAAATCCTTCCAAACTGTTGAGATATTTTCCTTGCCACATCAAATCATTTCTTTGAGAATGCTTAAATTTCCCCTAAAATAATTTTGATAGAAAACTTTTACCCCCATGTTTCCCCACTCCCTGTTGACAGTCTAAAAGAAAAACAAAGGGTTATTCTAAATATCAGACTTGGATGATAGAGGTTCTGAATACCTGTAGTTGTGCATTCGTAGTCAAAGCTGGTCACGTCATTCAGCTTCTTTTCCTGATATTCTGGTGGACCGATACACAGGACATCAGAAACAGTGGAATTTGTCATCTTCAACCACAGATACAACCACTTGGCTTTGCAGTCACATTCAAACTTATTGCCCCTTAAATCTCTAAAAAACAAAACAAACACAGACACAGAGAAACAGACATGTCGGAAATATTTTGGCCCTAACATGAAACTCCAGAAATCCTGATATCCTGACATATTTAATAACTCCCCCAAATGGAATTTTTAAAAAATTTTGTATTTAATACATCCGATGTCTTTTACGTACCACTGACTTTATTTAACACTCTTCAGTGCCCATGATTTTAACCGTATAGCACGCAGCGAGTGCTCAGAGTTGACACAGCACCATTTTTCCAGATCCTCTTGAAACTGTCACCACGCCATGGTGGAAATGGGGGAGAGGTGACAGAAGAACACCACCCAGCACAGGTTCTCACAAGCAAAAACAGGACATTACAGGAAGATAGTTTTGACAAACACAATTGAAACTTTAAGATCTTGTTAAACTTTGCCCAGCAAGGAGTGACAAGCACTAGGAGACAACGCAGATGGATACGCTACTGCTCTCTGGGAGAAAGGAAGCCCCCGGACCCAGCACGCCAAATTACCATTGGCCTAATGCTACTAAGTATACGGCAAAGCTAACACAATACAAACTATATGCCGTTTCCCAGTATTTGCTACTTTGTCATAGATTTTTAGGTACAACATTAAAAAAATGCAGTATAGGGGGAGAGGGGATTTCAAGACAAGCAACATCAACTTAATTTTCATTACTTACAGTTCAATCAGAGAGTCTAAATCACTGAAGACATCCCTCGGGAGTGCTTTTATGTGATTATTGGCCAAAGAACTAGAACAAAAAAGTCACATTTTAATGTGGTTATTATCTTCATGTCCTATCCCTCTGAAGTCCCTTAAATAAAGCAAGTGACTTAAAACAGAGTTCTAAACCTCTTTAGCAAAAGGTAGTTCAATTTCTGGCTTTGGTCATTGATACTGAGATAAAGAAATGAGTTTAGTTATACAAAGATAACATTATAGATGCTGGAGCATACAACGTCCGTTGTTTGTTTTGTTTTTAAAACAAGCACTGATTAAGCTCTTGATACACGTTAATCATCCTCAGATGGCATCTCACGTTTCGCAGAATAAAAGTCAAAGTCCCTTTGATGGCACCCAAGGCCCTCCATTGTCTAGTTACCTCCGTTCCCACTTACCTGTGGGACTGAGTCTCTGAGGATTCAGATCACCCACACCGGCTCCTTTGCTATTGCTCACACAGGCTAGTCACACTCCCAGCTCAAGTTCTCTGAACTCGGTGTTCATCTGCCTGACGCTCTCGCCCTAGGTGTGGTTCATCCATCGCCTCCTTTAGGTCTGTCCTCCACTTTCACCACCTTCCCTGATCTCTACACAACTCCCTTCCATGCCCTGTTGATCTCCACTGCACTACTGTCACTTAGCATACAATATATATTAATTATCCATCTATTTGTTTACTGACTCTGCATTCTCCCTATACATAAGCAACACGAGGACAGAGATTTTTGTCTGTCCATATCTGTATCCCTTTCATCTAGAACAGTGCCTGGCACATAGTGGGTACTCAGTAAAGTCTTTCTGAATGGATGACTTAAGCACTAAAATGAGAATGATAAAAAGATAGATGTACAGTCTTATCCTAAGAAGTTCCCTCACGGGGCATCTAAGTGAATTTTATTACTTGTGACTATTAAAAAATAGTATCTACTTTATGTAAATACTCTTTTACATAAAGAATCTCAGCTCTAACACTAATGATAATAGAAAATCTCAGTGAACCACAATGTTTAGGGAATGACTGATTGTGATCAATTTCATTTTCTCATTAATTAAGGTTGACCAGAAACCATATTTTGTATTTTTGCTCTTAGTGTTGGAGATCTTTCTAACATGTCCTAATCTACCCCCCATCTCCAGGAAGCAGACTTGAACAAACATCATCAATGCTTTCCCTGATGATTCAGGATTATGCAGTGCCCTGTCATCATCCTGCTGAAGACGAATGTACATGGTGCTGGGCTGCTAATGTAGAAAGATGAGAGGTGTTGAAATGACGTACATCAAGTCTGATTTCTCCCAGGCGTCATGCCCTAATGTGAGTCAGCCAAACAACTGATGCTGACTTTTGTTTTCTTTTATACATTTGAGTATACAAACAGCAAAACATATAAATGATGATCCCCATGTAGGTAATTCAGCACCAACCGCTTTAAAAATATATATGAAATTAATCTTTTGTAGCATCATAATGACCCATCCCAGAAGTAGGAACGAAAGGGTGCTCCTCCTCAGAATCAACTAGGGTAGAAAGTTTGTGCCCATTTTAAATCCAAACATTCTTGCTGAGTGAGAGCAACGGAATACAGGGAGACCTATAGTTTCTAAATTATGTCTTTTCCCATCCAGTTAACCACGAATGGATTAACATACAATTTCATGTATTATTTTACCTTCCTTTCCTAAATGATTTATTGGTACAATTTTAAACATGTTGGAAAACAGGCCGAACAGATTGAAATCGTAACTACAGACTGTAGATTATAGACTACAGACTGTAATCAGACTGAACGTTCTCTAGAAGTTGTTTCTTGAAATTTAAAAAGGAGACAGTTTTGATTTTTTTTTTCTGGCTGCTAGTCACTTTTTCTGGAAAGTAAAGTACAATATTTTTAGCTAATTAAAGGTTACTAGTTTAGCTAAACATTTTTAGTGAATTGAAACGCATTGGATTGAAGTGCTAAGCATATACGGAATGGTCAAGGCCAAAAGAAAAAAAGCTGAATGTTTAGTAACTGTTCCAAGTGTTCAATTTAGATTTCGGAAAGCTGAATGATTTAGATGGACTGCCCGCCCCTACCCCGCCCAGACTCCGCGCATAACATCTCACTTTCCACTTCATTTTGTGTACAAGTTCATGGTACTTCATTTCTAAAACTACTTAACAGCAACTGGTCCCTTGGGCTTTGTGGGACCGCTGGAAAACAAATGTCCTAGATTTTAGTTACAGATTGGCACTGCTCCTTCAATGCTCTGAAACCTGATCTATGTTTCTTTACCTATGGATGTGAGTCTGCAGGTGTTGGAAAAGTTCATAAAGGTAAAAAAGCAGATACTTAAAACAAGCAACTTCCAGATAGTTACTTCCTTAAGCACAGGAGTGAACTATAGAGAGCTGATGTGTTCTCCTTGCTTAGAAGTTTACAAAAAGAAGGGGATGGGGTGGGCTGGGAGGATCAGTTCATTCTTTCAACAGTGTATTAAATGTTTTTATTACTACCTACATCTCCAGCCCAGAGGAGTCAACTTTAACAGTCATAAGACTTGCCCTGCAGTAGAGCACATATGGAAAACCCAGCTTAGTAACTCATTGGTCAGTCAGTGAATCAGAAAGAATGTCCTGCTGGCTTAGCCCTGTGTGAGACCCTGGGGGAAGAGCAGAGCTAATGGAAGATCAGCAGGGGCCCTGCCCTCAGGGAGCTTTCAACACAGCTGGGGAGATGAAACTAACATCCGTGAAACGGCACCAACCAATATGGCCAGTGTCTACAGCAAAGTGCCGGTTGTGTGGAATCAGCTAGGAGGGCTGCAAGAGGTGTGGAGGGGAGATCAGGAATCCAAGGAAAAGACAGAACTTAATCTGGGCTGTGAAGGAAAAGGTGGATTCCAGGAGATCATGGGCAGGAGAAACCGTATCCTGGGCAAGGGAAAGGATGTAAGGGAAAGGCCCAGTAATGGGGTGAATTGGGTGTGCACAGGGGCGTCCTGAGAGCCCAGTGTTGTGGGCACATTCAGGGAAATGAGCTGGAGAGCTGGGGGGAGGCGGGCCCCATAGGCTTGACTGTGGGATGGGAACACACACTAGATGGGCTTACATCTCCTCTAATGCATCAGATGCGCTCTGGACCCAAACAAAGGACTCCTTTGTTCCCTCTGTGTGTGCCCCCTGCATGTCACACAGACAAGGAGGTGCCTCTTGCACACATATGGGTGATACACAGCATATGGTTGTACGTGCAAATGTGCAAGCATATACACACAGTTATGTGCACACGTGAATAGAAGTCCATGTACCCAAGGGCCCACATGCACAAAGATATGCAAATACATATGCACAATACCTGCATATTTACATCTGTTTTCAGACCAAGGCCCCAGAGCCAACTGGTCCGATGAAAGTTGACATCTGGGCGAGCTCAACCAGTCACACGGGCTTTACTTTAGGCGTATAATCTGCCCAGAGCCTTTGCTCAAAAACAAAGCCCTTCATTCCTGACTTCTGGGAACTGGATTTGTCTTGCCACAGCTGTTCTTCTCCAGACCCCCACAGTTGTCTTCCTAGCAGACCCTGTCTAGCCACCCAAACTGCCAAGGCTACTCAGCAGCCCCTGGAAAAAACCGAGGCTTCTTCATTAGCGGAGGGAGGGAATGATGCTATTGTTGTGAACGATGACGATGATGATGATAACAACGCCAACCAGACCTTGAACATTTACCGTGGATAATGGGCCGGATGATTTGCAAGCAAGCACTAACCCACTACGTGCGGCAATCTTATGAGGTCTGTATAACCATCCCCATTTTTAAGGATGAGAAAAGTGAGGCTCGGAAAAGGCTAAGTAATACTAACAAATGGTGGCCTTGAGATTTGCACTCGAGTCTGTTGTGACTCAAAGCCCATTGTCTTCGCCCCTACAAGAACGTGGGGATTTGGCATCTAGGTTGAATCTGAAAAAACAATCAAGACTTTTATAGGAAAGAAAACATGGAGGAATGATGCCAATAAGAGTCTGATGTTGTCCAGGATCGGCTGTGCTGCTCCAGATGTTTAGAGACTCCCATTTCCACTCCCTCATCTCCTTACTCTACAAGCTGTAACTTAGGCAGGACTTCCGATCGGTAGCATTCCAGAATCAAGTGCTTACTGAGCCTCCTGACAGACACCTTTGCCTCTATCAGGGTCTGATGGGAATGATTATCTCCTTAGATGTTGTATCGGTTTCGGTTACACACCCTGGAGGTATTGCCACCCTGCCTAATACCCCTACTCAAAGCCCTCTAACTTCCCCAATTGTCTTTTTACCACAGATAAGCTGACTATGGAGACGGGATATGTTATCCGATGTTATCCTACTCCAACACAAAGTTTCTAGCGTGCAAACGGTTAATAAATTGCTCCTGCCAAGACAATGACGATGTTCGCATTTTCATAAGCACAGGCACTATTCTTCCAGTTTTCTAAATTTGCTAAGTGTGTGTGCTTGCTTTATTTGATATGCCAATTCAAATCAATTTAATTTTTTCCTCCAGAAAGCTATTAAAGAACCCAGAGAGCTTAGCTTAAACCACAGATTAATCCAACATAAAAAAAAGAAAAGCTATTTGCATCCAAATTAAAGGAACCACAAAAACGTCTCTATTCTACTTCACCCTAATGTTGATCCTCCATTCAACATTCTTCAATGAGTCAGGTAAGCCTCAGTTCCCAAATCTGTACAATGGGGACTCACAGATTATGGTGAAATATAAAGAAGAGAAGGCTTAGTGAGCACTCAGCCCAGGGCCTGGCACAGAGTAGGTATATGATACATGTTCCATTCCTTCCCACCTCGTCCCTCACTCCCAGCTCAGAGCGCTCCTGTCACATGCAGTCATATGGACCATAACGGCAATTCGGAAGGACGGAGAAGATAAGAAAGCCGAGTGTGTGAGTGATCACAATGGGCTGGTGTCTGATCGACAATACAGAAACTGCTCGGGCAATCTGGCAATGAGTTTCCTTCAGAAGCTATCACAATATGTAGAAAACAGTCAAGAAAGAGAGAGGCACTGGGAAGTGACCCTCACTCCACACATTAAATAGGGCTTACAACACTTTTCACAGGACTTACAGGTGAGTCAGGTCACGAAGGCCACGGAAGGCGTTTCTTGAAATGGTTTCTATTTTGTTCCCTTCAATGAACCTAAGGAGAACAGCCATATAATTAAACTGAATTTTCTCTGCTTAATATCTCGAAAAAACGATACTGGGATGCTTTCAGAATGAAATCTAAAAGCATTTATAAATTTCAGAAATTCATCTCCAAAGGCTCGGTCAGCTAGACCAGATTCCAAGTGGGAGCTGGGTGTGTGTGCAAGAGTGCCACCACACAAGCGTGCTTTGCACTCCTTCCAGAAGCAGCCTGGAAGTCTTCAAAGTCAGGATTGGCAGCATGGGTAAAAACATCTTGGGCGGGAAAGGAGAAGAAAGCCCTACACAAAGGCAAGATATTCTCAAATTCCGCAAGACTGGAACGCTTCCAGACATCTTCCCCCCTCCAACCTTCTTACATTTCACAGTGCCTGGCCATAATACTTCTGTTAACATCATTGCCCCTTGAGGGGAGCCCATTGTTTTACCTCTCCATATTAAAGTCTTTGCCCAGGGAGAATTCCATTAAGCTTGGCTTCCGGCAAGCTTGAGTTCATCATGTCCTACACAGTGTCATCTCTGAACAAGTGGGTGACAAGGCAAGGATATTCTCAAGATCTCTAGGCTACTTGGAAATAGAAAGTATAAGGAAGTTGAGCATGGGCCACACTTCTTTCTCTGTGCTAAGATGTCTTAGGGCTTGCACACAGGACCTTGCAGTAATAACTCCAGCCACGCTTTAAAAAGGGAAATACATGAAGTGAATGCACTAGGACTATTCCCTAGGGCCACAGAGAACTAAATTTTCGTTTACGGCATCACATTTCTTCAAATGTAAGAAAGTCTCTGATGAGATGGTCCAAGGGAGACTTTGCAACATGATGTTTTTCGTTAGTGAAACAGTTCTTGATTCGTAGACTGAGAATGATCCGGTGCCTGTTTTTTTTTTTTTTTTTTTTAAATCGGGGTCTATTCAGTAATAGACTTCAGTATAAGCTGAGAAGCGAACTTCCTCCTCACAGTAACCTTGACAGGAAGATGTACTGCTTGAAAGAGAGAATGGATGGTTCTTTGTTCACCGCCTCCATCGGCTGTTGATGTGCTCTGATAGAACCTAGTTGGCCTAGCACTTCAGCCTGACCACTCTTCCCAGGTTACATAGACTATCAAGTATTATGAGAGTACCCGTATTATGTATCCTCTGAAGAAAGACTTTCTCCAGAGACATCCTTCCTGAGGACAGGAAATCAGCAGAGAGCTTTCTTAGACCCAGGATGTACTTAGAATTCCAACATCTACCTGTTAACCTCAGATAAGAAAGCAGAGACACGGATTTAAAAAATGCCCCTGAATGCTAGGTAAGGAAATCCCATCTGATAGCAGGATTAATATTATTACAAAGTGACAGAAGACAAGGGTGGAAGAACTTAAGGGGAAAAGAGATGACCTGAAAGTGTGAAGAGGCAGAAATCAGAGCCAGGCATTGCTGCGGGGGAAAAATGCACAACTGAAAAGGGAAAAATAACCTTTATTTTAAAGGAGAAAAAACAAAATTAGACCCTCAGCTGCAGCTCACAGGAGACACTGCAAACGGGATATAGGACAGGTAAACTAAAAACGTGAAGCTGTATCCCCAAACAGGGAGACTTTCTTAAAAGTATGTAACCCTCAGAATCCTTCAGCTTCATTTCTGGCTGATCAGCAAATCCATGTCTAGCTTTGAGAGGTAAAAATATCCAATATAATTTCCAATTGTGCTTATGACATGACAAATTAAATGTCAGCAGAGAATGAGTGAATATCTTTCCTTCTTTGTTTCCTTTCCCCCTCTTTGGCTCCAACCTCCTCCTGTCTCAGCATGTTTATACACAAGTAAACTATAAAAGGTCAGCGCTGAAAACAGAATGGGGTTTTCTGAATCTTCTCCACCCTTAAGCTCTCTAAGAGATGCTGTCCCAGCTTGGAAAGCAATACAGCCATTTCACTGACATACCAAACGCTCAGCAAATAGACAAAGCACAAAACTTACAGGTATTCAAGATGAAACAGTCCAGCAAAAGCATCATCCCGGATGACTGTGAATGAGTTAGAATTCAGCAATCTGAAAAGAAGAGACATTAGGTTTCAATGCAGAAGTGTAAAATTTGAGTCACAGAGTGAAGCCATTTCTGTTTCTTTTGTTATGTTCTGATCCGTGGGCAAACACGGGCTCTTCTCAGTGTAAAACTGGCCCATTCGGTGTGCAACCTGACTCAGACACTGATGGACAATGGCAAGTGGATTCTCTTTGGCCAGATTTTCTGGTCACCCCCATTATTTCACCTTTCTTCCCTACGGGTCTCAGTAAATATGACCTGAGAGCTCCTATTTCCATAATAACATTTAGAGGTTAAAAATGGAGGTTCTCTTTTAAAGTGAGGTGTTTGGGAAATGGTACGTTTAGGTGAAATTCAGGTCATAATTCAATGTAATCATGTCCCCAGTTGCTGGATATGGGCGATGGCATCTACAGTAAAGTCCTTGACAGGAATAAAGATGCAGATGTAGAGAATGGACTTGAGGACACGGGGAGGGGAAAGGGTAAGCTGGGAAGAAGTGAGAGAGTGGCATTGACATATATACACTACCCAATGAAAAATAGATGGCTAGTGGGAAACAGCGAATAGCACAGGGAGATCAGCTTGGTGCTTTGTGTCCACCTAGAGGGGTGAGATAGGGAGGGTAGGAGGGAGACGCAAGAGGGAGGGGATATGGGGATATATGTATACATAGAGCTGATTCATTTTGTTATAAAGCAGAAACTAACACAACAATGTAAAGCAATTATACGCCAATAAAGATGTTAAAATAAATAAAGCCCTTGAGGAAAACATGTGCTGAAAGAAGGAAAGGACACTGCGCACTGGGGACTCAGCTCAGTGGGGACACAACAGGGCAAGTAAACACTAAGAGCCAGCCACAGTTTACTTGTGGAGCTTGGGTATCTTGGGAAGGACTGATACCCAAGAGACAGAGACGGCTCTTCCCAGGACCGCACCTCCAGGACCGCCATTTCCAGAGAGGACTTCCCATACTCACAGCAGCTGCAGGGAAGGCAGATGAGAAAACATTCGGTCCTTGATTTCCGAGAACGTTCCATTTACCAGGCTCCTACGGGCAAGAGAGGAACAAAACAAGGACTAGGTTGCTTTGAGGAAGTGCCGGGCAAGATGGACAAGAAGCCTTATCCTCTACCTGTGCTTTAAACTCCTCCACTCAGGAATGAGCCTTCAAATGGTTGGCCAGGGTCTTCTCAGGAGTAAGAACAAGATGAGTCCAGCCATTTTCCAATGAACTGGATCAATAGGAAAACTGGACTGAATAACAGAAACCGTTACTATCAGTCTAGCTCCTTGCATAGACATCATCTCAGCCGGTTTATATCAATAACCCCTCACTTCCTTTTCTTAACTACAGGAGGCCCTAGCTGAAGATGGATAATTCCTTCACCTCTGCCCATGATCGTTTGTGTAGACACAGCATTAGTGTTGGCCGACGAAACTCAAGGGTAGGATTAAGTGTTCCCCTTGGGAGCACATCTCTGAAAGTCGCTCAGAGCACTTCTGATTAAATGCACCGTGAAAGCCTTGGGAAACAACCCAGAGACACCTGAACTTGAATGTGTGGTGGGAGGCCACGCCATCTGCCAGAGTTAACGGCCAATCAGAACAAGGAACCTGACTATTTTAGCCACCAGGGCCCCTATCCTTTCTGGCCGCAGTAGGACCTCAATACATCATTTCAGAATTATTTCAGTTAATATGCAGATCCGTTAAGCAGCTGCTGGTCTAAGGGATTTAACCAGGGGAATTCTCATTTCTGGAATGCTCCATGTCACCCGACTTAGCAATATTAGGCGTCAAACAGGCCCTCTGTTTCTGCTCAGCCAGACTGTCCTGACTGCCTATAAATGCAAACAGGAAGCCCTTCACTCCTGGGTCCAGGCCCCAGTGCCTTGCCTGGGGTGGAGACATGGAAGTGGAGCACAAGAGCAAGTGAGAGCAACCCCCTGCTGCCCCATGGGAATCCCTGCCTCTACGATGGAGTGGGCATCACCCAGCACCTTGGCCTGGATGTGGGAGTCATTTCAGCAGGAAACATTTCCCGGCAGTGAAGATATTGCCCAGTAGCCCCTTCCCCAGCCATTATGAGAGCTGGCCATGTGGTTTGAGTGGCTGTGTGAGGCCAGGCTGAAAGCCCTTGAGCAGGTGGACCAATAATAGGAAGCCCTTTCCTGTCCGTTCCTCCAGCACTGAATAAGCAGCCAGCACAACACGCGGTGAGGAGGGGGGCAAGAAGCCCTTATGAGCTCAGGGCAAGGAGTCCGGCTGACTCCCAGCACTTGCCCTCTGGGCTGGATGCCCACATTCCCCAATGCTCCGCCAGGTCCTCTGTGCTTCCCTCTTCCGGGCCACATGCGGCGGCATCTCCACTTCTAGAGGTGACATGCCTTCTCCCAGGTACTGCCCCACCTGCAGTGTGGACAGGTCCAGAGGAGGGCACCGTGTAAACCACAGCCCCAGACCTCAGGAGGGACGGTGAGGCCTCATTCCTCTGCAAGCGCTCCAGTCATGCTCGGCTGCATACACAAGCCCCCCCCACAACCTTCCCACCCCCAACACACATCCTCTCAAACTTTAATGCACCTCAGAATCACCTGGGGAGGCCAAACGCAGACTCCAAGGCTCCGCTCTCGGACCCTGCATCATTCGGTGCGGGCCCCGGAATCTGCATTGGCACAAGCCCCCCCAGGTGGATCTGATGCAGGTGGCCCGCGGGCCAGACTTTGAGAAACACTGCCCCAGGGACTTGTCTGGCTTCCCAGACTCTGGATCTCGGGTTCCCCTCATACTCCCCGGGGCCCGAGACTCCAACCCACGTCCCACCGCGCGCCCCAACCCAAACGCAAAGGAAGGGGCCGGGAAGTGGGGTCAGGGTCGCGCTGTCCCGGCGCCAGAGGCAACTCCCGGGCGACGGCGGGCGCCGGGTGGGGCAGGACGGGGCAGGGGCTGCCGGGGTCCCACTCACTCACAGGGAGCTGATGTCGCCCGGCACGATCCTGGGCACCCAGGAGGAGCCCACGCAGATGATGGACTCCTTGGTACAGCTGCAAGTGGCGGGGCAGCGCGCCAGCCGCCTCACCTGCGCGCTCGGCGGGATCAGGCACGCGGCTCCCAGCAGCAAGAGCAGCCGTCCCGGCGCCCCGCCGCCGCCCCGCCGCAGCGCCATGCCGCGTCCCCGGTCCCCGCCCCGGCCGCGAACCCCGCTGCCGCGCCGCGCGCTCGGACTCCGCGCCGCTGCAGACGCGGGCGCCGCTCGCTGCTTCGCCGCCGCCGCCGCCGCCGCCGCTGCTGGCTAGGACTAGGGCGCCGCGGGTGTGGGAGGCCGAGCCGCAGCCGAGCAGCATGCTGGCCGTCACCCCCACTCGGCGCCCCCCCACCAGCGCCCGGGCCTCGCCCGCGCCCGCCTGACATCAGCACCCGAGCCCGCAGCCAGCTCTGGCCAATGAATAATGCGGGGCGGGCGCCCGCCCGCGGGGGAGGGGGCCTCGCGCCGCCCCCCGCCGCGCCCCGCCGGCCCCTCCCGGCCCCTTCCCAGGAGCTGCGGAGAGAGGAGAAAGTTGGGTGACCTTAGGGGAGGAGCCGGCCTGGACGGAGACCCTCTGTGGACCTGGCCGAGCGGTTGGGGATCAGAAGCCCGCAGTCCCTCCACCGGCTCGAAATAATTTGGGGGAGACACTGGGCTCCTTTTAGCCGGGCCAAAACGTGAGAGGCTGGCGGCGGAAAGAGTAGAGCCTGGGGAACTGGCTTGATGACTGGGAAGGGAGACTTTGTCCCGGGTCTTTGAAGAGTACGGAATTTTGAGCAGCCTTTATTAATGTTTAAAAGACGTGAATGCTGCCATTGAGTTCAGCGGGCATGGCTTTGCTTGTCTTTTGGGATGCGCGATGGGGCTGGCTCCCTGCCCACAGCGCCCTGGGCTCACTGAAGCCGGCCCCCTTTCCCTCCTGAAGGCATGTAGGCAAGCAAAGCTGCTACGGCAGTGCGTGCCCGGCTGCTCTGGGGCCTGCCGCCTGCTTGCCGCAGAGCTCAAACGCCCGTACCAGTTCTCCCTCCCTCGGCGGCTCACTAGGTTCCGCACGCAGCCCAGTTAAAGGACAGGGGGCAATTGTTAATAGAGATCAATGGTGTGATACGTTCTAGGCTCTGTACATTTAATCTTCTAACCCTCTGAGGCAGGTCCTAATCTACGAATTAGGAAACTGAGGCACCGAAAGCATCAGTAACTGGCCGGTGATCAAGGAGGAAATGGCTGGGGAGAGATGGGGATGAGAGCCTGGGCTGGGGATGGGTAACCAGGCCCTACTGGGCCCCTCTTCTCTCCGCACCTTTGGTGCAGGGAGCTTGAATCTTACCACAAGGTAGTGTGAACTGGAGAAATCAAAGAAAATGGCCAAAGCAGAATCAAAATTGCTAAAAACCAGGGCTGCTCAGAGTGGGGAATCGAGGGCCCATCATCAGGCTACTAACCAAGGAAAACCATTTCATATGTTAAGCTATACCCCGAAAAGGCAGTGACCGATGCAAAAGGTTATTATTACTGTAGGAATCACCAATACTAGACTCCTTCAGCAGTCATTTGGAGCACGTATGGCTGGCCACTGGTTGGAGGGGGCAGGGGAACAAAGGGACAGGTCCTATCCTCAGGGAGCTTGAAGTCTAGCTGGGCAGATAGCCCTGAAGAAGTAACCCCACGTGGCTACATGGGGGGTCACACATTGACCAAAAGGGGTTCAGGAATCGAAAGTCAGTTTGTTGCAGGTAACTTCATGGAGGGAGTTGACATTCATTGCAGGTCACCATTTAGCCAGCACCTAGCATCCACAATTCACATCTGCCCTGAGAAATGGGTCTTCCCATCTTATAGATGGGAAAACTCAGCTCAGAGATGTTTTTTCTCTTGCCCAGGGTCACACAGGACACAGCCAGGAGAACCCTGCTCCAGAGCTGGCTGCTGTGCGTAGCCTTCACTGCTGTGTGGACAAGCATTGCCCACATGCCTTACTCAGCAAGGCCCAGTGCTGGCACTGAGGACGCAAACCACGGTCTGGAGAGGGTGATAGGCACATGAACCACAATCATGGGTGTGTGTCCTGCACATCCTGAAAGATGTTTGCCGTAAGTGAGATGGGCTACTGCTTTATGGAGAGGAGGGTGCGGGGATTCTCAAACACAGTGCCTTCCTACTGACCCAGGCAAAGGTTCTCAGCTGTGTTGAAGAGGAGCAAGGAGAAAAGGGTGGGTAAGGTAAACTCTCTGTCCCCAGAGCTAGACAGCTGTGGGTTTGCAGCCCAGACTGCCACTTACTAACTGTATAATTGTGGGCAAGTTATGACCTCTCAATGCCTCAGTCTCCTCACCTGTAAAATGGGATAGTTGTAGGCACCTTTGGGAGCTAAATGTGATCAAGACTATAAAGGATCCAATGCCACACAAGAGGTACTAGGTATTTGTTCAGAGATCTGTGTGATATTGTGGGCAGGGCAAATCTCAGATAAACTCTGGGACTGGAGGGAACGGGTGGGGTGTGGGGTGTGAGAGGCAGTGAAAGGGGATGAATTTTCCTAACCTTTGTGCCTCCATTTTAATCAAGGACAAGGGCACAGTCTAGCACAGTGGTTCTCAAGCAGGGGTGACACTTGACAATGTCTGGGGAAAGTTTTGGTTGTCACAGTGGGGTGGGTGATACTGACATCTAATAAGTAGAGGCCAGAGATGCTGTTGAACATCCTGCAATGCACAACAAAGCATGATCCAGCCCAAAATACCACCAGTGCCAAAGTGGGGAGATCCTAATCTAGTATCCTAGAAAGACCCTTGGCATGAAGAATTCCAGAGGTGCAGATTCTAGGCCTGGCTCCATCACTCATAAGCAAACCTTCTTGGTCATGTCACTCCTATCTCCAGCCTATATTTTATCATCTATAAAATGGGTATAATGAGACCTTCCTCTTTCTTCCCTAAATAAATGTGACATATCATTATTACTTCTATCCTTACCCTCCCCAAGCTAGGTCTAGCTCCAACCCATTCCCTCCAACCTGAAAAACTAGAAAGTTCCTGATAGGAAGGGTGCAGAGAGAAGACTTGGGTGGTATAGTTGGCACGGTTGGTATTTGTTTCGTCTCTGTTAGAGACACTAAGTGAATGCTTGTAAATTATAAGGTGCAGTTTATAAATTAAGATATAAAAATGGAAATGCAGATTACTTTGGTTTGATTCCAAGATCTTCAGTGGTTAAAAAAAAAACCAACTTAATAGACAATCAGAGAGACACAATCTGTTTCCAGGAAATAGCAAGTTTTTCAAAATGTAAAAATCCTTGTTCATATGTACGGCTACTCAAGCTGCATCTCCATGGCAGGAGCACACATCCCTATGGGAGATGAAATGGCACAGGCTGGAGGAGCATGTGTAGGCAGCTCAAAGCGTTGTTCATTCATTCACCTCTCATTCAACCACCTGTCATTAAGTCAGTATTGATTCAGAGCCTACTAGGTGCTGGGTTGGATTTAGGCATGAAGTTGAAGGAAAAGTCAAAAATGCCTCCTCCCAGGTTTTGACTGGAGCCAGTGGGTAGATGGAGACACCATCCCTTTAGATGAGAAAGCCTAGGAGAGGAGGTTTGGCTGGGAGACAGGTATCAACGGTTTGGTATTGGAAGTGTTGACTCCGAAATGCCCATGAGCCATCCACATGCCGATGCTGAGTTGGCAGCTAGAGGACCAGTGGAAATGGTATGGAGGAGATGGGGGGTGGTGGGTAGGACATCTTCAAGATGAAACCTTGATTCTCCCTCAGTAAGCCCTCAATGTAATGTTGGTTGATTGAATGAATGAATGAGGGGATGAATGAATGATATTTTGTACATAAGAACATTAAAGACATTCAAGAGAAAATATCTCTCAGGTGCAATCAGCAAGGAATCACAGAAATCTTGCAGAAAACTGCAAATCTAAGAATACTGCAGTTTGGGGATCTATTTTTAAACCAAGCATAATCTTCAAATTCTAAACCAAACTGTAAATCTTGTAAGAATCTCAGAGACTTCATCATGCTTCTTAGCCCCCTCCCCCATTTTCCAAATAACCCCCTCTCCCACCTTGCTGGTGTTCTCACCGGAGCTCTAAGCTTTGGAAAGCGTTCACTAACATCTAACTGGCTCTGATGCTTGCTGTAACAACCGAAGAAAACTTATTCATCCAAACCTCAAAGGCACTTGGTTTGAATGGCTACAAATTGGATTCTCTGGGGAAAAAACCCCAAATAACACAAAACAGAGTCTTGTCTCTCTCTTGTTTTTTAATCAGAGAGTTTGCCAATCCCTCTTTGACCACATCACCCTAATAAGCCACTCTTGTGGTTGGCTGCTGGTCAAATGTAGATGCCGTTTCTGGCTTCCCATCATTTCCTTGCTTCATAAACTCAGTGGGTGTCACAAGTCTGGAATTCGTTCTGAATGTGCCCCAGGTTGGCCTCTTGAATTCAGTCATGTTCTTGAAGAGCCGCCTGTGGATATTTCATGCAGTTTCCTGAATCAGCTGAAAGGCCCTCAAGATGCTGGCCATACCACCAGTGGGACGGACACCTGTGGGAAACTTATAGCCCAGCGTGAGCCACCCCTTCTCATGACAACAGGACACAATTTTGCTTTGGAGGGAATCATTCCTTCCCAACATTCAATCCATGTGGCGCACTTGATGAATACTTCCATTTCCCATGGCACATGGCTCTAGACTAGATCATTCCGGAACATTCCACTCTCCCAGCCACAGTGACTGGTTCTGTGGTGAATACCTCATCCAACTGGAGCAATCAGGGCTAACAAAACTGCTTGACAGGACCTATGCTTGACATATTGGAAAGCAGTCTCACTCTTCCACTGGCCGAGGAGTTGTGGTGGTGTGAGCCTGGAAACCCACACAGGTTCCTGAGAAGGTGTCCCTCCCCACACCCAGGAGAGGAATCCTGATGGTATCATTTGGGTCTCAGATCAAGTCACCCATTAAATTCTGCAGTTTTCTGAGATAATAACTTCCCTTTTTTGTTTAACTAGCCGGAGAATGGGTTTTGGTTTATTGCAACAAGATGAATCCTGCCTCGTCCATGCAGACATCACTAGTTCATTCAGACATCATTAGTGCATGCAGACATCAGAGACAATACACAGCACCTTCAAGATGAAACTGAGAAGCAGGTAAAACTCAGTAAGTGTCCCCAGCTTTGCCTCTCAAAGCTCTTTCTCCTCTTTCCCCAATTTTGTGATGTCCTTTCCCTCCCCTTTGTCAGGGAAATTTTGAAATTCTATACTGTTTTTGTCATTTTTCTTCTCTTGGTCAATACTGCCAGAATTTCATCTATTTTATTAGTTTTCTCAAGGAATCAAGTTATGCCTTTGTTGATCTTTTTCTATTTGATCTTTGTTCTCTATGTCGTTACTATATTTTAATCTTTATCATCTGTTTTCTACTACTTATTCTGAAATTTCGCACCTTTTTAAAAAAAGTTAATCAGAGTAACGTTAGTTTACAAGTCACTTTATTTTGCAAGAGTCACTTGTGATGGCTAATTTTATGTGTCAACTTGGCTGGACCATGGGTTGCCCAGCTAGCTGGTAAAACATGATTTCTGGGTGTGTCTGTGAGGGGATTTCAGGAAGAAGTAAGCTTTTGAATTGGTAGACTGAGCAAAGAAGATCACCCTCACCAGCCTCACCCGTGCAAGCAGACGTCATCCAATCCACTGAGGGCCTGAATAGGACAAAAAGGCAGATCAAGGGTGCATTTGCTATCGCTGCTTGAGCTAAGACATCTGTCTTCTCCTGCCCTCAGACATTGGTGCTCCTGTTTCTCAGGTTAGAACAGTCAAACCAGGACTTACAGCATCACGTCCACGCCCTACCCGTCCACCCCTCCCCAGTTCTCAGGCTTTTGGATTAAACTAAAGTACACTGTCAGTGTTTCTGGGTCTCCAGTCTACAGACAGCAGATCATGGAACTTCTCAGCCTCCCTAACTGCAACCAGCCAATTCCTATAATAAATCCCCTCATCTATATCTTATTGGTTCTGTTTTTCTGGAGAACCTTGATGAATACATCACTTTATTTATATTTATATCAGAAGGCCTTTAACAATGTTCCTAGTTCTAGGAGAACGTCCCCGATCTTCGAGTTGGGTTGAGTTGATTAGAAGTACATCTGCGAGTCCCAGACAGTGGGTCTGTGAGTAAAGTCAGTCTCCTAAGACAAGGACGGTTTTCTGTATAACCAACTTTCACAGTCTCAATTTACAAGTCAGTATAATAATTTTATGGGAAATCGCTTCACTCTTCTTGGCAAACAGACTTAGAAATTCTACTTTAGGGGAACAAGTTACAAAATGAGTACAGATTTAACTTCAATGTATAATAATGGGTCTTTAAATATCGTCTAAGCTCTTCTCTAATCCATAAACCATGGCTAATTCAAAGCTTTGCATTCTCTAAGGATATATAGCCTCTTAAGTTTCTTGCTGTTGAAGACTGTGGCCTCTGGTCTCAACTTAATTTTAAATAAGACTAAATTAAAGACATTTGGGGCTTATTTTTTCTTTCATTCAATAGCATCTGAGTTATTCTGTGATCTTATGCCCTCTGCTCAAACCGCCCCAGCCCACGTCAAAATATATTCTGAGGGAAGCATCTGAAATGCATCCACATTTAATCCCAATGGCTATTAATTCACTGGACTGCCCTTCCCAGGGATGTTTGTGTTCGAACATAGCTTTCAGGAGTAAGCTCAACACCAAGAGAAGAATTTCAGACAGACTCCCTGAAATCAGAAAACGGACTAAGGCTTCCACTGCTACCTGCAGACCTGGCCATGAGTCTCCCCTCTTCAACCCACCCATGTCTCATAGGAAGAGCTTATCTTCAGAGTCCTCCCTCGACACTTCCTGCCTGAGCTCTTCAGACTCTAGTACTAGGACCCACGGGTGGAGTGGGAGGCATCATGGAATGTGTTGTCAGGGGTCCTGATACGGATCCCAGTTTCACCATTTATCACCACTGCAACCTGGGCAGGTCTCATCTTCAAAGGGCCTTGATTTCCTCTTCAGCAAATGGGAGAGGACGATGCACATCACCCTGCATTGCTTGAAGGATGAAATCAGTTGAAGAATATGAAAATTCTTCATATTTGAAGTTAGTTCATTACGTGATTAATTACGTGGTTAGCTAGTTGGTCTCTACCTGTTCATTGAGAGCCACAAATCACAATAGATAAAGATATAGCTTTAGATATGAATAAAAATTGATATAGATATGGATAGATATAGATTTAAATATAAATAGATTCCCCTCAGGGAGCTTAAAATATACCCAAGGAGGGTTTCCCTGGTGGCGCAGTGGTTGAGAGTCCGCCTGCCGATGCAGGGGACACGGGTTCGTGCCCCGGTCCGGGAAGATCCCACATGCCGCGGAGCGGCTGGGCCCATGAGCTATGGCCGCTGAGCCTGCGCGTCCGGAGCCTGTGCTCCGCAACGGGAGAGGCCACAACAGTGAGAGACCCGCGTACTGCAAAAAAAAAAAAAAAAGTACCCAAGGAAATAAGACTTTTCTATGTCAAAAAAGCCGCTGGTACTCAGAAGGGTCTTAGTTCTTTCCCACCACTTTCTTTCCACATCCCAAGAGACAGAATCTGTGCATTTATCTGAAAGCTGGAAAAATGAGTTTAATTGGCCAATAAATATTTATTGAGAAGAAACTGTGCTAGACTCTGGGAATACAGTGGTGGACAAGACAGATGTGGTCCAGCTGTGGATTCCCACTGCCCTCGGCCAGCCCTGCACATGCAGTGAATCGGGGAGGATGTCCTGCGTGCCTGGGTTAGCAGCCCCCAGGCAACTGGGCAGAATCTCAGGAGCCTGGCCAAAGGGCAAGATGGCGGTGACTCCAGCACGCTTTTCCCCTCCCCAACACACACACTCACATTACACTAGGGCGAGACCAGGGCAAGACCAGTCCTGCCACTGCACTGAAATAAATTCACATCCTTTAAACAAACCTCATGACTCCTTGTTCTCGATCGTTAGGATGACATTGGAGCTTAGAATTTATGTGGCTCCTGAAGACTGCTAATTCGGTGGGAGAGCAGGGGATCCATCATTTAAGGAGGGCAAGGGGGTGTATCCACTGGCACGAATGCTGACCCGCAGGGGCAGTCATTTCGGGAAGAGGGCAGTAGTAAATCCCAAGTTTGTCCTCAGCAGGCCACCTTAGCTCATGTCAGACCAAGGCTTGCCCTCTGTTGAAAAAAAGATCTGCAAGTGTTTCTAACTCAAGCATCTCTGTGTAGGGATATTTACCTTCCCAGGCAGGAGAAGTAAAGTATCTCTTAAGGGTGCAGTGATAGGGGACTTCTCTGGCCATCCAGCGGTTAAGACTTCGCCTTCCAATGCAAGGGGTGCAGGTTGGATCCTTGATTGGGGAGCTAAGATCCCACAGGCCTCCCCGCCAAAACACCAAAGCATAAAACGATAGCAATATCGTAACAAATTCAATAAAAGACTTTAAAAAAAAAGAGGGTGCAGTGATGGGATCTGACATTCACACAGCAGTTTCATAGCTTACAAAGCCTTTTCACACTCCATGATCTCAATTGCAGCCTCACGAACAGAAGGCATTTTCAGAGGAAGAAACTGAGGCGTGGACAGGTTAAGTGTCCTGACCAAGATCAGGCAGCCAATGTCAGGGTGTCAAAGAGTGCAGTGGACAGAGTTGTCCTATCCCATCACAATACTGCTGGAGGGTATTGGGGAGAGTGTTAGGGACAGCTTGGGAAAAAAATACATATCGGGCTTCCCTGGTGGCGCAGTGGTTGAGAGTCCGCCTGCCGATGCAGGGGACACAGGTTCATGCCCCAGTCCGGGAAGATCCCACATGCTGCGGAGCGGCTAGGCCCGTGAGCCATGGCCGCTGAGCCTGCGCGTCCGGAGCCTGTGCTCCGCAACGGGAGAGGCCACAACACTGAGAGGCCCGTGCACCGCAAAAAAAAAAAAAAAAAAAAAATCAATGCTTTTCACGGTATTCTAGAAAACAGTAACCCTGGCATTCCTTTCTCCATCTTGTCCCCCCGTTACGTTATTTGAAAGCATATCTTCTCCACCCCGCCCCGCCGCCCCATGTACTGTTGATGGGAATATAAATTGGTGCAGTCATTATGGAAAACGGTGTGGAGGTTCCTTGAAAACTTAAAATAGAGCTACCATATGATCCAGCAGTCCCTCTATTGGGTATATACCCAAAGGAAAATGAACTCAGGATCTTGAAGGGATATCTGCAATCCCATGTTCACTGCAGCATTATTCATAATAGCCAAGATACGCAAACCATCTAAGTATCCGATGAGGAAGGCACACCTCTCTGTTGGACTATTGTCCAAAAGCAGTGTTAAATATTACCGTTCCTCAAGCCCTCAGAGGGTGGGTCTTGATGATTTTTAGGCATACATGACCTACAAGAATGAAGGCAGAATGAAGGCCCTCTACAAATTTCCCCTTGATGCACATGAGGCCTGGCTTAAGGCAAAAATCCCCAGGAACCAAGAGAGAGTCGCTGAAGGGTGACAAGGGCAGAGAGAGAAAAAGGCATAGTCACCCTTGTAGATCATGAATAATCCTGGAGCCTCCGGACCAAAAAAGGGCCAGCTGAGAAAACTACCCCCAGCAACCCTCCACACTCTTCTCCATCCCAGTACAAGCTGAGGCAGTTCCCTGGAGTGTACAGTCCAGGCAGTGCTCTTTATTTTTATCTTTTGTCCTCTGAGAGGAATAATAGAATTCATCAATAATGTCTTATTTTTAGACTCGTTTGGGAAATCAGAAAATGTGCCATGAGGATGCATTCTTTCTGATCGATTTCACTATAATATTTTGGACAATGTAATTTTATAGTTGGATTTCCCCATAAAAACCAAAGATCCCTTGGCGTCCTTTGTGGTATCTGGGCAGGCCACTGGAAAAGGCTTCCAATGGTCAGAGCATGGCCAAAGTGGGTGCTGTCAGATCAGCTCAATATTCTGTATTTCCTCACCTGCCGTAAGTGTGCATCTCTCCTGGAAGATGAGGTCAGTCTTCCTTCCGGCTCTTTCTAGGCTCTTTGGGGACACTGGTCTACAGTGGTGTGCTATTTGGGATCTGGAGGAAGCAGAGGCTAAGCTGAAGCTGAAATTGCAAAAGCTCTGTTAGGGAGGAATGCCTATAAAAAAAACCAGGGAGAAGCAGGTCGGGGCGGGGCAGCCATCAGACTGCAACGCAGACCCCACCAAGCTCAGCCGACCTTGCTGCCTGGTAAAGGGGTCCAACTTCCAGCAGAAATGGCCAGCCCTTGTACCACCGCTCTGCTCAGTCATAGTGCAGAGTTTCCCTGAGAGAAGAGTGAGCTCGGCTTGCAAGCTGAGAAGGATCTAGAAGGAGCTGACAGCTGGAGACTGTCAGCTAAGCCCACTCCTGGCCGCTGGAGAGCCAGGCCTTTCACAACGAGACATCTGAGTTGTGATTCTCTGGGTCTGCTATAAATGGTGAAAAAGACATTTGGACTTTGCCAGTTGACATGAACTGAGAGGAACTTGGTAAAAGCTGTTACAGAAGATCTCTAGGCCTTTCTGAACCCAAGAGAAAATTAGCAGTGATTTCTTCTGAGAAATGTACTGCTTAAGAAGAGCTGATAACTGTTGTTCATTGAATTCCGCCCTTTCATATTTCACTGGTTGATTCAATAAGCATCTATTGAGCACTTTCAATATTTATCTATTGAGGTCCTTGAATATGGCAACTGGAGTGAAGGACTGAGGCCACAAAGATTCCTGAGGCTTAAGCCCTGTGCTCAAAGACCTGGCACTTAAGCAGCAGATAAATAACTAAAGAAATGCAAGAGATCATACAATCTCTATTGAAAAGAAAAGCTTCTGGGGCTTGATCAGTTGACAAAAACTGAGAGGAACTCGATAAAAGTTGTTACAGGAGATCTTCAGGTCTTTCTGGACCCAAGAGACTATTAGCAGTGATTTCTTCTTCTAAATTCACTGCTTAACAGGAGTTAATAACACAGGGTGCCATAAATGTACAGAAAAGGGAGTGATTTCTTCTCATTTGTAAGCCTTCCCAGGCCTGCTCTCATTGGGCCCTGACGGATGGGTAGGATCTGAGAAGACAGATACAGAGAGGGACATTCTGCATGGAGGGAATAAAAGGAGCAAAGCCACTGATTAATAACGACAGCAAGGATAGTAGCTAACACTTTTCTAATGCCTATTTGTGTTAGGCACTTTGTATACGTTTATTTTACTTAGGACTTGAAACATCTCTGCCAAGGAGGTGTTTATATCCCCAACATACAGGAGAAGAGCCTGAGTGTCAGGAAGGTTAAGTAATTTGTCCAAGGTTGCGTAGGCAGTAGCTGATTCAAGAGTCTAAGTTGGGTCCTCTGACCTGCAAGTCAATTCCCAGCCCTACGCTGTCCCCTAACATGGGTAAATTGGAGACCAATGACACCAGTGGCCACCAGGGAGGGCACATAGCCGGATGAGGAGGGGAACGAGGGAGGATTCTAGGGAAGAATAGTGGGTCCAGCCCTGGGTTGTCTGTGGAACGTCCAGATGGACATGCCGAAGAGCCAGGTGGAAATTTGCATCTGAAATGCAGACAAGAGACTGGCGTTGGGAAAGGGTCTGGGAGAGACATGGGGAGAGGATATTGCTGTGTTAGGAGGTGGAGACCTGTTTATTTACCAAGGGAAGCAGTGGGTCTGAGGTTGGCTAAGTGCCTTGTTTGCAGAGAAAGAGGAGCAGGGTATGTTTTGCTGGGGGTGAGAGTGGGCTAGAGAGACAGGGAGAGAGCAGGAAGGACAGACACAGAGACAGGAGGAAGGCTCTGCTAGCTATGAGCCCTTCCTCGCCACTGCCCAGTCTTTGGGAAAACTGCCGAAAGCACACATGCTCACAATGAGTGATTTTGTGTGTGTGCGTGTGTGTGTGTGTGTGTGTGTGTGTGTGTGTAAGCCAGCAAACGAGCCTTTCATCTCAGACCCACGCTGAGCCCAGCAGAGTCTGTCTGCCTGCAGCAGAGGCCCAAGGAGGAGGGACCCTGACAACCCAGGAATTCGTAGAAACCATGGGTGGGGCTCCGGCCTTTCACAGGCTGGAGATTCAAGTCAAATCTGTCAAGTTCTCCACAGAGCAAGGGGGCCATGGCCAAGAGAAAACACGCTGAGGATGGAACTTCAGCCATTGAAGAAGCTGCAGCGGAGATCAAATCCAGTGAAGGGGAAGTCAAAGGGCAGACTAGAGAAAGGCTGGCGTGACATTGAGCGGACAGGGCATGGGGTCTGGCTCTGCCCTGAGGCAACTGTTGGGCGCTGGATAAATCAGCAGAGCACCCCTGGGTCTCCTGTCCTCATATGCGAGCACCAGACCCCAGGACCCCAGAGCTTTTCAACTGATGATGCCTGTGGGCTTTCAGGAAGGTTGGCAGAAGGTAGGAACACCACAAAGAGCTGCATGTCCTGTGTGCAAAGAGGGGAGTTACAGGGAGGCAACTGCCTGTGCCGTCAGGTGTGGAGACGGAGAAGGTTGTGGACTTAGAGTTGCTGTGGGTGCGGTGAGGGGCAGTGCCTCTGGGGAGGGTAAGTGCCCTCCTTCTGTCTGGGAGATTGTGTCCACAATTCCGTTTTGTAAAAGGAGCTGAGCATAAGTGTGTTCCATTGGGAAAGTGTCCCTGTACCGAAGCTGTGTCCTGATGTGCGTGTTGGCAAGGCTGCCCACTTGGTGAGGGTGGCACAGTCTGTCCTGGCTGCTGACCCATTTCCCAAAGCCAGGTGACAAAAACCCCACTGCTCAAACTCATGGCTCCAGGGATAATTAGGTTCTGATCAAGCAGTTCTGGGAAATGATGCCTTCCCCTCTCCTGAGCGGATGAAAAATTCCCAGGAGGCAGGAGGCATGCGATTTCGTGCGGTGTGTCTCCTTTGTGCCCCTCTGACTTTGACTATCCCAGCTGACTCTCCACAGTCCCCTGGCTTCGCTGTCATTGGGCAACTTCAGACACAAATTCATGAGCCCGGTGTGGGTGGGGCAGACCAAGGGACGCTGGGAAGACCCCCTCCCCCGCTCAGAGGCCACAGAGACTGAGCCCACATGGGCTCCCTTCATTGTCGGTTATGCCGTGGGAAGAATAATAACCCATCACTCATCTCCACTCGGCAGAGGCTCACCCCTCACTTCATTCGGATCTTTTCTCAGGTGTCTTGTCTTCAGCAAGGCCACCCCTGCCCCCAGCCCGCCGAAAACGGACCCTCCATCACCCTCCGTCAGTTCATGTAGCTTTTTCTTTGTAAGCAGTTCCCATTGCCTGACAGAGTGTATATTCACTGGCTGGTTTATTTGTTTAATACTGTTTTTCTCATTAGAATGTGGCCTCCATGAAGGCAGAGGCCTTGCCTGGCCTGTTCTCTGCTGTCTCTGGAAGGCCTAGAAGAGCCCCCCGCAGTGAATAGTCTCTTGATAAATACTGGAGAATGGGTGGATGAGGGGACGGCATTGAGGCGATACGTTTCTGGGGGAGCCCGAGGGCAGGGAGCATCTCGTTTGGTTTACCTTTCTAATCGCATTGCCTAGTGCAATCTCTGACACATCATAGACTTGCAAATATTTGTTGGATGAGTAAGTGAAAGAAGGAAGGAAGGACCAATGTCCATCCCAGCATCCCCGTAGGGTAACTGAGGAAGTGTCTTGAACGGCATTGGAATTTGGAACACCCGGAGTGGAACTAATGAACAGGAAACACTGTACGAAGGGAAGTCAGGCACCAAAGGTGCTCTAGACCCCTGGAGTCATTTGGACGTCTGGTGTAAGATGGGGAGGTTCTTGTCATATAGTGTGAAGGCTGGCTTCTCAAATTCTATGCTCGTGAGAGGAGTGACGCTTCAGCCAAAAGTGACAGGTTCTGTCACTGACTGGCTCTGTGACTTTCATTGCCTAACTCCTCTGGGCTCCATAAATGGTTATTTGAATGAATGAATGAATGAATGGTAACATGATGCTGTAGGAACTTTCAGTGGAGCATGGAGGTGGAAGGGGATCAGATCGCGTGCAAAATCAGATTGCCTCAAAGATGTGCTTCGAGTACTCACCATCTACATTCCCATTTTTCAAAGTGTAAAGGAAATTTCTTCACAAGTTAAGAAATAGATATGTTTAAAGGCAGCGGGGCTTGGCCTGGAAATCAATATGTGAATCTGCTTCTCTCTCCCCTTCCTTTCTTTCTGTCATCTTCTTGGGTAAAGTTCTCACCTCATCCGTGTTCTCAGCTCAGGGTGTTGGGTTCACCTCATCTGACTGGATGGAGGACAGACACCACTTCCGGGCACAGAGATTAGAACCTAGTGGGTCTTGCTTGGCTTCTACTCAAAGAAATCCGTGTGGAGTTGTTGCGATTGTTATCTCTGATAACCCCCTAAAAACTGGTCCCATTGCCTGCTGTGAAGAGTGTCAAGGGGTACAGTGGAGCTGTTTCATTTGAGTGGTGACTAGGGAAAGTTTTAGTAACTTGAAATCATTAAATTTGGTAACAGGCTCATCTCACCTTCCAAGTGTGCCTGAATTGTTTACGTCCGTGTTTATTAGACGAATTATTTATTCTATGCTTTCATTGGTATGCAGTGTTCCCCCCTAAACTGCTGACTTTTTTTTTGATTCTTCTTTACTATTCCATGTCCATGATTTTGTTCGACATCGCCCATCAGCCCCCAAGGATGGGATTGCAGGGAGTAATTTACCCCATAGGAGTTGAATGACTTTCACCAGAAGAGTGTTTCATTTGGACAACTTCTGGCATATTGTGACTGCGGAGGGTTCACGCAAGAGCTGTGCTTTTTTCTGCCTGAACGTCTGCAAAAACTATTCCCTCTGCCTGGAGCTCTCTGCCCTTCCACCTCCCACTCGCCCACTCCCTCACTTAATTAAGCCCTAATCATCCTCTATTTCGTAGCCCAAACATGGCTTCTTCAGGGAAGATTTTCCTGAACTCCCTCGGTAGGTCAGGACTCACCCCACCCCCGTCTTATATGAAATTACACCTGTAATTTTCTTCTAGGAAGAGCTGCCCAATAGAAAGATTATGCAAATTACTGATGTAATTTTTAACTCTCTAGTAACCACATTTTTAAAAACTAAAAAACAGGGCTTCCCTGGTGGCGCAGTGGTTGAGAGTCCGCCTGCCGATGCAGGGGACACGGGTTCGTGCCCCGGTCCGGGAGGATCCCACATGCCGCGGAGCGGCTGGGCCCGTGAGCCATGGCCGCTGAGCCTGCGCGTCCGGGGCCTGTGCTCCGCAACGGGAGAGGCCACAACAGTGAGAGGCCCGCGTACCGCAAAAAAAAAAACACATACACTGGGGTTCAGTGGGGTTCGTCCACCACCCAGTGGATCATTTGGGACATACCAAGATTCAGAGTGAAGTGGAGGAACCCTGGGGAAAGAAACCATGTGTCCTGGAGGATGGCAGGCAGGGCATGGAGATATATCTCTTTCTCCAGCAGAGACTGGGAGGCCGTCCTCATAGATCTCACGAGTCCTCACACTCTTCTACTGGATGGGGAAAGTGAGGCTCAGAGAGGTTAAGTAACTTGCCCAGCTCACACAGCACACAGGGGACAGAGCTGGGTTTCACTGCCCTTCATAGGCTCAGAAATCTGTGAAGCCTAATGGTTTTTCTTTTTGCATTTCTTTCTTGCTTTCCTTTCCAGCTTCCCTGAGTGCTTTGTTCTGTCAGTCTAACTCCTCCAGGCCTCACCATCTTGTGTTCTCATAGGAATACCCGTGAACACTGATGACATAAGTGTTAATTCTCAGGTGTGTTTACAAACTAGTCCCTGATGAAAGGCTCCGGAGCCCTTGAGACATCAGAGAGCTTCCTGATGGGAAGCGGGAAGGACCCCCAGCTCCCAGGTTTGCTTCCTGCTCTGTTAACAGAGTATTCCAGTAGCACTGAGTGAACCTAAGCACCTTCTAGGCTTTTTAGGAGAAACATATTTTTTCTGGAACAACATCGCTCTTTGGAGCTTCCTGTCTCTGCTTCCCCATTTACAGTAGGGTGAACCTGAGCTCACCATTCACTCTATCCGAGAACCAGTGTCTTCATCTCTAAATGGTCTAAAGAGTCCTAACCTCACAGGGGTTGTTAGGTGAATTACATGTAACATTTAGACAGTTTTTTTCCTAATCACCCCTCACCGTGAAATGTCTATTTATATCCGTGCTTTATACATAAAAATGCTACGATTTTTTTTATCATCCAAGAACCGATGTTCACATTGAGAACGCATGATCTGCACCATCCCATATCATCTTTCTCTATCATCCATTGAATCAAAGTTTCAGAGGCAAGCAAACCATCAGTGCTAAGAACCCACTGAAGAAGCCACTTTTCTCCCAAGTCACTTCTTCAAGGGTCCAGGAAACATGGGGGCAGATTTGAAGACAGCTGAGCCACGTCCTTGTGTATGTGGAATATGACACATCCTGTACGTCTTTTAAAAGTTATAGAAGCTGCCCTTTCTGGCTTGGAATTTTATTTCCTTGGTGCTGGCGCTCTTCCTGGTTTGTTCTGACCTCCTGGACTTTTCACAGGCAGTCATGGGCCTTAAGGACACACTCTCCTCATTGGTGTATTGGGAATGTTGTCCATAAACATGTATCTTCCTGCTACTCTGTCCAGTGTGGCCCAAAGGGCAATGGGAGGGAAGAATTATAAGTATCTATTACTTTTGTTGTTGTTCAGTGGTCATGACTCAAGCATGCACAATAGAAAAATTAGATAGTAATCATTTGTTATTGAATTACAAAAGTATGTTTTCCCTTGGGCTTCCCTGGTGGCGCAGTGGTTGAGAGTCCGCCTGCCAATGCAGGGGACGCGGGTTTGTGTCCCGGTCCGGGAGGATCCCACATGCCGTGGAGCAGCTGGGTCCACGGGCCATGGCCGCTGGGCCTGCGCGTCCGGAGCCTGTGCTCCGCAACGGGAGAGGCCACAACAGTGAGAGGCCCACGTACCGCAAAAAAAAAAAAAAAGTGTGTTTTCCCAAATTGGAAAAGCCACTCTCGTGAGAGGTTTAATCATTCATGCAACAGATATTTATTGAACACTTGCTACATGCCAGCCTGTGTCTTAGGCCGGGGGGACGCAGCGGTAAGTGAGGCAGACTGTGTTCTTGGAGCTTCCCTTCCTGTGGAGAAGGCAGACGATAAACAAGAAAGAACCCGGGGATGAGAGCCAGGAAGGACATGCAGCCAGGCAAGGGCTGGAGAGTTAGGGAGGGAGCGCTGCCTTTGAGGAGGTGGCATTTAATACGGCAGGGTCAGCTGAGGGACGGTTGCGAAGGTCATTCTGAGTAGCGGGGACAGAAGGCCAAAAGCTTTGGAACAGGGAAGGGCTTCATGTGTTCAGGAGCAGAAGGGAGGTCGGGTGACCAGCACAGAGGGATCAAAGCGGGAACGGGCTGGCTTGAAGGCAGAGGAGTCAGTAGGGGCCTCCAGCCCACGGTAGGAAGCTTGGGTTCATTTTAAGTGCAATGGGCACTCACTGGAAGGCAGGGAGCGCCCAGATCTAGCATGTAAAGAAGAGACTGGACATAGCAAGTGAGAGAGGCAGCAGGCTGTAGAAGTGTCCCTGCAAGATGTGACGGGGGCTTGGACGAGTCGTGGTACCAGGAGGTTTGAGGTCTCGAATCTCTATATTTTTTTTGAAACTTTAGACTTTTAATTTTTATTTTATTTATTTTTTTGTTGAAGTATAGTTGATTTACAATATTATGTTAGTTTCAGTTGTACAGAAAAGTGACGCCATTATACATATGTATATATATTCTTTTTCAGATTCTTTTCCCTTATAGGTTATTACAGAATATTGAGTAGATTTCCCTGTGCTATACAGTAGATCCTTGCTGGTTATCTATTTTATATATAGTAGTGTGTATACGCTCCAAACTCCTAATTTATCCCTCCCCCTCTTTTTCCTTTGGTAACCATAAGTTTGTTTTCTATGTCTGTGAGTCTATTTCTGTTTTGTACATAAGTTCCTCTCTATTTTAAATAGTTACCAAAATATTCAGTCTCATCACTTTATATTCACACGTTGTTTAACCAATCTGGGAGGCATGTGCCGTATAGATAAGCAGATATGACACACAGACATTAAATATTCAATAATGGAGGAGGCAGTGCATACCGACTCAAAGCATGGCAGAGACAGTGACATATAAACACGTACTGAGCGCTTCCTATGGGGAAATCGTGAGCTAAGCACTGGATATCATCTCATATGAACTTCAGCTCAACCCTCTGGGGTGTGTACAGATGGCCCTCTGTATCTGTGGGTTCTGCACCCACAGTTTCAACCAACTGCAGATAGAAATTTTTTTTTTTAATTCCAGAAAGTTCCAAAAAGTGAAACTTGAATTTGCCATGCACTGGCAAAGATTTACCTAGCATTTACATTGTGTTAGGTATTATAAGTAATCAAGAGGTGATTCAAAGTATATGGGAGGATGTGCATAGGTTATATGCAAATACTATGCCATTTTATATAAGAGACTTGAGCACCCTGGGATTTTGGTATTCTCAGGAAGTTCTGGAACAAACTCCCCGGCAGATGTACTAATATACCCACGTGGGCAAGTGCAGCTAATGAGGTCTAGCTGGTAAGTAACTGACCCAGGATATGAACCCAGACCTATCTGACCCTCAGCTACAGTCCAGCTGGTCAGCTGATTCCTCTTTCACATGAAGATGCCTTCCACATTTCCTTTTGGGTCTAGGCTTCGTGAGTCAGTGGTGTCCAAGTTATCAGAGTGGGCAGAGGTTCCTGGCGCTAAGAAGAAGCCACGGAACATCCCTAAGAGAAGAAACTGTCTTCTTCACCCGTAACTCCCACCAGCCAGCATAATACTTGGTTTGGGTAAGTCTTCAGTGATGTCTGTTCAATGGGGCAAAGAATGAATGAATGAATGAATGAACAAACTCAAGCCATTCACTCTTTTCTCAACCAGAAGCAGCCTTGACTCTTTTTTAACACATTGCTCAGGCATAAGATTAGCATATAGCTTCCCTGGAGGTGTGCAGTGTCTGGGTGGACAATTTTCATTCATTTATTCATATATGAATGTGATAAATATTTAACAAATGCATACCATGTATAAGTTACTGTTGAGCTGAGGCATTCTCCCCTTTCCAAATAACAGAAAGCTAAGGTGGGGGGAAAAAATTAAAAACCTGAATATATCCCTTAAAAAGTTTGACTCAGGAGTTCCAGTTTGGATGCTGAACTATCTGGATGACCTTGATCTACCAAGACTCAACTGCTTCAGCTGTGAAGTGTGGTTAATCATACTCCTTTTATTAGGTCGTGAGAGCTAAATTAAATGAGCATGCAGGGCTTCCCTGGTGGTGCAGTCGTTAGGAATCCACCTGCCAATGCAGGGGACACGGGTTCGATCCCTGGGCCGGGAGGATCCCACATGCCACGGAGCGGCTAGGCCGGTGAGCCACAACTGCTGAGCTTGTGCTCCAGAGCCTGCAAGCCACAGCTGCTGAAGCCCACGTGCCTAGAGCCCGTACTCCACAGCAAGAGAGGCCACCCGAATAAGAGGACCTCTCACCGCAGCGAAGAGTAGCCCCCGCTCGCCGCAACTGGAGAAAGCCCGTGGGCAGCAATGAAGACCCAACGCAGCCAAAGATAAATAAATAAATAAATTGATTTTTTTAAAAAAAGAACCTCTAAATTAAATAAATAAATAAAGGGTATGCAAAATCACTCCTTCATAGATCCTATATAGTTAAATTGAATTATTATTGCTATTGCTACGTCATTATTAGTGTGTCACTTGGTCTGAAAAGAATCTTGCTCCTTATTATTCCCTTTTTCTTTCTCTGTTTCCCCCTAGAATGGAGAAAGAAGAAAGGAAATAATGTTGGTGGCATGGGCTCTCCCATTAACTAGGTTGTAAAAACTCTTGGAAATGCATGAGCTATTATTTTAGAAAATATCCTTTCCCACTTAATTTATCTGGATCAAGCCTGCTTAATTGAATGAAGACACTAAAGTGATAGCAGAAGACATTTTATAGCTTTAATAAATATCACCAAGCAATGCTAACCAACAACCAAAGTAAAGGGGTTATGCCCAAGGGTTGAAAAAGGGCATTTGTCAGAATGCAACGTAATTACCTGTTGAGTACAGGTATTGAATTAAATACCACCCTATAGATGTAAATCCAACTTTGACACAAAATAATTGTAACATCATTTTCTAGAAAAACTATGGTTTGTAATCCTTTGGATTGCATGAAGTCACTGCAATTATTCTCTTGGCCTTTTGACTTTACACTGAACTTTCCTGGTGAAGAGGTACATTGAGAAGTGAGTGGAAAAAGTAAGGTGTGACAGCTGGAGAGATAATAACGTTGTATGTTTTCATCTTGCTATTTGAAGTAGAAGGTTAAAAAGCTTAATTTTTCTTTGCTTCAGTAAGAAATGACCATAACTCAGTGGCTTAAGAGAGCATAAATTTAGTATCTTACAGTTCTGGAGTTCAGAAGCCTATAGTCAGTCTCACGGGCTAAGATGAGGTGTTGGCAGGGCTCCATTCCTTTCTGGAGGACCTCGAGGAGAATCCTTTCCCTTGCCTCCTCCAGCTTCTAGAGGCTGCCTGCATCCTGCAGCTGGTGGCCTCTGCCTCCATCTTCAAAGCACATCACTCCAACCTCTGCTTCCATCATCACATCTCCTTTTTAGACTCTGACCCTCCTTTCTTCCTCATGTAAGGTCCCTTGTGATGACATTGGGCCAGCCCAGGTAATCCAGCATGATCTCCCCATCTCCAAATCCTCAGCTTAATCACACCTAGATCACATCTTAATCACATCATTTGTCAAAAGAGGTAACATATTGACAGGTTCCAGGGATTAGGATGTGCACGTCTTTGGGAGACTCTTATCCTGTCTGCCACAGAGAGGAAAATAAAAAAAGAAAAGAGAGAGGAGTGACTCCAAATCTTCTAGGAAATAAGTAGAATGCCATTCCATCCTCTAGAGCATTTTCCTTGACGCGTATCTTCATAACAGGCTCTAGGTTCTGAGCAGATTTGTCTTCAGTCTGTGGCTTGGCCTTCCCCTGCTCTGTCACCTAAAGGCAGTTTCTGGGCTTCTGTGCCAGTGAACTGCTGACTGAACTCAGCCCATGAGAGGGGCTGAGTGGGATGGGAGGGGGAGGAAGGGAGAAGCGGGGGTATTTCTTCCCTCCCTCTCCACCTCACATCGTGTCTCCTGCAGCCCAAGCTCCTCCCACATAACCCCACCACGGTTCCAGCTTCTTCTAGGTAATCCTGACCCCCTCCCTACAGGCGATCATAGCTCCCTGCTGCTGCTGCAGATCTCGGGGTTACCGCCCTGTCTCCTTTTGGCTTCTCTCTCGGTGGTATAACAAATTCCTGCATTCAATTCCCTCTCTATAAATACCCAAAGTGATTTCTCTTTCCCTAGTTAGGCCCTGATTGATAGAGATGGGGAGGAATTATTTTAAGTAGACAATGGGGGGGAAAGAGACACATTTCAACGATACTGTCACTGCTCAAATTAGCTCGGAAATTCCTTTCTCTTTGGGGATTGTCTTAAAACCAAGTCTTCAAGCCCCCAAAGTAAAACCAGAGTATGAATTTTCTAGAGCTGCTGCAACAAATAACCACAAACATGGTGGCTTACAAGAAAATTAATTTATTTTCTTAGTTCTGTGGACCAGAAATCTGAAACCAAGGTGGCAACAGGGCCGTGCTGCATCTGAAGGAACTAAGAGAGAATTCTTTGTTAGCTCCAGCTTCTATGGGCCCCAGACAGTCCCTGGCACGTGGCTGCATCACTCCAATCTCTGCCCCTGTTTTCACAATGTCTCCTCCTCTTTGCTGTCTCCTATCTCCCTCTGCCTCTACCTCATAAGACACTTATTGGATTCAAAGCCTACCCAAATATTCAAGGATGCTCTCATCTTGAGAACCTTAATTACCTCTGCAAAGATTTTTTTTCTAAATAAGATCACATTCACAGTTTCCTCAAATTACCAGAGGAATTATGTATTTCCCTCAAATACATACTTTTTCTGGGAGGGGCACCATTTAACCCACCACGACTAGTTTCATTGCTTTATAGTCAATTAGGAAAATCTCTTACACACACACACATTCATTACCCTGCTTGATCATCAACTTCCTTCACTCAACTTAGCTCTCAGTGTTCTTTGCCGTTGCCAAAAATTAAATCAACTCTGAAAGATAAGCAATGTGCTCCACGGCAGCATAAATAGAGGGGAAAAGTGATTTGCCAACATCCACAAAAGTTGGTCAATGGAAAAGTCGTGCTTTGAACAGTCTTTCACAATGGCTGACTCTTCCAATCAGCAGAAGAGGGATTTGGGTCTCTGTACTTGAAAAATCTGCTCAGTCTACTTCACACTCTTCTCTGCCCTCACGCAGCAGTTGTTTTTTTCTGTTTTTAATCCAAATATATGTTTTCTGTTTATTCTTAGTACATATTCATCTGCCAAGTTAAATATGGTCAAGACAGCTATTTATGGGTCCTCTGACTCTTTTTAAGAGTAAAGGGAGGTCCCTCCTAAAGGCATAATTTTTCACAGAATCATCTGAAGGCTTAATTTACATCATTGTGTCCTGGGTCAAGTTGGTGAATGACAAACAGTGACGTAAATGAAGATTTAAGAGGATCTTGCTGAGATTATACTCCAGTTACTGGCTTGAAGCAAATAGAATCCTTTAAGAAAATATATGCTGTACTGACTAATGCTCACCAACAATAAACGAGGAAGAGCATTCGCTGTAGAAATAGAACAAGTAATTGCTCTGAGTCAAAAAAAAAAATATGTGCTTCATCGATGAGTCAACTTTCAGATAATTTTTAATGTGAGGGAGAAACAAGGTCCTCTGGAGAATATTTGTAGAATCTTTAGGAAGTGGAGGAGAGGAAAAAACTGAGCTTTACGAGCACACCCTAGTGACTGGTTAAACAGCGCCTCTCTCTCCGCGGCTGGAGCCGGTGAAGCCTTACTAGAAGTAGAATACTAATAGTATACTAGAAAGAGTTTTCGTACAGCGTTAATTAAAGTGTAAAGAAGAAAGAGCTTCTAAAATCTTCTCTCTTGTTTCCTTTTTAAGTCTCTGAGTAGCCAAATATATGACTGATCATGCAAGGATATGGGTTATTCTAGCAAATCACTAACCTGACACATATTTTATGAAACTCCTAATAGACTTCCTGTTGATGAATTAAAGCTACCAGCCACGGTGCTGAGGCCGTGATCTACATCTCCAATATTTACTACAGCCCCGCCCTCTTACAGATAAGCAACTTAGGACTCAGAAGAACAAAGACTTTACCCAAGGCCACAAATAGAATTACCTCAATTCCAAAATGCCATTGACATGGGACTCACCATTGATTTCATAACTGCTTTACAGGGACCAACAAAAAACACACTTCGTTGAATGTACAGCGCTGTTTTAAGATCAATTGTGCTTTCAAAAACATTAAAATTTGAAAGGAAAAAAGGACATCTGAAATGTACAGAAATATATATATATATATATATATATATATATATATATATATATATATACACACAGAACATCAGCCCTGAGGAAGGGCTTCATTTCAAGGTCTTTCTGGTCCCAAGACCAAGCTCTCACCATGACAGCCCATTAGCTCACTGCGCTGTGTATCAAGTCCAACAACTGCAGCTTACACTGAGAACTAGAATTAGTACCATGACTATTCAACAAAACCACATGGTTAGTCCTCTCCGTCTCTGGTTAGCTTTTCTATAATCTGCATCATAAGGACTTTTTGTACAACCTGGTATCAGGTATCATTGATTCATCAACATCTTCCTCATCCATCTCCTTCTTCTGCAAATATTGTGAGCCAGACCCCATGCTGGGTCCCTGAAGGGACAGCAGAGAGCAGAATTCTGTCCTCATGGAGTTCATCCATGGGTTGGAGGAGGTGGGAAGAAGGGAGGCAGGGGCATTATCTAGTAATCACCCAAACCAACAAGAGGTAGAAGCGGGTATGTGCTGTGCAGAGAAGTTCACAATGCCCTGAAAACCCATCTAGGGGGATTGGATCTACTGGGGGAGATCTTGGATGGCCTTCCTGAAACATGGTCTGGGAAGAGTTGCTTCCTCTAAGAGAGAAAAGAAGAGGATGCTCAGCAGAGCAATGTGTGTGCAAAGGCCCTGAGGTGAGTGAGAGCAGGAGGGGTACAAGGGAGTGGAAGCAGGCCAGTGTCACTGAAGGGCAGGGAGTGACGAGGCTAGTGAGATGGCAAGAGAATCATGGAGGGTTTCAAAATTCACTAGACCATTGTCCAGAACAGTGGCCTAGTAAGAGTCCAGATTCTGGAGCCTATTTTCTTGGGTTCAAGTCTCCATTCCATCACTTTTTTTTTTTTTTACTATTTATTTATTTATCTTGGCTGCTCCCACTCTCAGTTGTGGCATGAGGGATCTTTAGTTGTGGCATGTGGACTTCTTAGTTGTGGCATGTGGACTCAGTTGCAGCATGCATGTGGGATCTAGTTCCCCAACCAGGGCTCGAACCCAGGCCTCCTGCATTGGGTGCATGGAGTATTACTCACTGGACCACCAGGGAAGTCCCTCCATTCTATCACTTATTAGCTGTGTTACTTTATCTCTCTGTTTTCTCATGTGAAATATGACAATATTAATGGAAGGATTAAATTAATTAATATGGTGTATGTAAAACTTGAGAACAGTGCTTGGCACACGTTTGATTCCACACATATTTGTCATCATTCCAAGAACAACAGGGAGACAGGGCAGCTTAGTGGCAAGAGAGTGACATCATCAGGTCTGAATTTCAAAAAGATTACTCTAGTTTCTGTGTAGAAAATGGATTGTAGAGAGGCAAAAATTCTAATTGGGCTGACCAGTTAGAATTGTTGCAGTAGTCCAGGTGAAATTTGGAAAAGGATGGTGGAGGGGTGGTGAAGAGAGCGGGACAGAATGAAGAGATAGGCGACAAAATCAATAGGACCTGGAGAGACAGCAAGGAAAGTCTCATCCCAGTGTCATCATTCTTCCCCCTTGACAACTACAAAACCCACCCGAAAGGAAGACTCAGAGACAAAAGCAAGACGTCAATTTGCAAAAAAATTGCGACGAAGCCAGAAAATAAAAACACAACAGATATTTAAAAGAAAAAAAAAAAACCCTGCAAAGCTATCAAGGTTACCAACTTTCCATGATGGAATAAAAGCCATTTTCAGACATGATTATCATCTCCACATCTGCAGAAATCAGCATCGCACGAGTCAGGGATAGAGGCATTTTACTAGGTAATCAGTGACTGTCAGGAAATACTCAAGGCTTCATTTATTTGGGGTACTAGAACTAGACAGGGTGATCTTGTTCTTTTGTTTTGTCGTTTTCTCTTGTTGTGATTTTATGGCAGGATGCAAAGTGTTTTATAATGTACTCTCTTTGGGGTGTACTCATTCCTAGTGGAGGTGTGCAAGGCATCATTTTTGCTTCTACACCCTCTGTCCTCCACCCCCTTCTGCCACCTTCAGTGCTGAGGGGCTTTCTTCTCTACACAGCATTCCCCTGTCTTTTCTGAGTCCTCCTGCCATATGGGAGGTCCTCAAGAAACTCCCTGAGCTCTTCTCCGGTGCTGGGTTTCCCACATGCAAGGGCCTTTGAGCAGAGGAAATTTAGGGTCATGGGGAGAAGGTGGTTGGAAAGCTTCTGGCCATGATTCAGAGTCCTAATAAGACATTGTAGTGGATCGAATAGTGTCCCCCAAATTCATGTCCACCTGGAACCTCAGAATGTGACCTTATTTGGAAAAAGGGTCTCTGCAGGTGTAATTAGTCAAGGATCTTGAGATGAAATCATCCTGGATTGGGGGTGGGCCCTAAATCCAATGACTGGCATCTTTGTAAGACAAGAAGAAACAAAGAAACCCAGAGGAGATGACGTGAAGATGCAAGCACAGTTTGGAGTGATGAGTCTGCAAGCCAAGGAAGGCCAAGAGCTGGGCTAGAAGTGAGAAGAAGCAAGGAATTGTGCTCCACTAGGACTCTGGAACTGTGAGAGAATAAATTTCTGTTGTTTAAACCATCAAGTTTGTGGTAATTTTCTACAAGAGCCTAAGAAACTAACACAGATGGAGCATTGGTGCAGGGGATAGAGAGAGACAGAAGAATGGCAGAGGGATGGGTGGTGTCAAGGAGAGAAAGACAAGGTCTGAATTAGGAACTCCCATCCCTCCCATCCCAACAGACTGACTTTCAGGACAACCCTAGACCAGAGTGCGATTTCAGAATCAGAGCTAAGACTCTGTTGAACAATTAAATAAACCTTACATGGTATGGCAAAAATTGCTGCCTACTAATACCTCTTCTCCCCTTCTTCCTTTTAGTGATAGAACTGCCCCGCCAAATATTAGCCGGGCACATGGCCACCCAGCTAGAAACTACATTTCCCACTCTCCTTGCAGCCTCAGGGCTTCGGCCCAGAATGTTCATTGTCACCACAGACCATGAACCTATAATGTAAGGTCAAAACTTCATCTGGGCTTAGCACCTAATTCTGAGAAACCAGTTGATGATAGGGGTCATGGAAGTTAATTGCCAACTTTTACTCAACGCTCACTCTCTTGGCATTTCAAACCCCTTTGTCACCAGGCTATGGCTTGTTTAAAGCCCTCAGTAAGAATGACAGTGCTGTTTGGAAATTGACTCCAAAATGTGCAATCAGCTCTCTTTCCCAGGTTTAACAAGTGCTGAATATCTGACCTCCCCAGAGGACCATGACAGTGCCCCCAAACGGGAAATGTCCAAACACATAAGCTGGGTGGTCCTTCCTTTGCCCTGTCTCCGAGTCCCTAGGCTCTCCTTTTCACTCCTCTGCTGGCCGGAGGAGTGTCCCCTTAGAGCACTTTGGCAATGCAGTTATTCACTTGCATTCCCTGCGTGACAGCAGTGCCTGGGGAATAAATTCTCCTCTCCCTGACATGCCTGAAAGGGCAGCCTCTTCAGCTGATGGAAGAATTAACCTTATAAACCAAGGGCCTTATTACCAGACACAGCTTGCAGCCCTACAAGCCAACACCCAGCCCTCTCCTCTTTTCTTATTATATAAAGAATGTCACAGTAATATATGGAATTGTTTTGATGGTCACCCATTAAAGGAAGGCAAAAGTGTATGCAGGGTGGGTAGGGTAGGGTGTGTGAGCACAAACAATTTCCAGCATCCCAGGTTATTCATCCATTTAGGGGAGAGGCTTCTGTTGATATTACCAGAAAACCCGTATCTTGAGTTTGGCCACCAAGTGTGCTCTCTTTACAAATTCTAAGGCAGTAGTTGATGAACTTTCATTTCTCCCACTTTCACTATGGGACGAAGCTGAGAGAGAAAAGGCTAGAAAGAGGTAGATACTAGAAACTGACATGGACATCTGCCTGCCCACAACAGGGTCTTGGGAGTGGACCCCGCTTCCTGGACTCTTTCTGTGGGGGGGCCAGAGGTTTTATTTTCATCAGATAAGTCTGACACCAGGTGTGAAGATATTCTTCTGGAGGAAATAACTTCCCAAATTCCTATTTTTACTGCTTTCCTCCTTGGTCCCCCTCGAATTCTTGAGTGCAGGTATCAACTGTATTCTAATGATTTGTTCCCATTTGTCTCAAAATAGCACAAATCCAGGTATTGCACCTTTGTTTATCCTCACCTTGGCAGCCTTGCTCCTTCAAACCTCTCTAATCCTTCCCCCACCTTTACCTTGGGTCAACCCTTGGCAAGTCCTGGCTGGCCTCTCTCCAGAGCCTCCTAACTGTCCCTCTGCCTCCCCGATGATTCACGAACTTCCTGAAACAGAACGAATCCTTCTGCAATTCTGCTTGCAAACCCAAACTCACTGTCCATGGTCTAATCTCTGGATGGTACCAAAACCTTCTGACCCCAGCTGACTTCTCCCCTTTCATCTTGCCTCTCTCCCCCAACAAACTCTTTACTGTTCCTTAAATGTACCCTTAGGCCTCAGTACATTTACATATCTTCTTTCTGCCTGGACGCCTCTCTGCTCTACCTGGTAAACTCCTACTCATCCTTTAGGACCCAATTTAAATATCATCTTCTCTTTAGGACTTCCCTCCAGGCAGAGTGGTCTCTTTCTTGTCTGGTGTCTTGCTTTGCTTTACACTTAGCTTTGTTATAAAGGGCATTTATCACTTTGTATCGTATTTGTTGCATGATATGCGATGCTATGATTGTTTGTTACACAACAAAGCTGCCTAAGACAGGTTATTTTCAATTTTTCATTATATGTAATACTAAGATGGTTGTATCTCTGCTTATTTACTTTGGATAGATTCCCAAAAGTGATATTATGGATGTGAACAGAAGTCATAAACATTTTTAAGGCCCTGGATACATGTCACAAAATTATTTCCCAGAAATGTAATAACTCACACTTCTACCAGCAGTGATGAGAGATCCCTATTTATACCACACTCAACGGTATTGAGTTTTATTTAGAAAATAAAACACAGTTTACCAATGTGGTTAGTGGGAAAAAAATCTTATTATTTTAATTTACTATCTTTAATTACTAGTAGTTTAAAAATTTCCCATATACCTGTATTTTGTATAAGTTGCACATTTATGTCATTAGCTCATATTCTCCATATTTGTTTGTAAAATCTCTCTATGTATTAAGAATACAAATCCTCTGTCTTGTCATATTTCTTTTTGCAAACTTTTAATCCTGGTTTCTTTCAGCTTAATTTTGATATTGCATGGGGATTTAATTTATTCAAAACTTCTTTTTTCTTTTCATCATACATTCCATGCCTTAGAAAGTCCATCTCCATCCCAACATCCAATAAACTTTAACTTAAAGAGTCTTCTAGATTTTAAGGTTTCCTGAGGGTGAGGGGAGAGCTTAACTCTTCAGTCAGTAAATTTGGTAAAAAATATAAGGTAAAATCTATTTTCCCTCAAATAGTTAAAAAGTTGTCCCAATATCATGTATTTAGCCATGTTTTCTTTCCTTTTTCGTTATGTTTATCCAAAAAATTATCTTATTGAAGAATCTATTTCTGGGCTAACTCTTCTGCTGAATGGATTTCAGAGGCTGGATTTTTATGGTCATGTTATATTTTCTAGAAATTAGATTTCTCAAACTTCATAGTCACCCATCTACTGACTTGTATTATGGGGCTGGCAGTCTTCATTCCACATTTTCCTGTTTGAGTGCAGCTTCCCTGGGAAACTTCTCTTAACCCCCAATCTAATGAAGTGCCCCTCCCCAGGCCTCATGTAATAATACCCTTTATTACAATTCACTGTGCAGAATACCTTAGCTCTTATGCTGCTAGACAGTCAACTCCTTGAGGACAGGTTTTTTTTATTTCATTATTTTGTACCCCAATTACCTAGTAAGTACAATGCCTTTCTCAAAGTAGGTGCTCAACGAACATTTGTTGATTTGAATTGAGTTAAATTGAGTTGGGTTGAATTGAACAAAATCATATTGGATTGGATTGCTAGTAGGTTATAGATTGAGATGTCTTTTCTTAGCAAGTGGCTTCCCTTTCTGTATCATTCAGGCTTTAGCCAGGTAAATAGAAACCAATCTAAGTATTTAAAACAGAAGAAATTTAATACAAGGGATTGTTTGCCCAGTTGATGGAAGAACTGAGAAGCCAAACAGGCGATGATGAGTGAGATACTGTGATTTATAAGAAATATATTTATGGTCAGTCATTTGGATGACCAAAATATATTTCTCAGATAGATGTGGTCTTCATCCATAGTTCCTCGCTCCCAAAACCCTTGGAATTTTCTGCTGTCACAATTGGGTTTATGTTAAGGAAGGTGACTTTTGGATCTCACCGCAGGGTAGGGGCTGGTTGCCAGGAGAACCAATCATGTGATTCAAGGGTTGGAACTTTCAGCCTCAGCCCCTAATTTCTGGAGAGGGGAGAGGGGCTTGAGGTTGAATCAGTGGCCATTGACCAATGAGCTCGTCAATCATGACTATGTCATGAAGGCTCCATAAAACCCCCAAAGGACAGCTTTTTGGCCCTTTTTGGAGAGCTTTTACTTGGAGAACCAGAATGCTTCCATGTACTGCCATGTGGGGTCCCAAGCTCTGCCAGGACAGAAGCTCATTTGTTCAGGACCTCACCCTGTGTCACTTCATCTGGCTGTTGATTCATATCGTTTAATGTCCTTTTATAATAAATTGGTAATCTAGTGAGTAAACAGATTTCCTGAGTTTAGTGAGCCGTTCCAGTAAATTAACCCAAACCAAGGTGGGAGTCACCAGAACCTCCAGTTTGCAGCCTGTCACTCAGAAGCACAGGTAACAACTTGGGCTTGCAACTGGCGTCTGAAGTGGAGGGTGGTCTTGTAGGCCTGAGCCCTGTACCTGTGGAATCTGATTCCATCTCTGGGTAAAGTGTCAGAATCGAGTTCAATTCTTGGACACCCTGCTGGTGTCTGAGAATTGCTTGTTGATATGGGGAAGTCTTCACACACACACGTTGAAACTGGGTCCAGTCATCCTTTCAGTGAGTCAACTGCTAGACTGTAGAAATAAAGGGAGGAGGTGTTATTACCGAAGCCCAGGGCCAATGTCCCCCCACAGGACCACGGTGGATCCTGGAGGATGATGTCACGGAGAAGATGCAGCCACTGCAGGGAGCACTGGGGGCAGAGATGAGTAAGAAATAAACTGGCTTCTATCTTCTTTCCACTCTCAGGGCTCCCACCAGTGCCTCCCACTGACCAAACCCAGCCAGGATCAACTGCACTGGAGCCTGGGAAGCACAGCCTCTGACACGGAGCAGACCAAGAAAGGGAGAGAATTCTAGAACAACAAAAGCAACACACTTTTATTTTCTGTTTTCAGCTTGACAATATTATTTATTTCTAAATAGAGTAACTAGGGGAATGAGATAGGAAAGCCAACAAGTGAAAAATCAACCCACAGTGGAAGGCAAATTAACAGACTCCGGCGACTCCTTCTCATAGGCTCCCATCTCCAGCAGGCTGGCAATCGATAGGGCTGGCTAAGTGCTTGGGGAGCCAGGGGTGGGAAGGGGGCGCGGCACGACAATTCAAGCATGGCTGCAATTTCATTAAAGACCCGGGGGTGACATCAGATATCGATTTTGTTTTTCCCAGAACTTTGCTCTGGTTCAGTGCTTTGTGAAGATAGATGGCTGGAATACTGGGCAGTGAGAGGGCAGAAAGGAAGTCCAGGGACGCCTGATACACACCCAAGCTGCCGGGTCTCAGACTGGGCCAGATTTCCACATTAAAGAGAAGACCGCAAGTATATAGAAAGATGACTAAGGAATGCTTAGTGAAGTTCTTGGCCTCATCACTCCAAATTAAGATTCAGAGGAAGTATGGAAGGGGCTTCAAGAGCTTTGCTTTGGGATTTGGGGATTGGAAAAGCCAAGTTCAGTTCTAAGCGCAGATACTAACAGGCTGTGTACAGTTGGACAAGTTACCCAGCCTCTCTATGACTCAGTTTCCTCATTTGGAGAACGGGAAAGTGAGTAACACCTGTCTCCAAGACTATTGGAAGGGTTAAATGAGATAATACATGTAAAGTGCTTTACCTTACAGTAAGCATTCAGGAAATGTTGGCTGCTACTATTTGGGGTGTTGTTTTATTATTATTGGGTGTGTCTTATAGAGCATGTGCTGCTCTTTTGGGGCATGTGCTACATGTGCCCGCAGTGTCTTTCTCCTTTGTCTCTTCCCCCTTGTTAACACTCACTCATCCTCCAGACACAAGTCAAATGTTACCTCCTCCAGGAAGCCTTCCCTGACGCCCTCAGGGGGAGTCGGCTGACCCTTCTGTGTTCCCATGGCACCCTATTCTTACACTTAGCATAGCACTTGCCACACTGTATTGTTTTTAACACTTTGCTTAGTGGACTATGAAAAACTGCAAGGCTGGAACTGAGTCTTTTCATTCTACCTCTCCAGCCCCTAGTACAAGACGTAACAGGTGCTCAAAAGATGCCTGGTGAATAAAAGAACTCCATAGTATAATTACAAGAGTCCCTGGAAAATTTCTCCTGCTCCCAGAAGTGCCTCTTCCAGTTCCTAAAATCTACCATGAGAGTTTTTCCTTCTAGCCGAAGACTTTGATCCCATTTAAATCCTATATATGCCTCCCCACAACCACCTGCCACCTGAATGTATGTGATAGGTTCTCAATAAGTATTTGAAGAATTGCATTGATTTAGAAGTCGGGTTCTCTGGGGAAAATATTCAGACATCAGCAAATCAGAGAAGAGGGGATGGTGGGGAGAAAATAGAGGGAACTTCTCAGTGAGGACCTCCTACTAAAACCCAGCTCCTCCCACCCAAGGCAAAGTGCAAGGAAAGGGAAGCTTTCTTCTGAGTCCTGTTTCTGCCTAGGGTACATCCTCTGGCCCTTCCAGCCCTCCTACTTCATCTCTTCGGTGCCTTGGTCTGCTCCATGCTTTCATGAGGACAGACTTGACTGAGGAGCAATACTTAACCCACAGGAATGGTGATTTGAGTGAGGGAAGAGCACCTGCTGTGTGCCAGGCACTTCACACGCAATTCACTAACACCTCCAGTAATACTGAAAGTAGATGTTATTTATCTCCATTTACAGGTGAGGAAAGTGAGGGTCAGAGAGATTAACACCTTGCCCCAAATCACACAGAAAGTAAGTTATGGAGCATACATACCACAGCACCGAACGTCACCGAGGCCCTCGATGAATGCATGTATTTTATTTGCTGTATCGGGCCACCCTACTCTATTTCAATGGTTGGGTAAAAGTACTTACCTCACTGTCCTATTAGGTTCATAATGTGGAAAGTTTTCTGGCCTTTTTCTTCCTAGTACCATTGCTGCTGTGTATCTAACTTTGTTTTTCTGTTTCCAAGTTCCCAGATTTATGTGCTATCCCTTGGCCCATTCTCTACACCTTCCTCTTCAAAGCTTTAAAAAGGTTATCAAGCACTGAGCCTGCTCTAGGTGTGGTGACGTGTGCTGTATTGATATAGAATAGAGAAAAAACACTCTGTCGAAACATTTTCTTTAAATGAACATACACTCACTCAGTAAGAGATAGTGGTGGGTGACAATGCTGAGAAGAGATGACATTATATTTAGACCAAAGAATGGGAAACACAACCTCGCTGGGTGACAACCTGTCAAGACAGCCATACCTAATGGATAGCACGAGCATTGTTTGGGACATTTACTGCAGACTACAGTGGGGTAAAGGCACCAAAGGTGAACAAAATATCATCCTTCATAGGCAGAAACACAGGCAGTGACAGAAAATAAATTGCTGGTGAAGCATCTCTTAAAGAAGAGTAGGTTTAAATATCTGCCTGACTTGAGTACCAGAGGCTGCTCGAATTTTTATCAATGGGTGGGATGGAGCCCAACCAAAGAAATTTGCATTAGTTTTCCTTTGGGAGGTGGCATGTTGTAGAGAAATATTAAAATGTAAGACCATATATTTAACCACAAATAAATAGTTTGGCAGCAATACAGGATATTGTATATTGTAACGTGATAGTAATAGAGTATAATACTGAATACCACAAAATTTGGTACCAGTATGAGCTAGGGTTGAATCCTGACTCCAGCGACTATTAGCTAGGAGAGCTTTGTAAGCTACTTAACCCCTCTACATTAGTCAGGATAGGATAGGCTCTGCTGCAGCAACAAACATGCCCAATAGCTCAGTCTGATTTCTCGTTCACGTGCCAGCTTGGGCAACAATTCTTGGTGGTTCTGCTCCAAACAGGGACTCAAGGATTCGGGCTCCTCTCATCTTTTGACACATAGCCTCTGAGGTTGCTGTGAAGGGGAAGAGTGTGGTAGACAGTGCAGGGGGGGTTAGGGCCAGGCCTGGAAGTGATATCATCACTTCTGCCCATTTTCCACTGGCCAGGCCCAATAGGATGGCCCCAACTAACTGCCACAGAGGCTAGCAAAGACAGTCTTTCGGTACAAGCACATAGGACGGTCTCTGCTCTGTTGTCTGGGCATCTGTACGATGGGGGGAATGCAACCTACTGACATGGCTGCTGTGTAATTCCCTGCTCATGCAAAGGTACTTACTGCTATTTGTATGTGAGTTGATATAAGTATAAATGATCTCTCATAAAATTAGGTCTGGGTTGCAGTCAAATTCATAGAGAAAGAAAGATGGTGGTTACCAGGGGCTGGGAGGTGGGGGAAGTGGAATTCGTTTAATGTGCACAGAGTTTCAGTTTTACAAGATGAAAAAGTTCTGCAGATGGATGGTGGTGGTGTTTGTACAGCAATGTGAATGTACTTAATGCCACCGGCCTGACACTTAAAAGTGGTTAAAATGATAAATTTTATATCATGTATATTTGACCACAGTTTTTTAAGTAAATAATTTTTAAATTAGGTTTGGGTAACTCCAAGGTCTGAGTTAACCTGGTGCCAGGGCACAGCGAGAGCTGGTCCACGGTATTCGTGTTGGATGGCAGTCAGCTTGATTCTGGGTCTAAACCCAGGAAACTAAGGAAGCTTTAGATGATTCACTCTTTTTTCTTAAACATGGTATTTAAAGTTCTTAAAGTCTATCATGAAGGCAAAGTCACTTATTACTAAAAAGAGGGAAGAATAAAGAAGCAATAATCCCAGTCATCCCTTTCCCAGGCTCCCCCAACATGCTGGCTGGCTTTGCTTTTTCTCTGTGTCTTCCCTCCACCTAGGTCACCTCAGGACTTAAGCCCAGCTCCAGCCCATCCAGCCGGAGTTCCCAGACCCAGCTGCACATCAGATTCACCTGGAGAGCTTTAAAAACATACCGATGCCCAGGCTGCAGCTCAATTCAAAATTAAGTCAGACTCTCTGGGGTGGGGCCTGGGCACCAGTGCTGTTATAAAATCTCCCCAGATGATATTAATGTGCATCCCAGCTGAGAACCGCTGGCTACAGTCTGGTCTGGCTTCTTCCCAGCTGCCTTTCTGCAGAGCTCCTAAAAGCAGTGCTTCGGACATGTTCAGGCTTCAGTCTCATCTCAGCCCCTCCTGTGTGGTCTTGGGCACATCTTATAACCTCTCTGGTCTTTAGTCTTCTCATCTGTTCAATGGGGGCAGTGAGAGTAACGAGATAATGTATGGGAAACAGGGCAGTGCCTGGCATGCATGAAGCGCAGTTTAAGGGCTTAGTACAGGGGTCCCCAGCCCCTGGGCCAATGACCGGTACCTGTCCGCGGTCTTTAGAAACCGGGCCGCATAGCAGGAGGTGAGTGGCGGGCGAGCAAAGGAAGCTTCATCTGCCTCTCCCCATCGCTCGCATGGCTGACCATCCCCTCCCTCAACCCCATGGAAAAATTGTCTTCCACAAAACCGGCCCCTGGTGCCAAAAATGTTGGGGACCGCTGGCTTACTGCATGATGATACGTGTTATTACGAAATCTTCTTGTTACTTAGTTCCTGGGGTAAGGATGGGCTTACTGTTTTCCCACAGGAATTCTTTCACTTGCAGTTTGTTGCCTCCTCCACCAAGATCCCTCAGAGTCTATCAAAGGTGAGGAAGGGGCTGTCTTTTTGTCTCTTAATGGATCCCCTCCCTCTGTCAGTCACCTGCTGCTCCCTTCAAACACAGCTTTCCCTCAGAACATTCTAAATCCTATTAGGCAAACACAAACACGAATATAAACAATCACATACAGATTTCTTCCTAGCGTGCACCTGCCTCGAAGTGTGACAGGAATGCTTTTATGGGGGTGGCCCTTTAACAGCGGCTTACAGGAATTTGTTCAGGCTGGGTTGAAGCTTAGGGGCACAGAGCAGTAACGAGTTGGGACTGATTTGAGTTAAGCCAGGTTTGGTTCTTAATCTCCCTAAATAAACCCAATTCAAGCAGGCTGAGACACGAGGCAGGCTGGGGCCAGGCCCCTGGAACTGGTGGGAAAATCAAGGCAACTGGGACCCAGAGGGGTGGAGGCTGGGAACATGCCCCATGAGGTATCCTAGGGATAGAGTGACCTTGAACTTGGTCACAGCAGCAGGAGAAGCCCAGAAGCAAAACCCTCAGCCTGATCGCAGACACTGTAGGAGGTTGAGGTTTATTCTTGCTTTATTTATTAAACGTACAATTAAATACAGGTCAAGCCCCTACCTACCAGAGTCCTTTTCTTATGGAAGACCCTTTAGAGGGTTAGGTGGAGGGAAGCATGAGTTCCTAAGCCAGCCAGAGCATCTCTGGAGGGCCCTGTGGTGCTCAGTTCTCACTGGATATTGTTGACCAGCCCATCATCTAAGACACCCGGCACCTCCAGGTGTTCCAGGTGGGAGCTTCCCAGAAAGCCATGCTCGGCACACCGCCTTGGAGGTGCTATCCATGCCGAAGGAACTGAGGTGAGGCCACCTCCTGCCACTCTCCCAAACCCAAACCCTCCAGTCTTCGTTAGCTTCCCTGCCGGTCCTGCCCTTCCGAGGTCACCCACTTAGCCATAGTAGCCACCGTGTCTTCCTCACGGCATCAGGTGGTAGTAAAGAAATGTTAACGTAAAGCCCTAGCACAGAGCCTAGCACCAAGCACATACTGCATATGTAGTAGCTTCAGTGATGCTGCTGACCCTCAGAATGCCCCCTGACCCTAAAGAACACCCCCCAACCCCAGTCTTCCCATCATCCCTACAGCCCTTGACCTCCTAACCTCAGGGCCTCTTCCTTCTGCCCCAAGGGTAACAAAATACTTTCAAGATTGCACGTTTCCAAGCTCTGCTTCCCACCAAAAAAAAGAAAAAAAGAAACGTTTTATTTTTCCCAACTCATCTACAATTGCAAGGACAAACAAAAACTGGTACCTCAGTATCTTCGCCAACAGCTAGGAGCCCAAGGAAGAGGAGAATCCAGTTCCCCAAGAAGGAAGGCAGGCCATTTATTCACTTGTTCGTTTTGTATTAAGCTAAGTGCGTACTGTATACCAGTAAGACATTCCCCCTGCCCTCAAAGAGATGGCAGCCTGGGACAGTGTTCTCAACCCTGGCTGCAACTTACGATCGCCTGGGGAGCTTTAGAAAGTGCCAGGGCCTCCAGATCCAGTAAATCAGAATCTCGCGGTGTGGGACCCAGGCAGCAGTATTTTTTAAATATCCCCAAAGGAGTCCAATGTGTAGCCAAGCAGAGAGCCAGTGATCTGCTAGGATCAGCAGGTGAAAGATGATTTCCAATCCAGTGTTGCTAGAACAGGCAAGTGATATACAGTGTATGAATTATATCGCAATAAAGATGTTAAAACAATCAACAAGCAAGTGTTGGGGTTATGAGAGCCCAGGGAGTGCTACCTGATTCCAACTAGGGGAGGGCATTGGACTTAGCGAAGGCTCCTGAGGGGGAAATTATCGTCTCTGCTCAGATATCAGCAGTAGTCAGACATGCTAAGATAATGAAGGGAAAAGTGTGCATTTAATTCTCATTTCTAAAGCAACAGCCCCTTATATTATTGACAGTATAGGACACACTGAATAATTGTCTGTTAATGAGTATTAATAAAATTGGCACTTTTTTTTTCATTTAGATTAACACTTCTAAAGCCCCAGGAATATCTTTTGGTGGTTTAGATGGAGCCTATCAGGAACTCTAGGAGAAGAAGTCTGATGTGTGAGCAAAAAAAGTAAGTCCCAGGACTTCCCTGGCTGTCCAGTGGTCAAGACTCCGGGCTTCCATGGCAGGGGGCACGGATTCAATCTCTGGTTGGGGAACTAAGATCTTGCATGCCGCGTGGCACTACCACAAAAAAAACACCAACTCCTGGACCAGAAAATCTCAGAGGCAGCTCTGACTCATCTCTTCCTCATCCCTGGGTCTGAGCAGTCAGCAGTGCTCTTAGGTCTCCGTGGTGAATAGACACCAGATATGGCCCCAGGAATTCCTCCCTTTCTGTGCTGGCATGCCACTCCTCACATCAAGAGGTGGGATCTATTTTCCCTCCCCTGGGAGCTGGACTGGCCTGTGATTTGTTTTAACCAGTAGAAGGTTGTGAAAGTAACTTTCTGAACTTCCAAGCGCAGGCCTGAAGAGGACCGACAGGTGCTACTCTCTCTCTCTGGAGCCCAGACGCCATGCTGGAAGGAAGTGGAGGCTAGTTGACTGCATGATAGAGGTTATGCATGGAGAAAGGCCTTGGTGCATGCTACGGACTGAATTGCATTCCCCTAAATTTCATGTTGAGTCCACAATGTGACTATATTTGGAGATAAGGCCTTTCCAGAAATAACTAAGATTAAAAGAAATCATAAAGGTGGGGCCCTGGTCTGATAGTATTAGTGTCCTTATAACAAGAAGAGAGACCAGAGCTCTCTCTCCATGTGAATACACCAAGGAAAGACCATATGAATGTACATCAAGAAGGTGGCTGTATACAAGCCAGGAAGAGAACCCTCACGAGAAACCAAACTCTGCCAGAAACTCCTTGGACTTTCCAGCCTCCAGAACTGTGAACATTTCTGTTCAGGTACTCAGTCTATGGTATTTCATTATGGCAGCCTGAGCAGACTAAGACATAGGATGAGATGCCAACTTGGAAGTTCCAGGTCTAGCCAAGCTCCCAAGTGAATGGGGACACATGAAAAAACCGCAACTGAGACTAGCAGAAAGTCATCCAGTGGAACCCTGGCCAAATACGTAACCTACAGAATCATGAGGAAATTAATAAATTGCTGTTCTAAGCCATTAAGTTTTGAAGTCTTTTGTTATATAGCAATAGTAACTGAAAAAAACCCTCCTGTGACACCTTTTCTTTCCACTGTATAGCATCACAGTCTGACCTAACTAAGCCCATTTGGTCATACCCAATTATTAGTTGGGCAGCTCTTAGCAGCCTCCCAATAAGGGTTTTTAACCTGAGGCTCCTGGAATTCAAGAAGGTCCATGAACTGGACAGAGAGATGGAGAGATAGATAGATAGATATAGATAGATAGATAGATAGACATAGATATATAGATATGACATCTTTATTTTCATTAACCTTTAACTGAAATTTCGCATTGTCTTTAATTATGAACGAGGTAATAAACCACAGTAGTACAAGGGTATTTGTGATTTTGTCACTAATAGAAATCACAGATTTTTTTCATATCACATTACAATTTTTAGCAAATATCCTAAAAGACCTTTCATGCTTATCATCACCCATTGCTAGACCTTGTTATTTAAGGTGTTAATGAAGAATATTATTATAATATTAATATGATAATAAATGTATTAATATTTTGATAACTGTACTTCTGTATAATTCTTTTTTTCTGTAACACTAGTATTTTGTTTTATTCATTTAGAATCATTTTTCTGCAATGGTATCCGTAGGCTTCACCAGACTGCCAAAGGGGTCCATGGCCCTAAAAAGGAATAAGAACCCCTGAACTGGAGGTATGCATGGGCCAAATTTCTCTGCTCCACAAATTTCCCACCAGATTTCATTGAAAGTAACTTTCAGACTGAGTCCTGCCACCTACACAGACATTTATGAGCAAGCTTGCTCTAAAGCAATACCTACATCTGATTCTGGAAGTTGAGATCAAGTTCTGTCTCCCTCTGTCTTTTCAGGATTTCCTACAGCAACTCATCTGAAAAGTTCATTCAAGGCAAATATTCTAGTTGTAGGTTTCAGCCAACTAGAAGCTAGGAGCTTTTCCAAAAATCAAAATAAAAATAGTTTGAATAAGTATAATAGAATAATGGCTAACAATGAATTGAGAACTTGCTACTTCCTACACTGTTCTAAGTGGTCAACATGAATTAACTCACTAAATCCCTACAACCACCAGGTAAGGTAGGCACATTATTATACCCATGTTCCAGGTGAGGAAACTGAGCCTCACAGAGGTTAGTAACTTGTTCAAGTTCACACAGCTCATAAGTGACAGAGCTAAATGTGCGGTACACCAATTCAGTCAATCTCTGCAGGTAGAACCCAGGTATTGGTATTTTTTAAAGTTTTCAGCCAGGGGATTACAACATACAGCCAAGTTTGAGAACTCACGTACTGTTGGGCTCCCTGGATTCTTTAACTCTGTTCATGTAAAAGCAGGAGTTCCTCCATAATATTTCAAGCTCATCTGCACATTGAATACTATTGGTGTCATGATTTTTTTTGATATTTATTGATTTGGTTGCACTGGGTCTTAGTTGCAGCAGGCGGGTTCCTTAGCTGTGGCTCACCAGCCCCTTAGTTGTGGCACGCAACCTCTTAGTTACGGCATGCATGTGGGCTCTAGTTCCCTGACCAGGGATTAAACCCAGGCCCCCCGCATTGGGAGCGCAGAGTCTTATCCACTGCGCCACCAGGGAAGCCCTGGTGTCATGATTGAAAAATAATTTCTAGTATCCATTATATTAACTAACAGAGCCTCTGATCTGAGATAAAGACTGCTAAAAACTTGCGGAAGCTGCCTCAAGATTTTGGACTTCAGATTTCAAGTGCTAACCAACCACCCTGGAGTGTTCTGACCAAAACACTAGGAATGTTAATTGTCATTAGAGTATAGATTAAAACTGACCCACATACACTTACATATTATACTATCTCTATCAAAATATTTTAGATTAACTTATAAAAAACATAATGCATTGCCATTACCTTCTCTCCTTTCTTATGTCAAAGAACATAATTCTCCCCACCTTCCCTATAGTCACCAGATGAAGTTTCCTAAATCACCTAATTAATAATGTTAACAGCCCTTTTTTTTTACTGCCAAATCATCTATATGTAACTTCAAGATCAGGTGGTATTTCCCTGTCCCTTGAGATCAAAATAAGATCGTCTCCAGCCAACCTATCACCTCCTTCCTACTTTATCACCACCGTTTTGTCAGGGGCTAAGGTTTTACTCTACTTGCAAGCTAATAAGTTAGCCTACCACAGTTTCATGGGTGCTGGCAGAAGACACGAGACTCCTGGGTCAGAGACAAAGGGTTTATTACTCACAGCAAAGCCTGTTGCCATTGGTTCCCACATCTCCCAAGTCCCACATGGATGCTACACACACAGTGGATTTCCATCACAGCAGAAGACCGTTGCACTTGGGGAATTATCGCTTTTACAGTGAGCAGTAAGCAAACCTGCTCTTTGTCTGTTTGATGGGAGACAAGATTGCTCACTGCAAATACAACCCTGAGAAATGGCCAAGATAAAGAGGCATCAGGGTCTTGCATTCTTGGCCTACCCAGCAGTGATGAGCAGTGCCCACAGTGGATTGCCTCTTCCAACACCCATTGCTTTGTTTTATTTTCATCTCAGCATCCACCTTTCTGATATTTTCTCATTAATTTTTGTTCTTACCTATCTTTTCTAGTGCAGTGGCAGCTCCTGGAGGCCAGGGTTCTCACTGTCTGTCATTTATCGCTACTTCCCCAGCACCAAGGATAACACCTGGCCTGACCCATCGAAGTACTCAGTAAATGCTCATTGAATGAATCAGTAGGACTGGCCTCAACTTCCAACATGGGCCGCAAATTCTTCACTCCATTCAAACAGAATTCTTAGCTGCTCACAAGCATGCCTGGCCTTGGGGCTTCTGCTTAAAGAAAGGCTTACCTCCCCACTCCCACTACTGCCTCACCCACCCCCAAAGCCCGACTCAGTCCCCCCCTTTCAAAGTCCTTCCGTCTTAAGCCTTCCTCTTTTGTCCCAAAAGCCCTCCTCTTTGGCCTCATGTATTATCATTATTGCTATCATCATTCTCTTCTTCTCTATCATTATTATTTAGTTGCTAAGGCTTAAGAGTCTATTTTTTTAAATTAATTATTTTATTTATATTTGGCTGCGTTGGGTCTTTGTTGCTGCGCATGGGCTTTCTCTAGTCGTGGCGAGCGGGGGCTACTCTTTGTTGCAGTGCACTGGCTTCTCGTTGCTGTGGCTTCTCATTGCAGAGCACGGGCTCTAGGCACGTGGGCCTCAGTAGTTGCAGCATGCAGGCTCAGTAGTTGTGGCTCGCAGGCTCTAGAGCGCAGGCTCAGTAGTTGTGGCACATGGGCTTAGTTGCTCCATGGCATGTGGGATCTTCCCAGACTAGGGATCGAATCCATGTCCCCTGCATTGGCAGGCGGATTCCCAACCACTGTGCCACCAGGGAAGTCCATTAAGAGTCTCTTTAAAATGTAAATATCCCTCAGTGGGAAGAAGAAAGAGAGATGAGACCACAAAGGTAGTAAAGACTAGTGGTAACAAGCTCTGGACATTCTATATTGCTACTTAGTAGCTGTATGAGCTTAAGCAAGCAGTCTAACCTCTCTGTGCCTTAGTTTTACCATCTGCAAAATGGGAATAATGACCACACCTCCCTCTTAAGGTTATTCTGAGGATTAAATTAACTGCTTTATGGAGAGCAGGTAGAAGAAGGCTTTCGGTTATTTGTGGCACACCTACTACCTGCCCTGTTGGATGCTTTACATGCATTCTCTGGAGGCCCCTTGGGGAATACCCCACCCCATTCAAGTGTTAGTCTCTTGAAAGGACAGAAGCATAGACTTCCAGTTCTCCTGCATCCCTTGCAGTTCCTCACTCTGCCCCAGAGCACGTGACTGCTGGGGGAGGGGGCATGAAGAGCATGTTCCCAGATGAAGTCGAGTCTTTCACGGAAATGGAGGTGGGGGGGGGGGCATGTTCACTGAATGCAGGCCCAAACGAGAAAGGACTGTTCCATGACTTTGATTATGGTCAGAAAGAAGAGCCTGTTGAGCCATATAGGTAGTGGTTACCCCATATTCCAGGTCTGGCAATAGAAACAAGAGGTACAGTGGGTAATCTTAATGTTGGGTTTTCTGGGCTGAGAGAGGCAAGTATTTCTGACCAGGTCTGGACTGGCCTGAAGCAGTCTTTCTCCTTCAGTACCATTTTATTAAATAACAAGAAATCAGATGTTCACAGAACTTCACAAAGCGTCTGAACATATATCATCTTCTTTAACCTTTACGATTCTAAGAGGTGGGTATTTCCACCAGCCTCATCATCCTCCCACTTTACCGAGGAAGAAACTGAGGCAGAGAAGCTACAAATAGCAGAGCTGGGAGTCAAGCCTTGCCTCACTCCTATAATAAACAGAATAATGGGTTCCCTAAACCCAAGAACCTATTAATATGTTTCCTTGCATGACAAAAGGGACTTTGTAGGTATGATTCAGAATCTTCTGATGAGACGATTACCCTGGATTATTTGGCTGGACCCAATCACAAGGGTCTAATAAAGAGGAGGTTTGAGTCACAGACTGGACGATGCTTCTGGCTTTGAAGGTGACAGGCACAAGTCAAGAAATGCAGGCAGCCCCTAGAAGCTGGAGAATGCAAAGAAATCGATTCTCCCCTGGAGTCTCCAGAAGGAGCATAGCTCTGCCAACACCTTGACTTTGGCCTAGATAGACTCACTTAGGACTTAAGACCTCCAAAACTGTAAAATAATAAATCTGTGTTATTATAAGCCACTAAGTTTTGGCAATTTGCTACAGAAGCCACAGAAAACGGATATAGCCCCCAGCATACACCCGCCATGATGTTTTCAAGAAGTGTGTTATTTTAAAGTAAATTCACACTTGATAGAAACAGCACAGAAAGCATGTAGGATCCAGAGAGGCTCACCAGCCACCCAGTCCCATCAGCTCCTAGAATTCCCCACTAGGAAACCAGTAGAGGTAGGACGGTGTGGTGATTAGGAACATGCCTTCTGGAGCTGGTGGCATCCGAGACTATAAACAGTTATTTAGCCGCCTTGTGCCTCAGTTTCCTCATCTGTGGATGGGAATGAAAATAGTATGGACATTAAGGGCCAGGAGAATTGACCAGTGTTTGGAACAGTGCTTGGCACATGGCTTTCACCTATTTCTATAAAAGGACTTTTAGTCCTTTAGAAGCTTGTTACAATTTAAACATAGTGGAAGGGATGGTGAGTGGGGAAGGAGAAAGGGAGAAGCGGGGGGTCACTTATGAGCCCCTCCTGGGTGCCAGGCACTGTCTTGGGATTTCCAGACACATCTGATCTACTTCTCCTGACAAACAAGAGGTGGGGCTCAGAGGATTAAGTGCCCAAAGTCACACGGCAGAAAAGAAGAGGCAGAATTCAAAGGCAGATCTATCAGATTCCAAAGCCCTGTCCAGGACCACCTCTCACACCTCAGCAAGAGCTGAGGGAAACTGAAGGGAAACTGGCAAGTCAGTTTATTTTCTGAGCCTCGGTTTTCTCATCTATATAATGGAGTTGAATTGAAGGATAATGAAGTGAAGTCTCCCAGGACTTTTGGAAGAATCACAAGAGATAATATGCATGAGCTTCCTTTGCAAACCAAAAAGCGCCATTCAGATGAAAGGCAGGGGGTGCGCAGTGGACAGAGCAGCTGGGACGGGGAGCTAAGACCAGCTCTCAGCACTTCACCCAAGCAGCATGTGTTTGGGACGGTGCCTCTGGACTGGGCACCGTGCAAGGCGCTGGACACAGACTGGCCCCGTCTCCGCTAGGGTGGCAGATTCTTCTTTCTTAGAGAAAGAAGAAGTGGAGGGTTTGAGGGAAATGCATGAGCATTTTTAATTCATTTCCAGCACCACAACTAAAATGCTGAGTGGAGGATGTTCCGACTCAGAGAGTATCAGCTGATGGATTTTCCAGCAAGGAGTGGCCAGGTCCCTGGGGTCAGTGAGCAGCCTAATCTAAGAGCAGATGCTCTGGGGGTAGAAGAGCGTTCTCTGCGCCCCATGGGCCCAGGTAGGGTGATCAATTCTCCTGGTTTGCCCAGGACTGAGGGGTTTCCCGGGACACAGGACTTTCAGTGCTAAAACCGAGAAAGCCCTAGACAGAGCAGGACAAGTTGGTCACCTTATTCCCAGGACTCTCTCTGCACCTCCCCTCACCAAAGCCCCATTCAGAACTCTCCCCAACTTGCCCTGGAATAGCACAGATTTCAAGCCCTCAAGCTTGGATTTCTTGCCTAAAGCAAAGGTTGGCAATGTTTCCAAACCAATTGCAAATACTGTCCATTTGTTGAGGGCTTTACAGTATGCAGAGCGCTTTCACATACCTCAGCATGTTCAGTCTTTAGAGCAATCTCAAGGTCAGAGAAAAGACAGCTGTATTAGGAATGCTTTATGTTGGAAGAGACAGAAAGCATGACTTGAGTGGCTTAAGCAAATAAGTTGTATTTTTTCCCCAAAACAAGAAGTCCAGAGGTAGGCAGCTGCTGGGTTTGACTTAGTAGCACAGCGAAGTGAGGGTAATTGCCTACAACTCTCCTGGTCTTCCCTCATGGTTGTAAGATGGCTGCCAGAGCTCCGGGCATCTAGTTGCATTCTAGGCAGGAAGAAGGGTGAAGAAACAACACCAGCAGAATTCTGCTTATGTTTTTTGGCCAGAACAGTGTCACATGGCCACTCCCAACTGCATGGCCATCACGTATTTAGCTTTCTAACCTCTATAGTAGAGCAAAGTAAGGGATGAAAGGCTTAAGAATGGTTTTGAATGAGTTACCTACAGTATCTGCCACGATAGGAAGAGAAGACCATTTACTAGAGGCTAGAAGAGTCTAGAATGACTTAGGATGTCATGGAGCCCAGTGGTCTCAACACTTTGCTGCACATTCGAATCACCTCAAGATTTTTTAAAATAATGATGCACAAGCCAAACCCCAGACCACTTAAGTCAGAATCTCTGGGAATACACCCTGGCATTGTTATTTTTAAAGTTGCCCTAGTTGACTAAAATGCACAGCCCATCCTCTAGAGCTGCTCTGTCCAACATGGTAGCCATGTGGCTATTGACATTGACATTAATTAAAATTAAATAAAATTTAAAATTTAGTTTCTTAGTCATACTGTCTATATTTCAAATAGTCAGTAGCCACATGGGGCTAGTGGCTACCATATTGGAGAGCACAGATATAGCACTTTCCATCATCATAGATGATGCTGTAATTGGATGGCTCTGTTCCAGAAGAACCTGAGGGTAAGAGAGCCTGTTAGGAATCTCAAGGCCCCTTAAATCTGGTCTGGCTAAATGAGGCAAGCCAGATGGGCCTGACCTGGAGGCAGTAAGAAAGGGTGGTCAAGGGCATGAACTGTGAGACCAGACAGCTTAGGTCTCAATCCCAGATCCCCCACCTACTGGATGGGTGACCTTGGACAAGTTACTTATCCTCTCTTTCTCCATCTGTAAAATGGGAGTGATAACAGGAAAGCATCTCCTGGGGTTGCAGTGAGAACTCTGAACTGACTCACGTACCGTGCTCAGAATGCTGCCCTGACACATGCCACCTGCTGTAAGTGCCAGCCATCACTGTTATCCAGGAGACCTGACAGGTGGCCAAATCCCCCAGAGGGGCCCTCGCTGGACACACCTGCTGTGTTGCCCCTCAACCCTACTCAGCACGGCACCAAGGCTTCCTGACTGGGGCCCCGATGCTGGCATTTCCATGCCACCCCTAACTCTGAGTCTGATCTTCTGGTGCTCAGCTGGTTGGCCCACTGCAGTCTCTGGCGTGTAGGGTGAGTGAGGAAATGAATGAACACGTCCCTGTATTCATTAACTGAGTATAAGCAGGCCCTTTGACTTGTAACTCGGTCCTGGGTGCAGCGGCTGCCTGCCGAGGTATAGCGGAAGGAGGGGCGGGCTGTGTCGTCCCGGCAGGTCACTGGGCCTCCTGAGCATGTGGCACAGGGTCTATAGAATTAAAGGTTCGAGCCAATACAGAGTACAGCCCCTGAGAGGCATAAAATCTCTGAAACACAGGGTTTTCCCTCCTGGGGGAAAATGAAACTTCCTAACCAGGGTGGCTGTGTACGCATCTTCTTCCCAGGTTTCTGATCTCCCCGAGGTGAAATGAGACTCCTATCTCAGCGCCCAGAGCTGCCCTACACTCCAGCCTTCCCTGTCCCCTCCATCTCTCCAGGCTGTGTTAACCGTGTCTAGGAATGGGGTCCTGGAAGGAAGATGTCATTTACTGCACCAGAAATGATACAAGATGCCCCCCCTCTGAGCCAAATGAGGGTTCCCAGAGAGTGGGGGATGAAGCCCCCCAAACAACCCGCTTCCCAGGGAAGGAAGGACATTTTCAAACGCAGCAACCTTGAGCCTGAGCACATCTGCTCCCCGAGTGCGCATTCCACAGCCTGGCAGACACGCCGCGATGGGTCTCAGTCATTAACTGGCTGTCAGGTTCCTCAGATGATGGAGCTAAAAATAGCGCGCTATAGATAGAACCTTCTCCCACGCAGGCAGGCACAGGCTGCCAGTGGAAGTGGGGAGAAGGGGCTGTGCGGATCTCTCCCCTAAAGGGAGGTTCGTGCCCATCTCCAGCCCCGCGCCGCGCTCGTGGGCAATGTCCTGCTTCCTTCGGCAGCATCCCTCCCTCACGACCCGCAGATGGGCCCTAATGTTCCAAATGCGCACTGCCGGGCGGGGCGCACCACGGTGGGGTTCATTTGTATGCCGCAGCCTGGATAACAGTGATACGGCCCCGAACACTCCAAAGAGACGGCGCAGATGAAACCGGCGCTGCTCGCTCGGCAGGCGAGCTATTTATAGAATCCAAATATCAGCATTTTCCACCCATTTACACAAAGCAATTTCAGCCTTTTCAGATGAGAAAAGTGCAGCCCGGATCGTCATTCATTCCAGTGCTGGAATCACATTTGGGGCCAGGAAGCCCTGATTTTACAGGAAACCTCGAGGCAGGCTCAGATTAAAGATCAATGGCAACATAAAATGTAGGCTGTCATATTTTCGCTGTGAACATGTCCTGGTAATAAAAAAATGTTGTTTTAGTAAATAAACTCGGGGAGATGCATTGCCGACTGTTCTTTATCCCCGCCGACCTCACCCTGAGCGCTTGGAGCAAAGGACTGAGAGGGAGAGAGACACACACACAGGCATACAGTGCGAGTCCACAGCAGAGCTGCCAGCCGCCCGCCAAGCCTCTAACACGCTCTTCACCTTCAGAGCCAACGCCGCGTGCTGGGTACTTCACTGCTGAGATGCTCACTTTGCTGATTCTCTCGAAAAGTGTGAAATGCGTTTCTTAATAATGATGAGGCTGGCAGTCGAACTGGCTGGCTAGCAGTGCAGATCCTGGGGACAGATGGACTTGGGGTCACGTCCGGGTTCTGCCACAGCCTAGCTATGTGATCTGGGAAGTTACCTAATCCTGCTAAAACTGTTTCCTCACCCGTCAAATGGCACTGTGGTCCTCTCTCTCATTGGACAAAGGTCCTTGTACTTTCAGACCCATGCCCTCCAAACCCATCTGGCATTTCTGACACCACCCCCTGATGTGACAAACCAAAGGCAGAGGGGAGCTGCCATTGAGTTGTCTATTTTCCAGGTGCCATCTCCTCATTCTTTGCTTCCACGCCAACTCACCTTTCTCCTCACTGTCCAAACCAGTGGTTCTCAAACCATAGGGTACCATCAAAATCATCAGGACAGCTCGCTAAAGCCCAGAGGGCTGAGTCCCACCCCCAGTTTCTGATTCCATAGGACTAGGGTGGGGCTGAGAATTTCCATTCTTAACAAATTCCCAGGTAATGTCAAATGATGTTGATCTGATCCAGGGACCACACTTTGAGAACCAACAGTCTAGAGAAACCAGTATGGAGGGCGAGGAACTGGGAAGTTCTGCTCCAATTCATCAGGTCGTATAGAGTCTCAATGCATTTAAGGTCTTTAGGGTTTGCTGAGCCCGGACCTTTGAAACACAAAAATAAAGATATATTTAGAAACTGTGATGAGTGCTATGTAGGAAAACTCAGCATATCTTGAGAGAGTACAGGAGCCCTGGTTCAGGATGAAGGACTTTCTGAGGACGTGACAATGGATTCTGAGAATGAAGGTGCATAGAATTAGCTAGAAAAGGAGCCAGCAATGAGCCTTGCCGGAAGGGGTCCCAGTAGATGCCTTGGGAGAGAAGTGAGAGTGAAGGAGAGACTGCAGTAAGGATGAATTTCCAACCCAAAGAAACTAACCACCAGCTGTGGTCTCACTGAGACTCACTGACAAGAGGTCAGAAAAGAGGCTCAGACCCTTGCTTTTCACCATCTGTCCCTGCCATTTGCCCCTCCACTGGGCCCCCTCCCACCTGCCCCAGCACCATCAAGTCCTGCGGCTGGGTGCCCTACCTTTCTTGACTGTTCTCTTCATAATACCTTGTTCCACTTGTCGACGGCTACATAATAACCCTCAACATTTAATTCTCACAATTCGATTGGTTGGTTGGTTGGCCGGTTGGCTGGTTCTTCTGCTGGACTCACCTGGGCTCACCTATGCAACCTACTCGGCTGGCAGGCAGACTGGGGCAGCTGGGCTGCCCCACACCCCTGCCTTTCCACCATCGCCCCGTGGCCACGTCGTGTGTGTGTGTGTGTGTGTGTGTGTGTGTGTGTGAGTGTGACTGTGTGTACACACTGAGGTTTGGGGATCCCCAGGGCCATGACCTCTCCTGAGGGCAGCCTTTCCTGAGCCATGATCACCCAGTCCAAAAGGTCCGAACTCCATGTTTCCTAGCATATTCATGCCTATCCGGCTATTTCTAAAGCTCCCTTCTCCACCAGCAGCCATCAGGGAACAGAAAAGCAAAGACCTGGGTATGTGAACTTTTCATTCTCCCTCTGGTGCCATTTTCCTCCATGACCCCTTGGGGTCAGAGAGGTGGGAGAGGGCTTTCCCTCTCCCTTATATCTCCGCTCAACTCCAGCTAAGCCTTCGTGATCCATGCTGGTCGCTGCTCTGTTCCCAGGGCCCAGCACAGTGCCTTGCACACAGTGGGTGCTCACCAAGTGCGTTCTGGAGGAGTGAATGCCTTTGCTCCCTTCCCTGACTCTGATCCAGGGGTGCCAGGCCCATTACCCGCCTCGCCAGCTCTCCTTGGCAAATCCTATTTATCCTTCAGACTCCAGCACACACCCACGTTTTCCAGGAAGGCCTCCCGTCCCCTCCAGCAGTCGGAGTAACTTGGGGAGGTCCTCTTTCTTCCTCGGGTCTCTCCCCTATCCCCTGACTCTCTGTTTAGAAAGGTTTTGTTCAGCTCTGTGCTAGAGCGAGTTGCCTATGCATCCTACTCCCATTCTAGGTGTTTGTTACATGTCGATGGGAATGGGAGACATTTTATTTTGCTTTATATTTATTCCCCTTCCCTCTTACCCCCATCTCCAGTGGCCAGCACCATGCTTGGCACGTGATAGGTGCTTAATGAATATCTGTTGAACTAATAATAATTATTATTATATTACATATATGTATATATACATTATATATACTATATATAAAGTATATATGTAATATTATATTTTATTTAATATATATATAGTATTTTATGTATATATATATATACATTATGGATGTGTTATATATATTATATATACAGTAAGTCCCCTACATACGAACCTTCAAGTCGTGAACTTTCAAAGATGCAAACGTGCATCTGGTTCCAGCAAGGAACGAGAACCTGTGCCGTCAACGTCAGGCATGAGTGAAACTGCAGCTTGCCCTCCATCTCCTATTGCTGACGATCCTTCAGCTCTACCATCTCCCACCTCCTCTCCCTCCTCCAGTCAGTAACTCTTCTTGCCTGTTCACTCGATGCCAGCCCTGTATGCCGGCTGTTGTACTGTACTACTGTACTTTTCAAGGTACTGTACTGTAAGATTAAAAATGTTTTCTTTATTTTTTGCGTTTGCTTGTTTTTTATGTATTGTGTGAAAAGTATGAAAAGTATTATATTTGTGTGAAAGTATTATTTGTGTGAAAAATGAAAAGTATTATAAACCTGTACCTATTACAGTACAGTACGATATAGCTGATTGTGTTGGTTAGTTGGGTACCTTGGCTAACTTCATTGGACTTACGAACAAATTGGACTTATGAATGGGCTCTTGGAACAGAAGGTGTTTGTATGTAGGGAACTTACTGTATATGCACTATATATATCATAGATTCTAGTTACAATGAATGCACCTCCATTCCAAGGACAGTTACTACATTCTTTGCATGTTAACTCATTCCATCCTCCCAGCCGCCTTGAGGGTTGCCCCAGGCCATGCATTTAGTACCAGAAAGAGCTGGGACTCTAGCACTGGAGACTGTCTGGTTTTAACAGTGCATGCCAAGGAAAGCGTATTGGCTATTTGGGCTCAGTAAATCCAGGAAGGCTTCTTGAAGGTGGAGGTAGATTCCCTGGTCATCTAAAGGAGAGGAAGAAGTTTTCTTGGTGGTAATGGACAGAGAAATAAAAGGAAGAGTAGGAAGTCCATGGGCAAAACCATTTGCTTTTTTTCTGTTCCTCACTCATCAGGCCTTAAGTCAGCAAACTTGAAAGAGGAACTGCTCTATTTGGTTCCAGGGAAAGATGGTTCCACCGAACATTATCTTGATATGCTGACTGTACAAAGCATCATCAGTGCTGGAAAAGGCGCCCCCGTCTTGGCATATCAGACCTTTAGTAAGAGTTCACGGTCAGTTATCAAGGTGAATTACTTTCGCGTAGGTATTCAGTGAATGGCAGAAACACCATCCACTGTAGCTAAAGGGTTCCTTCTCCATCTGCATAATTCCCCATGCTGTCAGTCGGCGTGACATATGTGCGCCAGGCCTCTCACCGCCATCTGGCAGCCTCTTTGACATCGCAGCTCCCCCTGCACCCCCGACCCTGCCCTCCATCAGCAGCGGGTCCCAAGACAAGACTGTCAGTAAAGCAAGATCAGGATGTATGGACGCCTCAGCGATGACAGCCGTGATTTAGCTGCACCAATTGCTTTCTGACGTTTCCATAGCTCTTCCCAGCCTTACCTTCGTGGCTGGCCAGTGGAGAGCTGCAGGAGGCAACAAGCAGAAATTGAATTTTCCACAGTGCACTTATGTGGGAGGCTCATTCTTCAGTTCTATAGGCAGCTGCCTGGGAAGTTTCCAGCAGCTGCCGCTGCCCTCCACGCTCTGCCCTGGCCAGCCGCCCTGGGGGGAGCTGACCCCACCCAGGAAGGGCAACTTGGCTCTGGGGACAGGAGAGTAAGAGTGTGCTCTTCTCTGAGGCTACTGGAGGGGGTGTCTGGAGGCCCTCTCCTGAGTTTCCTGAGAAAGCCCGGGAGAATTTCCCATTTTGTTGACAATTTGACCACACAAAGACTCCCAAGGGTGTCACGGTGAGTGTTGTGGGAGAGACACCTCCGCACCCATACTTAGCCAACATCAGCGTGCACGCCGGCCAGTTCTCTAAGTCCCTCAGACAAAAGCATATTTGCCCATGGTGAGGTTACACAAGAATCAGCAAGGAGACATTCCCTTTGTCGACCTGACATCAGAACAATAGGCTGATGTGCGGAGACACAGGGGAAGTTAGGGTGCCAGACAGACTGGTTATTTGTTTTTCTGTCACCCTAAATCCTCTTCCTCTGTTTCACTCTAACACCTTTGACATGTGTAACATGACCTGAGAGATGGCTCCCGAGTTTTGGTGTGTAAAGGAATTTTCCTGATGGCCTTGTCAAGACCTGTCTAATCTCCGGCGGTTCTAAGTTGCTTTGAGGTGAGCCCAGAAAAATGAATTTTGAACAAGTACCATGCGGGGCTCTCTTGTAGGTGGTTCTCAGCTGTCGTGCAAGAAATATGGTCGCTACACGCAGTCCCTTCCTCCTATATCGAATCTGTCCTTGAGGGAGACGACAGGAATGCCAATTATGGGATGTTCCTTGCTTCCCCCTTTCCACCCCTTAGACATCGTGTCTGCTACCAGGACACATTCCTGTGGTCTCCCTCCTACAGCATGACTTGCTTCTCTCCCAAAGCGGGTGCCCCCCTCACCAGGTCATGTGCTGGGTCTCCATGTGAGCAGCGGTAGAGACAATGCTCTATTCCTCTTCATGTCCGAGGTTGCCTAGCATGGCGGTGGGCTTACTAAATATCCTCGAGCAACGACATTACCTGTGTATTAAGTACTCACCTTGCTTCAGGCCCTGGGCTAGCTGCTAATGAGAAGAAAGAAGGTAGACAACAATTTTAACCCAAATTGATAACAGGGACTAATAGTATAAAGCATCAAACCTATTAGATCTGCAAAGACTGAAAAAGGGAAAAACTCCGGTTTGCAGAGATGAGGCGAAAACCTGACAATATAAGTAGGATTGTAAGTTGGCAGGACCATTCTGGAGGGCAATCCGACCCTATGTGACTAACATCAAAATCTCTATTCCTTTCGTCCTAAAATTCTAGTTCTAAGAACTTTTCCCAAGGAGACAATAGAATAAGGACACAAAACTGTTCATTTAGGTTAGTCCCCAAACATCTATTGAGAGCATACCGTACACAGGGCATGAGCTAGGGAGCAGGCAGAGTGTAAATCTAACAGGCAGGGGGATGTGTGTGAGAATGGGTCCACGGAGAGTCGCCTCAGCAGGGTTTATCAAAGCAAAAGGCCGGCAGCAACCCAAGTCCATCCAAGGAGGGCTGAGAGTACACTGTGCTACAGCCAGAGAACTGAATTCTAAGCAGCCCTTTAAAATGTTGCTGTGTGTCTATAGTCATTGGGGGAAGCTCTCGGTGACATCGCGTGAAAAAAAGCAAATTGGGAAACGGAAGAAGTCTCACTGTGTTGAGTGACACATAAATGCCTACACAAGTACATACATAGAAAAAAAGTGTCAAAAACTTCACTGCCAAACGTCAGAGCGATCAGAGGATTTGTTTCTGGTTGATGGAGTGTTTTGCGTTCTTTCGACCCTTCTGTATTTACATTTTCTACAAGAGCATGTACACAGAATGCAAATGTTATCTCTGTAAACAGAATGAGTGAATGAATGAATGAGGAAAAAGCAACATAACATCAGAGTTCAACAAGAAACTAACTTCTGGGGAAAGCAAAATAGCCTTCCCGGAAGGCCTGGTGCCCTCTTATACTCTCCCGGTGAGGATCTGAGCTCCTGGAGGGTAGGGACTGGGGCTGGCACAGGGCAGGTGTCCAGCAACCGTCTGTGTAGCTGTGTGGCTGCTACCCTCCTGCTGTGTCCCAAGGTGAAACGCTCTCCCCTAGGAAAGCTTCACGGGTCTCCTCTCATTTGACAACTGCTGGACTCTGTGACCTTCCTAGGCCTCTTCCAACTCAGAAGCTGAAGCGGCTGTCAGCCCACAAGTGAAATCAATCCTGGCCCGACGTCGGGCTGGGAGCTGGCCCGCTGGCCCTGGCCCTGGGCTGTTGTTTCTTATCCGCGGAGGCTCCGTTGAACTGGCCAACCGACGGGGCACAGCTGAGGCCGTTAAATCTTCCCCAGCAATGCGTGTGCTGTCAGTATTATTCACAGTAGCTTGCGTCCCCTGCCCAAGACCCCTTTTCCCCAAAGATACCCTTCCAAGCCTGAATCATGGCTAATAAACCCATACCCAAATTGATCTCACAGCTGTTCTTCAGATGCCGTGGCCAGCCCCTCATCAGAGCCAAGCTGTTTGGACCTGCAATAAATAGGGGTGATTTTTCATCTGGGGCTTGTCATTGGTTTCAGAAACTGTTCTCATTCAGCAAAGGCCTTATTAACACAATTTTTTAGAGCAGTTTTAGGTTTACAACAAAATTGAGAGGAAGGTGCAGAGATTTCCCATACACCCCCTGCCCCCCACCCACACATAGCCTCCCCCATGATCAACATCAGTTACCAGAATGGTCCACTTTGTACCAAGGATGAACCTACATTGACATTGTAACCACCCAAAGTCCGAAGATTACTTAAGTGTTCACTCTTGCTGTTGTACGTTCTGTGGGTTTGGACAAGTGTCTAATGACATGTATCCATCATTATAGTATCATATAGAGTATTTTCATTGCCCTAAACATCCTTGGTACTCTGCCTATTCATCTCCCCCCAGCCCACCACCACCCCTGGCAACCACTGATCATTTTGTCTCCACAGTTTCAGCAAAGGCTTTTCAGTGGAGCCAGGAACACATCTTGGCAACATCATATCATGAATTTGGAAAACTGGCTTTCTCCTACCAACGGATATACTGGCCAAAAAAGGCCCCTCAGTCTAACATAGTTTGGTTATTCCATGGCTGTATGATTTGCTCATGAGAAGGCAAAGAGGACAGTGAATGGCCCCTCCCCATAGCTTCCTTCCATCGATTGAGGCACAACTTCAAACAACATGGCGCCGATGTGAGAGGGACCTGGAAATCAAACACCGCTAATCAACTCAGTACTAGGCAGTTGGAGAGAGAGAGGAGGGGTGATTATTTGGAATGAGGTATCTGGTGGTCCACGAGGACAAGAGCTGCAGACCACTTAAGGACAGCAGTGATACAAGTCCTAGAAGCGGTAGCCACAGTGGTGAGAGAAATAACAATGATAATAACAAACATTTGTGTAGAGCTTTGCCCTTTACAAAGCATGTTTCCATACATAATCCTATTAGCTTCAGTTGAAAAGACAGTTTTTCCCTTAGATGCAAAGCACCCAATGGCCATTGATCCATCCATTCATTCATTCATTCATTCACTTACCGACAAACACTTACTGAGCTCTCTCCTAGGTAATCGTATTAGCCAGGGCACTCCAAAGAAGTGGAACTTATAGGATATTCATATATAAAGGGAGATACTTATATTAAGGAATCTACACATGATTATGGAGGCTGGCTAGTACAAAATCTGCATGGTGTACCAGCAGGCTGGAGACCCAGAAGAGCTAATGCTGTATTTCAAGTCCAAAGACCACCTGCTCGCAGAATCTCCTTTTGCTCAGGGGAGGTGAGTCTTTTGTTCTATTCAGGCCTTCAGCTGATTGGATGAAGCTCAGCCACATTATGGAAGACAATCCACTCTAATCACTGTCGCCCGATTTAGTTAATCTCGTCAAAAAAACACCTCACAGAAACATCCAAAATTCTGTTTGATCAAATGTCTGGGCACTGGCCCAGGCAAGTTGACACAGAAAGTTGACTTAAAATTAAGTATCGTGGTAATGGAGGCACTGAGCTGAAGAAGCCCAGCCCTCAAGAAGATCAAAGACTAGTAGGGAAGCAATAGTGTGTGCTAGAATAGTAGTACAAAATAGAAGGCAATACGTGCTATAAAAGAGACACAGATAACAGTGCTAGAAATTGAAATATAACTCCTTTGACCATGGGAAGGAGGTAAAGGAGCAAAGAGTTCACAGAAGCCTTTCTGGAGGAGGAGAATTAGAAGTGGGATCTTGAAGGATCTTGAAGAATTTGGATGGGTGTATATGGAGGAAGGATCCTGACACTAAGCAGGTGGGAGAGCATGAGCAAAGAGAGATATTAGAATCTGTTCAGGAAGCAGCCAGGAATTGAGTGTAGTTGTGGAAAGAATTAACAAGCGATATGACAATCAACCGAATAGATGAAGGCCATTGCACTCTGTTGGAAAGTGTTCTCTCTTGTCCCATTCCACCTTCCTGTTCACTGTGGTCTGACTTATTTCTCAGCACAGTTATGGTTGGCCATGAGCATGGCGGGCTGTGGAAGGCAGGCATCTACCGTGTTTGCCCCAGCATCCAATAAACCCTACCCGTGGCTACTCTCAGGGGAACCGCTCACTCCCTTGTGGATCTCCAGCCCATACTCTTCAGTTTGAACTCTACCACTGGCTTTGACATGAACCATGGGACCCAGTCCTGAGCCAATCAGAGCCTCACACTCTCAGGGCTAGAGTGACTGGTTAGGAATGAACATGTGACACCACTGGGGCCAGTGGTGTGAACTGGATTTTCACGCTTTTATTCTCACCATGAATATGAGGTGATAGAAGTAGAACTAACATCCCATGGAGTCTGAGACTGGAGCCCACAAAGTGGTGGGCAGAGCACAGAAGGGAGAGAAGATGGGTCCTTGTACCTTCAACTACAGCCCACAGAACATGGAGGAGGCTACTGCGAGACAGAGTGTGAGCCCAGGGTCCATAAGCATCTGGAGATGATTAAAATCCCTGATAAGAATATTAACAACCACTTGCTGAGCAGTTACCATGAGTCAAATGCTAACATATTTTGTCTTATTTATCCTCTCAACCCTGAAAGGTAGTTACTATTATTCCCCATTTTATAGCTGAGAAAACAGCCTCAAAGAGTTTCAGAAACCTCTAAAGGTAGCAGTAAAATCGAGTTTCAAATTCAGGTCTCCCTGATGTTGAACCCCAAGCTCTTGGCACCTTTGTGGTTCAGAAACGCCTGGGAAGATTTTAAGAAATTCCAGAAACCTAAGCCAATCCCTAAAGATTTGCACCACTTGGTCTGGAGTGGGTCCCGGGCATTGATATCTTTTCAAATCTCCCGTGGTTCTTACTCCTAATGGGAAGCTGGGAGGAAGAACTATTGCATGAGATCACGGAGACACAGTTCCTATTTCTGTAAAGTACTTTCAGCCACTTGCACAAAAGCATGTGACCTCCCAAATTCCCAGCAACTCAGGGCAACCCTCAGCTTGACTAAACATCGCCATTTGGATTACACGATCCAGTCACCCCTGAGTGATAGAACCACCATCTGACCTAAAGGCTGCAAATGAGGGGTGGAGGGGATGAGTGAGGCGGGAGAAGAGAATGCTCCTTTCCTTTTTTAATGTGGCCTTTCATTTTTAGAGAACACGCTTTACAGGACTAATGAAGTATAAAAAGTAGCCGCAACGAGAAGAACTCAGGGATATTCGCTCCCGGCTTGTCCCAGCCATGATTCATGCTCTGTTCCACTCCTCTTATAAGCACAAATGTCCCTGTGATGTGCAGGGAACAGTAAACACAACTGAGCCCAGCACACACACATACCACAGTGAGGGCCAGGAAAGGGACTGGCTAAGGCAGGGCACAAGCCTGTGCTCCACGTCTAGGGGCTGTTTGGTTTTTGAGTTGTTGGGCGGGGCGGGCAAGGGGGAGGTAGGGGCTTGTTTGCTTCTTTTCCAGGGTTGGCCAAATGTAATCATTTAGGACTTCCTTTCTGAACATTCTTCTTGCTTTAAAAAAAAATTAAAAAAAGATGCCTGGACTGCAATTTTGCCTTTATGGCCTCTCCCATGAGATCAGCTTTTATTTCAAAAGTAAAACCCCAGCACAAAGGGTAAGGAGCTTGCAAACCTTTTGAGGATGGCTGTATAGCGCGGGCTTGCATTAAAATGCTTCTGCAACTCCTATATTATGAGGAAAATGCCTTTTGCACTTGCTCTAAAAAATCTCCAGTTTCCTTCTGATTTTATGATCCTGTGATTCTCTCATTTCTAGCACAGTGCCTAGCACATAGTTGGTATTAAGCAAAAAAAAAAAATTATTTTGAAGGAACAAAAGCAGAAAAGAATGCTAACTGACCAACTAGATTCATTCCTTCTTCAACAGCAAGACACTGCAGGGACTTTGGTATTACATGAAATGATTATCGAACTTTTGAATCTGGATGAAACATTTCATTATGGGGGTAGAATTTAAGAAAAAAATGCAAATACAAAACGATCCCAAGTTTGTTGTTAGTCTCATAATGTGCTTCTCAAACAAACAAAAAAAGCTTAAAACTATATTCAGAGGGAAAAAATCAGAATAATAGGAATAGTGCTGGGGAGAATGGTATCTATTTCTAAAAGACAACAGAAGGATGTTTGGGCCCAGGACTCAGCTTTTAAGACTTTCCTCTCAAACTGGTTATTAATCAGCATTATTTGGCTTTAACCAAAGATGAATCAACCTGTTTGGGCTATATAGCCAGAACACATTTCACCTTCTTGTCCAAAAAGCTATCATGGATGCCTTTGATAAATATTGCACAAGATCAAGGTCCACCAGGGATTTAGCATTTCCCAAGTCCATATTAATCCATCCTTAAAAGATCTGAAGTGGTTTAGCATAGGGAACCCATAATAGTACTCAGTGATCACTCTTTTCTTCTATAAGCATGCTCAAACTAATAATTTTATAAGTGATGGTTGTCACACTAGTCTGGAGTTGCTACAATTCACCCTTTTTTCCTTAAAAAAGAACTAGAAAAACTCTCCTCATCCCTGACTCTCTCCCCTATCAGTTTTATGGCCATGTCAGCAAGTTGTTTAGTGTCATGGGGTGCAATTTAATTGAGCCTTGGGAATGGCACTAATTTAAAGTAGCTCAATATACTCTCTCTGTCCTCCTGCTTGTAAGGATCCTTTCACTCCTTTCCTGAACAGTTGTTTAAAGGTGAGCCTTTCCGAAGAAGCTAGAAGTAAACTAAGTGTGGTCACGGTCTGTTCAGGGCTCCCACATATACTAACATTCTATATAATAACAGCTACATTTACTGAAGAACATACTGTGTGTTCAACATTGTTCCAAGGGCTTTACTCACAGACTCACAGTGATTCTTGGAACAACTCAATGAAGTAGCTATTAACCACCTTGTGCGGATGAGAAAACAGAAGCCCAGAAAGGGTGAGTAATTTCTCCAAGGTCACACAGCTAAGTGGCAGAGCTGGCATTCAAACCCATGTCCTGAACCACAGTGCTACACTGATCTGTCCATTCTTTGTCACTTTTTCTGAACTTAACTTTAAAGACCCTTTGTAACATTATGGAATATGGGAGATTATTTTCAGTTTTCTATTAATATTTTTTGCATCAGATGAGTAGTTGTTTTTAAAGCCCATTTAGGTCACTCTAGCACCACTGTTTGGTCCTGACTTTATGGAAACTTAGCCTTCCTCCCACCAGCCCCCTAGTTTCCCTGCCTCTTTTGAGGTCCTCCTGGCCAAAGCCCCATCCCTGCTTTGCCCATCTCAGCTCATCACAAACAAGGCTGCTGCCCTTCTCCATCCTTCACCAGGAAAGCCAGTCAGGCTCCTTTCCTGCCTCCTGATTCATTCCCCATCAGTCTTTTCAGGAGTCATAAGCCCAGACTAAGACGATGGTAGAGACGGAAATCTCTTCCCTGGAAGCGTCATCCACAAGGAAAGACTTGGTGTTATGGGTTGAATTGTATCAGTTCATATGTTGAAGTCCTAACCTCCAGTATCTCAGAATGTGACTTTATCTGGAAACAGGGTCATCTCAGATGTAACTAGTTAAGATGAAGTCACACTGGAGTAGTGTGGGCCCTAATAGATTGTGACTGGCGTGCTTATACGAAGAGACAATTTGGACACAGACACACAGGAAGAATGCTGTAAGGAGGCATGATGATGAATGCAGCGATCGGGGTGATGCGACAGAAGCCAAGGGATGCAAAACGCTGCCAGCAGACCACCCGAGGCTGGAGGAGGGGCATGGAACAGTCTTCCTCAAAGCCCTCAGAAGGAACCAACCCAGCTGACACTTTGATCTGGGACTTCCAGCTTCCAGAATTGCAAGACAATAAATTTCTGTTGTTTAAGCCACCCAGTGTGTGGTACTTTGTTACAGTAGCCCTAGGCAGTGAATACACTGGATATCAAATAATAGAGAGGAAACGTGGCCATCCCAGCTAATGAAAGTCTCCGACTCCCCACTTAGGTGTCCCTCTCTCAAGAAGCCTTCACGGACCCCCTGACGGTGGTCTACAGAAGAGAGGATGGCCAGGGGATGGGGTTGAGAGACTATTGTGCTATAAGTACCTTTCCTTGTGGTGCTTTTGGGTGGAAGGATTGTGAAGCTGGGAGGGAATAAAGTGGTTTACCAGGCTCCATCCTGCCCCCACCCCAGTCCGGGTGAGTTGTTCCTTATCCTTCCCCTGTCCTCACTTCCGGACTGAAGCAGGACCCCGCCCATGTGGTATCTGTACCATTGTATCTGTACCATCAACTGCGGGCTTGGCCCACAATGCATTTCTGTCAGGTGGATGGATGGGCACCTGTGTGCACAGAGAGCCAAACAGCTAAGAAGAAGAAGGAAGGCAAGGAAAAGAAGAAACAGAGTACCCTTAAAAGCAGGATTTTTTTAAGTGGGGAGAGAGGAGGGAGGAGGACAGAGATAGGAGAGAAGGATGAGAAGGGTGTTCTCATTTTTCTCAGGCGGCTCCACAGTTTCTTACCTGAAACTCCTGCAACCAGAGGTTTTCCATATTTGGGATTCTGGGGGGTCTTAAGAAAGGTACGATGGGGCATAGTCGTATTGGGGCAGCATCCTGTACAAAAACACACTGACATTTCTGCAGCAAAAATAGATGACTAGTCACACAAAGTGGGATAAAGGAAGATTGAGAAGAGCCCCACATAGTTCAAGTCAGATTTTTTTCAGCTTTAGGTTTTCCAAGGTTTGGGGTTGAGAGTAATGTTAACGGAGTGTGGCTCTGTGACGGAGCAAAGCCAAGCTGAGACGCAAATCTCTGCTCACCAGTCTCATTTCTAGGAAGGGAAGTATTCAGACAGAGAGCCTTTCCCCAGCCGTTGTGTTCTAAGGTCACAGCCAGGGTGAGTTTGGGGTGCGGGTTCCCAAGAACTGTTGGGGACAAACCATTTGTTCAACATATGAAAAGATGTTGCTTTGTTCTCAGTCAAAGCCAGTTGGAGAATGAGAGGCAGGGAGAGAAGTCTTCTCGTTGAAACTTAAATCCTTCCTTTAGTTCCAGACTCCTTTCCACCTTTTCCCCACTAATAAGCCACATTTTCCTTTGTTCTCCTTTTCTGGGAATAGTTCTACAGGCATCTCCCCAGCTGCCCAGAGCCCTGCTGTCCCAAGCTGCAGATGGTCTGGGCAGTGTCTGGGTGGAACCAGATCCGTGGGGCCTCCAGGGCAACACCTGGGACCTGCTGAGCAAGGAGAGTTCTCCCCTCCTGTAGGACGTGTCCTTGACCAGGCCAAGCTTACTCTTGAATAACTCAAGGCAGCTGCAGAGCTATATCCACTGTCACTTAAGGATCTCAAGCTCGTCCAAGCCTGATTTTCCCTCTGTCTCATCAACGTGTGAGGGTTAGAATAAGGCAGAGGAAGAAAAATAAGACTCAAAACCGGGCAGGTTTGACTTTCCGTCCTGTCCTTGCTGCTTGCTTTGTGACCTTAGGCATGTGACTTACTTCTTTCTGAATATCAGTAACCCCCTCTGTAGAAGGGGGAAAATGATGGTCTCTTGCAGGGTTGCAGTGAAGATTAAGCCAGATAACATATGATAATATATTTTTATAATATATGATAATATATATAATACATATATAATGTGTAATATATGATATAATATATGATAATATATATTCATTCCTATGTTTGCTATTCCGTGAACCATCTAGTAACACTTCTTGGGGCAAGTGGCTCACTGTCTCCGAGGTGATATGAGGGGGTGGAGGTGATGGGGTGGGAGGACTTGGAAGAGTTTTGGAGCAGGATCTCAAGCTTTTCCTGCCCTGGTCCATATTCCCCAAACCTCAGGCAATTCCACAGCTTTGGGGACTCTCCAGGGACTTATCTTGGAAGGTTGTCCTGGATTTGAGGCTGATTCCTGCAAAGACAGTTTGATTTCAAAACCACCACTTCCAAGATGTCAATGATTCAAAACAGTCCATTGATGCTCCCACCAGCTCATCTATAAATGGTCTTGCTTATCTGGCCCTGCCCTGGTACAGACACTCCCCTGCGCCTGGGCACATCTAAATTGGACACAGCCCCTGTTATTTCCAAGTCAGGTGGTGCAATGGTTGGCAGTTCACAGGGCCCTCAGGAGAACGAGGGGAATTCAGCCAGCACTGATCACTGGAATTGATGCCTGGGGCAGCACAGAGGCCTCCTCAGCATCCCAGATTCCAGAACCTAGCCATGTTAGGTTAGGTCTGGAAAGACTGACTGCACACAGTCCCAATTGTCTGTGCTGTGCTCTTGGCTCCTGGTGTCTCTCTGTGGAGTCTTCATGGCCCAAGATGGCTGCTTGAGTTCCAGTCATCACATCTGTGCTCTCCTTTCTTCCCAGGTGCTTCCCCAACCAGAGTGGCCATTACTGAGTGCATGCCTTACTGATATGTGTGGTGATTTTAAATATGTCCACAGATTCTATGACACTCCTATATAGAAAGGTAGAGGTCTAAATTTGGGCCAGTATTTGTGACTCACCTGTAACCAATAATATGCAATGGAAGAGAGACAGCGTGACTCAGGTCAGAAAGGTCATGCAGCTTCCAGATGGTACTCTAAGGATGCTGGTTCTTAAGAAGTCTCACACCCCAGGACCACCATGCTGAAAACAGTATTGATATGAAGACCATTGGACGGGAATAAGAGGGCCCAATGCCAGCTGAGTGGCTTTCTCTCTTTAGCCTCTCAGCAGGCAGCAGGGCCCACTGTTAAATGGTGTCGGCTCTGGAGGCTAAGTGCTGGGATTCACATGCTGCTTCGTCCACTCACTGGCTGTGTGTCCTTACACAGGCCACTGTACAATGGGAATATTAATAGCCCCTACCTCATAGAATTGGCATGAAAATTAATTTGGCTAATACATGTGACAGGCTTAGAATCATGTTTCACTCAATATTACCTTGTTTTCTGTACTTCATAGCACTGATTATTTCCTGGAATTATTGTGTTTCATCATTTGTGGTTCTCTCTCCACTAGAACGGGAGCATACAGGGCAGGTTACCACATGTACCATCCTCACTGCTGTGTCACCATCACCTGAAAGAGTATCTGGCACACAGCAGGGTCTTGTATCAGTTTAGCTGCATGTAACAAAGGAACTCATGATAATAAGAGTTTTAAAAGGTAGAAGTTTATCTACCTCTCATGAAAAATGTCTGCAGGTGTGCAATGTAGGGAAAGTTTCATGGCACTGTCATCATCAGAGGCTCAAACTCCTTCTACTTAGCTACTCCACTAGGCTTGGTGTGTCTACTTCATGGTCAAAGACGGTTGCTTGAGCTCCAGCTATCACGTCTGAATTCTGCATTCAGAACAAGAAAGCACAGACATGTGTACTACTTCTTCCTTAAGGAAACTTTCCAGCAGTCCCACACAATAACTCAGCTTACATTTCATTAGCCTGACCTTACTAGGTGGCTACACTGAACTCCAAGGCAAGCTGGGAAATTTAATCCATTGGAAAGGTGCCGTTATTCCCAGTTAAAGTCAGGGTTCTAGAGGAGAGGTGGGAATACTGAGAAGAAACTAGCTCAGTAAATCTCAGACAGATAAACGGTCCAGAAAGGGCCTCTGCCCTTTCTGACTGTGCCATGGGGAGTCCCACTGAACTGAAACGCCAGTTGACCTGTAATTTTTGCCAGCCCTGCCTATATAAGACTGACTGAGTGGGAGTGGGAAGGTGGGAGGCTGGCTCTGGAGAGATGGATGGGCCAGGCAAAAGCAGCTCCTCTTCAGTCTGCAGCACCACCCGCCTTCCCCTATGCAGGCCCCAAATCACTGCCAGTGCAGCCCCTGGGCTAGAAGGCATGACTGGCCGGCAATGAAGCTGTCTGAAGGGACAGCCAAGGACAGGGCTGACCTTCCTCATTTGTACCTCCCAGGACTTCATCTGCTTGGTTACCAATGGTCCTCACCATCCACCACTGCAGGATGCAGAAGGTCACCTTGCAGCATGGTCAGTGCAAATGTCAGGAGTCCTCTGGGTGCGGGCCGAGATTCCCACTGACGAGCAGGGAACCTCAGGCCCAAGAGGACAGACACCCTACTCGGCCTCTTGGGTCTCGAGAGCCCTGCTCTCGCCTCGACCTATCCTTCCTACCTCAAGGGTGTAGCATCATCTGAGAAGGTCTGTCTATGGAGGCTTCCAGAAGCAGGTGCCAAGTCACAAGCTTCTGCTTCTGAAGAGGGAGAGCAGAGAGCCAGATCTGGGCAAATCTAGGCCAGGTTGGCACATGCTGAGCGGACAGACTCGGCATTTTTTCCTGGATTCAGCTCCTCAGCTGCTTTCTGTGCTCACAGGCGTCTTCTTCCTGCTGCCCTCCCAGCCTCCCGTGGTGATGCCGGGGCCCCGCAGAACCATGACCCCAGTCCTGGGGCTGAATCCTCTAGGTGCCTGGAGCAAAGGGTTGCCAAAGATCTCAGTTTCTTTAATGCTCAGGAATAAAAGGTGCATATTCAGCTAATAGGCAATTCCCTCCCCACCTCACCACCACCATCAGCATCAACATCGGTCTCTTCAGAACTTGAGCTTGGAGGGGAGCGCCAGTGAGACACAGAACATGAAGTCCACCTGCCCTGGAGGAGTGCTGACCCCGGGCTAAGCACCGCGCTATGCCCTTGACACCTATTATCCTGTTTCATCTCCTCCTCCATCCTATGAGGTAGAGACCATGGTTATTATCCCTATTTTACAGATGAAGAAACTAAGGCCGGAAAGCAGAAGCTCCTTATCCTGATTTTGTCAGCAGGCCAAACATGCAGCCTGTTTGCATTTCGTTTGGGTCTTTCTTGTCACCACGAGTTATTATTTTTTAAAGGTTTATCTTTGGCTTAAAAAAAAAAAGTATTTCTGTCCTGTGGACATATCTGGATTTCCCTTTAATACACAAATTTTCATTAGGACCAGGTGTGGAAAAGGCTGAGGTTGTTTGAGAGAGAGTAGAATCCCCTATCAGTATATTTTGGGAGGACAAATGGTTCCCTAGAATGTAGCATCATCAAATTATGACACCTCCCATCCACTGAGGGCTAATTGTATAAGTGATTTGCTAAACACTTTACAATTATTGCATTTCATCCTCTAGTCCCTGCAGGTGGAAATCATTATGACTTTTCCAATCTTGTCATTGACAGCTCTGAGGCTTACCTAGGTAATCTGCCCGAAATTACATGCTTAATAAATGGCAGAACCAGCTCTAAAAGAGGGTCAGCCCACCGTGGCCCATGAGCAAAACCGAACCAGCCTCCTATTTTTGTGTGGCCCATGAGCTAAGAATAGTTTTCACACTTTTAATGATTGAAAAAAAAATCAAAAGGCGAATATTTCACAACTCTTAAAATTATATGAAATTCAAATTTCAGTGTCCATAAATAAAGTGTTAATGGAACACAGCCATGCCCATTCATTTACATATTGTCTGCCGCAGATTTTGAGTAGTTGCAACAGAGGCCGTGTGGCTCACGAAGCCTAAAATATTTACTACCTGGCTCTTTACAGGACAAGTTTGCCTATCCCTCTTCCAAAGCACAGGATCTTAATCCTTGTTCCAAAGTTTCCAAGAAAGCTCCAAGGCCAGCATCAGAGCCCTGAGTGCCAGGGTTTCTAGACCCTCCTACCCCTTGGAATGAGGCCAGACAAGCTATCTAAATCACCAAACCTCTCTGGGGCTTAAATGCAAAAATACACATCATCATTACGCCCTGCCCAGCTCCAGAGACTGACAGCAGATGAAAACAAAATAGTGTACGTGCAAGCATTTTGTAATCCGGAAAGCACTCTATAGAAATGGGCAGGATTACTAAATTATTTGATGGGAAGAAAGGAGGTTGGCATGAGGAAAATAAGCCAGTTTGGGGGAGGGGAGTTCTGCTTTGCTTTTGCATGATTCGTTAATAAAACAGAGCAAACCTGCTAGAAATGGCCTTTGGTGTAAACCCTGTGCCCCTCGCTCATCTAGCAGTTTCTTTGGCCCTGCAGAGAGGAATCATCCCTCAAGCATCCGTATTCCTATTTGGCCAGTGTCTCTGCCCCAGAGAAGTGGCTTACCTGGCCTTCCCAAGTTTGACCCACTTCCCAAGGAGTGGGCTTCCTCCCCGGGGAATCTCAAGGTGCTAGGAAGACTTCCCTATCCCCACATCCTCCCTGTTCTTTCTGTTCACTGATTTGCAAAAGATCACAGAGATTCATTTCTATCTTTATTCCGAACTCTTTAAAACACTTGTTTAAATATTTCTGGAATAGGCTGCCGTTAAACCCTACTGTTTTTTTCTGTAGTGTGAACAAGTCAGTTGATCACTGGACCAACAGATATTTACTAAGGTCCTCCAACGTGCCGAGGGAGGAAAATATAGTACGTAGATCGATGACCCCCAGGAAGGAGGCAATTTGAGGGACCAGCAGGGGAAGCTAGGAGGGTGAAATTAAAGCTGGTACCATCACCACAGTACTGAACCAACTCCATTTTCCGAAGTGTCTAAGCAAGTGAAAGGTGGAGAGGAAGGTACAGCGAGAGTTCCTGAGGTAGAGAACAGTTCTGTCTAATAGAGAAGATTAAAGGTGTGAGGCACGTCTCGAGTAGGAAGGGATATTTGGAGCTGCCGCCTGGTAGTTCAGGGGTGGGGTCCACTGCTGCAATGAACCCCCTCAGCCACCTACAGGAAACCTGCTGTCCTCGGGGCTCTCAACACAAAAGCCAATCTGGAACCCGACGGCAGCCCTGCTTGCCTACACCCCGACCCGCCCAAGAGTCCCTGCTGGCACCGAGGATGCCTGATGCTCAGCCGATCTTTTCAAAGTAAGAGGCAAACAAAACTGTGTGCAGAATTGGATGTTTATTTCCACCATCTGCGTGGCAATACAAGTTCAAGTAATAATGGCATCCGCTCTCCATCGTATTAGGGAACCATTTAAACATCCACAGCCATTTACTGATTATAAACACACACTAAAAAAAAAAGCGGCAAGTGGCATGTGGCCCCGCACCTGCTGCCTTTGTGTGTCAGTCAATTTCATGCCTAGGAAGCACTGGGCTCCATGGGAATGGCTATACAAGCAGTTTGGTTGGTTGTGGATTTTCTTTTTGTTTCCTGGGGAACAGCATAAACCAAGTTGGCCGCAAAATGCACTTGCTGCAAATAGATGGGAATAAATGGAAAATAGACAATGATCATAAATGCAAACAAAAATGCTGAATTTCCTAAGGTTAAAATGTCCATTTGCTTATAATTAGTAGATTAAAACTAATGAGTATTTTTACTGGCTTTCAAGAAAACTTAGCAGGGGTCACTGTGCAAAAGGCTCCTATCTCCCACCTGCCACCACCTCCACCCCAGAAGGTTTGAGTCACCAGGTGATGACAAATAGGGCATAAATTGAACATGGTGAGAGCAGGCATGGGAAATGGAAGGCACAAAGAGAAACTGATGCATTTCACAAGGGAAAAAAAAGAAAGTTTACCCAAAAGCTGTGACAATGTTTACTAGATCAACTTTTTATCTTGCAAAGGGTTTCTTCACCTCCTTCAGACCTGCCCCTGCCCTGTCATAGGCCAGTAGGTGGCTCCTGCCTCAGTTTTGACCTTAATTAGCTGTGTGACTTTGGGTAGTCAGCCATTCTCAGAACTGTGTTCTTACTGGGGAAAGCTTAAAAGGGGGAATTTCATTTCCAGGTTAACTTCTTCAAGGAGAGGTTTTGCTTTTGTTTTTTGTTCTGTTCTCTTTTTGTTTTTGTTTTTGGACAGCTTTCTAGCTAAAAGTACTTTCTGCCTTTATGGTGTAAAGGACCAATTTACTGCCTATGAACACATTTTTTGGAGGGGGGAACACTCTCTCAGCTTTTTATCTGGTCAAAAGCCCCAAGTACTTCTTAAAAGTTCCTGTCTCTCTAAAGTGGTCCATGAGATACATCAGACATTCTTCTCATTGAGCGTCACACTCAGCTCCTCTGATCCATCCCAGAGGGGGGCCCTGTCTGCCTCCCTTCTCCTCTGAAAACTGGTTTTGAGATGGCACTCAACCTTCCACTGCTCATTAAACCTGGCTGGCTGGAGCCCAACACAATGACTCAACTAGCCTTCTACACATTTATTTAGAATAAGGGTTCCCTCTATATATCTAGAATGATTACCCCCACTGCCTTATAGGCTTAATCTAATTTGGGGTTCTAACTCGCAGCCTTATGTAAAGGAAGTTAGCATTGAAATTGAATTGTTATACACGACTATGGACTGAAGTCCATTTCTTATGATAACCAGTGAAACCTGGAGCAGGTCAAATGGGAATTTCTCCAGCATCCTGGAAGATCTTTAGGAGCCCATTTGGAGTACATCCTTCATAAATCCAGTATTATTAATCCATGGGAAAGTCGTTAGAAAAACACCATCTCAAGCCTTCTTCTCTCTGCACTTGTCTAATTTTCTCTGGTTCCTCAAGCCATCTGTTTCTCACCTCTTCTCCCTTTTCCACTAAAATCTACCCTTAGGGGATCTTATTTGGATCATGACTCAAATGTAAAAAAAAAAACAAAAAACGGTAATTAGAGAAATGAACAATGATAGCATATTTGATGATATCAAGATATTATGTTAATTTGGGGGGGTGATAATAGTATTGTGACTTTTTAAAAAATGAGTCCTTTACTTAGGAGATCCATGTTGAAATGTGAGCTACACCTTGAAATGCCTGAGATTTGCTTTCAAGTAAGAGGGTGGTAGAGGGGACACGAAATTGGACTTGACAAGTGCCAAAGATGAGTGATGAATACTGGGCCTCATTATATGGTTTGCTCTACTTTTGTATATGTTTGAAATTTTCTATAATAAGTTTTCTTTAATAACCCACTCTTAGGGAAACATCTGATAAACTCATACAAACTAAGATGTCACTAACTGATAAGGATAAATAGCAGTTATCTATTTCCTGATGTATCTACACTTTAACAGGAGAAAGAAAGACTTAAGACAAAGAAATGAATCCAACAGTGGCAAATACGACGGGAGCAAAGGGGAGAGAAGGGAGGGAAGGGGCCACAAGGAAAACAGCCGCTCGAACCAAGAACTCTGAATACAGTTCCAGTCTCAATTTTCTTTTTTTCCATCTGACCTAACAGGATTTAATCAAGATCAGGCCAATAAACACAGCTACAGTTTTTCAAATTGAAGTATAGTTGATTTACAATGTTGTGTTACTTTCAGGTATACAACAAAGTGATTCAGTTTTATATAATATATTCTTTTTCAGATTCTTCTTCAGTTTACAAAGATGTAAACTTGGGAGCCACGATCGGTCATTCTACTATAAAGTCATTTAAGAATAGGGCTAAATATAATAAACTGCTATGCTTGCAGGTCTGCTGACTATACCAAAAACTTTGGTCAGATAATACAATTGATGTGGAAGTCACAATGAATGAACTTTCTCTGTACATTTTTGCTGGGTTGTGATCTGAAATTTCAAGTACATAAAATAGATAATGCACTTTAAATATGTTTCTTAAAAAGAATACTCAAGGGGCTTACCTGGTGGTGCAGTGGTTGAGAGTCCGCCTGCCGATGCAGGGGATATGGGTCCGTGCCCCGGTCCGGGAAGATCCCACATGCCGTGGAGCGGCTGGAACCGTGAGCCATGGCCGCTGAGCCTGTGCGTCCGGAGCCTGTGCTCCGCAACGGGAGAGGCCACAACAGTGAGAGGCCTGCGTACCGCAAAAACAAACAAACAAACAAAAAAACAACTCAGGTGTAAACACAAAACAAAAAGAAACTCATAAAAATGAAAGTAGAAAAATTCTGGAAAAAGAAAAAAAAGATCGTCATCTAAAATCAAGTACATACTTTTTAATTTCCACTGGAGATGAGCAAAATTCATTGATGACTCCCTCTCAAAAAACATTCTAATAAACTAATGAAGAAATTTTAATTTTTGAAATTTAATTTAAATCTAGTACAAATTGGTACATTATAGCTTTATGCACACCACCATAGCAGTTATTAATGGCAAGTGCTATGTTTTAGGCACTGAGTTAATCACTTTACTTGTTATCTCATTTAACTCTCAATCCTATAGGATTGTACCCATTTCACATATGATGAGACTGAGGTTCAGAGAGGTTAAATATGTGAACTCACATGGTCAGTAAGTACCAGTGCAGAGATCTAATTCCAAATCAAATGAGAACTACATGTAAAATTCAGATAGTACAATTTAAAAATGAAATTTGCTGAAGAAGGAAGTGACACTATTTTATTTTTAATTAAGGTGTTGCCTTTAGAAAAGATTCAATACTTCTAAGCCTCCAACTTTCTATAGTCAATAGATCCTTTGGGAAATGGTTGCTGTTTTTTTTTCTTTTTTAAATAATCTAGCCTCCACCCCCGTGACTCACGATTCTCATTATAAAGTATGCCTTTTCTTGCTGATTTCTGGGCAAGTCGATACTGTTGACTGAATCAAAAAATGGGCAAGTAATTTAATGTTAGTTATCTGTACTTTCAAATTGTATCTGGAGCAGTGATTAGGTAAAATAATATAATGCACTATCAATGATCTATTAAAAATTTATTTCATGTAATAAATTATACAATTTAGTTTTATTTATACATAGTCTACACCAAAAGTATTTTTGGAAACATCTTTTTCTTTCAGTGTAACATACAGGTTAGCAGGCTGACACCAGCTTCAATTCTAACAGCTAAAACCCCCCACAATTAAACATTTATATGTATAAATATGAAGAACATAGCCTTTCCTCACATTTCTCTAAAAGTTAAAGTTGATACCACTTGATAAAAACAAGACCATATAAACATTTCCAGATTTTGCTTAAGGTCTTAGATTGAACTGTAGAACATTAGGTCGAAAATTATAACGATATATTCATTAGCCTTGAACTCATCATCTTACATGTGTATGTTACCATAATGGCCAACAAAGAGCATGCAAGTAAAAAGGAAGGCACAAAAGGAAGCAGTGGGTAAGTCTTAGACCTGTACACTGAGTAGCCACAAGAGACAAATAATCAACACAATTTGACAGACAAGGAAAAAAACTGTTCACTGGATTTCTTGATGTTATACGTTAACAGCATATTCAATTGTTTTTATCAGATTATTCAGAAGGTATCAAACTTCTGAAATGATCAAACTTCTGTGTACACAAATTCAGTTACAAAATGAGGTCAGCCTCCTGAATGCAAAACATAACAAAACCATTTAAGGGCTTGGCAGAAATTAGTCCATCTTAGACAGTGGGAAAGAAAACCCAACTTTCATATGCACCAAATGTGGATGTATTCAAAAAAATTTCTCTGAGTGTATTATCAATGAGACTCATCAGGGTGTGTCATTGTCGTCAATTGTTGGCTATTTTCCTCTATGAAAGAACACAAGAATTTAACTCATGATGAGCTACTAATTCAATATTAAAGTAACATTGCTGGTTAAAAAAATTATCTTTGTTTTAATTTTAATTTTCCTAAAACGTTATCATAGCCATATAGTCTAAAAGTAAAAGCACATCCCATAGCTCAGACCTCAATTACAGTTCTTATTATAGTGGTTAGAGAAACAGAACCACAATAGAGGTATGTGCTATGGCAAAATATTAGAAAAAACTTAAAAGTTATCATTCTGCATATCAAGTGCCTATTGGCTGAACATAACTGTATTCAACAGTTCATATTCGGACACCTTGTCAACTAATGCAAAAAGCTAAATAAAAAGATTTATAGTTGAACACAGAGTTCCTAAGGCTAGTATCACACAGAGGGAGAATTTGTCAGCAGAGAACTTAGGAGCCAAATTGAGAATTGGATTTAAAATACCTTTCCCTGCTGTGTGTATAATTAGTAATACGTTCGGTGACCTAAAGAATATTTCATGTTATTCAATTTTCTTTTCGGGGCAGACTACCACAGCCCAATGACTTTAAAAACCAAACTCCAAAATTCTACCTGATAGTCTTAGTAAGGGCAGTCGGATCATAAAGACAGAAAAGGACATCTTAGTCACTGACTGGAAAAGATATCATCCGTTGCCCCTCTGCCCCAGTACGAGAATAACTGAGGCCAATTATGAGGATTACCAATCATTACTAGCAGGCTAAAATAAATAACTGTATGCTTTTTATACTTATATGTGGAGATGAGAGACAGCAAGTCAAAGGACACTGGGGTGGTGGCAAAGGAAAGCCTCAATATGCAGAACCTACAACATCCCTTCAAAAATTCTTGTGACTTCTCCGACCTCAAGGTCAAATTGAAACCAGCAGGAATAGAGCTGGAATTCCAAAACCTCTGAAAAGAAAGGACTAATAAAAAAAACTGCAGCTGATTTTTATGCACCAGGAATGAAATGTTATAACATATCTATCACTCACATGTGGGTTCATGTAATTTATCTTCAATTAGAATTATTATCTATTCAGCAGCTGAAGCCCAAGAACTGCTGATACACTGCAGATGAGAAAACATTTGCTGGTCTCTCGGCTCTGGCCTTTTTTAAACTAAATGATGATCCCACGATATAGATCACTCGTTCTAGAAAACAATCTTGGCTTACGTGGACGGTATGCTGCACTGCCAGCATCTACATCTGCAACATCACTTCATTCCTTTTCACAGATTCGAGAGGGTCTATAGCAACTCTTCAGCTTATTAGTTCTACAATTCAGTCTCAAATTCACATTAAAAAATTATACAATTTTTTAATCCAGGATTTACCCCTTTGAAAGAAGTTATTATAGCTATTTAAAGAACCCAGACACTTCAAATATCTGAACCCCAAAGATACAATAATTTTAAGGTAATCTTTACAATATTTGTAATTAAGTACTTTATCTCAACACAGTTGACTTCCAAGGTTGTCAAGCCAGTGTCCAAAATATTCTAACTTACCCGTGGGAGTGGCAGCTGTCTGAGCTCACATTTAACATAGTTTACAATGCCAAAACAATAGAGAAAAACACCATCCAGAAAGCTACGTGGCATTCTCTACTGTAGTGTTTTCAAAAGTTCATTCAATGCGATATCGGTAACTATTTAATTAAAAAAAGGGTTCCATCTTTAGATAAGGATACATTCAAACTCGAATAGAAGGAATTCTTAGAAACTTTAATATGCCAATAGGCAGGTTTGCAAAGTCCCCAACTTATTTGTCGGTGGAACCTTTTATACCCATGAGCATCTCTTAGGAATAAATGCTCCACAGAGCAAGTCTTGAGAAATACAGCTTTGACATCTTGGTGCATTCAGAGGCTTCACTAACTCCTTAGGCTATGAGACATCAGTCTATTTTTTAAAATTAACAACAAACGTAATAGTTATAGCCAGTACATCTGGAATTTCAGACTCAGAAAGTAAGCATATGGGCAATGAAAAGGGAATACACCTGTTCTTCATACTCCATCATTTTCACCTCACCAGCAAAAATATGTTCAGAATCCCCATGTTAACCACTCTTAATGGCAGCTGTGCAAAACACCTGAACAAACCAACCAAATATACACACTCCTTGAAGCAAAACAATGGAATAAAGTTTTCACTTTCCCAAATGGAAAAATGCACACATGCCATATTAACAATTTGTAATTACATATTTAGAAATGGTAACCTCGGTTTTCACTTAAGAATCTATATGCTGTGGAAGCAACCTAAGTGTCCACTGACAGATGAATGGATAAAGATGTGGCACATATATACAATGGAATATTACTCAACCATAAAAAGAAACGAAATTGAACTATCTGTAGTGAGGTGGATGGACCTAGAGTCTGTCATACAGAGTGAAGTAAGTCCGAAAGAGAAAGACAAATACTGTATGCTAACACATATATACGGAATCTAAAAAAAAAAATGGTTCTGAAGAATCTAGGGTCAGGATAGGAATAAAGATGCAGATGTAGAGAATGGACTTGAGGACATGGGAAGGGGGAAGGGTAAGCTGGGACGAAGTGAGAGAGTAGCACTGACATATATATACTACCAAATGTAAAATAGATAGCTAGTGGGAAGCAGCCACATAGCACAGGGAGATCAGCTCGGTGCTTTGTGACCACCTAGAGGGGTGGGATAGGGAGGGTAGGAGGGAGACACAAGAGGGAGGGGATATGGGGGTATATGTATATGTACAGCTGATTCACTTTGTGATACAGCAGAAACTAACACAACACTGTAAAGCAATTATACTCCAATAAAGATGTTAACAAAAAAAAATCTATATGCTGTTTAGTTGGTAACATTTATAGAGCTACCTTCTTTGAAGTACTACTGAATAATTCAAGTTGCTATGGAAAACTTCTCTTTACTGAGGAGTTCTTTTACTTTAGAGAAGTTTTTAACAACCTCAGCACTACTGACATTTTGGGCTGGATAAATCTTTGTTTTGAGAAGTTGTCTTGTCCATCGTAGGACGTTGAACAGCACCCCTGGCCTCCCCTCACTAGATGTCAATAGCATCCTACTAGGTTTCACAATCAAAAAAGATCCCCAGGGGCTTCCCTGGTGGCGCAGTGGTTGAGAGTCCACCTGCCGATGCAGGGGACACGGGTTCGTGCCCCGGTCCGGGAGGATCCCACATGCCACGGAGCGGCTGGGCCCGTGAGCCATGGCCGCTGAGCCTGCGCGTCCGGAGCCTGTGCTCCACAACGGGAGAGGCCACAACAGTGAGAGGCCCGTGTACCGCAAAAAAAAAAAAAAAAGATCCCCAGAGAATTCCCTGGTGGTCCAATGGTTAGGACTCCACGCTTTCACTGCTGAGGGCGAAGGTTCCGTCCCTGGTCGAGGAACTAAGATCCCACAAGCCATGTGGCATGGCCGAAAAAAAAAACCAAACAAAAAAACCCCAAAAATATCTCCAGCTGTTACTTAGATATAAGAAGCCAATCATCCCCAGTTGAGATCCATTTCTGTTGAGCAAAAATTAAAGCTTACACCTTGACCTTGACTCTGCTTTCCTGGGAAATGTCCATTTTCCAGGCATTCTGTGACTTACACATATCAACAAACATCTACTAATTAGTAGCATTAGCGATCTTTCTAAATTCTGTGTGGTCAGAAACATAAGTAATTTGTGAATGATAGAGAATGGTCAGAAGAAAGCAGTCTACACATTTCAAAGAGAATTAGAGTAATGTGTAATTTTACTATCATTATATTAGTAAGAATTATCTGAATCATAATGTTTATTTGGCAAATATTTAACAATTAGAAAAACGCTAATTGTACATTATAACCTGTTAAGGATAATGATTGAGGCAGTCTAAGAACAACAAATGTAACAATCGTCAATGGCTAGCTCAGACCATGTTCTATTCCTTGACCAAATATTCTCCATGAAATTCTCAATTCAAAAATCTCAAGTCTTGTCTTTAAACTGCTAGCTTATACGGTAGCCTCATCACTTTTTTAAAATTATCACAAAGAAACCCTTCACATGTCATCAGGAAGAATCCTGGCATGTGCCAAGAAGTACATTATCTGGTTTTAAAGCCATTTCTTCTATAACCACATCTTCAGTTTTATCATAATTGTCAACTCCAGATACATCACTCTCTTTACTTTGTTCTTTTCTTACTGTCTTTAAACACTTGTCAAGTCTATTTATGAACAAGTCCACATCCTGTGTCTTCATACCAATGGCTGATGCGGCATTGAGGTAAGCACAAGGGTAATTATTTGTATGTGACATAAAGCCTCTGAAAGTGTAGCCACTCACAGTCTGCACAGACCCAAGAGGCACAACCCTGAAAGGGAAAAGATTTACCAATTTAGTATGTCTGGTGATGTTAACAGAGTATCACCCATAAACAAAAGAAAGCTGTGTTACTAAGCCTTACACCTGCTTAGTAAGAAGTTTAATAACAGCCATAAATCGTAGCCTATGAAAACAGACTGCAGCCTTAAAATAAAATTATACAGTGCACTTCACATAGGAAGTACTACCTGATGCTTATCATTTACTTATCTTCTATTAAAGAGCTACAAGCTCTAGGAATCAAAAACACCTTTACATCTTCAAAAAGGTAAAAAGAAAGTTATTTCTGTTTTTGTATCAAATACCAGAATCTGATTTCACATATACACACTTTAATGGAATATTTAAGTTTGTAAATCAAACCACTTTGATTAACTGCCGTGTATCGCCTCAAGTAATCAATAGACTAGAATTACATCTATCTGATCACATTATGCAATGGAGGGTTTTAAAGCCAGGATCCAGCAGAAATTACATAACTGCTTACAGTGGGTTGATGGTCAGCAATCATTAAATTCAGCAATGGTACATGCATTTTTAAAGCTTGATTTCACTGTCATACTTGATATAAGCAGATTTCTAACAGTACTCTTTTTTTTTTTTTAAGAACTCAATTAAGATCAACCTAAACATAAAGACAAATAGTGGCAACACTAAAAAGCAAGGCCAAGAAAACCATTTTAGAAGTGTCAAAACTATGCTGCATATAGATATAGCTCATCAAGGTAAAAGGTGAATTAATCTAAGATGTTTTTCCTTTTAAAAAGTTGTTCTTTGATGTGAAATCTCTAACCTCTGGTAGTCAGAGAGAAATTCTTTAGCAGGAGCACGTAAAGAAGAGTACTTAGAGCAAGGTACTTTTCAAGTCATTTTTCTCTGACCTCATCAAACATAAAATGAAAAATGAAATTCATCTTAAGCTATGTACATATAAAAGCAAAAAGTAGATTTTTCAAAGGCAGTACTTAGACAAGAATTGCATAGCGTTTTCAGTTTGGGAAATGGACTTTTCCTTAAAAACATTTTCACTTAAACTTAGTAATGAAGACAACTTATTTCTAACACCATAATGTGACACCACTGAAGATAATCTAACAAAGGAAAATAAAGACAAAAATTTGTACAGAAGGGTAATGAACTTTGTTTTTATATGTCTATTAAAGCAAACAAGATTCATATCTTTCCTGTGACTATTTCACGTTCCACAGGTGACTGACTATGTGACAGCCTTGTAGATTCTCTACCTCATCATTCTTTTCCTCCACGATGAATTCTCAGGTGCAGTTCAGCACATACTTGGGGGACTTATTGTTAAAGAAAGGTGCTTTATTAGAGTTAATTTTAAAAAGTGAAATAAATCTAATCCTCTTTTAAACATACTTACCTGGCTCCAGAAACCTGTCTGGTAAAAAGCATGGAGCCAAGCCGAGTGACAGCTTTGTCACAGTGTTTATCTAGTGTTTTAAGCGTCATAGCTGAAAAAGAAAAAAGTATTCCAGTGAGCCTTGGTTCACCAGCACAAAACCACTTAAGAAACAAACAATCACAGAGACATCACTTTTTTTATTGTGCTAATAAACATGTAACATAAAATTTACCATCTTACCCAATTTTTAGGTATACAGTTCAGTGGTATTAAATACATTCAATCTCGTTACACAACGATCATCACCATCCATCCCCATAACTTTATCTTATAAAACTCACACTCTATACCTATTAAACAATAATTCCCCATTTTCCCCTCCCCCTGGCAACCAGCATTACACTTTCTGTCTATGATTTTGAGTACTCTAAGTACCTCATATCGGTGGAATCATACAGCATTTGTCTTTTTGTGACTGTCTTATTTCATGGAGATATCACTTTTTATTCATTGTCACATGGCACCATTTCACTTTAATGCATTTAATATATTATCGTAAGGATTTGTTTCCATATCAGATAAAAATATGTTAACATAAACATGCTCAGAATCAGAAGAGAATTTCCATATCACCCTTCCAAAAAGTGAATTTTCCAACTAAATAAATGGAACAATGACATGGATAATATGACTTACTATACTAGATACTTTACAAATATAATCTCAACCATTTTTAACAACTTTGTATGTGAGGGATCATTATCTCTACTTATAGACAGGGAAAAGGAAGTTAGAGGCTAGTACATGGCAGAACTGGGATTCAAATCATACCGTATCACCTTCTATAATATCTACATAGATTATAAACCAACAAAGGACTGATTGGGGTGATTTTATTATCTATCAGTGGCCAAATGGTTTTCCAAGGAAGCCCATTCCTGAAAAAGGCTTCAATTACAAATTATTATTTCCTTACCTTCCTCAGATATACATGAAATATGAACCATATTATACTATATATATTCACAAATTAAAAGGGGTAATCATGAAGTGTAAAAGTTAGTTAAATGCACAAAAGTCAACATTCTTTTTATCCTGTTTAGTAGTCCTTGTACTACATGACAAAATGAAATGATCATAAATACAGATTTCTCTAACACAGGCATACTCAAGAAAATAAATAATAACAGCATTAAAAATTATAAGAATATCTTTAATGTTATGGTGTTTTGTTAACTGGTAGAAATTTTAAAATATTTATATAGAGTCCTTATCAGTGACCAAGTTATTTTGGTGAGAAGCAAGAGTTAAAAGTATTATTTTCCATATATTCAGTATAACACTTAACATAGATTTGAATTCTTTCAGCGTATAGGTTTTATATTAGAAATACATTACAGCATATTGTCACCTTATCTTTGATAAAGGAGGCAGAATGTACAGTGGAGAAAGGACAGCCTCTTCAGTAAGTGGTGCTGGGCAAACTGGACAGGTACGTGTAAAAGTATGAGATTAGATCACTCCCTAACCCCATACACAAAAATAAGCTCAAAATGGATTAAAGACCTAAATGTAAGGCCAGAAACTATCAAACTCTTAGAGGAAAACATAGGCAGAACACTCTATGACATAAATCACAGCAAGATCCTTTCTGACCCACCTCCTAGAGAAATGGAAATAAAAACAAAAGTAAACAAATGGGACCTAATGAAACTTCAAAGCTTTTGCACAGCAAAGGAAACCATAAACAAGACCAAAAGACAACCCTCAGAATGGGAGAAAATATTTGCAAATGAAGCAACTGACAAAGGATTAATCTCCAAAATTTATAAGCAGCTCATGCAGCTCAATAACAAAAAAGCAAACAACCCAATCCAAAAATGGGCAGAAGACCTTGGAGCTCCAATGGCACATTCGGTTAGCATGCGGTACTTATACAAAAATGGGCAGAAGACCTAAATAGACATTTCTCCAAAGAAGATATACAGACTGCCAACAAACCCATGAAAGAATGCTCAACATCAGTCATCATTAGAGAAATGCAAATCAAAACTACAATATCATCTCACACCAGTCAGAATGGCCATCATCAAAAAATCTAGAAGCAATAAATGCTGGAGAGGGTGTGGAGAAAAGGGAACACTCTCGCACTGCTGGTGGGAATGTGAATTGGTACAGCCACTATGGAGAACAGTATGGAGGTTCCTTAAAAAACTACAAATAGAACTACAATATGACCCAGCAATCCCACTACTGGGCATATACCCTGAGAAAACCATAATTCAAAAAGAGTCATGTACCAAAATGTTCATTGCAGCTCTATTTACAATAGCCTGAAGATGGAAACAACGTAAGTGTCCATCATCGGATGAATGGATAAAGAAGATGTGGCACATATATACAATGGAATATTATTCATCCATAAAAAGAAACGAAATTGAGCTATTTGTAATGAGGTGGATAGACCTAGAGTCTGTCATACAGAGTGAAGTAAGTCAGAAAGAGAAAGACAAATACCATATGCTAACACATATATACGGAATTTAAGGAAAAAAAAACGTCATGAAGAACCTAGGGGTAAGACAGGAATAAAGACACAGACCTACTAGAGAATGGACTTGAGGATATGGGGAGGGGGAAGGGTGAGCTGTGACAAAGCGAGAGAGAGGCATGCACATATATACACTACCAAATGTAAGGTAGATAGCTAGTGGGAAGCAGCCACATAGCACAGGGAGATCAGCTCCGTGCTTTTGGACCACCTAGAGGGGTGGGATAGGGAGGGTGGGAGGGAGGGAGACGCAAGAGGGAAGAGATATGGGAACATATGTATATGTATAACTGATTCACTTTGCTATAAAGCAGAAACTAACACACCACTGTAAAGCAATTATACTCCAATAAAGATGTTAAAAAAAAAAGAAATACATTACAGCATTTATAAAGGCTGACTAAACTTTTAAAATTTACAAATTAGCACTGTAATGAAATTAGAAACATCACTGTAACCAGAAAGAATTCATACTCTTTCTAGAAACACCAGCTTCCCACTGGGGATGGTTCAGAAGTACAATTTTGTTTTTAAGAAAAAAAATTACCTAAAGATATGGGGTTGTGAGGTGTATGCAACACTCTTTCATTGTAGGCTTCTGACAGCTTCTTTAGTTCGTTGGACAAATATGAAAACATTTCCTGCAACAACAAAATGTTACATTTAAAGAAAATCAAATAAATACTCACTGCAACTTGCTAGATTTAATAAAACAACCCTGATTGGTGTACAGTCTATGCTGTAAATTAACTCCTTCATATGCCCTAGGAGCAATTCTTTTCCTTTGCCACAATATAGAAAGATTTAAAGCTGCCAGAATTATCAGAAACCACAGGATTTAAAGGTAAAGAACCAGCACATTTCCTGCTCTGGGGCTATCACATATCTGTCACAAATCCTCCAGGGCTACCAAATCACAGAACCTCCAGGGCTACCACTCTAGTCCAAGCAGCCATTAACCTCTCCCCTGGACCACAGCAATAGATTCTAAATGACTTCTCTGCCTACTTTCCCACCCCTCCAGAGGCCACAGTGGTCTCTCAAAAACATGAATCAGATCATGTCCCTCCCAATGACTTCCTCCTGTAAGTGTTAAAAAAATCAAACTCTTCATCCACGTGATACACCCCAGCCAACACACCCAACTCAGTGACAGTCATTCCCTCCACTCACTATATGCTAGCCACATCAGCCTCCTTTCCAATCCCTGAACATGTCAGAACCTTTGTGCCTGTTTCCCCTGGACTTGGAAAGCTCTTCTCCCAGATGATGCCAAGAGTGGTCCCTTTTGTCACAATGTAAGGAGACCTTTCTTTATTACTTCCCTGTTAAAGTAGCTCTCCGACTCTGCCCACCCGAACTCCCAATCTCCCTCCAACACCATTACCTATTTTGGTTCCTTCACTATACTTATCACAGTCTGAAATTTCTCTTTAATTTGCTTAAATAAATATTGCCTATGACTACCTATTAGAATGGAAAAACTCCTTGAAAGCAGGGACTTTCTACCTTCTTCACCACTGCTTTCCTAACAGCAAGAAAAACGTGCCAGACTTTTAGTATGTGCCAGACTTAGGAAGAGGCAGTTTAAAAATGTACTTCCTTTAAATATTATAAACTTAAAATTAACAATTCCCTTAACTCAATTAAAAGAACACAGCATCTAAAAACTAAAAATTGTATTCTTGATCCTACTCTGAAAAATAGTGTATACCCAGTAGTAAAAAATAAAAATACATATAGTTTACAAGTACAAAATCTCATGTGCACGTGTATGTGAGAATTTAATAAACCTACAAATAAATATTAAGTTGGCAACTGTTTGACCTAAAATTGTATTTTCTTCTCCTAGGAAGCACTTTAAAAGTGTTGAAACGAAAATCTGCCCAAGTGAGTCTGCAGCTGAACAAAACCCATTTGCACTGACCTCCTCCAGCCACAGTCAAAACATAGAAACTCTAATGATGCACCGAAGAGCCAAGGGCCAACAGAGTAGCCAAGTGGAGACAAGAGGAAATGATACTTCAACTTCAAAGGCCACATAAGCGGCTTCAGTTTTCTCTAAGGTGAGGGTTGGATAGTCTGATCCCACAGTGAGACCCAGAGTAGCTTTTTCATTTCTAAAGTACGTAGTAGATGACTAACTCCAGCTTTTGTTAGGTAAAGGTTTTAAAAAGAGGGAAATTCTTACCAGGTTTATGAATTATTAATGAGTCTCCTTAAGACCACAAACATTTTTATCCTTGTCAACACAGTATATTTTATATTCTGAACTAAAAAAACTTTAATAGTCATTCTTAAATTTTTAGGATATTTTATAAGATCAATTCTCAGCATGCCAGAATGATGAAATCTTAGATCACTAAAATGTACTGATTCTTTTTATATTCAAAAAGTTAACGCCCACATCTGTCATACTGAATGAAGCTATAAGTAAACATACTGTTATATGTAATAAGTCTTTCTCTTTTGTCATTAAAAAAAGTGTATAGAAATCCTTAAGGATGCATATGTTATCACCACTTGCAGAAACAGAAAAAAGAGTAGGCATCTTTTCTTAGACATATAAAGATTTCCTGGCCCCTCCTTCTTAAACTAATATTGATGTTCACTTCAGAAGGTGAAACAATAAGAAAATCAAATGAAATTTAAAAATCAAGAGTTTTTCCTGCAACTGAAACAATTCATAATCTTTTAGTACCACACCAGAGTTAATGAAGAGTAGAATTCCTAGGTTTCATTTATATTTTCATCTACTATGAAGTAACTAGGTCATAATTTAAATGCTCAGTGTTGGGAATTCCTTGGCAGTCCAGTGGTTAGGACTTGGCACTTTCACTGCCGAAGGCCCAGGTTCAATCTGGTCGGAGATCTAAGATCCCACAAGCCGCATGGCGAGGCCAAAAAGAAAAGAAAAGAAAAGAAATGCTCAGCGTTGTTTAAAAAAGGAAAAAGGAGTCACACATTTTAATTTAGATATTAACTGTTGATTCTTCTTCATTATATTAAACACCAAAGTCTTAATCTGCATCTAATTCTTACTCTCAAATTCATTAACCTCTCATAAGCAGAAACAAATCTGATAACCAGGAAATGCCTTTTACAGACTCCTACATTTTCCCCTACATTTTCCCCCCTAACAACAAAAAAACTTATTTCAATTGTGAGGGCCAATTTCGAATATTATTCTATCTAGTCATGGCTGCCACAATAATCACCAATGCAGTCACACTTGTAGTGTGAAAGGAACCTGATGAGTAATTTGTCCTTAATTTGTACTTAGCTATTTCTTAAAAAGAAAAAAAAAAGAAATGTTTCCTCAGTAACACCCCTAGAGGGTGCTTTTAAATTTACTAATGCATACGTGGCTATTAAAAAACAAATTTTCCCAATGTTAAATTTCAATATTTAACAAATTAGTTCTAACCAGTTCTATCAATGACTTGCTAATGCCACTACAACTGTAGCTAACATTAGGATAAAAATCTTCAGACTAAACGTAATACTAACTCAATCACATATCACTAGTAAATGGGAGTAAACAAAAAAGAATATATTAGTGAGTCAAGTTCACATCCATCCGCAAATATTTTTAGTATCTCTACTCCATATAAAGTGTTATGACAGGTAATCCAATAAGCAAAGCAGTTTACAATATCTTAAAGCTCAATGCACTGAATCCTACAGTATTTCTCATATTAAGGTCCTAAATGCTCTCCCATTGATATCACTACATTTTAAAAATATCATTTAAGAGACTGTACCACTATTTCCTACACTATTTCCTACACTAATACTTAGCTAAGCAGTTTTTATCTGATATATCAAAGGTACTCCAGAACCTGCACTATTTTTTGCTACAGTTAGATCTATAACTGACATTTATTATAAAATACTTCCGTAAAGGGAGAAATTTATAAGCACCCCAAGCAAATGTATACAGAAAGATCTTACTTAAAAGAAATGAAATATTATCGATTTTCTATGTCTCTTGTGCTGTATTTAACTTAATTTTAAAAGACTCTTCACTAGAGATAAACTGAACTGTATACCTGAATGCTAATGTCAGCTACATTTCTAGAAAAAAAATATAAAACCTTTACACCATAATTCAAGATGTTAATGGAAGAGAAGCTGAATTATATTAAGCATTATCTTTCGTATAGTCTTTTGCAAATTGATTTGCAGTTGTGAAGCCCAGCATCTAGCTTATCCCTTCCCATAACCCAAAGATGTGCATCATTCACTAAGTTCTAAAGAAAAAGGTCTTATGCTTATACTGCTTCATATTACAGGATAAGATAAAAGAGAACTTCACATATTATTACAATATGCCTCATAAGGTGGGTAATACAAAAAAAAGGAAACATAACAAGTAGTCTGGTATTTCATTGATAACATGGAAGGTTGGATGGACAACGGACTGTTGGTATGTATCCACACACACAGATGTCCTTAAGTGAAGACAACGGTACTAAATGAGGGATGCTGCTATCTATAACCGTGGCCAGGCCACAGTGTCCAGGCATACTCCTTGCATCACAGGCTAAAGCACTGCTTTCAAACTCTTCTGTTGAAGCCCCATATCCAGGCCTGAAATCTGACACTTTTGTTGAGATTCAACTACTCTATTTTCAGGGCTGCAAATCTTCTAAGTTCCCAAACTTAGCTTTATTATAGGATATTGTTTGAAACTGTATGTCTTATGTTCTCCAAGTTTCAGCTAACAAATTCCAGCCACAGGAGCAGCCAGTCCTCTGTCATTCCTCTTCTGAGCTTGTCCAGTTCAGCAGATAGTTGCAGCAATGAATGATTATCTGCCTGCCCTGTCCAGCAAAGCACTCTTCTAAAAGTAAAGCTAAGCAGAATTATAATGATCTTCTCCAGAACCAAATGTGAAGAATGAACGTCTAAGACTGATCTTTCCTTCTGCATAGAGCAACTCAAAGAAATAATTTCTTCAATTTTCACCCCTTTTCTTAAAGGCCTCTTCAGTTAAACTTCCTGGTCACTTCTCCCCTCAATGAAGCAGATGTGTTGATCAGGAAGGGGCTAAGAGCAAAGAGGTTCAATTCACACCCAGAGTTCCACTCTCTTTGATCCTTTCACCCTTCAAAAAAAAAAAAGGCTTGAGAAGGAATGGCTTCAAGCTGAGTTCTTGTCTTCCTCTACTGTGAAAAAGATAAAGCCTTTTTGGAAGATGTAGAGCTAGATGAAATAAACTAAAAATATCATTGTGGTGAATAAGGGCAAGGAATAAAAAAAAAAAATCCTAAGTTGTCTTTTAACACTCCTTTTTTAGTAGGCAATAACACCAATAATATAAAGAGGAGCTCTCAGTGATGGTATATAAATAGCTCTGGCTGGAGCAAAATAGCTTTGCCTCAGCTTCTCCAGAGCTAAACCAATAAACTATCACGATTAAATTTTCACAGTTCAAAAGCAAGTCCATTTAAACAAAAGAGGCCTTTACTTCTGCAACAAATCCAATAAAAAAACAATATTTATGCTACATATATGCAATTATGGTTTATGGAGGACATCCACATTTTTCAACAAAAAGACTTTCCTGTTGAATGAAGTTGTTAAAAAGCAAACTTTATGCTCTTACAATGATAGCGTTCTCAAAGTTCTCAAATGAGCATTTTTATACTCTGACATTTACTACTATAGATAGTCTCTGTTCTAAATGAATTCTATACAAAGAATTTTAAATAAAACCAATGAATACATTAGAGCCTTTGGGGTTTTACACACCTCTACTAGATAAGAACAGAGGTCAGGAGATTATCATTTTTATGGCTCAAATGCTTAGCACACAGCAGGTAAACACTTCCACAACAGTGGATGGGTGACCGGAAGCAGTGGCAAGAGTGGGAAGACAGAAAGTGGAGAGGCTTTAGCATCACCGAGACTTGGGTTCTGGCACTTATATGTGCTCCTTGGGTAAGTATACTTGTTCTAGCCTCAATTTCATCTGTAAAATGGGGATAATACCTACCTCAGAAACTGGCTCTGAGTAGTACATGAAATGAATAATGAATTCATTATAATGAAAATAATGAATTCATTATAATGAATATAATGAACCTAGCAGAATTCCTGGCATACAGCAGACATTCATAAAAATATTAGTTTCCTACCCACCTACTTTTCCCTTAGCCTAAAATAGTTTTCAGGTTGAAATAACTAACATTAGCTAGCAGGACTCCTACAGACACATGCTAATAACCTGCAGCTATAATCCTATTCTTGTCCTGTCCCTGTTCATTTCACTCTACACTATCTAGATAAAGGGAAAGAACAAAGTTCTGGATGTTACAAAGCGAGTTACCGCTTGACATCTAAAATGGAGTCTAATTCATAACACTAAAAACATAAAATTTCCCCACAAAATATTTACCTGATGATTAATAAAGGACAAAGTCACAATGAAAAGCAGAGCTGGGCAGCCTACTCGATCCATTCACCAGCTGAGCTACATACTGCTGCAGGTCAGTCTCAAAGAAGGTGGATTTTCATTCTTGCTAAGCAAAATGTACACCTGCATGGGCCTTTGGTATCACCTAAAAGTAGCTGAAAATTTTAAAGTCAAACCCTAAATGTCAATGGTCAGAAGAAGCATGGCATAAAAGAAATTCTTAGATTCCAAAAAGATGACAGAACACCCCTAATATCAACAATTCCAAAATCCTTAGGGGTAAGAAAAAGTACTTTTGGAAGAGGAGTATCCACTAGGGAGGAAGCCCTACTCCCAGAAGTACAGTGCCTGTTACATACAACAGGTAATCACCATTTTAACTTACTCCTTTTCACAAGTTTTCAACTATATCCATATGGAGAAATGTCTCTATAAGAACATCTAAGTCACAATGGAAGTCAGTATCAAAATGTTATTTACTTTCTGCCTAATTTTATAGAAAGATACTTATTCTGTGTAAAGCAAGAAAAGACTGTACAACAGTGGACCTGTGTGTTCCCAAATGCCCTGCATTAGTTCATTCTATAAACATCTGATGAGCGTCTACTACATAACAAGCAAAGGATGCTAAGAATAAAGGGATCAATCGGCAAACTCCAAAGTAGGCAGTAATCTACTACACTACCCAAAATCAAGGATCAAGTTTCACTTCAGACACCTGATGGTAATTTTTTAGGGATGTGCATTCAAACAGTCAGTTTAATTTGCTAATTAAATAAGTTTACTATCAAATTACTCAAGACTTATATTAGTTTATATAGCAAATATTTAATATTATTAGCTATTATTATTTACAGTTTCAATTCAAGAAGAACAAAAACAGGAAAAACTAAATAGTATGTTTATTTGATATTATAATAACAGCATATAAAAATTAAAAAAATTTGCATCTATATAATATAGTTTTAAAATGTCTAACTTAAAACTCTGTGTAATGGTTTTATTGTTTGAGCTACATATTCTATTTATTTAGTTTAAAAATGAAATTTTAGCCAAACCTGCAGACTGATCAATATAAGGTAAAAAGTAGCTACGGTATAAGAAAAGATTATAACTATGACAACTAAAAATACCAGAAATAAATAGAAAACTAACAAGTTATATTTTCAAGCTTTGATATTTGCAATATTTGTGCAGTTCACCTCAAACTCCATGAAATATTATCTATGTATAAGTATTAAAATGCTATGATATATTCCCCTCCAAGTTTCTGTTACAGATACAAGTGACCTGTGTGCCCCAAAATAATGGGTTTTAAACTTGGGTGTGCAGGGAAGTTTGGTTGAAATGCAGTGTCTAAGCCCCACTCCAGACCTACTGAACCTGAACTTACCCTAAAGGAAAGTGATCTAAATCACAAAATCTCCAACAATTGCACAATACTTTGCTTTCCAGACTCAGTCTAAAATACCCTTTAAGAATTCTACACTTACGTTAGTCATCAATTCTAGCCTACAATTAAACCATGGGGGCCACTTAATCAGTGCACGAGTTGCATTTTCATAGAATAGATGTCACTTCTTCTAGTGACACTTGACCCTGTGAGAGCTGGGCTAGGTGCCCCAGCTAAGGTTAGGTGATACATGCTCTCATATACTCTGCTTGTTCTTTCATAACTCTCATCAGACTTGTAATTATTTATTTAATATGTAGATTTCCCCGACTACAATTTCCTTAAGGGTAACAACTATGTCAGTCTTGTTTGTAAATTTAACCTTAGGGCCTATGCATAAACATTTCTTTGCTTGAATGAATGAACGAGCAGGGGCCAATGCTGCTCAGGTAATGTGGGACCAGACCACAAAGGATCACGATGGATCATAATGGGAGGCTAAGGAGTTTGGACTTTGTCTTACAGGCAACCAAAACCCAAAGCGGAATAACTTGAAGAAAGGTGCATTTTTAGAATATAATCTTTTTTTTTTTTTGGGTCACGCTGAGCGGCTTATGGGATCTTAGTTCCCTGACGTGGGATTGAACGTGCGCCCTCGGCAGTGAAAGTGCACAGTCTTAACCAGTGGACCAAAAGGGACTTCCCCATTTTAAGAATATAACCTGGCACTGCTCTACAACATAACAAATTAGAGTAGACCAAGACTGGGGATCAGGAGAAGAGTTAATAAGTTATTGTAACCATCCAGGTGTGATATGGTAAGGGCTTTAGTTAGGGAGTTGTGGCAGGGACAATTGAAAAGAAGAAATGAATGTTTGAAACATTATGAAGGGTATAAGAGGAATCAAAAGTATCAGCATTAGACAAACTATTACATACAGAATGGATAAACAACAAGGTCCTACTGTATAGCACAAGGAACTATATTCAATATCCTGTAATAAACCATAATGGAAAAAATATGAAAAAGAATATATGTATAACTGAATCACTTTGTTGCACATCAGAAACTAATATAACATTGTAAGTTAACTATACTTCAATGGAAAAAAAAAAAAGAAGTATCAGCATTAGAAATCTAGTTTAAAACGAAAGAGGTAATTTATTGGTCATATAACAGCCAGTTCTACAAGCAGGTAAGGCTGGATCCAGAGACTCAAATGACTCTCAGTTCTGTTTTCCCTCTTATGTTCTCTACTCTAAAGAAGGCTTTCTTGGCATGGCCAGAAATATGGTGGCTGAGAGTCATAAGATTACATCCTTACAGTTTACTATCTGCAAAGCAACAGACATAACATCTCTAAATGAACTATCATATCTGCTGGAAGGACTCTATCTCCACATGTCCACCTGCGAACGAGGCTAGCCAGATCACATGCCCACCCCTAAGAAAGAGGAGAAGGGACCCTGTGATTGACAGTCTCACCAGGACCACCTGGAGTCAGAGACGGAGTTCCCCAGCAACAGTGGTTCTGCACAAGCAAATAGTGTATATCTAAAATACAACTGAGCTTTTTTGGCCAAAGCTGCTAAATGTATTATTGCTTTTGCATCCTCTGGATATTAGACCTAGGTCTTCAGATTTATAGCTATTTAAAGTAGCTACATTGCTACCAAACTACATTATTTACCTATATAAAAAAAAAAGTACAGTTTAGAGGTTTTAAGAGAGAGGATCAGAAGACCAACTGCCTAGATTTAAACCCATGTCCCACAATTTACCTCATACATATTACTTCTCTGTCACTACGTTTCCTGTGAAAATGAGGATAACACTTCACAGGGCTGCTGTGAGGATTAAATGAATACATGACAAAGTGCTTCAAGGAGAGCCTGCCACATGGTAAGTGCTCAATATTAGGGGCTATAACTTCATATATATACATAAGTGTATCTACACATATATGGTATCTGCTAGATAACACAAGCCCTCCATTGAAAGACTATGTTAAGAATGATTTTTACATGAAACTTTTCTACCCAGTAGTCAAACCTTAGTGCTCACTCTACCTGACCTATCAGTGGCACTGGGCAATCACACTTCCCTCCTTGATACACTTCCTTCACTTGGCTTCTAGGACTCCATGCTCTTGCTTTCCCTCCTTCTCAGTCTCCTTTTCTGGTCTCTTTCCTTCTCCCAGACCTCTTAATGTTGGAGTGCCCCAGAGCTCAGTCCTCACACTTCTTTTCTGTTTAGACTCATTCTCTTAAAATCTCAGCTAATCTCTTAGCCAATTAACTCCCCCAATTTTTTATGTCCAGATCAGCTCTCTCTCTTAACACCAGACTCGTATCGTGCTCCATACCTACATCTCTACCTAGACATCAGAGGACATCCTGATTTCAACTTTGTCTGAAACTGAACTCTTGGCCTTCCCCTCCAACCCACGGGCTTCCCCATCTCAGTTAATGGCTCTTCCATTCTTCCAAATGCTCAGGTCAAAAATCTCAGAATTATTCTTGATGTCTCTCTTTCACTCACAATACATTCATCTGGAATTCCTGTTGGCTCAATCTTCAAAAGAGAGCTAGAATCCAACCACTTCCATCACCTCCACTGGCACCATCTAGATCCAAGTCAACATCACTTCTTGATTTCTGCAAAAGCTCAACTTCTACCCTTGTCCCCCTAATTTATTCTCAACACGGTAACCAGAGCGATCCTTCAACCAGAGGATCCTTCAAGGATCCTTTATGTCTTTCCTGATATAAATCAGATCACGTTACTCCTCTATTCAAAACCCTCCAATGGTTCTCCATCTATCTCACTCAGAATATGAGGCAAAGACCTTTTATGGCCTAGAAAGCCCTCCATGACCGGCCCACCCCCATTACCATCCTGACTTCAACTCTCACAACTCTTCTTGATCACGCTGCTCCAACCATACTGGCCTCTTCTCTGCTTCTCAAACGCACTGACTCGACCCTGATTCCTGGTACTGGCTTTTTACCTGAAACACTCTTCTCCATCATGCATGTATACTCCCTCAAACTTCTTCAAGTCAACTCAAATATGTTCTCAACGAGGCCTGCACTAACCACATTTAAAAAATCAATCCTCACCACTTCCCCCCACACATCATCCCCAAGCCCCCCTTGTTTTACTTTATTCTTTTCTTCCACAGCACTTTCAGCTTTATAATTTATGTATTAAACAAACATTTATATTTTATGTGATTTGTTTATTGCTGGTGTCCTCCATATGAAATGCAAGCTCCGTAAGAGCAGGTATCTTTGTCTATTTTATTGATTGCTCTATCAACATTATGTGCCTGACACATAACAGATGCTCAACAGATATTTAGTAAATTAAGTATTTACTCAATGAAACTCATCCTACACTCAACTTTATCTACTTTGAGTTTCAAAGAAACACACTAGTCCATACTGTAGACCATGCTACTTTAAATGGGCTTGTCATTGTTCAGATGGGGGGTGGGAGGGGTCAAAACAGCTTAATAGGGGTGGAAATGGATAGGAGGTACCATGAAACTGAAGAGACCATCATCTTAAAATTTTCAAACTTAAAAAAGTTTGATTTATAAATTACCCATATGATTTGTGCTGGATTACTAAATTACAGGCCAATTCCCATGATTATAATGCTCAAGGCCCCAAAAGTAGCTGTTTTATTTCAGGAAATATTCTACAATCTTTTAGAACTAGAAGTGGCCTGAGATAGCAACTGTTTCTTTCACAAGTAGTGAAATAAAATCTGTGAGTTCAAGAACCTTTTCCATAGGGAAACAACTAGTGATAGGAGAGCTAAGACTCCCTGACATCGGATACAACTCAACTCTCATACAGAGAGATAATGGCTTTCCGCATCTATAAACAGTCTTTATCTGTCATACGGAGAAGGGCCCTTGAAAGATTCTGCTGAGGTTTTCTCCTGGCCAGGACAAGATGATTACTTCTTGGAGTTTATCAAACTGGAGTGTTAGTCTAATCATTTAAAATTTCTTTTCAGGCATAATTTACATATAGTACAATTTCAGGTGTCCACTTTTACCAATTTTGACAAATATATACAGTCATGAAACTACTCCCACTATCAAGATACAAAACATTTCACTGCCATTAATAGTCCCCTCCCCCAACCCAAGCCTCTAGCGTCCAGTGATCTTTTCTCTGTCCTGATGTTTTTTTGCCTTTTCCAGGATGGCATATAAATAAACCATATAATATGTAGCCTTTCAAGCCAGGCTTATTTCATTTAGTGTAATGCATCTGAGAGTTGTTACAGTATTGCATATATCAGTAGTTTGTTCCTTTTTATTGCTGAGTATGTACATACCACAGTTTGTTCATACCCCAGATGATGGACACTTGAGTTGTTTCCAGGTTTTGGCAATTATGAATAAAATCACCATGAACATTCTCATAAAGGTTTTTGTACAGATACAAATTTTCATTTCTCTTGAGTAAACAGCTAAGAGTGGGACAGCTAGTTTATGTGGTAAGTAAATGTTTATAAGGAACTGCCAAAGTGTTTTCCAAAGTTGCTGTACCATTTTGCATTCCTATCAGCAACATCTGAGAGTTCTACTTGCTTGAGATCCTTGCCAGTGTTGTCTGTTTTCATTGTTTGTTTGTTTGTTTAATATTAGCCCTTTTCCTAGGTGTGTAGTGGTATCTCACTGTGGTTTTAATCTGCATTCCCCTAATGACTGAGGTTGAGCATCTTTTCCTATATCACGTAAATCTTAAGAGATGTCCTAACAATGGAAAGTAAATAATTACCTTCCTATGCGTTGAATTAGTGGGGAGAAAGGGACTAGGGTAAAACAGGGCACAGAAAATGTTAAACTTCTGTTACATATTCATAAGGCTGTTGAGAGGATCCATCAGATGACGTACATGAAAATACTTTAAATATGTAAATTACTATTATATATCTAAGGGGCTGTAATTGCTACAAAGTGTTAGAAAGTTATACAGATACAAAAACTGCACCAGGGGCCTCTAGCTCTCCCAGATGGGAGATGAATAAAACATCTTAGTCTGATCTGCCCTACCAACATTGTCTGTCTACAATTTTGGAGTTGCCCCTGAATTAAGCTAGTTTTTAGTGCTGGAGACAAAGTCCAATTTTTTTTTTTTTTTTTTTTTTTTTTGCGGTACGCAGGCCTCTCACTGTTGTGGCCTCTCCCGTTGCAGAGCACAGGCTCCAGATGCGCAGGCTCAGTGGCCATGGCTCACGGGCCTAGCTGCTCTGTGGCACGTGGGTTCTTCCCAGACTGGGGCACAAACCCATGTCCCCTGCATCGGCAGGCGGACTCTCAACCACTGCGCCACCAGGGAAGCCCACAAAGTCCAATTTTTAAGCACAAATGTCACTTTTCTTTTCATAATCAACACAATCAATGAGTTCAGCATTCTAATAATGCCAAGGGATGGACTTATTATTTTAGAATGAGAAGCTGGCCAACATCTGACCTGGTTCTTCCTCCTGCAACTGACATGTCACACCTAAACAAATCTTCAGGCTTACAAAACTAAAAAGAAAAAATGTGTCCATTTGTCTTTTAAGAGCCTCTACCTATAAGTGATAAATGAATTAAATTTTACCGAAATAATAAGAATCCCTGATGCAGGAGTTTCTTAAGACAAAAACAAACACAAAAGCAAAATTCACTTTTCCAAGATTCCTCAGGATATCTGAATAGACAGGATAACAATGATTAATTAAAAACCATCCAAATCAAAGTAAATCCCCTAGGACTTTGCTAGGTATCTACATCCCAATGTGATAAACCAATAGACAAAAACACCAATACTTTGGAGTACTGTTTTAGTCAACAGTATTGTTTACACCTAACGGGAAAGCTTACCTTTCTTTCTTTTAATAGCTTCTTGTAGCCATTCGATCCAAGTGATAATAAAGTAATAAGGACATCTAAAGAAGGTGAAGCTGAAGCTCTTCCTGAAATAAGGAGGATAAGTTACATTCAGAAGGGGAAAAAAGCTTTGTAAATTAAGATTTATTACAGCAGCCTATGTACAAATGGATTTTTGTTTGTTAGTTACTTTTTCTGAAAAGCAACTGATTTATTTACCTGGATACATCTTGCTTATTTCCTGAATGAAGGAATCATTAAAGCCAGCAATTATAGCGCCACCTACTGGAACCATAAAATTTTTGTCCAAGCTCTGAACGAAAGCGTCTATTCTACCAACCCGAGCCCCCTAGAATGGAATAAGATGTAGTATTACATATTTAGAAGAAGAGACAGCAACTGCTATTAATAAATACCATTAAAACAATGCAAAGAAACAAAAACCAGATGAAAGATTTTTATTTTCTTTGTACCGATGCCAGTAAAATATTTTTAAGCGTTAAACTGAGTTTTTAAATGCTGTTCCTTATAGGTGGAAGAGCACTTTATAGTTACAAGCTGCTTTCACACATAAATCATTTAATTTCACACCAAGCCTGTGAGGAAGGCAGAGTTTCAGTATCAGTTCAGGTGGGAACTACACTGAAACAGAACTTTTCACCTTAAAATTGAGTAAGAGAGAGTGAATGTCTCCCATGCCTTTCATCTGTGCTCTTCTATTTGACAATAAATAACAACAGTGGGTCCTACAACTATTAAGTAATTTTAAACACCCTCTGTGAGTTCACGAGTGGCCACCATAATCTAATGGACTGTAGCCACCCATGCTGCCAATCAATAAGTTATACATTAAGTGCCTCTCTTTGATGCTTGGATAATCTACTAACCTGCATGACCACTTTAAGCAACAAGCTCTGCTCCTACCACCACTTGGATAATAAAGGAGAAAAGAAAAATTTTATTTTTAACTTCAACTAATGGAATTGTTTTGGCATACTCTTGGCATAAGAGTTTCTACGTAAGAGTTTCTACATAACTTATGTTTCCTAATGTTATAATCTTAGATGATCTCATTCCACTGCAAATGAACTTCAAGTGAAAATCTAGTATTCTGGTGAAAGACGGAATACTTGCTAGAAATGTAAAACTAAGCTCTAGTCCCATGCGACATAGTCTATAACCTTCTGCCTAATGTGATTCAATTTCCTCCTCTTAAAAACTAAGATACTATCTATCTAAACTTCAACTAAGATAGTTTTTTTCTTTATCTGTAGCCACAGATTTTCAATCTGTATTCACAATCTACATTCCTATTAATATTGTAACACTATTTGACCTTCATCCTCCCACTTTATATCCACATCCATAGCTGAGGGAGAATAGAAGGAGCAGATAGAAGAGAACAGAAGTAGACTAATCTAAGAGGCCAGATCCAGGCCATAGGTAGAAGCAGCAAAAGCAGAAAAGGGAAGGGGCACAGACAACTTCGGAGGCTATCGCATGATTGTTTAAATCTTAACCTTCCCCTGTCATTCTCCTTTCTAACTTCCTCATAAACTATGATCAGAGAAAATCTCACCTTATCACAGGAAAACAGAGAGAAGCATATGAGACTAATTGAATAAATAACTGAAAACCATGCAAAGTAGCACATAAAAATAAAGTGGAACAGTCAGAGTTGCCTTTTTATTAACACTTAAGTAGTGCCCGAGGTTTCCTGAGAGAAATCTGAACCTAAATTAGGAGGAGTACTAAGAGAGCAATCAGTGCACCAGACTTTGCTAGAACCCCTTCATCACTAAAACACAGAAGCATTCAAAGGGTAGCAAATTCTGTGGCAAGAAAACAAACAGGCTGGACCCAACCTCAGGAACTGTGTATAGACCTCATTCTCCACACTAAAGTCTGGGGCCATTAATGAGGAGGAGAGAAAAACACCAGAAGGCTGGAAGGGCTTAAACAGAATAGGAAACACAGGAGAAGTAAACGGTTGCCATTTATCAGTTCATCCATTCACTCATTTATTCAGGGAACAAATATTTGGGCACCTATCATCTGCCGAACATTGTTCCAGGTTCTGGGCATAGCAGCAGTGAATAAAACAGATCATTGTTCATATAATAATTACAGCCAAAATTTACTAAGAACTTACTATGCATCAGGCACTGTTCTAAGCACTTTACATTCTTAACTCAGTTAACCAATGCAATAGCTATCTGGGCAGATGCCACAATAATAGCTATTTCACAGATGAGAAAATTAAGGCACAGTGAAATTAAAGTGACGTGCCCAAGGTCAGAAATGCAGTTAATAGCACAGCTGAGATTCAAATCCAGGCAGTTAAAGCACCTTACTGAATGTCACCCAGGCAAAAACCTAGGTAGTCAGGATGAAGAGTCCATGTTTAAAAAATAAAATATTGGGCTTCCCTGGTGGCACAGTGGGTGAGAGTCTGCCTGCCAATGCAGGGGACACGGGCTCATGCCCCGGTCTGGAAAGATCCCACATGCCGCGGAGCGGCTGGGCCCATGAGCCATGGCCGCTGAGCCTGCGCGTCTGGAGCCTGTGCTCCGCAACGGGAGAGGCCACAACAGTGAGAGGCCCGCGTACCGCAAAAAAAATAAATAAATAAAAGTAAAATATTATTCCTATGGCATTTCCATCCTTCCAGCAACTCAGGCCAAAAGTCTTGGAGTCCCTGAATCCTCATTTCCTCGTTCCTTGCATCTGGTTCATCAGCATACCGTGTAAGATCGACTCTCAAAATACATCTGAATCCAACCATTTCTTAACACCTTAACAGCAACCACCCTGGCCCATGCCACCAACGCATCTCATGTGGGCTACTGCAACAGCGTTCCCCGTTTGCCTTCCTACAGGCCATTCCCCACAGCGCAGCCGTCACACGTCACTCTCCTGCTCAAAACCCTCCAATGGCTGATGACCATACCAAGAATAAAATCTCAAATCTTTAACACACCTCAATTAACACACCTCAAATTTCTTTACGACCACTGCTGCTCTCATTTGCCCTGGTCCGGCCACGCTGGCCTCTTGCTATTCTTCATGCATTCCAAGCACATCCCGGCCTCAATGTCTTGGCATTTGATGTTACCTTCTGTCTGGAATCTCTCCAGAGAGCTGCCCAGCTCACGCCTTCATAACACTCGGGGCTCTGCTCAAATGTTACTTCTCAGAGAGGACTTCCTGGATCACACCATCTGATACTCCTCCCCCACAAATACTAGAGCATTTATCAAGACCTGTCATCCTTATTGTTTACTGTCTGCTTCTGTTCCATGAGGGTAAAGATTTTGTTGTATTTACTACTGCATCCCCAGTGCCTACCCTGCTGCCTGGCACATCCGTGGGAACCCTGCAAATATCTGTTGAATGAACTGACAATTAGGTCTATGAATAACTAGTATAACACCTACTTCTCTCAAATTCTCAATAAACAAAACTTGCTGCTTCCCACACTTGGGGAGCTTTACAATCCTTAATTCTATGTATTTTTGTGACTCTACTACAACCCTCTCTATTAACGTGTCCTCACATCCATATTCCATGAGTCTCCTAAATTAGTCAGTTTAGTATATGTCAGAAGTATAGGTTCTGCAAAGCTAATTTCCTGGGGACTACATATGCATATCAGAATGCTCTATATGCTCAGCATTGAGTCATTCTGGGACATTGCCCTAAAAAAAAAAAATTCTGAAACATTTTAGTTATACCTCTTTCTTCATTATTTGCTTGATTATTATAATACTATCTTCTCAAGAAAGCTTCCCAGTTTTAGTACTTTGATTTTTAGACGAAGATAAAGGGATTTGGAATCACACTGAACTATATGGGCCATTTTGCAGCTTGGGACCTTAGGCAAGTCACTTAATACTTCCGAGTTTGTTTCCTCACTTGTAGAATGGAAACAATGAGAAGTACACCTTAAACTGTTAGGATTAAGTTAATAAACTTTACAAGTCTAGCAGGGGGCTTCCCTGGTGGTGCAGTGGTTGAGAGTCCGCCTGCCGATGCAGGGGATGCAGGGGATACGGGTTCGTGCCCCGGTCCAGGAAGATCCCACATGCCGCGGAGCGGCTGGGCACGTGAGCCACGGCTGCTGGCCTGTGCATCTGGAGCCTGTGCTCCGCAATGGGAGAGGCCACAACAGTGAGAGGCCCGCGTACCGCAAAAAAAAAAAAAAAAAAATCTAGCAGGATGCCTGACACATGGTGCGTATGGGTACTCAGTAAATGGTATGTACAACTGATAAAAACTACTGAGATAAATTAAAGCTAATTTTAATTTTTTAGAATGTCATGAAACAACTAGCACTGAATAAGACCCAAGTATTTATTTGGCTGAAAGCAATAGGGACACCATCTCTTTTTGTGAGGGCCAATTTTTATGTACTGCTTTTTTTTTTTTAAAGAAATGTCCATTCTAGAAGGTAATACAGTATCTGCAACAATACAACAGCTACCTTATAAAAATTCATTTACCATCTTATAGTGTTATTTTCTGGTTAAAATTTTAGTAAAACCACCTCACGAATTAAGAGAGGTGATGACAAAGTAGGGTATTCGTGATGCACAACTCCATGGGCAGCTTTCATATTGTATCCTGGAGCTTGTTTTCATTTAAGAGTCTTAATCTCTTCAATTACACCACCAAATTTTCTAGTATTCAAAACTATGTCATGAGCACCAAAACAATGAGCACTGCTGAGTTAAGTACATAACATATGGGTAAATGTTAAGGAGCCATTAAACTGATCAATGAAGACTTTATAAGCATGTGGAGAGTACAGAAATATAATCTAAGTTTATATTTAAGTTTAAAAATTAAATATGCTTTTGACTACATTTTAGAAAGTTAATACTAAATGTACACAATGGCTATAACCATGTAAAAAGCAATATGTATATGTATTAAAGAAAGAGAAAAAAGGGATACACAAATTATTAAGGGTAATTGTTAGGGTAACAGGGTTATGAGTGATCTTCTATCCCTTCCTCACTTTTCTAAACTTTTAGGAATGCTAGAATATCTGACTTTTAAAAGAATTAAGGCTGCTAAAAATTAAAGAGGAGGAGAAAGGAAAAAGGGGAGGAGGAATAAAAATGAATCACTGAAATAGTATGTTTTTTCAAGATTTCCAGCATAGCTAACTGTACAACCTTCCTCTGCTACCATTCAAATTAGATATAATCTAGTCTGAAACTGTGATAAGCCTTAAAAAGTTAAGGAATAATGCAAAAGGATACCAAGGAAACAGTAAATGGTCTTCCTCAAAGGTTTTAAGAAACCCTCGAATACCATGCATACGACCACTCCACCTCTGGACTTCTTTTGTTATGTAAACTAATCTATTTCCTTATTGATTAAGCTAATTTGGGTTGGGTTTTTGTTACTTGCAGTCAGTTACATACTAACTGGTACAAACTTTGAGTAAAGTAATTAAGCAAATCAGCTAATACTACTGTATAAACCATATTTATATCAGAGATAATACTAGTACTCAAAATAACAAAAAAAATGTATGAGATAGGATCTACAGGGCTAAGGAGCATTCACCACCACATGGCAGAAGGCCACAGATAATCTGTGAATAACTCTTATCCACATAACACAAGTCACATGTGTGTCAAAACTGAATATTTGACTAACATCATTATGCACGCAAATCATAAAATTCATATCACACCCAGATAATATCTATCCATATCCTGATATAGTGTGAATAATTAATCACTGTAAGTAAATGTAATACATCCTCTATTCATTCAATTGTTTGAGTAACCAATTATTGAGTGCCCGTTATGTACCAGGTACTGTCCTAAGTATTGAGGACATAACAGTGAACAAAACAAAGTCCTTTCCCTAACAGAACCTTAATTCTAATCACTACCAATAAGTAGACAGTAAACGAACATCATATCAAATGGTGACAAGTGCTATGGGGAAAAAGAGCAAGAGGCCATCAATTTCAAGAAGCACCATTACTTTACATACCACTAGGTAAGAATAAACATTGCCAATTAACATTATAAGACACCTCAATTTCAGAGATATAACATGGAAAAATGTGTACTTTAAAATCAATGAATATGGCAAAACAGAAAAAGAGGGATAGAAAATGCTGGCAAGGAAGAAGGTGCTATTTTAGATAAGGTGTCTGAGAAAGTCTCATCAATCTAAAGAAAGTCAGGTAACAAGCCACGCAACTCTCTTGAAAAGCAACCTAACAAGAGGTATGAGCCGGAGTGGGGTGCACACGGGTAGCACAAGAGAGGAAGAGAAAGGAGGCAAATGTGCCAGGAGGGTGGGTAAGAGGGAGAGCAGCAGGAAATGAAATCAGGGAAGCTGCAGATGCCTGAGGACACAGAGCCATGGCTGTGTGGGATGGGACTCTTACTCTGAGTGGGACTCTTACTCTGAGTGGGATGGGACGCTCAGACATGTTTTAAAAATAAGAATCTAAAACAGATGACTGGGATCTAGGTGATGCTTATAAAAATAAAAAAAAATACAATCACAGTTTTTAAAAACCTGCCAACTCCATAGTTATATGCTAGAATGTTTATAAATGAAGTCATTTTCACTAATCAATATAGTTTTAAAAACACTATAACCCACTATATTAGAAAAATGAAAAAAACATTGGCAATGGAACATTCTCAGAAAGTTAAAAAAATAAGCTACTAAAGTACTTCCATGTTGGTGCTGACCAAAACTATAGTCCAATGACACTAGCAAAGAATAATGACTTTTACTGAGTGACTGCTGGGTGCAAATTTCTAATGCTCCATGAATTAGAAGATGCTAGATTAACCGTTTTTCTGTATTAGGTTGTAAGAAACACAAAGTAATAATCCCAAATATGTTAAAATCCATTTTCCCCCGACATATCTTTGGAAACTCTCTTACCTGCTGAATGAGGTGCATGCACTTTGAAGACTGCACTCCATACGCATTGTTAACTATATGTGGAATGTCATAATTAGCACAAATCACAGCCAGTTCTTCTAATCTATAAACATATTCAACAGAAAGACATATTCATACTCTGTCTTAATAAATTACGAGAAAACGTTTTTAATTTAATAGTTATCCTTAAAGTATACTAGGGGAAAAAAAAGACAAACTGAAATTTCTACAGCAGTATTTTGGCATATAGTTTGGCACCTTGGAAATGCATAGCAGGCATTTAAGGATAAACTTGAAAAAGCTTTTAAATTAATGTCACCAATAAATAAGAAAATGTGTATTTAGAAAAATCTTACATAGATAGTAGCTTTTAAATCACCTGAAAATTTCCTATATAAAAAGCAAGAAGCAGATTATTTATAAAGACCTCTTACAAGGTTGATATGCTCATTTTTAAATGCTTTCGGTTGCTTATCATCCTAAGCTAATATCCGCAAAATAATCAGCATATCTTGAAATGTTAAGAAATCTCACATTAAGCATCTCATAAAGTAAAAAATACATTTTCAAATAGACTTTAATGTATTAAAAAATACAGAACATTAAAATATTTCAGTACCAAAATAACATTTTCCAACAACTTGGATACTAAAGAATCTTTTAAATAGCTGCTGGTTTTAAATTCACTCGTACTCCTTCATTTGACACTCCCCATATTAAAACAATCTGAGAGTCTAACTTTATGCAAAGTAAGGTAATAAATTTCAATTAGAGTGTAATAAATGATGTTCCTTTGCAAAACCAAATAATACTTGTGACTGAAGTCATCTCTAACAGAAATGTCTTCAAACTATGAAGCTAAAACTAAATCCTATGGTTTGATAAAATTAATTTTTAAAAAATGTTCTGTCTACAGTATAAAAAATCTGGAAGTAAAGCATTTTGAGAGAATAAAAATTATTTCTCAGATAAATGTACTACAAATATATATTATATGGTTTAATTATCAACTTACACAGAATACATTTTCCTTTTTTAGTAGCTGTGCATTAATATGTTTTTAAACTACAAACAGAACTAACATTATTCTATTCAACTGTCAGAAGTTTTCAATTTACTTCCCTAAAAGTTTTATGAATTAAAAACTTATTTTATCACTCATTTTCATAAACCTCACAAATCAAGCAGAAAACTAATCAGGTTTTGTTTTTAACAAAATGGACCTTCTGGGATACACACAAGTATTTTCTTCATAAAAGGCACTTTCACATGTTTGTGTTCTAATGAAAGTATTCCTTGATAACAAGCTTCCTTGAGAGTAAGGCAGTATAATAACGTAAAGTACTATTTTTTTTAAATCACTTGAGTAGTTTTAAATATTCTGAATTGATCAAATTTGCTAATATTTTCATTGTGTATGAGAAAGGCAAAGAGAAGCAGAAAAAATATTTTCCATGTGAATCAGATTGTATTCTAACTTAGAAGCCAATTTAAGGTGTTTCTCAATTTGAAGAAATGATGCTCTTCATTTTTTTAACATTTTCTTTGATTTTGCCCCACAATACTCTCTGTCCAGTTAACTAATAAAGACAATATATATGTTCAAATTAAGACTATAAAGGAATTAAACTTAAAGAAATCAAAATGTATTTTTAAATTTAATAAAATCAGAAATTCAAACATATTACTAATAACTGAGCATCACCATTTTCCTAAAGTTCACTCTAATCAGAAACATTCATTATGTAACACCACCAAAAAATAGTATATGAGAATTCTATTGACTGAAAAAAAAACTTTTTGATTTTTTCCAAAGGAGAAAATGCATGTAAAATGTACTTAGCACTATACCAGGCATACTGTAAACATTCCAAAACAGTTATTCAAAATGATACAGATGGCCAATGGGCACATGAAGAGATGCTCAACATCGCTAAGTATTAGAGAGATGCAAATCAAAAAACTACAATGAGGTATCACCTCACACCAGTCAGAATGGCCTTCATTAAAAAGTCTACAATTAATAAATGCTGGAGAAGGTGTGGAGAAAAGGGAACCCTCCTACGCTGTTGGTGGGAATGTAAACTGGTACAGCTACTATGGAAAAGACTATGGAGGTTCCTTAAAAAAACTAAAAACAGAGTAGCCATAGGATCCAACAATCCCAATCCTGGGCATATACACAGACAAAATTCTAATTCAAAAAGATACATGCACCCCTATATTCATAACAGCACTAGGTACAATAGCCGAGATATGGAAGCAACCTAAATGTGCATCTACAGATGAATGGATAAAGATGTGGTCTGTATATATAACAGAATACTACTCAGACATAAAAAAGAATGAAATAATGACATTTGCAGCAACATGGACAGACCTAGAGATTACCATACGAAGAGAAGTCAGACAGAGAAAAACAAATACCATTTGATATCACTTATATGTGGAATGTAAAATATGATACAAATGAACTTACAAAACAGAAACAGACTCACAGACACAGAAAACAAATTTATGGTTACCAAAAGGGAAAGAGGCTAGGGGAGGGATAAATTAGGAGTCTGGGATTAGCAGATACAAACTACTGTATATAAAATAAACAAACCACAAGGTCATACTGTATAGCACAGGGAACTATATTCAATACCCTATAATAAACCATAATGAAAAAGATACAAAAAAGAATATATATATATATGTATGTGTGTATATATGTTATATAGATATATACATATACATCTATATGTATAACTGAATCACTTTGCTGTACACCAGAAACTAACACAACACCGCAAATCAACTATACATCAATTAAAAATACGTCAATTAAAAAAAAAGTTAGTCAAAATGAAACAAAAACAAAGATATCCTCAAGGATAAATAATTTAACTAATACAAATATTCATATGGTGTTTTTAGAAATGTAATTTATTTCAACCACATTAAAATTTTTCTAGATAGCAAAAACATCAATGAAGAAAGACTAAAGATGCTTATTTAATATTTAAATACAAATTTAAAATTTGATTGATAAGTAATGAATAAACAACTAAAGCATATGCAACATGATCTGAAAATAGAATCCAGACTCATGAATGAAGCAAGGTAAATTTTCAAGAGCAGGGTTTTAAAATTGTCTCTTAAAGTCTGCCTATAGTAAAAGCTAACATGCATTAATTACTGCCAAATTATATGACTCCATGAATTAAAATCAAAGTATAACTTGATGCTATGAAAATAGTCCAAAGCAATAGTTTTTTTACAAATTATTAGCACTTCTGTTCAAAATGTTAAAATGAAACCAACAGTTGCTGTCAAAACTAGAAATATTTATTACTATACCTAAGCCTACTACATTTTCAGAATAAAAATTTGCAGCCATCCTTCAGAAAAGCAAACGTTTGCCTTTTTAAAAAAAATTTTCTTAAATATCTGCATTTTTCTCAAAATGCAAAGACAATTATATACCTAACTGTATATCTGGGTTAGTCTTGCAATTAAAAAAAAATTAGAGGACAATAATTCTAAAATTTTCTCTTTAAAATCTGTTAATACTGATAGTTCCTATATATGAAAACTAATTGTAAGATCAAAGTGGAGATGGCAATAAAAACAAGTAGGTAAATCCAAAATTTAGCTTAGAGATTTCTATTAAACAATAAGGAAAAAGATGCAAAATGTCCAGAAACATAAAGAAGAGCAAGAAAACAGAGATGCTCTGCATCTACTCAGGTGATAAAAGGATCTCCACTTGGTACTAGTTATTTTTCCTTCTTCTATATCTAATTTTTATTTTCCCAAGCCATTATGTTGTTTCTTCAACAGTCCATTCACGTAGTATTTACTGCCAAATGTTATTTAGGCATCTTTGAGAATTAGTATAAGTGCATTTTATGTAAAAGACTAATGAACACTGAAGGACAATATTCACAAATCATTTACCTATCAGGCACCCTTGGAGCAAAACAGGATGTAGTAGAATGAACACAAAGAACGTAATCAGGCCCAAGTTCGTGGACTTTAGCCTCCACTGCTTTCAGGTCTGTGCGTAGCTCGTCACCTTCTAAAACGTTCTCTATCACCACAGGCTCAAAACCTAACCAAGTCAACCAGAAACCAAAATGTTAGTATAAACTGAAATAAGGGGAGATTGTGGACTCTAGGAAGCAGTGCTATTCTACACAAAAACTCTTAAACATTTATTCTAGTCAATGAACCCTTCTCTAATAATAAAGACCTGGCTTAATACCAGCATGAGTCAAAGGCAGGTCAAGGGCTTCCCTGGTGGCGCAGTGGTTGAGAGTCCGTCTGCCGATGCAGGGGACACAGGTTCGTGACCCGGTCCGGAAGATCCCACATGCCGCGGAGCGGCGTCTAGACCACAATTAGGACTACAAATCTATTTAACATTTTGATATGACATGAAAGACTAATTTTGGGAAGTAAGGAAGCAAATGTTAAATAGAGGCCTACAAAAGTAATAAAGACTCACTGATGACAAAAAGGGTCACTTAGCCCAGTTCAATTTCAGTCCATAGAAAAGTAAATCTACTCATTCTCTGGCAACATTTAAGTTTTATTTTAAATTTCTCTTTATTTCAGAGATGAACAAAAATAATAGCTCAAGTATTGAAACAAATCACAATCATCAACTTAATGTTTTACCTCTAAAGAAAAATACAAGACATTTTAGTAGACCTATCTCATAGCTTACAAAAGCCTTCTATAATTTAAATATAAAAATTGTCTTGCACGCGAGCTATGTACTCACATCTTCAGTCTTCTCAAATACCAGATCTAGCAGCAGGCTAGATTTGTGGATTTAAGAGCTATGAGGGATTCAGAAACCATTTAGCTCAACTCACTCACTTCAAAGATAAGGGAGTCAAAGTTTAGGAAGATTAAGTGCCTTCCCCAAGGTCACACAGCAATTTAAAGCAAAGTTACAGGCAAGCAGTCTTCTGTTTTAGAATCCACGTCAAGTTGTCCGCATTCTATCTACAGAAATATAAAACTTCAGCCACTATAAAATCATCAATTCATATACGGTGGTCCACAGAACTCTAGGTTTCATATCTATACAGCTATTAAAACAAAGAAAATTTTACTTAAATAAGTAACTTCCTAAGGACAGTTAATTCTCTATTATTTCTCAAATTCTCTACACTCAACCCTATTTTTGTTTTCAAACAACTATGATGCAAGTTTTTGGGTTTTTTTAAGAATACAACCATCTTGCTTCCTAAGAACATAACACAGTCCAAGTCATAACATCATTTGGAAAAAGTTTACAGTTTTTCAATATGCCAATCTTTCTCTAAGTTTGGTTATCAGTTCTTCGGTTAATAGTTTGCAAATTAACAGACTTGACAGCTTTATGCCACTTAAAATAAACCTTTTAAAAGTCTACCCATTTCTGCTATATGTCCTTATGAATCCCTTTACACGAGTTTCTTTAGGATTATTTATGCAGTTTAATTACAGCCCAATACTGTTCATTTCATACAACAGACTGAGGCCATTTAAAAAATAACTTTAAATTCTCAAATTCAACTTGACCTAAGCAAGCCAAATACTAAAATACCAACTTAAAGTTTTTGTCTCATCTATACTCAATGATGCCTGTATCCTCGTACTTTGATTCATGGTAATTATTTACGTGTACTCCACTCATGTATACAGAACAAACATTCCTGAAGCACCTCTTATGCTCCAGGGATTATTGTTGGGCATTTCGTATGTCATCCCACTTAATTCTGAAAACAGTCTTCTGAGGCAGGTAATCATATCCCCATTTTAAAGAATAGGGACATACGACATAACACTTCCATTTCTTAGAGTGTACTGAAAAGAATTCAAAGCAGGGACTCAAACAGGTATTTGTACCTCCATGTTCATAGCAGCATTATTCACCACAGCCAAAAGGTGGAAGCAACCCAACCCAAGTGTGCACCAGTGAATGAATGAATGAACAAACAAAATGTGGGATATATATACAATGGGAGTCCTAAAAAAGGAAAGAAATTCTGGCACATGCTATAACATGGATGAACCTTAAAGACATTATGCTCAGTCAAATAAACCAGTCACAAAAGGACAAATATTCTATAATTCCACCTATATGAAGGACAAATTTATAGAGACAGAAAGTAGAATAGTGATTGCTAAGGACTGAGGGTGGTGGGGAGGGGAGAGTTACTGTTTAATAGGTAGAGTTTCAGAGGATGAAAAAGTTCTGTAGCGAGATGGCAGTGATGGTCCACAACAAGAGGAATGTAGTTACTGTCAAGGAACTATACGTTTATAAATGTTTTGTTAAAAGGGTAAATTTTGTTATGTATATTTTACCACAATAAAAAGAAGGAATAGGAACAGGTTTAGTTTCTTTTTCATTTATCTAGCTCTATATAAAAAGTTTGAATTTTCTGTGACATTGAAAAACATATATGTTACTTCTCTTCTTTTACCTGCAGTGATCATGGATTTAAAGCAGGACTTCTGGTCTATTCGTGGCCATATAATGTACTTTGCTTTTGGTCTTTTGTGTCGTAATGTTAAGAAACACAGGGTTAGACTCATACCAGTTGCCATCGGAACTACAAAGCAGTTGGTCACTGTATGGACACCTACAAATAAGAAGAAAAACAGAAATTAGTTATTCCACTAACAAAACAGCATGCTTCTTAAAGAAATGATATACTTCTATCAAATAAAAAGAGTTAACAGACTTAGTGCTTATTCTTCTGCACTCACACTCAGGAAGCTCACTGCTAAATTCATCCTCCAGGCTTATGGCTCTGATTTTCTATCTTATTCTAAAAGTTTTATATATATATATATATATATATATATATATATATATATATATATATATATATATATATATATATTTGTCTTTTCAAAAGCCATTTTATACTCTTTTTGGAGAGAAGCATTAATAAAAGAAATTAGGCAAAGGTTTGTGTGACTGGTCAGCCAAAAGTATTATGATTAACACAGTACATACCAGCCAACTTTATGATGTCCAGGACCAAAGAATTGGTAATTTTGTTCAAAAGGCTAGAACCTGCAGCTTTGGGTTGCACAGCAGAAATATCACCCGATCGTCCAATTCCATGAATGAACCTAAGCAAAAAATGGCCAAAAACTGGACAAAAATATTCAGTGTTCTAAGTAATCCACTGTATAAGTATACAAATACAATAACCAAATAAACACTATACTTGACTATTAATAATGTGAAAATATCTAATTAAATCAAAACAAATTCATCAAGTATGCTGTGGTAGCTAGTCTTCATGATGGCCACCATCAATTCCTTTTCTCCCTATGCCCATACGCCACTGCCACACCAAGAGATGGGGTCTAATTCCTCTCTACCTGAATCTGGGCTGGCCTTAGTGACTTGCTTGGTCTGGAAGAATCTAGCAGAAGTGATGGTCTGGAACTTCTGAGCTAGGTCATAAGAAGCCTTATAGCTTCCATCTGGCCTCTTGAAGGGTTTGCTCAAGGGGAGGTGGGGGGCAGGGGGTCCTCTCTTCAAAGCCAGCTGCTATGCTGGGGAAAGCCCAAGCCAAGCCACTTGGAGAGGTCATCTGAGCTCCCAGCCATCTGAGTGACTCAACTTGGATAAACTGCCCAGTTGAACCTTCAGACGACTAAACTCTCAGCCAACACCTGACTGTACTACATGAGAGACCTGAAGCAATAATCACCTGCTGAGTCCAGGTAACCTGTCAGAGGTAACAGTAAATGACTGTTTTAAGCCACTATGTTTTGAGGTGGTTTGTTATACGGCAATAGAAAACCAGGATATATGCAACATTAAATTCTCTTCTTTCTTCCCATTTCCCTAATCAGAGCAGTGAGCTAACTTCTAACAGGGATGAGCTGATGTTTCAAATACTGCCTTAAGTTTAGAAGAAGTATATACTCCTTGAAAATTAGTGTGCAAATCCACTCATTTTAAATTTAATCATGTTATACACTATTTAAAGATACCTCTGAATACACTTCAAAATCAAAAATCTGTTTGTCATTTACAGTTGCCTAGATCAGAAATTCTGCACACTGGAATTATCACAGAACACGTGTCACACTCTATTACCACTGCAACCTCACATACTAAGCATTTTTTTACATATATTATCAACCATGTTATCACCTTATTTTTAACCATTAGTTTTTCATCCAGGTCATACATTCATATCATTAGTTTTGACTGCAATAGTTTCGGCTGAAATAAAATTCTACTATTCCTAGGAAAATTTCATCATGATTTAAAATCATGGAAGACGGGAGTTTTAAAGAGTTTACCTATATTTCACAGAAAGGTTGGAGAACAGAGAAATGATCATATTTGGAACCACTAACAACTAAATGGTTATCAGAATTGATGAAAAGCTTTCTGAATAATGCAAAAGAAAAAAGTGACTTAATAATCTAAAATTATAATATACCTTTCCTACATCTACTGCAACAAGATATTTATAAAATGGGATTCAGTTTAGATGCAGATGAATGACGTTAAAGTTCTATAAATATACCATTCTCTAAAAAAACTTGCCATGTTAGAAAAGAAACATGGAAAACTATAAACAACCTTAGCATATTTTAAACTCTTAACAACCAAATAGGTTTATTAGGTTAAACACTCTTAACAGAATGTATAGACAGTACAAACATTCTTAACAGAACGTACAGCCAGTATCCTTAATCACCCAGAAGCTGACAGGGTATAACCACCTCATATTAGAACTTTTACCCTATTGTCCTGAAAAGCACCTACTCAGGTACATTGTTTCCATCTCCCCGTGGCATCTAGTTCACATGCCCATTTAAACAAGAAGTAGGTTACAAACGGACATTTTATAATTTAATATCATTAATACTGCTATAAAACTATTGTTTTTAACAAAAAAAAAAAACTATTGTTTTTAACAAAAAAAAAAAGAAAAAAGGAAAAAGGAAATACTTTGTACTTAAAAAAATCATACCTGTAATGTCGCCGAGCAACTAATGCAGATGCCACTCTCCCTTCCCTTTCTCCCACACCACAATTGCCCAGGAAATTGTTGCTATCCATGATTGCAAGTTCATGTAAAAAGAGTTCAAGTGTACTTTCATCCCAACCATCCTCTGGACACTTGCCCTTAAGAAAAGAAAAAAGAAAACAAAAAAAGTCTTATGACTATATTTAAAAAACCATCATTCCCCAGAACCCTACTTCAGTGAACTTTAAAACTTTTCCATGCACATTTTACCATGCTCCTTGTTTTCTAAAATTCAGACATAAATTCAGCACTCTGAAGAAACTCTGAATAGGCAAAATGTTTGTGTTACACTATATTACAATTATCCACACGATGCTGTGAGAAGTGATGATAAATACAATGAGATTACTCAGGTTTAAAGTTGCAGTTAAAAGTAACTGAAAACGAATAAACCTTATCTTCAACTAGGATTTTTCACACCAGGGTGTTAGAACTAGGGTTGTCAAACTTTAGTGACATTAAAATTCAGGATGCTGGCAAGAACGAGACCTGTGAAGTTCCTCAGCAACACCTGCTTCGAGTTAGTATATCGTAGTTTATAAATATCATGTGTTCCCCAGGAGTAGTGAAAGATGGAAGACACGAACTTTGCCCTATCCGCAAACGAAAAAGTAAATCATGCCGGCCTTCCCCTCGCTTCCCCAACCCGAAGTTAGGGAAAAAAAAAAAAAAGGGCTCGACGTTCCGAACTCCCCACATCCCCTAATAACACTCTCTGGGGTTTTGCCAGCATTGGCGAGGCTGAGAAGGAGCTGAGCGGCGCAAGCCGGCATATGGCATGCCCAGCTGCGAAAGACTCTGGGGACAGGGCTCAACCAGCAAACACGAGCAGGTGATGCAGGTCCTGGAACTAACAGGGGCGCTGGGCGGAGCCGGAGCCTGGGGGGCGCGGCAGCTGGGGAGGGACCCGAAAGCTCGGTACCTTCTCCAGAAGCAGCCGTATGAGGTGCTCGTGCGAGCGGCGGGCCTCACAGCCCTGCCGCACGTAAGCCGGCGACACCAGCCGCTCGCCCGCCGCGAAGCTCTCGCGGTTCATGTCCGCAGTGGCGACTACTGCCGGAGAACAACACACGCCGGACTCACTCCGAAACCAGGAGTCGACTCGCCGCCTGGACGGTACGGGAAGGCCTTGGGACAAACATCTACGACTCGCTCTCGCACATGCGCAAACCGCTCCAAATAGCGTGCCAGGAGCGGAAGCATTTGAGCATGCGCAGAGGCGTCAGGACGTTTGGCGGGCTTCAGGCAGTACAGAAAACGAGCCCCGCCTCCCTGCATCTGATTGGTCCAGTTAAACACTAGTGTGCCTGAGACCGTCTTGAAGGAAGGACTTTTCTTCTGTGAGGAGGGCCTGAGGAGTCAGAGCGAAGTGCGTGGCGTCTCTGAAGAAAACATTTCCGAAGTTACTCTGTGTTCCACTCTTGTTGAATGATGAGCTCTGGGAGTCTGTGCTTCAGCCTTACTCAGGTCGTGTTTCTCAGATTCCTGAACCGTTTATCCTTACCCTCATACATCTCAACATTTACAGTTGCCTGGCAACCCCATTTTTTTTAAATTTATTTTATTTATTTATTTATTTTTGGCTGTGTTGGGTCTTCGTTGCTGCGCCCGGGCCCCCTCTAGTTGCAGCGAGCGGGGGCCACCCTTCGTTGCGGTGCGCGGGCCTCTCATTGCGGTGGCCTCTCCTGTGGCGGAGCACGGGCTCCAGGCGCACGGGCTTCAGTAGTTGTGGCACGCGGGCTCAGTAGTTGTGGCTTGCGGGCTCTAGAGTGCAGGCTCCGTAGTCGTGATGCACGGGCCTAGTTGCTCCAAGGCATGTGGGATCCTCCCGGACCAGGGCTTGAACCCGTGTCCCCTGCACTGGCAGGCAGATTCCCAACCACTGCGCCACCAATGAAGCCCCCCCTCTCTTTTTTTTTGACCGCACCACCTGGCATGGGGGAATCTTAGTTCCTCAACCGGGATTGAACCAGTGCCCCCAGCAGGGGAAGCGTGGGGTACTAACCACTGGACTGCCAGGCAATTCCCTGGCGACCCCATTTGAAATAGTGGTGCCCCACTCCTTTTCTCCTTTGCATTACAGAATTTTTGGTCATAGCACTTATCATTCACCTCCTGATATAACAGACATTTGTTTATACACACACACACACACACACACACACACACACACACACACACACCTATGAATGTAAACTCTCTGAAAGGCAGGGCCTTGGTGTTTGCTGCTATACTCCACGAACACCTAGAAAAGTGCCCAGAATATAGAAGGGGCTTAAAAAAAATTTTAATACTGAATTAATGAATTAGTTTCACTATTCAACAACCCAGCCCTAGGTGCCTGAGATACAGAAATGAAAAGGCAGATTCCCTGCCTTTGATTTCCTCCTAATCTTCCCTTTAGGTGAGCCTACAGTAATTCCTGAAATCACTCTTATCTACTGGTATGCTGGGGCCCACTTGCACTGGTTCATACTTGCTTGCAAGAGCTGATTGTTAAAAAAATGTTCAGTAATTTTGTGATTTTACAATTAAGCCAATTGTATTAAAAGCAAAAGTAGTAAATAGTCATCACTTCCTAATTATTTTACTACATTTTACTATTAGCTCTGCTCTTGAGATTATTTACATCTGTTGTACCTGAATAGTGGAAATAAGATATATTGGCATCCTACTGCCCATCTCTTTCCAACTCCCTTTTTTAGTGTTATCATGTTGGTAGCTTGAAACTGGCTGTGGTAGGAGTATTTACACCGTGGAAATCAGAAAACTCTACAAATCCGGCTCTTACCTTCCCCCCATACACCACTCCCCTAGGACTCAGTTGTTTAACATGTACCAACTCACCACTATTCCTACTGCATGTTCCCAGGGCATCCTGCCATTTTTCAGCCATAGTGCTTGTCAAATTCCATTTCAATTGTTAATGTTTTGCCTTCCTCAACTAGACTGTGAGCTCCTGGTTGACAAGGGCTATATTTGACATCTGTGTTCAAAGCACAGCTTGGAACACTATGTAATAGTCGTTCAACAGCTTCCCCTTGCCAACAGCCTCCAATCAGAGCACACCTGAACCCTTCCTCTTTTTCACCATAAAGCTTTTCCCTCTCCCCTGCCTGCCTCTGAGTCTGCCAAATGCAAGTGGTAGTAACTAGGTCTCCTGCACTACCAAGTTCTGAATAAATAGTCTCTGTTTGTTATTTGGATGGTCTACGTTACTTTCCACAGTTTTCCTGAAGACTCCACTGAGACACGGACTGCACTGTCCATCACCATGGACCCCAGCCTTCAGCCAGATGAGGTTCTCACAGAGACCGTAGTGCCTTGCGCCTTCTTGCTGTCAAGTCTGTGCCAACATGGTAAGTCAGTGCTGAATCTGAGCTCCACTATTTTTGTGTTGAGTTCCTCAGCTATTTATTCTAAGTGTGGTACCCAGGTTTTGTTATTGCTTCCGATTTTGTTTGACATCCTTGGTGGAATCAGACCATTCTTTTTCATGCTTTTTGGTTCTCTTTTGTACTTCTGTTTTGTATTGAGCTGTCTGAAAGTGTGGTCATAAGAAGAAGAATCATGGGGTAGAACACAGGCATAGGCCCTGTAAGCTTGTTGTTTGAGCCAGCCTCACAGACTGATGAGTTTGCTGTTCTTACCAGACCGGCATACATTTGGACAAACTTCGTTGTGAGTCACCAGTAAAACTGGATGAGGTTCTCCTTTCCTCTTGATTTTTTGTCCTGAGAGCTTGCCTTTGATCAAAAGGGAGTTCACTCTAATTTTCCACCTGCCAAGGGGCACAGATTGTTGGGTCTGTGTTCAGAGGGGTCTTGAAACATGAAGAGAACAAACATCACTTTGAACCAACCATTGCCAGCTCTCCTGAGGTCATCAAAGCTTAAAACCTCTCCTCCTCTGGGAAAAATGGCTGCTGCTTATGTGTATTTTTATTACAATCCTAATACTGGTGCCTAGTTCTCTAAATGGCGTAATGTCAGCAGTGGGTATTTGGGCCTTCAGTGGCCACTCTGGGGAACATTTGACTTGAATACATATTTTATTTGATAGGCACATTAGAAAAGAAAGGGAATTAAGATTTCTCAGGCCCAATGGGCAGCTGTGTTTGATTAGTATGCAGAAGCCTCCAAAGGAAATTCTGGTTCGAAAAGTATTTCACTAAAAGATTCTGTAGCCAAAGCCAATGAGCAATTTAACAAACTATTTTTTTTAAGATTTTATCTTTTTTAAAAAATTATTTATGTATTTATTTTTGGCTGCATTGGGTCTTTGTTGCTGCGCGTGGGCTTTCTCTAGTTGCGGTGAGCGGGGGCTACTCTTCGTTGCGGTGCACAGGCTTCTCATTGCGGTGGCTTCTCTTGTTGCAGAACATGGGCCCTAGGCGCGCGGGCTTCAGTAGTTGTGGTACATGGGCTCAGTAGTTGTAGCTCGCGGGCTCTAGAGCTCAGGCTCAGTAGTTGTGGCACACTGGCTTAGTTGCTCCGCGGCATGTGGGATCCTCCTGGACCAGGGCTCGAACACGTGTCCCCTGCACTGGCAGGCGATTCCTAACCACTGTGCCACCAGGGAAGTCCCAATTTAACAAACTTAAGCAACAATAAACTAGACTCCTTTCCTAGTAAATCCTCCTCATCCTGTTGCCTCCCTACATCCAGATGTCCCCCTTCTTCCTTGTCCTTGTGATCTCATCAACTCTTCCCTTCTCTTCCTCTTGTCCACACCCCCTCCCTACTCCCAGAAACTCTCCTAAGAGTACAAAATGCCAGTTGCCTCTAAGATCCACCCCTCCTATGAGCCAGATATATGGGCCACTGCATAATTTAAACTTTGGACCCAAGATGAATTAAGAGCTATAATTAAGCGTCTCTGCTGCCATATAAGACCAGCAACTATTCATAGGAGCATTTTAAATTAGTTTGGGTGCATATGATTCAGGGTTACCTAACCTATATCAACTTGTACACATGTTGGTCAGAACCTCAGAACCTCAGCTAGATCTTGGATGGCAAAGCTGATTGGATTGACCCAGAAAGGCATCTACAGAATCTCTCTTTCTACAATACACCTGTCCAAAAAAACGGATCTAAAATATATATATATATTTGAAAAGCAGGACAAAGTCTCCTAAAAGTACCGTAGTATCCCCAAACATTTCCAATAAAAATTTATTGTATGAACCATACAAACAGAAAAATGATGAAAATATAGGAGATTTCCTTGATTTTCTAGTAGAAAATACCTTCTGACAACACTCAAGAGTTAATGAAGGTGCCAGTTGTAAAAGTAGTCCTTACATCTCATCTTGTCAATGGGGTTAAACCGGAAACTAGAAGCCTAATTCAAAAGTAGAAATTAGAACGGGAAGTAGCTCCTTTGCCTGAACTAAAACACCTGTCAGAACATTTTGAACAGCTCTAGATAAGCTCCAAAATAAACTAGAATCATGCAGACTCAGCAGCTAGATGGCCCACTTCCCAAACAACTATTTTTGGCAAGGTAGATATTGTAAACAAAAAGGACACTGGAAAAAAAGAATGTCCCATCCTATAAAAGAAAAACCAAGATGAAGAAAATCCCTCAATTCTGATCTATGGGGGTGCTCTGAAAAAGGAAAACACTTTCAATATCCTGACTTACCCTTAAACACTCAACTTGAATAAATATAGATGGTCAACCTCATCAATTCCTGGTAGATAGGGATGCTACTCTTACTGCATTAAACACCATCTTTGCTCAACCTCTTCCTCAGAGTAACCATACACACAAGTGACAGTTCTTTCAAATAACCCACAGATATTTCCTATCTCCCAGCCCTTAGCTGTAACACTTGAGCCCTTGAATAAAAAACATTCCTTCCTGCTCTGTGATACCACCCTGCAAATTTAATAGGGAGAGACTTACTTTGCAAATGGAATTGTAATATTAAATACACAACAGAACGACTATTAGAGTTCCAGAGGACTCTTCTATTCATAATCAAGTTGTGTCTGTTCTAGATATACCTTTGCCTTCTCTATTATATTTGATGCATACCCCAGATAAAGCTCTTGACATCATACATGACATTCTATGACCTTAAAAGTCTCCTGACATAGAAAACTAATTAGAGCAGTAAATAGATCCCACCAAATATCCCCAATATCCCTTGAAGCCAGAAACAAAGGAAGGTTTCAAAGCTGTAGTTGAATGCCTTATATCCAAAGGTCTTCTTATATCCTTCACTAGCCCTTGTAACACTCAGTAAAGAAACCAAATGGATAAGGATATCAATTTCTTCAAGACCTCAGGACAATCAACAAAACTTATATCCCTCACTTCCCAGTGATACCTAAGGCAAATACTATCTTGGCATCAATTCTACCTGAAGCTACTTGCTTTACTGTAGTGGACCTTTGCTTTGTCTTTTTTGATGTGCCTCTAGATCACATCTAGGACAGTCAATACCTTTTAGCCGTCACCTGAAGAAGATAACGGTATTCCTAGACAGTCATGCCCCAGAGGTTCACTGAAGCCCCCTCCTATTTTTCTCAGTTCCTCAAACAAGTCTTAACAGATCTAAATTTCCCGTGTTATTAAGTTCTGATACAATATGTAGATGACGCCTTACTTTATTCAAAGATTAAGAAAACTTGAAAAAGGATTCCATTTACTTGCTCTCAGTCTTAGAAGAAAAGGGACAAAGTTTCAACAGATAAACTGCAGTTTTTACAAAGCACAGTCCATTATTTAGGTCATGGGATATCTAAGGAGGGGAAAACGCTCTCTCTTGATAGACAAACAACTATTCAAACTTACCTTAGACCTCTCACAAAATAACAGTCTGACAGGATTTCTAGGTTTAACTGGATATTGCAGACAAATTTTTATAAGATTGCAATGCCTCTTTACGAGTTGACTAAGTTCTCAGTAAGAGACCTTTTCTGGAAACCCAGATATGGAACAGGCCTTCTGTAATATGAAGAAAGTTCTTCAGTAGATTCATTCACGGGCATTCCTAACTACAAAATTCCTTTTTGTCTATATGTGCATAAGTGAACTGGACAAGCCCTTGGGATTTTAATTCAACTTCATGGGAACCATCAAAAACCTATTGCCAGACCCTTGACCTGGTTGCAAAGATTTATTGCCCACGTCTTATAGTAATAGCTGCTGCTAAAAATAAATAAATAAATAATTGTTGAGGTTTCTGCTGAGCTAGTTCTAGGCTCCTTGCTTGACGTCACGGTTCCTCATACAGGACAGACATTACTACTGGCTAAGAACATGCAACACTTTTCAGCCAGCTGATTAACCTCCTATGACATTGTTAACTCTTGTAGTCTCTCATTGCTAAGTATTCACCACTCCAACACTGAATTTGCCACTTTGCCAGAGGAATGTGAACCTCACAGTTGTCTTACCTTTGGTAGGGAATGTTGTGTACGCATTCAAATGTATTAGAGAATGCCACTGAGAACCACAAACTAATATTATTTGTTGATGGCTCATACCTCAAAACTGAAACTGGAGGTTATCAAGCAGGATATACTATCACTAATTTAAGCTCTCCTTTGGAATGCAGTCCTCTGCCCAAGGTAAAAATCAGCCCAGATGCCAGAACTTATTGCACTTAATAGAGCTAGTCAGTTAACCAAAGACCAGAGAGTAAGCATGTATAGAAAGATAGAATGTATTCTTTTGGAATAGTACATGATTTGGAAAACAATACTGGAAATCTCATTTAAAAAATGGATGAGTGGGCTTCCCTGGTGGCACAGTGGTTGGGAGTCCGCCTGCCAATGCAGGGGACACGGGTTCGTGCCCCGGTCCGGGAAGATCCCACATGCCGCGGAGCGGCTGGGCCCGTGAGCCATGGCCACTGAGCCTGCGCGTCCAGAGCCTGTGCTCCGCGACGGGAGAGGCCACGACAGCGAGAGGCCCGCGTATTACGCCGCAAAAAAAAAAAAAAAAAAAGGATGAGTTAGGAAACTTTAGGTGCATTCCTACATCTTAGAGAGGTGGCTGGTATGAAAATGGAGGCTCATGCAGAAAGGGATAATATGGTAAAGAAAATGCTCTAGCAGATCATTGTGCCAAATAAGCAGCCGTAACCAATGTTATGATCCTATCTAAACCTCAAAGCATCAATCTATGGAGGTATTCAAAGAGGCCATTATAAATATCAGTGTTTAACCCCTGATTTTGAAAGGTAAAAATGGAAAAACTCTGGCTGTACCTTTTACTAAGATAGTCTCTGGAACTCCCAAGATGGCTGCTTGGTGGCATCAGATGACTTTAAATGGAAAATAGCTAAGTTTCTCCATGAAACTACTTATCATGATAGAGACAAGTCGGTTGCTCTCTTAAATCAGGACTGATCAGGAAACTCTAAAATGTTAGCTGAGGTTATTTTCAGGTCACGTGTCACCAATCAACAACGTAATTCTGAAAAAAACCCATAAAGGTGGGACATAGCCTGGAACCAAAGCCTCAATCGCCTTTTGAACACCTTCAATTTACTGTTATGTCTATTTTAAAATAGTTTTTAGTGATTGTATGTCTACTTTCAGGATGAGCTGCAGCATTTCCTTGCCAAAAAGCTATAGGCTTCACAGCTACTAAAAATCTGCTTGATTTTTATTTCTAACCTGGGGCACACCAATTTGTACGTCAGGTGACCAAGCACACACTTTATGGTAATCATTATAAAAGAATTCTGTAATGCATTACCCCTTACTCAAAAACTACATTGTCCTTACCACCCACAATGTTCTGGAAATGTTGAAAGAACCGATAGCATCCTTAAGTTTAAATTAACAAAACTTTCAGAAATGTGTGCCATCACTTGGCCAAAGGTAATCCCACTCCCACTAGCCTTTATGGCCATATGGTCCATCCCCTTGGGGACACATCACACATCACATCAGTTATTCCCCTATGAATTGGCAACTGGAAGGCCCAAGCATTTAGGGATTTCACCTCTAATAATAGTCTCTGTACTGCTGCACACAGACATGAGAACATATTGCAGGGACTCATGTACTATACCCCGTCCTATCACCAAGATCATTTTGCCATTATTCCCGCATCGTCCTAAACAGCCTCTTTGTCATCTTCGGCCAGGAGATTTCAGCTATTGGAAGAGATATAAGAGACAAACTGTTCTTGAACCTCATTGGTAAGGACCTTATCAGGAACTGCTAACAACAAGTACAACAGTGTCACTCCAGAGAGTCAATCATGGGATTCAAGTTTCACAACTAAAGAATCAATTCAGAATTCCATGCAATTAGAAGATTACTCCAATAAGGCAGCTCAAAGTGAAGATTCTCAGGGATCTTCTAGAAGAAGCCAATCTTTGGAAGTTGACAGCTGACTCAAGACCTTCAGAAAAAGCAGATGACCTCAAATAGTAGATAGCTTCCTCCCAAGATATTGAACCAAGATCCCTGCCCTATTCCTGTTTTGGTTTTTATCTGCTTGCTTATTCTCTACCTGGGAGAATTACTGATTCATTGCTCAGGCAGGGTCCCCAGTGGTGAGAATCATACAAAGAGAAAAGACTATAAGAAACTTGTTGCTAACTAAAGCAGAATTTTTCAATGATACCATTTCTGCTCTAGATGGAATACAAATTAGTTGCAATTCATTGGCATGAGTAGTAATGGACAAATGCATTTTTCTAGGTTTCTTATTGGCCAGTCATGGTGGCGTCTGTGCCATTGCTAAAATTCTTGCTGTACTTAGATCAATAAAAAATCCAAGATAGAAAAGGCTATACATTGTTTTAAGGAAAAAGCTAATTAGCTGTCTTAAGTTGATACTCATGGCCTGTAGGATTTGCTGTCTTGGCCTGAGTTGGATCTATTGGGTTCCTGGTTCTAAAACATCTTAAAAGAACTTTTACTTGTTTTTGTTTTTGTCATAATGATCATGATGCTGGTCTTTGCATTCTATGTAGAGTCTTAAATTCTTCTGTACACTCACTCTTTCATCAGATTATTATCATAATAATAAAACAACAAAAAGTTTAAGAAGATCTCACAATAAAATTGACCATGAAGGCAACTGAGCAATCCCTAGGAGGTGAAGATCTGGATCTCTAGCCTTCCCTACATTGGCCAACCTCTTTCAAGTGAGAAAATGACCCAAAAGGGCAGGGTCTGAGGAGCTGACTATACAAAGGAACACTAGCCAGACCATATATGATGATAGAACTCTGACCCAAAACCTTGCAGCAACCAGCCCAGGAAGGCAAACCACAGTCTCTGTAGCAATCATCCTAGAATAGTCAGGACTTGGTCAAGCACCAAAAGCATCCCTTTAATTTGCCTCCACTTCCAAAGCAGGACCGATTCGAAAAAGCTATTCTTCAAACCAGTCACATCAGATACCTCATTTCTAGTTAACCCATCTCTAGCTTCCTCATGCCAACAGCCTACAATTGGAGCATACCTGACGCCTTCTCTTTTTTTTCCATTATAACGCTTTCCCACTGCCCTGCCTGCCTCAATTGCAATTGAGAAGGGCACTTCAGCTCCACAATATTTTTCTCCAAAACTAATAACCCCATTATAACCATTGGAAAATATCAGACAAACCCTAATTGAGGAACATTCTAGGAAATACCTGACCAGTACTCCTCGAAACTGTCCTCATCATGGAAAAAAATAAAATCTGAGAAATTTTCATAGACGGAAGGAAACTAGGGAAGGCATGGTAACTGAATGCAGTGTGGTTTCCTGGATTGAATCCTGGAACAGAAAGAGGACACTGGTGAGAAAACCAGAAAAATCCAAATAACAGTCTGAAGTGTGGTCAACAGTATGTGTCAATATTGGTTTCTTTGTTTTGACAAATGTATTATGGTAATATTAGACATTAACATTAGGAGAAGCTAGGTGAAGGATATACGGGAAACTTTATCCATCTCCGTACCTCTAAAATTGTTCCAAAAGTTAAAAATTTATTTTTTTAAAAAATGGACACATTTTCAGGCAAAAACAGAGAGTTTTCAACAAAACATCACTCAAGGAAATGCTGAAGAGTGTCCTCAAGGCGAAAAGAAAAAGTTCCAGATGAGATAGCAAAGATGCAAGAAGGGATAAGGAACAATGAAAATATATGGATGTAAATATATGGGTGAATCTAGGCTAATATTGTCTACATAAAAAACTACAGTAATGTGGTGAGGGATTTAACTATATATAGAATTAAAGTACATGGTTGGCATTTAAGTAGGGAGGAGATAAATAGAGTAAATACAGTTAAAGTGTTCTGAGGGTTTTGTAGTCATAGAGTGGCCCATGAACTTACTAGAAAGCAGAATCTTGGGCCTCTCCCCAGACTTACTAAATCATAATTTTCATTTTAACAAGCTCCCCTGTGATTCACATGCACATTAAAGTTTGGGAAATACTGTTCCAAAGGTGCTTGTATTGTCTCAAAAAGAGAGTAAAGCTACCAACTGATATTACATTTTTGCAAATCTAGAATTTATTTTGTAATCTCTGGGGTAAGCAATGAAGGAATAGTTTTAAAAAGTGTGTAATTTCCGATCTAACACGGGGGAAAAGTGGGATAACAAAAAATAATCAGTTCAAAATAAGGCAGAAAAGAGTGAAAAAGAAACAGAACAGGTAGGACACATAGAAACCATATTAAATATAAGTGAAGCAAATTATCAGACAATTTTTTTAAACAGTTATATGCTTTGTACTGAGAACACATCTAAAACAAAAGACTATACAAAGATTGAAAATGGAAAGTAAAAGAATGGGAAGAAATATAACATGCAAATACTAACAAAAAGAAAGCTGACATAGATTTTTAATATTAGATGAAGTAGACTTTAAGGTAAATTGCATTACTAAACATAAAGAGGAATACTTCATAATGATAAAAGACTCGATTCACCAGGAAAATATAATAATTCTAAATTTGTACACAAATAATATAATTTCAAAATACATAGGTCAAAACTGATAAAAGGAAAAATAGATAAATCTATAGTCATTTTGAGATATTACAGAGCACCTTTTAGGAACTAATAGGTCATATTAACGCAAAAAATTAGTAAAGATTAAGAAACACTATGTTTAGTAAACTTGACCTAATGGACGTTCATAGAGCCCTGTACCCAACAACTGCAGAGCCACACATTCTTTTCAAGGTCACGTGGAACATTTACCAGAATTGATCTGTTGTGACTGTCACAACAGATTTCAAAGCAGTAAAATCATGCAGAGTACCTCATCTGACACAATGCAACTAAGCTAAGAATCAATAATAAAAACAAGGTTATAATAGAAATTAGAAAGTATTTTGAACTGAATGATAATAAAACCACATATCAAGGCTTATGGGAAGAAGCTAAAACCATGCTTGGGAGAAACATATGACTTTAAAAGCAAAAGAGGGGACTTCCCTGGTGGTCCAGTGGTTAAGACTCTGTTCTCCCAATGCAGGGGGCCCAGGTTCGATCCCTGGTCAAGGAACTAGATTCTGCATATGGCAATGAAGATCCCGCATGCCACACTAAAGATCCCGTGTGCCGCAACTAAGACCCGGCACAGCCAAAATAAATAAATAAATAAATATATTTTTTAAAGCAAAAGGGAGGGGGCATGGAAGGAAAAAAGCATATAGTAGAAAGGAAAAAAGCTAAACCTTTCTTAGCTTTTATCTCAAGAATTAGTAAAACAGTAGAAAATAATCTTGAAGAAAATAGAAGGAAAGAAATAATAACAGTAAGACTGGAAATTAAGGAAATAGAAAACAAAGAGAGGATTAGCAAAAGCAATAGTGGTTTCTATGAAAAAACTAAGGATGAGGTGGGAAGCAGGGTCCAGGTCCAAAGACCAGGGAAACTACAAGAATGAAGTGTGAGGGGTCGCAGGGGAAGGTAGATACACAGCAAGTGGCCAGGGAGGGAGAGAAGGAGCCAGATTTTCAACGGGGATTTTGGGGTGAAGTGCTGTACATTCTAGAGGAAACCCCCATCCTCCATCTCCCTATGAAACACTTAGTAAAATAGTCTTTTCTTGTTAATCCATTATGGGATTCGATCTATTTTGGGGATGTCTTGAAGCACTAAATCCTACTCTTAGCGTGGGTGAAGAGTGAAATAAAGGCAGTTCAAAAGCACCTGGTCCCTAGCTCTAATAAGAGCTAACACTGAGCCCATGTGCCAGGTGCTGCTCTGAGGACTTCACCTGCAGTAGCTCATCCAATCTCCCCAGTGGCCCTATGAGGCAGGTATTATTATCCTCACCCCATTTTATAACTGAAAAAGCTAAGACTCAAAGAATCCAGGTGAGATTGCACCAGTAGTCAAGGGAAATAGGATTCTGACTGTGCTGTCTGGCTCTGGAGACTGTGCTCTTAACAAACCGTCCCCACCCAGTGTCAGAGCCAAGAGCCACTGCATGGTCCATGCTTTAGATAGGTAAATATGCAGCCTCAAAGATCTATCCAATGGGATGTGGATGGAGTAACAAAAATATTGCCAGAAGGGGAGAGAGGACAGGTTGCCAAAAGCATATGACTAAGTCTTAAAGCCATTAAACCTTATGGGCAGAAAAGACCCCACCGTATTGGTATCAGGAGTCCTTGATGCTGAGCCCTGATAGCATCTGAAGACCCAGAAGGCACCATAGACTCTTCCACTCCACCACCACTCACAGTTCATCTATCAACAATCTTTTCATGCTTCACCGCAGCCCTTTCTCTCCATCTTCCTTCTGCCACCTATGCCAGGCATCTCATTAACCTTAGACAACTGCAAATACAATCCAGAGTCCTTACCTTGACCTGTAAGGCCCCACAAAGTCTAGTCCCCACTAACATCAAGTGATATCTTTCCTCTCTAGCCTGTGGGCTTCCACCCCACTGACCTCCTTGCAGACCCTGGAACACACCAAATTTTTCCTTTACAACCTCAGGACCTACCCACATACTGTGCCTGCTGCCTTAAATGATCTTCCCCTCTTCCATTTGTATGGCTAGCTCCTACTTTTCCTTCAGTGTAAATGTCACCTCTTCTGAGAAACCTTCCCGGATCACCATATCTAAGTAAGAACCTAGTTTGAAGTAAATTCTCTATATATTCACTTAAAATTCTTTAATGAGTTGATTGCTTGGGTAATGTCTGGAATGGAAGCTCCTGGAAGACAGAACCATGACTATCTATTCACCTACTCCTCCAGCACTTAGCATGGTGTCTGACACGTAGTAAGCATTCACAAACATTTTTGAATGAATAAATGATAAAAATGGGTCCCAAAGATTGCTTATCATTTGGTGGTTGCTGAATGAACCCAGATATGAAGAGAGGGGAGAGAGCAGGGACCAGAGATGAGCAGGTGACACCTCATGTGATGAGGGTATTTCCAATTAAGGAGATACTTTCCAAAGGCAAATGCAAATAGGCAAATAATGACCACATCACTTTGTCATTCCACTCACATGTGTTCTAAAAATGTTTAGGGTGGGGGAAATGACAAGTCTCACGAAGCATGGCAGGATCTGGTGGTTGTCAACCTCATTAACGAGACCTCTTAAGCAATTTGAAGCAAAATAACTTCCACACCAATGTCAAGCTTCATAGAGCAGTTGGAAGGAGGAAGTGAGGGAGTAGTAGAATCAGTAACTAGGTTGCTCAGAAAAGTCTCCTGTGATTAGAAAAAGAAAAAAAATGTAGTAATTACATTTTGCTAAGACTCAGAATTCAGAGATCCTGGTCTCACCTTCATCTCTATTTCAGATGGAGAAAGATGAAATAAAAGTAGATGTGGATGTAGCAGAAGGTAATTGAAGACCTTCTCTGGGATGAGTAAAGCAATTCTCTCTCCAGAGGGAGGAGGGATGGGTAGAGAAAGCTTCTTCCAAGCAATAAAACTGTGCCATGGTTACAGTTCCTGCAAAAGCAGGAGCCAAGAGGAAAGCTGTGGGAGACTCGTCAGGAGTCTGTGAACTGGCCCAGAGCCTGGGGCTCGCTGAGACTTGAAAGAGAGTAAGGAGAGTTTCAGAGGCCCTTGACTTAGAGTGATGGCGGGTGGGGGAGCAGTGATAAAGGGAAGTGAGTGGCTGGTGGTCAAGTAATGGTGAGGAAGTGGCCTCTGGAATCAGGCAGATGGAGTTCAGAGTCTGGTTCCTCCTTTTCCTCCAGCATTAATTTGTGCAAATTACCCAATCTCTGTAGACCCCAGCTCCCTCCTCTGTGAAAGGAATCTAATAATAGTGAGGGGAAGGCAATGACAGATGTAAAGGGTTTAGCCCAGCGCTGGCACCAAGGGAGCACTCAGCAAATGGGAGACCCTGATCTCTGCTGTTGCAGCTAGTAGTGGCCATGGTAGTGAGGCAGTCACTTGACCCTGGGTGTGGAGAGTACAGCTTCTTTCTCATGGGCCTTACCGGAAGCTGGACAATTACAAAATACATTCTCCAGACTCCCAACTAGCACTCTAGAAACAAACTAAGTTTAGCCAATTAGCTGTACTTGTGTGAGACTTAGAAGATGGAGGGCATTTCCTGCTTTTTTTGACTGTTTCTTGTCACTGGCAAGCAAGGCAGTAGACACATGAAATTTCTGGCGTTTCAGAATCCATTCTTTAGAATGGAATCCATTCTTTAGCCTCCTGGGTGTCCAGAGGCAGTGTGACCTTGATACTAGGAACACAGTCTCAGCTCTGGGTTCTTGACATCAGTAGCCATAGCAATGGCCCCAGAGGTGGTATCTTCCCTGGCAGGTCAGTTCTGCAGTATTCTGGAACGCATTTCTAGAGGCCCAGTCTAGGGCCCACACCCCTAGAACTCCCGATGATTTTGTAAACACCTTATTCTCTATATTAAGTCCCTTCACAGTTAAAATATCTAGAGGCATGTCTGCTTCCTGCACTCAATCCTGACTAGTACACTAGGTGTTTGCATTTCTTTCTTTCACAATCTCAATTGTTATCACATTTTTCATGAGTGAAAAAAAATGTCTTTAAAGCATCATCCACTTTACCTGGTAATATTATTTTCCCTGAGTTAGTCGCACCTACAGGAAGATTGACCAATTACCCCATCCCTATGTAACTAAGCCTGAGGCATTGTCATCCCCTGGTGACAGCTGCCCAGATTGCTACTGTGATGCTGGAGAGGGAGTAATCAGAGTCAGAAAATCAGAGTAGAGCAGACTTCACATTCCCAAACCAAGAAAGGGGAGCCCGATCCATACTGATGTGCTCATGGAATATTGAAAATGGAGACGCTGACAGAGGAGAATTTCTCCAGTATTGGCCAAGAGAGATGGAGCACTGATGACTCAATATGAGTCTTTCCGTCAGCTTGACAGATTTAGCTTTTTCACTGAGAATGACTCACCATCCCTCATTGGTGACTGTATTAGTTAAAAATAGCCACTCCCTTTGCAATGGACTCAAATCATTTTCAGAAGAAGGCAGGAAATAAACACACTCTGCAACCCTTTCATCTTAACTAGGTTTCCCTATTGATGAAAGATCACGCTGCCCATCTGACACCTGTGCTGGTGTGGTTGTAACTTCTCTATCTCCCTCAACACTAATGAGTTAGCATTCTAGAGTTTTCTTCAGCTTTTTGTGAGTCTGTAATCATTTTATCAATGATTCAGTTTTACAGAGCCTGAAAACTGTTCTACAGAGAAGTGAGAATAGTTTGTGAACCTATAAATCTGAGTCAAAATCTGAGCTCGTCTCTATGAGAAGCCCATTAACCCTGAGACCTTCTTCTACCCCCCAAAGCCCGACTTGCATTCTCAAGTGGACAAACATACACTTTTTGTTCAATTCTTAATTATCTGCATGTGGCATATTCAACACCATTTATTTTCATTCCCTTAGGAGACTAACTGAAAAGGCCAGGCTCTTGAGTTCAAGAGATATGGGTTCAAATCCTGGTCTTTGGCTTCCTGGCTCTGTGATCTTGGACAGGTTACTTTAGTTCTCTGCATTTCATTTTCCTAATTTGTAAAAGGAAGCAATAAGAATACCTACTTTTAACGCAGATGGCCAACAGGCACCTGAAAAGATGTTCAACATCACTGATCATCAGGGAAATGCATATCAGAACCACCATGAGATATCACCTCACACCTATCAGAATGGCTATGGTCCAAAAGAATACAAATAACAAATGTTGGCAAGGATGTGGAGAAAAGGGAACCCTCTTAACTGTTGGTGGGAATGTAAATTGGTGCAGCCACTGTGGAAAAAAGTATGGAGGTTTCTCAAAAAAACTAAAAATAGAACTACCATATGACCCAGCATTTCCACTCCTGGATATATATCTAAAAAAAAACAAAAACACTAATTCGAAAAGATACATGTGCCCCAATGTACATAGCAGCATTATTTACAATTGCCAAGATATGGAAGCAACCTAAGTGTCCATCAACAGATGAATGGATAAGGAAAATGTGGTGTGTGTGTGTGTGTGTGTGTGTGTGTGTGTGTGTGTGTATACACACACACACACACACACACACACACACAATGGGATACTACTCAGCCATAAAAAAGAATGAAATTTTGCCATTTGCAGCAACATGAATGGACTTGAAATTGAAATTATTTGCTGGATGTCACAGGAATGCAAAGATGAGCAAGCCACAATCAAAACCCTTTAGAAATATCTGATCTAGTAAGGGAGGATGCAACCTGCATGTAGGTAACATAAGAGTCTGAATGAGATGCGCCATATAACTCAAGATCCCATCCAATTTAGACAACAAGCTTAAGTAGGACGTATCATTTGAAAGCGGAACAGGTCTCTGTCCAAAGATAGGTAGAAAGAGTGTTCCAGGAGGAGGGCAGTAAAAGAGTAATAGTGTGGTGATAAAAATAAGCCTGATAGGCCTTTCGGTGGGTAAGGGAGTGGACCTTAAAGGCCAACTTGAACTTGAATAGTCAGATTGCAAAAGCAGCCACAAATGCTTCCCCCTTCAGCATCCACAACTTAGGTAATTCTTTCCCACACTGACACTGAACTTGATCATGCAGCTTGCTTTGACCAGTGGGATGGATGGTAGCAAATGTGATTCAGGTAGAGTCATGAAGAGAGCTTGCACATGTGGGCTGACCCATGCTGCACATGGAAACTTTCTGCTGCCACATGAACAAGCCTGCTTTAGTCATTTGGATGGTGATGAGAAACATGTGGTCCAGTTCTCTCCATTGCACAAGTCAACAGTCAGCACTGGCAGGGGAACAGCAACCTAGCTCCCTGCAGCTGGCCATAGATCTAAGAGCGAGCCCAGTCAACACCAGCAAGGGAATCACCCAGCTGGGCCCAAGCCAAAGAACTGGGAGCACAGTAATGGTTGTTGTCTTAAGCCACTGCATTTGGCGTGGTTTGTTAAACAGCAAAAGCCTGCTGATAATGGGAGCCATTCAAAGGTGGAGGCAGGTGAGCAAATATGACATGCTATCCAGATAGACATATAGTTAGGAAATTGTAGGCACATCGTAAATATTAGATTAAGCAACATAATTATTAATGTAAATTTGTTTCAAAATAAAAAAGTTGATGAGTGATTTTTGAGTGTGGAAGATAGTAATTCATGATACTCCACACTCTTGCTACTTAAGGTGTTGTCTGTGGACCAGAGGCAGCAGCATTACCTGGAGCTTATTGGAAATACAGAATTTCCTGTGGAGCTAGGCTCCCCACCAAACCTGTTGAATCAGATATGAATTTCAACATCACCCATATGGTGATTCTTTGTCACTATTAAAGTTTGAGAACCACTAGCCTATCCTAAAAATGCAAACTGAATCCACATTGAGCACTCACTTAGTCTTTCCTATTCTGAAGGTATACTAAAACATCTAAAGATATTTTTATTTCTTTAGATGCTTTAGTATACCTTCCTGGCTGCCTGCTTCCTACTGTAGCTTTAGTTAAAAACAAAACACACATACACAAAACCCCACCTTTATCCTTTGAAGTTGTATCATCAAAAAGCCGTGGGGCGGGGGGGCTTCCCTGGTGGCGCAGTGGTTGAGAGCCTGCTTGATGATGCAGGGGACACAGGTTTGTGCCCCGGTCCGGGAGGATCCCACATGCCGCGGAGCGGCTGGGCCCGTGAGCCATGGCCGCTGAGCCTGTGCGTCCGGAGCTTGTGTCCCACAACGGGAGAGACCACAGCAGTGAGAAGCCCGCGTACCGCAAAAAAAAAAGAAGCCGTGTGTGTGTGTGTGTGTGTGTGTGTGTGTGTGTGTGTTACTCAACAAATAAAATTGCATTCCCTATCCAGGTTTTGAACCAATTAAGAAATAAGACAAAGGATAAGGCAGATAGGGACCAAAATATCCTCTTTATCACTGATAAAGTCCAGGTTACAGACACTGCCAAATGGGCTTCCCCTACAGCATCCAGAATTAACCAGACTTAACCATAAGGCACGCTGGCCCAGGGCAGGCTCCCCAAAGAGAAGGAAAGGAAGTCCTGGCTGAGGGAAGGTGGGGGAGTGAGTAAGGGGCTGGAGAGAGCCAGGAGAGTTAGCTCCACATGAAAGAAACACTGGGAGTGGAGATAGGTATGTGTGTGGAGGTGGTGAGAGAGATGTGTTCTATAAAATGTGGTCATCATAAATGCCTAGAAGTTTCTTAAGAGCTGAATTCTTTAGAAATGATCTTTAATGATGATTGATTGATGGTGCCAAAACTGAGATGAAAGAAAAGCAATGTAGATTTGGGGAGAACAGGAATTTATTTATGAAGATTGATATTTGACCCAGGAGTGGAGAGAACCATCAATGACTTCTATGTTACCCCATGACACTGAGTTGCCCTAAGACACTATTATTACTATTAATAATGATCATGATAACAATGGTTAAGCTTTTTGAGCTCTTACTGTGTGCCAAGTACTGAACTATAAGAACAATATTTTATTTAAGCCTCACGACAAGCCAATGAGGTTGGTATTTTTATTACCAGTGTTCTCATTTTATGGATGAGGAAATCAATACTTAGAAAGGTTAGTAACTCACCCAAGGTCATACAACTAGTAAGTGGTAGAGTGAGGATTCAAACCCAGGTCACCAGTTTTATGGTCATCTATATCTATTATTTTCTTTTTATTATTAAAAAGAAATTAAATTTTTATTATTTCTATTCAAGTGTAATACATTTGTGGCATAGTCCCCCCAAATTAGAAAACACAGATTTTAAAAAAGAGAAGAAATTAAGAATCACCTATAATTTTCCAGAGAAGGATAACCACTATTAAAATTGTTGTATATACCCATCCCGTCTCTCTTCTGTGTACATATTTGCTATTTTTGTTGATGTTTTACAAAAGAGGAAATATGTAGGTTTCATTACCTGCTTTTCATACTTAACAATGCATTATAAACATTTTCCATGTAGTTCTAAGTCATGTTTTCTTCTACAATACTGTTTTGAACATCGCATTTTATTCTGTTGTATGAATCCATCATAATGTATTATATTTAACCAATCTCCTATTATAGCTTATTTAGGTTGTTAAAATATTTTCACTATTGTAAACAACTCTGTAATGAACATTTTCGTGGCATCATCTTTGCATGCATACTTTTTTTAGTCACTCGTTTTGTTTATCCCAAAGCCATTTCTTCTCCCAGTTTTTCCTCCTAAGGAAACCTCCATTTTTAGAAGTTAGAAGAGAGATGTCCTTTGATCTAGACAAACTTTCCTCAGCACCTGTTGCAGTTGAGTGTGGCCATGTGACTGAGTTCTAGCCAATGGGATGTAAGTGAGAGTGATCAGACTGTTTCCTAGTCAAATCTCGAAGAAGTAGCTGTGCTTCTCCCATTCTCTCTGTACCCATCTCTAGAGAGGTGCAACTGCAACTATGCACAGCCCTAGAGAGTGGCTGTACTATTTAGGGCGCTCCAGAGAAACAGAACTAATAGGATATATAGAGAGAAAGAGATTTATTATCAGGAATTGGCTCACATGATTATGGGAGCTAAAAATCCTGAGATCTGCAGATGGCAAGCTGGAGATCCAGGGGAACCAGTAGTACAGTTCTAGTCCAAGTCCAAAGGCCTAAGAACCAGGAGAGCCAATGGTGTAAGTTTCAGTCCACATCTGAGTCCAGAGACAGGAGAAAACTGATGTCCCGGCTCAAAGAGAGTCAGGCAGAGAGAAGGAATTCTTTCTTATTCAGCCTTTTATTTTGTTCAATCCTTCAACAGATTGGATAAGACCTGACCACACTGGGGAGGGCAATCTGCTTTGCTCAGTCTCCTGATTCAAATATAATCTCATCCAGAAACACCCTCACAGACACACCCAGAGATAATGTTTAACCAAATCACTAGGCATCCTATGACCCAGTCCAGTTGACACGTAAAATTAACCATCAAAGTGGCAAAGTCACAAAATGAAAAGAGTGTGGGTGACTTGATTGCCAATTGGAGGAGAAATACTTGCTATATAGAAGATCTTCCTTGAACTCTTCTTTGGATAAAAAATAAACTTTTATTATATTGGAGCCATTATACAAATATTTCTGCTGTGACATAATAGACATTGCCGAAAAACCACACGTTCAGCAAAATTATACATTCAAAATAATGCTTTTAGGAATTAGGATTACAGTCAGACCACTAAAAATTTATGCAGTTTTATAACTAGAGCACTAACAAAAACAGTCATTGGTACCTTGGGAGACAACTTGGACAGTCCAGGCAGGAAGCTCGGCATGGTTGGAAGTTGCTCCAAGGCTATGAAAATGCTATTAAAAAATAATTGTGTGAAATTATAGGGCTAGAGAACAGATTAGCTATTACTAGGGGTTAGAGATGGTGGTGGAAGAGGCTAGGCCTGGCTGTGAAGGAGTAGCACAAGAGAATCCTGGGTGATGGAACAGTCTGTAGCTTAGTTTCGGTAGTAGTTATGCTAATCTACACGTGTGATAAATTTGCTTAGATCTACACACACACACACACACACACACACACACACACACACACACACACGGTGTGGGTAAAACTGGTCAAATCTGAAGAAGCTCTAGATTGTACCAACCACCAGTATCAGTTTCCTGGCTTTGATATCGTACTGCAGATGTCCAAGATGTTACACTTGGGGAAGCTTGGTGCAGGTCATATGGAAGCTCCCTGTGCTTTTTTTTTTTTTTTTCAGTTTCCTGCAAATCTACAATTATTTCAAAATCAAAAGTTTAAAAAAATTGGGTAGAAATGATGTCCATGGTTGTAGAAACAAAATGGATGGAAAAGGAAGCTCTGAACTGGGGGGTGGGAGGTGAGGAGGTGGCAGAATGGCCACTGCATCTGGGCCACTAGAGGAAGTGCAGTCTGCCCTGAGCAGCGCAGCGGGGAGGATACCTGTCTGGGAAGGAAGCCCAAGATATTGCACTTATTTTCATTTTCTTAACAAATACCTGAAAGAGTTCTTGCCTGTGTATCAGCTACGCTGAGGGCTTTTTCTGTTCCCATGAAAAGTTATAATTCTACTCTCACTATTCAATCTCTTCTTCTTTCAAAGTATGTTAATGTTTTGGATTTGGTTTGCTTTCTATCTTTGTTCTAGATCTACCTAGCCATTTAGAAAGATATATACTTGATTGCAAGTGGGACATTTTCAACATATAAGCCATAAAATATTTAAGGGACAGGGAGTTTTCTGGGAAGCTTTGAATCATATGAACAGATCTACCCTTTGTGGAGACGTCCAGGTGTATTTCTGAGAACAGGCTTCTACAGACTGTTGATGTCCCAGTGTGTAAAGGAATACATGAGGCTCAACCAAAACATAGTTGGTGACTGTAAAAGCCCTCAACTCAGAGGTGTTAACCATCAGCGCATAGACATCACCAGAGGCATTTATTTGCTTAAAATGCAGGTTATCTGATTTCCCATTCCCAGAGTTTCTGAATCCTCCTGTCGAGGGATAAGGTCCAGGAATAGGCAATGTAACAAGCACCCCAGGCAGTATGGCTGCTGCCTGTCTGAGGATCTCTCTTTGAAAAACACAGACTTAAAACCTCAACAAGGAGGAGGCTGGCCCACTAGCTTTTAAGTATTTAGCTGAGTTCCTGCTGAAATAGTGCAATTTGGCTGAACAGTGAGCTGTGGAAGAGATGAGTAGAGGCAATGCTTCAAAGACATGCTGTGCAAACTGAAAAGCAAGTTAAAGCACCATGACATTGCTTCCAATAGCCTGGGATTGACAGCAGCTGACAGTTGTGCTGCTACCAGTGTCACCTCTGAATACAAAGAATATTGGGTATTTTGACTTATTTCAGCAGGGATAAAATGTTAGGGAGGAAAATATTCGCTTAACTAGTTTCCTTCTCTGAAGCGTCAGTGTAGAATAATAATGCCTTATATTCATGCATCAGCTTCCTAATCACCAACTTATTTGAAGCCATCACAACATTCCAAGTTCTTTATAGCTTAGAAACATTTCCTTCTTGGGATGTTAGGAGGTGTCCAGTTGAAGTAAAAGTGAATACAAACAGAGGCAGAATGCTGGTTAGCAGATGGTTAAGACATCAAGGAAAATTCTCTGCCCATGGGACACTGTGTTGCATTTGAATTTATAAAAATTATGAGACCTGTTTTTGCCAAACACTGTCTTGAACATTCACTGAAGAACACACTTACACTCTTAGAGACTCTGAGGTCTGTCTGGTTCATTTTTAGAATTTGCGTTTGCAATATTATTGGCATCTCAAGGACCAAGACCATAGTTCATTGATTTTGTATATTCTGCATTTCGTACAGTATCCAATATACAAAAGATATCAGATAATGGTGAAAGAATGAAATATCTCTTTTAAAATGCACTAGCCAAGGGGACTTCAGAATAGAGCAGAAGGAGTGGAGAGAAGCGGTATCTCCTGGCCCCCTCCTTCCTTTTGCTTTGAAATTCATAGTACCTAACAATTTGTTCAGATACAAAGAGTTAACCAAGCTACATGAGATGGTGGTGGAACTTCGGTAAACCAGAGGGAGCAGTGGAGAGTAAGAACCAACAAGTACCACCCCCCCAAAAGCTGGAGATCTTCAACAAATAAGAGTAAGTTCCAAGGCAGGCTGCCCAAATAATAGTGTTTTAATAAATGAAGCAGTAACTGAGTGAATCTCCACTTTTGCAAGTAAAGAAACTAAGGCTCAGAGAGGGAAAGGAACTTGCCCCAAAGGCACAGCCAATCAGTGACAGAGCTGCAATTTGAGGGTCTGCCTCTGCAGAAGCCCACACAGCTAACTGTTCACACCACCTCAGTCCCTCACTTCTGCTCTGAAGGGAGGACATGATTTTGTTTCATAAAAATGGAGTGTAAATGAATTATTCATATTCTGGTGCTTGTTTACCAGATCATCTATACCTCCCATATGAGGCTTGTTTCCTCAAACACCCAAGTCATGACTTCAAGGACACGCTGATTCCCTCAGAAATTATAGAGTCAGCCTCTACATTCACAATGGCAGCTTCACTTTCAAAAACAAATCATCACTAACATATTTTACCTCACAGTAAACAGCTTCTAGAGAATACCCCCAGAGAGATGATATGACCAATGATAAAAACAAAAACCCAATGACTGGGTGTTATTGACCAAATTAAGCCACCTACCTAGTTTCATGAACTTTTTATTTTCTAGTTATATTGAAAAAGTATAACTAATGTAAAGGAGGAAAAAAATAACTTTTTCCTCTATCCTCTTAGGTTAAGTAGCTGGGGCCCTACAAATTACACTGACAAAAGACAGATTAACAGGAGAAAAGATTTATTATTACTTATGCATTTGGAGGTCTTCACTTCACAGAAAAGTGAAGACCCAAAGACATGGATAGGCCTCAGATTTTATATATACCTTTTTAACAAAGAATGATAAATTGTGGAGACATGACAAGAAAAAAGAAAAAGGAGTTTGGGCTAAGGGTGGTAAACTGTGGGAAAGTGACTAGGAAATGTATGGGGAAAACTAATGAAAGATAAGGTTTATTTCAGAAAGGTTGGTTTGCAGACCTATCTCAGTGCTGACCTTCCATCTTCCTCATGACCATAAAATTCCCCTGAGAAAGGGGATTTATAGCAGACCTCACTTCTCAGAATTGTCTGCTTTTATTCACATGAGATAAGCTCTGAGAAGGCTTCTTTCTCCATCTGTTGATTCTCATTTGCCTCCAGCTCAAAATAATCCTTATGCCAAAATGGCATATTTTGGGGTGGCATATTCTGATCTCCTTCGCTAACATTAACTGATGCCCCAGAGATGTGGTGAGGAATTGCTAGCAATTGTTATGATAATCACCCTGACCTCCTTATCTCTGTAGTTCAGAAATAAGGTCTCAAAGTAAATAAACAGGCATGTTTGCATCTCAAAGAGGTATTCCCAAAGAGGAGAACACCTGAACTGATGGGCAGGAAAGACACCCAATCTCTCCACAGTTGCACCTCCAGAGATCCTTGTTACTTATGTCCAGCAATCTTAAAACTCAGTTTGGGTGAGATCATAAACGTTCTCCTTCCCTTACTAGATTCAAGCTGCTTTCTCCGATAAGAACTGCATGGGTAGAGTAGAACTTCATTTGCTATTCATTCTCCAAAATTATGCTACCCTCTGTTGTGTAGATAATCAGGAATGTCTAAGGTATTATAGATTAGTTCAGATTAAAATTACTCTCTAGCCCAGGGGTTGGCAAATTACAGCTTGTGGACCAAATCTGGTTCAGCAGTCTGTTTTTGTAAATAAAGCTTTGGAATTTTGGAACCCATTATTATTCTAGCCATGCCCATTATTTATATACTGTCTTATATGCTACAATGGTAGAGTTGAGTAACTCTGACCTGAGATGGTATAGCCTGACAATCCTATGTGTTTTAGATTTGTAAGAGCTAGAGTTTTGGAGAGCAAAAACAGTTTTTAAGCCTTAAGAAGCTAAGAGTCTGGACAATTCAGAAAATAATTTATACATTAGAGCAAAAATGAGGAGGAATACATAAAGATGTAAGGTCAGTTTTTCAGTTGGAAAAGGGATGAAAGTAAAATCGGTGGACGGGACAAGGGAAAGAAAGCAAAGCAACTAGTATTTAGCAGCAGTTTCATCCTTGAAATGGATCTAGTACCCATTTCTGCCCTCAAGGCCAAGCCTCTGATGCTGACAGTTGTGGGGTAGTGATAGAAGCTACAGATAGGTTCATGTTGGTCTTCAAAATAGAAGGGTTCATACTTGATTTTCTCGTGGAGAAGCTCCTGGTATCTTCATGGCTTTGTAGTATTAAGTTCAAAATGAAAGCCAGGTGTATTTAGGCAAAAGGCCTAAGAAAAAACCCTAAATCACCCACAGCACCGGAGAGCTATTACAGAGTATCTGAAAGTGTCCCATGCCCCTGAGAAAAGTCTGGAATTGCTAAGAGCAGATGGTGGTCATGGAACAGCCTCATAGTCAAGATTAAGAGGATGTAGAGTAACCCACATAGATCCGGAAAAGCATGCAGGATGAAGACATTTCAGAAGCAGATGTAGGAGCAAGTATACCAATGGCCAAAGACTACTAGGGATTTCACATTTCAGCAGAAGCCAGCATAGACCTGAAAGAAATGTTTCCCCCAATTTCTCAATGATATACAAGCACTAAGCTTAGATTACAAAGCTCGGCCTGGACAGACGAGGCAACAGCTGAGCAATGTATTATCTTCTCTTCTCTCCCCAGTTTAAATCCTGAATTGATCAAGTTAAAAAACCTAATACACCTAAAGGAACTATAAAAAGAAGAACAAACAAAACCCAAAATTAGTAGAAGGAAAGAAATTAATGAAGATCAGAGCAGAAATAAATAAAATAGAGATGTAAAAAAAAATAGAAAAGATCGATGAAACTAAGAGCTAGTTCTTTGAAAAGATAAACAGATTTGATAATCCTTTAGCCAGACTCATCAAGAAAAAAGGAGAGAGGGCCCAAATAAATAAAAATCCTAAAATGACTGGGTTTACTTAGGAGCAAAAGATTTAGTTTTCTGAGATTAGAAGACTCCAAGTTAATTTTAGTTCAATTATAGAAAAATAAAATTTCATTTTTGACACCTGAATTTATACTGTGAAATATATACCTGCTATGCCACTTTTAGGTAATATACCCATACTATCAGATACTGACCTAAGTTAGGTACCTTATTTTTTATAAGATTTGAATGTGCCATGTAGAAGTAACAAGCAATTATGGGAGTTCTAAAATGGGAAAAACAAGAAAGAAATAACAGTAAAAGAAGTCATAAAAGAAAACTTCACTGAGTTAACAGGACTTGAATTTTGGATTGAAAGGACCCACCAAGAAGAATTAGGCAGACACACAAGCCTCTTAGATAGCCTCATCCACCAGAGGACAGACAGCAGAAGCAAGAACTACAATCCTGCAGCCTGTGGAATGAAAACCACATTCACAGAAAGATAGACAGAATGAAAAGGCAGAGGACTATGTACCAGATGAAGGAACAAGATAAAACCCCAGAAGAAAAATTAAATGAAGTGGAGATAGGCAACCTTCCAGAAAAAGAATTCAGAATATTGATAGTGAAGATGATCCAGGACCTTGGAAAAAGAATAGAGGCAAAGATCGAGAAGATGCAAGAAATGTTTAACAAAGACCTAGAAGAATTAAAAAACAAACACCTAGAAGAATTAAAGAACAAACAAACAGAGATGAACAATACAATAACTGAAATGAAAAGTACACTAGAAGGAATCAATAGCAGAATAACTGAGGCAGAAGAATGGATAAGTGACTTGAAAGACAGAATGGTGGAATTCACTGCCATGGAAAGGAATAAAGAAAAAAGAATGAAAAGAAATGAAGACAGCCTAAGAGACCTCTGGGACAACATTGAACACACCAACATCCACATTATAGGGGTCCCAGAAGGAGAAGAGAGAGAGAAAGGACCTGAGAAAATATTTGAAGAGATAATAGTCAAAAATTTCCCTAACATGGGAAAGGAAATAGCCACCCAAGTCCAGGAAGCACAGAGTCCCAGGCAGAATAAACCCAAGGAGAAACACGCCAAGACACATAGTAATCAAATTGACAAAACTTAAAGACAAAGAAAACTTACTAAAAGCAACAAGGAACAAACAACAAGTAACATACAAAGGAACTCCCATAAGGTTAACAGCTGATTTCTCAGCAGAAACTCTACAAGCCAGAAGGGAGTGGCATGATATATTTCAAGTGATGAAAGGGAAGAATCTACAACCAAGATTACTCTAGCCAGCAAGGATCTCATTTAGATTCGAGGGAGAAATCAAAAGCTTTACAGACAAGCAAAAGCTAAGAGAATTCAACACCACCAAACCAGCTCTACAACAAATGCTAAAGGAACTTCTCTAAGTAGGAAACACAAGAGAAGAAAAGGACCTAGGAAAACAAACCCAAAACAATTAAGAAAATGGTAATAGGAACATACATATTGATAATTACCTTAAATGTGAATGGATTAAATGCTCCAACCAAAAGACACAGGCTCACTGAATGGATACAGAAAACAAGATCCATATATATGCTGTCTACAAGAGACCCATTTCAGACCTAGGGACACATAGAGACTGAAAGTGAGGGGATGGAAAAAGATATTCCATGCAAATAGAAATCAAAAGAAAGCTGGAGTAGCAATATTCATATCAGATAAAATAGACTTTAAAATAAACAATGTTAAAAGAGATAAGGAAGGACACTACATAATGATCAAGGGATCAATCCAAGAAGAAGATATAACAATTATATATGCACCAACATAGGAGCACCTCAATACACAAGGCAACTGCTAACAGCTATAAAAGAGGAAATCGACAGTAACACAATAATAGTGGGGGACTTAGCACCTCACTTACACCAATGGACAGATCATCCAGACAGAAAATTAATAAGGAAACACAAGCTTTAAATGACACAATAGACCAGATAGATTTAATTGATATTTATAGGACATTCCATCCAAAAACAGCAGATTACACTTTCTTCTCAAGTGCACACAGAACATTCTCCAGAATAGATCACATCTTGGGTCACAAATCAAGCCTCAGTAAATTTAAGAAAATTGAAATCATATCAAGCATCTTCTCTGGCCACAACACTATGAGCTTAGAAATAAATTACAGGGGAAAAAAACGTAAAAAACACAAACACATGGAGGCTAATCAATATGGTACTAAATTACCAAGAGATCACTGAAGAAATCAAGAAGAACTCAAAAATACCGAGAGACAGATGACGACGAAAACACGATGATCCAAAACCTATGGGTGCAGCAAAAGCAGTTCTAAGAGGGAAGTTTATAGCGATACAATCCTACCTCAAGAAACAAGAAAATCTCAAATAAACAATCTAACCTTACACCTAAAGGAACTAGCGAAAGAAGAACAAACAAAACCCAAAGTTAGTAGAAGGAAAGAAATAATAAAGATCAGACCAGAAATAAATGAAATAGAAACAAAGAAAACAATAGGAAAGATCAATAAAACTAAAAGCTGGAAAAAAAAAAAAGAAGAATCCGGCTTGATAAGTGAGAAAGAAGCACACACTTAGACATATTATATCCTGTTGAAGTATCTGAACTCTTCAGAGAAAGAAGATAACCTACAAACTTTCAGGCAGAAAGAACACATTATTCACAAAGAAAGAAATCAGGTTGGTGTTCATCTTTTCATCTGTAACATTGATGACTAAAAGATGGTATTATAAAATTATAGAATGTTGTTATAACAGTATGGAACTCCAAGATTTCCATACTCGGCAATGATATCACTGATTAAAAAAAGGATAAAAGATGTGGTCCGACATGAATAAAGTAAACCACCCATAAAATCAGCTGAGGAAAGTACTCAAGGAAATACATTAAATGTAATAAGGATGATGTCAAAACAAATATCTTAAGAAAATATCAAGAATACAAGAAATAACAAGCATTGTACCTTATCTATAGTTAAAACTCTGTTAAAGAGACAGAGAATTACAATCTAAGTGTTCCATAGGTTTGTTGAAACAGATGAGACATATTGCAGGGGAAAATTTATAATAGCCTGAAACTGAAATTCTAAACTGTCTCAGAAAAACCCAGCAGCTGAGGGTGAGGGAGCCTGAGGGGGAAGAGAGGGTTGTTGATCTTTTAATATAAATTTATTTATTTATTTTTGGCTGCACTGGGTCTTTGTTGCTGAGCACAGGCTTTCTCTAGTTGCGGTGAGCGGGGCCTACTTTTCATTGTGGTGCATGGGCTTCTCATTGCAGTGGCTTCTCTTGCTGTGGAGCACGGGCTCTAGGCATGCGGGCTTCAGTAGTTGTGGCACATGGGCTCAGTAGTTGTGGATTGCGGGCTCTAGAGTGCAGGCTCAGTAGTTGTGGCACATGGGCTTAGTTGTTATTGCAGCATGTGGAGTCTTCCCAGACCAGGGCATGAACCTGTGTCCCCTGCCTTGGCAGGTGGATTCTTAACCACTGCGTCACCAGGGCAGTCTGGAAAGAGAGGTTTAAAGAAGCTTTCTAAAAATTCTAGAGGCTTGTAGGAAGTGGGCAGGTAAAATAGTTTATTAGAGTGGCATAAACATTATTTAAATTTTCTATGTTAGTATAAAAATAAAGTTTGCTGGTTAAAGATGGAAAATGAAGCACATAATTTTACTCTGTTCTCTACCAAGTCCTCACTAAAAGCTACAATAAATGGCTTTTTAAAAAAATTGTAAATCCACGAGGACAAAGAGAATAAGAAAGAGAAGACTGAAACCTAATTTTGTGAGCTGAAATGTAGAAAGATGAGTGGTAGTTGATTGCGAGCCCCTGCTATAAACTAATGGAATTGTAAGCATTTGAAGCGTATAGCAGTGAAATGACCCCCCCTTATATCTTTCATGTTTCCTAACAAAGGCATTGTCACATAACAGCTTACTAATAAATTTTTTTAATGAAAAATATAGTTAAAGAGGGAAAAGTAAATACTAGTGGAATTCAAAAGCCTAGAAGAACTTCCAGAAAACCAGGGTCTGGAATGAGGAGGGAGTGCTGTGAAAGTAGAGAAACTTGACCAAGCCAGTAAAAGTAAAGAGAATAGAAGGAATGAGCAATTGAATAATTAATAATTCTAACATGAGGTGACAGGGATGAAACCAAGTGAGATATCATAATGAAGAAAATGATGCAGACCTGGCTTAAGATGGAGCCACCAGTAGAAGGTAACAGTCAAACACATCATGTATGCCCTGTAGGGAATGGCAAGATTTCTTGGAAAACCCATGAGTAACTGAAATTTCCTTTCCAGTATACCTTCTAATCTTATGTTCATTGCTTATTTACAAAAATTGGTCATATAATTGATCAGAAAGACAACCTTAATAAACTCTGAAATATATTGTTTTTATAGATTAATTTCTCTATAAGCTAATAAAATTATAAGTCAACAACAAAATTATGACTAAAAAAACCTTAAACAATTGGGAACTTTTAAACTCTCTTGAAAACAAAACAAAATTAAACACTTCGGTCAAAGAGAAATCAAAACTGAAAAATTACATGGAAATTAACAACAAGGAAAATATATCATATCCAAGCTTATGGGCATAGGTAGTGTTATACTCAAATGGAAATGTATAGCTTTAAATGCTGTCATTATTTTAAAAAATCTGAAAACAAATTAAATATGTGGTCAGTTTTAAGAAACTAGAATGAGAATAAAATAAGGTAGGAGAAGGTAATTAATAAAGATAAAAGCTAAAATTAATAAAATAGAAAATAAAAGACAATAGAAAGTATTCTAAACTTATTTTTGAAAGAACATTAAATGTTAATAAATAAGTTAACTAAATAATTAATTATGAGCAAATCAAATCCAGTTGTATATTGAAAGGATTGTTATACCACTTCCAGGTCAATTTTATTTCAGCATTGCTAGAATGGCTCAACATTATGAAATAATATATCAGTAAAATTTATTGCATCAATTTAAAGAAGAAAACTATATCAACAAATGCCAGCAGAACTGACCAGAGACACCAGACTGTATTCAGCACTCCTCTGGTTTTGAAGCTTATTTATCATACCTAATTCTGTTCTACAAGTGAGTTGACAATTCTTCTAGTGATAATAAGAGCAGAATGCTTGTGACTGCAACCTCCCTCACTTTCCCTTTCCCACCAGGAATATTTCTTATAAAACAGTAAGTGCATATTGTTCTAATTTAAATGCTATCTCCTCTAGTTCCTTCATCATAAGTCATCTCAGACATGCAGTGACGCATTCTCCTGCAAATACAAATCACCATATGGGCCCTCTGACTTGTGCACGAGAGACTGTAGAAATCTATAAATGGGGAGAATGCGTATCGCAGTAAACGACACCACCATTCATCCACGTACTCAGGCCAAGAAACTAGTGAGCACCTTGACTCTCTCCACCCCTATCCCCTCATCCGACACATCAGTGTCTTAGCTCTGGCTGCCATAGCAATATACCATGGAGTGGGTGGCTTAAACAGAAATTTATTTCTTGCAATCTGGAGCTGGAAATCCAAGATCAGGGTGCCAGCCTGGTTGGTTAGGGTGATAAACCTCTTCCTGGCTTGTGGAGGGCTCACTTCTTGCAGCTTCCTTACACGGTGGTGAGAGCAAGTTCCTCTCATAAGGGTATCAATCCCATCATGGAGGCTGTACCCTCATAACCTCATCTAATCTTAATTACTTCTCAAAGGCCCCACCTCCTAATACCATCACACTGGGGGTGGGGGTGGACGTTAGGGCTTCAACATATGAACTTGGGGAGACATAAACGTTCAGTCCATAACAATCAGCAAGTCCTAAAGCTCTGCCTTCAAAATACATCCCCAGATCCAGCTACTTCTCACCACCCTCACAGTGGTCCAAGTCACCATCAATGCTCTCCTAGATCACTGTAGTGCCTCTTCACTGGTCCCCTGCTTCCACTCTTTCCCCAACTGCAGTCAGATTGATCTTTTTAAAACAAAAATCAGATTCTGTTGCTTTTCTGCTCAAACCCTTAAATGCTTCCCCTTGTGCTCAGACACCCCTCTGGACCTCTGATCTCACCCCCTACCGCCTGTCACCTTGCTCACTCTACTCTGCCATCCTGGCCTTCCTGCTGTTTCTCAAAAACCCAATGCTCATTCCTACCTTGGGCCTTTACATTTTAGGTGACTCGGCTGGGAATGCTCTTCTCCCAAATCTTTGCACTGCTGACTTCCTTTGGGTCTCTGCTTTATGTCGCCACCTCAGAAAGGCCTTCCCTGAAGCATCCTATGGCAGCCCCTCCCACCCCAAAACTCTAAGTTTTCACCCTGCTTTGTTTCTCTTCAAGTGTATATTTCTGCCTAATATATTAAATTGTTATTTGTTTTTGTCTGCCTCCCACTAGACAGTTCTTCAGAATGTAGACACTTTTCTTATTCACTGCTCTATTCTTAATGTCTAGAAAGGACTTGGCTCATAATAGGTGCTCAATAGATAATTGTTGGATGAATAAGTGGAGATTTCCCCATGGTCATTTGCATAGATTGCCAATCCTTAGTTAGGTCTCCACTTCTGAGGCTTGAGTGGTATCCCAGGTTACGTTCCCCAGGAAGCAGACTCTGAGATGGAGATGAGCATGCAGGTTGTTTATCAGCACCAGTGGGAGGAAGGGAAGAAAGCAGGATTGGGCAGTGGGAGAAGTCGAGCTGTGATGCAGTCTTAGTAGGAGCTTCAGCCAACCCTACAAGAAGTTCTGAAGACAGATGGACCCTTGGAAGCTTTCCCAAGGGGACAAGGCAGTCCTCTTAGCTGATGCCATCTCAACAGCTAAGGATTTAGTCATCCACTTCTGAGTGGCACAGCAAAACATCTTCCACAGATGGGAGGACATGTGGTTTAATCATGGTAATGCCAAGGAAGTCTATGACTCTTTACCTAGAGACCTCATAATGTGGCATCTGATTCCTTGGCGATGTTACAGCCCTCCAGGGACTGGTTCATGGTCTGCCAAATCCAAAACCCTGATGGTGTGAGCACATAGAAAATGGACCTGTCTCAGAGGTGCACTCACATTAACTCAGGTTCACAGATAGCAGTGCATACAACTGGATGACAATATATTTTACGACTGACATAACTTCCACTGAAACTGCAGGTGTCAGCAAGACTTGTCCCTTCTTTCCAGAGCCACCTACATACAGCTTCCCAGGCTGCATAGTGCAGAACCCTAGGGGCTGCCATTCATGCGTACTGCAGTGAGACTGGTGCAACCTCCACTGCCACAGCTGTGCAGTGCACCAGCCCTGAATAACCAATAGGTTGGTTGTTAAACATGGAACCAGGTGAGGAGAGTCAGATAGGGAGACTTTAGAAGTGGCCCTCCGATAACAAGGGAGGGGAGAATGCAGTGAGGAGACAGTCCTCCTCACTGCAAAGATAGTCTTGCCAGTAGAACCACAGTATTACACGAAGTCTGTTGGCCAAGGTTCCATCCCAGGTGTAGCTTTTGAATGAGACCTCCCTTTTATCACGTTTATAACCAAGAGAAGAGGGTGCACTCCACAGGCGAATTCATTGCCTCTCTGCATATAATACAGTTTAAATAACGAAATACTGGCTAACTAAATAACTAAAATAAGCTAAAGCTTATTTTAGAATATTGTTCCAATAAGGTTTAAAAAATATTTTTGTATTTTTCAAAAGGCAACAACAAATATGTCAATATATACTATATTCCTATGGTCCTTGGTATGTAAAACTCTTCTGTGCTAATTTAGGTAATTAGGAGATACAAAAAGTTTGCATTTGGTTTATGAATGAAAACTCTAGTTGAGTAATCAAACAGACCAGTTCAAGTCCCATCTCTGTCACTTAGCAGCTTTGTATCTGGGGCAAGTTACTTGGTCCTCTAAGCCTCAGTTTCCTTATCTACAAAATGTCAATAATAACAATCAATAACAACTAATTCAGAGCGTAGCTTTGAATATAAAATCAAATTACATGACACAATGCATATAGAACGACACATCTAGTACTTATGTTCAAAAATGTTAAATATTATTGAGTAGAATCAGGCAAATTTTTTCTGTAAAGGGCCAGATAGTAAATACTTTTTGGCTTTGAGGGCCATTATGTCTCTGATCCAACTATTCAGCTCCATTAGTGTACTGCAAAAGTAGCCACAATAAATATAAATGAATGGGCATGGCTATGTTCCAATAAAATTTTGCCTACAAAAACAGGCAGTGGACTAGATTTGGCCTAAGACCATAGTTTGCCAACCCCTGGACTGGATAAACTGATTCATTTCATGGCACAATAGTAATATCTATGCAATACTTTTTCTATCCCCTTTGTTGCAGACTCTTGAATTGATACTCAGTGATTCCAAGAGAATCTGCCTCTCCTTGCTTCTTCCTTAATGAACATGAAATACCAACAGCTCTAAGGGGGAAAAAAAAAAAAAGGCTTCTAACCCTACTCATTCAACTCAGGCCTTCAAAGCCCAAGAGAAAAATAAAGTTGCCAATTGTCCTTGCTGGGCTCAACATATCCAATGTATTTGAATGGCCATTTTACATTTTCAAAAGTGCTAACAGATACCACATAATTAAGTGTATTAGCCGTGATATCACATGTTATTCTGCATTTTGTGTTGTTACCTCCGAGCTCTGCCAATTGTGGATCTTAGCAACCAGTGGGTGGTGGCATCTCCATTTCATATTAATACTGAATACTCACCTAGTCGCAGCCCCTTACTTTAGGAAATAAGACCCCTCTCAGGCATTTCAAAATAGTTATTTGTAATTTATAATTACAAAATAATCATTTAGCCTCTTAGAATTCCATCCAGATCGCATTTATAAATGTATTTAAATTAGTCTATTAGTAGATTGAATTGTGCATCCCCCCCCAAAAAAAAAAGTTTTCTCCACACCCTAATCTCTGCAACCTATGAATGTGACCTTATTTGGAAAAAGAGTCTTTGCTGATGTAATTAAGTATCACAAGATGAGATCGTCATGGATTATCTGGGGAATTACCTAAAACCATTGCCAAGTATCCTTAGAAGAGACGGAAGAGGAGAGGACACAGGGAGAAGAGATGGCCATGTGAAGATGGAGGCCGAGATTAGAGTGATGCAGCCCTGTGCCAAGGAAAGCCTGGAGCCACCAGAAGATGGAAGAGGCGGGGAGAGATCCTCCCCCAGAGCCTTCAGAGGGAGCGCAGCTTGCCAACATGTTGCTTTTGGACTTCTGGCCTCCAGAACGGTGAGAGAATAAATTTCTGTTGTTTTCAGCCACCAAGTTAGTGGGGATTTGTTATGGTATCCCTAGGAAACTAACACACAGTCCAAAAAAATCAAGTGGAGTCAAAAGCAAGGCAGATTGTTTAACAAAATCATGACATTTCAAACTCAGTTACTTAACTAAAATATTCAGCCTACTAAACTATAGATCTTCTATGCATATATCACTTTGAACATGGATGTTCTTATCATTTGTGAGATAGAATTATATTGGAAACCTGTATTTTGGTTTCCCCAAGGAAAACAAACCTTGTCTCTTTTCTAAGATCATACCCCTCCCATACATCATTCAGGAACAATGAGGCATTCAGTTGTCCACGGCAACTTTTCCAAGTGCAATGTTAGAAACAAAGCAGGGACCACATAAAGGCACAATACAGCATCTCTGAATAAGCCATTCTTGTCCTATTTATTATCACCTCACATAGGACTCATTCAAATACATTCAGCAAGCACTTACTGTGTGCCTAGCTGATGCCGGACTCACTGCTAGGTGCTGAGCAGTCAGAGATGAGTCAGGTATAGTTCTTGTGGTTTAGTTGAGAAAATCGAAGTTGACTGAGAGAGACAAATAAGGAGTCAGGTATGGTGTGTGTGACAAGTGAGAAAGCATAGTGGCGATGGGAGGCCAAATAGAGGTGCCCCTGACCCATGGGGACAGGAGGAGAAGGAGGAGATGGAACCTGGGCTGAATTTTGAAAGCGTGGTTGACTGGATTCTGGGCTGGGACACATAGCATCAGGGAGCAGCGAGTGAGAGCTTGGAGGCCTGGGAAACTGCCAGAGGGTCGGTATATCTGGATTAGAGAATTATATTACAGAAAGGCTGAAGACGCAAACAGACCTGTGCTGGTGAAGGGCCTTGGAAGGGTTCAGATTTCATCCTTAAAAACATTAGAGTGCCATTAAAGCAGCAGTCCCCATCCTTTTTGGCACCAGGGACCGGTTTCATGGAAGACAGTTTTTCCACAGATGGGGGGTGGGGGTGGGGATGGTTCAGGCAGTAATTCCGGTGATGGGGAGCAATGGGAAGCGGCAGAGGAAGCTTTGCTCGCCTGCCTGTCTCTCACCTCCTGCTGTGTGGCTGGTTCCCAGCAGGCTGCAGACCGGTATCGGTCCGCGGCCCAGGGGTTGGGGACCCCTGCGTTAAAGGGTTTGGCATCAGTTACTGAATGATAGGATCAGATTGCTTTCTGGAAATGTTCACGTTCTGCTGTGAGGATGTTGGATCCGGATGGGGCAGGAGTGGTCAAGGAAACCATGTAGAGAGGCTGTTGCCGCTCTCCATCCAGGCTTTCAGAAAACCTGGTGGTAGCAATAGGGATGAAGAGGAGCAGAAGGTCTGGAGAGGGTATTAAAGGGCTAGTTTTTAGGGCTAGCTATAGGGTCGGGGTAGGGGAAGGAAATGTAGTTTTTGAAAATTACTCTCTCTCCTAAGTTTTTGAACTCCAGAAGGATTAAGCACTGTCTTTTTATTCATCTCTGTACCAGCCCGGCCACCTGTACAAAATAAGTCTTCAATTTGTTAGTAGTTGAACAAATTTCCCAGGTTTCTATTAGAAACTGAGGTTCCAGGTACTTTCCACAGTGCTCTCAGAATGCCCTTCACTTTCAAGTATATAAAGCTATTATGAGAGGTAATTTATGGCTCTCAGAAGGGCCTCCTGTTTTTGTTCATCTGCCCATATAGCAGCCTCTTACTGGATTAATGGCCTGGTGCATGAATCATGTCGACAACCTGCACAGAATTAAGCGCTAACAGGAGGTTCCAGGAGAGCCACCTCTGATGCCTTCTAGAGGCCCAAGCAAAGGCCAGCCATGGTTGAAACCCCGATCCCAACCCACCCCCAACCCCAGGCCTCTCACTGGCATCCGTAGCATACACATTTATACTCATTCTGTAGAAAGGCCCATGTTCATGTCTCCCTAGGTACAATCTCTAAAGAAATTCCTACAGCACTGCCTATGGAAGCCTTTTTAAATCATTTTATGAATAGCAGACTGGCTTCCTGAAGGCAGAGTGCCTCCAATGTGCTTCGACAGATAGGCTTTTACATCAAGAGGAGAAGGAAACCAGAGAAAGTAAGACTGAAAAGCTACTCAGGAGTTGGCGGGGTAGCAACGGCATGGAGTCATCCAAGAAGGAGAGGTGACTTCGGGCTGGGTTGCAGGGATGACTTGAGCTGGGTCTCTAAAGACAGGATTTAGCCAAAGTTTTGGAGGGAGTGCTATTGACAGTTTGGGGCTGGATGACTCGTTCGTGCTTCATGCATGACATAATGCTTAGCATCCCTGACTCCTGCCCGCTACGTACCAGGGATCCAAAATACTCCCCGACATATACGCTTCCAAATACTCCCGGAGGGCTGACCTTTACTGGGTGTGTGAACCACTGATGGATAGCGAAGGGGAATGTGAGAGGGTGATTCAAATGGAAGAGACCAAGGTGTGGAGAAGGACTCATGAGACATTCTCCGACCACTGGTAGAGCATGGTGACTGTGGTAGAGGATTCGAGAGGAAAACAACTTTTAAAACAAGCTAAAAATGAGGTTTGTCATTAAATTCTATTCACAACATGTCCAAATGGCCCCCAAAGACCCTGTTAAACACTAATGTCGGATTCAGTTAAGAAGTCAAAGGCGTGTAGTAGATGGAATATGAGCTCTGACTTCAGACCTAGTTTGAATCCCAGCCTCACCACTTACTAGCTCTTTCCCTGGGCAAGTTACTCATGGTCTCTCGGCCTGCTTTAACAACTTCAAAATGAAGATCATACTTCCTCAAAGCATTGTGGGAATCTCATCGTGTTTGAGGAAGTCATTGAGAGGACATGACCCCAGTTGACCTTCAAGCTGGACCCAAGCAATCAGAAGCTCCTCACTCCCTGCTCCCCTATCCTTGGAATATACATTCTGCCCACTGTACCCACACTAGGAGCCACTTAAAGGACACAGCTTTGATAGAGCAATGTATTATTGAGAACATCTAGACAGTATACATGACTGAACCCCATTAAGGCTTCTACACAAACTCTTAAGATTCTGGTGGATAGGTGGGGAGATCTACTTATGTTGCAGCCACCCAGGACAAACCTCATATGTAAGGTCTCTTGCTTATTAAAACTGCCACCTACCAATCTGCAATGATCTGCCTCTTTCTTTGGTCTCTCTTTGTTCCGCACGTAAGGATACCAATTCTGAATTTTACCAGGAAACTCCCAAGGATGCAAACCAACACATCAATCTTACATTAAAAACATTTGAGGGCTTCCCTGATGGCACAGTGGTTGAGAATCTGCCTGCCAATGCAGGGGACACGGGTTCGAGCCCTGGTCTGGGAAGATCCCACATGCCGTGGGGCAACTAGGCCCGTGAGCCACAACTACTGAGCCTGCGCGTCTGGAGCTTGTGCTCCGCAATAAGAGAGGCCGCGACAGTGAGAGGCCTGTGCACCGCAATGAAGAGTGGCCCCCGCTCGTCGCAACTAGAGAAAGCCCTCACACAGAAACGAAGACCTAACACAGCCAAAAATAAATAAATAAGCTTTCATTAAACAAACAAACAAACAAGCATTTGAGCCTTGAAATAACTACTTTGCAAATGAATATATGTTCTACCAGTGTATCTATTTTTTTTTGTAAGTCCTCTAAATTTTGGCTGTATGTTGTTCACAGTTAGCTGGAAGTTTTTTCCTCTTTTTTGTTAAGCAAGGTAATATTTACACTAACTTCAAGTGTCCAATTTGGTGAACTTTTGTAATTTTTTACAATCATTGAACCACCACCACAATCAAGAAATAGAACGATTCTCTCACCCTAAAAAGTTTCCTCACCTCATACCCAGCATCTCCCCTCACCCTGGCTCAGGCAACCATTGTATCATTATAGGTTAGAATATTATAGAATTTCATATAAATTGACTCATACAGTATGGAATCTTTGTGTTTGACTTCTTTCGTTTAGCGTAATATTTTTGAGATGTATCCATATTGTTGTCTATGTTAGTATTTCCTTCCTTTTTATTGCTGAGTAGTTTTCCATGGTATGGATACACCACACTTTGTTTATCCATTCAAAGGCAATGGACATTTGAGTTATTTTCAGTTTGGGGCTATTACAAATAATGCTGCTACAACCATTCATATACATGTTTTGTCTGGACATATATTTTCATTTCTCCGGGGTGAATACCCAGAAGTAGAATTTCTGCTTGTATGGTATGGTTGTATGGTAATGAATCTTTAACTTTTTAAGATAATGCCATACTCTTTGCCAAAGTGACTATATTCCCACCAGTAATGTCTGAGAGTTCCAGGTGCACCACATCCTTGCCAACACTTGGTAGTGTCAGTCTTTTTCACTTCCTCCATTCTAGTGTATAGTGGTATCTCACTGTGATTTTTGGTTTTCTTTATTTTTATTTTTTTCTTTTTTGCGGTACACGGGCCTCTCACTGTTGTGGTCTCTCCCATTGCGGAGCACAGGCTCCGGACGCGCAGGCTCAGCAGCCATGGCTCACGGGCCCAGCCACTCCGCGGCATGTGGGATCTTCCCGGACCGGGGCACAAACCCGTGTCCCCTGCATCGGCAGGCGGACTCTAAACCACTGCGCCACCAGGGAAGCCCTCACTGTGATTTTTAATTGCTATTTCTCTGATGACCAATAAAGTTGGACACTTTTCGTGTGCTTATGAAAATGTTTAATCAAAATATCCATCAAATGAAATGCCAAAATGCAGTTATTGGAAGCAATAACTTCACGAGCACAGGAGCTACTGAGCAAATTAAACGATGAGCCCCGAAATGGTATACAATATTGATATTGAAATTCTGTAATTGCATTTTGGGATATCTCAACTTGCAGAATGAATCATTTGCTGAAGTACCTTTTTTTTTTTTTTTTTTTGGCGCTACACGGGCCTCTCACTGTTGTGGCCTCTCCTGTTGCGGAGCACAGGCTCCGGACACGCAGGCTCAGTGGCCATACCTCATGGGCCCATCATGTGGGATCTTCCCGGACCAGGGCACGAACCCGTGTCCCCTGCATCTGCAGGCGGATGCTCAACCACTGCGCCACCAGGGAAGCCCTGAAGTACCTATTTTTAATTGGGTAAATTTATGTTCTATACTGGAATGAAATGAAATTTAGGAGGCCTATAATTATGCAGAATCATAAGTAGAGACAACTTATTTGATGAGGTTTTTCTTATGAAATATTTGTTGAAGAAAGTCACTCTGAATGAAGGCAAAAAAAGTCAGCATCTGTGAAAATATTTGGGCTGAAATATTTACACATTTCAACATGCAAAAACTTAAAATTGTGAATATGCTTGTTTTAGTTTGCTAATGCTGCCATAATAAAATACCACAGACAGGGTGGCTTAACAGAAATTTATTTTCTCTCAGTTCTGGGAGCTGGAAGTCTAAGAGGAAGGTGTCGACAGGTTTATTTTCTTCTGAGGCTTCACTCCTTGGCTTACAGATGGCTGACTTCTGGCTGTGTTCTCACGTCTTTTTTGTATGTGTGCTTGTACCTCCCTGGTGTCTTTCTGTGTCTAATTTCCTTTTCTTATAAGGACACCAATAAGATTGGATTAGGGGCCATTCTAATGACCTCACCTTAACTATTTTTTAAGACCCTATGTCCAAAAATTGTCTCGGGTGTATTTGGCGCTAGGGGTCAAGGCTTCAAGATAGGAATTTTAGGGGGATATAATTCAGCCCACCACACTCTTCCATTTAGCAGACCAGTTCTGACATCCCTTTTACTTCCACATAACACAGGAAGAAACATGACCGCTGGCATCTAGTGAAGGGTATAAATGGGCCAGAGGGTAAATGCCCTCTGCCCTGTAATCTGCAGTCACCCTCGTGCTCTGTGCTTTCCACGTGTCAGCATGGACCTGCCAGGTTCCAAAGTCCACCTGTTTAGGCCAGTAATATCTACCTGACCTTCTCACACTGGCACATTTAAAAAAAATAGTTCTGTTTCTTCTGTTTGTAAAAGTAATATATGCTCATTGGGGAAAAAAAAAAGACCAAACACTGGTGAAGTATATAGAAGATAATAAGATCACCTCCAAAAATATACACCCAGAGATAGCCACTGTTAACTACATTTGTTGTATATCCATCAGAATGTTTTGTCTATGCAAGGACTTGTGTGCTTTTTAACATAAAAAGTAGAAATCATAACATATATAATTTTTCAGCTTTGTTTTTTCTACTTAATATATTCTGGACATATTTCCCTTTCTATAAACAGCTATCTTAAGACTTGTCAAAATTCAGCCTGGCCAGCTGTGCCACCACCCAGGCCTCGGTTTTACTTAGACTCTTTGGAATGAGGTAGAAGTTTCAGGGCCAAGAGAGTCAAAGACCATTCAAGGTTAAGCAAAGTGCAGCCTTTAGTCCCGTACTGTTCCAACCTTCTTCCTGAAGGTGGGATGCACAGATTACCAAGTGATGCTGGGCCCAAGTCAGGAAGGCTCGGGGAGTGATTTGGGAACTGATGACAAGGAGCCTCTGATGTCCTGCAGGCTTGAAGAGAACTGCCTTTCTAAGGTGGAAGCTGCCCTTACCTCTTTTATTAACCTTCCTCCAGGCTGAAATTGTGACCCTTAGTCACTCCCAATCACACTTCTATTCTCTCATTTGGGACACTGAGGGGCATCTTTCTTCCTCCAGTTCCCAAACAGACAACCTAGAAAGCAATTCAGCACAACCTCCAACAAACAGAAACTATCGAAAAGAAATTTACAAGTATCACACATTCTCCTCCTTTGCTTCAAATACACAGTCCATCTTCTGGGAATTGGGCCCGGAGGTGGATAAGGAATATAGATGTTTGTCCTCGTCTGTTCATTCAATCTCCACAAGAAAGAAAAAAATTACAGTGTAAGAGAGTCATCAGCCCAGCCACATACTATCCTTTTAAACAAGTGCTAGGAATTCCACTGCCTAAAAGAAACCATATCAGAACTTATTTCCTATTGATAGATATCATAGGTTATTTCCAAACTTACTAAACAATACTTCAATGAACATCTTAGATATATATTTTGTACTCTTGCCTTAATATGTTTCCTTAGAATATATTCTGAGGGGTGGAATGTATGGGTTGAAGGGTATGTATTTTTCAAGTTGTGATAACTATTTCTAATTTGCTCTCTAGAAATGTTATTGCAGTTTATATAATTTCAATTACCTTGGTTATATACCTAGGAGTGAAATTGAGTCTCATTTTGTAAACCTATGTTTAACTTTTAGAGTAACTGTCAGATGGTTTTCCAGAGCAACTGCACATTTTTATATCCCATCAACAATGTATGTGGGTCCCAGTGTCACCATATCCTCATCAACACTTGTTATTATCTGTCTTTTACTATAGCTGTACTAGTAGGTGTGATGTGGTATCTCAGTGTGGTTTTGATATGCATTTCTTTGGTGACTAATGCTGTGACTATCTTCTCATATGTTTACTGGCCATTTGTCTATCTTCTTTTAAGAAATGTCTATTCAAATCCTGTGCCCATTTTTTAAATAGGTAATTTTTCCTTTTAATGTTGAGCTATAAGTGTTCCTTACATATTCTGGATAGTACTAATTCCTTATCAGATATATGAGTTGAAAAATTTTCTCCCATTCTATGGGTTTCTTTTCACTTTCTTAATAGCGTCCTTTGAAGCCCAAAAGTTGTAAATTTTGATGAAATCCAATTAATGTATTTTTTCATTGGTTGCTGAGCTTTAGGTTTCACGTCTAAGAAACCATTGCTTAATGCAAGGTCAGGAAGATTTACCCCTATGAGTCTTAGAGTTTAAACTCTTACATTTAGGGCTTTGGTTCATTATTAGTTCTTTTTTGTATATGGTATGAGGCAGCGGTCCAACTTCATTCTTTTGCATGTGGATATCCAGTTGGCCCAGCACTATTAGAAAAGACTAATCTTGGGACTTCCCTGGTGGTCCAGTGGTTAGGACTCCACACTTTCACTGCAGGGGGCATGGGTTCGATCTCTGGCCAGGGAACTAAGCTCCCTCATGCTGGAGGGTGCGGCCAAAAAAAAAAAAGAAAACAAGATGAATCTTTCCCCCACTGAATTGTTCTTGGCACCCTTGTCAAAAATTAATTGACCATAAATTGGTTTATTCTTAATTCTGTTCTATTGATCTGTATTCTATCCTCATGCCAGTACCACATAGTCTTGATTAAAATAGTTTTGTAATAACTTCTGAAATCAGAAAGGGTAAGTTCTCCAAATTAGTTTTTTTTTTTTTTTCATGAGTGTTTTGGATATTCTGGGTCCCTTGCATTTCCAAACGTATTTTTCTACTATTAATTCAAAAAGTACTTTCTATGTTAAGGATAGTAACCCTTTATTTATTAAACATATTACTATTTTCCCTTGTAAATTGTTTATTTTTTCTATTTAGTAGTTTTAATGTTTAATTAGTTTATTAATCTATGACTCTTTCATTCAGTTTGGGGATTTGGCTATAGCTAACTTTTTGGAACCTCAATCTTTATTCTGCCTAAACCTACGACAGTCATTTAATCCTGCCATCACTGATCACTATGAAACTGAGACTCTACTCTCCCTGAGTCACAGTATTTGTTAGTCTCTTCTTATGTAAATCGCGTGAAAGACTGAAAATGGCCAAGAACTCTTTGACACTCCTCCCATCAAGCGATAGGGTTTGTGTCCCCTCCCCTTCAACTTAGGTGGGCTCTGTAACTGTTTTCATCAACAGAATATGGCAAAAGCTCACTCTGTGCCTGGGCTTAGGCATTAAGAGTCTGGAAGCATTCACCTCCTGTCCTTGGAACATTCTCTGGGAGCCCTAAGCTGCCATGTAAGTCTGACCGCCCTGAGACCACCATGCTGGAGAAGCCCTGTGTGGGAGCATCCCACAGCCGAGGGTCCCAGCTAAGCCCAGCCTTTCAGTCATCCCTTCCAAGAAACTGTACAAGCCAGTGAAGCCTTTCAGAGCAGTCATCCACAAGCTAAACACCATCAGATGACCCCAGTTTATACTCACGATGGAGAATTATCACCCAACTAAGCCTGCCTGAATTCATGACCCAAAAAATCATGAGATAGAATTCAATGGTTGTTGTTTTAATTGTGGCAGTAATTTGTTACAAAGCAATAGATAATCAGAAATTAAACTGGGCTAATAGCCACCCATGTACTGGTAAGACAGGTGGAGTAAAAAGAAGCATATAATCCTTAAAAGAAAAAAAATTTTTCCTTTTAGAAAAGAGGAGAAAAAGTAATGGTTGAAAATCAAATGTGGAAACTTTTCAAGCTCTGTCCTCTTTGCAGATTCTGGATGAGACATTAAGACTATATAGGAGCTGAGTGGTATAAAAAGATGAAGCTTTGAGGAAGTCAAATAAGGGTATGGCTTACTCCCTTATCGTGGTTGATCTCTCTGAATAGTCCTCCCCCTATATACTCGAGCAAGAAGATTCTTCTCAGTTCCCACATTTCTATGATGGAAGAGATAATAGGAAGAATAGACCATGGCTAAATTCTAAAGTGCCCCTTGTGAGCTTTCAATGCAGAATCTATTTTAAAACTGCTCCAGCTGTTGGTGAGAATATGAAATGATGCAGCTGCTATGGAAAACAGTATCGTGGTTCCTCACAAAATTAAACATGGAATTACTATATGATCCAGCAATTCTACTCCTGGATACATATCCAAAAGAATCGAAAGCAGGGTCTTAAAGAGGTGTTCGTATACCCATGTTCATAGCGGTATTCTACACAGTAGTCTAAAGGTGGAAGCAATCCAGGTGTCCATTGATAGATAAATGAATAAACAACATGTTAGGTGATTACGTAGAGAATCATTGTGACACATGCTACGACATGGATGAGCCTTAGGACATTATGCTAAGTCACATTAAGCCAGTCACAAAAAGACAAATACTATGTGATTCCACTTGTATGAGGTATCTACAGTAGTCAAATTCATAGAAACAGTAGAATGGTGGCTGAGAACCAGATAAGCTCATTAGAAGACCACCTGAGGCCAGATTAAAGGAGTGCAGGCCCTGCACACACACTGATCCTTATCAGCAACTCCACCCTTCAACCATTGCTATAAAACTCCTCACCAAATCCTCCCAGGTGGGAACACACAGTTTTCTAGGGCACAAGCTTGCTGTGTCCCCCTTAGCCTGGCAAAGCAATAAAGCTATTCTTTTCTACTTCACCCAAAACTCTGTCTCTGAGATTCAATTCAGCACCGGTACACAGAGGCCAAGTTTTCAGTATCAATACCCAGAGGTAACCAAACTAGAAAATTTGAGGGTACAGCCCCCAAGACTGTCCTCACTTCTGACATCAACTGCAAGTTCAAGGGTTCCCCAAACTACCCTCAGGTTCAATAATTCACCGAAGGACTCAGAACTCACTGAAAGCTATTGTGCTCAGAGTTACTCCTTATTACAGGAAAGGGTACAGATCAAAATCAGCTAAAGGGAGAGACACATAGGGCAGACTCTGGGAAGGTTCCAAACACAAAGCTATGCTGTCCTCAGGATGCAGTCCTCTGCCGGCGTCAGTATGTAACCATACACACGGAATATTGCTGACCAAGGCAGCTCACCTGAGCTTCTGTGTCCAGACTTTTTATGGGGTTACAGAGGCATGATTGAGGGAATGGTTATCCACACGGTTGAACTCAGTCTCCTGAGTTGAGATAACACATGACTCAAAGACACCCCCCTGAACCCCATGTGTGGTCTTTCTGGTGTGGCTAGCCCCTTCACTAAGCAAAGACACTCCTACCCAGTATGACATTGATTACCTCCTAGTAGCTGATAGCAAAGTCAGTTTTTTTCTCTATGCAAGGCCAAATTCCTTACTACATAGCATATGTCAAAACACACATTGGCTTTTAAAGCTTCTACTCAGAAGTAACACGTGGCATTTACTCTCACATCTTTGGATAAATCAAGTCCCAAGGCCAAGCTTGACTTCAAAGCGGGTGGTGAGGTACATTCTTCCCATAGCTGATTAGGTATAGGTGATTAGAAATCCTGTCTACCACGTGAGTGTTTTTATGTGTATTAATTCATTTAATTCTCTCGACAACCCCCTATTACTACCTTCATTTTCCAGATAAAGAAACTGAGCCACAGAGAGGTTCAGTGACATACCCAAAGTGGCACAGGTAGTAAGGGAAGAGCTGGGATGCCAGGTTTCAAGCCCAGGAACTCTACCTCCATAGCTCATGCTTTTTAAGACAACTAAGGGAGAAAAAATCCTATAGCTTCTTCAAGTTTCTTTTTTTCTACATTCAAATAATACTTGATGAATACTTCTGAAGTACTCCAGGCACTGGACTGTGATGTGCTGGAAATTAATGGTGAATTAGACGTTAGGCACTTGCCCTAGTGAAGCTGAAGTTTTTCTACTTTCTTCTTGGACAAAGGGATTTGTGGTGGAAAACAGGAGCTGGAATAACCAGGCAAAATGTTGGCAGCTATCTTGTCAGCACTAGAGATCAGCCTGTCTGAGAATGGAGCCACTATAGAGGAAAGCAGGCAAGCCCCAAGACATGTGAATCAAGCCTTTGACAGCATTTGAGCTCCTGGATCCAGCCATGCCTGAGGTCAAATGGCCTAGACTTTTCAGTTATGTGAGCCAATTAATTCCCTTTTTATGGCAAAGAAGTTGAGTTTCTGCTATTGAAGTCAAAGAGTCTTAATACACCTATATATTTATCCTCTTTTTAAAGTTCCAATGCCAAAGAAGCCATCATGTGCCCTTCACAGGAAGGGGAAAAGTTCGTCTTTAAGAAATGAGAATAAACCTAAGGAAGGCTGGTGCGGAAAGCTTGGCCTCTCTGCACAGGTGCCAAATTGAACCTTGGAGACAGAGTTTTAGGTGAAGTAGAAAAGAATAGCTTTATTGCTTTGCCAGGCAAAGGGGGACACAGCGGGCTCCTGCCCTCAAAAACTGTGTCCCAACGCTTGAGGATTTGATGAAGAGTTTTATAGCAATAGTTCAAGGGTGGGATTACTGACAAGGTTAGGGTGTGTGCAAGGCCTGCACTTGCTTCATGTTGGCTTAATGTCGTCTCAGCTTCTCTGGTCTCTTTAATCTTTTTTTTAAATTAATTATTTATTTATTTTGGCTGCGCCGGGTCTTAGTTGTGGCACGCGGGATCTTCATTACTGCATGTGAACTCTTAGTTGCAGCATTCATGTGGGATCTAGTTCCCTGACCGGGGATCGAACCTGGGAGCTCTGCTGGGAGCTCTGCTGGGAGAGTCTTAGCCACTAGACCGCCAGGGAAATCCCTGGTCCCTTTAACCTTGCCTCAGGTGGGAGCTTGGCTGCTCCTCCCTTGATTAGCAGCTGTTCGAATCTGCCCTTTGGAACTCAGGGAAGGTCATGAAGACTGGAGTCTTGCCTACAAGAAACGGGGGACAAAAAGGCTTCTGTGCCCAGGAGCCCCACAGGGTCCTTCTTGGTTTCAAGTTAAATGAAGCTCATGGGGGATGATACCAATTTCCTAGGTACCAACTGCTGAGACTGTCCCCCTTCTACCAATACTTATAGCCCGCAATTTCTAGGAAAGCATGAATAGCAACAGAAGGAGGAACTGGCTACCAGGATGCATGGAGAGACACCAGCAAACTGCATATCGTATCTCCACTAAAAAGATTTAGTATTAGAAAGCTACAGTGAAGTCTCATATCTCTAAAATTCATCGCAGCCATAAAAAGCACCACCATATTTTCACAAGCTATTAAAACAGTTAAAATGAAATTCCATTTGGGGTTTCCCTGGTGGCGCAGTGGTTGAGAGTCCGCCTGCCGATGCAGGAGACACGGGTTCGTGCCCCGGTCCGGGAAGATCCCACATGATGGGCCCGTGAGCCATGGCCACTGAGCCTGTGAGTCCGGAGCCTGTGCTCCGCAACAGGAGAGGCCACAACAGTGAGAGGCCCGCGTACCACAAAACAAAACCAAAAACAAAACAAAACACAATGTCTGTCTCTGAAAAGTATGATTTGGCAAGGTGGTTGTAGGAGTTGGGGTGGGGGACGGTTAGGGAGAGGACAGGAACTTTCATTTTTTACTTTATAAACTCTGTATTTGATTTTTTTTTTTTTACAGTGAAGATGCATTTTATGACAATTTTAATTCGTTAAAAACAACTGGAAGGAAATTTGTAAAATATTAACAATGGTTGTCTTTAGGTAATGGGGTTTGGGAGATTTTTTTAATGTCATCTTTCACCTTTCTAAACTTTTTTAAGATTCCTATGATGAGCATATGTTTCTTTATGCCTGAAAAAAAAAAACTTATTTCAATGAGATGATGCATTTGAAAGCACTCTGTAATCTGTGGAGCAATTCAATTATAAAAGTGATTTCATTACTACTGTAAAACGTATTAAATGCTGGCAATGCCATTTGTAAAGTCAGAGGACAGATCCACTAACCAACTACCCGAGCACTCAAGTTTTGCGCAGCTGCCGCCTTCCGGAAGGTGGGAGGGAGGCCGGACAGACCACCACCGCCCACCCAGAACAACTATAATGCTTAAGAGTTGGGGCTTCCCTTGTGGCGCAGTGGTTGAGAATCTGCAGGCTAATGCAGGGGACAATGGTTCGAGCCCTGGTCTGGGAGGATCCCACATGCCACGGAGCAACTAGACCCGTGAGCCACAACTACTGAGCCTGCGCGTCTGGAGCCTGTGCTCGGCAACAAGAGAGGCCGCGATAGTGAGAGGCCCGAGCACCGCGATGGAGTGGCCCCTGCTCGCCGCAACTAGAGAAAGCCCTCGCACAGAAACGAAGACCCAACACAGCAAAAGTAAATAAATAAATTAATAAACTCCTACCCCCAACATCTTCTTTTAAAAAAAAGAGTTTATCTGGCAAAACCGAAGGTGTTAGATTAGAAAAGCATTTCTTAGGACTGTGCTTCTCAGCCCAGGAGGCATATTAGAATGACCTGAGAGAATTTTTTAGCGCTCCACCCCCAGAGATAAGAAATCTATTGTTTAGGGTGAGGCCCGGGTGTGAGTATTTTTAATGTTTCCCAGTTAATGCTAATAAGCAGAACGGAGAGTGATAGCTTTGGGAAAACTCCCATGTAATGTGGATAAATTCTCCATGTAAAGTGCTGGGAAGAGTTCTAAAACCCCTCTGGGAACATTTAACTCTCTAACCAAAAAACTAGAAAAATATTGCTTTCTTCAAACCAACCTGAGGTTTTTGTCTTTTTTGTTTTTTTTTAAAGTAAGAATTTTAATTGCTACTTCTGTCCCTACAATTTACAAAGGTCATCATGGAGATAATCTTATTTGATAATCTCATTGAATCATGATAATGTATGTAAAGTGCTAATAGGTGTAACTCTCTAGACAATTCTGGGAGGTAAGGGAGGCAAAAACCATTATTTACATTTCGCCCAGGAGGGAACTGAGAGGAGGGCGTTCAGAAGTTTCCCAAGATCCAGCAGACTTGAACCCAAGTAACTTCCCCAATTACAACATGCTTGTTTCAAAAATTGGCTTGTATCTTTAAGTTGCCAATAACATTACACTAGAACAAAAGATTCAAAAAAAGGCTTGTCTTCCTCCTTTCCCACTGCATCCTCGGGATCTAGAGAGCAAAGTGAAAGTACAGTTGTCCCTTGGTATCCATGGGAGATTGGTTCCAGGACTCACACAGATACCAAAATCCAAGGGTGCTCAAGTCCTTTCTATAAAGTGGTGCTGTATTTGCATTTAGCCTAAGCACATCCTCCCGAATACTTTAAATCATTTCTAGATTACTTATAATACCTAATACAGTGTTAGTGCTATGTAGATAGTTGCCAGTGAGCAGCAAATTCAAGTGTTTTGGGGAACTTTCTGGATTTTCCCCCCAAATATTTTCACTCCACGGTTGGTTGATTCTGAGGATTCAGAGGCCACAGATTTGAAGGGTCGCCTGTGTTATGTGAACATATTTTACGTGAAACTGTGCCACCAATAGTACTCCTGGGAGCAGGGTCCGGACACATGAGTAAGTGTGTATTGAATGAAAGAATGAATGACTGTATCCTGGTAGATAACATTACCCCCATTTGTCTTAGTCCTTTCAGACTGCTATAACAAAATACCATAGACTGGGTGGCTTATAAACAACAAACATTTATTTCTCACAGTTCTAGAGTCTGGGAAGCTAAGATCAAGGCGCTGGTATATTCAGTGTCTGGTGAAGGCTCACTTCCTGGTTCGTAGACGGCGGTCTTCTTGATGTAACCCCACGTGGCAGACAAGATGAGGGGGATCTCGGGTATCATTTATAAGGGCACTATTCCCATTTGTGAGGGCTCTACCCTCATGACCTAATCACCTCCCAAAGGCCCCACCTCCTAATACTGTCATATTGGTGGTTAAGATTTAACAGAAGTATCTGAGGGGAAAGCCATAAACATTCAGATATATAGATAGAACCATTTTACAGGGGAGGTATCTGAAACTCCAAGAGAGAAGGTGAAACTCCAAGAGGGAAGTTGACACTCCCGAGGTAACAGAACTTATGCCAGACAGAACTGGAAAGAAAGAGAACTCGGGACAGCCAAGTCTGTATTTTTACCCACCATACTAAACTGCCAACTTTTGCTGTATTTAGAGACCAGGCCCCAAGGACAAGCCCTTAGAGGTAATTTATGTGGCAACTCTTCTCTAGATATTATACAAAGATGCTATAATAGGAGGAATATTGAATAGGAGTTGGCAGCAGTGATTTGCTATTATAGTGTTTTATTGAAAACAATTCATTTTACTGAAGACTTACTTCCAGAATCCTTAGTCTGATTAATGACAACCTTCTGGAATGATTTTTTTTAAATAAAAAAGATTTTACTTCCTTAAAAATTCACATAATATAGTATGTGACAGATCACCATAGTCATATATTTAGATCCACAATTACTAGACACAAATAAAAGAGAGCTGGAGAGAAGACATCATACATGCTTTTAATCAGGAAAGAAAAAGACCTCTCTAATCAATGTCTTGCAAAATCGTTAACCAAAGTCGTAAACTGAAGCTCAAATAATTGAAAAATGAAAATGATCCATCTACTCGTGACAGGGAGATTGCGGTCTAATAAAAAAGTTGAATGCATATATGGTTGAAAAGGATTGACACTGCCATTTGGTAATTGGCCAACAGTCATAAACAAATGGAAGAAATAACCAAGTTGAGAGCAGATGTCAGAATTTTCCCCATCATCTTTAAGAGGTCACAACACATTGATCTAGAATTTTGATGCTCAAATCATTAGTTATGTGGAATAGAACTGACAATGGTAAAAGGCATTACAATTCATCCATCCATCGTCATTCATCCATCCATCGTCCGTCTGTCCATTCATTCATCCACTCATCTACCCATCCACTAGGTTTAACAACATGAAATTGCCATTATTTGATCATTTTTGACTTACAAGAAATGCAAATTCATGTGGTTCAATATAAAATATTCAATTAATACTTATTGAACATACTGCCATGTTCAATGCACTATGTAAGGCTTGGGGAGTAAAGGTTGAATAAGAAATACTCCCCATTTCTGAAAATCTCTACTGGGAGAAACATACACCAACTACTGTTTATAAGAGAGTTACAAAGTGCTATGGGTTTATGTTGATTACTGTACATGCATAGAAAGAACATATAGCAAATTGTCAGTAGAGATGTGGTTGGTGGGAGTTTGTGAAATTCTTTTTCCTTTTGCTTATTTCTACCTTAAAACTTTTTATTCAGTGAACATGCATTATTTTCATAATCAAAAGTTTTTTGAAAATGTACCATGAAGGCTGAAAAATTGATGGATATTAATAGATATGTATAAGATAAAGGATGTAAAACTTAAAATAGATGAAGCGACCTAGGTAAATAATAAGTGAGAAACTGAATATACAAAAAGACAATGGTCAGACCATATACAAAAATAGAGCTCTGACCCACAACCTGTAGCAACCAGCCTGGGAAACCAATCTATTATTTATAGTAACCAGACTGGAAAGCCAGTCTTCTATCTATAAGTCAGACTGCTATCTCTATCAACCAGCCCAGGAAGCTAAATAATAATCGCTGTAACAGTTGGCCCCAAATCAAGCCAGGACTTGATTAATAACTGAACTTTCCTAATATTTGTCCCCACTTTGAACTTAGGACCAATCAGACACAGCCCAATATGCACCCCTAACCAATCACATAGGATGCCCCACTTCTAGTTAGCCCACCTCCAGGTTCTCCAAGCCAACAGGCTCCAATCAGGGCATACCCGAAGCCTTCGCTTTGTTTCACTATAAAACTTTCCCACTCCTCTGCCTGCCTTTCAGTCTCTGCCAAAAGTCAAGTAATGGTGGCTGACTCCCTTGCTATAGCAAACTCTAAACAAAGACAACTTGCCCCTTCTCATTTGGTTGGTCTTCATTTATTTCCACAGAAGAGAAAGAGAAATGAACTCGGGAGTGAGCTTAGCACACAGAATGCAAATGACAAAGGCATATACATTTATGAGAAATGAACATTAGAGCAACTGTCCATACCCCACTGATCACAGGGACTAGCTGGGTTCTGGTTAAGCTCCAGGAAGATGAAGTTGTTTTACTTCTTGGTATTTCCTTTTCCACACCCTCTTTCAGCATGCTTTACCCCCCACTCCTTAACCTGAAAAGGAAAATCTAGAGCTACCATATGCCTCTGATTTGGTTTGACCTTTGAAGGCTGGCTCTGAATCAGGAAGACCTTAGGAACCAGATTCTATCACTTAGAATATCAACTCCATGAGGGAAGGGAGCAAGCATATCTGTTCAGCCCACCTCCATGTGCCCAGCTGAATGATTGAAATAAACATGTGGATGCATTCAGGGTATAAGCACTATGTGGTACATGCAGGAAGACAACTCAAATGAATAGCTTGTGTCAAAAACCTATTTTGCTTCCCTGAAGTTATTGAGCCAAAGCACATTCAGAGAACACCTATGGTCCAACACACCAAATGTGGTCTAAATAGACTAGCCACACAGGAGCTGAAGATTGGGGTCATCACTGCATAGTGATTTGTCCTATGATGTTCAGTGCTTAGTTGGATACAGCTGCATTTCTAACTCTTTCTTTCGTGTTCACTGGATAGTAAACATGAATCACTATTAATAATAATTTTCCACGGCACGTCCAGAACAATCCATGCAGAGAAAATTGGAACTTCTTCTTTGCTGAGGTCCAGTCCCATCAATTTGATGCTCATTTTATAGAAAGGCCATTGAGCAAAATTAATGTACCCAAACAAATAGAGTTTGTCCTTGTAACTGATTCCGAGTATGACAGGAAACAAAAGGGCTGCCTTAATGACCTCCTCTGAGAAATTTATTTTCAGAACATTGAGTTATTTCCTTCTACTTGACCAGATTGGATTAAAATTTTTATTAAAAAAAAAGAAAAGAAAGGAAGAAAAATAAAACTTAGTTGTCTGTTTTCATAGAAATCACTTTGAGATCTAGCTTCATTTAAATTCACTTGTTATTGTCCAAATCAAATAATGTTATAATCTTCGGGTTATTTTACTTCTTTACATTTGACACTTCTTTTCCCATTTTCTTCACACTGCCCCCAGCATGTTTTACTCCCAGCCTCTTAACCTGAAAAAGAAAATCTAGAGCCACCATATGCCAGAAATGAGGGAGACTGAGCCTCTTTAAGATACTACTATACCTTGCCAGGAGATGACACTTTAGACTATTATCCAAAAACTCTGGCGATCCTTTTTCTGCAGTATTGGACAGATCAGTGAGGGTACCTGCCTCACTCTCAGTCCCTGGGGGGGAAAAAAAAAGTCCTCCCCCACAGCCTCTGGAATGTTCTTTTCCATGTGATCTGCCTGTCTCCTGACCTCCTCCATCACAACCAGTTGGACCAATTGGGAAGCTCTATCCAAACAGGAAGGGTAGGAAGAAAAGATGCCAACCAGAGTGCCTTGGTCAGAAATTAGATCTAGAAAGTATGAAGAGAGAATCAGCTGGGTTCAAGATTCTGAAAACTTGCAAAGAGAAGGCATGAGTGAGCCCATGTTACTCATAAACAGCTGCTACAAGGTCAGGAAGGTGTGGACAGATGGGAAGTTGTTTGTGGGTAGTAGTAGGAGAAGAGCCGAAGAGATGGGGCAGAGCTGAATCAGCAGAATGGCAGGGAATTGGTGACTCCTTGCTGCTGAGGTGCAAGGAGAGAAGCTAGTTCCTTATCAGGTTTCCCTCCAGTTCAGCTGGACCACAGCTTGTAAACCCAAATAACATTTCAGATTGTATTATAAGTATCATGGGAAGCCACGGAATATATAAGCAGAGGGGGAACACAACTGGAAATGCAAGTTAGGAACATCACTCTGGCTGCTCTACAGAAAAGAGATTTGGGTGGAATGCCTGGCTGATACCTTGGGTTGCTTGTCAAATACCTTTTCCTCCCTTACCTCTTGCAGACAGAATTATAATTTGGTCTGGTGTACGTCTATTCAGGGTGATTCAGGATAATGGGATCATATTCCCAACTCCAAGGGTAACTTCTGATTGGTCCAAGTCAATATGATGGTCCCATTCTCCTTGTCAGTGATTGATTCCATAGTAGACATGTGAACCAGTTCTGACTAATGAGCTTTCAGGGGAGACCTATCGTGGGAGACTTCTGGGAATGGCATCTTCATTTGTAGGAATGCACCAGGAGACAGTACCTTTCTGCTTCTGGATGTGGCTGTGTCTGGCTATGAAGCTGCTGACAACACCTGCAGTCATCATTCACCCATGAGAGTGGCAGCCTGAGAGTGAAGCCAACAAACTAAGCGTGGATGAGCTAAAGGATGGAAAGAACCTGGGTCTCTGGTGACAGTGACGAGGCCCTGAGTGAACCAGCTCCCAAACGTGCCCTCTTGTTGGCCTTTCTCCTAAGTCAGATAATGAATTTCTTTTAAACCAATTTGAGTTGGGATTTCTGTTTCTGCTGCTTATGACTTCTTAACTATTTAGGGGGCTAAAGTACAAGTGAGAGTCAAATTAGAAGATTGTTGGAGTGGTCAAGACAGAGATGATGGTGAACAAGGATGGCAGTGGTGAAGAGAGAGAGAAGCTGATGATTCAAGAGATATTTCAGAAGTAGAATCAAGAGGGTGAGGGGTGGATGAATGGAAGGATGGTTAGATTAAATCATTAGGAAAGTTCCATGCCATATCCCATGTTGCCAATGTCTGTCTTAGTCTATTTGGGATGCTATAACAGGAATACCATACGCTGGTGGCTTATAAACCATAGAAATTGATTGGAGGCTGGGAAGCCCAAGATTGTGGTGCCAGCAGATTTGGTGTCTGGTAAAAGCCTGCTTCCTGATTAATAGGTGCCCATCTTTTCACTGGGTCCTCACATGGTAGAAGAGGGCAAGAAAGCTCTCTAGGGTCTTTTTAAAGAGTATTAAATCCATTCATGAGGGTCCCACGCCCACAACCTGATCACCTCCCAAAGGCCCCACTTCCAAACACCATTGTATTAGGAATTAGATTTTAATATATGAATTTTGGGGGAAACACAATCTGTGGCAATTACTTAATAGTTTAATATGCCCTTTGAAAATTTCTCGTGGACCAGAAATGATTGCAGTTGTACTTCTGAGGTTCTTTTGCATCTCATTCATTGGCCAACAGTACCAACTCTGTGACAGAAGTTAAAAATAGTATCAGCCTATAAGTTTGTTTGTTCGTTTGTTTTTTTAACCTGTGCCAGAGTCCAGAAGTATAATTCTGGGAGTAGAAACGACTTTGCAGCCACTCTCCAGTGTTTTCTCAGAACCAAGAGTGACAAATTCCAATTGCCAGAGCTTCCTTAAACAAATAAAGATTTCCTTTATTCTGAGGTCAGCTTGACGGGAAAGCCTAGCAGAGAATCAGTCTCCAGAAACGAGTGGCCAGAGGTCATTTTGGTGTAACTGGGGCGTCTTTGTGGGTGGCTTGGACAGTTCTGGATACGGTTACATGCATGTGCCTCCTGTCATCTGACTGCATCTGGATCCTTGCAGGTGGGCCTGTCACACACCCAGTGAGGAAGGGACTGTGTGAGGAAGCTCAGAGCACATTCAAGACACCCCGAAGAGTTAATGGAACCACATTCAGCATATGGTGCTTCATAGGCAGATTTCCATCAACAAAGAGCTTTCATTGTGAGGTTTGGAATCATGGTCTTTTCATTCATGGAAAAGCATTAAATCTGGTCATGTATAGGAAGAAGTTTTCCTTATCCTTTCTTTGACCACTTCTTAGGTTTGCTCAGTGGTCTCCTTTTTTTGATAGTCATAGATTCCAGGAAAGCTATGCTAATAGACACGTTGAGGTTTTGGCTGGGGACCTTCCGTCTAATAATGACAGATGCAAGTTACTGCGATGGGGTTTTACAGTGAGTTGAATAGTGTCCCCTGTTTAAAAAAAAAAAGAAAATATCATGTCCATTCAAAACCTCAAAATGTGACCGTATTTGGAGATAGGGTCTTCGCAGATGTAATGAGTTAAGATGAGGTCATCCTAGATTAATGGAGGCCCTAAATCTAATGACTGGTGTCCTTATAAAAAGAAGAGAGGACAAGCAGAGATAAACAGAGAGGAGCAGGATATGTGATATTGGAGCAGAGATTAGAATGATGTGTCCACAAAGCCAGGGATTTCTGGGAGGTACCAGAAGCTGGAAGAAACAAGGATGGATTTTCCCCAAGAGCCTTTGGAGGGAGCATGGCTCTGCTGACACCTTGATTTCAAACTTCTTACATTCAGAACTGTGAGAGAATAAATTTCTGTTGTTTCCAGGCACCCAGTTTGTGATGGTTTGTTAGGGCAGTTCCAGGAAACTAATACAGGCTTCAAAGGCTGAGCCCCAGATCTCTTTGCAGGCCCACGCCTGCTGACCCCATTTCTTCCTCTTCACCAGGGGCTTAAGGATGACCTATTTTCCTTTTCTTTCAGCAACTGTCACCACCCGCTCGCCTCCCCTCACCCAAGCCCAGCAGCAGAGTGGTACCCAATTTTCCCAGGTCCTCCTTTTCCTGCTGACAAGCTCATAATCCTCTCTTTGCTTTCATTACTTTTTTTTTTTTTTTTACTAATTACTACAGACAGACAGGCAATCACACAAGTAAGAATGCAGGGGAAATTGCAAGGTTTATAAAACGTGTTAAACCACTGCTCTTCTGGTCTATCTTGTTCCTGGATTTATCTAGCGTCTGCAATTAAATTGGCACTTGGGTATTTTTCCTTTCTGTCTGTTAAAACAAAAAACAAACAAAAATTGAATTGTATACTTCTCTACAGTTACAACAATTTTAAAATATTTCCTAAAATTGATATAAACTGCACAAATCAGAAGTACCAATGCATTTTCATCAAGTACTTATATTTTTAACCACCACCACAGCCTTGTATGCCATGAACCCATCCCCATCTCCAACCAGGATTTTGGAAAAGAAAATCTGGCAACTTTTTGCTTAACTCTCTTCTGAGATGGCCTCTGAGGAACCAGGCTTCTGTCCTTCGTGTTCATTCTGGAGTGTGGGGCTGGCCAACCCTTTCCCTCTTTTCTTGTTGAGATATACCCTTTCCTTTGGGAGCTCTTCTCATTTGGCAGATGTGATCATCACTGAAGAAGTCGTCATGGCCCCTGACTGACATCTGGGAACTTCAGTTCCCACCATTCCTAATAAGAGTGGCTCACTATGCCTAAAATGTTTGTGCAAACAATATGGTTTATGCTGAACACGTGCTTTGTTTCTAGGGATGTGGAATTTTGGTAGATGCTAGGCAGGGGGTGCCTGCATGACTAGCCCCAATAAAAACCTCGGACACTGAGCCTCTAATGAGCTTCTCTGGTAGACAACATTTGACACGTGTTGTCCCAACTTGTAGTCTAGGGAGGTAAGAGTGTCATGTGGTGCCTCCAATGGGAGAGAGCTCTTGGAAGTAAGGACCTGGTTTTTCCCAACTTGGTCTCAGGTGCTTTTTCCCTTTGCTGATTCTGCTTTGCGTCCTTTTGCTATAATAAGTCATAGATGTAAATATGACTATATTGTGAGTCCTCTTAGTGAATCATCAAACCTGGGGATGCTCTTGGGGACCTCCCAACACAGGCTTTCTTTGTGATATTTGGGGAGCAAGTATCAATACTATCAAAGAGAAGTGGCGGGTTTATGGCTTTCACTACAAAGTTTATTTACATAACTCCTTTAAATCTAATTTTACTTATTCATTCATTTGTTCACGAATTTATGTGCTTTGTCAAGCACACATTATGTTCTAGTCACTCTCCTAGGAACTGGAGGGAGCGAGAGAGAAATACAAAGAGAACATCACATCCTTCCCTGCAAGGAGCTCACAGTTTCACAGCACCTTTGAATAGAGAAATAATTAAACTTCAGTGGGAGAGGTGCCACTAGAGGAAGTCAGAGCAAGGATTTGGGGAGAATACAGGACAGAGACATGGTGATCTCTGCTTAGGAAAGTGGGGACAGTGTTCCAAAGGAGTTGGCATTAAACTGGGATTTAGAGGTCAGGTAGAGGTTGGCCAAGTGGAGAAGAGGGTAGGGATTTCCTGTCACCAAGAATAAAGCCACAGAGGCATGAAATAACTGGTTCTAGGAATAGGGAGATGTTCAGGATGGCTGCAGCTGGGATGAGGTCAATCGTGGGGGTGATGTGAGCAGTTAAGAGCCCAGTCTGGGAGGAATTACATGCAGTGATAATTTTTTCTTTTAATAAATTTATTTATTTATTTATTTATTTTTGGCTACATTGGGTCTTTGTTGCTGCGCACAGGCTTTTCTCTAGTTGCAGCAAGCGGGGGCTACTCTTCATTGCGGTGCACGTGCGGGCTTCTCATTGCGGTGGCTTCTCTTATTGCGGAGAGTGGGCTCTAGGCGCACAGGCTTCAGCAGTTGTGGCTCATGGGCTGAGTTGCTCCGTGGCATGTGGGATCTTCCCAGAGCAGGGCTTGAACCCGTGTCCCCTGCGTTGGCAGGTGGATTGTTAACCTCTGCGCCACCAGGGAAGTCCCTGCAATGGTAAATTTTTAGGTTTGTTTTTGTTTTTGTTTTTTGGTGAGCAATGGGATAACATTAGAAGTTAGTGACTGTCCATCAACAGATGAATGGATAAAGAAGATGTGGTGTGCATATATATATAGATATAGATATAGAGATATATATCAATACAATGGAATATTACTCATCCATAAAAAAGAATGAAATAATGCCATTTGCAGCAACATGGTTGGACCTAGAATTTATCATCTTAAGTGAAGTCAGACAGAGAAAGACAAATATCACATGATATCACTTATATGTGGAATATAAAAAAAAATGATACAAATGAACTTATTTACAAAACAGAAATAGATTCAAAGACATAGAAAACAAACAAACTTATGGTTACCAAAGGGGGAAAGGAGGGGAGGGATAAATTAAGAGTTTGGAATTAACAGATACACACTACTGTATATAAAATAGGTAACCGGGCTTCCCTGGTGGCGCAGTGGGTGAGAGTCCGCCTGCCCATGCAGGGGACGCAGGTTCGTGCCCCGGTCCGGGAAGATCCCACATGCCGCGGAGCGGCTGGGCCCGTGAGCCATGGCCGCTGAGCCTGCGCGTCCGGAGCCTGTGCTCTGCAACGGGAGAGGCCACAACAGTGAGAGGCCCGCGTACTGCAAAAAAAAAAAAAAAAAAAAGGTAACCAACAAGGACCTATTGTATAGCACAGGGAATTATATTCAGTACCTTGTAATAGCCTATAATGAAAGAGAATCTGAAAAAGAATATATATATACATATATATAACTGAATCACTTTGCTGTACACCTGAAATTAACACATTTTAAATGAACTATACTTCAATAATAAAAAAAAAAACTATCTCCTAAAAACAAAGTTGTTGACAATGATCAGAACTGTGATTTAGAAAGAACCTTCCACTGGTTTCCTAAGTGAAGAGAGGCTGTATAATAGAATGGCTAAAAGGGCGCAGCCAGACCACTGGCGTTCCAACATTAACTCTGCCACTTACAGCTGGGTGATCTGGGACAAATCACTTCACCTGTATATACCTTAGTTTCCCCATGTGTAAAGAGGGGATAATAAGAACACCTGCCACAGTGAGCTGTTGTGAGGGTATATAAGCTAATAAACTCAAAGCATGTGGAACAGCATCTGGTTCTCAATAAACTGTAGCTTTCATTATCACTGCATAAAAGCAGCATTTGTTTCACAAGCATTTTATCTGCATGTAAGTTTTTGGGAACAGATTCTGCTTAAAGCAAGATCCAGTATTAGTATAAGATAAATTTGGGAAATGACAGAAAACTGAGAATCAGGATTTTCTTTAATATATCTGTATTCAAATCACAACATATACATGTAGATATTGAAGTGGAGCAGAATACAAAGATTGGAGGGTTCTTCTGAAGGATCTTTGTGTTTCTTCAAGACAATAATAATTCCCCGTGAAGTAAAAGTCCACTGGAGCTAGCTAAACAAAGCCAATATAGATTATCAACCAAGTGGCTATTATCAGATTTATAATATTATGGTATTTATAATATATCAGAAAGGCTAGTGTTCTTTCTGTTTTCCATGGTTACACATGGCATATCAGTTGAATCATAACCTTAAAAATCAACCTCATCTAATTAAGACATTCACCTAAGTCAAGTAGTCTTTGTTTCTTTTTTCTCCATTGCTATAAAAACCTTGTAATGCACTAAAATCATTTTAATGTAACTTTTCAGTAAAAAAAAAAAAAAAAAACCAAACAAACACAAAAATTAAAACAGTGCCAAAAACAGAAGTAGAAGCTCCAGAATTTTCATATAGAAGGGATTTAGAAGTAACCAGGTATTTGGAACATTCTTTTTGTTTGTTTGTTTTTTGTTTTTTTTAATTCTTTATTGGAGTATAATTGCTTTACAATGGTGTGTTAGTTTCTGCTTTATAAAAAAGTGAATCAGTTTGCAGATGACATGATACTATACATAGAGAATCCTAACGATGCTACCAGAAAACTACTAGAGCTAATCAATGAATTTGGTAAAGTAGCAGGATACAAAATTAATGCACAGAAATCTCTGGCATTCCTATACACTAATGATGAAAAATCTGAAAGTGAAATCAAGAAAACACTCCCATTTACCATTGCAACAAAAAGAATAAAATATCTAGGAATAAACCTACCTAAGGAGACAAAAGACCTGTATGCAGAAAATTATGACACGGATGAAAGAAATTAAAGATGATACAAATAGATGGAGAGATATACCATGTTCTTGGATAGGTATTTGGAACATTCTTATTCCATAGCCTAATAGCTATCACTTTCACCCTCAATTCTGTCCTTGAGCGTTTGACTATTGTATCAGTTTCTTGCCTTTGTTGGCGTTCCTTGGATTCCATGGCTTGTGGCCACATCAGTCCAATCTGTGCCTCATCTTCACATCCGCCTTTATGTGTGTCTTCTCCTCTTCTGTCTCAAACTTCCCTGTGCCTTTCTTTTATAAGGACACTTGTCATTGGATTTAGTGCCATCTGGGATGATATCATCCCCAAATCCTTAACTTAATTACATCTGCAAAACCTTTTTTTCCAAATAAGATAATATTCACAGGTTCCAGGGATTTGACAGGGACATTATCTTTAGGGGGAAATCACCATTCAACCCACTACCACCACCTTGTATGAAATAGCACCCACCCATTGTACTACCATCATTCTGTACTCCTCACCCTGCGTTATTCTTTTTCATAACGTTTGTCATAATTTCACATTCTAATATTCTCTTGGCTACTTTTTATCGTTTATCTCCCCCAGGAGAATGGAAGCCTCATGAGAGCAGAGGTGTGTTCACTCCTCTCTTCCCAGCACTACAATAGCACTTGGCACAATTTATTTGTTGAATGTATGGAGGAACTAGGAAACTTTCTTGAGTCCATGTTTCCTCAGTAAGGATCGTTTTCTACTTAGGGGTGAAAATAAAGATCACTTGGGGTACCTTGGAGGGATGAGAGTTGTTGATGGAGCCCAACCAGTACCACTAGCAAAAAGCAGCAGCTAGATTGCTGAAAAAAAATGATCAGAAATTTCAGGTGGGATTTTACTCCAGCCAAGTCTCTTCCCTGCCCCTGAATTCTCTTTCTTAACCCTTTTTCCTGATCTTGGCCCCTCTTATATGCTCTCATAGCAGCCTGTACTTCCTCCACATAGCTACAGCATACTGTATTGTAACTGCCTGTTTATTTGTTTGTAATTTCCATCTCATCATACTCTCCCTTATGGCAAAAACCTTGAGATCTTTGCTGAGTTCTGTGAGTTGTTCTGGCAAATTACAGAACCTGAGGAGGTCATGGGCCCCCCAAATTTATAGCCAGTTGGTCATAAAAGGGGGTGTCCTGGGGACCCCTGAATTGTAGCTGGCATCTGTAGTAAGGACAGTCTCATGGAGAACTGACCCCTTAATTTGTGGGACCTGTGCTAACTCTGGGTGGTTAGTGGCAGAATTGAATTGTAGTATGCCAGGTGGTGCTGGAATGCCTATCCTGAATCTTCCAAGGGCTCCTTGCTCCGGGGTGTTAAAAAGCCTGAGGCTCACAACAAGACTGGATTTGAAATACAGATGTTGACACAGCCTCCATTAACAAAAGCCCCAGCAACTAGCGGCAGCGCTCTGTGTCTTTGCTTATTAAAGGAGCATTATTTTACAGGTGACGGTGACATTGGACATGGTGCATTTAGGCCTGTGTTAGGATGTTCTAGGATGTAGTGTTAGGATGTAGAGTGATGTTGTAAGAGCGATGCCACGTTTCATTTAAAGATCTTGCATCTTCTAAACCCTGACTCTTATTGAAGAATGGACTCCTAAGGGAATATTCCATGGGAACAAAATTAAGAAATATCTGTGAGAAATACTGGAGGCAGCAGAGCCTTAGAATTCAAAACTGAGATGCTGACACAGGGATATATTTTACCACGTTTACGAGAATTGAAAACAAGTCTGCTTTGGCTGATTGATTTGGTAATAAACATTGGCTTTACAGATCAACTTTTTTTTTTTTTTTTTTTTTTGTGGTACGCGGGCCTCTCACTGTTGTGGCCTCTCCCGTTGCAGAGCACAGGCTCCGGACGCGCAGGCTCAGCGGCCATGGCTCACGGGCCCAGCCGCTCCACAGCATGTGGGATCTTCCTGGACCGGGGCACGAACCCGTGTCCCCTGCATGGGCAGGCGGACTCTCAACCACTGCGCCACCACGGAAGCCCCCGATCAACTTTTAAGTTAGATTTTTTTACATACACTGAATGAGCCAAATCTCCAAATCTGCAAAACTTTCTAAAGTTTTGGCAAAAATATACTTAAAACTCATGATAAGATAAAAGCATTTGAACAAATAATATTGTATGGCCAAAGGTCTATAGAAATGTTAATGTTCTTATTTTCTCAATTCTGAGTTAAAAAATAAAGTGCCTTGAAATGAAAGAGTTACAGTACAATTATTAATTACTGATAAGTCTTTTAAAAGACTTTTTGGTATACTTCCCAGAGATTGACAAAGTGAATAACTCAAACAAAGGAGGACCTAAATGAATTGCCTTATAATAGATCATAAAAAATAATTTTTGATGATAGAGTGCTATATGACTTTTAGCATTTGGAAGATCAAAGATCTGAGTGACATTGCTATTTCAAAGTATTCACCATAAGCATCTATTTATTTGAACATACTTTCTCAGTGTTTATATCTATAAAAACTAAAACTACGAATAGAACTGATGATGAATCCTGTCTTATCTAGCAATAAGTAATATTCCTCTACTAACATGTGAAGTATGGACAAAAAATAGCACCATTCATCTCACTAAAAGATACATTTCCATAAAAATATGTTATAGGAGATTATATCAGACTAAGCCTTTTATAGATAAAAGTTATAAACTTTGGATAAAATATAAAAACAATTGTTTGAAGACGCTGGAAAGTAACCAAAAGCTAGCAGGCAGGATTTTAAGGGATGGCTACTCTTCAAAGAATTGAAATATAATGAGTGATTTATGCTCATACATCTTTTTATCTGAGGGCACTACTCGGTCTGCACTGTGAAAAGCAGCGGGAACTCAGAAAGCCACAATCTTAATGGCTTAAGGAATTAGAGAATGGACCCTGGGGCTCCCAGAGCATCTGGAAGTTGAGGATGAAACTCCTGAAAAGGAAGGAGTAATAGAGGGAGAGAGCTCCGAAATCTACACATACACTCTGCAAGTCCTTGGTTGACTCCTGAACTCTGTGTGCATAGGATAAAAGTTAACTACCGTAAGTCCCCTACATACGAATCTTCAAGTTGCAAACTTTCAAAGATGTGAACGTGTATTCGTGTCCAATCATGTAAGTTAGTTCACGTGTCTGCTGTACATTGTCACGTGCATGCATCCTCTACAAGTGGTTGTGCTTTTGTGTATTTTACTGTACAGTACTGTATAGAGTACAGTAGTACAGTATCTTTATTTCAAGCCCAGGATGTCCGGAAGCAAGCGTAAAAGCAGTGGTGATGTAGCTGGTACTGCTAAGAAGCGCCAGGAATTGGAGGCCCAGAGAAAGGATGAAGAGAGACAAGAGGAAGAAGAAGTAACTGCAGAACCGAAGAGATTCACAATGTAGGAAATGGCAAGGGGATTTTCTTTATGTGAGGAGGCACTGTTACTTTTGGAGGCACAGGACCCGATCGTAGAACAGTACATGAAGGTTGCAGCAGCCGTTCAGAATGCAATCCAGTGCTACCGTGTCATCTACAATGAGAAAAAAATAGCTACCCAGACATCACTGGATTGTTTTTTCAAGAGGGTAGATAGAACTGAATCCAGCAAGGAACCAGAACCTGTGCCGTCAACGTCAGGCGTGAGTGAAATTGCAGCTTGCCCCCTGTCTCCTATCGCTGACGATCCTTCAGCTCTACCATCTCCCACCTCCTCTCCCTCCAGTCAGTAACTCTTCTTGCCTGTTCACTCGATGCCAGCCCTGTTGTACTGTACTACTGTACTTTTCAAGGTACTGTACTGTAAGATTAAAAATGTTTTCTTTATTTTTTGTGTTTGTTCTTCATGTATTATTTGTGTGAGAAGTATTATAAACCTATTACAGTACAGTACTATGTAGCCGATTGTGTTAGTTGGGTACCTAGGCTAACTCCGTTGGACTTACAAACAAATTGGACTTACGAATGTGCTCTCGGAACAGAACTCATTCGTATGTAGGGGACTTACTGTACCTGCAAGAATACATCAACATGTATCAGAGGAAGATAACAGAATCTAGAGGCTCTACAATGTATCACCTACAATTTCCAGTACACAATAAAAAACTAACAAGAATATAAAGGAATAGGAAAGTTTTGGGGTTTTTTTACTTAATTTTTTTGGAGTATAGTTGCTTTACAATGTTGTGTTAGTTTCTGCTGTACAGCAAAGTGAATCAGCTATACATGTACATATATCCCCTCATTTTTGGATTTCCTTCCCATTTAGGTCACCACAGATCACTGAGTAGAGTTCCCTGTGCTATACAGTAGGTTCTCACTAGTTATCTATTTTATTATTTATTTATTATTTTTATTTATTTTTTTTGCGGTACGCGTGGGCCTCTCACTGTTGTGGCCTCTCCCGTTGCGGAGCACAGGCTCCGGACGCGCAGGCTCAGCGGCCATGGCTCACGGGCCCAGGCCGCTCCGCAGCATGTGGGATCTTCCCGGACCGGGGCACGATTCCCGAACCGGGGCACGAACCCGTGTGCCCTGCATCAGCAGGCGGACTCTCAACCACTGCGCCACCAGGGAAGCTCACTAGTTATCTATTTTATACATTGTAGTGTATATATGTCAATCCCAATCTCCCAATTCATCCCATCCCTCCTTTCCCCCCTTGGTGTCCATACGCTGTTCTCTAGTTGTGTCTTTATTTCTGCTTTGCAAATACGTTCATCTGTATCATTTTTTAGATTCCACATATAAGCAATATTATACGATATTTCTTTTTCTCTTTCTGACTTTCACTCTGTATGACAGTCTCTAGGTCCACGTCTCTGTAAATGGCACAATTTCTTTCCCTTTTATGGCTGAGTAATAGTCCATTATATATATGCACCACACCTTCTTTATCCATTCCTCTGTTGATGGGCACTTAGGTTGCTTCCATGTCCTGGCAATTGTAACTAGTGCTGCAATGAACATTGGGGTGCATATATCTTTTTGAATTATGGTTTTCTCCAGGTATATGCCCAGGAATGGGATTGCCTGGTCATATGGTAGTTCTATTTTTAATTTTTTAAGGAACCTCCATACTGTTCTCCAGAGTGGCTGTATCAATTTACATTCCCACCAACAGTGCAAGAGGGTACCCTTTTCTCCACACCCTCTCCAGCATTTATTGTTTGCAGATTTTTTGATGATGGCCATTCTGACCGGTGTGAGGTGATACCTCATTGTAGTTTTGATTTGCATTTCTCTGATAATTAGTGATACTGAGCATCTTTTCATGTGTTTGTTGGCCATCTGTATGTCTTCTTTGGAGAAATATCTATTTCGGTCTTCCGCCCATTTTTTGATTGGGTTGTTTGTTTTTTTGATATTGAGCTGCATGAGCTGTTTGTATATCTTGAAGATTAACCCCTTGTCAGTTGCCTCGTTTGCAATGTTTTATCCCGTTCTGAGGGTTGTCTTTTGGTGTTGTTTATGGTTTCCTTTGCTGTGCAAAAGCTTTTAAGTTTCATTAGGTCCCATTTGTTTATTTTCATTACTCTGGGAGGTTGGTCAAAAAAGATCTTGCTGTGATTTATGTCAGAGTGTTCTGCCTATGTTTTCCTCTAAGAGTTTTATAGTGTCCAGCCTTACTTTAGGTTTTTAATCCATTTTGAGTTTATTTTTGTGTATGGTGTTAGGGAGGTTCTAATTTCATTCTTTTACATGTAGCTGTCCAGTATTGAAGAGACAGTCTTTTCTTTTGTCTGTTCTTGTCTCCTTTGTCATAGATTAGGTGACCATAGATTAGGTGCCTGGGTTTATCTCTGGGCTTTCTATCCTGCTCCATTGTTCTATATTTCTGTTTTTGTGCCAGTCCATACTGTCTTGATGACTGTTGCTTTGTCGTGTAGTCTGAAGTCAAGGAGACTGATTCCTCCAGCTCCATTTTTCTTTCTCAAGATTGCTTTGGCTATTTGGGGTCTTTTGTGTTTCCATACAAATTGTATTCTAATTCTGTGAAAAATGCCATTGGTAATTTGATAGGGATTGCACTGGATCTGTAGATTGCTTTGGGTAGTATAGTCATTTTCACAATACTGATTCTTCCAATCCAAGAACATGGTATATCTCTCCATTTCCATTTGTGTCATCTTTGATTTCTTTCATCAGTATTTATAGTTTTCTGAGTACAGGTCTTTTGCCTCCTTAGGTAGGTTTATTCCTAGGTAATTTATTCTTTTTATTGCAATGGTAAGTGGGATTGTTTCCCTAATTTCTCTTTCTGATCTTTTGTTGCTAGTGTATAGGAATGCAAGAGATTTCTGTGCATTAATTCTGTATCCTGCAACTTTACCAAATTCATTGATTAGCTCTAGTAGTTTTCTGGTGGCATCTTTAGGATTTTCTATGTATAGTATCATGTCATCTGCAAACAGTGACAGTTTTACTTCTTCTTTTCCAATTTGGAGTCCAAGGAACAGGAAAGTTTGACTCATGGTTCAGAGAAAAGGTAGTCAGTAGAAACTGACTCCAAGATGACTCAGATGTAACAATTAGCAAAGACTTTTTTTCTTAATTGAAGTACTGTTGATTTACAATGTTGTGTTATTCAGGTGTACAGTAAAGTGATATATATTCTTTTTCAGATTCTTTTCTATTATAGATTATTATAAGATATTGAATATAACTCCCTGAGCTATACTGTAAGTCCTTGTTGTTTATCTATTTTATATATAGTAGTGTGTATATGTTAATCCCAAACTCCCAGTTTATCCCACCCCCTTTCTTTCCCCTTTGGTAACCATAAGTTTGTTTTCTATGTCTGTGAGTCTATTTCTGTTTTGTAAATAAGTTCTTTGTATCATTTTTTTAAGATTCCACATATAAGTGATATCATATTATATTTGTCTTTCTCTGACTTACTCCACTTAGGATGATAAATTCTAGGTCCATCCATGTTTCTGCAAATGGCATTATTTCATTCTTTTTTATGGCTGAGTAATACTCCATCATATATATATATATATATATATATATATATATATATATATATATATACACACACACACACACATACCACATCTTCTTTATTCATTCATCTGTTGATGGACATTTAGGTTGCTTCCATGTCTTGGCTATTGTAAATAGAGCTGCTATGAACATTGGGGTGCATGTATCTTTCCAATTATGATTTTCTCTGGATATATGCTCAGGAGTTGGATCACTGAATCATATGCTAACTCTATTTTTACTTCTTTAAGAAACTTCCATACCATTCTCCATTGTGGCTAGAAAAGAGTTTTAAACAGTTATTATACATATATGCAAGGACATGAAAAAGTATATGGTCAAAATAATGAATTAACAGAAAAAGTCAGCGGAGATATAGAAATTCTAAAAAGAGAGAGAGACAAATGGAAATTCTAGAACTGAAAAGTACAAAATTTGAAATAAAAAATTCACTGGGTAGTCCTAACAGCTATTTAGAAATGGCTGAAGGGTTGGTAAACTTAAAAACAGGTTAAAAGAAATTATCCAATCTGAAAAACAGAGATAAAAACTATTAAAAAAATGGACAGAGCCCTACTAGCCTTCAAGACAATATTAAAGAGCCTAACATACATGTAATAGGAATCACAGAAAGAAAGGGAAGAGAGAATGGGGCAGAAAATTTTTTGAAAAAATAATGACAGATTTCCCCAAATTTGGTAGAATACATAACTTTAAAAATGAATAAACCCAGCAAAACCCAAGCAGGATATATAAAAAAAGAAATTCATACCACAAACATCATGGTCAAACTATTGAAAACCAGATAAAGAGAAAATCTTAAAGGCAACTAGGGAAAAATGACATAGTAGAAATTGAGTGGGTGGGTAGAGGGACAGGATTCAGAAACAACAAAAGCTAGAGGACAATGGAATCATATTTTTAAGAGTTAAACTGGGAGCAGGGGTAGGGGGCAACATCAATCCAGAATTCTATATGCAGAGAAAATATTCTTTGAAAATGATAGTGAAAGATGACTTCAGAGAAACAAAAACTTAGAAGTTATGCATTACAAGAAATGCTTTTAAAAAATTATTCAGAGGGAAGGGAAATGATATTAGATGAAAATTCAGATCTATGGGAAGAAATAAAGGGCACTGGAAATGGTAAATATGTAGGTAAATAGAAAAGAATATACATTTAAAAAATTTCTTTAAAAGACATAATTGTTTAAGGCAAAAATAGTTCACTGCATTTAAACATAGGTGGGCCTAATGTATATGAAAGCAATCATGTAAAGAATGGAGGATAAATAGAACTACACTTCTGCAAGGTTCTTACATTTTACATCAGTTACTACAATATGAGGTCAACATGCATTGAGACACTTCAAGCATGAATATGCTAGAGTAAGCACTAAAAATTAATGTAAAGAAGTTTAGTGGAAGGTCAATAAAGGAATAAAGATGAAATATAAACAAATATTGATTAACCCAAATGAAAGCAGAAAAGGAGAAACCAAAGAACAAAAAAGGGATGAAACAAATAGAATACAAATTGCAAATAATAATAGACTTAAAATCCAATGATATTAATCTTATGTTAAATGTAAATAGACTAAAAACTCCAATTAAAAGGCAGAAATTATCAGACTGGATTTTTTTTTTTAATCAAGAACCAACTACAGGACTTCCCTGGTGGCACAGTGGTTAGGCATCTGCCTGCCAATGCAGGGGACCCAGGTTTGAGCCCTGGTGCGGGAAGATCCCACATTCTGCTGAGCACCTAAGCCCGTGTGCCACAACTACAGAGCCTGTGCTCTAGAGCCCACAAGCCACAACTACTGAGCCCATGTGCTGAGACTACTGAAGCCCACATGTCTAGAGCCCGTGCTCCGCAACAAAAGAAGCCACCATGATGAGAAGCCTGCACACCACAACAGAGTAGCCCCTGCTCGCTGCAACTAGAGAAAGCCTGCTCACAGCAAGGAAGACCCAACATAGCCAAAAAAAAAAAAATAGATTGAAAAGGAAAAAGATTTACCAGGCAAACAGTAAACATAAGAAAGGTGGAGAGGTTGTATTATTATCAGACAATATAGAATTCAAGCCAGGAGTATTAAGAGAGATAAGGAGGGACAGTTCATGAAAGAAGGAAAGAGAAAGAAAGAAAGAAAGAGAGAAAGAAAGAAAGAAAGAAAGGAAGGAAGAAAGAAAGAAAGAAAGAAAGAAAGGGTTAAATCATCAGGAAGACTTGAAAGCCTAACAGAAGACATAAAAATCATATGTATATATGCACCTAATAACACTTCAAAATGCATAAAGGCAAAACTCATCAAACTAAAAGAAGAAATAGACAAATCCACATTCACAGATTGTAATAGTCTCCTTTCAGTGAGTGATAGAACAACTCAATTTAAAAATCCATAAGGATATAGTTGATCAGAATAACTCTATCGACACCAAACTGAATTAATATTTATAGAAAAAAATTGACAGTTATATAACTACTCAACTGCAGAATACACATTCTTTTTTAAAGCACACATGGGATGTTCACCAAGGGAGATAATATGGTGGGTTATGAAATGAGTCTCAATAAACTCCAGAAGGTTGAAATTTTAATGACTCTTCTCTGTCCACAACAGAATTAAATTAAAAATCAGTAATAATAACCAGGAATCATTTTGCAATATATACAAATATTGAATCATTATGTTGTATACCTGAAAGTAATATAATGTCATATGTCAACTATACTGTAATTAAAAAATAATATCTAGGGCTTCCCTGGTGGTGTAGTGATTAAGAATCTGCCTCCCAGTGCAGGGGATGCAGGTTCGAGCCCTGGTCCGGGAACATCCCACATGCTGTGGAGCAACTAGTGCACCACAACTACTGAGCCCACGTGCCACAACTACTGAAGCCTGCGCGCCTAAAGCCCATGCTCCGCAACAGGACAAGCTACCACAATGAGAAGCCCATGCACTGCAACGAAGAGTAGCCCCTGCTCACCACAACTAGAGAAAGTCCATGCGCAGCAACGAAGACCCCACGCAGCCAAAAATAAATAAATTAAAAATAGTGTATATGTGTCAATCGCAGTCTCCCTAAAAATATATCTATATAATAATTTAAAAATAGTATCTAGAAAAGCCCCTGAATATTTGGAAATTAAACAACACACTTCAAAAAAAGTGAGTCAAAGAAGAAACAATAAGGGAAATTTAAAACTACTCTGTACTGAATGAAAATGAAAGCACAACATATTAAAACTTGTGAAATGCAGATAATGCAGTGCTTAGAGGGAAATGCATAGCTTTAAATGCTTATATGAAAAAAATAGAAAAGTCCAGAATCAGTAATGTAATCTTCTACTCTAATCAGCTAGAAGAGTAAATCAAATTCCGGTTAAGTAGGAAGAAGGAAATAATAAAGAACAAAAGTCAATAAACCAGAGAATAAATAATCAATGGAACCATAGATGGCTTTTTGAAAAAATTTAAAATTTTTATAAACTTCTGTCCATATTAGTCAGTAGAAAATAAAAGAGAAAATGCAAAATACCAAAATCAGGGATGTTTGAAAAAGTGACAAGGTCCTGGCTCTCGTGGACTTCTAGTGGGGGAAACATGTTACATGGTCATACAAAGAAATATACAGGTATAGATTGTGGTAAACTCTATGAGAATTCTGCAGGGGAGGGAGAGGCCGATTGGGGCTGGAGAGGGGCACCTCTGCAGAAGTAAGTTAACTTCGACCCCTTCGCTCAATGAGGAGTAAAGTCAGCCCCTCCCGGCGTCTTCCCGGCCCCTAGTAGGCAAGTGGCGGCCCCGCCCCGCGCCCCGCGCTCCCCCCGCCCCGCCATCTCAGCCGCCCCGGCCCTTCCGCGCAGGCGCGGGACGGGCGCGAGGTGGAGCTCGGCCGGCGGCCGGGCGGGGCAACTGCCGGGCGGGCGCCGAGCGGGACCACACGCTAGAGAGGTGCTTTCGGTCAGACCCAGCGGCGCCGGTTCCCCGCGATGCCGAGGCCAGATCCGGACGCCTCGCCTCTCTGAGTCGGTCTCAGCGCGGAAGGCACAGAGGGAGGCCATGGCGGAGCCCTCCGAGCCCGGGCGGCAGGCGTCCGCGGGCGGCGGGAGCCTGGAGGAGGAGGATGAGGAGGACGAGGAGCGGGAGCCGCTGCTGCCGCGGATCGCCTGGGCCCAGCCGCAGAAGGGCGCTCCGGGGGGCGCCGTGCGGCTGGAGAAAGCTGTCGGGGAGGAGGGCGCGGCCTCCCCTAACCAGGCCAGTGACCGGGAACTGCTGCTGCTGCCCAGGGATGCGTCTTTCTTCTCTTCCCTGAGTTTGGGGTGCCTGCGGAGCTCGCCCACCAACCTGGACCGGAACCACCCCGTGGGTTCAGGTGCGATCTGGCTTTTCCCTTCCCCGGCGCCCTGCCAGTGCGCCTGTCGCCGCCGCCGCTCAACCCCCATTCAAGCCCCTCCTTGGGTCCCTACCCCCGGCTTCTTTCGCTGTCTCCCGCTAGCCCTTGCCTAGTAGGAAAGGCTCTTCGCCGGGCATGAGGTCCGGCGCACAGGCCGAGGGGTCAGCCGCTGGGCACACCTTGGACACCTCGCCTTTGTTTCCTGCTCCCCCGTTTACTCGCACCTTTTCCAGGGGCTATAGGCTGCTTCACCTGAGGCCCGGGGTTGTCATTAAACACTGATCCTTGAGGCCTCCCCTAAGAGTGAGCCTAAACTTTTGGAAAAGTTAACACTGTAAAATGACGTAAGTTGTTTGGTCAAGTTTGGACTTGAGTTTGGGGTTAAGAACCCTGAGCTACCAGGAAAGTTGGTGACCTTGCAAGGTGGATGACAGCCGAGAGATAGAGAGCAAGAATATCCGGTTGCCACTAGGACACGTTTCAAAAACTTTTGAAGTTAAATATTGTTACTGTAACATTAGCCAGAGGGCGCAGAAGCAGTTGAATTTCTGTACCTGCTCTCTCTCTTGCAAAGTTTCCTTTCTTGAGTCATTTCTATTTTTATACTTTAAAAAAAAAAGAAAAAAATTTTTCACTGTTAAGCAGACTGACAGCCTCAGGTGAAAGAGAGGATAATTGAAATAATGTTGAAAGGTATGTGACTGCAGGCATTGATATTTATTGATAAATCGAATTTTTTGCCATGATCGAGTCGAATAAGGCTAATTTGATAGTAAAATAGAATAGGCTTGTAAGAGTCCTAGGTAGAGCTGAGACAGGCTAGTTTGTAAAATGGCCATGATAACACCTACTTGCTGGTGGTAAGGATGGTTTAAATGATGAGATGTGTGCATTGTGCCTGGAGTTTCATTCCACCTGTGAGCTTAAAGAAAAGGCACAGAAAATGTAGTTTTCATTAATGCTGCTTAAGTTTTTCTGGAGTGGTTAGATTTTACATGTCCTGCTATTAGTGCAGTAATGGGGCTTCTACGATTTAAAGAATTCAGGATAGAGTAGGTTATTCTAGTTGTAGTTGAATTTATGGTCAAATATTCTAGAGTAAATAAATCAGAGCAGCCCAAGGGAAGCAGACTTTAATGAATAAAGCTTTAACACACCTGTCTAATATACAGATCGGCTAGCTACCCTTATGTTAGCTTTGGGATGCATTGACAGTACAACATTTAACAGAACAAACAAATATGCATTTGCAATCAAATCACAAATGGATCCACATTCACCCAGCTACATTGATAATATGGGTATATATTACCTAGAAACTGGTCTGTGAAGTAACTAAGATTTGTTCGGCTAGCTTGCCTTTTTCTACCCAAAGTTACCTGTGTAGCTAGATTTTAAAAGAGCCTAAAACCTTAAAAATGCATTTATTCTATGAAGGTGAGGTTTTGTAAACAAATGATATTAAGGCTAGAGAAAGTCAAAGTGGAGATAGAGTATAATATTTGAATACAAATGGATTATTAAAGAGAATTCCAACCTTTTGAATGGCAGTAACTTACTTATATCACAGTTTACAGTTTGCTAAGATCTTTTTTTTTGTATATTTCATTAATTCTCACAATATCACAGCAAGTTAGTTATTTACCCCCATCCTGAGTGTGAAGACTGAAAATGAATGAAAACTGTAATAACTAGTAGTTGATAGAACTTCAGAGGTAAGCCAAGGTCAAGGTCCAGGAAGTGGAAAAGCCAGACTGAACCTAGTTTTTTCATGTCCTACAGTTTTTCCATTTTGCTGTAGATCCCCAAGTGTTATAAAATAATTGTTAACTTTTGTTTACTTATTATGGAGGTCTTATTTTTAATGGATTTAAAAACAGTTTTGAACTGTAAAAACTATTTTTAAAATTTCAAACCATTCTTCTAGAAAGTTCATGATTAATTTAACTAGATGATTAAGTTTAGTTATTTTTTGAGTCCATTAACTTGCTTTGTCCTTTACCATCCAATTTCCATGAAGCCACCTCTCTAGTTCCAAGATATTCTTGCCTTTAGATTAGTATTAACATTTATGATGCTTAACTATTTTATGTAAGCAGGAGCTTTATGTACTTTACCCAGTGGAAGAATGTCATATGTCTGTTATCTTTACTTGAACAAGACATGTGACAAAGTCTAGAACCTGCATAAACATAGTGTGGTTGGATCAATGTCAAAAGGATTAGTGGCATTCCTTGTTCCAGTTGTCATTTTAATCAGTGAGTTGAAGAGTAGTAAAGATGATAATAGTTAATACCCACAAAACAGTTAGTACGTGCAGAGGGCATAGTTCTATGTGCTTTACATATATTAATTTATAACGAACCCTATGGATGTGAGCACTATTTTTTATTTATTTTCATTTTAAGGAAGCACAGAGAGGTGAAGTGAAGGTCCCGGTTAATATAAACCAGAGGCACTTATCAATTTTGTTGGAGAGCCTGGCAATTAGAGAATGGTGTTAGAATTCGCAAACAGCTTCTAAAGTAAAAGAAAGTGTGTGTTTAGAAGCCATTTAATGATTCATGGTGGCTTATAAATGTACGAACAAAATAAAATCATTTAAAAGTAAGGAAGAAATATGAGAATGGGAAATAAGAGCAATGAAATAAATAAGATGGGGGCCGGAATAAGAGTACACAAAATTAACATCACACACTCGATACAGGCAGCCCACAAATTTGATATTTAAGATTACCGAGCAGCCAACTTGAGAGAAACACAATCACTCTGTCCATAAAGTTAAAACAGACTAGTTATTTGAACCAAAACAAAACTGGCCAAGGATAAACTGTCATGTATTCTCTTGGAGAAGAGATTATATGCTGAGTAATATCTTGGTAATAAAAGTGATGACTTTCACAGGAGTGTTGCTTACAACTTCCCTGAAGTTCATTTCAGTAGAAGTAATTCTAGTGGGTGGTGTTATCAGTATTGCTGGGTCTAGATTCGAGATCCTGATAGTCTGGCTTAATTTAGAGGAAGGTATTAGAAGAGTGGATATCCCGTGGATCTTGACAATCCTCCAAAGCTGAACTTTTGAAAGGGAGTGAGCAGCAGTGTGTTGGAGATTATTCCTCAACCAATAATTAGAATACACTTATTCTCGTTTTCCATTTATTGCAGAGATCCATCATTCAGCAAATGTTTCAGTGTCTGTGGGGTGCCAGTGGAAATTGAGGCCTTGGGGAAACAGTGGTGGCCAGATATCAAATGGATGTCCAGTCATGAGCCTTGTCCCCATGCAACCTTATAACCTCATGAAGGAAAGAGTCAATTAAAACAAACAGTTCTAACAGAGGATATATGTGCTTGGATGGGGAAAGCCAAGGCTTCCATAGAGCCATACCCTGGATTTAGGGGCCAGGGAAGATTTAGCAGAGGAAATAGCATCCAATTTGAGACTTGAGGATGAATAGCACTGGAACCCCTGAGGGTTCCAGTTTGGGTCAGATTGCCAAACTTGTGAGCCAGCTACTTTTCTTTTTAGAAAATATTCTGGCCAATGGGTAAGATATATTCCCAACCCTTAGGTGAGGAAGAGTTCATTTTGATTTATTTATTTAAAATGAGAGCTTGATAAGTTACCATGCACACTTATATAAAACTAAATATAAGCGGTTATATAAGGGGTTCTCTTAATCCATTTTCAATTTCTGCTTATCAGAGGATCAGCTGTAACCCTTAAGTGTGGTTAAGGGTTTGTTAATAAATAATTCGCAAATTTATTGAGGGTTTACCATGTGCCAGGTACAGTTTTAAGCACTTGGCATATATCACAGGACAAAACAAAGCTCTCTGCCCTCCTGGAACATAGATCATTTTGTTATAGCATTGCAAGGTGATCAGATGAAGTTGAAGGATGGATAAGAATTAGCCATAGAAAGGAAACTTGGCATATACATCAGAACAGCATGGACAAAGGTTCGGAGGGTGGGCTGGATCCCTTGTGAAAAGTGTGGAGTTTGAATAGGACTGGAACTTGACTAGAAGGCCACTGCTTCTTGGAGGAGTGCCAAAGAGAGTATACAGAGATAGAACTCACATGCTCCTCAGAAAATTGGAATATTTTTTGATACAGGGACAAATAAATAAAAATCTCATAGTTTATTTCTTAAAAGGGAGAAAGTAATTTTAACTGAACAAAATTTAAAGAAGATATAGCTAATTAAGCCCTCAGCTATTAAAAATCAAACCAAACAATGACAACAAACCTTCAAACCAAATCTCCATGGCACATTTATCTTGAAGTGTAACTTTAGGGTGTGTTCTCCAAGTTAAACTCATTGCTAAATACACATTTAGGTAAATAAAATGAAGAAAGTTGTAGAATGTAATTGTGAGTTATGAATCAGAAAAATTACTAAAAAATAATTACTTTGATTTTTAGAATAGTTGATATATAGTCTTTTTTTTTTTTTTTTTTTTTTTTTTCTGGCAGTAGTTAGGTAGGACCAGTTGTCTTTTAAGTGCCTTTCTGGATTGTGATGGTAAATCCAGACCATTTTCAAAGAATGCCAGTTTTCATGTAGGGAGATAATCTCATTTATCCGAAAGAGTGGCTCATTAAAGGGACAAGTTAAAGAAAAAGAGATTGAGAACATCCAGGCTGATTTTTTAGGAATCGTTCTGATCTGATTTTGGTTGAAGCTGAATTATTAAGTATTCAGAGTATGATCCTGGGCTCCATGAGAGTAACAAAGGCAGGTTCTATGATGAACTCATAAAGCTTAACCCATAAAGCAATTTGATAACATCTAATAGTAATGTCAAAGTCTGCACATAGTTTCCAAAAGAATTGCTCAAGTACAGGATGGGAGAGACCAAAAGGGGTCCAAGAGTTTAGCCATTTCAACATGAATTAGTATGACAGGACTCCTAAACAACGATTGTAATACTTGAGTGCTTCTTATTTTGGTATAGTGTCAAGACTGAGAGATATCTCTATTCTCTGCAATGGGTTGCTTGATTCTGGAGACCATATTTTAAAGTGGCACATTGAAAACTGAAGCATGAAACAGGAGGGCAACTCGGATGCTGAAAAGCCTGAAAATACTTCCATATGGAAGGAGGCGGAGAATAGAGGAGACTTAGGGGAGCATGAAATGATCTTCAGCTATTTGAAGGGCTATCCCTGGGAAGAGAGGAGTAAGTAGAATTTTGTTTTGCTTCAGATGGCAGGTCTGGGACATTGGGTGAAACTACAGGAAACCTATTTCTGAAAAAGAAAGAAGTTTATATTTGTTTTCAAACAAACACAAAAAGTATGGAAAAAGGAGTGATCTGTCTTTGAAAGTGTTTAAACATTGGTCCAGAGACCACCTGCTGGTGATATATTATGGAAAGTACATCAGTACTGTGAGCAAAGTTGAAATAAATAGCTTTTCAAGTTCTTTCTTGTTAAGAGCCCTGATCTAGAAGAAATATCATTTGACTAATGATAATTATTATTGGCATATTCTGCCACACAAATAATACTTCATTTAAATGCTTATGAAGAACCCACTAAATGCCAATCCCTCTTCCAGGTGCTAGGGATGCACAGTGAACAAGAAAGACAAAGTTTCTCCCTTCATTCTTAAGAATTTTCATGGAATAGATCTGGAAATAGTATATCAATTGTATAGACATGACCAAGGTACTTGGATTATTTATTCTTTTAAGTAGGTTAAATATGCCCAAGGGCCCTTTTTGTAGTATTTTTCTCAGCATAAACTTTTAAAAATTAGTAAATAATTGTTTTATTTATGTCTGAATTAAGGAAAATTTTAAATTAAGGAAAGTTTATAGTTTGAATTTTCATAAGATTGATGTGTAATAGCACTTAAATGCCTTTCAGAGTAAAATGTGAACAATTTTTGGCTTGTCTACCACTTTAAATGATTAATTACCATTTAAATGATTAACTCTGCAAGTGTTTATTGAATGCCTTTTATGTTCCAGGAACTATAAAAGTTCTGGGTATATAGCAGTGAGAGAATCCTTGTCTTCTTGGAGCTCACAAAATAAATAAGTTATATAATATGTTAGGTGATAAGTGCTAACCAGAAAAATAAAGTGGAGGTTAGGGGAGATTGGGTAGGGTCTTGGGGGCCAATATAAGAACTTAGAGTTTTTCTTCAAGTGAGATGGAGAACCACTGGGCGGCCCTGTGAGTGAAAGTGCTGAGTCCTAACCACTGGACCACCAGGGAATTCCCTGACTTACGTTTGAAAAGGATTACCATACCTTCACTGTTGAGTGTAGAGAGATCAGTTAGGAGACTCTTGTAACAATCTAGGCTAGAGTTGATAGTGACTTGAATCACATGGAAGGAATGGAGGTGGTAAGAGGTGGTTAGGTTCTGGATATTCATTTAAGGTAGAGCTACACAGCTTGCTGCTGGCTGTGGGGGGGTGAGGGTGTGAGATCATGGATGATTCCAAGGTTTTTTGCAAGAGCACCTAGAAGATTTGGAGTTGCCAGTAACTAACACAGGGAATACTGGGAGTGAAGCAGTTGAGAGGAAATGAAGAATTGAGTTTGAGGCAGTAAAGTTTGAACTGTCTACTAAACATCCAAATGGAGAAGCTGAGTATAATAGTCTGGGGTTCAGGGCAGAAGTCCAGGCTTGAGATATAAATCAGGGAGCCATCAGTGCTGATGAGGGAGAGAAGAGGGCCATGAACTGAACCTGGGCATTCCAAAGTTAAGTGATCAGGGAGATGAAAATGAGCCCACAGAAGACTGAAAAAGAGGAACTAATGAAATGGAAGGACAACTTGGAGAAGTGGCGTCTTGGAAGCCAAGTGAAGAAAGTATTTTCAGGAGGAGGGAGTGACCGACAGGGTGAAATGATGGTGTTGGTCAAGGAAGATCAGTTCTGAGGTTGGGTTTAGCAATGTGGATGTTACTACGGACCCTGACAAAAATTATATCAATGGAGTGGTCAGGTCAGAAGCGTGATTGAAATGGGTTCAAAAGAGAGTGGGAGAAGAACAATTGGAGATGGTAACTATAATTATAGAAGTCTTCTGCTATAAAAGGGAGCAAAGAAATGAGGGGGTATCTAGGGGGACTTTGGAGGCTAAGAGAGATTTAAGATGAGAAAAATTACACCATGCTTTGTATGGTGGTAGAAATGATCCAATAGAGAGGGAAATATTGATACAGGAAAGAATTGCAGAAGAAATGTCCTGGAGTAGTCAGGAAGAGATAGGTCTAGTATACAAAGTGGAGGAGTTGATCTTAGAGCTTGGATCATCCATCTATAGTACTAGGCGGCAGGCAGAGGTTGTGGATGGGTAGATACGGTGCTGAGGGCTGATGATAGTTTTTTCTGCTTGCTTCTCTTTTCTCCTTGAAATAGGAAGATCATCTGCTGAGAGGAAAGAGGTGTTGGGAATTTGAGGAGAGGGGAGGGTATGAGATAGTTGTCCAGAAGAGTGGGAGAGTCTGTGTATTAGGGGAGTCATCCTAGTTTAGGCCGTTATAATGACATACATACCCTAGCTGGAGTGGCTTAAACAACAGATATTTATTTCTCATCGTTCTGGAGGCTGGGAAATCCAAGATCAGGGTGCCAGCATGATCAGGTTCTTGCTAAGGGCTCTCTTCTTGGCTTGCAGATGGCAACCTTCTCACTGTGTCCTCACATGGCCTAATCCCATCATGGGGTCCCCACCCTCATCTAAACCTAATTACCTACCAAAGACCCCACTCCCTGTATGATCACATTAGGGGTTAAGGCTTTGAGTGTTTTGAGGGACACAAGCATTGAGTCTTTAACAGGAATGTAGTATGCTCCCATGGCAACATGAAGGGTCCACCTGAGGACTGTGGTGATGAATTTAAGGGGAGACACCAGGCATTGTGTTTATCTAGTCAAGTTTAGCTGTCCAGGCATAGGCATAGTCATAGGCAGACAGTTGGGTTTATCCAGGATTGGGATTTTTCCAGGTAACCATGATGAGGGGTGGGAGGAGGAGAGTGATTTTTTGATGATTAACCATAATTTATGCTGGCCAAGGAGGGAAGTAGGGACACAAAGTGGGTGAAGACCCTTGAACAGTATATGGTAGATCGGTGCTTTGAACGTCCTAGTGGGATGGAAGAATTTTTGGACTCAGGGTGCCAGAGGGAGTGAACTAGGAAAAATAAAAGATGCCTAAAGTGAAAAGTAGGGAGAGATTGCAGGTATTAGTGATGACAGATCTGAGGTATGACTGCAGTCGGAGGCTGAGGTGGGATGAAGAACAAAAACACTGGGAGGGAGGAGTTCAAGTTAACACAAGGCATTAGTGTGATTATTTCAGTATAGGAGATCTTGTTTTTCACGTGTCATAGCTTGAAGTGGGGTTACAGGAAAAAAAAAAAAAGCATCAAACCAGCCCAAACAATACTTAATTGCATTTTTCTGTACCTAAATGTTTTAGTGCTAATAATCTAATCCAGTATTACAGGTCCATATTGTGAGCATTCTCAGAGCTGGTCTTTCTTCTTCTTAGCATTCTATTTAACATTGATTTTTCTTAATGCAATAATTGTTGGTTCTTCAGAGTTGAATACATTCTTGGATGATCCAGAATTTGCTGATGTTATATTGAAAGCAGAGCAAGCAATAGAATTTGGAGTTTATCCAGAAAGAATCTCTCAAGGTTCAAGTGGAAGTTACTTCGTGAAGGATCCTAAGAGGGTGAGAATTTCACAGACCTACTATATATAACAGACATTTTGGAAAACACTAATTTAAATGTGAAGTCATTGTGAGTTTCTGAAGATATTTTCCTAATAAATCTGATTACACCTTCTTTTCAGAAATAAAGGTCAGTTTACTATTAACTAAAGCACTCTACTGCTTAAAAATTGAGCTATTCATTTTAAGCCATAGTTTTCTGTATTATTATTATTATTTTATTTATTTATTTTTTTGTGGTACGCGGGCCTCTCACTGTTGTGGCCTCTCCTGTTGCGGAGCACAGGCTCCGGACGCGCAGGCTCAGCGGCCATGGCTCACGGGCCTAGCCGCTCCGCGGCATGTGGGATCTTCCCGGACTGGGGCACGAACCCGTGTCCCCTGCATCGGCAGGCGGACTCTCAACCACTGTGCCACCAGGGAAGCCCCTGTTTTATTATTTTAATATTTGGTTTCAAGTATTTATTGAATATTCACATTTAGCTGTAGATTCGTTGGGTTTATATTCACAAGTCCTTACCGTACAGTAACCAAGCAGAGTTTTATTTTACCCTCAGAATATTTTTTCCAGCATTGTACCAGAGAAGGAGCCTGGGCAGTCTGAAGTTTGAAGGCGTTGGAATGTGACAAAGTGAAATGAACCAAAGTATAATTCTAAGGCAGAAAAGAGAAGTTGATATGGGACTTTGTTCCACTTAGTCTAGAATTTTTCAAAAATCTGTATTATTTCTAAAAGCTTTCTGAGTGATGCATAGCCAGCAGTTCTCTTTTTCAGGAGGAAAAAAGATGATAATTCCACCCAAATATTTTTTGCAAAGACTGAAGTTATATTTTAAAACATAGGCTTTTTTGAGATCTAAATATATATATGTAGGTAATGTCAATCTCTCTATCTTTATTCCAAGCTTGATTTCTTAATTTGTTCTTGACTTTTTTATTAGTGACTCAGACTTTATTGCACTATAAGACAGTTATATACATATAGTAAGATTTTTATTTCTTGTTTAAGGATAATTCAGCTTCTAAATTTAATATTAATGTATTTTATCAGACCAGTAATAATGATTATAGACTTTTAGACATACATGAGCAATTTTTTTTAAGAGGAGAGAATTTATTTAAAAATTGGTTCATAAAGAAATAACTGAAAAAAAATTAAAGGTAGGAGAATCTGACAGCATAGATGTCACTATATCCTATCATTTCCTTTGTATCTTAGAGATGACTTTTTGTCATTGGATTTATTCATTTAACAGATGCTTGAATGTCTACTGTGTACCAGGTACACAGTACTTAGGATATAGCCCTAACAGAGAAAGTGCCTGCCCTTTTAGAATACACATCTACTGGGAAAGTAGACAATAAATAAACATAGAATTGGGGTATTTAATAGATATTGAATAATAACACTGTTTGACCTAGGTCAGTGGTTTTCAAACATTTTAAAATCAGTGGAACCCCTTCTTAACTAGGAAGTCCAGTACATAAAATGGGTGAAATCAGTGGATGGGGTCTTAGAGCCCTGCCCTCCCCTCTTCTCTCACCTTCCCTAGAATTTCTCAGAGCACGGTTTGAAAACCATTAGCCCAAAGGATTATTGATTTTAGATTGTTGAATGAGAATGCGTATAAAACTGTTATTGGTATTAAACCTCTTAATAGTTAAGAGTGATGCCCAAATTTGTGGTGGGAAGAAGTAGAAAATGATCAGAATGCGTTTTATGGATTATGATCTCTCTGTCTTAAAAGTCTAATAAAATTTCTCCTTTTTTTTTCCCCTATAGAACATTATTGGTGTGTTTAAACCCAAATCGGAAGAGCCTTATGGTCACCTGAATCCAAAATGGACCAAATACGTCCATAAGGTCTGCTGCCCTTGCTGCTTTGGCAGAGGCTGCCTGCTTCCTAATCAGGGATACCTTTCCGAAGCTGGTGCCTCCCTTGTGGATGAAAAGCTCCATCTGGGCATTGTACCAAAAACAAGGGTAAAGCAGAAATTGTTTTTAATCATGTACTTCTCATTTACAGCCCACTTCTCTGTGAACACTTTAGTATTATTCGTAATGCCAGAGCCTAAAGTTGAGCCCCTTTTTTTGTAATCCAGAGTCACAAATGACTAGTAAATTGATTCTAGTGTAGATCCACAAAGTATCCAAGGGCGTATCTCTTGCTCAGGTGAGCTGAGATGATGCTGACGTAAAGAGGAGAAAGAACGAGCATTTAGAAAGCAGAAAAAAATCTAGAAATTCTTTTGAAGGTAGAGATAACTGATATGCTCAGAAAACTGCTATCTTTCTGACCTTTATACATTTTTACTTGAAGTTCTACCGGAAATGTTCATTCCTAATTCTACATTTCAAGACTATTACTTCTTTCTTCCACTGGCCAATTTTAGCTGCCTCTCTCAGAAAGAAATACATGTGTGCCATTTAACCAACTTTGCCAAATCCCTTAGCCTTTCTATTTTAGATTCTCAGGAGCATTTAGTATAGTGTTAAACTTTGCTAATTTACAGCATTAGAGTGAGTTCCATGGTGTATGTGAATAGAAATACTATAATGCAAATTCTAATAGCCATTTTTTTTAACTGTACGTCTCTAGGTGGTTTGGCTCGTCAGTGAGACATTTAACTACAGTGCAATTGACCGTGCAAAATCTAGAGGCAAAAAGTATGCTTTAGAGAAAGTGCCAAAAGTAGGTAGAAAATTTCATCGGATAGGACTTCCTCCTAAGGTAAGTTACTGCGATGCGCTTTTTTTGGGGCGAAGTTCATCACATATTACCTGAGCTCTGTGCGCTAGGCACTGTGCTGTGGACTGTGGATATATATTAGTAAAACCGGTTTTCTCATCTTCAACAGCTTATAGTAACAAGCAGTCTCAACGCAATATGATAAAGCTGTTGAGGATGGTTAAGTGCAGGGAGCTCAGAGAGGGTAGAGGAGGGATATTTAACCCACTTTGGAGGGCTAGGGAATTGCCAAGAGGAGGCTGCACCTAAGGCTTTATAAAGTAATGGCTGAAAGTGCAGGCTGAGAATTAGACCTACGTTTTATTCCAACCCTCTCCACCAGTTAGCTCTGAGACCTTGGGCAAGTCCCTTACTCTCCAAGCCCCAGTTTCTGTAAAACGAGGCTAATAAAAAACTACCTCTTCGGGTTGTGAGAATAAAATGGAAAAATATATGTCAAGTACTTGATACAGTACCTGGCACATAGTAAACGATAGTAGCCGAGTTTACTCAATACATACTAGATTTTGTTTTTTCTTATCACTTTTAAATAAACCTAAGGGATGATTAGCAACTAGCTAAGCAAGGGTAGGGAGGGTTAATGGGAAAAACATTCTAGAAAAAAGCAGTAGACTTTATTATTATTATTTTTAAATTATATTTAACCTGCAATTTTGTTGTTTTGTTGTTGCTGTGCATTTATCTATATAAAAGAATTTGAATAGAAATGCATGGTTATCCTAACTTGTCTTTAGTATTGTACTCCAAGTAAGCAGGAAGTTTTGAAAAAATTTACAAGGCCTGTTACTCCTTGCATATGCTGAAATAGGTGTGACTAAAGAAGGATATTATTTCTGTATTTATGACTACTAGGACTTCATTATGAGTGCTTTAGAGAAAACATTTAGGAAATCATTAAAATTTCATGCCAACAAGAACATAAAGTGTTAAGATAAGTGATAGATTTCTTTTTTTTGGCTGCACTGCCCAGCATGTGGGATCTTAGTTCCTGGACCAGGGAGCCAGCCTGGGCCCTCGGCAGTGAAAGCGTGGAGTCCTAAATAGGTTTTCTTTGTAGTGATTTGTTTGTAAATATTTATGAGGCCAGCTACGTTACCCATTACCTACGTGTCCTGTGCTATTTAAATTTGTATTTCCGTCTTTAAAAACTTGTTTAACATTAACAACTAGTAATTTTAGCGATAGAAAACTTTATAAAATAGACATTATAAAATAGACATATCTTCAAGGAAAGGACTTTTTAAAAAAACCACTATAGAGGTTGTGATTCATTGGTTACTTCTTTAAAATTTATGACAGGATCTTTAAGCTACATAGTCAAAGAATTCATTCTTCTATAAAAATAAAGTCATTTTCTGTATCTTATGTTGTAAAAAGAATCCTGAAGTATTTTTTCAGTAAGATAAAATTATACTATTATTAAATAAATAACCAGGATAGGTGTAAAATTTGGTCTTCAAAATTAACTTCATGTTAATGAATATTTTTAGAAAACAGCATTCTTGTTGAGAATATCACCTTAACGGCACATGTGTATTTTGTTTTTTAGTTATCCTAAAATAGCTGCTATGCTCCTTGAAAGTCTAGGATTGAGCATTTTTTATTTGCTATGTATTCTTTATGTGATTATTTTAAATCAGTGTATAAAAATAGTTTTCTTGATAAATGTGGCTTATCTAAATTAGTGTTAACTTCGATTTTTCTTATTGTGTTCATGTAAAGTATTTTATGACAATACTGCTGAGAACTTTAAAAAGTAGTCTCTTTGTTCTTATATTTTCTTTTCTAACTATAATTCTTAAAATTATAGATTGGTTCCTTTCAGTTATTTGTTGAAGGTTACAAGGAGGCTGAATATTGGCTTAGGAAATTTGAAGCTGACCCTTTGACTGAGAATATTAGAAAACAATTTCAGTCACAGTTTGAAAGATTAGTTATTTTGGATTACCTCATCAGAAATACAGGTACTGAAGTTCTCTCATTTGTTCACTCAAATCTTGTTAACTTTCAAATTGTATTCAACTCTTGTTTATCCAAATCAAAGACATAAAATTTTGCTGCAGTAGTCTTGAGGCCACTTTTTTTTTTTTTTTTTGGCGGTACGCGGGCCTCACACTGTTGTGGCCTCTCCCGTCGCCGAGCACAGGCTCCAGACGCGCAGGCTCAGCGGCCATGGCTCAGGGGCCCAGCCGCTCCGCGGCATGTGGGATCTTCCTGGACTGGAGCACGAACCCGTGACCCCTGCATCGGCAGGCGGACTCTCAACCACTGCGCCACCAGGGAAGCCCTGAGGCCACTTTTTCTTTACGTTCCTTAGAAAACAGAGGGGTAGTACCAACTCTCCCAGGCAGAATTAATCTCGTACTGGATATTCTGACTCAGAGCAGGCTCCTGCCCAGGTGATAGCAATCAGTTCCTATCCCTCGGGAGAGGGGAGTTTCTTGGCAACAGGACAAAGCCTGTTGGAAATTGGAAATGTTGTAACATCTTATGGAAAAACCCGAACAAACTTTTTGGCCAACATAATAGATAATCTGCGACAGTGGTTCCCTGGACTGTCAGGGTCAGTATTATATGGACATTTGTTACAAATGCAGTTCTGGGAGCCCAGCCCAGACCTGCTGAATATGAGGCCAGCAGTTTGTGTTTTTAATAAATCCTCCAGGTAATTCTCATGCACCCTGAAGCTTAAGAACCACTGGTTCAAAATCTTTGCTCATTTATATTAGTTTCTGGAGAAGCATTATGTACCTTTTTATATTTACCTTTATTAAATCATATGGTCTTAAGTTAATGTTAAAATTAGTGTAGAATCCAATGGAATATTACTCAGCCATGAAAAAGAATGAGATATTGCCATTTGCAGCAGTATGGATGGACCCAGAGAATATTATACTTAGTGAAGTAAATCATGCAGAGAAAGACAAAAATAATATTATATCACTTATATGTGGAATCCAAAAAAATAGTACAAATGAAGCTACATACGAAACAGAAACAGACTCACAGACATAGAAAACAAATTTACGGTTACCTAAGGGGAGAGGGAAGGAAGGAGGGATAAATTAGGAGTATGGGATTAACAGGTACAAACTACCACACATAAAACAGATAAGCAACAAGGATTTACTGTATAGCATAGGGAATTATATTCAATATCTTGTAATAACCCATAATGGAAAATAATGTGAAAAAAATATGTATATGTAACTGAATCAGTGCTGTACACCTCAAACTAACACAATATTGCGAATCGACTATAGTTCAATTTTTTTAAAAATTAGTGTAGAATCTAGAATACTCCTATAGAGACATTAGGTAAGAGCCTATCCAGGAATTTGCCTGGAAATGGGGGTAGATGCTTTTTTTCCCAAGGTGAAGAGAAATTATCCTTTTTAATAACCTTGGTTTAAGAGTTCTTGACAGTAATTGTACCTACCACAGAGTGGTTTTAAGAATTCAGTGAACTAATACATGTTAAGCACTTACAACAATGTCTGGCACAGAGTAAATCTCAATGAATGTTAGCTAACATTTATGCGTATTTTTAGTCTGTATGTGTTAAATTGGAGCCTTTAATATGTCCATATGCTACAGATAACAAATAAAGGTCTCAAAAAGTGATGACTAAATTTTTCCCCTTGGTATTAAACTATGATATCCATAAAAAAATGAAGTAACAGATTTTTTGTTTGTTTGTTTTGAAAGACAGGGGAAATGATAATTGGTTAATCAGATATGAAAACCAGAAACAAGAAGATGAAATTACGGTAAGGAGATTTTAATATATATATGTATATACACATACACACGCTATCAATTTCTGTAAAATATTCCTTGATGTTATTTTTCATCACATCCTCTCCTTCACCTAGATCCTTGGTTTTTATCTCCTTTTTCTGTTTTTATCCTCTTTTTTCTTTCCTTCACCTGTTTACATTGTATTTTTTATTCTATTTTCAAAACCTCTGTGCAGTTTTATTTTTTATGTTGTATTAGTATAGAAGAATGATATCAGCTTAGTACTTTTTTTTTTTTCTTTTTGCGACACGCGGGCCTCTCACTGTTGTGGCCTCTCCCATTGCGGAGCACAGGCTCCGGACGCGCAGGCTCAGCGGCCATGGCTCACGGGCCCAGCCGCTCCGCGGCATGTGGGATCTTCCCGGACCGGGGCACGAACCCGTGTCCCCCTGCATCGGCAGGCGGACTCTCAACCGCTGTGCCACCAGGGAAGCCCAGCTCAGTACTTTTTTTAGGGCTTTGGAAATTTGTTGTATAACCACCATATTTATTTTGCTTTTATGTAATAAAGAAAGGCTTCTAGTATTTTTTATATTTTACTAATTCACTTCTTTCTGAGCCTTATGACTCAGGATTAGGTAATACAGAATTACCCAATTAAAATGGAACCTATGTGCTTTACCTGTCAATTATAGCCATTGAACTTAAAAAAATATACTTCTAATGCTTATAAGAAGCTGGTTTTCATGTACATAATAGACTGTGAAGACCCTTAACACTATCAGAATGATAGATTTTAGATCCATTCCTATCAACTTTGACTACCCAAGTTCAAATTTTAGATATTTACGTGAGAGATATTTTCAGAATAATTTTACTAGTTTAAATCAGTTTATACATTTAAGAAAGTTTTAACCGATTAAAAATAAATTTCTCTAATGTTTACAGTCTGTGTATTCTCATCACTTAAAGCTGTTGCATAACTTTAAAAGTTTGTAGTTTTCCGTGTTCATCAAAGAAATTTAAAATTACATATTCATAGTACTCAGCAATAAAAAAAGAATGAGCTTGATATACGCAATAATGTGAATGAATTTCAAAATCCTGCCAAGTGAAAGAAGCTACACAAAATGGAAGATACTGTCTGATTCCTTTTATATAAAAATCTAGAATGTTCAAACTAATCCCTAGGGACAGAAAGCAGGCCATGGTTGCCTGGGGTGGGGTAGAGGGAGGGAGGGGACTGCTAAGGGACACAAGGAAACTTCTGGGTGGTTTCACATCTGTCAGTGCTTGTCAAATTGTACACTTTAATATGTAAAGTTTATTGTGTGTAAATTATACCTCATAAAGTTGTAAATAGAAAAAAATGATAGAAATAAAAATAAATGGCAGTTATAGCAGAAATGGGTTTTAAAATACACATATAAAAATATTCATATTTATAACAGTTCCTAAATATATTTTATTGGTATATCTTAAGCAATTGGATTTTACTGAAAACCTTATTCTTTTGCTCTTAAGTATTTTGTGCATTTTCATCGAGATATTTGATATAAACTGACAGGAACAAACCTGGCATATATCACTTGGACCTTCACTCTAATACTTTCAATTTAAAATTTATCTTTTTCACGTCTTGTTATTTTATCTAGGCCACTTAATAATGGCAACCCTCTATTTTTTGATAATAGGAAGTACTGTTTAACATGAAAAGTCTCTTGTCCCTGAGGTCTTCGTTTCCCTTACAGAAGAATGGAGAAGTTAGGAATGGCCTACATTCTGTAATCAAGAGTATCTTGAAGTTCCTTCTACTGGACCTTATTATATTTAGCTATGGTCATTGAGGAGTTTTATTTAGAAGCATTTTGTATTTGAACTAATTATTTCTATGAGACCGTAGGAAAGACTTGATTTTAATAAGGTAACTTTAAGTTGTTATCTTAAAAATATCAATATTTTGCAAATACCATACATTTAAGCAATGTATCTAACAATAAATTATCCCGAAGTACACTTTTTAAAGTCTTGATAATTCCAAGCCCTCTTCCCCAAAGAGGAAAAAAATGAAACTATTAATGCATGAATTTGTAATACCAAATTTAAAAAAAAATAGTGATTATGAAGTTTTTACTGATTCTTAAGACAGTCTCTTCCCTTAAAGGGTAAATTGGTACCTTCTGGCAACTTTATTTTTATAAGCTCTTCAGATAAAATGTCTTTAAACCTCAATAATTGTTATAAATTATCTTTTGGAAATATGCATATAAATTTTTTTATCAACAGACTATTTTTCTGCCCTTCAGGAAACAAAATGGACTGATGATAAAGAAACGCTTATTAAAATAGCTGCAATTGATAATGGTCTAGCATTTCCTTTTAAACATCCTGATGAGTGGAGAGCATGTGAGTATTTAGAACTTTCCATAGATTCTATAGTTACCCCTTTTCCAGAATAAGAAGGGAATGAAATTTATGGATATCACAATAGCAGAGGAAAAACTGGGTGAAATACAGTCATTCATCAGGGCTCAGTTCTAGGCACTAGGGATGCAAAGATGTGTACTACGCTCTGTGGGTCTTGCCATGTATTGTTTGCTTATTTTTGGATAACTGTCTGATTTTGATTTTTTGGCTTGTATTAGCCTTGTAAAATAAGTTTGATAGCTTTCCAGTTTTTAAATGTATGTAATATGGGAATTAATCTATTTTAATATTTTGGTAGAATTTTATTTTCATATTTGGGTAGTATTCACTTCTAAAACAATTTAGGCCTACCTCCCCGTTTTCTAGTGAGTAGTGGCTTAACTGCCTTACCAGTCTCTTCTACAGTTAATGGTCAGGTTTTCTACGTCTTCTTGAGCCAGTTTTAGACGTTGTTATTTTGCTTTAAATTATCCATGTTATCTTGAGTTGTAATTTATGCGTATAAGTGTTTTAAAGAATTCTCTTATAATTTAAGAAATCCCCTCTGTGCATATTAAATATTTAGGGGTGAAATTAAATGGAATTTGCTTTAAAATACTTAGGGGGAGGAAAAACAAGGATAGATGAAACAAATTTTATAAGAAATTTGGGAATAATTGAATTAGGTTATTCAGAATATGGGAATTCATTGTACTAGTTTTTAAAATTTTTGTGTATGTTTGAAATATATGTAATAAATTTAAAAAATAATCTCTGTATTTATGACTATGCCTCTTTTAAATTCCTACTGCTTATTGGATTTTTTTTCACTAGACTTGCCCAAGATTGTCTATTGTAAAGCATTGACCCATATATATAATATATATGATTATATATAAATATAATATACAAAAAATATATACATAATTATATAAATATATTTTATATATATATTTTTTTCGCTTTTATCAGGTAATTGACCTTCTGTTGATCAGGTTTCCAGTTTGTTTATTTGCTTTTTCTTTTTCATAATTTATGTTTTCCATTATTATTTTCTTCTGTTGTGTTCGTGCTATTTTATTTTCCTATATTTTTTTTTTCTAGGTATCATTTGGCTAAAGCACAGATTGGCTAGGTGTTGCATTGTTGTTCTGCTTTTACATATTCATACTTTCCGATTTTATTTTTGACAGGAATAATTTAGAAGTATTTTGTTTGGTTTTAAATTTCTAGGGCAGTTGATTAAAAAAACTGTCCATTGTTATTTTCAAGTTTTATTGCTTTGTGATCTGTGAATGTTAACTGTGTGAATTCTGCTCTTTGAAATTTTTTAGTAATTCTTTTGTAACTTGATATATGGCCAGTTTGAAGGACTGTATTTGAGAAGAATGCGGTTAGGCACAAAGTTCTGTGTCTGTCTACTAATGAAAGCTTGTTAGTCAAATCATATTCTTGATATATTTTTTGACCACTTGATCTGTTAATTTTTGAGAGACAAAGTTCACTGTGATTGTAATTTTGTCAGTTTCTTTTTGCATTTTTTTGCGTTTCTTGCTTTGTATTTCACGCACAAAGGCCTGGCGTTTTATCTTGCTGTTGGCTTGTTCTTTTTATTAGTGTAAAATATATCCCACTTTATCCCTCGCAGTGTTTTTGGCATTTCTTATTTCATCTGTTGTAACATTGCTGTACCTCGTTTCTTTTTATTAGTATTTACCTGTATTATTCTATACTTTTATTTTCAACTTTCATTATTTTGATATGACATATGAACAGCTCTTAGCTGAATTTTTTTTTTTACCCAATCTGAGATCCTTTCAACCAGTACACTTAACTCTGTAGTTTGTCTCAATAAACCACTGATGTGTTTGAACTTTTCCTGCCATCTTTTTTTTTTTTTTCTATTTACCATGAATTTCAATTTTTTCTTTTTTTCCTTCCTATCTTTGGTTGAACTGACTTGAGATGTCTTTGTTCTATTTTTTTTTTTCCTCTAATCGTTTGGAATCTATATGCAAATTGTATTTTAAAAGTGTCAAGTTTAAGATGCCTACAGTACACCTGGAAAATTTTACCAAACACACAGTTGGGGATTAAGGGTCTAGAACTTGAAAGATTAATTGGTATTGAGGATGTCATTTTTAAACTGTCACCTTGGTAAGTGGAAGCCGTGGTGGTATTGCTATCACCTGGGAAAATCATGGTGAACAAATGCCACCACTAGGACAATGTGAGGTACGTAGGTACTCAATAAATGTTTCATGAATATTTAGTAGATGAAGGAGAGGAAGGACTAAGTATAGAATCTGGGAATGGTGACATTGAAAATGAGAGGAAAAGCCAGCAAACAAGAGAAATGGCTTAAAAGACAGAAGGTAAAGTTTGAGAGTGTGGTATCTCCAAAACCACATAGAAGAGAATTTCAGAGGGAGATGATAGAGAACAGTGCTGCTTGCTGCAAAGACACATGAAGTAGAATGAGGGCTGAAGACGGGCTTTTGGAGAAACCCTTATGAGATGACTGGTGATCTTAGGGGAGAGTTTGAATGGTGATAGTAGAAGTTGAGGGATAGGGATTGGAAGTAGAGGCAGGCATAGAATCAGGGCTTTTCTTTTATATAATTGGTCAGGGAAAGGTCAAAGGGAAATTGGACATAGCTTCAGAGATGTAGGCCACAGGAAAGGCTTTCTTTGGAATGGACTACTTCCCACAGTGTTCAAAGAGATAGATAAAAGAGAATTCAGAAGGAATGACTCTAAAGGCAGAGTGTTTTCCTCAGGGCTTTCTACATGGTAGGAGCTGGAGGTTCACATTGGATGTACCCACTGGAGTTCTGTGGGTGATCATATTCTCATAAGCCTTACATTTTCTTGCATGAATCTGAGTATGTACCCTATCTAGACAATCTCACTACGTTACAAATCTTTCTAGTCCTGGCCACTGTGTATATTTAATGGTCTTCTTGGGAGAGAACTAGAGTTAGCCCAGAATCATGGATCTTTTATCCCTCAAAGCCAATTACCTGTTTACCTATTAATGATTTAAAATTTTGGAACATCATACACACACATATACAAATATGAGTGGTCAGTTCCTGATAATTTATGGCTGAAAAGGCAGGGAGACCTCGGCCATGGTATCTGGGGCTGTGAACAAATTATAGATACCCCTCAGTTTCCAAACACAGGAACCAGAGATTCATATATATATATATATATATATATATATATATATATATATGTTTTTTGCGGTACGCGGGCCTCTCACTGTTACGGCCTCTCCCGTTGCAGAGCACAGGCTCCGGACGCGCAGGCTCAGCGGCCATGGCTCACGGGCCCAGCCGCTCCGCAGCATATGGGATCTTCCCAGACCGGGGCACGAACCTGTGTCCCCTGCATCGGCAGGCGGACTCTCAACCACTGCACCACCAGGGAAGCCCCAGATATATTTTTTGATATAGGGCTGTTTGAGATAGATTCATTATCAAAACTCTTACTGTTTCCAATTTAAAACTCAGAAACCTAACCAGTTCAGGTAATACCTTACCGTGCTTTACCATCTGAATTAACCATCCAAACTTAGAAATCTGAATAATTTAGATGGCAAAAACTAATTGTTCTCTCTGATACCTCCTTTCTCCTTTTTTTTTTTAACATCTTTATTGGAGTATAATTGCTTTACAGTGGTGTGTTTGTTTCTGCTTTATAACAAAGTGAATCAGCTATACATATACATATATCCCTATATCTCCTCCCTCTTGTGTCTCCCTCCCACCCTCCCTATCCCACCCCTCTAGGTCTCCTGTCTTTTTTTTTAACCTAGGAACTGTAGGGGAAAAACAGGGTAAATTTAGGTCTAAATAAACCACTTCCCCTCACTGATAAGAATACTTTTTTTTTTTTTTAGATCCATTTCACTGGGCTTGGCTTCCTCAAGCAAAAGTTCCTTTTTCTGAAGAAATAAGAAATTTAGTTCTGCCACATATTTCTGACATGAACTTTGTGCAAGATTTATGTGAAGATCTTTATGAACTTTTTAAGGTAAATAAGTTTTTAGTTTTAATTATTGCAGAAAATGAAATAAATCTTAAAAGAGATTTTCTTAATAGAGTTGATTTGCAGTTTACTGCTTCTGGTATCACTGCTTGCAGTAGAACCTGACATAACAGAAAGGAATTAGCAGTTTTACTTTATAGGAGCATAAGTTTGTGAAGTTACACTATGAGTATTCTTTGAAGTGAAATTACATTATAATTTGAGAAGTTGTTTGCTTCAAAAGTTGAATTTTTACAAAATTTCTCTGAATTATAATAAATGTTTGGTGATCTGCTATGATTCGATTTTCTTTTTAAAAAAGCCTAAACCCATTGGCTGGAAAGTCATTTTAAATCCTTTCCGGAACAAGTTGGAGTATAACTACACTGTTTATACGAAATACATACGAAAATGTATTTCGTATAAACGAGGAATATGAAAATACATCAATCAAAAATAATCTTTTCATGCTATTTTTTTCTATTAGGAATGCTTTCTAATGACCTTATGTGCTGAGTTGAAGAGTTCATTGTTTTTCAATTTTTTTTTTTCAAAGATCCTGATTTTTAGAATTGTAGTAATGTTTTCTTTCCTTTTTGTGATAGACTGACAGAAGATTTGACAAAGCCACTTTTGAAAGGCAGATGTCTGTGATGAGGGGTCAGGTAGGTCACCTTTTTAAGATCTTGTTCATTAAGGAAAAACTCTCTCTTTGAAACAGTAGTCAACTTTTTTTTTCCATTGTGACCCAAAGATGCAGCTCTCAACACTGTCCTTTATTCTGAACCAAAGTAGCTCAGATGATTAGAAATGAAGTTGATTTCAATACTCTTTTTTTCTCTTTTGTCTTCTGTATTAGATTTTTTTTTACCTTGTTGTGTATTGTTTAGTTAGCCAGTTTCCTCCTACTGCTAATTCTTGTCCTCATTTTGATAACTGGTTTCCTGAGTGTTGGTATCGTCTTCCTCCTCAAATCCACTTGCTTGAATGTTTCAATACCAAGTTCTGTTTCCTGTTGATTATTTTCCTCATAAAATATGTTTGGCCTTTGCTAGGGCAGTCAGTAAATAACCATGTCACCATGGTTGAGCACGAATTAGGACATAAAAGTACTAGCTGTAACTCAGTCCTCTCACTCCTTTTCACTTCCTTTCATTAGCAATACAGGGTATCAATTACATCTGCTGGTGTGAACCTGCAGGCTGGGCTGACCTACAGGTGATGTCTGGTTCTTCTAGTCTACTAATAGTATTTAGATTCCAAAAGGAAGACTTGAAATGAAAATAAACTATAGGGTAAACATTGTCTTTTAGTGACTTACTAATTAACTTTTTCTTCCTAAAATATGCATTTCATTTAAGGTAGCTGTTTGCTGCATACCTGTGACAAAGAAGACAAGTCTAAGTTTTGCACTATTTATTATATAACATTAACAAATAGATATAGTTAAATTAGATAACTGTGTATTCATTATATATTTATTGACAGAACCAGAGCCAGAAACTGTCCTAATGATTGAGATAAAGCAGTGAGTAAAAACCAAGTTCCTACTCTGATGGAGCTCTTGCTTCTGATGAGGCTGGGGGTCAGGAAAAGGGACAAATTATTAGCATATACATCTCTCTGTGTTCTCTTGCGCTTATACAGTGCTTTGCTGGAGTCATACGTTTTAAATAGTAAGTGAAATGGCCGGAGAAGCAGGCTAGAGCCAGATTCTGAAGGGCCTTAAGTGCCGGGTATAGACTCCACATGGAAGGGATTGGAGCAGTTGTGATAACCCAAGTGCCCATAAACAGATGATTGGCTTAGAATACAGTGGAATATTACTCAGCCATAAAAAAGAATGAAATATTGCCATTTGCAGCAACATGGATAGACCTAAAGAATATTATACTTAATGAAATAAGTCAGCAAAAGACAAAACTTTGATTATCACTTATATGTGAAATCTAAAAAATAATACAAATGAATTTATATACAAAACAGGAACAGATTCACAGACATAGAAAACAAATTTATGATTACCAAAGGGGAGAGGGAGAGGGGAGAGACAAATTAGGAGTATGGGATTAACAAACTACTGTACATAAAATAGATAATCAACAAGGATGTACTGTATAGCACAGGGAATTATACCCAATATCTTGTAATAACGTTTAATGGAGTATAATCTGCAAAAAAAAAAAAAAAAGAATCCCTAAGCTATACACCTGAAACTAATGCAATATATTTTAAATCAACTATACTTCAATTTTTAAACAGGGCTGTGGTAATGACTAAGTTGTCCATTTACTAGTATGGAGAGATCTCCAGAATATGTTATAAAATGTAGTGCATAATGGTATGTATAAGCTGCTAACATATTGTATATAATAAAAAAGGAATCAGAATATTTTTTTAAAAGGGAGAGTTATGATGAGACTTACATTTCCCGAGAGGAGACCTTACCCTGGGGTTTCTCCTATGAACTCCCTCAGATTACGTGCTAAATTCTGTTTATATGTGTGTCTTGGGCATGGACTGGGCAATAGAATTTATATCCCAGCAAAAGGTGTCCATAACCCAACAAAGAATCCCTGCAGATTGGACAGTGGGGTGCACATTGACTCAGCAGATGAGTCTAGAACCAGGGAGCCTTGTGGGGAGGTGTTTTCGGTAATTCAGGTATGAATGATGGGCTTAGATGATTGATGATTGTAATTATGTTGCTGAGTGTTACCACCCTAAACTATATTTGAACTAAATTTTCAGGCATACGTAATTATGCCCTTATTTGGCATTTTTGCTTGAAACATATCTATTTGACTTAACAATATGCTCCATCTTCTGGAATTCTCTTATCCCTAAAGATGTATCTTTATTTCAGAAATGTTTGTGTGTTTTTTTTAAATAAAAGCTGTAAATAATCTTGTAAGCTTTAATTGTAGATTAAAGTTAGTATGTGAGAAATTTTAATTTTAATTTTAAAATGCTTGTCTGAACAGATATGGGGACATTCTAGTTCTGAGGTCTGTTACAAAGATATACCAGTGGCTATCTGCTGTTTTAGGTTTATTTATTCATATCCTGGAGTAAAGTATTATACAAAGGAGTAAAGTATTATACAAATGGGTGTAATAGAATATAAAAGTGACAGGATCTGGGAAAGAAAAAATAAAATAGAACATTATGTTTTAATTTTATTTTGTTTTGATTTTTTATTTTAATTTGGTTTTGACCTTTCTGATAGCCAAAAAGAGTAAGGTACTCTGACCATGTACATGATTGTGTAGCTCTCTGATTTTAACCCTTCTTTAAAAAAAGCTAGTCTGAAAAAAATCAGGTATTATTTTATATTCTAAAGTAAAGCAGTGCTTTGAAACCAAGGCTTAACAAACAAAAACTAATACCTGTGTTTCAAGCAACAGAATTCATTATTCAGCCAGTCCCTTAATTGAGTCAAAATACTGTGTTATTGAAACCGAAAGTGGGATCCGGGCTGCTCGCTGCTCAAAAACCAATAAAGAGGCAAGGTTGGTGGAAAGGAAAGTTTGCTTTATTTTAGATGCCGGCAACTGGTGGGGGAGGGCAGACGCCTGTCCAATGACCAACTCCCCTCCCCCCCTCCTACAACCAGTGGGCAAGAGCTTTTATAGATGGAGGGAGGGGGCTACATGCAGAAACAGCACAGTTAGCTCTGACAGTCATCTTGAAATTGGTCATGCGGTGGTCTGACCAGCATCATCTTGGTTGTTGTAAGTACAGTTAATCTTCAGTTCCAGGGTCCGTTTGTTCCCATTTCCTTGAGGCCAATTCTTGGAATTGTGTCAGCTTAGGTCATGGCTACAGTCTGGTCATCATGTAGTTAACTTCTTCCACTTGATGGGGGTTTCAGTATCTATAAGACAGCTCACAGGATATGGCCCAGATTATTATCTATAGCCCTTGAGGAGGAACTAAGGTCTTTGACTGTGCTTAGTGACTAACCTGTTATTATTTGGTCTCCTTTGGCTGTTTTCCTTTGTTTCCGTATTTTCTCATTTCTCTGATTAAACTTATTCTCTGGCTAAGGTTTTTCCACAGCCAAAAGGCAGGCAGAGGACATAGGGTCCTGCTCCGTTTCATTATTTCAGTCATTTATAATTATCCCTTGAATCCCTCTCCCTTCTAATTTTGCCAATTAACATCATGATTTGTGCTTCGTACAACCTAGTCTTCTGTCCTAGTTTATAGTAAGTTTTTAGTTTTGCACACATAATCAGTGACAATTCTCATTCTACATATAAAGATGTGGACTGGAATTAGGAGCTAGTATGAAGGCATTTCTTTTAAAATTTGACTAGAAATGTTTATTCAGTTAAAATTTTTGAATTTTACTTTAACTAGCAGTAGGGTCATGATCAAGCTTGAATCATGATCAAGCTCAATAAGAGCGTCATTTTATGTTCTTTCTACCTGTGCCTGTTTGGAGCACTGGACCTCAGAAATACTTATTTATTTGAAATACATTTTATACACGACCTGAAAAAAGTGACAGAAATGATTAATAAAACAGTTTCATTAATACAGAGTGAAATTCTATTCAGTGATATATAAACCAGAAGCTCATTTGCAGATTCAGTAAAAATTGATGTTAAAGAAAATGAAAGTGACGCTTTCGTACCTCCTGAGTACTTGACTCTTTACTAGATATTTTTATGTTTGTTATTATTTTTCCTCATAACAGCTCTACATAGTTGCCTGCATTTTGTAACTTGGCTCAAAGGGGTTAACACGTTGCATCTGTTTAATAAGGGAGTCTAAAGTCTGGCGAATCTGCAACATTTCGGCATTGCCTCTGCCTGGGGTCCTTATCATCTCTTCTCTGGATTTAATGATCTTCTAAGTGGTGTCCTTACCTCTTTTCCCATCCTTCTTCCACATTAGACCAGAACAATCTTTCTCAAAGCAGATATGATCATCTCTTTTGTGATTTAAAACTCCCCTGATTTGTCAGTCCGTACAGGCTTAAGCCCTGACTTTGAGCAACTTCTCCAACACCTTTGCAGTCTGCCTCCAGCAACATAGCTACCTTTATCTCTTGTCACTGTCAGCTTCCCCTAAGCCTAGCCGCTCAGAACTGTTCTTCAGTCCCAGTTCACATCTCCCAGTGGTGCCCTTTGCGTGCTGTCGTCTCTCCTGGGATGCCTTTTCCTCTCCTTCTGGAGAACAGTTTTTCCTTCAAGCTCCAGCTCTGTCTTCCTAGGCTCCTCCTGCCGCTCAAGGAGTTCTGGTTTCCCTAGCACTCCATGGGAGTATTGGGGTCACATTTCACTCAGAAATTGGATGTTAAGACAGCATGTTGGGGGAGTTTCCTGGTGGCCTAGTGGTTAGGATTCCGGGCTTTCACTGCTGCAGCGCAGGTTCAATCCTTAGTCAGGAAACAGATCCCACAAGCCGTACGGTGCAGGCCCAAAAAAAAAAGGACAGCAAATTGGGCATAGTACAGTTGAAAAATAGCTTAAAACCAACCAGGAAGTAGAATATACATAGTTTTATGTAGATAGTACAGTAATTCTCATGCCCACTAAAATTTGAGGACCAGTGAACTAGTCCAAAGGAAAGCAAAGTCTATATGCAGAAGTCTGTGAGTTCACACCATCTGCCCTTGACCTATCACACCCCTACCATGGTATCAAATGTGGCATAGATGGAGCATTCTAAAGTGTTTTTCCTGGGCTTCGCTGGTGGCGCAGTGGTTGAGAGTCCGCCTGCCGATGCAGGGGACACGGGTTTGTGCCCTGGTCTGGGAGGATCCCACGTGCCGCGGAGCGGCTGGGCCCGTGAGCCACGGCCGCTGGGCCTGCGCATCCGGAGGCTGTGCACCGCAGCGGGAGAGGCCACAACAGTGAGACGCCCGTGTACCGCAAAATAAATAAATAAAGTGTTTTTCCTTGCCTGCAATGTTTAGTCTATTTCTAAAAATAATCTTCTCTGATGTAAAGATATAGTAATAGATGTGTTTATTCTTTGGGAAATGAAAAAATGAGTGGTATGTAAAGGAGGGGATCAGATTGTAAAGTCAGGGCATAGATCCACTGTTGCTGAAGTGTTTGTCACACTACATTCCAGTTATTTGTTTGTGTGGCTGTTTGTTTCTACAATGTGTGCACTTTAAGGGCTCAGATGGGTTTTTTCCCTCGTATTTAGTCTTCTCCCCAACACAGCGCGTGCTCTGTAAATATTTCTTTAGCAAATAAATGCAAGATCATCAAGTGTCTTCTCAACTCCCAAAGAAATACTAATATTTTGGATAGTTTTAAGACTGAATAATTTTTGCTATTATATATTTGAAATTTTTTAGTCTTGTAGAATGACTTTCATTTTCTTTGTACCATTCCGCTTCTAGATTCTCTACAACAATCATGTATTGTTTTTAGAGTCAGGAAAATATTAGATGTTACTTAAATTAGTGTGTTTAGATTAACATGTTTAGAATAGGATTTTTAAAATCAAAAGAGGAAACTAACTGAATATTTCATTCCTTAGCCATGCTGGTACCCACATTTATTTTCATGGTAAGGGCAATGCTTATAAACATAAATTTTGTAAATTCTTTTTGTCTTTTTATCCAAACATAACTAGCCTAGAAGATTTTAAGGGAAGAGCTTAAAAGGAATCCTAAACCATAAATACAATGAGTAGCTACTATTACTAGTAAAGGTTTATTTCTCTGATGTATTAAATACTTCAGATCTTCCAGGATCTAAACCATCTAGTTTATACTGTTCAAGTATTATGACATTTATTTATTAGTATGGCTTTATGTTGAAACCTTTATGCTTATCTCACTATTAAACAGTCTTTACAACAACTAGTAAAATGCACACCATCTGTATATTAAATATTTTCAAATACCTGAAGGAGACATCCTTATTTCTAACGTACACAACAAAGGGAATTTTTTTTTTTTCTGTACGCGGGCCTCTCACTGTTGTGGCCTCTCCCGTTGCGGAGCACAGGCTCCGGATGCACAGGCTCCGGATGCACAGGCTCAACGGCCATGGCTCACGGGCCCAGCCGCTCCGTGGCATGTGGGATCCTCCCGGACCGGGGCACGAACCCGTGTCCTCTGCATTGGCATGCGGACTCTCAACCACTGCGCCACCAGGGAGGCCCCCAAAGGGAATTTTTTACCTGATATACAGGGAAAAAAAGAAAATTAATTATTAAATTTTTATTTGAACAGAGTAGAATAGGCTGTAAGCTATGCATTGTTTCATAACCTTATTTATATGCTCAAGTAGCAATTCCAAGAGTATGTTTAAACATGGAATGTAATATAGTTCACGTTTCCTAGTTTTACTTTTCCTATTTAAGAATAGACTCTTAGAGTCCGCCTGCCGATGCAGGGGACACGGGTTCGTGCCCCGGTCCGGGAAGATCCCACATGCCGCGGAGCGGCTGGACCCGTGAGCCACGGCCACTTGAGCCTGCACGTCCGGAGCCTGTGCTCCACAATGGAGGAGGCCACAGCAGTGAGAGGCCCGCGTACCGCAAAAAAAAAAAAAAAAAAAGAATAGACTCTTAAATAAAACTTTACTTTAAATGCTACCTTCCCCAGTTCGCTAATTCACTTGCCCTGCGTCATGCTTCCCCATAGCACTTTTTCCTTCTAATACTTGGTGTAATTGACTTGTTTGAGATGTTTATTGACTCCTCCCCTGCTGAAATGTGAGCTCTGTGAAGGCAGAGATTTTGTTTGTTTTCTTACTGTTGCATCCCCAGCACTTAGAACAGAGCCTAGCACAGAATAAGCATGCAGTAAATTTATTTGTTGAATGAGTGGGTAAGGCAAGTATTTAGTAAAAACCAGACTATTTAGAGCAGTATTTTTTTAGGTCCAGTGTCAACTGGGGTATGTATGTGGAACCATTCACTTCATTCAGTCTCTGACTCCATTGCTCCTGGACATAGATGCATTCTAGAATATTTCAAAGTTACCAATTGGCAAAAATTATTTAATTTTAATCCTGTGCATTTGTCTGTGTATATGTATGTGTGTGTATAAGCATCCATACATCCACATATATATATTGATAGCAGTTACTCATCACAGTCTCTGCTGGGCATAAATGGATGAAATAAAAATTGTAGTTATGAATAGATGGTTAAAATAATGTCAATGAACGGAAGGTTTTTATCTTTTTTGAACTGATGAAAACCTCTCTTCTTTCCACAGATCTTAAATCTTACTCAGGCATTGAGAGACAGGAGGAGTCCTGTCCAGCTAGTACAGATGCCTTGTGTGATTGTGGAGCGCAGTCAAGGTGGAGGTCAGGGTCGGATCGTCCACCTCAGCAATTCATTCACCCAGACTGTCCACTGCAGGAAGCCTTTTTTTTCCTCCTGGTAGCAGATGTGAGAGAAAGAAACCGTTTGGCATTATTGTGTTGTTACAACATTACCGCCCTGTAAACCTGCTGGTAAGAGCTCCAGTTGCCAAAACCTCAAATAATATAAGTTTCTAAAAGGTTTTCTTTGAATGTAATTGAAGTTTACAGTTTTCTGTCCAAATACTAAATTTCTATTTCAGGGAAGAAGTGATATATCTCCTATGTCGTATTTTTGTAGAAAAATTGTATTTTATGTTGTTGATGTTAGTTTCAGAGGTCATTTCATAGTTTACACATTCTGGAATGACTATAATTACTCTAGAATTCCAAACAGAAAAATAAGGTGTTTGTTGACTTTGAATACAATAACTTTTTATATACTTTTTTAATATTGAGAAGAATGGTCATGTTAACTCTTCTTACATTATAAAAGGCCTTTGAGGATGAAACTGCTCTTATGAGCTTTAATAGAGTAGTTAATAGAAAATAGTTAAGAATAAAACAATGTTGCCTTAATTTAAAAAGCTGCTACTTTAGAACTTGAATAAATGCTCCTAAAGTGACCATTATTAGGGACCAGAAAATTATATTTCAAGTTACCAATGACCATTTTCTTTTTTGTACTTCAGAATATTTTGGGTCAATTATTTTGTTATAGTGAGGGAAAAAAAATCTAACGCTATCTCCCCCTTTAAAAAAATGGAAACACTCAACTGAGACTTGAGGGGAATAATATGAAATTAAGATAGATCCCCAGTATTTTGAAATTCCAGAATAGCATTAAAAATTCCCATCTGTTTCTTGCATGGGATCAATACTTAATCATTTAGTACCTCAGAGTACTGATCTCATTCAATTTAGTACTTCAATTAGTATTAAACTTCACTGAAAGGTAAACCATAACTCAAACCGTATATTGGGTTGCATTTTCAGGTCCTAGGACATAACCTCTTAAAAATAATAGTAGTGTTGTAGGGTACTTGAAATTACTGATGTTATTATAATTACAGTCAACTTTAGAATACTAGTCCCAGTTAAAGGGGACCGTAACAGAGATAACCATTAAGTCATTTTTATTTGATTTTGAATATCAGTATTTCTGACATCCTGGGAATTTGTAGTACTTTTAACTTACCAAGTGATTGAAATTGAGATGAGCCCGATATGAAGATTTGATCCCAAAGAAGCAGGAGCTTCATTCTCTTCTTAGGCTCCAAACAAATAACATCACCACTCAGACTAAACTGGGCAGTTTGTGGTCTTGGCCTTTTGTCGTTAAGCTTTCTGTCCTGTAATTTTTCAAATTATTTTTATATAAAAAGTATTTCCTGAAGATTGAATTAGGATGGAAGTCAGATCTGCCGTTCTCCCTTTCTTCACACCTTTCTCTTGGTCTTCGTGGATGTGATGAGTGAGGATTACTGCTGTCCTAGTGGAAGTCCATTGGAAACCTGTGTTCTCCTACCTCCCCTGACCCTCCATGATCTCAATGTTGAGATAATGGAAAATTGACTGGAAATTCAAAGCTCAAGCTAATATCTTTAGATAAATACCAGTCATTAAAATGTGCCTTTTGAAGATGTGTTCTTAATGAAATAAGTTGTTATGATGTGGTTACTGCTTTCATAAAACAGGGTTTTCAGTATTTTGAGAATTTCTGTATTAATTTAAAAGATGAAAACTTAGTAAGTTGCTACTGTTTTGTACCCTAAAATTAAAATAGTGTGGAAATATTTTTAAATGGTCTGACCAGGCCAGAAAAATAGAGTTGAAATATTTAAGATATGCTTAGAAGTCAGAGTACATTGGTTTTATTTTATAAATTTTCATGAACTTCATTTTTATTTAAATATTGTGTTAATATTTTCAGTGAGTATATTTATAGTGTCAAACATGGTAGACGAAAGGTAATAAAAAATCACTGTCTTAAGACTAGATTTCTCCTGAAGTATGTATATTGAATATTTAGAATGTTTGTAAATACATTTATGTTTATAAATGATGACAAACCACCATTTTCTTACTGCATATATTAGTAGTACAGTTTAATACTTCATCATTCCAAAAGATATATTTAACTGGAATCTTTATAATTAGAGACATTTTCATTTTTATTTGAATATAAGCTGCCTTACTCTCCCCCAAATTTGTCAGCAGTTAGTTGAAGACTATGGAAACATGTTTTTTGCAATCTTGAAAACGATTTGATTCACAAATTTTTTTTTAATTAAAGTTTTGTACTAATGGAATTAAAACCTTATTAAAAACAGTGGTGACCAGTCCTTTGATCAGATTACATCTTAAATCCTTTTACAGATATATGAAGAGACAGGCAGCATCTTATGTTTTATAGTCTGCCTTCTTTCCCAAAGTTGCTTGGGCAGCTGTACAGATAGTGGCAGAGATCTTCAGTGTGGCTCTGTTTCCAGGCCTCTCTTATGGTGAGTTTGGAGCCATGTAACCGAGTTCTGGCCAGTAAGATGTGGGGATGAGGGATATATGTGGCTTCCAGACCTGGCAGTAAAACTCACTGCGGCACAACCAGTGATCACCGTTGACCACTCTCTTGTCTTCCCATTTGGCTGTAAACAAAGAATTTGCAAAGTGGAAGCAGCCAGGGCATGTGAGTCACTGCTTGGAAACCTACCAGGAGAGCGTGCTGACTGCATTGGACTGTGACATGAGCAAGAAATAGTGCTTGTGTTTAGTCACTAAAATTTTGCATTTATATGTTAAAACTTACCATAGTCTGTCCTATCCTGGGCATTAACGGTGTAAATAGAAAAAAAAATCATTTTAAAATAAAAAACCAATTATAGAAGGCTGAATGGCAGCAGCAGTGAGTATTTAATCTCAAATCCCCATAGAACAACTAGGATAGCAAAAGGAAAATCACAGTGACACCATCTTCACTAAAATTAGATGATAGAATATCCCTATGGATCCCAGAAATGAGCAGTTTGGGCTACATCCATCAATAGCAAAAGGATCACATGGGAACAACAGCTTTGGAGGAGTGAACGGAGGGAAAGTGAGGGGGGCCTGTGATGGTACAAAGAGCCCAGAATCTGCTGACATGTCATCAGCCCCAAAAGGAGGCGCCCCCAGTCATCGTGGCAGTCTCAACTGGTGCATCCAAAACAACAATCAAAATTGGGAGAGGGCTGTCCAGCATTCAGCCGGAAGCTGTAAAGGGAGCCTGCAGGAAGGTATGAGGGTGCCAGGGCAACCTGGTCTTCAGGGTTCCCGGAAGTAGCTGGTGAGAGCACATAGACCTGCCCTGAGAGAAGCTACTGGATATAGGATAGACATTGATGAGGGAAGGACCCTGGGGATAAAGGAGACAAGGTTCTGATACAGATAGAAGAGGGGACCAGATGAGACAATTCAGAAAGTACTAAGAAGGTTCATAAAAAACCATGTCATCTGGGAATTCCCTGGCGGTCCAGTGGTTAGGACTCAGCACCTGCACTGCTGGGCCCAGGTTCCATCCCTGGTCCAGGAACTAAGATACTGCAGGCCAAGCGGCACGGTCGAATAAATAAGTAAGACTAAAATATCAGCTATTACAAAAAGAATAATAAAAATAAAAGTTATCTTAAAAAAAAATGTTATCTAATACTCTGTAATAACTACAGAAGAGAGAACCCTAGAACTACAAAACCAGGAAACTCCAGGCCTACCTCACCACCTACCCAGGAATCTTCTGAAAATATAGGAGGAAAGTATGAAAAAGTCCATCTCACTTAAACATGACCACATCATACAATATGCTTTAAGAAAACAGGATAACAGCATGTATCACATACCCACAGGAAATGAAGATATCCTAGAAACTTTTACAAAGCAGAAGAAAACAGTAATATTTGTTAAAATGCTGAAGAAATTCAAGAAATGATAGAACCTGAGAAAGAACAATATAACATCAAAATCAGGAAAGCTCAAAAATTAGATGGACAAGCAACAGGAGGAAATAAAATGAGAGCTGACAGAGCTCAGAGGAAATATTGGAGTTAACAGTATGTTTCAGAAATAAACTAGAAGGCACCCAAGGGCAAATAGACAACATCCACAGGAACTCTACAGCAAACATCATACTTAGTGCTGGAAAATCTAAAGCTTTCTATATTTGTTTTCTGTTGCTGCTGTAATAAATTACCACAAACGTTAGTGTTTTAAACAACACAAATTCATTATCTGACAGTTCTGCAGGTTAGAAGCCTGATACAGGTGTCACTGGACTAAAATCAGGGTGTCAGCAGGGCTGTGTTTCTTTCTGGAGGCTCTAGGGGGGAATCTGTTCCCTTGTCCTTTCTAGTATCGAGGAGCCTCACACATCCCTTGGCTTGTAGCCCTCTCCCTCCATCTCCAAAGCCAGCAACAGCGGGCTGAATACTTTTCTCATCACATCATTCTGACATTGACCCTTCTGCCTCCTTCTTGCACTTTTAAGGACACTTGTTATTACACTGGGCCCACCTGGGTAATCTAGAATAATCTCCCTATGTTAAGGCCTGCTTATATGTAACCTTAATTCCATCTTCAACTTTAATTCCCCTTTGCCATTTAATATATTCAAAAATTCTGGAGATTAGGACATGGACATCTTTGGGGGCCAGTATTCTGCCTCTGCACTTTCTCTCTGAGATCAGTAATGTGACAAGGGGGCCTGCTTTCACAATTCATATTCAGTATCGTACTGGAGAGCATAACCAGTGCAGTAAAGGCAGGGAAGAGGTGAAAGGAATGAGGTTCAGAAAGAAAGAAAGAAAATTGTCATTATTTATAGATGACATAATTATGCATGTAGAAAATTAACAAGAATCTACCAATAGCTATTAGAATTGATAAGTGAATTTTGCAAGGTTTATATACCAGCAACATTAGTTAGAAAAAGAAAATTTTAAAAGATACCATTTATAGCAGCAGCGAAACACATCAGATTTCTAGGGATAAGTCCAACCAAAGATGTGTAAGCTCTCTATACCAACTATAAAAAGAGTATTGAGAATAATTCAAGATTTAAATAAATGGAGGGCATTACCATGCTTATGTATCAATAATGTTAGGATGTTGATGCTCCCAAGTTTGTCTATAGTTTCAACACGATCAAATCCCATCAGGATTTTTTAAAAAATTGACAAGAGGGTCCATCTGCCGATGCAGGGGACACGGGTTCGTGCCCCGGTCTGGAAAGATCCCACATGCCACGGAGTGGCTGGGCCTGTGAGCCATGGCCGCTGAGCCTGTGCGTCCGGAGCCTGTGGCCCGCAACGGGAGAAGCCACAACAGTGAGAGGCCCGCGTACTGCAAAAAAAAAAAAAAAAAATTGACAAGCTAATTCTAAAATGTATATGGAAATGTTCTGGCCAACCTATGAGACAAGAGCAAAAGTTGGAGGACTTATACGCTACCTGGTCTCAGAACTTATAAAGCTACAGCAATCAAAACAGTGGTAATTGGGGTAAAGATAGACATAAGATCAAGGACACAGAAAAGAGAATCCAGAAATAAACCCTACATACATGGTAAACTGATTTTCAACAAAGGTGCCAAGGCATTTCAATAGAAAGGGAAGTCTTTTCAACAAGTGATACTGTAATACACACACACACACACAGAGTGAACTTTTACTTTCACCCCATACAGAGACCTAAGTATGAGAGCTAAAACTTATAGAAGAAAACAGGAGAAAATCTTAGTGACCTTGTTTTTACAGAGATTTCTTAGAGCACAAATGGCACAAACCATTAAAGGAAAAAATTGATAAATTGGTCTTCATCAAAACTAAAAACTTTTGCTCTTCAAAAGACACTTCAGAAAATAAAATTTCTAGTCACAAACTGGGAGAAAATATTTGACAAATATATCTGATAAAGAATTCCAGAATATATAAAGAGATTGCACAACTCAAGAATAAGAAGTAAAATAACCCATTTAAGAAATGAACATAGGAGCAGGACAGGAATAAAGATGCAGACGTAGAGAATGGACTTGAAGACATGGGGAGGGGAAAAGGTAAGCTTGGACGAAGTGAGAGAGAGAGAGAGAGAGAGAGAGAGACATGGACATATATACACTAACAAATGTAAAATAGATAGCTCGTGGGAAGCAGCCGCATAGCACAGGGAGGTCAGCTCAGTGCTTTGTGTCCACCTAGAGGGGTGGGATAGGGAGGGTGGGAGGGAGACACAAAAGGGAGGAGATATGGGGATGTATGTATAGCCGATTCACTTTGTTATAAAGCAGCAACTAACACAACACTCTAATTATACTCCAATAAAGATGTTAAAAAAAAAAAGAAATGAACAAAATATTTTACGGACACTTCACAAAATAAGATAAATGAATGGCCAATAAGCACATCAAAGGATGCTCAACATTACCACTAGGGAAATGCAAATAAAACCCACAATGAGTAGAGTTAAACTTACACCTATCGCACACCCAGCCATTCCTTTTTCTTTTACCCACCCAAGAGAAATGAAAGCAAACGGCTACATAGAAATATTCACAGCAACCTTTTTTGTAATACCCTAAATTGGGCACAACCCAAGTTCACCAACAAGTGCATGGATAAGCAAAAAATACATCCATACAATGAAAAGGAAAAGACTATGTGCTAGGCTTCCCTGGTGGTGCAAGTGGTTGAGAGTCCACCTGCCGATGCAGAGGATACGGGTTCGTGCCCCGGTCTGGGAAGATCCCACATGCCGCGGAGCGGCTGGGCTCGTGAGCCATGGCCGCTGAGCCTGTGCGTCCGGAGCCTGTGCTCCGCAACGGGAGAGGCCACAACAGTGAGAGGCCCGCGTACTGCAAAAAAAAAAAAAAAAAAGTCTGTGTGCTGATAAACCCAACAACATGGATGAATCTCAAAACGATTATGCTGACTGAAAGAAGCCAAACACAAAGAGAATGTACCATGTGGCTCCTTTTATATAAAATTTTCTAAAATAAAAACTAATCCATTGTTAAAACAGTCCAGTGATTGCTTGGGGACTGAGGTGGATTATTGGGGGGGGGGGTGGTTAACTAGGGTGGCATTGTAAACACTGCTTTGCATGGGGGTCTGAGGAAATTTCAAGGGATGATGGAAATACTTTGTGTTTTGAGTGTGGTTCTGATTGCACAGGTGAGTACATTTATCAAAGATCATCAAATTGCACAGCTCATTGTATGTAAAGTATTCTTCATGAAACAATAAGCAATGAATTACCACTTCAAACCTAGCAGATTCGGGCAAAAGTAAAAGCCTGACAGTTGGTAGAATCATTTTGGAGAGCAGTCTCTAGTAAAATTGAAGATGCAAGTACCTGGTAGTGTGTGCATTCAAGGAAACACATACAAGATTGGCCAATGCTATAGTGTTTATAGTACTGAAAAATTGAAAACAACCTGAATATTAGCAGGAAATGGATAAATTGTGGTATACCCATACAATAGAAGACCACAGAGCACTAAAAATCAACTGTAGCCACATGTATTGAAATGTACACATAAACTTGAAAACGATATTGAAGGAAAACAACACTAAGTTGCAAAAGTATTTACACATTTATGTAAATACAAAACAGTACTACGGTACTTTTTTATAGTTGCTTTTTGACATATGCATACATGTAAGTATATTAAAAAGTGGACAGGAATGTCCTTCTCCAGCTTCAGAATAGGAGGTAAGGAGGTTATAGAAGCAGATTTAAAGGTTACCAAGTACACTTTAAGTATAAAATTTTATCTCTTTAAAAAGTATCTGAAGCACATATGACCAGATGGCCACATTTGTTAAAATCTGGGTGGTAGGTGAGTTGTTATATGTTATTCTCTGTTATTTTCCGTATGCTTCAATTATTTCATTTTTTAAAATAAGCTTTTATACGGGAGCACATTTATGTGAATACTTTGTCACCTTTCTTAATTTGCTATGGCTGTCACGAAAAAATATCACAGAGTGGCTTTAAACAATGGAAATACATTTTGTCACAGTTCTGAAGGCTGGGAGTCCAAGATCAAGATGCCAGCAGGGTTTTCTGGTGAGGACTTTTTCCTGGCTTACAAATCGCTGCCTTATTGTGTCCTCACATGGCCTTTTCTTATTGCACTCACATCCTGAGGACACGGTTCTATTGAATTAGGGCCCACCTCATTTAACTGTAATTACCTCTTTAAAGGCTGTATCTCCAAATATAGTCACATGGGGGCTAGAGCTTCAGCATATGAATTGGGGGGAGGGGACACAATGCAGTCCATAGCACTACCCAAACTAAAAAACTATTAGGCACCTCCATCTGCATTAGGCTCTCTGATTGCGGCCAGGCTCAGCCTCAACCTTGGCCACTGCTGCAGTCCCAGCCACCTCCTTAGTCATATCCTCAGTGGAACACTGAAATAATAAGAACACCCATCTGTAAATATTTTCTGAAGTGAAGTCTGAGAGGCTTTCTTCTTAATACTATGTAGGACTTTTCAGCCTGGATTTGTAATAATTATTTTTACAACTGAAATAAACGTCATGCTTACTGCCTCGCTCCTGGTTCTGTTCTGCATAGTTGTGAACCAGAACAGCTCCGTTTCTCAATCATGGCAGATACATGAATTTGCTTTAGCTTTTCTCATTTGCTAAAATCCCAACACCTGTATGGACAACAGTTTGTATGATAGAAGTCACTCACTGAATTCAACAAACATTTATGGGTACTCACTGTATGCCAGGTTCTCCAAAAGGCAGTAGGAAGACAGAAATCAGTAAAATACAGTTTCAGCTCTTGGATTCACTCTTCAGATACCGCTCAAAGGCAGAAGGAAAACCGGAAAATGGTGGTAGGTCTAAAATGAAGTATTTTTGAGGGAATAATGTCTTAATCTTTGATCGTGTGTGCACATCTCTACCTTTGCCTCTTAGACTGTAAATTCTTTGCCTACAGGGGAGGGAAATGAAATGCTTTGTAAACAAAATGCTTCACTGGCTTTGACCTGAGCTGTCAACATTTTTCTTATTTATTAATAGAAGCATATTTTCAATGTCTAGGCTTGTGGAGAGCGTGGCTTTCATTCAACATCTCAATATATTTAATCCATTCTTTGGAGGTAAGGGAGTAGATAGTCCCCAAAGATGGCTGTCATCACTTCCTTCCCTCTTTGCAAGCATGTACTTTTCCACCCATGAGGAAGTGGAATCTACCTCTCCCCCATTTCTATCTGGGCTGGGCTTGCAACTTGCTTTAATCATCAGAATGTAACAAAAGTGCAACTATGCCAGTTTGGGCTTAGTCTTTAAGAAGCCTGGCAGCCTCCACTCTCCCTGGGAAATCAGCTGCCATGTAAGAAGTCAAATGGGACTTCCCTGGCGGTCCAGTGGTTAAGACTCCATGCTTCCACTGCAAGGGGCATGGGTTTGATCCCTGGCCAGGGAGCTAAGATCCCGCACACCATGTGGCACGGCCAATAAAAAAAAAAAAGTCCAACTACCCAGAGTCCGCCATGCTGTGAGGAAACCCAAGCTAGTCATGTAGAAAGACTACAATGAAAGAGAGGAGAATAAGACCATTCTACTTACCATAACATCATCTCTCCTAAATTAACAAAAAATTCCTGTTATCTGTTATATAGACCGTATTCATATATCTTTAATTATTCACCAAATATATATTTTATAGCTAGGTTTCTTTGAATCGAGATCCAATCAAGTTGTATACATTGCATCTGTTGTTCTAGCTTTTAATCTAAAACAGTTCCTTCACTTTCCCCATGACATTAACTTTTGGGATATTCCCCATACTGGATCTGTCTCATTGTTTCCTCTTAGTGTTCAACTTGATTCTGTATCCCCTGTATTTCCTATAAATTGGAAATGAGATCCAAAAGCTTGAATAGGTTCAGGTTAAACATTTTTGGCAAGACTATTTCACAAATGATTCTGTGTACTTCATATTGCATTTAGATCAGGAGTTAGAAAAGAGAGAGTTAATTTTTATCAACGAATTCATCATGTTAGGAGAGGAAATCCCAAAAAAGCCAGAGAGCTGTGGCAGCAGGAACTCTTTTAACAAATCAAAACATATTCTTGTGTATGGAGTGTGGTTAGATTTCCTCCTACCCCCATTTCTTTGAAAACTTAATTCTTGTCCCATCTTTTTTTGTCAATGAGTTTTTCTTATTTAGCTCTCTTTTTTGATGATGATAATGATGATGATGATGAGTTGGTTTCCATCAAGCAAGTCTACTAATCTGTCGTAATATCAAAAAAATATTGTCATGAATGGTAGTAATTAAGCATAAAATCTGAGGAACAAAATACATAACTTGGAACAAAGTCGTGTATGACTTCTGAGAGCTTTTATTCATCGCCGTGAGCTATCTTGCTTTTACTCAGTGTTTCTCATCTGAAGATCCCTAAATGTTAAGTGGGCCCATGGATTGAACTGTGAAAGTATATAACGAAAATATATTTATCTAACAAAGTGCATTATTAATCAGCATCATCTTATTCAGCAAATTTTAACCTGCTTCAGATTCCACGTAAAGAGTTCTCTGAGAAAACAAATCCTTAAGCTTTGAAGTTTTTATTCTAAAGCCAAATAATACAATAGGTTTAACTTTTGTCTTTTTGAAATACTGCAAACTTACTTATGTTCTAATATTGCGTATCTTCAATAAGTAGAAGATAGGCCACAATTCCCTTTTGGCTGAGTCTGAGATTGGAATAGACCTGTATTTAAGTCCTGGCTCTGCTCATGAGCTCCATGCCCCTGGGCAGATCTTACAGTCTCCCAGACCAGCTTTCTCTCCACCTGTAAAATACATGAGCTAATGCTAACTTCAAAGTTTTGTAACAAAGATGACATATAATGTCATTTCACGTATTTTGTGAAAAGTGTGGTACAAATTCTGTTATGGATTCAGTTTTTACCGGAGCAGCTGTCTGTGTGTGTTAGTGGTACTTTTGGATTTGGGGTTTTAGATGATGAAATAAAGCATACATCTGTGTTTATGGGTTTGGATTATTGCATAAAGTTTTAGATTGAATATCATCTTTCCTGGAGCATGGTGACAGATTTGGAACCAAAGCCTATTTTAAAGTTTTCTGTTGTGTGACACCCGGGGTTGATCTGGGGTTGAGAGGAAAAGGCACCTGAGGTCACTGGGTAATAGTGAGAGATTTGTCTGAACCTGACTCCCTGAGAAACTAAGCGACATTTCAAAAAGGTATTTGTGCAGAATCCTGACATCTGGTTCCAGCTGGTGAAATGCTAATCTGGCAGCCGGTGGCTGGTACCTCTGCAGGTCGCCTTGTGGGTTTTTTAAGACCTGAAAATGGAAAGCATGTGATATCAAAAAGAAGCAGCTAATCTACTCTGTATGCAAAGAGATGTGTTTATTTTTCCTTTGACTCCAGGAACCCTGGCTGCTCCTTACCTCTGGTTACACAATTCCCACCTGACTGTTAAGACTTCTGAAACATTGAAGCTTTCAGAAACAGTAGAAAAATCAGGTAGCCTTGCCTTTCCCAGGAGTCAGAAAGTTGTGTAAACATTTAGGGCTGATCCCCCGGCTGCTGGAACTGGTTTAACCAGGTTCAGCGATGCTTGTGCCCAAACGCCTGTCAGGGTGAAATAAGACTGCCTTTAATCTCAGTGTGGCTTTGGGAACAATCCGGAAAACTACTCTATCCTTCAAGTGTTTGTTTTAAATTGCAGCACTTACAGGTAACTGTATTTCAACCAAGGCACCGGTTTAGACCAAGGTCGCCACTGCCCTGGCATAGTTTCTAAGCAATGTAACATTCAGCTACGCTTACTCTCCATGCTGTAGATGAGGAATTGGATATGCTTAATTCCCTGAATCTCTCGCTTAAATGCTGCTCAGTTACTGGGACAACATCCCCCTTAATATGTTTTGAGGGCAAATATTACTATCTTTATTTTAAAGTTTCGAAAGTCTGTGGCTCAGAGAGGTCAAGTTGTCATTGCTGACGTGGAAATTTGATATAATCTATAAAGGAATGCAGTAGAAAAAGCCTTTGAACGAAGAGACGGAAAGGTGGCAGAATATGCCACTTTGGTTTAAGGATGATTTGGAGCTGAAGGCAATTGAGAATCAGCAGATATAAGAAAAGCTCTTTGCCTTCCCCTTATTTGCCTAAATGCAGAACATAATTTGTAAAGATGCCCTCCTCCCCGCCACCTCCCCTCTCTATCAAGAAGAACAGAAATAAATCACCATAGACAATTCTAGACCCTTATTTACCATTAGTTTCCCCATCTCCTCGCCTTCCCACAATTTGCCACCTGTAGGAGCTCAAAGTCCTTCTCATGTCATGTCTCTAAAAATATACTGTTCTTTTGTCAAGATGCTGTGTAAGCCTAGGTTCTAACGACCTCTTTGAGGTACTCACCTCTAAGTGCTCCCATGTGTATGCTTGACACACGTGTTTATAAACGTCTGCTTGTTTTTTCTCTTATCAATCTGTTTTTTTGTTAGTTTAATTTGTAGGGCCTCAGCCAGAGAACCCAAGATGGGTAAAGGAAAGAGATTGTTTTACCTTCCCTACAAGAGCAACTAGATTCTAGTGGAGGTTCTATTCATACTTTGGGGAGATTATTTGAGTTTCCCCTGTATGTATGTGTATGTGTATGTGTATGTGTATATGTATATGTATGTGTGTGGGTGTGTTTACTTATTTAGTTAACTGTGCTACCACTTATAAAGTTCTTACTTTGCCATGTACTGTGTTTTTCATGCTGTGTAATCATCCTCTTTTTTTCTCCTCCAGATTTGCTCCCCGCTTTCCCCTTCTGCTCTATGCTCTGGGAGGCTGACCTTTATGGACGCCATCAAAAGGCACTTCTACATCTCATCTCTGGCTGTTGTTTTTTTTTTCCCAGTAGGAGACACTGACAGATGAAAGATCTGAGGGACAAAGGAGGAGACTGAGGCTGGATATTTATCCCCCAGCTTCTTCCCTGTGGGCGTGTCATGGTTGGCTGAGGCCCTCTGCTGAAGGCCATCGCTCTGTAGGGCTGTTCCTTCCATATAATTATTCTCTTTGGGTTTCAAGTAACTTCCTTGGCCCTGTAGACCTGGGGTGGAAATAACTTCCTGCTAGTAATAGCCCTAAGGGAATGCACTTTCCCTGGGTAGTTTAACTTAACCCTGCCCCCAGCCTGGGAAACAGCCCCCTTATGAAGCTTCCTTCAATTACCCTACATGAATGTGCCGTCTGTTCCCTGCCAGGATCCTGAATGTCACACATGTGCGTTCATTTCATTCTTTCCGCAACCCAGAAGCCACGTGTATTATTACACATAGTACACCTGAGAAAGGCTCAGAGATGTGAAACAACTTGCCTGAAGTGACATAATCTGTGAAGGGTAGAGCAGGATTCAAAGTGGGGGCGTGTATGGCTCAGCTACCCCCCTCATCAGGCTGAGCTGTACTGGATTACCTCTGTGGTCCCAACCTTTTCCCCTTGTCCTCTTCTCGTAAAAAATACTTTGCCGACCCTCTTGACCCTCTTAAAATGAAATTCATAGATAATTTAATCTAACTAAACACCTAATTTCAAATAAAATACACAAAATATTTTAAATTTATGTATTTATCTTTGGTGGTGTTGGGTCTCTGTTGATGCACTCAGGATTCCTCTAGTTGCGGTGTGCAGGCTTCTCACTGTGGTGGCTTCTCTTGCTGTGGAGCATGGGCTCTAGGCGCACAGGCTTCAGGAGTTGTGGCTCATGGGCTCTGGAGCACAGGCTCAGCAGTTGTGGCACATGGGCCCAGCTACTCTGCGGCATGTGGCATCCTCCCGGACCAGGGCTCGAACCCATGTCCCCTGCATTGGCAGGCAGATTCTTAACCACTGCACCACCAGGGAAGCCCACAAAATATTTTAAAATAAAAGGATGGTTACTTACAATAAAATATGTGTTCCACATGTAAATGCTCAGCGTGACCACACTGTTACGTTATAGTGAAATTGTCAGGTGCACATACTTTCTTATAATGAATACACTTAGATTCAAGATAAGTAAGACAAAACTGAATTTTTCTTTATGTATGACATTTTGAAATCAGAGCTAAATTAGGATATTTGTGTAAAATCACTGAGGTGGATTAGATTTTGCTCAAAAATATCCACTCTGCCCTCCACCTCCACGGGAAGAGTGTACTTGTACTTTTCCACCCCTTGATTTTGGGCTTGCCAGTGTGGCCTGCTTTGGCCGAGTGGGAGAGTCAGGCAAGACTGAAATAAGGCGTGAAATGTGCTGTGCAGTGAGACTTGCCCTCTTGTGCCTCTGCCATTATCATGAGAAGAACTGCTCCCAGGTGTCTGCTGCCCCTCCAGCCCGGGCCCATGATGAGACACAGTGAGCAGACCTGAGCCCAACCCAAGCTGGGAGCAGGCTCAGCTGACCAAGTGTGAAGCAGGACCACTCCGCTGAGCCCAGCCACATCAGCCAACCGCCAGCTAACCCACAGATGTATGCGAGAGAATGACTTGTTTTAAGCCACTATGTTTTAGAATAGCTTATTATACAGAAATTGCTGACAGACAAGCAATGAAGGTAACAGCTTTAAAGGCAGATACAGATGGGGTGTACTGGGAATTCGGATTACATGAGCCATGTTGTTGTTGATCATGTGAGTTTTCCACAGTGGTGAAGAATTTTTTTTTTCTGGACAAAGCAAAGTATAATTGCCCCCTGATATACACAGTTGTTGCATTCCTGGCATATTCAGATATATTAAAACTGTAAGAAACTACTTTGTGTTTGTGTAAATTAAAGTTGGAGTGTAGGTTCAAATAACTATAAACAGGTTACTCACCTACATAAGTGTCTTTCCAGACTCTAGAGGAAGTTGTGCAGGATTGAGAGTAGTTAGTTCTTCATGGCACAGGACTGTCCTAACCATTACAGATCTTTTAGCACAGCCCCTGCCCTCCACATTCCAGTAGCATCCCCCAATCACTGTCACAACCAAAAACACCTCCTGGCATTTCTAAAATGTGCCCCCTAGGAGGTGGCACAGCCTTGTTGGAATCACTAGATGAGATGACACAACGGTTCCTTCCAACTCAAACATCATCAGATTTTTAAAGTCTGATTTTAGTTGTCATTTAATCAGTAATATGTATTAAAAGTCTCTTATGCGCTAGCACTGTGGATATAAGGATAATATACGATCATTGCTCTCAAAGGGCTTACAGGGTAAAGGGTGGCACAAGCCAGCAATCAGGCAGTTAATAATGTAGAGTGATCATCAATACTACTGATGTACATTCAGGATGCTACAGGAGGACATAAGAGGAGCATCTAACCTAATCTTGGGGCTCAGGGAAGGCTCTCCCAGAGGAGGTGATGTCTAAGCAATCATGAGAGCGGACCAGGTGTTAACCAAGCAAACAGGAATAAGACGTGAACAGATGAAGAGCAGGCAGCATGCTCTTTCCCTGAAGCAAGGACTAGGGTGGCCTATCTGCTGCAGAGGTTGCTGAAGGAGCATATGAGCCTTGGAGTTGGAGGGATCATGGTTCAAATCCTGCCTCATCTCTAACCCTGAGCCATTATAATAACTCCTCACTATGTTCCAGGCACTTTGGTAAGTGCACTACATGAATTAGCTCTTTTTATCCTCCCAACAGTACCTCATCCCTCTGTATACAGAATGAGAAACTGAGGCACAGAAAGGTTAAGTAACTTGCCTAACCTAGCAAGTGGTGGAGTGGAATTAGAACCAAGACCAACTGACTCCAGAGCCAACTTTCCTCACGGTTGCCCTACGCAGCCCAACCTCCGATCCTGTTTCCTCATCTGTAAAGTGTACCTAATAGTATAGCTCCTGCGAGTTGATATATAAATGAAACATTTATACATTTAAGCACCAGACATGGTGGTAGAATATTTTTTTTAAATAGCTATTCAGATTGTAATCCTTCCATTTTCAAAGGAGGAGCATTATAATCTGGAGAGCGTATAGTACATGATTTTAGTTACAAATAACATTTTTGAAACCTGAAGTGCTATTACAAAAAAAAAACCCCTATTTTAACATTAAGTTTGATTATGTATCAGGGAAAACACAATAAACAAGTGGCTTAAACAGACAAGAATTTATTGTCACCTAAAAGGAGTTGAGTTTGATAGTCCAGTTTCTCCTATTTGGACCTCAGGGTCCAAAAATGACTGCTGGAGCTTCCCTCACTGTATCTGCATTCCACCAGCAGGGAGGAGTAGGGGGAAAAAATAAGGAGATAAACCTCCCAGTTGAGTTGGTTCCCTTAAGAAGGACTCCTACTTATTCTGGGCTTGGGACTGACAGATGGCAGGGTACAATAGCCCCCATCCCCCGCCAAAGCAGGAAACTCCACGGTGCCGTCATGCACCATAGCTCCCTGTGCATCAGGCTGAGGCTGGACTCTGCCTCACTTCTACCCCTGCCTTCTCCTGCTTCTCTCACTTCCTTACAGGTTTCTCCTTCAAAAAGTCACTTGCACAAGAATCTCCATCCTGGGCTCTGCTTCTAGGAACCCCACAGTATGCTCTTTTTCAGCCAAAATCTGCCTCTCATAATTTCACCCAGGTTCTACCGTGCTGAGTAATCCAGAATAAATGGAATTCTCTTCCATAGAGTAGCACCTTTGTAGGTTGGAACATAGCTGTAAAAGAGGAATGTAATAATATGTACATATCATTTGGCTGTTGACAAAGAGCTCTTGTGTTCATTTTCTCGTGTACTCAAACACTCCCTCTCCTTGACGGTAGATAGTACTATTTTTTTTTTAATTCATTTTTGGCTGCGTTGGGTCTTCATTGCTGCGTGCCAGCTTTCTCTAGTTGTGGCGAATGGGGGCTACTCTTCATTGTGGTTCGCGGGCTTCTTATTGCGGCGCACGGGCTTCAGTAGTTGTGGTGCACGGGCTTGGTTACTCTGCGGCATGTGGGATCTTCCTGGACCAGGGCTCAAACCTGTGTCCCCTGCACTGGCAGGCAGATTCTTAACCACTGCGCCACCAGGGAAGCCCAACAGTGCTATTTTTACAGACGAGGAACCTGAAGCTTAGATAGTGACTTCTCCAGGGTCACCTGGAAAGTAAACGGTGGGGCTCTGAGCAAGAAGGTCTCAAGACCAAGCCTCAGACAAGGTGTGTTAGTTTCCTAGGGCTGCTGTGACACAGTGCCACAAGCCAGGTGACTTCAAACAACAGAAATGTCTTCTCCTACAGCTCTGGAGGCTGGATGTCCAAAATCAAGGGGTCAGCAGGGCCATGTTCCCTCCAAAGTCTCTAGGGGAGGAGGAGCCTTTCTTGCCTCTTCCTAGATTCTAGTGGCCCCAGGCATTCCTTGGCTTGTGCCAGCATAACCCCAATCTCTGTCCACCTCTGTCCTCACGTGGCCTTCTTCTCTATGTCCTCTCCCCTTCTTATAAGGACGTTCTCGTTGGATTTAGGGCTCACCCTAATCCAGTATGACCTCATCTTTATCATTAACTAATTACATCTGCAAAGAGCCTATTTCCAAATAAGGTCACATTCAAGGTTCTGACTGGACATGGCTCTTTGAGGGACACTATTCAGCCCACTACCCATAGGATTTTAACTTTCAGAAGATTTATTTATCTCCAGGTTTCATTTGTGTGTGTAGACAAGGAACGGTCACTTTCACACACATAAATGCATGCTCTTTTTTGCACCTTGCTCCTGGCTTTCTCACTGGAGGGACATATGCAGGCAGGAAGAAACGTGGAGGGCCAGTCCCTTCAGCGCACTGATGGTATGCCTGCCGGGGTCCATGTCCTCTGGTCTGCATTGGCTTCTAAAAGGCTTCCTCTGTAAGGACTGCTGTCTGTCGTGTCCTGGGATGCACGCCAAGCCCGGTACATCAGAAATGACCAGTGAATCTCAGTAGCTTATTGAAAGGTGTCCTTACTTTCGGGGCGTTTGGTTCAGCAGGGTTGTTGCTGTTTTTCAAAGATGTGTGGAAGGCCACACAAAGCCCCTCTGTGTCCAAGTCCTTCCCCAACCAAGTTGTTACAATTAAGGCTTTTCAGAGGTGGGGAGAGGTCTGCTCTCAGAATTTAAAGCAGAGATCAGAAGTCAAGGGGCATAATGAGTGTCTTAGTCGGTGCAGGCTGCTATGACAAGATTCTGTAGACTGGGTGTATTAAATATCAGACATTTATTTCTCACATTGCTGGAGGCTGAGAATTTCAAGATCAAGGTGCCAGAAGATTCAGTTCCTGGTGAGGATACTGTTCCTTGCTTGTGGATGGCCCCCTTCTTACTGTGTCCTCCCTCACATGGCAGAGAGAGAAAGAGAGAGAGAGAGAGAGGGAGAGAGAGAGAGGGAGAGGGAGAGGCAGAGGGAGAGCATGCACATTCTGGTGTCTCTTCTTATGAGGGCACTAATCCCATTTTGGGGGCCTACCTTCATGCCTTCATTTAAACCTAATTATCTTCCAAAGATCCCACCTGTAATACCATCACATTGTGGGGCAGGGCTTCAACATATGAACTTTGAGCGGGACACAATTCAGTCCATAGAAGTGACCCTTTCAGCAGGGGAGTCAGGATCCAGACCAAGAGAGCAGAGACTGACATGGTAAAGTCTTTTGTAGGATTCCTTTCTTGTCACCCCTGACAGGTTTCCCCTTAAAGAGAAGTAGGTCTGTGTGCTGATTTTTGGGCAGCAAGGCAAAAGGCAGCTGAGGAGACTGGGTTCCACCGCAAGGGCCAGAAGGGACAGATTGGATGGAGGGGAGCATAGCAGGCAGACTGACAGGGATCGTAGCAGGGAGAATGGAGAGCAGGGTTAGCTGGTCTTGACTGGAAAAGGGAATCCAGGCATATTAATGAACAGATATATCCATCCAATATTGTGCTGTGACCACAGAGCATTAGTGGACATTTTTGGTTGTGATAGATAGAACCAACCTCATCTCAAACTGTCTTAGGTAGACAGAGGAGTTTGTGACTCATGTAACTGGAAACTTCAGGCATGGTTGGATCTAGGTGCTCACATGGTATCGTCATACATTCCTACCTCCTAGTTTTGCTTCCTCCTTATTGCCTTCTTGCTGAGGCAGGTGCTCCTTAAGTGGTGGGAAACAGTACCACCAGACACTTGGTTGTCCCAGTGAAGAGTGCTTTTGTGATAGACTGTGTCATTGGCTCCAATTTTTCACCCCTTTCTGACCTATGCCCTTTGCCATGTAACTCTGCAATGTTTGACCATATGACTTGCTTGAGCCAAAAGAATGAGGTAGAAGTGACAGTGGCAGCTCCGAGCCTAGGCCTTAAGAACCTTGTCTGTTTCTCCTAGTTCTGTTGTGCTTCTGCCATTCCCATGAAAGAAATGTGCCCAGGCTGGCCGGCTGGTTACAGCAGGAGGATGAGAGACACATGGAGCAGAGCTGAGTTACTCTTGCCAAGATGAACCTAGATCAGCCGGTCACTAGACACATGACTTAGCGCAGGTAAGATTAGAGAGCTGAACCCCTCAGATACATGAGAAATCACTGAGATGACAACATGGATCTTACGGCTTCTTTCTCAGACGTTCCAGCAGAAGTTGGGTTTCGGGGCGTGACCTCTGCCCCAGTGGCCGAAGCTCCTCCTAGGCGAGCGGCGGCGCTCTGAGTCACGGCGGGTCATGGCGGCGCTCTTTCTCAGCCTCTTTGGTTCGGACTGAGGCTTTCGGGACGGCGGCGGGAAGATGGCGGCCTCCAGGGAGCGGCTTGGAACCGTAGAAGCAGAGGGGAGCTCGGGTCGCCAGGGGAACTCGGGAGTCGCGGTGGTGGTTTCCTCCGATCCCGCCCCGCCCGCCCCGCTGTGCCCTCACGGTGGGTCCGCGTCTGGGCTGAGCCTGGCTGTCGGGAGCCAAGGGGCGTGGGTGAGCCTGAACGTGCCATGGGCTTTTAGGGCTCTCGGATTCAGATCCCCTTCTCTCTCTCCCACCGAGTGTGATATCTAGAAAACGCTCCTTCCTCGGGAAGTTGTGGTTTTCCACTTGCTTAAGAAACCGTCATAGAAAGTCCCCACTGTTGTGGTTTTGGCTTTACGGCTGTTACATGTTTTTTGAAGGGATGAGGCAGAGGCTAGGCAAAAAGGATATGTGTTATTGAGTAATTCCCGTTGCCAAGTACTTGAAGATTTCACTTGTTGTTTTACTGTCTTTTCCATTAAAATTAAAAAACCGTTAGGGAGCACGATAGAATGAATTCTTGCTTAACTAGACCCAGTTTTTCTTGCGGAGAGAGAGTGCGTCCAACTCTAAAAGCTCAGATTTTCACTGAAAGGATAACTGAGCGGCGGTGGCAGAGTGCTCAGTTGTTTGCACTCCGTCTTTGTTGTTGTGTCAGGACCCAGGCCGTTCACCATGTGGACTGCAACTGTACTGACAATAGCATTTTCCTTCTGGAGAGACCAGTTTTCAAAATTTATTTCTTAAGTAGTCTTTGCCTGAATGTTGTGACTTTGGGGGAAAAAAATTATTAAACAGAGTAGTGCATTTAATTGTGACAAATTGTGCGTAAAACTGAAACAAATTTTATTTAAAGGCGATGAAAACTAGGAACTTGAGGTAGATGACTGTTTGACTTATATTTTCCTATTCTGGAACTAGGACCCACTCTTCTGTTTGTAAAGGTGAACCAAGGGAAAGAAGAAACACGGAGGTTTTATGCCTGCTCAGCTTGTAGAGATAGAAAAGATTGTAATTTTTTTCAATGGGAAGATGAAAAGGTATATCAACTTTTTGGATATATATATATGTATTTTTTTAAATTGTTGATGTCTGTGACATTTCATTGAGAATGTATGAGATAAATCTCTTGAGATGAAGATACCATGTTTTTTGGTTTGAGAGACTGGAGTTTATATTTACTCTGAACTTACTCTGATTACTGATGTCTTAAACTACTGTCTCAAAGTCTGAGTTCCCTTTAAGGCTTTCTGAGGTGTTAGTATTGGTTTTGCCAATATAGAGTTCTCCCTAAAGAGTGCAGGTCATTACCATTCCAGGAAGTGCTTTAGAAAAACACTTTTTGGGAAGCATTTGCATTGACCATCCCTTATTCCGCTACTGGATGACTGATGAAGGCACTTAGAGATACAGTTATGAGCTTGGAATTCTCTTGGACTCAGCTCCAGTTAAAGTTTCTGAAAGTTTTTTTTCAGGCGGACTCTCAACCGCTGCGCCACCAGGGAAGCCCTGAAAGTTTTGACTAGAAATCTTTCAGCTTTGTTAGGTTTGTTGGAAAACAGTCTGTATGCCACTCTTGTAGACTCGTTAAAATCACTATGTGTGAATTAATCCCTCAGTGCTTTAATATGTTGGTTATTGTTTCAAACTGCTCTAGAATTTTCCCAGGTTAATGTGTTTTGTTTTCCCGTGGAATGAATGCTTGTTTAGAGCTTAGAGTTGCTCGAATTTCTGGCCTCTTGAATGGCAGAATGCGATACCAGTTTTTCTAGGATAGTAACAAGTTTGATGGTTTATTAAGTTTATTTTGTACTCTGTTTCAGTTGTCAGGAGCCAGACTGGCTGCCCGAGAATCTCATAACCGAAAATGTCAGCCTCCTTTATCCCGTTCGCAGTGTGTGGAAAGGTACTGATGCTGTGTCATTTTCATTTATTATCCTATTGTTTTTTTCCCTCAGTGCCTTTAAGTTTACTTTCAGTAATTAATTTCTTTTTATCGTGGTAAAATATATATATAAGATAACATTTGCCAATTCAGTGACATTAATTACATTAACAGTGTTGTGCAGCTATCACCACTGTCTGTTTCCAAACTTTTTCATCACCCCAAACAAATTCTGTCACCAGTAAGCAATAACTCCCCATTCCACCTTTCTCCCATCCCTGGTAACCTCTAATCTACTTTTTGTCTCTATGATTTGACCATTCTGGGTACCTCAGATAAGCGGAATCATCAATATTTGTCCTTTTGTGTCTGGCTTATTTCACTTAGCGTTGTGTTTTCAAGGCTCATCCATGTTGTAGCATGTATCAGAACTTCATCCTTTTTATGGCTGAATGATATTCCTTTGTATCCATGTACCACATCTTTTTATTTTTATAAATTTATTTATTTATTCGTTTATTTTTTGGCTGCATTGGGTCTTCGTTGCTGCGTGCGGGCTTTCTCTAGTTGCGGTGCACAGGCTCTAGGCGTGGGGGCTCAGTAGTTGTGGCTTGCGGGCTCTAGAGCGCAGGCTCAGTAGTTGTGGCACATGGGCTTAGTTGCTCTGTGGCATGTGGTATCTTCCAGGACCAGGGCTCGAACCTCTGTCCCCTGCATTGGCAGGCAGTTTCTTAACTACTGTGCCACCAGGGAAGTCCCTGTACCACATCTTGTTTATCCATTCATCCATCAGTGGACACTCAGATGTTTCCACCTTTTGGCTATTGTGAATAATACTCAACACATGTTGGTGTATAGATATCTGTTTGAGCCCCTGTTTTCATTTCTTTTGCATATATACCTAGGAGTGGAATTACTCGATAATATGATAATACTATGCTTCGTTTTTTGAGGAACTGCCAACCTATTTTCTTCCGTGGCTGCACCATTTAACATCCCCATCAGCAATGTATGAGGGTTCCAATTTTTCTATGTCCTTGCCAACACATATTATCTTCTGTTTTTTTGATTATAGCCATCCTAGCAGTTGTGAAGTGGTATGTCATTGTAGTTTTGATTTTCATTTCCCTCATTATTAATGATGTTGACCATCTTTTCATATGCTTTTTGGCCATTTGTATATCTTCTTGGAAAAATGTCTATTCAAGTCCTTTGTCCATTTTTAATAAGGTCATTTGTCTTTTTGTAGTTGAGCTGCAGGAGTTCTTTATATGTTCTAGATATTACACTGTTATCAGATGATTTGAAAATATTTTCTCTTATTCTGTAGATTGTCTTTTCACTTCTCAATGATGTCCTTTGATACACAAGAGTTTTTAACTTTGATGAAGTCCAGCTTTCAATTTTTTTGTTGTTGTTGCTTGTGCTTTTGGTATCATAGCTGAGAATCCATTGCCAAATCCAATCTCATGAAGATTTACTGTAATCTTCCTTTTTGAAATACTAAACCAAGCAAACAAAAAAAACTTTTAAAAGCTGTCAACATCTGTTTTTAAATATCTTCATTTTTTAAAATTATTTATTTATTTTATTTTTTTTGCGGTACACGGGCCTCTCACTGTTGTGGCCTCTTGCGTTGCAGAGCACAGGCTCCGGACGCGCAGGCTTAGCGGCCATGGCTCACGGGCCTAGCTGCTCCGCGGCATGTGGGATCTTCCCGGACCGGGGCCCGAACTCGTGTCCCCTGCATCGGCAGGCAGACTCTCAACCACTGTGCCACCAGGGAAGCCTAGATATGGACCATTTTTAAAGTCTTTATTGAATTTGTTACAGTATTGCTTCCGTTTTATGTTTTGGTTTTTTGTCTGTGAGGCATGTGGGATCTTAGCTCCCTGACCAGGGATTGAACCTGCACCCCCTGCATTGGAAGGCGAAGTCTTAACCACTGGATTGCCAGGGAAGTCCCTAAAAATCTGCATTTTTAAAATGTTTTATTGGGTGAACTGGAATTGAGTCATAGATTTAATTTTTTGGCAAACTTGTGAAAAGAATTCATCCCTCTCCTTTGTTATAGGCGTTGTGTTTTGTGTGCTGGGAGAGACTTCTTAAGAAGCCTCTGTCTGGGTTGCTGATGACAAATAGGTTTTCACTCTCATGATAACTCCTGCTGGTTACCTGGGCTGCTGTGTTTAGAAGGATTCTGAGGTCATATCTAGGCTAAGTGTAAAGGAATATTGGGATCTGTTAAAAATGTCTTTTTGAGCTTCTTAGTAGCTTTTAAAGTCCTTTGATAGGGGAGGCTTTTCTTGAGATAACTTGATTGCCCCTTAACTGCAGTACTTAATCAGTGATTAAGTCTACTTAATTTATGGGAATTAAATCAACAACAAAAAATGTTGAAAAAGGAATTAATGTAAACTGAGCACCACTGAGCTAGGCACTATGTGAGGTGTTTTCGGTGATATATTGTTTGAATCCTGCCAAGGTGGTTTACTTAGATGAGAAAATTGAGTACTTGGAGAAGTTAAGTAACTTCATCAACTTCATACTATTAGAATGAATGAGCAGTGACTCAAACGTATGTCTCCCAGATTCTAAAACAGTATTTTTAAGCATATAAGCAGATAGTAGTTAATATATTATGTGTAGTGATTTAATTTAAGGAGATATAAGGATATAAAACAAAGAGTTATATAGAGATATATTATTATGAGATTATTATAATGAGATAGAATATTGAAGATGCAGAAAGTAGAAAAATATCACTATTGGTTTCTCCCTTTGAACCCATCACCTTGGTCATTTTGTAGTCTTCCTTCTGGCCTTTTTTCCTATGCAAAGGTTTGTTGTACAAGATTGTGGTCATAATGTGGACATAGTTTTGTACTCTGCCGTATCACTTTTAGCTGATAAGCATGTACTTCATATTATTACATAAGGATATTGGTGATGCAGTTACACTCTATAAGAAAATTTAGATGATCTTCTTTCCTTGCGTAATAAGATTTTAGTCTGGAGCTAAACCACTGTGCAAGACTTTGTACTACCAGAGTGTGGTTTTTGATACTGAAGAATTTTTGAAATTCACATTTCATGTTAGTTAGAATTTAAAGACACTGGCTAGACTATGGAATATTAAAGAATTTTCAAAAGGTTATTTCTTGGGGGCCATAATTTCATCTGTTATTTAGTGCTGATTCTTGAGAGCATGTCTTAATAAAGTCATTTTCAACATCCTAAATCATCTGTGACCCAAAACCTCAGATTTTGTTGTCCAAGCCTCCATCCATTCCATCCATCCAGTCATTTATTCATTCTTTGTTGAGGGTTCAGAAAGAACTTAAAATGCTAGTAATGGAGTTGAGATATATTTAAACATAATACAGTGCAAAAGAAGAATGTCTTGTGTTGACAGTATTCATAGAAAAGATTGAGTACTCTGGAAGGTCAGAAGCTTTACAGCTAACTCATGCCTTAGCTGATCAATTCAGTTTAAGGATATAGTATTCGAACAGGTTTTGGAGGATAGGTAAAAGTTTTTGCTTTTGAAATGTAATATCACTGATTTCACTGGATCACTTTATAATTGATGCTCTTATGCTTTCTTACATGCTTTCAACAAGAGTGAAAAGTTTGAAATCAGTCATTTCTCAAAATTAAAAATTTTGCCTTTTTAAAACCAAAGGCTTACTAAGTTACCTCTTCTGTGTTATTAATTACTCTCTTAGTGTGTCTTCAGCTTGAGACTGGCAGATTATTCTTGTGTGTAAATGGATGTAAGGATGACGTACTGTTACTTGAGATTATAATTATTTTCTAATTTAACTTTGTACAACTCATTTATGTTATCTTATTAAATAACTACTATATTTGAAAGTGTTAAAATGCATTAAAACATTATACCTATTCTATAAAGCAAACTTTTTATCTGTTACTGTGACATAGCAATAGCTTTTCATTGACTGATTTAGTTTTGAAATTATTAGAAAGGAATAATGGTAGCTATTGAGATAAATTGACCTTTCTTACTTGATTTTTATTATGGAACTGGCAGTGCTGCACAGACTTCTAGGTTCTACAGAATAGGATTTGATATTCATTTTTCTAATTTCAACCATGCTTTATATTTCATATGTGTTCAGTTGACAGATTTACATTTTGTGTCTGAGACTTGACTTTCCTTATAGTTTTTAGCTGCCTGTCATGCCCTGAAATGTGCTATTCTATTATGTAGTATGTTGACATCTTTATCGTGACTGCTGAAGTCTTAGGGAGGATATATTTTAATGCTAAAATCAGCATTAATTTATGTGCATCCCGATAGTTTTGTTTAGTTGATATTTCATTCGGTTATGTTTTTTTCAGAGCTCATTTAAACTCAGATTTTCAAGGTCTGCTATTAGGGAAATGCCATAAACATAATTTGTCTACTCCCGGAAAGTCAAATGGAACATCAAATGGAGATCAATAAAAATGACATTTCAAAATGCTAGCCTGCAATTTGTGAGTCATGCTGAGCCATGCAGCAGAATGAATTTCTTCTCCCCCCTGGGTATGTGTAGTAAGTACAAATGAGGAAGGAGCACTGAGTAATCCTTAGTTCCTGAGAGTCTCAAGTTCTTCCTACCAAACTTAAGAAAAACCCCTTGTGTCTGAATGTTACGTTTAAAGCCATACAGTTGAATGATAATGACATAATTTTGAATAGAAATATGTGCAAGATCTCAGTTGATCTTTTGTCAAGAGAAGGTTAATAAACTAGCAATGGAAGCTTTCTGAAGGACAGTTTTGACCAGGCACAAAATACATCAATGGAGGTTCATTTAACATTGTTCTTTTTATCCTTCATTTAAAAATAATTAAACTTAGTGCCTTAAGATAGTCCCATGTAGTGAGTAAATTGCCACACTAGCCCCTCGCTTTGAACTTTCATCTCTTCCTGGTGATTTTGCAGCTTCTGCTGCCTTCAGTTGGCTTCACTTGGTGTGTGATAGGCAGTCCTTTTGACCATATTTGAGTAGCAGAAGCTGGCACAGCGTTATCTATTTGGGGAGCTTCCTTTCTCCTTTTTCCTATAAAGCCCTGATTGTTCTCATCATTCATTCAATGACAACTATTTACTTCTCTAATATCAAAAGTGTGCTTCTGCTCCATTTCTCTGTTTTGGTCCCTGAGTGCATGTACAATAACTTTCTGTTTTGGGACTGAGTCATAGGATAATAGCAGTGACACTCCACCTACAGTCTGGCTGATGGCAGTTATAAATCATGTCTCAATATCCTAGATGCTAAAATGTGAAAATGTTTGCATCTTAGAAGTGATTGGATTTTGCTTTGTGATCCAATCTGACAGGCTTTCTTTTTTTTTTAAATTAATTTATTTATTTGTTTTATTTTTGGCTGCGTTGGGTCTTTGTTGCTGCGCGTGGGCTTTTCTCTAATTGCGGTGAGCAGGGGCTACTGCTGCTACCTCGTTGAGGTGAGTGGGCTTCTCATTGTGGTGGCTTCTCTCATTGTGGAGCGCGGGCTCTAGGTGTGTGGGCTTCAGTAGTTGTGGCACGCGGGCTCAGTAGTTGTGGCTCGCAGGCTCTAGAGTGCAGGCTCAGTAGTTGTGGCTCATGGGCTTAGTTGCTCCGCGGCATGTGGGGTCTTCCCGGACCAGGGCTCAAATCTGTGTCCCCTGCATTGGCAGGTGGATTCCTAACCACTGTGCCACCAGGAAAGCCCCCAGGCTTTCTTTTAATGGGTGGGTTTAGCCCGTTTTTATAGCAGATATGACAGATATGCTTGGTCTTAGTTTTATTATTTTTATACTTCCTGTTTTTATTGCTTCTTTTTATGCTCTTTCACTCTGTGGTCTGTGTTTGGTTTTCTTTTCTTTTCTTTTCTTTTTTTTTTTTGCGGTACACGGGCCTTTCACTGTTGGGGCCTCTCCCATTGCGGGCCACAGGTTCCAGATGCGCAGGCTCAGCGGCCATGGCTCACGGGCCCAGCCGCTCCGCGGCATGTGGGATCTTCCCGGACCGGGGCACGAACCCGTGTCCCCTGCATCGGCAGGCGGACTCTCAACCACTGCGCCACCAGGGAAGCCCTGTTTTTCTTTAATTTTTTAATTTTTAATTTTTATTTATTTTTGGCTGTGCTGGGTCTTCGTTGCTGTGCGCGGGCTTTCTCTAGTTGCAGCGAGTGGGAGCTACTCTGTTGCGGTGCGCGGGCTTCTTGTTGCAGTGGTTTCTCTTGTTGCGGAGCACGGGCTCTAGGCGCACAGGCTTCAGTAATTGTGGCACGCGGGGTCAGTCGTTGTGGCTTGCGGGCTTCAGAGCACAGGTTCAGTAGTTGTGGTGCACAGGCTTAGCTGCTCTGCGGCATGTGGGATCTTCCCGGCCAGGGCTCGAACCTGTGTCCCCTGCATTGGCAGGCGGATTCTTAACCACTGTGCCACCAGGGAAGCCCTGTTTTTCTTGTTTTAATGTGTGTTTCTTCTGTATTTTTGTTCTAATGGTTGCCTTTGTAACTTTTTAAACCATATTTCTTTTTTTTTTTTAGATTGCCTTCCTCCATCTAAAAATGAGAAATGATTACTTAATATGTTTCTTCTTCCTCTCTCTTTCCTTCTCTATAATTACTATCTGTTTTTTAATTAATAATTATTTTTAAAATTTATTTATTTATTTTTATTTTTGGCTGCCTTGGGTCTTTGTTGCTACGCGCAGGCTTTTCTCTAGTTGCAGCGAGCGGGGGCTACTCTTCCTTGCGGTTCGCAGGCGTCTCATTGGGTGGCTTCTCTTGTTGCAGAGCGCAGGCTCTAGACTCGTGGGCTTCAGTAGTTGTGGCACTCGGGCTCAATTACTATCTGATTTTAGTTGGTTATTTCCTTTTAGGGTTAACCTTTATGCCTTTGAATATTGCTTATAGCTCTTTTACTTGGTTTTTCAGTTTTATATCTTTTGGCCGATGGCTCTAAAATATGAGAAAATCAATACACTTTTTGATTTCCCTTTCCCTTTCTCTTCCCATACCAGTTTTATTTGGTTTTATATTATTTACATTTTGTACTCTAACTGTAATACCCATATTTTTTCTGTTTTTAGTCTGTGGTCAAATAGATTTAGTGCTGACTGATAGCCCCTTTGCTGTAGTTTCTTCACTCATCTCCTATTTGGCTGAAATTCATCCTCTAGCAGTTTTAATTTTTTTAGAAAGGCTTTTATTAATCAAAAAAATTTAAATCAAAATATCTGTGTGGCTATTGTATGATTCCATTTATATAAAAATATATAAATCATAATAACTTCTTTCCTACACAGCTTTTTATTTTCCTCCTAGTTAATAACAATTTTGAATTTATTTGTTGTTATAGTGACTATTTGCTTAATTATTTATGTGCTTCAGAAATGATTCAACTGCAAACTCTCTGCCTGTTGTCTGAATCCTTTCAGAACATTCAAGTGTAGCATAATCTATTGGTTTCATCTTCTTGGAGAAATTTGTCCTAGAGCTTTCAGAAATGTTCCCATCTGTAATGGTTGCCCTTTCTCCTTGGCATCCAGCTGTCCAGCAGGTTCTTCATGAAGGATCCAGGTAATATAACTATATAACCTGAGTTCTTCCAAGTCCAGAAATATTTAATTCCTTTATTCTTTTTTTTTGAAAATTAGAAATTTGATCTCTTTATTTTTTCTTTTACATATATATTTTTTAATTGAAGTATTGTTTAATTTACAATGTTGTGTTAGTTTCTGGTGTATAGCAAAGTGATTCGGTTTTCTCTTTCTCTCTCTCTCTTTCTCTTTCTCTCTCTCTCTCTATATATATGTATGTATATATATATACATATATATATATATATGTTCAGTTATATATTCTTTTTCAGATTCTTCTCCATTATAGTTTATTATAAGATATTGAATATAGTTTCCTGTGCTATACAGTAGGACTTTGTTGTTTCTGTTTTATATACAGTAGTGTGTATCTGCTAATCCCAAACTCCTAATTTATCTCTCCCCACCCACCTTTCCCTTGTGGTAACCATAAGTTTATTTTTTATGTCTGTGTAACTCCTTTATTCTTGAATGGCATGGTACTTAAGTATAAAATTGTTTGGGTGTATGTTTTACTTGGGGACTTTGCAGGATTGCTTCATGTCCTCCAGAGCAGTACTTCTTAAATGATCTGTGTTAAAGGGTCAGTCTTTTGCTTGTTTGCTTGTTTTATGTTTTTGTTTTTATTTCTAGTCCACTGGGATCAGATACTTCTGTAAATATAATAGAAATAAATAACTAGAAAATAAAATGGAAAAAAAGAGAAGACATACAAAATACAAGCCCACATTTTTTGTTATTAGATTGAACAGACCTAAAAGTACTCTGTCTAATTGGTATAAAAGTTTCTAAACATGTACTCTGGATGTCTGTCTTTGTCTCATCAGGAACTGGAAACATTTGGCGGCCAGCTCCAGTGCATGGCCCTCTTTGCGGAGCACTGTTCTAGAGTTAAGTAGGTACTGTAGATGTCTGGGGCCGGTTTGATTTTGACCACCCAGCAGTTGACTTGATCTTTTTCCTGAATGCTTAAAAGGAAGTAAATATTTTGAGATCTTGCATTTCTGAAAATACCTTTATGCGGATACTTGATTTATAACCTATACAGATGATAGAATTCTAGGTTGGGAATATCTTTCCTTCAGGGTTTGGAAGGCAGTGCTCCATTTTCTTCTGTCTTCATTATAGCTGTTGAGAGGTTGAAGTTCAACAAGTTCATTCTTGATCTCTTATGTGTGACCTGTGACTTGTTTAATCCCTCTGTCAGTTTTTTAGAATCTTTTTATTCCTAGGGATGTCACATGTCATGATGATCTATCTGATGTAAGTCTGTTTTATTTTATTTTGCTTGGTGTTAGGTAAATCCTTTCAAACTGGAAACTCATGTTCTTGAGTTCTGAGAAATTTCCCAGATTATGTCCCTATTGCCAAAGAATGAAAAACCAAGTCTCACATGATTTTAGGACAGAGTACAACCCAGTTCTTGCTTAGTGATCTTCTGGAATTGTCTTTGTTTTCTTTGAGTTTAACTCTTCCCTTTCCTTTAAAGCACTTCTTAATATCTTTTATTTAGGAAAATTTCAAGCATACGCAAGAGCAGAGAGAACAGTATACTAAGAACCTCCTGCACCCACACCCAGCTTCCTCAGTCATCAGTACGAGGCTAATTTTGTTTCCCCTGTACCCTCTACCCCGACCTACAATCTGGACATTATATAGTTCTACCTGGAAACACTTCTCTATGTATCTTAAGAGATAAGGCCTTTAAAAAAAAAATGATCACGATACTATTAAAATACCTAAAACATAAACAATTTTTTAATATTACGTAGCATGCAGTTAGCATTCAGCGTTTCTCTGGTTACCTCATAAATGCCAGTTTATAATTGGTCTGTTCAAATCAGGATCCATAGAGACTTTACACATGGCAATTGGTTGATATCTTTAATCTTTTATTCATTGAAGAAACAGAGTCATTTGTCTGATAGAAATTTCCATATTCTGAATTTGGTTGATTGCATCCTATAGTGTCAGCTAACATTTATTCTATCCCCTGTATTTCTTGGAAAGTAGCGGCGTCCCCAGAATCGAGTTCAGTTTTAGGAGCAACCTCTTCTGTAAGTTGTGTGGTCTGTTTCCTTTTATATCACATCAAAAGGCAGATAATGTCTGGCTGTTCACTTAGTGTGTTATAAGATTGGTTGTGTGTTCAGATCATATAGGTATAGGCCAGCCTATACCATCCATTATAAAGTTCTATGTCACTGTTTCTTCTAATGATTTCAGCAGTAATTGACGATCATTGCCTAGAGTTATAAGGGTTTACAAATTCCTGTCATCGCTCATGCATTTATTAGCTGCGATTCTTTAAAGAAGAACTTTGTTTCATCAGCTGTTGACTTAACTGTGTTTACAGTTCATCTGGGAAGTCAAGATAAATGTTTAATTCTTCCCCTCTTATTGTTTGTTTTCAGCCTGTTTTCAGAATAATGATTCGGTACCCCAGCAACTTACAGAGTTGACTTATCAGGGTCATTGTTCTTTTATTTTTAATATCACTATGAAAACATGTATTTTAAAATTTTAGTTATTTTTTAGTTAATTGAAATTATTCTTTTTGGTATAGCACTTTTTGAATTTGATTTAATTTTTACAATATGATGGAAGTTATAGGTAGGGTGCCCATATAATTTTAATCCAAACCAGAATACTTTCTGAGAGTAAAAGGGGGCACTAACTAGATGGAACTCCAGGACAGCAGATGTAAACTGGGACTGTTCTGGGCAAACAGGGGTGTATGGGCACCGTGGAGGAATGTGGGTTGTTAGGGGGAAATTAACATTTTTTCCCCAAGTTTTTCAGCTTTACTGAAGTACAATAATTTGTGTACATTAAGTTGCATGTATCTAAAATTACAGTTTGATAAGTTTTGACATGAAACCATCTACTCATGAAACCGTCACCACAATTAAGAATATGAACATATCCAGTACCCCCCAAAGTTTCCTCCTCTACCATTGTCCTATATTCCTCCATCCCCAGAGGCCGCAGATAACCACTGATCTGCTTTGTGTCACTATAGATTAGTTTGCATTTTCTAGAATTTTATATAAAGGAATTATACAGTATATAGTAGTTTTTGAGGGGATGTGTGTCTATCTTCTTTTACTTAGCATAAATATTTTTGATGTTCATCCATGTTTAAGTGTTTGTATCATTAGTTTATTCCTTTTTATTCCTGAATAATACTGTGTTGTATGGATATATTTTCACCTGTTTGTAGACATTCAGGTTGCCTCCAGTTATTGCCTATTACAAATAAAGCTGCTACAAACATTTGTGTGTAAGGGTTTGTATGGACTCATGTTTTTATTTCTCTTAGGTAAATACCTAGGAGTAGAATGGCTGGATCATATGATAAATGTGTTTAACCTTACCAAACTGTTTTCCGAAGTAGCGGCATCATTTTACATCCCCACTAGCAATTTATGAGGTTCCAGTTTCTCCCCATTCTACACAACACTTATTATTATTTTTTAAATTATAGTCATCATATTAAGTGTGATGTAGTATCACATTGTGGTTTTGATTTGCATTTCCTTTGATTGCTAATGATGTTGAGCATCTTTCCATGTGCTTATTGGCTATTTGTATATCTTCTTTGGAGAAATGTCTGTTCACTTCCTTTGCCATTTTTTAGTTGGTCTAATTCTTTTTATTGTTGAGTTGTAAGTATTCTTATGTATTGTGGATGCAGTTCCTTTACCAGATACACGATTTGCAAACATTTTCTCGTTCTTGGGTTGTCTTTCCACTTTCTTGGTGGTATCCCTTGCAAAACAAAAGTTTTTAATTTTGATTAAGTCCAATTTATTTTTTTTGTTGCTTACGATAAGGGTGTCTTTTGAAGAAAAGTTTAAAATTTTGATTTCGAATTTATTGGGTTTTTTTAAATACTTTGTGCTTTTTAAGTCCTATTTAAGAAATCTTTGCCAAATCCAATCATTATTATTTTCTCCTATGTTTTCTTCTAGAAGTTTTATAGTTTTAGCTCTTAGATTTAGGTCTATGATCCATTTTGGCTTAGTTTTTCTTTTCCTTTTTTTTTTTTTTTTGGCTGTGCTGCATGGCATGTGGAATCTGAGTTTCCTGACCAGGGATTGAACCCATGCCCCCTGCATTGGAAGCATGGAGTCTTAACCACTGGACCGGGAGGGAAGTCCTTGCTTAGTTTTTAAATATGATATGAAATAGGGTCAGGCTTTTGAACTTTTTAAAACCAGTTTTTCAGTATCTGCAAAAAGTCCTGCTGAGATTTTAATTGAAATTGTGTTGAATTTATAGATAAAATTGGAAAGAATTGACATCTTAATAATACTGAGTTCTATAATCCATAGCCATGGTATATCTCTCCAGTTACTAAGTCATCTTTAATTTTTCTCTATGACATTTTGTAATTTTCAGTGTACTGGGGTTATATGTCTCTTGTCAGATTTATTCCTAAATATTTTATATTTTTAATGCTATTTTAAATTGTTATATTTCAGATTTCAGTTTCTGATTATTGCTAGTCTAACAATAGAGTTGATTTTGTATATTATCTTTTATACTTGATAAGCTTACTTATTTAACAGCTTTTCTGAAGATTTTCTTAGGACTTTCTATATACATGGTCATGTCTGTGAGTAAAGAAGTTTTAATGTTTCCTTTCTAATCTGTGCCTTTTATTTCTTGTCTTATCAAAGTGGCTAGAATCCCTGGTCAGTGCTGAGTAGAAATGGTAAGCGTAGACATCCTTGCTTTGTTCCAGTCTCAGGAAGAATGCATTCAGTCTTTCATCAGTGGTGTTAGCTGTAAGTTTTTCTTAGATGCCCTTTATTAGGTTATGGAAGTCCCCTTCTATTCCTAGTTTTCTGAGATTCTTTATCACAAATGGATGTTTGATTTTTGTCAAGGGCTTTTTTCTGCATCTAAAGAGATCATTTTTTCTTTTTTTTGATTTTTAACATGGTGCATTGGACTGATTGAATTCAAACATTAAAGCAACCTTGCATATCTGGGGTCAACTACACTTGGTCATGATGTATTACTTACTGTCTTTATATATGTGTTTTTGATTGACTAAAGGTTTGTTAATAATTTTGAGTTTGTGTTCATGAAGTATATTGGTGTCTAGTTTTCTTATAATTTTTTTCTGGTATTGGTATTGGAGTAATGTTGGCCTAATGAAATGAAGTGGGAATTATACCCTCCTTTCTGTTTTCTGGAAGAATTTGTACAGAATTGGTATTGTTCCACTGTTTTCTAATTTCCAGTGAGAAATCTGGTATCATTCTTATCTTTGTTCTTCCGTGTTTTTTTTCCCTCTGGTTTCTTTTAAGATTTTTCTCTTTATCAACTGATCTTCAAATAATTTTATTATAATGTATCTTATAGTTTTCTTCATTTCTTGTACATGGGGTTCACTGAGCTTCTTTGATCTTTGAATGTAATTTTAGAAAATTTTAACCATTATTTTTTCAAAAATTTTTCTTCCCCCTCCCCCCTTTCAGGGGTCCATTTTCATGTATCTAGGCCCTTTGGTGTTTCATTTTGGATAGTTTCTAAGGCTGTGCCTTCGAGTACACCAATGTTTTTTTCTGTAGTGTCTGAACTGCTGTTAGTCACATCATTTCAGACAATTAAAAAATCTTTATAGGTTTGATTTGGGTCCTTTTATATTTTCCATGGCTTTCCTTAGGCTCATGCTTTCCTCTACCTTCTTGATCATATGGAATATAGTTATAATAAAATGGCTTGAATGTTTTTGCCTACTGATTATATTATCTCTGTCATTTCTGAGTTGGTTTGAATTGATTGGTTTTTTGGTTTTTTTTTTCCTCTAATCATGGGTCATGTTTTCTTGTTTCTTTGCATACCTGGTTATATTTGATTCAGTGCTAGCAGTGTGATTTTTACCTTTTTGTATACTGGATATTTTTTATTCCTTTACCTATTTTTGAGCTTTGTTCTAAGATACAGTTAAGTTACTTGGCTAATGTTTGATACTCTTGAGCAGGATTTGGCCAACGACAGTCTGCAGGCCAAATCTGGCCATGCCTGTTCATTTCTGTTCGGGCTTGTGGTTGCTTTTGTGCTGCAGCGATAGAATAGTCGTGACAGAGAGAATGGATCGTCTGCCAAGCTCAAAATATTTACTGTCTGATTCTTTATAGTCCCTTGCTTTTGAAGGTTTATCTTTAAGCCTTTTGGAGGACCAGAGCAGCCTTGGGGTAGGGCTGATTTCTTCCCACTCCTGAGGCTGTATGTCCTGAGCGCCCTACCTCATCCTTGTGGATTCAGAGGTTTCTCACTCTGGGCTCTGGGTGATTGTTCTACCTGCTCATTTCCAGCAGTCCGCTCTCTCTTGGTAGGTAGTCTTTTCACGCACCTGCTAGTCAGTGCTCAGCATAGACTGGAGGGGAATCTCAGCAAGCCTTGGAGCACTAGCTCAGTGTCTGCTGTCTGCCTTCCGTGTACTCCATGCGTACCATCCAGTGCCCTGCCTTGTGGATGCAGCTGCCTTGGCCTCCACGATTTCTCAACTCTACCTCATCAACTTGTTGTGCTGTGTTTGGGGCCTCCATCCTGTGCAGCCAGCTCTCCACAGGCAGAAAGCTGAGCAGCTGTACTGCTCACTCACCTCTTCCCTTCTCTCGGCGTTCACTGTTTGGGCTGCCAGTTGTCCGATATCTTCTTTTTTCCTACTTTTTTCTTTTGTCCAGTATCTTAAAACTGTGGTTTCATATATTTTATCAATTTTTTGAGGGCCAGGATGGTAAATCTGGTCTCTCTTGCTTTTTCGTGGCTGAATGTGGAAGTCTTCAACAATGAACAGTTACTAATGAACGGTAATAGGAGTAAATTCAGTGTGTCTGTTGCCAAGGAGGGTGCTGGTTCCTTCCACTTGCATCTCATGTCTTAGGGGCCCTTTTCTCTACTGACACTCTTACTTTGAATTACTATTAAAGTTTCTTCTAATATCATGCTCCTTTTTCTTTGCAGTCATAGATAAAGCTGTCAAAAGAACAGTTATCATAGAAATAGAAACAAATTACCAGCATGATGAGCTTATTTCTTGCTATCGCCATTCAGAATACCTATTTCTCACTGCCTTGGGTGCTTTGAAGTGAAACTGTGCTTATATACAGAAAGTTTTAATATCCACCTTGATTCTGTGTTAAGTTCACAGTTTTTACAGTGCAGTTCAGAGTTTAGTTCAACTGAAATCATATGACTGTTCTCAAACTCTAAGAATCCTTTAGTGCACTATTTGACATGCTTAGATCTAGACATTTCTGACCCTCTATGAGCCAGGATAATCTTACTTATTTTTCTTTTGTTTTCTTATTCTGCTTTCTTTTTTAAAATTTTTTAAAATTTATTTATTTATTTTTGGCTGCTTTGGGTCTTCATTGTTGTGAGCGGGCTTTCTCTAGTTGTGGTGAGCGGGGGCTACTCTTTGTTGTGGCGCACGGGCTTCTCATGGCAGTGGCTTCTCTTGTTGCGAAGCAGGGGCTCTAGGCACATGGGCTTCAGTAGTCGTGGCACGCGGGCTCAGTAGTTGTGGCTCGCGAGCTCTAGAGCACAGGCTCAGTAGTTGTGGTGCATGGACTTGGTTGCTCCACAGCATGTGGGATCTTCCTGGACCAGGGCTCGAAGCCATGTCCCCTGCATTGGCAGGCGGATTCTTAACCACTGCGCCACCAGGGAAGTCCATCTTACTGTGAATTCTTAGCTGGATTGCATATACAAAATCAGCAGTTTTAAAAACATACTGTGATTGTCTTCTCTCTTTAATCATCAGTAATAAAATGGAAAGAGAGGGGCAAAAAACCCAAAGTAGTGGCTTTGAAATCAGATATAAAGATGACTTGAAAGGGATCAAATAGGCTATCTGGTGTCGTATTTCTTAAGGCTTTGATTATTGTTTTGCTGCTTTGGAGTGAGCTTCTCAGAACTGCCTCCATCAGTACTGCTAAGAATAGAGGAACTTTGTGGGAACATTTTTTCTTTTAGGAGGTAATTTTTCTTGCTATGTATGCCATAAGAAATTGAAGAATGATCTTAATTTCTCGTTTGAAAATGACTGTCTTACTGAGCCAGACTGTTTAACACCTCCAAGTTAGAACACATGGATTTGTCAATAAATTTAAAGGTGATAGTAGTCTCCATTACTACTAAGTTGTTTGAATAATATCTTATATTCACATTTTAAATGGATATTGATCTTCAGCCAGTGACTAAATTGGAGCATCTCAATTTTTAAGAAATCGCTGATTCTTTTCCACTTTGTAGGTATGCAGCCAGACATAAATCCTAGCCAACATTCCACAGATTGTTTCGTACCTTTGCTTCTTCATGCAGTACTCTTTAGGAAGTAATAATACTTTTTGCATGTTAAACCTGGCGAAAATCAATTGTCTTTAAAGCAACAAACTTAAAATGTATTCCTTTGTGTTTTGTTGTGTCTTGAAGGTACTTGAAGTTTATTGAGTTGCCCTTGTCTCAGAGGAAGTTTTGTCAAAGATGTCAGCAGTTGCTGTTGCCAGATGATGAGGAAAAGCATCGCAAGCATCAGATAGTGGGTGATATTTCTATCACCCAGTTAAAAAGGCCCAGTCAACTCCTTTATCCATTGGAAAACAAGAAGACAAATGCCCAGTATTTGTTTGCTGATAGGAGCTGTCTGTTTTTGGTAGACCTACTCTCTACCCTTGGGTTCAGAAGAGTACTGTGTGTCGGGACACCAAGGTATGTTATATGGTATTTTAAACATTTTCCTATCACCACTATTTAAACTGTAAGAAAATTTATTAAGTAGTTATTTATTGGGTTGGCCAAAAAGTTCATTTAGGTTTTTCCATAAGATACGGAAAACCCAAATGAACTTTTTGTCCAACCCAATACTATGTGCAGGTTACGACATGGTCCCTCTCTGAGGAGTTTGTAATCTTTATTCCATTTGAGAGAAATCTTTGTAGATTTCTGGTATATGATAGGAGATTCTTTCTGATTTGATTCTTAAGTTATTTATTATTTTAGAGTTTTCTGTTTCAGATGAGATCCATCCACTGTTTTAAAAATATTTGTGAAATTTAAACCTTGCTTATACTTGCCAAATTTTCCTCAGTGTTTCACTGAAATATTAGAAATAGCAGGAGAACATTGATGGGTTTTTTGTTTGCTTGTCATCTATGGCATTTCTAATTTCTTATTAAATTTGCTTTCACTCATTGCTTTAGGTTGCATGAGCTGATCAGGTTGAAAGCATCAGGTGACAAGAAGTCTAACATTAAAAGCCTTTTATTGGATATTGATTTTCGGTAGGTTTACAAAGTATAATATTTATTCTCCTTCATTGTGTTCTGTTTCTTTTTAATGTTTTCGTCTTATTAATCCTATTACAGTCCTTTACTTAACATTTAGAAGTAGTGATTGGTTATAAGGTATCATTTTAGTCATATAGACTCAACATGTAATCTTCCATATTTCAGACAGGGAGGTGGTAGATTTCTCCTTTTGCTAGTGTGCTTCCTGAATTTTCTCTGTGAATATGTCTAGTTGTCTTTGGCTTATAATTTAGAGATACATTTCAATTGAGTGAAATTTCTTCTAATATACTTATTTTTCAAGGGTAATTCCAAATTTCCTCCAGAATTTTGTTTCATCATGATGTTTTAAGTGTGATAAGACATGTATTTTAATATTTTTACTGGATGATATGCATACTGTCTTTCACTGGACATGACCTGAAGTGAAGGGAGCGCTAACTAGGAAATAGAAAAGTCCCGAGGCAGAGGATAAACAAACAGATAAGCTTGTGGGAGAGGGTCAGAATTAAATGGCTCCTGATGTGTTGGAACAAACAGGTGAGACAGTGGACCACATCTTGAGTCCCCCCTCTGGTGGTAATTGAGAAGATACAGACATTTGACTTACAACACAGGATGGCAAATGTGTCCATCCTCAGACTCTCTGATTCTATAAACTTGAAGTACTCTTCCTAGTTTCTGTAATTGTTTGATTTCCAGGAGTTCATGGTGAGTCTGTAAGACACTGTGTTCTTAGTATATTTTACTTGTTCTTGAGTGTATTGAAGGAATCGGGCTTTGAGTTTCTTTTTATTTAATCTGATAGAGTCTATTTGGCCAATATTCCAGCATTTCTTGGATTCTCTCTAGTATTATTACTCAGGTTCTCTATGAAATTACATATGCTTTTTCTCCCTAAAAACAGGCAGACAGATTTTTAAAGTGTAGAAAGTCACAATAAAATGTACAGCTTTCGTTATTTATTTTTCTTTAGACTTCCAAGTCAACTTTAGGTTATCTAATATAAGCACATATGTTTCTCAGAAATAACCCACACTTTCTGTAACCCTCATCCCTTATTAACAGGACTAGCACACACTTTACAAATACCTGCTTGATGGGAGTAATCCTCGGGAAAATGGAATTCCATAAGTGATAATATGGACTTTTTCTTAAACTCAAATTCTTTTTTAAAATTGAGTTATAATTCACTAAAATTTACCATTTTAAAGTGTGTATTTCAGCAGTTTTTGGTATATTCACTAGGTTCTGCAGCCATCACCCATGATTCCAGAACATTTTTAATCACACTACAAAGGAACTCCTTACTTCCCCTAATAACCATTAATCTGCTTTCTGTCTCCATGGATTTGTCTATTCTGGATGTTTTATATAAATGGAATCATACAATGTGTGACCTTTATGTCTGGCCTCTTTCACTTTAGCATAATGTTTTCAAAATTCCTCCATGTCATAGCATATAATTGTACTTCCTTTTATGGTTGTATAATATCCCATTGTATGAATATATCAATTTCTTTTTTAACTACCATGTTTCTTTCCTAAAGTATTAGGAAAGTATTATTGTTAAATTATTATAAATGTATTATTTTAAAGGCAGAAATTTAACTTTTGAGGTCTTATAATAAAAATATTAACAATAACTAGTATTTAGTGAATACTTGTCACTTGTCAAACCCTATTCTAAATCCTTTGATCTTCACAATAGACCTATAAGGTAGATACTATTAACATTCTCCTTTTCCTCAGAATAGAAAACTGAGGTACAAAGAAATTAAATAACTTGACCAAAGTCACAGTTTATAAATGTCCAGCTCAGGATTCAAACCCAGTCAGTCTGGCCCCCAAAATTAAATTATCCTCTGGAAATAACTTTGCTTTTGGAAGTGTATATAAGCCTTTCTTATATAGCCTGTATTTCTCTCTTGTCATCCCTCTAGGTTTCCCTTTTTCCACCTATCCCCCTGCTTTGTTCCACAATAGTTTGCAAATGCGTTAATAACTGGTTTCCAGGTTATTCATGTATTTAGAGTCAGGCATTCATATTAGTCAGGAATCTTTCTTTCATTAGCGTCCCAGAAATCCATTTATGTCACTGCGAATGTATTGGCTCACACTGCTGGAGTCTAGGGTATAACAGGCTTCAGTCCAGTTGAGATCCTGGGCCTCACATAATTTTTTAGAGCTCTGTCTTTCTCTCTCTCTACCTCTCATTCTGCGTTTCTGTCTGTACTGGCCTTATTCTTCAGACAGCTTCCTTCATTCTGCCAAGGACTTTGGTGGGCAGCAGCTTTAAACTTACATAGTCTCAGCTGAACTGCCCAGTAGAAAAAGAATCTTTCCCAAGAGCTCCAGCAGCAAAACTCCAGTGAGTACTCTGCCTACCTTGCCTGGGGTTACATAGCCATTCCAGAATCATCACTGTGGCCTGGCAGATAGAGTGCTATGGAGTGGGTTCTCCATAGGAAATAGATGTTTGACTGAAACGAGGGGAGATACAGGTACTAGAAAGACAAAAGAAAAGACAAAAGAAAAGATGTCCACAACTGAATTATTCAAGACAATATATGTCAGTTGTCAGCAGCACATACGTTTTCATCTCTCTTGGGTATTGTATTAATTTGCTAGGGATGCCATAACAAAATACCACAGACTGGGTGGGTTAAACAATAGAAATTTATTTTCCCACAGTTTTGGAGGCTAGAAGTCGAAGATCAGGGTGTCAGTAAGTTTGGTTTCTTCTTTTTTTTTTTTAATTTATTTTATTATTTATTTAATTATTTTTGGCTGTGTTGGGTCTTTGTTGCTGTGCGCGGGCTTTCTCTAGTTGTGGAGAGCAGGGGCTACTCTTCGTTGTGGTGCACGGGCTTCTCATTGCAGTGGCTTCACTTGTTGCAGAGCATGGGCTGTAGGTGTGCAGGCTTCAGTAGTTGTGGCACACGGCCTCAGTAGTTGTGGCTCGCAAACTCTAGAGTACAGGCTCAGTAGTTGTGGCGCATGGGCTTAGTTGCTCCATGGCATGTGGGATCTTCCCAGACCAGGGCTCGAACCTGTGTCCCCTGCATTGGCAGGTGGATTCTTAACCACTGCACCACCAGGGAAGTCCCAGGTTTGGTTTCTTCTGAGATCTCTCTCCTTGGCTTGCGGATAGCTGCCTTCTAACTGTGTCATCACATGGTCTTTCCTGTGTGTGTGCACATCCCTGGTATCTCTTTATGTGTCCAGATTTCCTCTTCTTATAAAGACACCAGTCATATGCATTGGGGCCCACCCTAATGACCTCCTTTTAACTTAGTCACCTCTTAGTACACCTGAAATTAACATAACATTGTACATCAATCATATTTCAATTAAAAAACATTTAAAAGGATAAATGCTTAAAATTAATTTAATTACCTCTTTAAGGGCCCTCTCTCCAAATATAGTTACCTTTTGAGAGACTGAGGGATCAGTGCTTCAGCATATGAATTAGTTGGGGGGACACAACCGAGGCCATAACAGGTATATACCTAGGAGTAGAATTGCTTGGTCATGTGGTGATTCTATGTTTAACTTCTTGAGGGACTCCCAAACTGTTTTCCAAGGTGACTGCACTGTTTTATTTTACCAACAGCAATGTATGAGAGTTCGAATTTCTCCACATCTTTGTCAACACTTGTTATTCTCTGTCTTTTTGAAGTAGTGTCTCATTGTGGTTTGTTTTGCATTTTATTGGTGGCTAATGTTGTTGAGCATCTTTTCATGTGTTTATGGCCAATTGTTTATCTTTTTGGAGAAATGTCTATTCAGTCCTTTGCCCATTTTTAAAATTGGTTATTTGTCTTATTGTTGAATTGAAAGAGTTCTCAATATATTCTGGATACTAGACCCCTATCAGATATATGATTCTTAAATATTTTCTCCCGTTCTTTGTGTTTTTTCACTTTTGATGGAGTCCAGTCATTCTGTTTTCTTTGGTTGCTTGTGTTTTAGGTGTCATACCAAGAAACTATTGCCTAATCCAAAGTCATGAATATTTACACTTGTTTTCTTCTAAGAGTTTTTAATTTTAGCTCTTATATTTAGGTCATTGATTTCTTTTGAGTAATTTTTATATATGGTGTGAGGTAGGGGTCTAACTTTATTCTTTGCATGTCGATATCCAGTTGCCTTGGCACCATTTGTTAAAATGATTATTCTTTTCCCATTGAATGGTCTTGGAACCTTATTGAAAACCAAACGACCATAAATGTATGGATTTATTTGTAGACTCTGTAAATTCTATTCCATTGATCTATGTCTGTCCTTATGCCAGTCTCACACAATCTTGATTACTGTTGCTTTGTAGTGAGTTTTGAAATTACAAAGTGTGAGTCTTTCAACTTAATTCTCTTGCAAGATTGTTTCGGCTATTGTGGTTTCCTTGCACTTCTATATGAATTTTAGAATTACCTTCTCAGTTTCTACAAAAAAGCCAACTGGCCTTTTTATAGGGATTGCATTGAATTTATAGATCAATTTGAGGGGTGTTTTCATCTTAATATTAAGTGTTCTGGTTAATGAATATGAGATGTCTTTCCATTTATTTAGATATTCTTTAAGTTCTTTAAACAATATTTTGTAGTTTTCAGTGTGCAAGACTTGTACTTCTTTTGTTAAATTTGTTCCTAAACACTTTATTCTTTTTGTTGCTATTGTAAATAAATTGTTTTTTAAAATTTTATTATCTAGTGTTCATTGCTACTGCCCTGTTTTTAAAAAATTACAATAAAGTATACATAGTAAATATAAAATTTACCATGTTAAACATTTTTTAAGTGTATAGTTCAGTAGTGTTAAGTAAGTGAAGTACATGCATATCGTTATACACATTTTCCAGAACTCTTTGCATCTTACCTGATGTACTTTTAATTTGAAAGATTTATATGGCCCTTTAACTCTTTTGCCTTAAATCCCATGCCTTGAAGTTTTACCTTTCTTGAGCTTGTAGTTCAAATCCCCTGGTCAGAATAGGGAGTAGGGGATGTGGATAAAGTTGTTTTATAACCTGTGGAATACACAGATGCTCTTTTTCTTTGTGTGTGTAAACCTGTGTGTGTGTGTTTCAGACAAAAGCTGAAGGTATAGTACTGTGGTATCCTAGCATAGCTTCCTTGATAGCTACTCTGTTTCTGAGTCAGTTCTGTAAAAGGTCAACGTTGGGTGCTAAGATAGAGCTGGTTTATTGACATATGTTTGTAGCCAGAATGAACTCAGCCTGTTGCCTGTATTTACACTATGATGGAGTGTGGGGTTGGTTCAGATTTCTCACAAGGACCACAGTTAAATCAGGGAAACATTCCTTTGTGGTATAAAGTGGTACTGAATAGTTCCTTCTGGCACTTTGACTTTGGCTTGTTGTTGCCCTATGTAAGGTCTGTGCAGGGCTACAGAGAACTGCCTCAAATCCAGGGCTATATGTAGATGTGCGGTAAATGTCCTTTTCTGGGGGTCTAAGATATGAAGTTAACATTTGCTAAGATGGATTTCTATATGCTCTGATTTTGGCATGAAAGATATGAAACTCTGTTTGGCAAACTATCATCCAAATAACGTTGTATCAAAAAAATGTATTTCTTAGGCTCATTTCATGAACTAGTTTTATTCAGCTCTTGATTACATTTCCTTTGTGTAGAACATGTTTCATACTTGGTAACTGACTCAGATTTAAAGAGAATGAATGGCCAAATTAAATGAATGTCCTTTTGAGCAGTTTTCAAGTGCATGCATTTCTGATTGGTTTTGTTTGCCTTATTCAATGGAGAGAATAATTCTTTGTGGCCATTTTCATTCTAAGAGGGTGATGTTGAGTGATTTTTCATAATTTAAAATATGAATAATTATGCTTCCTTGTTTGTGTTTGATCGAAACTTAGAGCTGAAATCTTGGCTTTTTTCTCTCTCTGGCTCTGCCCACTGCTGCCCAGAACATTTTGGATGAGTGTGCTATGCTGAATTTTATGTAAATAAAATTTTTTTTAATTTTAAAAAATGACTATTGCATCATGAAGCAATGAAAATAAATGGAGGGTGGTAGAAATATATTTTAAAAGAGATTGTATTTTCCCTTGCTTACACAAAGCAATGCCAGAGCGAAAAACACTCTCAAATGATGGTTGATCTACAGCTGTACTAGTATTAATATATATGTGTAAATTAAGTAACTGATATAGCTATATTATCAGCTATTTGGGATTTGGTTAAAGAGGAAGACATTTGTTTATTAATGGTAATTTACATTGTCCCACAGTGTTTTGGAATGTTCCTTGGGTTACAGTATATAGTTTAAATATTTTTCAGTTATTCAAACCTTCTGTTTATTTCTTCAGTGAAAATTTGTTTTATGAAATCATCAGATGTACTAACAGTATCTTAAATGTATTAAAGGATATTGTACTGAGAATGGCAAACAGCTGTTCTTTCATCTCCACAGAATAACAAGAAATGGATTTAGATTATAGGAGGAGATATTTTGATTGGGCATAAACATAATTCCCTAACATTAGAGTCACTGAGACATACATCTTTATAGCTGGTATTTATTAAAATAATGATACCTGACATTTCATTATATGCTTTGTAGCTGGCATTGTATTCAGCACTTTACATACATTATCTTATTTATTCTTACCAAGTCCTATGAGGTATTATAGAAACTATTTTCCTATTTTGTAGATGAAGAAATGGGGGCTCAGATAGGTTAAATAACTTACTAAGATTACACAGCTAATAAGTGAGAGACCCAGAGTTTGAAACCAGACCACCCGACTGTACAGCTGTACTCTTAGCCTCAGTGTAATAGGAAGAGGATAAACTAGGCTTGTCCGTTGTATTAAATACTCAGTATGGTCGGTGATCAGTTATAGATGGTCATAAATAACTGTGAGTAGAAGTAGAAGCAAAGAAGCACCGTATCGTGATTTGGTTAAAGAAGCTGTGTAAGTAAGGATGTGTCCCTGATTTTTTCTCAGTCTTTCCACTAGGTTATGAATTCTGTAGAAGGATGGTGTGGTTCATATGTGAATTGTTTATGACAAAACTGTGGAAGTTCAAAATCCTATTGAGGTTTCTATATTATACAAAAAAACCTCAGAAATCAGCAAGAAAGACATTAAGGCCCATAGACATAAATGGGAAAAACAGACCTAGGCAGTACAAATAAAATTAAGGAATAAAGAAAACTCAGTTTTGTAAGAAGTCAAATAAATGCAAATTTAAGCCATAATGTGGTATGAATTTTGCCTAGTAAATTAGTGAAAATTTATAAAATGTTAATACCCGAAGCTGGTACTCTCATTCATTACTGACTGCATTTTAAAGTAGTATGTTAGAAGAATAAAATGATTCAATCAGTAAATAAATATCCTCTTTCCTGGCACTAATTCAGTATATATGAAATGTGCGTACTTCTTTTCTCTTACATATTGAGAAGCATATTTTATTAAGCTAATTCACAATGGACAAGAAAAACTCTGTATTAAATACCTTTTTTTGTTAACCACGGAAGAAAATAATTAACAGCTGTTGAGAAGAAATGTTGATTCAGTATTTTCCTTAAAATTATTAACTATGAGAGATGTATTTTAATTGCCAGCCCATCTCAAGCTTAAGTTGCATAATAATCTATCAGGAACATGATTATTTATGTAGAATCTTCTGGTCCGTAGGAACCAGAAGATTATATGTGTTTTTTATATATGAGTGTTCTGTAGTTTTGCCACTGGTTTATTAAACTTGGGACCATAATTTAAGTTTGTTATTCATCCTCTGTTGCTGACTTCTTGAGATTTTGGGAAAGTATTCTTTATTTCAAAAAACTAAAGGATGATGAAATTGATTTTATTAAAGGTGTGATTTCATAGTTTTAAAATTTAGTTTACATTTATTTATTTATTTATGTATAACTATGACCAGACAAGTAACTGCAGTAATAAACAAATTATCTTACAGGTATTCACAGTTTTATATGGAAGATAGTTTTTGCCATTATAACATGTTTAACCATCACTTCTTTGATGGAAAGGTAAGAATTATGACAATTATCTCTTTCTTTTATTGTATTTCCTTCATTATTTTTCTAGGGTCCCTCAAGAGCAAATGGTGGCTTTTCTACCATTTATTGATATTTATTTTTGTTCATTCACTGAGTGTGTATTGAGCACCTAGAGGTGATCATGTTATTCATCTTTCATGACTTTTCACTGCTTCTTGGGTGAAGAGCCACTTTCTCACCAAGACTCACGTAGCTGTTTGTGATCTGACCCCTGCCACCCTCCAGCCTGTCCTCTCCCTGTTCCTGCTTTGCTGTTCATGTTCAGGACATATGACCTTCATCTCAAACTGGCCTTTCCAGCACAGGGGCTTTTGCCCATGCTGTTCCCTCCACCTTCTACTCTCTCTTTGCCTTGTTAATGTCACCTCATCCTTCAGAACCCTGTTCCAAGTCACTTTCTTTAGCCTCTCCTGGCCCTCAGACAAGGTCAGGTTCTCCTTTGTAGATTTATGATGCTGTAATTAAATAATTCTGTAGTTAGTTGTTTGCTGTTTGCCTTCCTGATAAATTTCATGTCCCAGTTAAGGGGATTTATGGTTTTATTAAACTAATCCTTAAAAAATAGACAGTGTCAAGAGTTAACTCCAATCTATGAACTCTGGGTGATAATGTGTCAGTTTAGGTTCATCACTTCTAACAAATGTCCCACTCTGGTGGGTGCTGTTGATAGTGGGAGTGGTTATCCATGTGTGGGGCAGGGAGTATGTGGGATACCTCTGTACCTTCCTCTCAATTTTGGTGTAAACCTAAAACTACTCTAAAAAAAAATAGCCTTGTAATAAAGGGAGAGTGCTTTAAAAAAATCTTCTTTCAATATGATGTTAATAACATCATTGTGAATAAACAACATAGCAGAGCTGATATTTCTACTCCTAATTTGAGCTCTTTGTCAGTCCCATTACAAAATAAAATCTATAACCAACCAAGTAATCACACCTGACAGGAGGTTGGTCAGAAATGTTTGAAATTATCAAGACTGCTTGAAGCATATCCATACATACATATGATGGGTATATATCAATTTTTAAAGAATTGTGAGTCATGTTTTAAGTATATATTGTGCTTTAAGATATTAGCTAATGATAGAATGAAAACCAAGCAAGACTAAAAAACTAAGCATCCAGGAAATGAAAATAGATTCTAAATTGTTGGTTGGGATTGAAGAAATGAGACTCATTGAAAAGTGAGATTTAGTAAGTATAGCCAGTGATGTACTCCTTCCATCAGAATCCGTTTAGCATGGGGATACATATTTTTCAGCCGCGAAAGGTATGAAAACCGAGTATTGAAGTAAATAACAGAATTAGACTTCACTGTTTCCCAGAGCGCTTGTGTGGTTGATAAACACTAGAATTTGAGAACTGATTCGATGAGCATGAAGGAGAACGAGGAATTGAAAGACCGCTTGACAGAAGATGAAGAGGGGCTTCTCACCTCGGACAGTGACAGTGGAGAAAAGAGAGGAAAGAAGTGGATTCTGAAGGCATTTCCCAGATGGAAACCAGAAGACTTGGTGTAATTACTCTGTGTACACCTGAAACTAATATAATGTTATACGTCAGTTATACCTCAATTAAAAAAAAAAAAAGAAGACTTGGTGATAAGTGTACCAGGGGTGAAATCAAAGATGACTTGGGGCCGTGACCTGGATTCATCTTCCATTCTTCAAAACAGAGAGTAGGGAAGTGTGGAAGCGACGTTTGGAAATGTTGAGTTTGTGGGGCTGGCACGACATCGACGTGCAAATGTCCAGTGTGGTCTCTTGAAACTGTGGGGCTTTGAGCTCAGGGGGGTTGTCAGCACTGGTGACACAGCTGAGGAAGGAACTGAGTTCATATTACTGCTTGATGCTGCAGTAGTGGGTCAGGTATTTGTTTATTTGTTTTTAATACCAGACCATGACTTTGCTTTTTAATTTGAACAATAAAGACAAGAGTAAAATTACATACCGAAGAGTTGGCTAGCAATTTCATATATCTTAAGAAAGTAACATGTAAGTAGCCTTTTCTAGGAAATTCTATGTAACTTTTATTGAGAGTTTATAGAATTACCTTACAAGTTTCTAGAATAACGGTTGGAATAAGCTGCCAAGACTGAGCTCCATGTTCTGTTTCACAGAAGAAAACAGTCATCCAGCCCAGGCTCTCCTTTCTCTGTATTTTAAGAGCAGCCACTAAATGGCACTGCAACTGTAGAGAGTGACCTACAGAAAACTATTGTTTAATGATTTTACTGTCTCCCCTTTTTCTACCTACTTACGGAGTCAGGGTTTTCAGTAGAGATTACCATCTACTAATCAATCACCAAAGCATTTAAGTGTCTACTAGGTGTCTGTCTGTGAAGACATATAAGCCTTTGAGGTACCATGTGCCTTTGAGGATCTAAGCCTCTGCCACTGCACAGAAGCTCTTCACAGTTCATGGGATTAAAAAGTAGGAGTTTTCTGCACAGGATTTTTTTCATAGCAAATAATACAGTCTTTTGCGTAATAAAAAATGTCATACGCCTTATTGGTAAGGTGGTTAAAGTGTGTACAGAGGGTGGCTATTTAAAATGCCGAGCACTTTTTTATTGATGACTGAGATGAAGAACAGAGTTAAGTTATTGTCAACCTTGGTGGCGTAAGCAAGTGTCTGTTTCCCATAGGTGGTCAACATTAGGACCCTCAGCAACCTAGGACGGGACATCCCACCATTGATTCTTACCTGGGAAGATATTCTTTAATTTCTTTTTTAATTTGGTTAAGAGTTCAGGCCTCGTTCACCTATTTTCTTTTTTCTACTTTTAACTCTAAGGGGTTTTAATTAATTAATTTATTTTAAAATTTGTATTGGAGTATAGCTGGTTTACTCCAAGGAATTTGAAGTTTTTCAGTAACATCATCTGTACTTTTAGTCCTTGTTCGTGTAGGCAGGTTAAGGAAGTGCCAGGCAGCACTTGAAAAATGATTAACCTTCTTGACACCATCCTTTGCTGTAGGACTTTGAGGAGGAAGTTAATAAAGACTTTACTAGAGAAAAGGGATTAGGATGTTGTGATTTTTTTTCCTTTCATCAGTTGGGTCTTCTAAGTTGATTTAGTAGTAAAGTAATATATATTTTATTATAAAGTACATATAGCTTTATTAAAGTTTAAATGCCATTAAGCTTTCAAATCTTCTGCCATTTTGTATACTGTAAGTGTTGAGTTGCTTTTATAGATAAGTACTTGAAAGCAACTACAAAGTCAGTAGATTAGAGCTAATATTACAGGTCTGTCTCTTACTGACTTCTCCCAAAGCAAAAAAGTGATAAATATCCTAGACAGTTTTTAATGTTAACTTTGCAATCACTAAAAACACGTCAGCTTGCTGGGAAAATGCGTTAATGGCATGGTTTCATGGCCTGGGTAAGCTTTATTTGTGAGCTTTCATTTATTTACTTTGCATGTTACTTTGCATGTTCAAATGTGCCTGTCATTTACCTGGCACTCAAAAACATGTGCATGTTTAACTGGTAATTAGGCTCTCATTAACCTGAACTTATGGTGGTGGACAAACCAGACAGGAAAAAATATGTCTTATTCGTCTTTGTGTCTCCAGTGTTTAGCACAGTCCTTACTTCTGTTTGTTCAATTGAATTTAGCATTTTAGATAGTCCTCATGGGTAATGAGTTTCTCTCTTTTAGGTTACTAAATTTAGTTTTTTAATTTAACCATTTGAATGTGTAGTCCTCTGATAGTGATGGTGTTTGAATTTGCAATTTTAAAAACCCACTTATCAAGGAACCCAAAGATAAAATCTTATGGGGGCTGAATGAGAGAGGCTTCAGGATGTCACTGAGGGACTCTGGGGTGGCAGGATGGGTGAAGTTCAGTCCGAAGAGTGAGACTGAGCCTAATGCATTCTCCTCCCAATAGGATGAAGTACCTCCCTTTAGTCCTAATTTAGAAATGAATTTCTGTTTGTTCCAGGCTGCCCTTGAAGTATGCAGAACATTTTTACAGAAGGATAAAGGTGAAGGAGTCATTATGGTGACAGATCCTCCTTTTGGTGGCTTGGTTGAACCTCTGGCTGTTACATTCAAGAAGTTAATTGCTATGTGGAAAGAAGGTCAAAGCCAAGGTGTGTAATTTATTACTTACTGCAAAATAAACATGTATCTATGTATATACTTCCTGTCAAATATTAGCAGAGCTCAGTGAATCAGAGCACTGATAAAATATACATGTCTTGCGTTCTCTTCTTTTTTTAAAAATAGGCTTATTTGATAATAACTTTATCATCATGATACACTTCGTATTATTCTAATCATGTGTTTTAAAAATGGCTCATAGGTAAAGTATTTGTTTTTGGTGGGCATAAGGGGACATTATGAAGAATAGCCGTGAACTGTTGGCATTTCTTCAGTAAATATTTCCTGAATGGCCACTATGTACCAGGTACTGTTTAGGTGCTGGGAATGGAAGGGTGAACAAGACAGACACTTATCTCTGCCCACTTAGACCTTACATTTCCTCTTCCAAAAGTCTTGCCCAGAACTCTAGGAGGGCACCCAGCCCCTGGTCCACAGCTCTAAACTGTGCCAAGATTTGTGTGGGAAGGTTGGCTGTCCAGTCGCCTAACAGTGGTTATCAGTGTCACATGGATACCCAAGCTTAGAAGTGGGTTAATGACTGGGGGATATTCAGCTTAAAATGGCTTAGGACTTCAAAGTATTTTATGTAATTATCTAATTAGTCAGTATAATCATTTTTCAGTTTCCAACCTGCAAGTTGATAAATGTAAGAGTGTCAGGAATTTGTGATCAAGCTTCTCCATTAATTGTGCTATATAAATAGTGTGCTTTGGGGACAGGATGCAAATGAAATTTAAAACATGACTCACAGTGCTAAGTATTCCACTTATTTTTGGTTCTGAAGTCTACTTATCAGAGTGGATAAAGTCATTGTTGTTGGGAAAGCAATAAAAAGCTTTGTGAGCTTGAACTGATTCTGCTGCTTATTAGCTGCATGAATTTGAACAAATTGCTTAAATTTTGCAGCTTCAGTTTCCGCATCTGTGAAATGAGATTACTATATTAACATCTAACTCCAGGGGTTATTTAAGGAGATAACATACAGAAAGCACCTAGCATTGTACTAGCCTGTATCAGGTGCTCTGTAATTAATAGCTGTGTCCCCTGTCTCTCATAAAAATTAATTTGGATAAAATTGTTCATAAGAATTTTCCATGATTCAGAAAAGATGGATTCACCCTGAAAGCTGGCATAGTGAGTTATGGCAGAGCTAAGATTCAGACCTAAGGCCTTCTGCATTTTGGTCCAGGTTTCCTTCTTCCATATCATAACCACCTTTGTGCTTCAAAGTGATGCTCATTTTTTATCTCCCACTTTTTTTGTAATATCTTTGCCTTTACCTAGACTGTAGTGATATGCATGTAAAGATAACTTTTACATACCATGTATAGCTGTGTTTAGATATAAAAGAATGTTTCCATTGACTTCTGGGAAAGGTCAAGTTGTAAATGGTACTCTGGTAAATCATCTCTTCGTTTGTATGATTTAAATGTATTGAAGGATTACAATTTCTCCCAATACCATATATTTTCAGTAACAGCTTTCTAATTTATTTTTTTTCTTTAATATCAGTTTCTTATTTTCTTTTCTCTTTTTTTGTGATCCATTAGATAACAGTCACAAAGAACTACCCATATTCTGGATTTTTCCCTATTTTTTTGAATCCCGAATTTGTCAGTTTTTCCCAAGCTTCTGCATGCTGGATTACCAGGTATAGTAAATATTTTGTTTTCTGACATGGTTGGGGAATGGATATTCTGCTTAAATAAATATTCTGATAAGATGATTCATCAGTTTTAGTAAATGCAAACACTATAAGCTGTATGAAACACTAAAACTATATCATATGTAACTTAGTGCAGTAGTTCCTAAACGTCTGTAATCTCTAGGGTGCTTATTAAAAATATAGATTCTTAGGTACCAAAATAAACCTACTAAATCAAAATCAGAGGGTAAAGCCCTAAGAAAAAATATTTTACCAAGTTTCCCAGGTGATTCTGAACTGTAGCCAGGTTTTTAACCAAATGATCTGATCTTTCATCATCACCAGAAGATTGTGCAGCACCCCAGGATCATCATTATGAACATGGTTTTCTCCATTCAGAGGTTGTAGAGAAGTAAATTGCTTTTTCTGGTGGGTGGAATGCCACGTACACTTAACTTTGCTGCTCAGAGGATGCCAGGAGCTCTAAGGAGGGGTGTGCCCAAGGTTGTGGCATGTCAGAGAAGCAGAGATGCTGAGGTGTGGGTGTGCTGATTCAGGGCAGACTGACTGGACCTCCTCCTTTGCATCCTTGTCCTTCAACTCCTTCTGTTTCAATGTCCACTCTCCTGGATTCATTTCCTTGGGTTCTGAGGTTAACCCTGTTGTCGCCATCACTATGTGTGGTCACCAAGTGGGCACTGCTTCCAGGTTTGTAATGACATTTTTCTATTTGATTTTTCTGAGCAGTTGACTAGCCTCTGATTCAGGCTTTTCAGCTCTAGAACTGTAAACGTCTTCACTAGTTGTTCCAAGATAGCACTTGTTTCTTTTTTTTTATATAGTTGATTTACAATATTGTGTTAGTTTCAGGTGTACAGCATAGTGATTCAGTATTTTTGCAGATTATATTCCATTATATGCTATTGCAAGATAATGGGTATAATTCCCTATAGCACTTGGTTCTAATCTTTCTAGTCTTGAAGATATACACTATTATGAAAATTATTTAGAAATAATGAAACAGTGTTACCAGAAATGAGGGGATAGATCCTACCTGTGATTCTACGTCACATAGCAAATATTATAATTTTGAGGTACAGTTGACTCTTGAACAACAGGAGGATTATGGGTGCAGTTGAAAATTGGTATATAACTTATAATCAGCCCTCTGTATGTGAGGTTTCTCCATATCTGCAGTTTCACATCTGTGGATCCAACCAACTTTGGTTCAGTATTTACTATTGAAAAAAATCCACGTATAAGTGGACCCACGCAGTTCAAACCATGCTGTTCAAGGGTCAGCTGTATTCACATCCAGTCTTTTTAAAAAACACTTTTACATATTTGTAATCATAGAAGATGAATATGAATTCTGCTTTCTTCATTTCTGCCTTATATAAGTGTATATTTTAAAATGTAGCTACATAATCTTATGCTTTTAACAAGTAAATTGTTCCATCAATAGGCTATGTTATCATTCTCTTCTTTTTGGACTTAGAGGTTGCTCCCACCTTTAAGGTACTATAAATAACACTGCCATGAACATCTTTTATTCATATAATTTTTCCATATTTTCCATAACTCCCTTAAAATAAATTTCCAAAACTAAAATAGAATTATAAAAGTTACATTATCAAATTTAATGGACTTTTTTATGGCTCTTGAACCATATTAACAGTGTCCTTTCCAAAAGTGTGTAGCACAAGTCATTTTAACCTTGACTTCTTGAGCTCTGCTTTAGGCAAATCCATACCATATATCTTCTCAAAGCTGGTTTACTTTCCTTTTTAGGGCATCCAGTTTTCTGTTTCTTATCTGAAGGATGCTTCTAATATGGACATTTGCAATGCAGAGATAGCTGACATATCCTAAAGACGTTAACTAAGTAAACTATTTCTGGTTTCCAGGAGCACCTGCTGCCTTTGACAGTGAATAATCATCTAGTACAATGTTTGGCACGTAGTAGGTGCCCTGTACATGTTGAATGAATATTTGAATGAAAAAGGGCACGAACTCTGGAGTTGAAAAGGAACTAGGTTATAATGCTGGTTCTGCCACCTACTAGCTAGTCCTACACATTTTATCTAACTCTCTGAAACTCATCTTACCTGTTAAATGAGCATAGTCATAATATATCTGCTTCATAAGGTTTTAAGAATTATTTGAGATAATACATTAAAAGATTCAGCCTCATCCCTGACACACAGCAAATAGAGAAAAAAGGTTATTGCTATAAGCATTGTCGTAACCATCACTATAGTCATCATTCAGATGGCCCCAGAATGGGGGTAAAACTTTTCTTCAATTTTTATGTCAGAAAACACATTATTTTAACTGCAAAACACATCGTTCCTCAGAAAACTGTTTCATCCACAATTTAGAGATGAGTTTTCACTGTGGGCAAGAGTTTCAGTTGGTGAGGAGGCAGAAGAAGGCAGATCCAGAATAAAGCAGATGAGAGTGATTATTAATGTGTAGTAACCAGTTACTGTTTGTTTAGACAGCCTGTGTTACTAGGAAAGAACTTTTGGAAATACTGTAGTTTTAATTTTAAGAACTAGTTCCAAGGTCCAAGCTTACTGAAAGTAATCATATGATTCAGTGCATTGGTGGAAAATGTTCTAATTAGGCCATGTGTATCAGGGTGAAAAGCAGTCTTTCCAATAAAGAGAAAGCCAACCTTTGAGAAGAAAATTAGAATAAAACCTATAAAACAAAAAAAATCTTCATTTTTTCATGATTCCTATTAAAGATAAGAACACTACTGCCCATTACATGCTCAGTGGGAGAAACTGATTTTGCCAGATCTCCTAGGGTATATGTAAACTTTGTTTGTTGTACCTCCCCTTTGATGATTTTTCTACTATTTTTTTTGTTTGAAACTCTCTCTGGACTTATTATCCTTTCTGAGCCTTTTGCATTCTTTTTTTTTCTTTTGTTACTTTAACTTCATTTTGTGGTAATTTTTTTCCTTTTATATTAGCCACCTTCATCAAATGAAAAATTTGAAAGTTTCCTCTCCTCCTTCACAGGTCTTTTCCCATAGACCTTGATTAGGCCTTCTTTCTGACTTTGCCTGAGATGATTATAAGCCCCGAAACCACAATGCAGTAAAAAAAAAAAAAAAAAATCACTAAATCTCTTTTTTTGGAAATACTTTATAGGTAAGAGGAAGGCGGAAATGCTGCAAATCTTTATAAACTATAAATCATGTAGACTCTTCAGTGATAAAGCACTTGATGAGTACAGAATAAAATAGCTATCAAAGACGTAGAAAACCAAGAGCTTTATTAAGGGCAGATTAGAAAGGAAGGATTTGGTAATGAAAAGAAATTCTGATTTAGAGTCAGAAGAAGTTTGAGTCTTAGCACTGCCTTTTAGAAGATTAAATATAATCTTGAGGGAAGTCACTTTATCTTTCCAGGTCTCTGTTTCCTTACCTATAAAATAAAATGACTGAACCAGAAAAAGGATGCCAGATAAGTTTTACTTTTAGACTTAAGCCTGATAAATTGGTAGTGACTTTCTGGAGAATTTGTTGAGAATACCAGGCTCAGTGGCAAAGAGTAGCGTGACTGATTAGTGATGTCTGCCACAGGGTCAGGGTCAGGGAGTGATGGCATTCAGGTCCTGTATTTACCATATCTGAACTAGATCTTCACACTTCCCTTCCACCTTGAACATGCTATGATCTCTTGTTTCTGCTTAGTCTGGGACATTTGTCTGGATTGTTAAAAGTAGAGATCTTTGTTTTTTTTTTAAGCTGTCTTTAAAAAAATCATCCTGTTTAGAAAACTGTTTGTTTTTCGAGTCTGGTTTCATGTTCAGAAATGAAGAGGTTTTGACAGGAATTTCTGAGAAATGATTGTAAATTATAAGGTGACACGTGAAATTCTCAAAATTCAATATACAATAAACATAAAACATTTAATGGATTTGAAGTGATGAGGAATAACACACACACATATATGTATGTGTATGTCTGTGTAATACATATGATATTTAAAATAAGAGGTTACATGGAATATGGTGTGACTAAAAAACCTTATTGCTATGGTAGAAGTTGATTGATGGAGCTGAAGAGTTCACTTGGAATCTTTTGAATATATTGAAATTAAACAGAACACACTTTAGGGATTTATGAAAATACAAACATGTACTCTGTTTTATTTAAGCTTTGTTTCCTAGCATGATACCTGGAGCATAGTAGGTGCAGAATAATAAATGTTTGTCGACTTGAATGTCTTGTTTTCCGTATAACTAGTTTCAGTCTCATGTTGCAGAAGAAATTTGTGTATAGATAAAATTAAAAGTTAGGAATTGCAGAGATTTTGTGCTTTCCCTCATTTCTATACAGTACTTCATCACATTAATCAGTTCCATGGGAGAAATTTTCTATTCAAAAATGCCTCTCATCATCATTGTGAGTGAAATGTCAGGGATAATGATGGGAAAATGGTGTATCAGCTCTACCACTAGTGATACGCAATTTGCAAAATTGTGTTTGCTTTACAGCACTTCCATAGGAGGTTTATTTGTGTGGATGAAGCTATGAAATATGGATGTATGTTAGAGGTACATTAATTTACCCTAGCAGCATGCATTTTACATACCATATGTTTATAGTTAATTAGCACAACAAACCCACATTTAAAAATAATAATAATCTCAATTAGGTTATGCAAGATCAAGTAATCAACCAGCTCCCTGACGCACATATTCTCTGACTCCTTAGGTAACCATAAAGAAATTCTTTTTTTTTCCCTCTCTTCCATCTGCTATCTATTATATTGCATGGACTATTCCATTTACTAAAAATCTTTCTAAGATACTCTTTTCCAGCATTTGAAAATCTTCATAAGATTCTCTTGGGAAGAATTCTTTTTCTTATGACACTCATAAATGTTCAAAATATCTTTGTTGAATTTAATATGGTACCATATATTTACTGAATACATAGAGAAGGTGCATTAGGGAAAAATTACGAATTTAAATCATTTTAAAAGAAAACTACTTAAGGTACTATTTTACGGTGATTTTGAAGTAAAATCTACTTTTGTATCTTAGCCTCTAATAGGTAACGTATATTCATAGAATTTTAAAGTTGTGAAGATGCATAGCCTTAACGTAGGCTGACTTCCCAATGTAATGATCCTTTCCACTAAATTCGTGACAAGCAGTCATCTAGTCTCACTTGAATGCTTTCCCTGAGCAAAGTCCTACAGCCTTACAAGGCAACTCAATTTATTTAATAGCTCTAATCGTTAGAAAAGTTTCTCATATGGAGATAAAATATGCTCCCTATTAACTTCTAACCATTGGTCCTACTTCTGTTTTCCGAAGCAATAAAGGATAAGTCTAATTTCTATTCCACATGACACCCCTTCAGTTATAACATAGCTATCAGATCCTCCCAGTCTTCTCTTTTCTGAATAAACACCCCCAATCTGTTAAACTATAAGCCCTATTTATTCCCATTACTTTCAATAGAAATGAACTGGCTTTATTAATGTCTCTCTTAAAATGTAGCAGCTGAATGGAGGGCTTCAAATGTGATCTAACTTCGTCTCCCTTCCTTGTTACAATATTACAGTTCTGTGTAAGCCGGCTGTGAGCCCACACCAGTCTTACACCTTTGTGATAGACTGTGGACTCCCCACGTTGGACTGTGCGTGCTCACATGCTAAACGCCCTAGGGCTTTTTTTTTTTCCCGCACTGTCTCTCATTTAGCTGAGTCTCCTCATCCTGTACTTATTTTTTTCCCAGTGCTGAAGTTTGTTAATCAGTCTTCCTAACTTTGTTCACCTGTAAATCTAGCAGGCATTGGCATAGCCATGGAGAGAGCTTAGGAATCTCCCTCCCATTAAAGTCCTCTCTTTCCATTGTCACCGATTCCTTACATTTTTGTAATTCTCTCATTAAATAGCTACTTTGCAAGTCAGTTCTGTTGTAGATTCTTAAGTGTAACCTTATTTAGAATCTAAAGAATTTATTACAACTTACTTGAAAGTTGCGATCTACCTGTATTAACCTTATAAAAATCTCATGGTATTCTTGTGGGTCATGTAAAGCAGTGGCTCTCAAACTTTAGTGTGCCAGGAGGGCTTGTTAAAAATAACAGATTGCAGGGTCCCACCTCCAGAGTTTCTGTGTTATTAGGTCCCAGGTGGGGCAAGAATTTGCATTTCTAACAAGGTCCCAGGTGATGCTGATGTTGCTGATCCAGACACCAAACTTCGAGAATTACTGATCTGAAGATGGATGGACTTAGTGGCCAGGTGGATTCATGGCAGGTTTAAAACCAAATTGAGAATGTGTATGGATGATAGGGCGGAGGAGGAGAAGGGAGCAAGAAGCTAATAGAAATCATGCTTGTTGGCCTCAGTTTACTTTCCAGATAATCTGCAGAAATGGAAAGTTGAGTTAGGGATCTTGAGGAGAGAGGTAAACATTCGAAATAGTCATTGTGGGGAAAACAACTATAGTTATAGATTTCCCTCTGCACTCCATCCTTCTATCTGTCTCCACCATATGCCGGGTCCTGAATTCAGTGTTTTACATACATTGTCTCATTTAACTTTCATAACAACTCTAAGGTAAGTATCAGTAACCTCCTTTTCCAGATGAAAATGATGCAGACTTGCCTGAGGTCACATAAAAAGTGAGTGGCAGAGCCACTGCCTGGCCCCCACAAGGAAGTGACCATCACAAAAACCAAGATAGGTGTTTCTCAGTGGGGAAGGAGGAATGCTGGGTTGGCTGTGTCAGAGAGTGATGGTGGAGGGCCACACTGAGGCTGCACTGAGCCTTGGGGAATTGAAAACGGGCATGCAGTGAATTTCACAGGCAAAAAATGAAAAACCCTATACAAGCTGGCACAGATCATCAAAGGTGGAATGTTTTAATGCCCAAAGCTAAAGTCTTAATTATATAAAAGCCTTTCCTGCAAAGTCTGTTGCATTGGATAAAAGATTAGAGTTGTTTTTTGAATCCTAGGTAACATGAATGTGTCATAACAAATTTTACCTTTTTTATAATGAAATTTTACTCTCATAGAGGCCCCTCTGAGGCTGTTGATTAATAAGTAAACTCTTGCTTTTGAGAACTTCTTATTAAATACTCTGATTTAATTTGTACCTTGGCATCAGTTTGTTCATTTGTTGGTTAAAGAATCTTAACGAATGTTGACTCATTTGAGAAATTTTTCCTTTTTAATTTTTTTAAACTTTCTAGGTAGATTATGATAATCATGCACTTTATAAACATGGAAAGACAGGACGGAAACAGTCTCCTGTGCGTATTTTCACCAATATCCCACCCAACAAAATAATCCTTCCTATTGAAGAAGGGTACAGGTAAGAGAGACCTTGAAGTACACAAGTCACTGAAAATAAAGTTCCATATATCTAACACCAAATGCCTTTCATACTGACTCATGTAGTTCTTTTATTACTTTTAAATTTGGCCTGTAATGTTATATTGAATTTAATTTGAATTACACCGAACTTTTGTAACAAATGCCTTGTGAACTTTTATCTACCTTGTGAATCTCAATAAGTATATGCAGCTGATTTCTTCGAGTCTTTTCTTTTCTCCTTAGATTTTGCCCTCTGTGTCAACGATATGTTTCTCTAGAGAATCAGCACTGTGAACACTGTAATTCTTGCACATCCAAGGTACAGTTTTCTTTAGAATGTGTTTTTACTCAAACATATTAGTTTTATTTTAGGTCACTAGTTTCATTACATTTGTTTAATGTTATTTTGTTAATATTTTAATTTGTATTAATGTGTTATCATTTATTAATTATAATTTAATATAATATTTTTTCTCTAATTATAAAGTATGGCAGGCTTTTAAAATACTTAGTTGCCTTCATCATCATTAACAACTATTTGAGTTATTTTTATATGGTACTGTATGACTGCTAAAATTATTAGTGTTTCAAATAAGGCACTAAATAAGGGCTAAATTTTGTTGAGGGCAAAATTAAGGTGTTTTGAATAAGGAATTGAACTATTAGATACCATCACTGTTCTGATGAAGCAATAATTAATAACATGTGCTGTGTATTTACTCCTCACATCACTAGTAGACAGGGCTTTTTACAGATAAGGAAGGACTACAGGGGACATACCTCCTAGTTATTTTTTTAGGAAGGTGGGATCACCTTTAGGTTACTCGGTTATTTTAACTAAATCCAGTCAGAAAGAACACGTGAAGTTTAGTTGGCTGATATGCACATATTATTTGCCAGAGGAAAGGCTATATTTTCAAAACTATTGGAAAGTACATTTTTTATAACTTTATAATTATATTACTGGTTATACTGGTTTTTAACTATGGTAACACATCTGATTATATATTTCCAATTAGTTTAGAAATTATCTGTATTCTTCATTAAAAAAAATTATGCTCAGATCATACAAAGTACAAAATGAGGAAAACAAAATTTTATTATTTAGAGATGCACACGTAAGTGGAAAAAATAAACAAAAGCAAGGAAGTGACCATCACAAAAACCAAGATAGGTGTTTCTCAGTGGGGAAGGAGGAATGCTGGGTTGGGAAGGGGCATGTGGGGAAGTGTCTAGAGTACTGATGGTATTGTCTCTTGACTTGTTGGGTTCATCAGTGTTCACTTTATAATACTCGTTAAACTGGACATATGCATCTCATGTACTTTTTTAGGTATGTTTTATTTCACAGTTTTTAAATTACTCAAATAGTAATCTCTATCCTTCTAAATTACATTAAGTTCTCAAATATGAATGTTATTAAGGATTATACCAGCTAGACACATAAAAACTATGAATCATTAATTCTCTTGAAATTTTCATTGAGTCCTTCTTTATGCAGATTGGGTTGCTCGATCTGGAGTGGACTTTCAAGATCATTTAGATAAATCCTCCAGTTTTAGAGTTAAGGAAATTGGGGCCCATCAAGGAGGCGTTTGAGTTGAGTAGAGAAATGCATAAATTAAAATCAAAGTATTTAATAGTAAAGCCCAGGAAAGTGAGAAATAAGGAATGAATAATTTACACAGATTTTAATAAGACATTTTAATTTTTAATTGTGGAAATTTGATTTTTAGTGACAAGTTAAACATAATTTAAAAATTGTTTTTGTAGGATGGCAGGAAATGGAATCATTGCTTTCTCTGCAAAAAGTGTGTAAAGCCTTGTAAGTATTCAGACTTAAGTGTTTGAGATCTTCTGAAAATATTTGACTTTTTCTTCATCTAAATAGGGTTTTTATTTAACTGTATTTACAAAAGAAAAAAATAATAGAGACTTGCCTTAATTTACTTGCTTTTTAATTTTTACACTTGCCAAAATGTATGTTCTCTCCTTCAGAGAGAGACATGACTTCAACCCTGTTTCAGTGTTGCATTTGCTTTGGCTTGTTTTAACAGGGTTTTGTATCACTCAGCCAGCCCCCATTTTGTCAGTGGCTCTAAGCTCATGACTCAGGGCAGAAGGGCTGAATTTGTGGCCATGTATCAGAAAGAAGTTAGCTGGTTTACATGGAATTCCAACCTCTTAACCTTGGCCTCTTTAGCCAAATTATAATTAGCTATGCAAAGCAATCACAATATTTGAAGTAAACACTATTCACGCTTGCTTATCATAAAGGTTAATCAAATGAAAAATTATATTAAATGAACCTCTTCTAATACCTAATTTTTATTTTACAGCCTGGATCCACTGTAACATTTGCAATCACTGTGCTCTTCCAGATCATTCTTGCAACGGCCCTAAAGATGGCTGCTTTATTTGTGGTGAATTAGATCATAAACGGAGTACTTGTCCTAACATCTTTACGTCTAAGAAAGTTAACAAGTTAGTTGAATTCTTTTATTTACTAGAAAAAATTTTCCTTGTATATTTGTACAGAGCAATCCACAGAAGTACACAATAATCAGAGGATCCAGAAATGCTAAATGCTAAATTAATTGTTGCTTTCACTGTTAGGTATTGTTTGCATAGATGGGGAGAGGGAGGATATGAAGGTGAGTCAAAGAGCTAAAAATTTTACAGGTAAGGCATGAAAATAACCAAAATATAAGGCAGAAAGTGACTCACTTCCTATATATTTGTGTAATATAGCTGTGTAATTCAGAGCAAGGTTACACCAATGACAATAGTATATTTAGAAAAACTATTGGTATTTCAACTGGGCTAACTTGAATGTCACACTTTTTTCCTTTTAAACTGAAGGGCTTATAGCTATTGAGTCCTCTTGTTTTACTGATGTGAAAACCAGATAGCCAAGTTTAACATTATATGACCGTTGAGATCAGGATAAAAATTTTGAGCTATCATATGACTTGTGATGAAAAAAAATCTATTATTATTAGAAGTATCTGATGGTTTAGTAGCTACTTGTGATTGTATTAGAATTCTTTTCCATTTGTTTTTTTTTTGGTCAGTAGAAATCATTTTTTTCCATTAAAGCCCAGCCACTTGAATTCTGCCTAGTATTTAAGCTACCTTTTCTATTACTTTTTATCAAATTTACTTTAAATAATTATTTCCACTAAGTAATCTAGGGTAGAAGTGGAATTTTAAAAATTAATTAAAGAGGTGTATTGAAGAGTCTTATAAAATATTTTTTTATAAAGCTTTAAGAATAGAATACAACCTAATAAAGGATCGATCTGGGGTTGTTGCACTATTACAATGTAATTCTGCTTGCAAACAACATGCTCAGCCTTTGATTCTGTGATCTTATGACACGTGGAAACTGAATGTGCATTTTGGTAATACAATGTAGGCTCTTTATTGGTTCTTAAATAGCCCTGACTAGTCTATTTGATAGTAATATGTTGTTTTCATTGAGGGAAATCATGTAGTATCTCTTAGTACTAGATTTTATCAATTTTAATTCAAGACCAAATTCCTTAGGATGTGGTATACCTGATAGTTATTAAATAGTACCACTTTCTTCTCTTAGAGAAGACTCCTAAACTGTGAACAGTGATCTTCAGATACTGCTTTCAAAAAAATTTTACAATGAAATTGACAATGCAAAATTTTTTCTTTATAATAGTAAAAAATAATTTTAATAGCTTTTTTAGCATATATGGCATAAAAGATCTTTTCATCTTATATGTTTTATAGCTGTCATGTTAATTTGGTTTTCCTTGGTACTAATTTTCCTGTGGTTGTGATCTGGCATGATGCTGGCTCCCTCTTGTGGTTAGAGCTCATTTTATCAGTTACATAAATACCTATAATTTAGAGGACAAATACTAGGTCAATTTAATTTTAAGGCAAAATGAAACAATCAGTTTATTATACTCAGTTTATCACTGTTGAGAGACTTTATCTCTGGAAAGTTTTGTTTATTCATATTACAAATGAACATTTTCTTTCTGTTTTTGTTTACTGTATCTTCTAGTGAAATCTGGTTCATGTTTAGTTCTTCTGAGTGGACAAACCAAAGAAAATTTGTTTAAATTTTGTATACAGACATGCATAGCTTCATTGACTTTGCCATCAAGAGATTATACTTCATTAAATTTTCTAAATCTGGGCTTCCCTGGTGGCACAGTGGTTGAGAATCCGCCTGCCGATGCGGGGGACACGGGTTCGTGCCCCGGTCCGGGAAGATCCCACACGCCGCGGAGCGGCTGGACCCGTGAGCCATGGCTGCCGAGCCTGCACGTCTGGAGCCTGTGCTCCGCAACGGGAGAGGCCACAGCAGTGAGAGGCCCGCGTACCGCAAAAAAGAAAAAAAAAAAAATTTGCTAGATCATCACTTATCAGGACATTATCCTACTTCTAAAAAATGGCTGGAGGGAAAGGAGATTTATGTAACATGCACAAAACAGTATAAAGATGACTGTTTTATTTTGAACTTATAGGATACCCCAGTCCATGGTGAAAAATCTAAACATGGAAAAATATAAAATTGCCAAGCAAAATTCTGAGTAGTAGTCATGTGGAGCTACTAATAATAGCTAATATTTATTTATTAATTACTGTATGCTTAGCATTTTACATACCTGAATAATTTATAGTAGAGTATGTAGTATCAAGGTAATTAAGAACACAATTTCCTAAATCAAACTAGTTCTGCCACTTTCTCATGGATGATTTCATAGCCTCTGTTTCTTCCCCTAAAAAAAATGGGGGGAAGGAAAGGGAAGAGTGACATCTGCCTTGGCTCAGTCTCCCAGCTCCTTGAAGTCAAAGACTTTGTCCATTCATTTTTGTATTCCCAACACTTAACATATATACTGAATGAACAAAAGGAGAGGCTGAGTTTGGTCCACTAGGAGATTATATACTGTTTATGAAGCTCCTTTCCCAGGTTTTGGTTCTGGGAAGATCAAGAAGGAGCATTTCCCTAGGACTCGTGGTGGTTTAGGATAAGTGAATCTAACAATTGATATTGCTGGGAAGCCACGGAAATGCCCAGGTTTGCCATTACTGGCAGCCCCAGCCCATCCCTTCGTTCATGATATGATAAATGGCATGATTCTGCTAGCTTGGAGAAAGTGAATGGATAGACCAGTAATCTTCCTCAGCTCTAGATTGCCTGTAATGTAGTTCAGAGAGCACCTGAAACAAAGGATCTAGGTGGTTTTTTGTTTGTTTGTTTGTTTGTTTTGTTTGTTTTGTTTTTTTTGTTTTGCGGTATGCGGGCCTCTCACTGCTGTGGCCTCTCCCGCTGCGGAGCACAGGCTCCGGACGCACAGGCTCAGCGGCCATGGCCCACGGGCCCAGCCACTCCATGGCACGTGGGATCTTCCCGGACCGGGGCACGAACCCGTGTCCCCCGCATCGGCAGGCGGACTCTCAACCACTGCGCCACCAGGGAAGCCCTATCTGGGTGTTTTTTTTCCTGGTGTGATTTAATGTTTTTTAGAGAGTGAGTTTCAACTTGTTCATTTTTTTAAAAAATATCTTTATTAGAGTATAATTGCTTTACAACGTTATGTTGGTTTCTGCTGTACAACAAAGTGAATCAGCTATACATATACATATATCCGCATATCCCCTCCCTCTTGAGCCTCCCTCCCACCCTCCCTATCCCACCCCTCTAGGTCATCACAAAGCACCGAGCTGATCTCCCTGTGCTATGCAGCAGCTTCCCACTAGCTATCTGTTTTACATTTGGTAGTGTATGTATGTTAGTGCTATTCTCTCACTTCATCCCAGCTTCCCCTTCCCACCCTGTGTCCTCAAGTCCATTCTCTACATCTGCATCTTTATTCCTGCCCTGCCACTAGCTTCATCAGTGCCGTTTTTTTTTTTAGATTCTATATATGTGTGTTAGCATACAGTATTTGTTTTCCTCTTTCTGACTTACTTCACTCTGACAGACTCTAGGTCTATCCCCCTCATTACAAATAACTTAATTTCATTCCTTTTTATGGCTGAGTAATATTCCATTGTATATATGTGTCACATCTTCTTTATCCATTCATCTGTCAGTGGACATTTAGGTTGCTTCCATGTCCTGGCTATTGTAAACAGTGTTGCAGTGAACATTGTGGTATATGTATCTTTTTGAATTATGGTTTTCTCAGGGTATATGCCCAGTAGTGGGATTGCTGGGTCGTATGGTAGTTCTATTTTTAGTTTTTTAAGGAACCTCCATACTGTTCTCCATAGTGGCTTCAACTTGTTCATTTTGAAGCTAGTCTTCAAGAAGAGACCACAAAATGTGGGCATCTTGTATGGCACTTGTCAGGACTTTTAGATCTACTGAGGAAAGGAAAATTAGCTGTAGGACTATAAGATGGGCCTCTTTAAGTTTTTTCAGTTTTTTCCATTGTGCTATTTCATTTTTCTACCACTGCTAACTGCCAGTGTATTGGTCTTTTTTCTGAAAAATGTAATTCAGGGATTTGGAGATTGAAGTGCTGAGTTGAGCAGTACAGATGTACCAAAAAAAGAAAGAAAGAAAGAAAAACCAACCAAAAAACCTCCCAACTCATTGGCCTGACTATTTACTTCTGTGGTGTGTTTCTCCTGAATAGATTGTTCTAAATTTGTAGTCACCATGTTTCAAAGGAATTTCTTTTCTCAAACATTTTGCTTGGTCAGGACTCTATCTCCTTGTTATTATGGTTAGGATTCTGAGGATTTATGCTTATAATACAGTAAATTCTTTCCCTTCTGTTTTCTTATTTGGTTAGCTAGTTAATTAAACTTCAACATAATTACATAATTCACTGTGCTCATTCTACAAAATAATTTAGCACCTTGTTTTTCAGAGCTGTCAGAAAGCAGAAGCAAAGAAAGAGCAATAAGATGAAAATGGAGACCACTAAAGGACAGTCCATGAATCATACAACTGTTACAGGGAAGAAGAAAAGAAGAGAAAGAGCTCATCAATATCTGTGCTCTTAAATGTCCAGTGGCTTGCGAATAAGAAAGATTTATAGATTTATTTGATGCCATTTTCTGAAAGTGCCTCACTGGACTTAACTTCTGTTGCTTTCAAAGGTATGCACCTCTCTAAGCTTGAAAGTAGGCAGGTGGTATTTCCTGGTTTATAGACCTCCTCACCCCCAGCAGCCCCTCTGTAGACCTGGGGAGTTGTTTCATCCTTAGCTGGTTTGCCAGCTCTCAGTGCCTTTTTTCTCTCTTTAAATCTCTTCCAGTCATATTATTTTAGCCTCTTTTATCTGAAAAATGGGCATAAAGCGTCCTTTTGCTAGAAGAAAGAAGAAAATGAGAATGAAAACCTGAGGTTTTGTTTACATTGAACATAAGAGTATGTTAAGTTCGATATTTTAAATATTAAAGTATTGTACAATGGCTTAAACCCCACTTGTAAAGAGAAATACAATGTTTAATTTTTTTTAGACAGAATCTGAAGATGATGGAAAGAATTTTGACAAAGGCAGTCTAAAGATATAAAGATTATGATTATGGTTACATTATTATTATTAAATATTTATTTTTCAAATACTTTTTGCAGTTGTCCTTTGATGGTATAGAATCACCTAAATGTTTGTTGAATGAGTGAGGTATTTAGAATTATGACTTGCCCTGTCATCTTAGTGTCTTTTAACCTAGGCAGTACTTTTCTCTCTTTGTACAAGTAGTAGCAGAAGGCAGGATACTTTGGTTTTCATTTTGGTGATCCTCATTGCTATTCTAATACTTCCTGGTTGTATGTCCTTAGCCAGGTCATTCATTCTCTAGAAGCTACTGTTTCTTCGTTATTATAATGGGGACAATAATAGTTAGACCTCAGGTTTGTTTGTGGTGAAATTAAATGAGGCACATGCCCCTGGCTCTCAGCTCTCCTGCTACCCGTGAGAAACGTTAACAAATGAAGATGGCTAGGAGCACTAATGGTAATCACCGGGTGGTCAGGTACTGTAGCATGGAAGGGAGTAGTTTGAACAAACAGTTCATTGTCTCCTTAAGACTTAGTTTAGAATGGCTTGCATTTCACAACTCTTAGTAGTTTAGAATGGCTTGCATTTGCACAATGACTCTTCTCTCTTTCCCAAATGACTGCTGTAGAGCAGGTTTGGAGGCATCTCTGCTTGGGCTTAGCTAGAGCCCTGAGAGTAAAGGTAGAAGAACTGCACTCCATCTGGTATTTAAGTTAGGATGGTTTGTTGCCTGATGTGGAATACACACATGTGGCCCTGATCAGTGTGGTCCTGGTAGATCAGGCTATAGCAAAAAATGAGCTAAGCTCCTGGACTTAACAAGCATCAGAAAACTCTTCTCTTGCCCCCTCTTTAACATGGGTTCCTGTGGTGATAGGAGGGGCAGATTTTGATGTGATTGGATGAGATATGAACCTTGTACAATCATTGTGAGAGTTCCCCTCTCTGATTCAGGCATAGATGTGGACATTGCCTGACTTTCATGGTGTCCACGATACCGTGGTTAAAATCTGTTGAAATGTCCCCAGAAACTCAAACAGCTGCGGGACCATGACTGCTGAAGAATTGGGTCCTGATGGCCAATGGTTTTTATCATCACCATATTTTCTTAGTTTTAAGATACGATCAATTGTAAAATGCATTTTCAATGTAATCACAGCTTTTCAGGGAGAAAACACCTTTATCTCATTAATTGTATACATTAAATTTTAGATGTCTCTTTTTTCAGAAATATTGAAATGTGAAAAAAATGTCCATCTTAGTATTGAGCAAATAGGGTATTACTAATAATCAGGAATTCTGTACTTAAAAACTTCGTTACCTCAGAGAGTTAAAAATAGGAAATTTGATGGTTCTGTTTTTTTTGTTCAATTAAGACTAATTTTAAGGACTTAATCCCTTTCTTTTCTCAGAGGATAAACTAATAGAATGTAAAAATGTCTCTGGGAGGTAAAGTGTGATGGGAGATGAAGTCATTTGTTCTAATTAGAAATCTGCCTATCTGAACATTAAGATACTCAAAATAGCAATAGAAAAAAATTCCTGAAATTTGACAGATAAAACTTTCTAAGCTTTTTAAAAGGACATTTTTCTTAAATAACTACAGCTAAATTTCATTCTACTTCTTGCTTATATTATAAAATGTAATGAAATACAAAGTTACTTTGTAGGCCCTGGATGATCAGATTTGTTTTTTTCCCTACATTTAGTCTGATATTTAGACTAATTTATTTCTCCAATATGCCCCAATCTTTTCACCCTATTCTCTTCTTTCTGTTTGGAACATTTCCCTCCATACAGCTGTCTGTTAAAGTCTTATGGAGCCTTTAGGCCCTGGCCCAAGTCCCACTCTCTCCTGGGAAGCCTCACATGAGTCCCTGATAGCAGCCAGTACCTTCCTCTCCAAACCCCTTGCTATTCTGCGCCACATTTGAGGCACTTTTCATGTATTATTCTGTGATTATATTGACAGATTCTGTTTCCCCGAAAGGTTTCAGTTTCTTCAGGTCAGTACCCACTTCTTATACTCTCATGTCTTTCTTATGTATTGTAGGTGCTCAGTAAAATGTTGATGAAAACATGGAATTTTCTAGAGGTTCTCAGGTGGTAGGTGTATTCATTTGCTAGGGCTGCCATAACAAAAAGTCACAGACTGGGTGGCTTAAACAACGGTAATTAACTTTCTCACAGTTCAGGAGCCTGGAAGTCCAAGATCAAGGTGTCTGCTGATTCAGGTCCTGGTGAGATCTCTCTTCCTGGCTTGCAGATGGTACCTTCTCACTGTGTCCTCACATGGTCCTTCTTCTATGTGTGTGTATTCCTGGTGTCTGTCTGTGTCCAAATTTCCTCTTTGTATAAGGATACTAGTCAGATTGGATTAGGGCCCACCCTAATGGCCTCATTTTACTTGTCATCTCCTTTTTAAAGGCCCTGTCTCTAAATACAGTCGCCCTCTGAGCTACTGCATGTTAGGACTTCAACATGCAGATTAGGGGAGACACAATTCATTCCCTAACAGTAAGCATGCCTAAGATATGGAGAGGACTTGCTTTTTTCTCTTTCTCAGAAGGACTGAAAATAGGAAAACAGACTTAAACAATATTGGGAGGAATTCCGAGCCAACAGGAGGGTTTAAATGTTGGGATGTGCTGTGTGAGCGAGATTGGCAGCCTTATCTGGAAGTCTTTAAACTTAGAATAATTCAGCTTTCAAGGTTATTTTAAGAAAAACACTTAAGTTGATTTCTGCCCTTTTCGAAGCAATTTTTAAAATACTAGGCATCTGGGAGAAGCTTGACTATAGGCAGACATCAGAGAAATATAGTGGGTTTGGTTCCAGACCACCGCAATAAATTGAGTATCTCAGTGAAGGGAGTCGCATGAATTTTTTGGTTTCCCAGGGCATCTAAAAGTTACATTTATACCACACTGTAGTCTGTTAAGTGCGCAGCAGCATTGTCTAAAAAAAAAAATCCACATACCTGAATTTAAAAATACTTTATTACTAAAAAATGCTAAAACATCATCTCATAACACAGGGATGCCACAGACCTTCAATTTGTAAAACAAACCACAATATCTACGAAGCACAATAAAACAAGATATTTAATTTTTAAATACAAAACCACAGCCTATAAAAGGTGCTTGTCTGATACCGCCTCCTTCGTGATGTCCTTGTTGGTGTCTCCAGTGGAACAGTACGTCTCTTACCAGTGAAATAAAAATAGATGTGTGTTTGTGTGTCTTTTCATTTCTACTTCTTTTCAGGTACTTAAATCATGCCCTGCATTAGAACAACTCTTTGTGCTTGTTTCCCCTGTGTAGATTAGAAACTCGTTGATGGCAGGGGCCTGTGGACATCATCGTGAACGTTCATTGGCTCCCAGAGCTGTGTCTTGCACATGGTGACATCAGAGACAACCAGTTGCAGTATGCATGGCCTCATTCCTCCTCCCACAAGCCTGGGAAGCAGGCGCCCAGGCTAACACCGTTCTCCACCCTCCAAGTAGAAGCTGCTCCTAAATACGGACCGGGTGAATGGAGATGGCCACTTATGCCTCCAAACCCATCTGTGCTGCCTGACAGTAAGACGCTAATACACTTAGAGCTCCCCAAGGAAGAAAAGCTTAAAAAAATGCAAAGCAAAATCCAATTTGACTTACTTGATGCGGTTTTAATTGGAACATTAGGACATGGGTTAAATTACTTGAGCGTCAGCTACTGCAAAAAAGTGAAGATAAGAACTCTACTATTTGATTTCAAGTGACTTAGTATAAATGTTAACTCAGCAAGACTGAGGGGGGAAAAAGCACCGAAAGTAAGCAAGCAGGTCGCAGAGATCTGAGGGGTGAGTTTTATCCCATTAGCTGGACAGTCACAAGATTCTCACACTACTGTGTTGCTTAGTAGCCCTGCAGACTAGCAGCGTGACATCTGGTGATCTCTAAGAAACGAAGCCTGATTAGATGGGCCAGCTTCTTCATCTGAAAATGTGGAGGTGAGGAAAGGGAGAAAACTAGAGATAGACAGCCTAAACATTCCACATGCTTAGAGGACAAAAGGAAATAAAAGTTGCTGCCCGCTAACTTTACAATTAATACATGAGCCAGGTGAGTCAAATAAAATGAAAAGTAACTCTAATTCTACCACCCAGACATAACCACTGTCACACTTACGTGTGTGTTCTTCCAAAGATTGTTTCTTGTGTAAAAGCTATATAGACGCTCTAAAATTTCCCCCACAAAAATGGAACTATTAAAATATACTGTTTGTAATCCTCTCCTCATAAACATGTTGTGAACATCAATTTATACCTATAACAACGGTATTATTCTTCAGTATGCATGTACTGTATTTAATCAGTCTCTTATGGTTGGACATCTAAATTGTTTGCATTTTTCACTAGTGTAAACAACTCTATGGTGAACATACTTATACTCACATTTTTTCTCATTTCCTTAAGGTAAGTTCCTATACATACAAATACTGGTTCTGTAGCTCTTAGAACTTTTTTTCCAGATGGGAGTCACATGAGTTGGTCTCCGAACAGCATCTGAAGTGGTCGTGGGAGACAAGCAAAGCACCACGAACTGACAGTCTAGACCCACATCTCCCAGACGCGCTTCAAACGTAAAACCACCCTTTGAGTAGTAATGATTGATTGTCATATTGAACACTATGGATGGGCCGCTTCGCCACCATCACTCCCACCCGTTCCATCGTGTGCCTGCTGTGGGATTTGGGGGAGGGTTGACTGACTTCCGCTCCAGCTCTTGGGGAGGACTTTTTATAGGGCATAATTCCACCCCCTTTACCTGTGAGTGATTTCAGCGAGGCTCAGGATAGGGGCTGGTCTAATTACAACGCAGCTCAGTACTTTAGTCTTGTGACTGGTGAAGAGACGCTCATTCTTCCTTCTGAATGAGGAAGCCTGTAGCTCCAGGTGCTGTCGGCAGTCTTCCAGCAAACACATGGGGAGCCAGCTTTATGGTAGTGCACACCTTCAGCTGGGTCCCTGGCGACTCCAAGTTGCTGGATCTAGTCTGCCCTGAAGTTGGCCCCATGACTGGACTTGTAATTTACATGAGCCGACACATTCTAGTTATTGTGCCACTGGGACCACGGCAGGGCAGAGAGATTCTATCACTAACATTTATTTCTTTTTCCAGCAAATCCAGTTAATTTGCTTATTTTGTACGTTTCACTTACTTTTTGACTTCAAAATAGGCCTCTCAAAATAACAGCCTTTCCACCTGGCCTAGATCAGTCACATCCCACACAACTCCCATCTTCCATCCCTGTACACTGTGAGTCCCACATCTCTGCTCAGGCCCTGACCTTTCCCCTTCACACCTGCCTTTTCAGCTGCCTTTTGGCCATCACAGATGGATTTTCACACCACACCTCCACCTGAACACAGTCCCCACTGAACTCCTTTGCTCTGGTCTACTTTCCCTCCCTTCCCCTCATACTTCCCTCATATCCCACCCCACCCAACAACAACCAGTTCTCTACTCCCTGAGTCTGTGCGCCCAAATATCCCAACCTGTCTTGACTACTCCCTTGCTTTCATTCCCCCGATCTAATCAATAATCTGTTCATGTTATCCTACTTCAGAAATGTCTCTGGAATCACCTCCTGCAACCCCCCCTCCCCTCCGCCTCTACCCAACTAGTCTTCCTTCCTTTCTAACCCATCATCAGCCTTGGCACAAGAATAAAGGTCTTGCATGACTGATGAACCAGTGTGATGCCGTCAACAACACGCCCCTCCGCCAACAACCTCTGTTCTCAACTTCCTGCCTTTCAGAATCTAACCCCACACCGTTATAACACGTGGAAAGGTGCCGTCGGTGTGAGCTAGCCCAAGGGGTGTAGTGATCAAAGAAACAGCCTGGCTACCAAAAAGTTATTTCAGAAGAGCTAGCCCCTGCATTCTCTTTTCAAGCACTAGGAAGAGGATAGATTAATACACATCATGGGAATTCTTAAAGTCTATTTTCTCTTCTCACCCCTTTCCCACTTCCCACTCTGCACATTTGTATCTCCCGTCTTTGCCTTCTTAAAAAGCACCAATGCCTGATCCCTGGGCCTTTCCCCCTTTTCCTTTTGATCCGGTGCCACATAAGCACAAGTAAACCAATTTGACTAAGCAGTGCTTTCCTTAGAGAATGGGGAAGGCAAAGAAATGGAGTGGGTAAAGCCAAAGTCTCCTTTATGGGGCAGTGAGAAAAAGAAAAGCCTGGAAATACCGTGTGCTAACAGCTCTTGTCCTATGGCTACTTCGGATCATTTCCAGTAACAATCCCTGCCACCCACTCCCGCTGACACGCATGAGGTGCTATGGCCACATCTGGAACTTCACACCTATGCTGTTTCCTGTGTTGTTACACATGCCTTCTGGGTAATTCATACTCTTCTGTGAAGGTTTCATAATATGCAGGTAGTTACTCTCGTCTGTCTTGTAGCACTGAGTGTATAGTTCTATTAACAGTCCTTTCCATGTGTTGTATGAGGGTTCATATTCAGGATAAGGTTCAGGAAAATGGCATTCAGTTTTCATAAGATTGTTAAGCGGATAAAAATATTGGACCCCTACCATGTAGGTTATCTATTGCCACCTGTTGGAGGATGGAGAAGGTATCTTGAGATCAGACTATGAGGCAGGCAGCTATTATATAATCCATGGATACGCTTATCCGGTAACTTACAGGATGGGATCAAGCAGACAACGGTCTGGAAGCATTCACAGCTGCACTCGGCATCGCCGAAGGACCACTGGGACAATTTTATAGTTCACCTAGAGAAACAGGAAGTGCATTCGTTAAGTCAAGATTTATGAATGGGTAACTAGTCTTGTGGGTGCCAGGAATACGTCAGGGAAGGTCTTCATCATTGCTTGGGGACTAACAGAGCATAGAGGCCACCTGGTCCTAATGATTATTAAACAATTAACTACAATGCCCTTGACAGAGAAGTGATTTACCGCACAGTACAGCCCTGGGTAGGGCAGTGGAAGGACGGGAGGAACTGTACGTGCCCAAGGTGGCATCAGTTGTGCTAGCAATCACACACCACCCCAGAACATTAAATAATACCCAAAAACGCATTTCATGAATAACAAAGGCAAGTCCATTCTCACCTTAGGATATTGCCTGTGGGTGAATTTGGGGGACATTCTAAATTGTTTGCAGAAAAGGCAAGGGAAAAAGCCTATCTCAGGAAGCAGGGTAAACATGAGGAGTTACAAATCGCCTGGCACAAAAGAGTGCCTCGAATATTTGTTGCTGAATGAATTAGTCTACCTCTATCACCTTCATCCCAGGGGCTAGATCCAGACAGAGGGCAGGAAGACGGGGCTTGTTGCAAATTGAAGATCCTGCCTCCTTTCTACTTTGAACAAGTAAAAGAAGTGAAAGTTAGATAGATGGCTTTCTACCACAGACTTTAAGATCAAGAATCACAGGATGATACTGTCACATTCTCTTAACCAGGTTCATAACTTGTGGAAACTTTTAAACAAGTTAACACATTTAAATGTGTGACAAGAAGCATCAGATGGGTTCTGATTCACATAACCCGCCAGGCTGACCTGTGAACCTTACAGAGCAGAGCCTCCGTCCCGTGCATTTGTGTAGCTCAGGCTCCTTCACATAGTAGATGCTCCAATAGCTACGGGACAAATCCTGGCTGAGCCCACAGTCCTCATTTATCATGGTGGGGGCTAATACTACTAATAAGTTGCAGGCATGGGATAAAGGATCAAGATATTTGCCTATGTCAGAGGTTTTAGAGTATGACTCTCCTACCTTGGCTGCAAAGTGGCAGCACCTAGAGCGTTTTAATAAATATTGGCCCCATTCCGTATTAATTCTCTTTTAATCGTCTGGGGTTCTGCCTGGGCAGGGTTTTAAAAAAAACAAAACAAAACCAAAAAAACCCACAACCCTCTCTACTAAGCACCCAAGGCTGAGACCCACTGCTTTAGAAACTATCGAAGAGGTTCCGGCGGTTCGAGAGCGCGCCTCCGTGCTCTCGCGAGGAAGTCCGGCTACCGGAAGTGCTCGGAGCGCGCGCGCGCGCGCGCGGCGGCGGCAGGAGCCGACGTGCTGGGGGAGAACTGGAGGCAAAGGCTTCCCGGGTCGCGTTGCCTGCCGTGGGGCATCTGGCAAGTACCGCCACCCTCCGGGCTCTGTGCGAAGGGCCGGGGGCGGAGGCGGCGCCGCCGCCGCCGCCGGGCCCGGGCAGGGCGGCCCGGGGGGCCCCTGCCGGCCTCCGATTAGGGGTGTAGTTGCAGGGCCGCCCCCATGTTGCGTTTCCCGACCTGTTTCCCGTCCTTCCGGGTGGTGGGAGAGAAACAGCTTCCGCAGGAGATCATCTTCCTGGTCTGGTCACCCAAGCGGGATCTCATTGCTCTGGCCAATACGGCGGGCGAGGTGAGTGAACCGGCGTGCAGCCCCGAGGACACCGAGCCCGGGCCACCTGTGTATCCCGCCCCTTCCTCCAGCCCTGCTGAAAACTTTAAGTGAATCTAAGGGGCCACATATGGGAAAGGTCATTTATACGCCCACCTCCCGCATTTTATGGCCAGAACAACAGTTTTCATGCAGCTTAACGCAGTCGTACAGTCCTGCATCCCCAAGACTTGCAGTTATTTGTTAAATGGGCTTTTTAAAGGCTCATGTGTCACTCATGAGCTAGACATAGTAGTAGGTCCACAGAGTCTGCAGTTAGTTTACTTGCAGTTTAGGCAGAAGAAAGATGAGTTATTGTCAGACTTGAGCTGCGAATGTGCGTGTCTGTAGCTGCCACAGAGGATGTTTAAGAATCTTTATTCTGTTGTCCAAGTTATACAGAATGGGTTGGATAGCCATCACTGGATTCCTGATGGAATGTGCACGAGTGTTGTCAGTTAGCATTTCTAGTTCACATTGTATTACGCTTCATCAGGTGTAAACGGGTTGTAGCTTTCTGCTGAGAGTTTTGTTACTTGGCAGCCATGTTGTAAGGAAACCTTCACCTTGGCTTCTTTACTCCTTTGGCCTTTTGGCAGGGTTCCTGATAGTTATCTGGCCGGGTGAGAGTTGTGTGGTGTGCAGCCAACCTTGGAAACTAGGTGGTAAAGAGAACTTAGCAGTCAGGGAAACTTAGCAGCCTGCAAAACTGTGTTGACTCTCATGACCTCGTTGTCAGGGTATTGATATCTGCTTTCTCAAGGCCCTCTATGAAATCTTCTAGTCTCCCTCCACTGCCTGGGTGTTTTGGAACGCTGTCCTGGCCCTGAGAGGAGTGCAGTTAGTACAGCCACAGCAGTAGGAGAGAAGGGAGAGAATAGGAGCGTCACTGTGATCAGATGGATAGATGTAATCAATTGTGGGCATTTGTTGCTTCCGTTTTCTCAGTGAAGAAGAAGGGGCGCTGTTTAGGTGTAAGGATGGAGAAGAAAATATTGGAATTTTGAGGAGAAAAGAGAGGTATGAAAAAGCTGACAAGTGGACTGGTGAAACTTTGTAGGATTGTTCGTCAGTATTAAGAGCCACATGAGGTTAGTGATTTTGTAGTGAAACTAGTGAGCATGGTTGTATGTCTCTTCTGTTCAGCTGTATGGGTGCAGGCGTGGTTGGGTTTAACCAGAGCTGTTGTGACTAGCTGTGACAAAGCAAGAGAGATGCAAGGGGGTTGAAGTTATATGTAAGAGGAATGATTGTAATGATGAACTTTGGATTGTAACCTGATTAAGTAGGGAAGTGAGGTCACGTGTTGGGTGAGGGACAATGAGTTGGTCAGTGGTAGAGTCCATGGCTTGTATGTCTTGGTGAGGTTGAAGAATTGAAGCTGGGTATCTGGGATGAGCAGGAGAGATACAGGTGGTGATGGAAAGTGGGAGGTTTGCAACTGAAGATTATGGCAGCATTTGTAGTTGTTGGTAACGACAAGGTCACAGGCATGACCCTGAGAGTGACTGAGGTGAGGTAGAGGATGTGATCATTGAAGAAGAGGTAGTTGAGCACCAAAAAGCCAGGACATTGTATCTCTTGAAATCGCCAAGAATGATGATGAGTAGTGTTGGAAAGCGTGAGTGAGCCAGACAGGAGTCCAAATCTCCCAGGAATGGGGGGGGGGCGGGGGGGGGGCCTAGGAGGCTATAGGTGACTGCAGTTAAGAGGGATAGCAGGTGGTATGGTCTGATTGCATATGATTCAAAGTTAGAGGATTTTAGAGAAGAGAAGAAAAACCAGCCAGAAATGACATCAAGGAGGAAATCTTTATCTCCTAGCCCAGTAGTAGTATAGGGCACATGGTGTGCAAAACGGCCACCACCTGAGAATCCTGTAGGGAAGCAGTGTCCTCAGGTGAGAAGTACATTTCAGGGAAGACAGTGAAGATACAGGGGATCTTGATACCTGACCATGAATTCCAGAGGGCACAGAGGAAGGGTTTCAGAAGTAAGGAAAGTCAGAGATGGGCTCAGAAAAGAGCACTGGGTCTCGGGGATGAGCGATTCCTTGGGAGTCCTGGCTTCCCTGTAACCAAGAGTGAAGGAAGGATGCTATGAGATAAGGCAGGGAGTGGTAAAGCTGTGAGTACAGGAAACTAAGAAGGTGTGTGTGTGGGGGGGGGGGAATCTTCAGGAGCACATGCAGTTCGAGGCCTTTTCTTCATTTCTACCGGTTGTATAGAGGAGAGAGTAGGGACAGTTTTACTTTTGAAGCACAAGGAGCTCCAGGGCGTCATCTTTATCCTCCAAGGTGGGAATATACCCGGTGGAAATGGAAATTTAGAATGACTAAGTGACTTGTCTGAGATCCATGGCCAGTAAGTGACACAGCTGAAATTGTCTGATTCCAAGTTTCGTGTTACTTGATCTTACACAGCTGCCTTTCTAGTTCTGTTTGTGTCCTTTATTGCTTTTTTCGTTATCTTCTTGGACAGCCTTATTCCTTTTCTAAAAGGTAAGTCTCTTATTGACATGAAAGTTAGGAAATGTATAGGGTACAGGGTTAAATTAGACCTTGTTTCAGCCATTTCTTTGAAAATACCTTAAGTTCATTCAGACACTTTTGTCTTCGAATTTCTTCTGATAGCTAAATATTATATTTGATATGATTTTTAAAAAAATTTATAGTGGGGATCTAGTTATATTTTATTTTTGGAAACGGATTTTTTATTATTTGCCATTATTATCTGTTTTGTCTCAGGTTTTACTTCATCGACTTGCAAGTTTTCATCGAGTTTGGAGTTTTCCACCAAATGAAAATACAGGAAAGGAAGTGACCTGTCTGGCTTGGAGACCAGATGGCAAACGTAATGATAGTATTGTAAAAAATACATTTTTGTTTTTCAGAAGGAGTATTCTGTAAAGAGAATTTATTTCCAGAAAGAATTTATTGTTCTTATTATATACTAGAATTCTAAATTTGGGAACTTTGCCTTTTTTTCAAATGCTTTAAAGTGTTTTCATAGAACTCAGATTAATTCTACCATCTTGTTTCTTGGCAAAGATATCTCTAAAACGAAATCTGACTTCTTGGCAAAGATAAGGCTGAAAAGAAATCTGATAGGAATATACAGAGTACTTTGGTTTTGTTCTTTCGCTGTCGTGTTGTCCTGCACTGTTTGCCCTAAGCTTCATTTGTCACTCACTCGTCAGTTCAGTACCATCATGGCCCTTTTCTCCCCAGAATGTGTTTTAGCATTAAATGAGTGGCTCATAAATATTCTCTCTGCACATTTGCCTCACCTGAAGGACTGTCAGTTCTGACCCGCTTCCTGCAACTTCTGTGTGATCTTACTCCTTTTGGTGCCCTGTATGTTGTAGCTTGCTGCATTGTAGCTCTGAGGACTGAACTCTCCTCTTCCATGTGTTGTTACAAGGACAGTCATTGTTTGAGCTGTTGTACATGTCCAGTCAGCACAGGAAAATGCTACAAATCACACAGCTTAAAGTTCATCTGTATCATTGGTGCTTAAAAAAAGAAAAAGAATTGTTTTTGTAAAATGATATGTACTCCCTATTGCTTACTTTTTTTCTAGATAAATATAAGTATGTAAAAATGCCCTGAAAGCCTGTCACTTTACAGTTAACAACTATTTTTGTCTGTACTCATTTTGCTCCGTTCTTGTTTCATCTTTTACATAAAAACAAAGTATGTGTAAAATTAGAGAACTTTTGTAAGTAATAATTTGAGATCTTGCACTATTCATCCAAAAATGCCACGATCTCAAAAATTATGAAAGTCAGTGTGTGTGAAAATGTATTTAAGTAGATGATATTTTTATCATTAAAAAATGTCTTGTGATTTTCGACAGTAAAATAGGGGTTTTTTTTGGTAATGATTATTTCAAGATTGCTTTAAATCGTTTTGAAGAAGAGGAGACTTGGATTGCCTCACATCTAGCAAAGCTGCATATATTGGTATACAGTGAAACTCACAGCCCTCTATTTAGAAATTCTTCAATTTGATATGTTAGGACGATGTTAATGACTTATGTAGAGAAACTATACTAGATAATTCAGCCACAGTGAAAGGAAGAAGACCCATCGGTATTTGATGGCCCTGTTCATTAAGGGTTAGAAATAAAAAAGGAATAAAAAACCTTCCAAGAACCAAGCAGATGGAATCACTTTTCCGCTTTTGGGTGGGGACCAATATGTCTTGGTGATAACGATATTATTGTTTATTTGTTGATGCCTGTTCAGTATTTTCTGCTTGGCATCAAGGTTCCAGTCTAGAGGCTGTGATACGTAAGATGTTAAGAACAGTACACGAGAAAGTAGTAGATTGCTCATGAAAGTCTGAGCATTTGAAAATAAGCATAGGTAACAGCATAACTATATGCAAAGATATCTTTTAGTTTTTTAATTATTTAAAGCAAGGATTTGGGGGTTAAATCATTTCTATGATTATGTTGTCTTTAAAATAGTAAAATTGGGGAAGCAATGAAATACCTGTTTTTCTCAAATATTGCACTAACTTATTCTGATTATTTCTTCTTTAGTTTTGGCCTTTGCTCTTGCTGACACCAAGAAAATCGTTTTGTGTGATGTAGAAAAACCTGAAAGCTTGCACTCTTTTTCTGTGGAGGCTCCAGTTTCTTGTATGCATTGGATGGAAGTGACCGTCGAGAGCAGGTTGAGTAATAAAAAAAGAAAAACCCCAGTAGTCACAGTAGTATGTTTTTGAAATTCTCATTTTTTAAAAGTGGAAACTTAGGAGTATCTGGGTGTTGAGTATGTGTACATTGCATTTAACTTTTTGTTTTAAGCTTATCAAGCTGCAGTTTTTTTAATGCTCTGTTGGGTTTTTTTTCTCTTGAAAAAATCTCTTTTCTTATTGGAGCAGTAACGCCTCAGTGGCCAAGATTTTTCTTTTCAGTTATTTTTAACGGTTTGTATCGATGACTTATACATTCAAGGAATATTAATTAAAATCATTGATTAGCAAATTGAGGTTCTGTTTTCCTTTTCACCATATATTTCACCTGGAGCTTTGTGTTTTTGTGTCCCAGTGAATATCCTTAGAGTACAAAAAGTGCTGAATTGAGCATTCTGTTTTGATGCTGAATGGGTTCTTTCTGTGTTCATGGTCCCTATAGTTTCCTTATTTTGTGAAAATAGTTTTGCCTTAGTCTGTGAAGTCAAGTACTACGCCAGGTTTGCAGTAAAGATGGCTTAAAGAATCAATGGGCTTAGTGAATACTGAAAATAAAAGTTTCTTTTTTGAGGAAATACGATAATTTTCTTTTCATTCTAATTAAGTTTTAAGTTAATATCAAATGAATTTGTAAATCCTGATTATTAATTGACAAATTTCCTAAGAAAGGGACTATAAAGCATTAGATAACAAGGTCTAGCCTGGGGTTTGAAATTCACTGTAGATAAAACAGTGATTAATCCATCATCAAATAAAGGTTGTAAATGGTCATGTGAATTCATAGAAGATTAGAGGAACAGAATATACCATGTAATTTCTATCTCAGTCCAGTTACCTGCTAAGTGTATTCCTAACACGCTTTTCATTAAGAGTTCAGAAATATTATGTGGAGATTCCAGGGTCTCTCAGGACACTACTTTTTCACCTTCTTACTCATTTATTTCCAGCCATATTCGGAGATAGGATTGAAAAAAAGGGGGGGGGGGATAAATAAGACTGTTTCAAAATACGTGGTTGTCATCTTATGTACCTGCTGGGTTTTTACATCTTCATATGTATGTAAGCTATAGAAGCCATCATTACATTATATAATAATTGCAGTGTTCTTTACAGTTACTCTTGGAACTCATATGTTCAGTGTTGGTTCTTAGAGGAGAGTTCAGTCAGTCAGTCTGTATCTGGTGCTGATACTGAATACATTTGAATACATTTCATATGCTGAGAAAATTGTTTATAAATATTTGTTCCTCTAAATGTAAAGTGGGTAGGCTGATTTTTTTTCCCCAGAAATAACGTTATAAGTAAATGAAGAAATTCCAACTTTTCTATTTCTTGTTTGTGATTGTTATAGTGACTATTTTACAGTGATAAACTGTGTGTGGCATCTGTTTACTTGGTGTGATGTATAAAATTGGGCATTTAAAAAAATTAGTATTTTTTAATGGAAAGAAAAGTAGAATCTTTGTTTTTATAATACTTGTTTTTGTTTTGTTTTCACCTTTTTAGTGTTCTAACGTCCTTTTATAATTCTGAGGATGAATCAAATCTTCTCTTACCGAAACTTCCTACACTGCCCAAAAAGTAAGTATCAGAGTTTAATTTCATTGGAATTAATCTTGCAGATTTCTTTCCTTTCCTTTTAACACTGACAATTTTCTCATGTGTTTTAAAAAATGCATTTCTGGTTTTTTTCTAGTTATAACAACACCTCAAAAATATTTAGGTAAGATATGCCTTTTTTCCTTGCAAGTAAGATACTCTTTTATTATTTGAAAGATATAGTTAAAGATAACCCAATTTATGTTTATATTTTAGTGAAGAAAATTCTGATGAAATTATTAAGCTTTTGGGAGACGTCAGGTAAATCTTGCAGATATCTTAAATATTTAACAAGTCTTATTTTCTTAAATTTGATATTTGATATTTGAGGCAGTTTTTAGACTAAAGTTCCAAGGACAATTTCCTTATTTGTCATGTTATTTCATTGCTGACAAATACCTCTGAACAATAAACAGACAATATCTATTATTTACTCGTTCTTATTCTATGATACTTGGTTGTATCAAGTTTAATATTATGATGTACTTTCATTTTAAAAAGTAAAGGAGGGTGGAAGTGCTAGAGTTTCTAAAATTTAAATTTAAATGTTCAGGTTCTTTAAGCACACTTAATGCATTTAGCATCAGAGCCATGATAAAACTGTTGGCGCTTTATATTAACTGGAAAAGAGATGATTTTGTTATTGAGAGTATACAAATATAATCATCATTAAAATAATATATTCTTATTTTACTGTAAACTGATGTTTTTTTAGGCTGGATGAAATGTATGTTGTTCCTTTGAAAGAAAGGAATAAGCCCAATGTGATTGAGGCTTGGTGAATTTGTTGTGGGATTCAGTTCCCCCACAAGGAAGCTTGAACATGCAGATTATGTGAGGGCAGGAGCATGTCTTGGTGTAAGAACTCGCTCCTGTCTGTTGTCCTCAGCTTGTTGCATTATTTTTAATTAGGCTTAATATTCTTGTCCTTGGAGGAAGCTCTGCATTTATTGAGCTTTATGCTTATGGAATGTTCAAAATTGCTCGAGTCACTGGGGTAAGTTTTTCTTTAAAATCTTCCTTTTTGTTTCTCTTAGAATATAGCAGCTGACTGATTTATGGAAAAAGAATAAAACATTACTTTTTTTCTTAATTTCAGTTATTGGAATTATTTGTTCTTAAGTGTTAAAAGGATAATTTTCCTACTAAGAATAGTGATACGATGTCTATGAAGATCAGGGGCTCTTAGTGGAATTAGTCAAAAATTTTTTTCTTAACAAAAAGATTGGTATGATACACTGGATTATGATTTAATGTTTTTCTAGTCTTGTGTTTAAGAGCTATACTTTGTGATTGGAATTTGATAAACATCATCAGAAGCAATCTTATGCTCAGTCTCAGTCTTCTCCATATCTTTTTCTTCTTATTCTTACAGTTCCCTAAATGGATAGAAAATGTTATAGGCTCTGTGGGAATGTTAGTTCTCCAACACTTAGTTTGGGCCCCTTGTTGGGGGTGTGTGTTTGTGTCCTTGCAACTAAGAGGATACATGCCTTCATGTGCCACATGTGTGGCAGGAGCCAGGCATGTGTTTCTGCTTTTTAGAGCTCTGAATATTTGCCTCCTATATTGTAAGCAGATGCAGTCTAGCAATAACACTACATATAATGGAGATTTGACTGTTTTACAGATTGTTGGTACTTGTCTTGCATTATGTCTATCAAGTGATTTGAAATCATTGTCAGTGGTCACAGAAGTTTCCACCAGTGGTGCCCCAGAAGTTTCGTACTTTCAGGTGAGTACTGGAACCTAATAGCAGCAGAGGGTAAATATATATTTTTAAAGGTTTTATAGTTTTTTATTATCCATTTCACTGGATTCTAAGGTCATCAAAACAAAACAAAGCAAAAAAATCGACTTGGAGCTTCTAAGACATATATAGAGTCCTACTGGTGAATACCTTACCATTCCAATGGCACAGCATAGTTAATATGGTCTATTAATGACTATATTAACTCATTGCTATACCAGTTCCATCTTTGTACCAAGTGTTTTCTTAGGATTCTGACCCTAATAATAATAAAAGCTAATATTTATTAATTGTTTAATATGTGCCCAGTACTGAGTGATTCAGTATAACTCATTTGAATCCTCACAATAACCTAATAAGTAGGTACTATTATCCCCATTTTATAGTTGAGTAAATGGGCACACAAACTGTAATTTGCTTGGTGAGCATTGGAAAGTGATGCTACGCAGTCTGGCTCCAGAGCTGGTGCTCTTAACTAACACATTGCCTCTTGTGTAAGATGACTGCTTAATGTTGGGAAAACCCTTTTTCATTGTGTGCTGTTTGTATCATAGATTGTGGAAACTGGGCTCCTGTAGATTATTTAGATTGTAGCCTTGTCTTCAAGAAAATCTTCCCTAAAATTTCATCGCAGATAACCCAGCCACTTAGCCTAAGAACGCATGAGCTCTCAAACAAAAGTAGGGTGAAAAGATGCAAGGTGTGATGCATGTGATGCCTTCCAACATTCGTTGTATTCAGAACATCAGAGAACTCTTAACTTCCTGACGTTTGCTGAACAGTTGTTCATATTTGCTCTTCATCTTAAGGTTCTGTGAAAATGTGATTTCCAGGATTGCATTTGGTGCTGTAATAAAATGATTCACTATTAATGTGAAATTTGTAATAGGTATTTTTCAAACTCTGTTGAGATAATTCATGTACCATTGTAATAGATATTTCACTTGTATTTATCAATAACTATAATTCCTTTAACATTTTTACAGAAATTTGTGATCATTTTTTAAATTCCTCATAAGAGTGTTATAAAATAGATTATTACATTTATTCTAACTATGTAGAAGGGGTTGCTCACCTCGAGAGGGTGATCTGTGCATAGATAGACACTGCAGATTAGAAAATCCTAAGATTGTATTCTGTTACTCTCCAAACCATTATGCTCAAAAGGAGCAGAGTCTGGCATAGTCTTTCTGATATGTAGTTAGACTTTGACTCTTCTTTAAAAGAAGTAAATATGTCTGCTTGTAACTTACTTTATTATTTTGATTTGACAGCTTGAAACCAATCTATTGTACTCTTTCTTACCTGAAGTAACTCGAATGGCCAGAAAGTTTACTCACATTTCGGCTCTTTTACAGGTATTTATTTATAGCTTGTTTTATGTGACTGTTTACTATAAATTTCTAATGTTCTGTAAATAAAAAACTTGAAAATCTTACTTCTTAAAGCCAACTTTATGTGGCGGAGGTGTCTAGTCTGATAGACAAGTTTATAATGTCTGTTAAAGCAAGAAAGAGAAATTTAATTGAAAATCTACTCTTACCCATCTCTATTTCTCCAAAGGAAAAGAAAAAAAGTAGTTTAAACCTTTTTAAACATTCTCATAAATAAAACAATATTTTGGAATTTTAAGTGTTTTTACAAATAAAGTAGTATGGAAAACATCATATCAGTTAGCTTTTGTACATGATAAATGCACCCCAAATTAGCTTGTGATTGGTGTTTTAGTCGACGATTTGGGCTGGGCTCAGCTAGAAGGTTCTGTTGTTCTGGGCCAGGTTCAGCTATTCGGGGCTGGGCTTGGTCGTACATTGGTGGTCAGCTGGCTGGTCCAAGTGTCCCATAGCTGTGATGGCTTTGTCTGGACTGCACATTCCTCATCTCCCAGCCGGCTGGACCAGGCTTGTTCATGAAGTGGTGGCCACGGCAGGGGTGTCAAGAGTGCAAGTGGAAGCATGCAAAATCTTCTGGGGCCTTAGACTTCTGCTTTCGTCACACTAAGCCCCAAGGCCAGCCCGACTGAAGGACTGGAGAAATTGAGTCTGCATCTGCATAGAGGAGCTACATGTACTTCATGTCAAAGATTTCTGGAGATTAGTGTCTTTTTAAAAGGATACTGTTTGAAAATTGAATAGTTGGCCAGTCAGCATTTTGACAGTTACTGTATATAAAATGCATCTTATATGTAGAAAGCTGGAAAATATCTGTTTTACCAGATAAAAACTGAATTTGAGAAAGTTTGATAGTTAAATGATTATCAAGTGTTAGCTATAGTCTTTTCTTTCTCAGGCTTAACTGAGTTAAAAGTGATTTATAGTAAATTTTGGACTTCTTTGAGACAGTTGACAGTAAGAAACATGTATTATTTAGTTAGCATGTAGACTTAAATATTTTTTGCTACTTTAATATTTTTGTCTTCTTGTTAATAGTATATAAATTTGTCACTGACATGTATGTGTGAAGCATGGGAAGAAATATTGATGCAGATGGATTCTCGTCTCACCAAGTTTGTGCAGGTAATATGCCTGGAGTTTCCCATGGAAGGTGTTAAAGAATGCACGTTATCCTTGTTTACTTCATGAAGGACATGAGAAAAATCAGTCTGTTTTGTAAAAGGCTCAGATCATGATTTCTTTCAAACGGTTTGGTCTAACCTCATACTGTTATCTCAGAGAGTGATACACCAGCTCTTCCCCTTGGTACAACTTAGGTGGGGACAGGATTGTGAAGTGGAGCTGGTAGGGCTTGGGGATTAAGGACAGGAGTTGGAAGAGCTTTCTGGTTGTTTTCCTGTAACTGCTATTCAGATAATCAATTTAAATATGAATTTGAGAGAAGGCTAAGGGTAATAAGAAAGGGAGACATGTTCCTGTAATTTTGAATAAATATGCTTATAATTTAAAAAATACCTATTACGATTTTATTGATCTTTCTCTAGGAAAAGAATACAACCACATCAGTGCAAGATGAATTCATGGACTTGCTGTTGTGGGGGAAAGCAAGGTAATGAGCTCATATTAGGTACTCTTGCTTTTCCTTCTCTTTTTAAAGTAATTTATTTCAAAAGCAATTCACATTCATTGTAAAAAAAAAAAAGAAAGAAAATTCTGGTGCGCAAAGACCAAAAAAGTAGTATATATTTTTCTAGGCATTTTTATTCACGTATTTATTTTTTACATAAATGTGATTGTTCTGAGTGTATGTATAATATATGTAAATATATTATATATGTACTTTTTAAATGTATACAAATTTTAAAATTCTTTGTAGCCAAATCAGTCTTTTCCTTTATTGTATTTGCCTTCACATTATTCTTAAAAAGATCTTTCCCATATTAAGTGTTCAAAGATCTGTATTTTCCTCCAGAGATTTTTTTGCGGTTTATGTTTTTATTCCATTTACATGTTCCAGATGTGATTTATTTGGTCATATGCTGTGGAAGACTAACTTCTTTTTTTTTTCAGTGTTCAGGTAATTGCCCAGTATAATTCATTGAGTATTACACCTTCTTCTTACTGGTGTGAAATACCATTTTAGCATATAGTACATTCTTACATCTACTTCAGTCTGTTCCTAGACTTTATTGTTTCCTGTTTTGCCCATTTCTTTGTGAGTACAACAAAGTCTTAATTTTTGTTGGGCTATTTCTTTTTATTAATTTTGTTTAAAAATCTTGTTTGTTCTTTGAAATTTAAACGTTTTAAGTGATGCATTCAGATTTTGAATAGAGGAGACTAAAAATACTTTCTTTTTCATTCTAGTGCTGAACTTCAGACCCTCTTAATGAACCAGTTAACAGTAAAGGTGCGGTTATCTTTGTATTTTAATGGCTATGAACACATTCTTAATTTTTTTTAGAATGGCATATAGTATTTTACTTGTATGCTGAATACTTTTTTTTCTCTTAATTAGGGCTTAAAAAAGCTTGGCCAATCTATAGAGTCATCATATTCCAGTATACAAAAATTGGTTATAAGTCACTTACAGAGGTATGAAGGCAATGTAGACTCGTTTGGTATTGCATCTACACGTACTTGGCATTGGTCTTCTTTCTGCAACCTTCTTTTCATCATCTGGCATTCTCTGTTTGAGCCTCTTCTGGCAAAGATTGTTGCATTAGCATTTGAGGGGACTCTTGGTGTGCCCAAGATTTAAAGAGTCAATAATGGTAGTTCTGCTTTATGAAATAACTTTCCAACATCTTTTCACCACCCGAGGCCCTGTCTGGGCTTTTATCTCACCCAGACAGCCATGAGGTATGTCTTGAATAGGGCATATACCCTTTTTTGAGTGGTGAAATTAAGTAAGTTTGTATGTCATTTTATATGTTATGTAAAAGCATGTATATATTTTTGCATTTAACTCCTTGGCAAGGTGTTGGTTATGATTATCCTCATTTAGAAGAAACTGAAGTTCAGAATGGTTATATATGGCTGACCCAAAGTTATTAAGTGTCAGAGCCAAGACTGTCCCAGATCTTCAAGTCTCATGCTGTTTCTAGCTACAGCTACCTCAGTGAAGCAGTTTGCAGGTAGATGTTCAGTGTTTGGCTTAAATTTTGATAAATTTCTTTATGCTGAGACCCTGGGCCTTACTATATCACCTCCCGTTTTGATCACTTTAGGACCCTCTGGCCTGGTCTCTTCCAGTCCACGCTATGCCCCTCAAATATATTCTCCACAGTGGATCTGATCATGTTACTCTTATTTAAAAACTTCCAGTGTCTTCCCATTTCTTAGGACTAAGACCTTTGGATGGCTGCCTATCTGCTTCACCTACACTGGTGGCCTTCTCAAACTTGACAGTTTTTCTCCTACCTGGGGCCTTTGTACAGCCCTTTTGCTTTCTGGAACACTCCCACCCTGTTCTTCACTTGCATTCTCTAGCTCTCAGCTCAAATCTCACTTGTTCAGAGAAGCCTTCTCTAATCCCCAGATTAGATCAGGTTCTTCTGTTAGACCTGCACCTGGTGTGTTTCCTTTAAGGCATTTATGGTAGTTGGAATGATATACTGTCTGATTGTATGGTTATGACTGTCTCCCCCATTAGACTGGCAGTGTCATGAGGACCCTTTTGTTTTGTTCACCATTAAGTCCCCAGTATTTAGCGTAGTGCCAGACCTAAAGTTGGAGCTTAATAAATATTTGTTGAATGTTAAATACATAGCTGTTGGGTGAACGATATGACTATCTTAAAAGTGCCAGGACTAACTGTGGAGCATAATTTGATCTTACAAAGTTTAATCTTGTGGTCATATATTCATCTCACTAGTCATGACAACCAAATGTTCTTCTACAGTTTTTCAAAATAATTTGAGAAATAATTATTTCTCATAGAAAAAGTTACTTTCAGTTTTTATTTCTGAAAACTTAGAAATATTGAAGCAAGATAGTAGCTGCCTGCCACCTTGACGATGGTGTTTCTGCTCTGTTTTTGATAGTGGCTCAGAGTCTTTATTATACCATTTGAGTGAACTGAAAGGAATGGCTTCATGGAAGCAAAAATATGAACCTCTTGGACTAGATGCTTCAGGAATTGAAGGTGGTAATTTAATTCCTCAATAGAATGCATTAAATCCACTTTACTTACTTGACAAATGATATTTATTTATTTACTTCCTTTTAGATGCTATTACTGCAGTGGGTTCTTTCATACTCAAGGCAAATGAACTTCTTCAGTAAGTATTGGGGATACTTGAATATTGGAATCATTAACTTGAAAATGTTTTACTTTTTACTTATAAATAAGAATGTAGCAAATTGTTGTGATTTTCTAAAAATGAGTTTTTAAGTTTTTATCAAAATTATACCTTTACATGATTAAAACAGTCCAATAGCACAGCAGTTTCATACATTAAAGTGGTATTTTCCTGTCCCGCCCATCCTCACCCCAGGTCCTCTTTCCAGAGGGAATCCTTTTAACTATTTCTGGTTTTAGGTCTGTAGGTTACTTCCATATTTCTAAATTGTATGACTGTACTGCCTTTCTTTTACTTACCAGTTTTGAGAAATTATTCTTCTCTGTATGTCTGTCTTTCCTAGACTCTGCTTGCTTTCTCCTTGCACAGTTCTGCCTTGCTCACATCCTCAGGCTCTCCGCCGTCTCAGGGGCAGTGTCACACCCCTGGAACTGCCTCTGTCCCTGCTGCCTGTTCCATTAGCCTCCCCCTGCCTGCACCAGCCTGCGTGCAGGCTCCATCTCGTGCAGCCACCGCCCTGGCGTTTTCTTCATTGCTTTCATGGGTTAGATCCTTACTTCCAGGATCTCCTCTGTTTCTTGGTTCATTTAATCACTTTGTGGAAAATATCTTCCAGTAACTTAGAAAACGGATGTGTGAGGGTAAGCTTTGTGTGTCCTTTTGGGTCTTTTCTCCTTCACCCACACTTAATTGATGGTTTTGACTGGGTATAGATTATGAAGGGGGATTCATTTTCTCATAGAACTTTCAAAGCTTTGCTCCATTGTATTTTGGCCTTTTTGTTGCCAGTGGACGGTCTGGTGCTTCTGATTCTCATTCCTTTGTGTGCTATTTTTTTTCTCCTCTCAAAAAGCTTTATTCATCCTTGATATGTTGAAATTTCACAATAGAGTTTTAAATGTGGGTCTTCTCATTTGTTGTACTCATAATAAGAAAATGCCATTTTAACCTGAATTCTATATTGTATTATTATTTTGATAATTTCTCCCTCTCCTTTTTTTAACTAGATTTTTGTTCTAGAAATCTAGTTAGTCAGATATTAGACTTCATGGATTGATCCTCTATGTCTTTTATTTTTACTCTCATTTTTTAAAATATCTTTGTCTTTTCTATTTCCTGTGAAATTTTCTTGACTTAATTATCCAATGCTATCATTCATCATAGACAATTATTGAGCATTTAACTATGTTTTAAACACTATTCTAGATGCTTAGGGTATAGCAGTAAACAAAACTGATAAAAAAAATCTTGCCTTCGTAGATATTATATTCTTACATGATGAGACAGACAATAAAGAAATGAATAATTAAAACATACAGCAAGTCAGATAGTGATAAGTAGTGGTGGGAAAAGCTAATGAGGGAAGGAGGACCTAGGGCATGCTGGGGGAAGAGGTGCAATTTTTTGGTCAGGGAAGGCCTCACTGAGAAGGTGATGTTGGAGAGAGGAGGGAGTGAGCCCTGTTACTTTGGGGGCAAAGGAGACAGCAAGTATGAAGGCCTTGAGTTTGGAGCATGCCTGGTATATATGAGGGACCTCAAGGAGCCACTACAGTTAAAGTGACTTGAACAACAATGTAAGTTGTAGGGGATGAATTGAAAGAGGTCACAGAGGATGGGACAGGTTGTGTAGAGCCTGTAGGCAGTTGTAAGGACTGTGGCTTTTACTCTGGGTTTAATAAGCTCTTAGGGAGTTATTAGCACTGGAGCGACAGGATATGACTTAGGTTTAAAGAGATCCCTCTTGTTATTTACTTGGTATTGAGAATAGATGATATGAGGGCAGGGACAGAAGCCATGAGACAAATGGTGGTCAGAATCAGAAATGGTCAGAACCTGGATATATTTTGAAAGTAGAAATAACAAGATTGCTGAATGGTTGTGTGGATGGTAAAAATAGAGGAGTCACAGATAATTACAAGTTTAGGTCCTAAGCACCTGGTAGAGTATGACTAACATTTACTGAAATGAGGAAGACTTGGGGGAGAATATAGGAAATATATATGTATTTTATGTTCCTCAATTTGGGTTTATCTGATTTTTTCATGGTTTGATTCAAGTTATACATCCCTGGCCAGAATATTACATAATCGGTGGAGTGTCCTTCTCAAGGTGTCAGATCCAGAGGCAAACAGTGTCCATCTACCTCTTCTTATTGATGTTAATTTTGATCACATGGTCAATGTATTAGGCATATTAAATTGAAATGTCTGTTAGATACCCTGGTGGAGCTGTCCAGCATGTTGTTGATTGTATGAGATTATGTTCAAGTGAGGGATCCCGGCTGGAAATGTAAATTTGGGAGCCATCAGCACATTGGTATTATTTTAAGCCAAGAACCTGGATGGGATAGTTAGTGCGCTTAGAGGAGAGATCTGAAGACTGGGTGATGGGCTTTCCAGTGTTAGAAATGGGGTTGATGTGGAGCTAGCGAAAGAAACCAGAGAGGCAGAAAGACCAAGGAGTGGGTGTCCTGCAGGCTGAGTGAAGGACGCATTGCAAGAAGTAATGAAGGATTGGTTGTCTAATGCTGCTGAGTCAAGTAAGGTGAGGACCAGAAGTGGAATAGATCAGAATATTATCAGAATAGATGATGGGTGACCTCGATGAGAGCCACTTCTGTGGCGTCATGGGAGCAGGTATGATGCAGAATGAGAGCAGATGCAAAGAAAACAACAAATGTAGTCTCTTGAGTTTTGCTGTAAAGGGAATGGCCAGCATTTAAAAATAGTCGTTGGGTTTTTCTTTCTTTTTACAATGGGAGAAATTAGAGCATATTTATTTATGATGGGAATGTTCTTCTGAAGGGGAACAGCTGAGATGGCAAAGAGAGGGAAGATTGCTAGAACAAGAGGATTCAAGAGGGGATGGGATTTAGTGTGTCAGGGAAGGGGCTGGAAAAATAGTTCCTCCATAGTTATAGGAGAGAAGGCCAAGACAGGGGTCAGAGATGCTGGTATATGAGCAGATGAGGGCTTGGGGATGTTCACTTCTAATTGTTTTTATTATCTTAGTGGAAATATGAAATGTTCTGTCATCAGCTGAAGGTAAGGATGGTGAAGTGGTATTGAGCTTTGAGAATAAAGGAGGCGGTGTGAGCCATTTGTCTAGTACAGTAGGAGCGTGAATGGGCTGATGAAGCAGGAGGATTGTCAGTAGTGCTAAGGGCTGCTTGGTTAGCGTTCCCAGGAGCGTTAAAATGAGACCAGCCAACATGGCTGTGTGGTTTTCTCCAGCCAGGGTCAGCTGCTCGAGTGGGAGCACAGAATAGGTGAGCAGTTTGATTTACTAGGCTTGGTGAGTAAAAGGAAGCAAAGGGGAGGCAAGAAATTGAAGCAAGGGCATGATTAAAATGATAAACCTCAAATCTGTACTGATTTAGGAGGGAAGTGAGGACACAGAGGGGGTGCGAGACAGTGAAAGGTGGTAGAACTAGTAGGTGGTAGTCTTGGTGGGATGAATGTTGGGCTACTGGAGAAAAGTCACTGGAAAGATAGTTGCTGGCTGTTGGTGAGCAGGGTGCTTTAAATTGAGATTTAAAAGGTTCACGTTGGTGGACTTCCTTGGTGGCGCAGTGGTTAAGAATCCGCCTGCCAATGCAGGGGACATGGGTTCGAGCCCTGGTCAGGGAAGATCCCACATGCCACAGAGCAACTAGGCTCGTGCTCCACAACTGCTGAGCCTGCGCTCTAGAGAGCCCACAAGCTGCAACTACTGAACCTGCATGCCACAGCTACTGAAGCCCACGTGCCTAGAGCCCGTGCTCCACAGCAAAAGAAGCCACCACAATGAGAAGCCCATGCACCGCAACAAAGAGTAGCCCCCGCTTGCTGCAACTAGAGAAAGCCCATGTGCAGCAACAAAGACCCAACGCAGCCAAAAATAATAAATAAATAAATTTTTACAGAAGGTTCACGTTGGTAATGAAGGTCTAGGGTGTGAACTTTAGAATAAATAGCCCAGGTGGAGTGCAGGACGAGATCTTTGACCTGAACCATGCTATTGAATGTCTTATTATGGCAGTCCCGTCTTTTAATTTCTAAGCGTTTTCTTATTTGTTTAATCATTTTTCAAAGCTGTGCTCTTGCTTTGTGGATGTGACATCTTCCCACAGCTCTCTGAGGACGTTAATTAGAGTTTTAAAAAATCTCTGCTGCTCCCTGAATTATCTCCTCTTTGTGTGTCACTTTGCTGTTTATTTTGGTCTCTTGTTGCAAGCTTTCTTCAAAAACCTGATGCCCGATTGTTTACTCATATTTATTCGTGAGGCAGTTTAAAGTTGCCTGGAATTGCTGGGTGCAGAGCGGCCCAAAGCCAGCATGAGTGCCAGAGCATGCGGACCTGTGCTGTGGGCAGCCAGTGCCGACCCAGAACCGCCTTGGCTCTTCCCAGTTTATTCAGCTTCCTTGAAGAACTCTGTTTTTGTCTGGAAGGAAGTAAGTGCCTAGGGCATTCATATTTTGGGGGAAAGAGTGTATTGGCCACTCTGTGTTTCAGTTTGTCCTCCTTTGTCCAGCCCCAGATGTCATCCTAATGTCTTCTGTTGAACTTGATGTTTCTAAGGACTGAGTATCCTTGGCATCTGCCGGGTGGATGACTCCTTGCTGCTCTCTTTCCACAATGCCTGGCACGTGGCCGCCTCTGGTGACCTTCACCAAATCACTAGTCTTCTGTCGGCTTTTGACATTTCTGAAACTCAAAAAAATTTTTTTTCTAGTGTCCTCTTTTTGTGTGTGAGTTTATAACACATCCACCTCTCCCCACCAATCCACCATCATTTTAATGGGCTTTTATTTTTTTTAATGAATTTATTTATTTATTTTTGGCTGCGTTGGGTCTTCGTTGCTGTGCACGGGCTTTCTCTAGTTGCAGCGAGAGGGGCTACTCTTCATTGCGGTGCGCAGGCTTCTCATTGCAGTGGCTTCTCTTGTTGCAGAGCACAGGCTCTAGGGGCACGGGCTTCAGTAGTTGTGGCTCGCAGGCTCTAGAGCGCAGGCTCAGTAGTTGTGGCACACGGGCTTAGTTGCTCTGTGGCATGTGGGATCTTCCTGGACCAGGGCTCAAACCCATGTCCCCTACATTGGCAGGCGGATTCTTAACTGCTGCGCCACCAGGGAAGCCCCTATTGGGCTTTTAGAAGGTAGAGCTTATTACAGATGTGTGTACTCAAAGAACAAAGCAGGAGGAGAAATGATATTCCTTTTCCTGAATGTTGAATAATTTTTTGGTTCTTCGTATTTGCAGAGAGTGAACATAAAATATTAAGCTTTCTGTGATCACCTTTCACCTTTCAGTGGAAGGTAGTTTTTGATTTAACTTCTTCCTCCTTTGAGCTAAGTAGAATATAGCATTATTTTAGGTTATAATGGAGAAACTGAGGCAGTGAGAACTTTGACGTTAGCCTATAATAGATCAGTGGTTGCCTGGGGGTTGAGGTGAGAGTATTGACTGGGAAAGACAGAAAGGAACGTCTTTTCTGTTTTTCATTTTTGCTGCAAGACAATTTTGATCATAGTGATTGGTAACGCAAGAGATGTTACAGTCTTTTATGTCAGGTGTTTTACTGTGTACAGAAAGGTTAATGATGCTGACCTACTTCTCCAGTAGTATTTATGACATTTAATGCTTGGAAGGGACTTTGAGATTTAGGGGTGAAAAGTGCACATATTATTTGCTTAGAGTAATTATCTTACAGATGTGAGCTTAAAGAGGTTTTTAAAAAAATGATATCCATCTTTATATTCAGAGACAGTTTCATCAAAGGGAAGATGACTTCCACTTATAACCCTTAATCTTGGGGGTACATTTGTGTAAAGCCCAAGGAAATTCAAATTTTGAGATTCATTACTGTAAGGATAAAAAATCAACTTCCAAAAGTAATGTCTGTTGATATCAGAGCTAGTGGTAGTGACATATTACAAGTTTATAATAATGATTTTCTTTTGTGTTTGATGTTTTCTTCTTCTTACTGATCAGTGAGTATTTTTTTTAAACTGAGAATGGTGCCGGAAACTTTTTTTCTGATTTCTTTTATTTCCAAAGTTAGAAAAGGATTTCGTACTTTACTGAGTGCCCGGAAAGGAAAGACTGTTACACAGTTTGTGGCAAGGCTGTTATAATCAGTTAGAATCTGAGTTATTTGCATTTTCTTTTAAGAGAATCAGGATTTGCTTTTTTGAAATTTTATTTTTGGGTATGTGTTTTATTTGTTAAATCTGTTGTAAAGGCTTAAATGTCATCCAGATAGGATATAGTAGAACAAAAAGGATTATTATATTCTACAGTAATTGAACAATGATACATGAACCCCATATAATAATTTCATTTCTGATTTATTTTTATCTTCTAGAGTTATAGATAGCAGTATGAAAAACTTCAAAGCATTTTTTCGGTGGCTGTATGTGGGTAAGTGAATTGAATGAAGCATTCTTGTATTTTTAGCACTTTTTAAAAAAATTGTGGGAGTATCAGTTTAGCATATTTCAATTACTGTAGTAAATTTTAAATACCTATTGAAGTAGAGAGAATAGTATAAGTGATCTGCCTTCTACTAGTCACTCAGTTTCAGCAGTTTTCAACACATGGCCAGTCTTATTCTTCTATACACCCACCCATCTCCACCCCCGCAGATGCACCTTCTAGCATTGATTGTCTCTGTCACTCACTGAGAATTGACCCTTATTTACCTTGTAATGTCTCCTTAGGTTAAAATAACATTCTTTAAATCTCTGCTTTGTATTAGGTATTGTTAGGTGTTAGATTTGGGGGAAAAGGGGGAGAAAAAATAAGACAAAACCTCTGCCCTTGAATAGCTTAGCTCCTGTTTTATACTTTGGTCTTCTGTCTCTAGATCTGTGCCCTTCATTATGGTAGCCACTAGTCATGTATGGCTGTTTCAATTAGTTGAAGTTATGTAGAATTATAAACGCAGTCCCTTAGTCATGCTAGCCACATTTTAAGTGCTCAGGAGCCACATGTGGTTAGTGGCTACCATGTTGAACAGCACAGAGCTGGAACATTTCCGTTATCTCTTCTATTGGAAAATGATGCCCTAGCTAAATAGAATGCAGACCACTTGTGGCCTTTCTTTATGTCTCCACAGTATCTTTGCATTTGTAGGTAATTAACAAATAGTTACTGACTTGATGTTAAATGTTTTAATGCTCACTCTACAGGATATGCATATTTTATTTAGGTCCATTTGTACTGCTATTTTTGTGACCTCTATTAATATCTTTGAAATAATTTAGCATACATTTCCCTCCAACATATGCAAAATTTAGTCGTAAATGGAATTTATCCCATATTTGTTAAAATTCTAAAGAGTAAAATAGAAAGTAAATTACCTATAATGTGCTAATATCCTTGAAACAAATGCCCAGATCTTTAATTCTCATATTTTTAAAACAGACTTTTCATATTTGTTAGCCTAGTACAATTGCTTTCAATAAAAAAATGAAAGCGATCTGTAGATGTTGACATTTAAAATTCTTATATTTTTCTCAAAACCATACCAACACTAGCCAGAATGGGGAGCCAAAGTGTTTATCAGGCCAGCCTGTTTAATATCAGAGTTAATTAGAATAAATTACAATGTTAAAATTAAACGAAACCTTAGAAGTGACTTTCTTTTACAGAAGTAGTAGCTTGGTTTTACTGATAATTATTGGAGTAATTAGGCAGTTTATATTCTTATTGCCTGTCCTAACTGTAATAAGAAGCTGCATAAGAAGATAAATGAATTACTGCTCAGTCCTTATCATTAGAGCAAAGCACACTGGATTGGAGAACTGGAGACCTAACTGTAACTGGGTGCTGCCACTAGTTAGCGCTCTAACCTTGGTTTGCTCTTGTGTAAAATGCAGTCTCCCTGAAGGCAGGGACTTCTTTTATACTGCTATAGCCCTAGTACCTATATTACACTCAATAATTAATTTTTGGATGGATAAATGAATTAGTGGAACCTAGATTATGGCTGGTTTTTCAGATAATTTAGAAGTTTGAATTAATTAAAAACAGTTTCTTAAAATAATCCATATTTGCAGAATAATGTCCAACGTGCTCTTAGCCAAATATAAGCATATTCAAAACTATGCAAAAGCACATGCAGCATACTTCTTGACTTAGGCGGATGTAATGTATAGAAAACACGGTATTGATAAAGACACCCCTATGAAAGGACAAAAAGAACCAACCACAATATTAAAGAAAGTATATAAATATATATATACACACATGTAAGTGTGTGTTTACACACATAAGTCTTAGTGCAAATATCTTCAGGTAGCAAAAAAGCCCAAGGGAAAGAAATACATCTTTTTGGTATTCTGAGACTTTTGGAGGAAAGAACTGCTTGCACATTTTAAGAGAAGAAACATCACCGAGTTAGGAGGAATCCCTACACACGTAGTCTTAGCTCAAGGCAGCAGTTAGGTTTCTTTGTCTGGAGTGGCAGTGGGTTGAATTGAAGGAGAAAATGAAAAATAATAGTTTAGGATGGCTATACCCAACCATTTTGATCCTGAAAATATAAATCAAATTTAAATTCTTTTAGTTCTTCGAAGAAAAATAAGTTTTCCTTGGTGACAAGAAGCTGTTGAAAATGGAAAATGTAGTCCAGTGAAATACATTGATTTTTTGAAATGCATCTATAATTAAAATTATGTTTGTAGTTTCCCTTTAAAGATAGTTTTAAAATTTATATTTCCAGCAATGTTGAGAATGACGGAAGACCACGTACTTCCTGAGCTGAATAAGGTATATAGTAGTATTTTTTCTCACATCTTTATTGGGGTATAAATGCTTTACAATTGTTGTGTTAGTCTCTGCTGTACAACAAAGTGAATCAGCTATATGTATACATATATCGCCATATCCCCTCCCTCTTGAGCCTCCCTCCCACCCTCCCTATCCCATTCTTCTAGGTCATCACAAAGCACTGAGTTGATCTCCCTGTGCTATGAAGCAGCTTCCCACTAGCTGCCCATTTTACATTTGGTAGTGTATATGCGCCAATGCTACTCTCTCACTGCATCCCAGCTTCCCCTTTCCCCCATGCCCTGAAGTCTGTTCTCTATGTCTGCGTCTTTATTCCTGTCCTGCCACTGGGTTCATCAGTACCGCTTTTTAAAATTCCATATATATGCGTTAGCATACGATATTTGTTTTTCTCTTTCTGACTTACTTCACTCTGTATGACAGATTCTAGGTCCATCCACCTCACTACAAATAGTTCAATTTTATTTCTTTTTGACTGAGTAATATTCCATTGTATATATGTGCTACATCTTCTTTATCCATTCATCTATTGATGGACACTTAGGTTGCTTCCATGTCCTGGCTATTGTAAATAGTGCTGCAGTGAACATTGTGGTACATGACTCTTTTTGAATTATGGTTTTCTCAGGGTATATGCCCAGTAGTGGGATTGCTGGGTCATACGGTAGTTCTGTTTTTAGTTTTTTAAGGAACCTCCATACTGTTCTCCATAGTGGCTGTATCAATTTACATTCCCACCAACAGTGTAGGAGGGTTCCCTTTTCTCTACACCCTCTCCGGCATTTATTGTTTGTAGAGTTTTTGATGATGGCCATTCTGACTGGTGTGAGGTGATACCTCACTGTAGTTTTGATTTGCATTTCTCTAATGATTGGTGATGTTGAGCATTCTTTCATGTGTTTGTTGGCAATCTGTGTATCTTCTTAGGAGAAGTGTCTGTTTAGGTCTTCTGCCCGTTTTTGGATTGGGTTGTTTGTTTCTTTGATATTGAGCTGCATGAGCTACTTGTATATTTTGGAGATCAGTCCTTTGTCAGTTGCTTCATTTGCAAATATTTTCTCCCATTCTGAGGGTTGTCTTTTCATCTTGTTTATGGTTTTCCTTGCTGTGCAAAAGCTTTGAAGTTTCATTAGGTCCCATTTGTTTATTTTTGTTTTTATTTCCCTTACTCTAGGAGGTGGGTCAAAAAGGATCTTGCTGTGATTTATGTCATAGAATGTTCTGCCTATGTTTTCCTCTAAGAGTTTGATAGTGTCTGGCCTTACATTTAGGTCTTTAATCCATTTTGAGTTTATTTTTGTGTATGGTGTTAGGGTGTGTTCTAATTTCATTCTTTGACATGTAGCTGTCCATTTTTCCCAGCACCACTTATTGAAGAGGCTGTCTTTTCTCCATTGTATATTCTTACCTCCTTTTTCAAAGATAGGGTGACCATATGTACGTGGGTTTATCTCTGGGCTTTCTGTCTTGTTCCATTGATCTGTATTTCTGTTTTTGTGCCAGTACCATACTGTCTTGATTACTGTAGCTTTGTAGTATAGTCTGATGTCTGGGAGCCTGATTCCTCCAGCTCCATTTTTCTTTCTCAAGATTGCTTTGGCTATTCGGGGTCTTTTTTGTTTCCATACAAATTGTAAAATTTCTTGTTCTAGTTCTGTGAAAAATGCCATTGGTAATTTGATAGGGACTACACTGAATATGTAGATTGCTTTGGGTAGTATAGTCATTTTCACACTATTGATTCTTCCAATCCAGGAGCATGGTATATCTCTCCGTCTGTTTATGTTATCTTTGATTTCTTTCAACAGTGTTTTATAGTTTTCTGAGTACAGGTCTTTTGCCTTCTTAGGTAGGTTTATTCCTAGGTATTTTATTCTTTTTGTTGTGATGGTAAATGGGATTGTTTCCTTCATTTCTCTTTCTCATTTTTCATTGTTAATATATAGGAATGCCAGAGATTTCTGTGCATTAATTTTGTATCCTGCAACCTTACCAAACTCATTGATTAGTTCTAGTAGTTTTCTGGTGGCATCTTTAGGATTTTCTATGTATAGTATCATGTCATCAGCAAATAATGACAGTTTTACTTCTTCTTTCCCAATTTGTATTCCTCTTATTTCTTTTTCTTCTCTGATTATTGTGGCTAGAACTTCCAAAACAATGTTGAATAAGAGCGGCAAGAGTGGACATCCTTGTCTTGTTCGTGATCCTAGTGGAAATGCTTTCAGTTTTTCACCATTGAGTATGATGCTTGCTGTGGGTTGTCATATATGGCCTTTATTATGTTGAGGTAGGTTCCCTCTGTTCCCATTTTCTGGAGAGTTTTTATCATAAATGGGTGTGGAATTTTGTCAGAAGCTTTTTCTGCATCTATTGAGATGAACATATGATTTTTATTCCTTAACTTGTTAATGTGGTGTATCACATTGATTGATTTGTGTATATTGAAGAATCCTTGCATCCCTGGGATAAATCCCACTTGATCATGGTGTATGATCCTTTTAATGTGTTGTTGGATTCTGTTTGCTAGTATTTTGTTCAGGATTTTTGCATCTATATTCATCAGCGATATTGGCCTATAATTTTATTTTTTTATGATATCCTTTTCTGGTTTTGGTATCAGGGTGATGGTGGCCTCATAGAACGAGTTGGGGAGTGTTCCTCCCTCCGCAATTTTTTGGAAGAGTTTGAGAAGGATAGGTGTTAACTGTCCTCTAAATGTTTGATAGAATTCACCTGTGAAGCCATCTGGTCCTGGACTTTTGTTGGTTGGAAGATTTTCAATTACAGTTTCAATTTCATTACCTGTGATTGGTCTGTTTATATTTTCTAATTCTCCCTGGTTCAATCTTGGAAGGTTGTACTTTTCCAAGAATTCGTCCATTTCTTTCAGGTTGTCTGTTTTATTGGCATATCGTTGCTTGTAGTAGTCTCTTACGATCTTTCGTATTTCTGCCGTGTCAGTTGTAATCTCTCCATTTTCATTTCTAATTTTATTGATTTGCGTCGTCTCCATTTTTTCTTGATGAGTCTGGCTAACGGTTTATCAATTTTGTCTATCTTCTCAAAGAGTTTTCTTTTAGTTTTATTGATCTTTGCTATTGTTTTCTTTGTTTCTATTTCATTTATATCTGCTCTGATTTATGATTTCTTTCCTTCTACTAATTTTGGGTTTTCTTTGTTCTTTTTCTAGTTGCTTTAGGTGTAAGGTTAGATTGTTTATTTGAGATTTTTCTTGTTTCTTGAGGTGAGCTTGAATAGCTATGAACTTCCCTCTTAGAAGTGCTTTTGCTGCATCCCCTAGTTTCTGGCTCATCGTGTTTTCGTTGTTATTTGTTTCTAGGTATTTTTTCATTTCTTCTTTGGTTTCTTCAGTGATCTCTTGGTTATTTAGCAGCACACTGTTTAGCCTCCAAGTATTTGTGTATTTTTTACTGTTTTTTTACTGTAGTTGATTTCTAATCTCATAGCGTTGTGGTTGGAAAAGATGCTTGATACGATTTCAGTTTTCTTAACTTTTCCAAGGTTTGATTTGTGACCCAAAATGTGATCTATTCTGGAGAACGTTCTGTGTGCACTTGCGAAGAAAGTGTATTCTTCTGCTTTCTGGTGGAATGTCCTAAAAATATCAGTTAAGTCTGTCTGGTCTGTTGTTTCATTTAAAGCTTATGTTTCCTTATTTATTTTCTGTCTGGATGATCTGTCTATTGGTGTAAGTGGGGTGTTAAAGTCCCCAACTATTATTGTGTTACTGTCGATTTCTGCTTTTATGGCTGTTGTCATTTACCTTATGTGTTGAGGTGCTCCTGTGTTGGATGCAGAAATATTTATAATTGTTATGTTTTCTTCTTGGACTGATCCCTGATCATTATGTAGTGTCATTCCTTATCTCTTGTAACAGTCTTTATTTTAAAGTCTATTTTATCTGATATGAGTATTGCTGCTCCACCTTTCTTGTGATTTCCATTTGCATGGAATACCGTTTTCCATCCCCTCACTTTCAGTCTGTATGTGTCCCTATGTCTGAAGTGGGTCTCTTTTAGACATAATATATCAGAGTCTTGTATCCATTCAGTCAGTCTGTGTCTTTTGGTTGGAGCATTTAATCCATTTAGATTCAAGGTGATTATCGATATGTACGTTCATATTACCATTTTCTGAATTGATTTGAGGATTTTTTTGTGGGGTTTTTTTCCTCTTGTGTTTCTTGCTTAGAGAAGTTCCTTTAGCATTTGCTGTGAAGCTGGTTTGGTGGTGCTGAATTCTCTTAGCTTTTGCTTGTCTGTAAAGCTTTTGATTTCTCCATTGAATCTGAATGAGATCCTTGCTGGGTAGAGTAATCTTGTTTGTAGGTTTTTCCCTTTTCATCACTTTAAATATGCCCTGCCACTCCCTTAGGGCTTGCAGAGTTTCTGCTGAAAAATCAGCTGTTAACCTTGTGGGGATTCCCTTGTATGTTATTTGTTGTTTTTCCCTTGCTGCTTTTAAATTGTTTCTTTGTATTTAATTTTTGATAGTTTGATTAACATGTGTCTTGGCATGTTTCTCTTTGGGTTTATCCTGTATGGGACTCTCTGCACTTCCTGGACTTGATTGACTATTTCCTTTCCCACATAGGGAGGTTTTCGACTGTGATCTTTTCAAATATTTTCTCAGACCCTTTCTTTTCTCTTCTTCTTCTGGGACCCCTATGATTCAAATGTTGGTGTGTTTAATGTTTTCCCAGAGGACTCTGAGACTGTCCTCAATTCTTTTCATTCTTTTTTCTTTATTCTGCTCCCTGGCAGTTATTTCCACCATTTTGTCTTCCAGCTCACGTATCCGTTTTTCTGCCTCAGTTATTCTGCTATTACTTCCTTCTTGAGTACTTTTAATTTCATTTATTGTGTTGTTCATCACTGTTTGTTTGCTGTTTAGTTCTTCTGGATCCATGTTGAATGTTTGTTTTATTTTTTCCATTCTGTTTCTGAGATTTTGGATTATCTTTACTCTCATTGCTCTGAATTCTTTTTCAGGTAGGTTACCTATTTCATCCTCATTTATTTGGTCTTGTAGGTGTTTACCTTGCTTGTTTGTCTGTAACATATTTTTTTGTTGTTTCTTTTTTTTTTTTTTTTATGAGTGGGGCTGTATTTGTGTCTTATTGGATGTTTGTTTGGCCTGAGGTCTCCAGCACTAGAATTTGAAGGCAGTTGGATAGAGCCAGCTCTTGGTGCTGAGATGAGGACCTCTGGGAGACCTCACTCCGACTAATATTTACTGAGGTCTGAGGTTCTATTAGTCTAGCAGTTTGGACTCGGAGCTCCCACCGCAGGAGCTCGGGCCCAGCCTCTGGCCCGGGAACCAAGATCCTGCAAGCCGTGTGGCGTGACAAAAAAAAACAAAAATAAAACAAGGAGCAATATAATAACAAGGAATAAAAAGCAAAATAAAATTAGAAAGATAAAAAATATATTAGGAAAAATAAAAGTATAATTGAAACAACTGCAACAAAGTAAAATAAAACCACAACAGAAAGAAAGCGGGGGGGGGGGGGGAGGGAACAAGCCAAAAGGAGAACAATAACAAAGTATAAAGAATAATATAAAATTAGAAAAGTAAAAGATTTATTAGAAAAAAATAAAATATAAATGAATCAAAAAGGTAAAACAGAACCCCAGTCTAAAAGAGGAAAAAAGAAGAAAAAAAAAAGCCTTGGCTATGGGGGCAGAGTTTAGGCAGGGGTGGAGCTTAGGGGTGGGGTTTAAGGTGGGGCAGAGCCTAGGTGGGGTTGGGGGTGGTGTTTGAGCGTGGGGCGGGGCCTCTGCTTAGGACCTGCGCCTTAAGGGGAGAGGCAGCATCTCCAAAGGAGAGCCTTCCAGCTGTGGAGTTCCGGAGTGTGGAGGCGGGGCCCTGGGTGGGGGAGTGTGGGTGGGGTTTAGGCCCAGCGCAGTTGGAGGGGTTCTCAAAGGGCATCTCTGAGTGTGGAGGCGGGGCCCTGGGTGGGGGTGTAGGAGCGGGGCTTGTGTTCTGCACGGCAGGAGGGAGGCTCTGAGGGCAGAGGATTAGGCCCAGGAGCCCAAGAGGCTCCCTGGTGCCTAAGTGGGCAGGGAAAGCACTGGCCACATTCCCTTCCGTTCCTCCACGCCACCCCACCAACAGTCTCCCTCATCCCCACTGGACCCCTAACCATGGGAGGGCCTCTCTGGCTGTAGGAACTCCTCCCCTCCCCCAGCTGCCCCTCAGGGGTGCCGGTCCCATAGGTCTGGCCTTTATTTTTGCTCTCCCTTCCCTCCCTCCTACTCCCTCAGGACCCACGGCTGGAGGGGGCCTCGGTGGGCAGGGGCAGCCTGGCCACGCTCCCTTTTGATCCTCTGCCCTCTCAATGGTCCCACAATTCCCCCCTTTGGGCGTGGGATCCCTTCCCATCCCCCAGCTGCCCCTCAGGGGCGCCAGTCCCGTCCTGCCTCCACTTATGCTCCCCCCTCACTCCCCCCACACCCCACGTTCTACCCGGTCGCTGGGGGTTCCTCTCATCCCCTTAGGTGTCCATGGTCCCCCACTGTGCCTGGTAGGTGCCCTAGTTGTGTGGAGACAGAAATTCTCCATCCTCCTAGTATGCCATCTTGACTCCGCCCCTCTCCTAATATGTTAATATTGCCCTGGTTGAGCTCAGCTTTGCTGGTCATCTTGGTAGTCTTATGCAGTTATTAGTTAACAAGATGTTAGGCTCTAGACACAAGACAGATCCTAGTAAGCCTTTTTTTTTTTTAATTTGCGTGTTTGATATTTTTTTTAATCTCACAGAACACCTTTATTATGGCTAAGTTTATTGTTTTCATGTTTGTGTAAGATTTTGTAATCTATATAACATAGGGTGTTTGGATTCCTTACTTTAATTTCCTAAAATGTTAAATGCATTTTTATTTTCCTTGGAAAGCTAGTACTTAGGTATTAGTACCTATGTTGAGGTCTGGCAAACACCAGTTTCTTTCTGACTCTAAGGATTGTGACAAGTAGCAATGGAACCTTCTTCTAAAAAAATCTTACAGAATAAGGCAAAATTCCCACTTGGTTCCTGCAGCTCGCTCATCCTCACCCCTGCCCAAACTGTCTGATTCAGATAGATTAGGTAATTTTGAGTCTGAAAAAATGGAGAGCATTAAGAGTAGCCTTGGGCTTCCCTGGTAGCGCAGTGGTTGAGAGTCCGCCTGCTGACGCAGAGGACACGGGTTCTTGCCCTGGTCCGGGAAGATTCCACATGCCGTGGAGCGGCTGGGCCCGTGAGCCATGGCCGCTGAGCCTGCACGTCCGGAGCCTGTGCTCCGCAACGGGAGAGGCCACAACAGTGAGAGGCCCGCGTACCGCAAAAAAAAAAAAAAAAAGATTAGCCTTGGTGGCCCAGATGAGTAAAGGATCACAGCTTTTACACAAAGTAGATCTTTTGTGCTGTGGATGACTGGCCTTGCAAACCAGAGGCGTTCACCTTAGCTGTTTCTCTGATATCACTCTTAGCTTTATTTGGGGAAACATAATATGTTACTTGTTGGGAGAGCCCTCAATGTGTAATTTTTTGAGGGCTGAAGAACCGGGATAGGGAGAAGGCAGGGTCATTGAAAGAAGCAGAGGGCCAACACTGAAGCGCTCTTGGGTTGCAGCCTTTAACTCACATTGAGGTCATTTATCTGGACTGACAGTCCCCTACTCCCAAAGGAGGGACTCTACACACGTAGTCTTAGCATAAAGCATAAAATAATAAACAGCCTTAGGCCATAAAGAGTTCTGTAGCTATTGGCGTCGCTGATTGGAAAATGGGTTTAAAATATTTAATTACATGCTTCTCAGAGCCCTAGGATTTCATATTTTCAGAGTTGCATAATCTCCTGAATTTCTGTTGACATTTTCTTTGAAGGAACTTTGCTTATTTGTCCCATAACTTTTAGTAGATAGTAGAAAAGTCACATTTATTATTACATAGAATTTTATTGGCAAGCTTTCTCTTATCTTAATCTGTTTTCCTTTTGTTCCTTTTGGTTTTGATAGATGACTCAAAAAGACATCACATTTGTTGCTGAATTTCTTACTGAACATTTCAATGAGGTAGGAAATCGGTATTTCTATAGTGCTTCTTAAAAAACAATCACAGTAAATCGGGATAATGGTAGGAAGTAATCAAATTTAATCCAATTTAATTGAAGTTCTAAGCAATTCTGTATGCTTTTTAAACTATTGAGCTAATTAATGGCAGTACTTATTTATTAAATGTAAAGCATAGGAATGGAACTTTTGTTTGTGTGTGTGTTACTACATATAAAAGAGTACCTGCCACCAACAGCTTTCTTAAACAATAGAGTTTTTGGTGTAAATATATAAGATTTTTTTTCCTCAGTGAGTTGACTTAAGAATTAAACTATATTTATTCTTTCTAGGCTCCAGATCTTTATAATCGAAAAGGAAAATATTTTAACGTTGAAAAAGTTGGTCAGGTATGGGCTCTGGATTGAATCTAGTTACTAATTTTTTTATTTTTAAAACTTTAGCAGTGTTAGTCTTTATTATACAAAACTTTTTGAAAGTAATATAATGCCACATTATATAGTAACCGTGCCCTTTGAGTAAAATCACCAAAGAGTAGCTTTAAACTTTTTCGTCTCAGAACCTTTTACATTCTTAAAATTATTGAAGACTCCGGAGAGAACCCACTTACCGTTACACGTTAATATAAATATTTTTAACGAAAAGTAACTATACTTTACAAAACAAAATTAAGTGAAGAATGGCATTGTTTTATATGTTTGCAAATCTCCTTGATGTCTGGCTTAAGACAAGGCAGCTATATTCTCATATCTGCTTCTGCATTCGATCTATTGTGATGTGTTGTTTTGGTTAAGAAAGCCTGGTTTCACGCAGGGGTGTCGTTGGAAAGGGTAAAGTATTTTAATAGCTTTTTAGATAACTGTGAATATTCTTTGATACTACACCAGATCCTGACAAGTGGTAGTATCTTAGGTTAGTTTCAGTATGGAATCTAAATTGCATCATGGACTTTTCACATTCTGATTCACTAAAATTCATTCATCTACCTTGCACTTTGGATGGATCTTCTACGCTGGGCATGTGGTTTTGCCATATCATGTATTGGTCATTTGGAAAATACTGATTCGCTGAATTACAACGATCTTCCATATGCTGACACCTTTCTTCGTAAAGTATCCAAAAGTCAGATTTTGTTAATGTCATTACCAATCTCATCAGACAATGTTTAACTACTGTGAGGTTGTCAAGCACATAGTGGCAGATACATGTTTTTCAAAAATTTTAATTTTGGCTTAAATGTTTAAATTTTATCATTGGTAATAAATACTGTCAGTTTTTTGTTGTTGTTGTTTTTGTGGGTTTTTTTTTTTTTGTGGTATGCGGGCCTCTCACTGTTGTGGCTTCTCCCGTTGCGGAGCACAGGCTCTGGACGCACAGGCTCAGCGGCCATGGCTCACAGGCCCAGCCGCTCCGCGGCACGTGGGATCTTCCCGGACCGGGGCACGAACCCGTGTCCCCTGCATCGGCAGGCGGACTCTCAACCACTGCGCCACCAGGGAAACCCCTGTCAGTTGTTTTGCTTAAAGTGACAGGATCACTTTCTTTATTTTCAAGAACATATCTGCCAAATACCCAAGAATGAATAATCATAGTTTGTCTGCCAGTTGTTCTTTTGAGTGAAAATGGAATTCCATTAATAACAAAGAAGTGCCTGGCCTGACTCACAACTACATTTTCATAAATGCTTTCCCTCATGATAACTGTCATACTTTGGTAGGCAGCAAAAGTGCTTTATTTATACTTCCCAATTCTGTCACTCAGAATATTAAAAAGATTTTGTTGAGATTTAGTTTAATCATTTTAATAGCCTCATTAGAGATTAGTGAAACTGTATGTGGCAAAAAGGAATATAGTGACTGCTAGTATGGTTTGGGGCCACTACTTTGATTCTTGGTGAAAGTGCCAGCAGTTTTCTCCACCTGTGCTTTTGACTATCAGGGCAGATGTCATTACAGTGAAAAGGGCAAATAATATCTTGATACTATTATAAAAATAGTAATGACCTCATGGATCTCTGAAAGCATCTTGAAGACTCTCAGAGCTGCATGGATCACACTTTGAGAACTACTGCCATAGATTACACTGACAGTTGATACTTTTCAAATTTATAAACTTACATATGTAAGTTTAAAATGTGCTTCCTGAAAATAGAACATGAAATTTAAACTCAATTTATAGTCTCTAAATCTGCAGCATTCTAATGTTTGCAGTTCAGTTGCTTGGCATTTAGCAGATTTTGGTCATCTCACAGAATAATGCACTTTCAGAGGACTTGGCAGTAAAACAAAATAAGTAGAATAATGTTAAATATAAACAATTTCGGAGCCTAATGCTTTGGTTTACAAAACTTAAATTTCTAATTCTGTACTTCTAGTACTTGAAAGACGAAGATGATGATCTTGTGTCACCCCCTAACACAGAAGGGAACCAGTGGTATGACTTTCTTCAAAACAGCAGCCACCTTAAAGGTATTTCATGAACCAACATGGATTTTGGCCATGTTTATATTTATTTGAGACCAGTACATCAGCAAGTGTACTTGCTGAATACTTACCCAAGTTCTTTAGATTTATCTTCTGTGTCCATTTTATTTGATTATAGAAACAGTAAAATAATAACAGTATATGACATTACCATGTTCAGAAACACTCTGATATTAACTGTGATGTAGTAAGATTGCTTAAGTATCGTCCATTATAAAAAATATGTATTAAAAAATAGGATATTGGGAAGAAAACTGTAGAGCCTATCAGTCAGAGAAGTCTGTTTTGCCAGTTCCAATTTATTAGCTTTTAAGAGCATATGATGCTTTTAACTCCTATAATGATGCATCACTGTATTCTTCTGAGGTTGTATTTTTAATTGTTATGCTTTCATTCTCTAGGATGTTGATTTGGTAAAACTTTATTTAGCCAACATTACTGGGAATACAGCACAAAATAGCAACCATTAAATATGTCGAAACGTCTCCATTTTAGATGAAAAGATTTTTAAAGCATCTGTTTCTTTGCTTTCTCAAAGAATAATCTGACCACAGTTTAGCTATTTCTTAGATCCTTGGGGTAATAGCCACATACATATATTACCTCTTTTAATCTTCACAAGAACCTATGAGGTAGGTACTTGTTATCTTCATTTTACTAGTGAGGAAACTGAAGGTTAGAGAAGGCCCCAAGGTGGTAAGCGATAGAGCTAGGATTCTGCTAACTTGAGAGCCTGAGTTTTTAACTGGACTTAGTAGTGACCTCTGCTCTGTGTGGTTGCTGTGTATCTGAATGAGTGAGTGAGTGGGGGGAGGCGGAGAAATCTCAGGCCCAGAACTTTGCTTACTGCTGTTTTGATTTAACCCTACAAGCCCAAATTCTTTTTCAGAGCAGGACGTATTTTACATTGTTTGAGAGTTTTAAGATCAATTGAGAGAGATGTATTGACGTAAGTTAGCTATTGAATAGAGGGAAAATAAAAGTACAGCTGACTCAGCTCATTTACCGTATTTAATCAGGATGTCCAAGGAGTAAGGAAGGATGCCTGGGGAGGGCTGATGGCAGTGTACCAGCAGGGGTGTGGCACCTGGACCCTGTCACTGTTGGGCTAATATCCATCCTGGGGACTTTGGACTAAAAACGGGTTCTACCCTTTTTTCTCCCCACATCTTCTATGGCTGAATAGAAAGGTGTAATCTTAGTTACAGTTCTCATGTTTAACTTCAGATTAACTCCATCTCTTAAATGCTTAAGAGTTTGCTAGTGTGTGACTTTGGGCAAGCTCATTAATCTCCCAGTTTCTTAGTCTAGTATGAAGTAATACCAACTGTCATTATGGAGCTATTAAGAAACCTTTAATGAAACTTCTTCCTAGCACTTTGCAAAAATCAAGTGCTAAATGCTTAGCACACCTAGCTTCCCAGGGGATGTGAGAGAGTCGGTGTTGTTACGTGGGTAGAGGTCGGTGTGCTGGAAGCCGGGCTGCCTGGGCTGAAGTCCTGCTCTGCCACTCCCTGGTGTGGGGCTGAGGGCACGTTGCCTGACCTCTTTGTGCCCCAGTTTTCTCTTCTGTAAAGTGAGGGTGATCAGAGCGCCTCCCTCAAAGAGCTGTTGGGAAGATGAAACAAATTAACCTAGATGAAGCACTTAGGATAGTGCCCGGCACATAGCATATAAGCAGGCAGTATGCATCTGAGCTGTTTTTACTCAAAACACTTCCAACACCAAAATGAGAGGCTTTTTTCCCTCCTGAGACCAATTCTGACACCACCTGGGTGTCCTACAGTTTGATTCTGACACTAACTCTGCAGAGTTACCACCAGACTCCACAGGGTTAGGGCTTAGTCCCACAAGACTGCCCCCACTTCAGAGTTCAGTCACAAGTACGGGGTCCCCAGGTTACCCACACTTCTGTTCCACTTGGCTACAAAGTTGGGGCTTCCCATGCTTCAGTTTTAATAATTTGCTAAAATGGCTCACAAAACTCAGAAACACTTAACTTACATCTACCAGTTTATTATAAAGGATACAACTCTGGAATAGCCAAATGGAAGAGACGCATGGGGCAAGGTATGGGGAGGGGCGTGGAGCTTCCATCCCCTCTCCAGGCGCACTGCCCTCCCAGCACCTTAAGCATCGACCCAGAGGCCCTCTGCTCTGTCGTTTAGGGGCGTTGTGGAGTTTTCATTATGTAGGGGTTAGGGGCCATTGGTGACGGGACTCAACGCTAGCTTCTCTCCCCTACCCGCAGGTCGAGGGAAGGGGCTGAAAGTTCCAAGCTTCTAATCAAGGCTTGGTCTTTATGGAGACCAGCCCCCATCCTGAAGCTATCTAAGGGCCTCATTAAAACTCATTAAGGAGCTCTGGGCCAGGAACTGGGGACAAAGACCAAATATCTCTCTATGATACCACAGCGTCTGTCCCCTGTTGGGAGCTTAAAATGTTAACACGATTAAAGCTCCTTTTATCCAGTGTAGCTGGGACATGAGGTGCTGTGAGGGAGGCCTACAGAGCACAGTGGAAGAGGGTGGGCTTGGGAGTTGGACCTGGGTTTGATTCAGAGTCTAGCTTCCTAGTCATTCTCACGCTGGGCAATTGCCTACACCTCCTAAGCCTCATTTTTTTTCTTTTTTTAATCAGTAAAATAAAGAGTATGATGCTTAATATATACAGCTGTTGTAAACAATAGAAATAACAGGTATAAAAAGAACCTAGCATACTTGGTGTCACTAAATGAAAAATTATATATTACTTTCTACTGATAAAGTAGTCTTTTCAAAAGTAAAGAGCTTATTTTCATAGCACCAGTTTCTTGTCTCCTGTTTTTGTTTTCACTATCACACTCTTCCAAAACAAGCGCTGTTGTTATACCATTGTGGCAAAGAAGAGAGAAAAATGAACTTATTTCATTATATGTCTTATGGTTTCCAAATCATCCCTTTTTTCTTATAGCCAGCAGAAGCATACTGTTGGATTTTGGTGGGAAAAAATAAAATATAGAATAATAAGCTGCAAGGACTGGCAGCAGGGGATGATGCAAGGCAGAAGGCCACAGTCATCTTTAGTGAGGTCGTGCCAAGGTATAATGAAGTGGCCAGGGAGAGTTCCACCATCAGATGAGCTGTGTGGGCTGGCTCTAGCAGTAGATCAGTTTCTCCTAGTTATCTGGTTTGTTATAGCTTTTTATTTTTTGTTTTTGTTTCAAACCAGAAAGTCCTCTGCTGTTTCCTTATTATCCTCGAAAATCATTGCATTTTGTGAAAAGGCGGATGGAGAACGTTATTGATCATTGCTTGCAAAAGCCAGCAGTAAGTTTGAAAGAAATGCATGTTTTTGTGTAGGAGCAAGAACATCTGCGCTATGCGGCTCGCTTATGTAAATGGTCGTAGTTATTAAGATGAACCATATCAAAATGCTGGTGTTCAGCTATTTCTGACTAACAAAAATGGCAGTTTCATATGGCTCACTCTAATATTTCCTCTTATTGTTGCTTTCTTACATAAATTAAAAAATAACTACATGGTTATTGAACGTGTTGACGTCCTTTAGTATTTTACTTGTGCCCAGAACAGACTTATTATAAATGGTCTTAGTTACAGAGCTGATGTGTCTGTTAACTACTGAATGAATGATGGATGATTGATGCTATGGGACTAGAAGAGGTGGTTTCTAACCTGCCATCACTTATCTCCAGGGTCCTTTTCAGCTCAGAACTTTCTCTCTTCCTTACTGCCATGACTGTCATTAAAGTTTCTTGCATGAAGGTTGGTGATATAGATGATTTTGCACTAGACTTAAACAGTGACGAGCAGTCACTTTCTGTGGAGTATTTATTTTTGTGTATGTATATGCTTTAATTATATGTTTAAATCTTATTTAGGATGTAATTGGAAAATCGATGAATCAAGCAATATGTATTCCATTATATAGAGATGCTAGAAGGTAATTCTCTTTACCTTTTTGGGTGATATAATTCAGCAGCCAATTAAAATTTTTCTTACTTCTTTTTTTTCTTTTGTTTTAGTGAGGACTCCACACGTAGATTGTTCAAATTCCCTTTTCTGTAAGTGTCTCTCCCCTATCTCATGTGAATAATACAGTTTGGTTCTCTGCATTGGTAGCTAAATAATCATATTTTGACATTAACTTTTTTCCTTAGGTGGAATAATAAAACCTCAAATCTGCATTATCTTCTTTTTACTATTTTAGAAGATTCACTTTATAAAATGTGCATCTTAAGGAGACATACTGATATTTCCCAGTAAGTATTAATCTGAAGTTTGAACCAAGGAGATAAGATTTTATTATTTTTAATCATAAAACATACCACTTCCCTTCCCTACATTTCAGGTTTTAGTTAAGCTGCCTTATGACTTTAAGCTTGCTAACTTAACTGTTCTGGTCTTCGTTTTCACATTTTTAAGGTGGTAATGCCAAATTAGGAAGCTATGTGATCCCTTTTAATTCTAGATTATTTAATTTTGTATTGGTATATAGCTGTTACATGTAGGATATTTTTAGGGTTAGGAAAAATATAACAACAGAATAGTCAGGATTATATCTCATCAACTTGTGGAAGTTCAAAATTATATTTTGGCTTCCTTATAGAAAGGATTTTTACCTCAGGTTAAGTATGCCTTTCATTAAACAAGAAGCCTTGCATATAGAGACTTCTTTTGAGAATGCAAATAAAAGTTCTGAAAAATAAATCATATTCAGGATGTCACTAGGATCTTAAATGATTTAAAACTAAACCTGAGGGAAAGTTTTTGAAACCAAGATGTAGCCCGAGAGAAATAATTTGGTTGTCCCAAACATCCTTATTTTATAAGGAATCTTGCTACTTTGGTGACTATAAGATTTTAAACTAAGCTGTAATTTTGATGTTAGTTTTATCTATCAGGGGTTTATATCAGTTATCAGTATTCTAGAGTGAGTGTAATAGTATTTGGGTCTCAGGTTTGGTGATTAGGTAAATGTACTAACAATCATGTTCTTTCAAGCATATATAGATTATTGCCTATCCAACTTGTTCTACAAAGTCTCTTCCCCCACCCCCTTTCTTTCTTGAAGATCTGTAAGTAATGGACTAATTGCTATTAAATTTGGGAGCTTCACATATGCCACAACTGAAAAAGTGAGAAGAAGGTAAATCTTGAATCTTGTTTGAGTGAGATGTATATATAATAAATACAATTATAGGAATATGGCTAGACTCAGTTACAGTGATGATATTCTTAGAAGGCCTTCATCATTTGCAACTTAGGGGGCTGGGTTGGTTATGTATTTTATACTTAGAGGATGATTTGACTTACAGTGAAAGGAACCTTACTGGCCTGCAGGAATTTTTATAGTGTGCTTTCCTACAATTAATACTTCTGAGCTCTTTGTCAACTAAGAAAATAATGTGGGTCCAGGGGGCAGATGGCTGAAGGTCTTCTTATGACCAGCGAGGTGTGAGGTGGTATCCTTCTCACTGGGGTGGGATTTTCTTAGGGCACAAAGGGTAACAATACTTGATGTCATCCTGAGGCTTTTGCAAGAGAAAGAACTGACACTAATCCTAAACCAACCTTTTTCTTACTCTTTTCCTTACATAAACGAAGTTCTTTATGATAATGTCTTTGAAGTTGTGTCTTTTCATATGTAAATCTTATTTTTACTTTTCACTCTAGTAAACTCTGTTTATTATATATATGTATATATGTATACACACACACACACACACACACACACACATGTATATACATGGTGTCATTCATGGAATCTCTACAGGCTTAAGGCCTGACCATTGATGTCAAGAGTTTTCTGGAGCTGTGAACCAAGTTCACAGGTTTTTCTTTTTTCATGATTATCTATTTTCAGGGCCTAGTTATATTTGTGAATAATCAGTACAACAGGTAACTGTGACTTTAGTGTAAACTAATGATATATTTTAAATGTTACTGTATAGAATGTCACTTGATATTTTCATTGTCAGTTTTCTGCTTGGTACCAGTATAATGTTATATATACAGTATTTTCTCAGTCATGATAACATCTTTGATATAACAAAACTTATTTTAATTCTAGCACCTACAGTTGTTTAGATGCACAGTTTTATGATGATGAAACTGTCACAGTAGTTCTTAAAGACACTGTAGGACGTGAAGGAAGAGATAGACTCTTGGTCCAGTTGCCGTTGTCTTTAGTGTATAACAGTGAAGATTCTGCAGAATATCAGTTCACTGGGTCTTACTCTACAAGGTAACTTACATTAGTAAGATTGTCTTTCTGATAGAACAGTTAAATGTTTTTTTAATGTATATTGTACATTCTGGTTCTTTAGGTTTGATAGATAAATAAAGTCAGCTGAGCAGAAATGCTTCTATTTTTTTATTGAAAAAATACTGGCTTCAACAGCTCTTCTGTCAAGAATTATTTGCTGGAACAAGGTGGGGAATTATTTGGTGTAGAGAATGGAACTGTTTTCAAGGATAGCATGAACCCCAATTTGTAGTAGAGTTATTTTAGATTTGCCTTTAGTATTTTCCTTTCAGAATTAGGACTTCAGTAGCCACATAGACGTTCAAGGTCAGTTGAACGAGATGGCTTTAGATTGAAATTTAAATAGGCAGATCTCTAATTTTTAAAATGAGTCCATTTGCTTACCTTGAAAGTGAATCAAAAACCTTACTAAGGTTTCTGCCTTAAAAAGGTATTCTGCCTATTTGGAAATGCAGTTTTTTCATAGAATATAGTATCACAGCTTTTTTATACAGTGGCTGGTAGAATTATATTGGAAATGGGAATACTGGTAGAAATCAAACCCTGATACCACCCCTAGTAAACCAGGGAGAACAGCCCCATTTCACTCCTGGATTGGTTTTCTCCCCTCTCTAGGCTAGATGAGCAGCGTAGTGCTATTCCCACCCGTACCATGCACTTTGAAAAGCACTGGAGATTACTGGAAAGTATGAAAGCACAGTATGTTGCTGGGAATGGTTTTCGCAAAGTGTCCTGTGTGGTAAGTATTAAATTGTTGCAAAGAGTAACAGAAGCAACAGGATCTGTAAGTCCTCTCAGTGCAAACATTTAGTGATGTCAAGCTTTTATTGATTATGAGCAGGTAGTGGCCTTAGCTATTTAGTTCTCTTGTTCTGAGAAAGCTTACTAAGTAATTAATAACAATTTTAGATTTTAGTAATCTTGAAATTGTATGTGGAGATCCTTTTATACAAAATGAAAGCTGAGTTTAGTGATTTTGTTGTAAATTGATTGGAAAATAACTTGCCTATAAAACCACTTTTTTCCGATTTCTTGTTTCTAATTTTTTATATATAATGTATTAGTTAAGCCATTTTAAAAGTTCTTTATTTGGCCTTTTCTTTAGTTAAGCTCGAATCTCCGTCATGTGAGAGTATTTGAAATGGACATAGATGATGAATGGGAGCTTGATGAGTCTTCAGATGAAGAGGAGGAAGCCAGTAATAAGCCTGTAAAAATAAAGGAAGAAGTATTGTCTGAGTCGGAAGCAGAGAACCAGCAAGCTGGCACTGCTGCTTTAGCTCCAGAGATGGTCATTAAAGTAGAAAAACTTGACCCTGAGCTAGACTCATGATCTAGCTTGCCATTATTTTGTATGTTCTCTTGTCAGAAAGGACACAGATGATGATCGAAGATGTGTTGGACCACTTAATTTTCTTTGTGAAATAAACAGTAAATTTTATTTTTTTTGTTCTGCGTCATCTTCTTTTAGTGGTATAGCCACTGTGATAGATTTTCTTTTCACCATGATTTCTTTTTAATACTGTGTGCAGAACTAGTGTTAAAGAAAATATAAATTGAATGTGAAGAAAAAGTTTAATCTTTTCTGTCAAAAGGTAGGTATCAGGAATCATTCCTGTATCAGGAAGAAATTACGTTTAGTCATTCATCACTGGAAGTTTTGATGCATTTAGTATGTTTAAAACGCAGACAACAGGGCTTCCCTGGTGGCGCAGTGGTTGAGAGTCCACCTGCCGATGCGGGGGACACAGGTTCGTGCCCCGGTCCGGGAAGATCCCACATGCCGCGGAGCGGCTGGGCCCGTGATCCATGGCCGCTGAGCCTGCATGTCCGGAGCCTGTGCTCCCCAACGGGAGAGGCCACAACAGTGAGAGGCCCACGTAACGCAAAAAAAAAAAAAAAAAAAAACGCAGACAACATTTGTTCCTGTTTTTCCATCTTCCTCTTCTAGTTCACTTTAGATCTCCAGAATGCTTTCAAAATTATGTTTTTATACTGATTTACTATAACCCTAAATAAGCCAAGAGATGGGTGCTATCTTTATGATCTAAATAGCAAAAACATTGCTTGACGCCTGCATGATTATCTTTTCTCACTGCTACTTTATTTGAGCTCTGAATTCTTTGAATCACCAGTGTTTAGAAGTGTATTTTTCCCCTGTTCAGAATTGGTCAAGGACATATGTGGCTGTCTGTGTGGTTGATTCCTTGGGAACATGAGAAATAGGGATCAACTAAACATAATTTAGCATTAGTGCAAATGAGCGCTTGTTGATTTCCTAATGCTCGTTTCTAAAGTAGAATGGTACTGTCATGTGACTTTCAAAGTTCCCATTTCATATATGAATTCTTTTTTTTTTTTTTGTCTGTGTTGGGTCTTCATTGCTACTCGTGGGCTTTCTCTAGTTGCAGCGAGCGGGGGCTACTCTTCGTTGCGGAATGCGGGCTTCTCATTGTGGTGGCTTCTCTTGTTGCAGAGCACAGGCTCTAGGTGTGCGGGCTTAGTAGTTGTGGCGCACAGCCTCAGTTGCTCCGTGGCATGTGGGATCTTCCCGGACCAGGGCTCGAACCCGTGTCCCCTGCATTGGCAGGAGGACTCCTAACCACTGCGCCACCAGGGAAGTCCTATGTGAATTCTAATATCAGTTCACTGGTAAGTAAAAGAATCACTTTTGAAAGCTTTAAATATCTTTAGGCAGCAACATATACTATAACCAGGTAAGTGGGTAATTGCAAGATTGCTGTGTCATTTGTTTCTTTAATAGGGATCTGTTGTACTTTGATTTTAGGTATGTCACACTTAAGATTCTCAAGGTACCTCAGTTGGACTGATCTTTGTTGGTTTCGAAGGGAAAACTGAAGAGAATCCACTGTTGTGTGCATGAGCTTGGAGATTAGAACTCTCTTCAGGAGACCAACCATGCTAGCCCTCAGCCTTGCACTTAATAGTCCTTAAATACGATTAATATACAGTTTATATATATGTTTATTAATGGTTGGTCAGTGTTGATGGCATGGTGCAGAATGCCTTGAATTAACTTCTGTCAGCAAGAAAGGTGAAATGTCAGATGACATTACAGAGAAAGTACAGGTTGTAGGTATGTGGAGCAAATTAGGGTGAATGCATTGCACAGATATACCACATAACATTTAAATAACTTTGATGGATTTTAGGGACAAATAATTACAGATTGTTCTTAGAATGAATTATAGTCTCAAAATAAGCAGCCAGTTCTTTGTTAGACTAATCTGTCTCATGTGACGTCATTAAATTTATAAAGATTTTTTGATATGTGAATATTTGCTTTCTATGGTTCCAGCATAGGGATAGATTGGAACTGGGACTCCTAGACTCTCCCCTTATCTTGAGCCAGGGATCAGAAATAGTTCTGTTGATGCACTAGCTGTCCCTTAACATTGAGTTAAATTAATGTGAGTCGCTCCTTCATGCACCCAGTGTTCATAGCAGGAGTGTGTACAGTAGCAAAGACATGGAAGCAAGCTAAGCGTCCAACAGATGAATGAATAAAGAATATGTATGATACACACATGCACACACACACACACACACACACACACACACACACTGGAATATTACTCAGCCATAAAAAAGAATGGAATATTGCTGTTTACAGCAACATGGATGGACCTAGGGAATATCATAGTTAGTGAAGTAAGACAGAGAAAGACAAACATTATATGATATCACTTATATGTGGAATCTAAAAAATAATACAAATGAATTTATTTATAAAGTAGACTCACAGACACAGAAAAACTTATGGTTACCAAAGGGAAAGCAGGGGAGGGATAAATTAGGAGTATGGGCTTAACAGATAACATACTATTATATATAAAATGTGAAACAAAGACTTACTGTATAGCACAGGGAACTATATTCAATATCTTGTAATAAAGGAAAAGAATATGAAAAAAAAAATATATATATATATATAACTGAATCACTTTGCTGTACACCAGTAACAAAATATTGTCAATCAACTATACTTCAATTTAAAAAAATGTGAATCATTCCTAATTATAGGAGTATAGTTTTTTCATTAATGCTTTTAATGTACATGATAAATCACCTATTTTGGAACTGGGTTTGTATTATATCAAAGTGAAAAAGTTTAAACTGATATCTGCATATATCTTTTTTATGTTTTAATAAGTATAAAACAATTTTCTGTTTATCATTGTATTTTTAGATACGTGCTATCATTTCCACATCATAAGAAACTTTGCTTTTAATATTTAGAAGCAATCTGATCATTATAGATTATCACTTTATTTCTAGTGTATTTAGCAGCACATGCTGAATTTGAGTTTTGAATTTAGTGAATGACAAGTAAGGTGTGGTGACGTGAGCACCCTGGGCCGTGGGCCTCCACCAGTTACTGGCTGTGTGCGGAACTCTGGGCCCTGACGTTTGTACAGTGGGGATAAGTGAGAACCTGTCCCAGGTTTGAGGACTAATGAGGGCTCAGTAGAGCATTGTGGTTGGCATGTAGGAGACACCTGATAGATGAGCACTTCTTAGTACAGTATTCTGTGCTGCTCTTTTCTGTGTTAAATTGTGTTAGTTTTTTAGAAATTTAAATAGCCTTTTTTTTTTTTTCCTCTGTCAGACTTATTGGACAGTGACAATAGTCTTTTTAAGTCTCTGGGTTTCTTTTTTTTGTTTGTTTTATTGTTCACTTTTTTCCAAAATAAAAATTTTACCCTCCAAAAGATGCTAAAACATGTTTTATTCAGAGCATTTGAATATAAATGTGAAGAAAACTATTAGGGTATAGCCTGAGTTTATGATGCCATAACTAGAGGAGTCTGTATATATCTGAATTAATCTAAATTTCCCGTCTTGAGGAGGCCCAGCAAGCAGATGTACGCTAAAAACTTCTAGAGGATGCTATACCTGAAATTGTGGTTTGCATGATTTCACCAGGGGCAAATCAGTTTCTTTGGCACCTCTTGAAGTTGTGACAATTATCTATAGACTGTTTGCATTTATTAGAATCTATGTTTGACTGCGCGTATCATCTTTAGTTCTCACTGAGCCGGAGGGAGATGGTACCTAGGATTACACAAAGTCAGGGTCACAAAAACCTTATAACGTGAGAGTAAGATATTAATATTTCGATAATATTAGAGCAGAAAATAGTATTTGAACTCGTAGGAGGAATATTGTGATCAGAAGTTCTCAGTTGTTGAAGGGTTAGTGCTAAGAAGTGAACTGTTAATATGGTAGATAATCAGTGTTTTTCACTTTCTAAGTGAACTAGAACAGGATTTCCCATGAAGCACAGGCCACCACATAAAAATCACCTGGGCCAGTGATTAAAGATGCAAATTTATGGGTGCTTCCACAGGCCTGCTCAGTCAGAATGTGAAGGTGGGGCCCAGGTCTGCATTTTTAACCAACTCACCTGATCTTATGCCCACCAAGGGTAAGAACCAGTATTCTCCACAGAAGCTGTTTTTTAGTAATTAGATGTTTAGTATTTTGTTGTTGTTGTTGTAAGGTTAAAAGCTGCTCCCTTAGATGCACTGAAAATTGATGTATTTTTTTTCTTTAAAAATAACCCTCACTGGTGATGAATTTCACATGCATGGTGCTCATACTTCCATTAAGTCTATTTAGATGGCTGTGGACCTAATTGTACCCCAACTCTCTATGTACTATGGCATGTATAAATGAATCCCTTAAGGCCACATTTCAGCCCAAGGAAGGTATGGTTCAACCAAGTAATAGATGCTCAGTTGGGTCTCTGTGGGCCATGAGTTGGTAATAGTCCATTTCAGTTCATAAATGTCACCTTTCCTCAGGTGTGTGCAGTCAGACTGAAGCCACAGCGCTTCTGGACACGAAGTGTGCTGTGTGGTTACCGCTGTACCGATGATAAAACTGTCCCATGACATGACTTAATGACACTGTGTTTACCGGCTTGATAGATGTTTTAAACGCTCAGGCAAGGAGATAAATCTGTAGTCCATGCCTCCTGCCTCCGAATTCCGACGTTGTCACGTTCCCCCAACCAGACTGGATTCCTGATTCCGGTTGCAGAGGGAACATTATTATTTTAAATTTCCCCACTGTTCAGATGGTAAAACTGGGTGTTTAGGAGCCCAGCTAGATGTGATTGTCAACATTTTAAGTGATGCTGCCCAACTTTCTAACATTGATAACAGGTTCCTTCCCATTTTCCTTTCCACCACTTATTTTGTCCTGCCCAATTCCTGCAGGAAGGCATGTGAAGGATTTAAAAAAAAAAAAAAAAAAGATTTGGTTTGCTCTCTTGGGGTGCAAAGTCAAGGTCTCCGCCGGGTGGCAGAATGTGGATAGCCAAGGGGCCAAGGCTATTGTTCTGGGTGCCATTTTCTCCCTGCTGCAGGAGGAGCCATCAAGGGAGACTTGGAAAGAGTGACCCACGTGGCAGGAGGAGACCCAGGTAACAGGCTGACGGAAGCGCAGTCAGGAGAGCAGTCAGCCGCGTGAAATGCTGCCAACAAGTGGAGAAAGGGCGTGGTGGGGGATTGGCTGTTACCTCTGAAAAGCTGAGAGTTGGTGGTGGTTGCTTTTCAGATAACCCTCAGTCTCCTTAACATCTTCTCCAAGGCTCTTCAGGCTCTGCCCCGGCACTCTCCCGTCATCTTGGGGCTCTTCCCCAGCTCAGATGGGCTTTCTTTCTGTTTTTCTTGAATGAACCAAATTCTTTCCTACTCCGGGGCTTTGGGATATGCCCTTTGCTAGGGATGTTGTTTCCTAATCCGTCACAAAGTTAATTTACACTTATTCTTAATTTCTCAGCTCAGTGTCTCTTCCTCAGAGAAGCCTACTGTGCTTCTAGGAGTCTCTCTTACTGACCCCTTCCCTTCAGATCAGTTGTCACAATTTTGTACTTATATATTAATTTGGTGCTTAGTATTTTATTGTCTAAATTAAATTATAAACCCTGTAGCATCAGAGTATATGTCCATTTTGTTTACCTCTCTATACCCAGTGTCTGGCATAGTGCCTGGCACATAGTAGGTGCTCAAAATATACTCGATTCAATTATCAAAATATACAGCAAAATGGAGGACACTGGTTTGAAATATGATAAATTATCCTGAAGTCTTAACAACATTGCAATGTGTTGAATTTGTTCACAAATGGGCTGTATTACAAAATTTGCAAACTGATTGTTTGACACTCAGATTAGATTTCTCTAATTTCTATTTTTCTATAGAGAAACTGTCATTGCTGGTCCCGGTCTGCACCTACCGAAAATAACAATTACAGATCTGCAAGCTCACCTCTATCCAAATATCAGCCTTGATTTCCAAATCAGGATTCCCAGTTTTCAGCCTTCACATAATTTTTAAGGCCTTCATTCTTGTGAATTTAGGATAGAGATGATGTATTTAGAAAGATGATTTTTAGTATTAAAAAAAAAAGTGGTGACCCTGACAGGAAGTGTTCCAGAGGAGTGCTGGCAGCAGCAGCCCTATTTGAGTGGGTGTGAAATAGATGTGAAGTGAGCAAGTGGCGACCACAGCAGTAGGCAAGTCTTGAAGAATCTTGCTGCAAGAGGGGAGAGGAATGGAGTGGTGGCCAGAGGGAGACATGGCATCAGGGCTCTTTAAAAAATATGGATGCTGTGAAGGCATGTTTATACAACCATAGGAGTAATCCACGAAAGGGGGAGAAATTGACCATTCTAGAGAAGGCGGGGAATATGTGAGAGTGAAACCCTCGAGAAGGCAAAGAGCTAAGACCCATTGGTCAGCAGAAGGATCTGTCTTGGGTTGGAGCACGGTGTTCCTTCCACGCACGCTCACAGGAGTGTGTGGGGACAGTTGCTGGTGGGTGGTGGAACTGTGGGTAGTACAACAATTTCCCCCAAGAGGTAAGGTCTCAGCAGAGAGAGATGGGAGGAGATGTGTGAAATTGTTGACCTCCAACGGGAAAGTGAATTTTGCCGAGGAAGTGTTAGCATTGAGAGTCTGCTGGAGATTTGTGGCATAAATTCAAAGAGTCCAATTAATGGAATCATTTTCTGCCACTGCTCAGGTGTCAGGCGGATTAGGTGGAGCATTGGGTTTAATCTGGGTTGGGCTTTTGTCAAACCACTGCGACAAGGCAGAGAGGGAGGAGGGGCTTAGAGAAGGTAGTACCACTGTGACAGGGCCAGTGGGTTAGAAGGTGGAGGATCATGGGGTTTGGGAACCAGAAGGATGGGGAGACAGGCGGCAGCCAGAGGGGCCGTTTGCAGTGAGTGGTACAGAGGTGGTGGAGTTGATGAGGACAGGGGAACTGTGGCCATGGTGGCTGCTGTTGGGAAGGAGAAAATCACTGGGGATCAGTAGATCAAGAATTGAGTGCCCGGGGTTTTTGGATGGCTCATCCATCCATGTGGCTACTCAAGCTGAGAAAGGAGATGACAGCAACCAGGTGGAGAAGGTTACCGTGCGTTGGGTGCTGAGGTCACCAGGGCAGGAGGAGGATGCGGTGACAGCTGTGAGCGGAACAGGAGGGAAAGGAAAAGCTGCCTGTGCTTCCAAGGCTCCTGGGCTTTGAGAGGCCCAGAGGAGGGTCCGTGACTTACGTAAGGTCGCTTAGGAAGTCATGAGGCAGGGAGTCAAGCCCAGGCGGGCTGAGGCAGGGCCAGGCTCCCAAGCCCCGCGCCGACTGCCCAAGAGGGGCTCGAAGCAGAACCCAGGGTTGTAGAGGACCTGGTGCAGGATAAGAATAAAAAGTCAGCTTGTGAGCACTGCAGTGTTTTCCAGTCCTGTATCACCCGGAGATTGGTACTTCCTCCATCTGGGTGATAAGACTAAAGGCCAGGGTGGAGGTGGAGCTCAGTTCTGATTTTTAAAGCTGGACTCAGCAGCTCTCCCTGCTGGCTCTGAGAAGTGGTTGTCCATGGTTGTTCTCCTGCCTGATCCTGTCTTTTTTTTTTTTTCCACATCTTTATTGGAGTATAATTGCTTTACAATGGTGTGTTAGTTTCTGCTCTACAACGAAGTGAATCAGTTATACATATACATACGTTCCCACATCTCTTCCCTCCCGCGACTCCCTCCCTCCCACCCTCCACATCCCACCCCTCCAGGTGGTCACAAAGCACTGAGCTGATCTCCCTGTGCTATGCGGCTGCTTCCCACTAGCTATCTACCTTACTTTTGGCAGTGTATATATGTCCATGCCACTCTCTCACTGTGTCACAGCTTACCCTTCCCCCTCCCCATATCCTCAAGTCCATTCTCTAGTAGGTCTGTGTCTTTATTCCTGTCTTACCCCTAGGTTCTTCATGACATTTTTTTTTCTTAAATTCCATATGTATGTGTTAGCATACGGTATTTGTCTTTTTCTTTCTGACTTACTTCACTCTGTATGACAGACTCTAGGTCTATCCACCTCATTACAAATAGCTCAATTTCATTTCTTTTTATGGCTGAGTAATATTCCATTATATATATGTGCCGCATCTTCTTTATCCATTCATCCGATCATGGACACTTAGGTTGTTTCCATCTACGGGCTTTTTTTTTTTTTTTTTTTTTTTTTTTTTTTGCGGTACGCGGGCCTCTCACTGTTGTGGCCTCTCCTGTTGCGGAGCAAAGGCTCCAGACGCGCAGGCTCAGCGGCCATGGCTCACGGGCTTAGCCGCTCCGCAGCATGTGGGATCTTCCCAGACCGGGGCACGAACCCGTGTTCCCTGCATTGGCAGGCGGACTCTCAACCACTGCGCCACCAGGGAAGCCCCATCTCCGGGCTATTTTAAATAGAGCTGCAATGAACATTTTGGTACATGACTCTTTTTGAATTATGGTTTTCTCAGGGTATATGCCCAGTAGTGGGATTGCTGGGTCATATGGTAGTTCTATTTGTAGTTTTTTGAGATACCTCTATACTGTTCTCCATAGTGGCTGTACCAATTCACATTCCCACCAGCAGTGCGAGAGTGTTCCCTTTTCTCCACACCCTCTCCAGCATTTATTGTTTGTAGATTTTTTGATAATGGCCATTCTGACCGGTGTGAGATGATATCTCATTGTAGTTTTGATTTGCATTTCTCTAATGATTAATGATGTTGAGCATTCTTTCATGTGTTTGTTGGCAATCTATATATTTTCTTTGGAGAAGTGTCTGTTTACGTCTTCTGCCCATTTTTGGATAGGGTTGTTTGTTTTTTGGTTATTCAGCTGCATGAGCTGCTTGTAAATTTTGGAGATTAATCCTTTGTCAGTTGCTTCATTTGCAAATATTTTCTCCCATTCTGAGGGTTGTCTTTTGATCTTTTTTATGGTTTCCTTTGCTGTGCAAAAGCCTTTAAGTTTCCTTAGGTCCCATTTGTTTATTTTTGCTTTTATTTCCATTTCTCTAGGAGGTGGGTCAAAAATGATCTTGCTGTGATTTATGTCATAGAGTGTTCTGCCTATGTTTTCCTCTAACAGTTTGATAGTTTCTGGCCTTACATTTAGGTCTTTAATCCATTTTGAGCTTATTTTTCTGTATGGTGTTAGGGAGTGTTCTAATCTCATACTTTCACATGTACCTGCCCAGTTTTCCCAGCACCACTTATTGAAGAGGCTGTCTTTTCTCCACTGTATATTCTTCCCTCCTTTATCAAAGATAAGGTGACCATATGTGCATGGGTTTATCTCTGGGCTTTCTATCCTGTTCCATTGATCTATAATTCTGTTTTTGTGCCAGTACCCTACTGTCTTGATTACTGTAGCTTTGTAGTATAGTCTGAAGTCAGGGAGCCTGATTCCTCCAGCTCCATTTTTCATTCTCAAGATTGCTTTGGCTATTCGGGGTCTTTTGTGTTTCCATACAAATTATAAAATTTTTTGTTCTAGTTCTGTGAAAAATGCCAGTGGTAGTTTGATAGGGATTGCATTGAATCTGTAGATTGCTTTGGGTAGTAGAGTCATTTTTCACAATGTTGATTCTTCCAATCCAAGAACATGGTGTATCTCTCCATCTATTTGTATCATCTTTAATTTCTTTCATCAGTGTCTTATAATTTTCTGCATACAGGTCTTTTGTCTCCTTAGGTAGGTTTATTCCTAGATATTTTATTCTTTTTGTTGCAATGGTAAATGGGACTGTTTTCTTGATTTCACTTTCAGATTTTTCATCATTAGTGTATAGGGATGCCAGAGATTTCTGTGCATTAATTTTGTATCCTGCTACTTTACCAAATTCATTAATTAGCTCTAGTAGTTTTCTGGTAGCATCTTTGGGATTCTCTATGTATAGTATCATGTCATCTGCAAACAGTGACAGCTTTACTTCTTCTTTTCTGATTTGGATTCCTTTTAGCCACAGCAATCAGAGAAGAAAAAGAAATAAAAGGAAGCCTTTTGCTTTATTTTCTAAAAGACTTCTTCAACTTTGTCTTCCAATCTTCTAATTAATTTTGATTTTTTTCTAGAATATTTTAATTTCCAAGAGCTCTTTCCTCTTCCTCGATTATTATTATTTTCTTCATTCACCTCCTCCTTCTTATAGATCTGCAGTATCTTGTGTAATGTCTCTGAAAATATATGTGAACATTGTGTGTGTGTTTTTAGTGCATTTAGTTTTTATTTCCGTGAACTATCTTTAGCTTGATATTGGATACATGGAATTGGAGATGCCCTTGATATATCCAAGTGTGGTTGTTGGCTTTCTGGGGGTATTCAAAAGAATGGTCTAAATTGGAATATAAATTCATACATTGGCCTGGGTGTGGCGAGGTCATCTAAGGAGAGAGCAGAGAGTGAGAAGACAATGGGATTTTGGTAGAACCTGGCTACTGGCCTTCTGGATGTGGAACTCTGGAGAAGGACCAAATCCGGAAAGGAAACCAAGAAGGAACAGCTGGGAGGTAGGAGTGAGCCTGAGATGGGTGTCAGGAAGCCAAGTGTAGGGCTTTCGAGGAGGAGCAGAGGTCAACCATGGACCATCGTGAGAGGCTTATGAAGATGGGCAGTGACCTCTCCTCAGCTGAGTATCCCACGGAGTCCGTGTGGCTCATCATTCAGGCCCAAGTTTCTGCCTTGGATGTTTATTTCTGTTTTCTTCCATGACTGTTGAGCTCATGCTCCCGAGATGCAGGATTTCCACAGCAACACGTGCCTTGTTTTCTTGCAACTCCTGCTCTTCCTCTTCACTCATTCATTTAATTCTCTTTTCTTTTTCTTGTATCTGTATGAGAAGATTGATGAGCCTATGGTAATCATTTTCCAGTATATGTAAATCAAACCACCATGCGCTACACCTTAAACTCATACAGTGATGAATGTCAATTATTTCTCAATAAAACTGGAAAAAAATAGAGAAATAATTACAAAAATCAAAACACAAAAACAACCAAACATGCTCTCATCACTGTGGACACTGATGATACGTATTCATCAACCCTAATCCTCACCCCTGTGGTCTTACATTCCAGTGGTGGGGGAGGGGTAGACAAGAATCCAGCAAAGAAATAAGTGAGCAAGATAATTTCAGAGAATGGCACCCTTAATAAAGAAATGTGAAGCAGAGAATTCCCTGGCAGTCCAGTGATCAGGACTCGGTGCTTTCACTGTGTGGCCCTGGGTTCGATCCCTGGTCAGGGAACTAAGATCCCACAAGCTGTGCAGTGCAGCCAAAAAAAAAAAAGAAAGAAAAAGAAATGTGAAGCCAGTTAAAGAGTTAGAGAGGAAGGAAGGAAGAGGGAAGAAGTTGCTGTTTTAGGTTAGGTGGAACATTCCAGAAGCGATCTGAAGGAGGTGAGAGAGGAGGCCAGAGAGTATCTGGGATAGATTTATTCTGACAGAAGGGACAGGATCTGCCAAGGCCCTGAGGTGTGTGCAGGGGACAGGGGAGGAGGGCAGCCCACAGTGGGAGAGGCTGCATCACAGGGCCTTGGGGGACATGGTGAGGCCTGTGGGTTTCATCCTAAATGAGATGGGACATTGCTGGAGGATTTTAAGCAGAGGAAGAACATGATCTGATTTCTCTTCTGGGGCAAGTGAGAGAGACACTGCCTGCTCGCTCGAGATGATGAGGTTGAGGAGTCCTGTGGAGTTTTGAGGCAGAAACTGGCCTGGATCTCGTTTGCCTGTTAGGATAACTCCCCATGGAGGGAGGAGTGGGGGACCTGGTAATTAGCACGAGGTGATGAGGGTACCGTGAAGGCCAGTGTGCCTGTGGATGATGCAAGAAGTAAGAGACAAGCAGTAAGGTATAAAATAGCTAATATTTGTTGAGTGTCAGTTATATGCTGGGCACTGTGCTGTGTCACTTGGATTATTCTGTGTAATCCTTGCATTGCCCTCGAAGGAAGGTAGGTTTTATCATCATTCCCACCTAACAGAGGAGGAAACTGAGGCTGGTTGAAGTTATAAAAGAAGCACGACACGCACAACTTTGTGAATGTAATTAGTGCCACTGAATTGTGTGCTTGAAGATGGCTAAATAGCAAATTTTATGTTACATATATGTTATTGCAATTTAAAACAAAATTTTAAAAAACACACCAAAAACCCCACACCATTTTGTCTGTGAGACAGCAGAATTCAAACTTGGGCAGAGTGAACCCAGTTCTGAACTCATCCACACCGTGGTTTGTGTAAGAGATAGACTTGATTGGACACGGTTGGAGGGTGGGTCATCTAATGAGTATTCATGTCCATTTATTAATTCGGGGCATTTTATTAAAATGCACTGTGGTCCAGATTCCCAGATCAGAACGCTTATTTACGGCTCGTCTCTTCTGTTTTCCTTTTACTGATCCACTGTATCCAGTCTGAACTGTACTTGTGAAATATTTTTTCGGTTTCATGCCCTGCTCCCCATCCACAGTGGGCCTTCCCCATCCCAGAACCTCCAGCAGCCTCCTCCTGGGGCTTCCAGGCTCCCTCCCAGCTCTTCTCCAAGCCATACTTACAGTCCTAAAATCCTGGGGTCATAGTGGACCTCTTTACTTGGAAGCTGAGAGCTCAGCTTGGTTCCCCAAGTATGATGATCCCCAGGCTCTGGAGACGCCAGAGTGACTCTTCTAACCAACATGCTGATGGGCTTTTCTCAAGACTCTCCAACGACTCCTTTTCTCATCCAGAATAAAAGAAAATACCCTAAGGGGTCAGCCCCTGAGTGAGTCTGAGCCCCCTCCCCCCGACACTTACTCCCCCTCCTCCCATTTACTCACTCACCTCCAGCCTCACCAGCCTCCTTGCTGTACTTAGAACTCACAGGCACACTCCCCGCTCCAGGCCTTTGCCCTGGCTGTGCCCTCTGCCTGGAACACTCTCTCTCAGACTGTTGGGGTGGTTTCCTCCTTCTCCTTTGACTCTTTGCTCAATTTGACACCCTATTTAAAACTTTGATTCCTTGCCCGGGAACCCTGATCTCCCTATTCTGTGATATTACCCCCCAAAACACCCATCACCTTTGCCCACCACGGTATTTTGGATCCAAGTCTGACTCCCCGCTCCTGTGAGGATGAGGACTTTTGCTGTTCTGTTCGCTGATGTATCCCAACCCCCTGGCATATAGTAGGTGCTCAATAAACATTGTAGACTAATTGAATGAATGGATATTTCCCCAATTTCCCAAGGAAAGCCTGGGATTATATCATTTCCTTCTTACTTCTGTTGCCATTCATTTCTCAGTGAATCTTAAAGCTAATGAGGACAGAAGTGGAGGCCATACGTGGACTGTGAGTTTCAACCTGACTCTGGGTGGGGATGATGGCCAAGGCCTCTTCTCTAGGCTAAGGGGCAGAAGGAAGTAATGGCCTCTCCGAGCATGGTTTCTCTGCCCAGTGCCCTCAGCCTTACTCCAGTTCTGGCCCTTCTAAGGCAGGGTGGCAGGGAGGACCCCAGGGAGGGGGACCAAAATTGGTTTGCATTTCCTGGTAGGGGTAGGGGCAGGAGGACCAAGACTTAGGCAACAATTTTTTTTTTTAATTTGAAGAAAGATGCTTTTCTGTCTCTCCCATCTTTTTTTTTTTTTTTTTTTTTTTGCGGTACGCGGGCCTCTCACTGTTGTGGCCTCTCCCGTTGTGGAGCACAGGCTCCGGACGTGCAGGCTCAGCGGCCATGGCTCATGGGCCCAGCCGCTGCACGGCATGTGAGATCCTCCCGGACCGGGGCACGAACCCGTGTCCCCTGCATCGGCAGGCTGACTCTCAACCACTGCGCCACCAGGGAAGCCTTGTCTCTCCCATCTTTAACTTCTCTGCCTCTGGCTAGGTTTTCAAACCCAACCCAGTCTAGCAAGGGCACAATAAGAAGAATTGAAAAGAAAACTTTCATTTTTGTGCCTTATTGGTAAAGCTGGGCTTTCCTGTCACCCATTTTCACCTGGATCTGGACTTCTGCATCACCTTTCTCCTGCACATTGCCAGCTGCTCTTGAGCTGCTGTTGGGTCCTTTGTCAAGGAGGAAGTTTGCATCCAGAGCGCTCGGCCACTTTGGTGACAGCTCCCGCAGTCTGAGCCATGCCAAGATGGGAACGTGGGTGACCTCCTTTCCAGCTGGCTTCTCCACCTCCTGTCTTCACAGAGCTGTCATTTTCAGAAGCTATAACATTCTTCCCCCAGTCCTTTTAGTAGAAATCCTAAAGGCTCTGAAAACCGAAAGTTGTTTTTTACTTTGATAACTAACTTGGCATCATAATGTGACCTGGGACTTCCCTGGTGGCGCAGTGGTTAAGAATCCGCCTGTCAATGCAGGGGACACGGCTTTGAGCCCTGGTCTGGGAAGATCCCACATGCTGCGGAGCAACTAAGCTGGTGCGTCACAACAACTGAGCCTGAGCTCTAGAGCCCGCGAGTCACATTCCCCAGAGCCCACACTCCGCAACTACTGAGCCTGCGTGCTGCAACTACTGAAGCCCTCGCGGCTAGAGCCCATGCTCCGCAACAAGAGAAGCCACCACAATGAGAAGCCCGCGCACCGCAACAAAGAGTAGCCCCCTCCCACCACAACTAGAGAAAGCCTGTGTGCAGCAACGAAGACCCAAGGCAGCCAAAAAAAATTTTTTTAAAAAAAAAGTGACCTGAATTTGGTGGCAAAAACCTCACCTGAATGGAGGCTATTAATAGCTCTTTATTTAGTCCACTGAAAGTGAAGATTAGTATGTTTTTCCACTGAGCGTGAAGATTAGTATGTTTTGATGCAGAAATACGAATATGTCTAATTGTGTGCTGTCCCGGATTCCCTGGGGGTGTCATGGACCATGCCATACTGCACTGTGTGAACATTCTTAAATCGGAGTCTTCTGGATTTCAACCCACAGCTGACCAGGGTTTGGATACGGGCTGTGGATCTGTGTGTGTCCTATGACAGAGAGGCAGGGGGGAGTAACGCCTCTCAGGGTCAGTTGGCCCGGCTTCAGCTAGCACGCACGTACTGGCTGTGCGGTCTTGGCAAGCCTTATAACCTCCTGGACCCTCTGTCTCTTTATCTGTAAAATGGCAGCCATGACAGTGCTCTCACAGCCCTGGGACAAGGTCTGCCCTGGCTTGAGTCACCACCTGCATCTCCCGTCACGTCTTTGCTGGCCCCTCTTCTTGGACCCATTCTCCCCCAGATGTCTCCATCTGGCTCCCACCCCGTGTTCAGATGTCCACTGTGCTCTGAAGTCGCCTCCCCACGGAGGCCTCCTGACCCTGTTGATGAGGCATTGTTCTCACTACTCCCACCCTCCGCCTCTTTCTCCATCTTGATTTTCCGCCCAGCACGTGTCTCCGCCTGCAGTGATCCTGTGTGACTGTTAGTTTACTTGTAAATCACCTGTCTCCCCCACTGGAAGGTAAGCTCCTCCAGACATGGCTCCTTGGCCTGACTCACAGCCGCCTGCCCGGCAGGCACAGCAGCCCGGCTGGTGCCCAGTGAGGAGCAGAGAGTGGGTTGCAGCCCTGCAATGTGCCCTCAGGGAGCACGGGGACGACGCATGCAAGACCGGAATGGACTGGCCATCGCCCCGCACTCCCAGCTTCCGCCCTTTCCTCCCTGGAGTGGCTGAGTTCCCTTTCTGTATTTAGAAGGGGCTGGAGGAGGTAGGGGGGCTTCTGAGGCAGTGAACTGAAAGGCGATTTTGGTTTTTTGTCAGGACTCAAGACCAAGTCTGATGAGATATTTCCCCGAAGGCCTTCTTAAGTGCAGATTTCGGGAAATAACTCAGAGGGCATCGTGCTCTGCCCCCGCTGTGAAGTTCTTGAAACTCTGGAGTTGGTTTTTGCTTTTGGCAAAGGCAGGCGGCAACCCCCAGAAACCTCCTGAGGGTAAAATAAAGATAAGCTGAGGGCTTGGAGAGGAAACCGGGCCCTCTGAGTGCCACAATTACTGGAAAAGCCTTTCCCTCTAGACCTGTGTCCTCAGGTTTCCTGGTACCTGGGACTGGGCAGAGTTCCCTGGGGGAGGAGGCAGTGTTTTCCTGAGTCCTTTTGCACAGCCTGAAACTTCTCCAGTGATGAAGCAGAAACAAGTCAAGTGTTCTTGGGAGCAGCCTGCATATCAGAGGATTCTGAAAACAAACTGAAGCAAATGCTGGATTTAACAAGAGTGCACTCACCCGAATTCCGGGGCCGTGGAGTGAGGACTGAGAGCTCTCTTACGGAGCTGGGAGGGCAGGGTTTTAGAGGAGGGTCGAAGTCTTTAGGAACACGTGAGTGAAATTAGTTAATCAGAGGGGTGATTTGAAATATTGAGCCCAAGGGTCCCAGAATGAAATTCATGAAATATTAGAGACCTTATAAATGTATGCACAATGCCAGCAAGCAGAAGAGCCCGGCAGCCATGCACCTGCTACCCGGGTTTATAAAATTTTCCCATTTTGCCAGATTTCCCAAGAAAAACCCCAAACGTTACAGGCATAATTGGAGTCCCCTATGTTCCCTTCCCTTTCCTTCCTCTCTCTGAATTTGGTTATTACTCCCAGGCTTGTTTTTATATTATTAATACAAATATAGTCTCCATAAATAATTCTATTATTGTATATGTTGTTAAAGTTTACATATCATTTATAACATAAAATTTTTATTATGTAATAATATATACTGTGTATGTACATACATTATACACTGTTATGCTACAATGTGCAGCTTTCTGTAACTTACCTTTCTTTGTTGTTCAATATTATGCTTTGGAGATTTGCCCAGGTTGATCCACAGAGCTGTAGTTCAGTCGTTGCAAGTCTGTCAAACATTCCATCATGTTAATACATCACAAGTTATTTAGCCATTCTTCTGTTGATGGCTGTTCAGGCTGTTGCAAGTTTCTGCTATTACAAACAATACTTCAATGAACATTTTCATACTGCGTCCTTGTGTTCTTGCTAGAGATTCTTCAAAGTATTTATCTGTGAGCGGAATTGCTAACTCAAGAGGTCTGCAAATATCCAGCCTCATTTACTTTTGCCGGATTGGTCTCCAGTTGGTCAATACCAATCTAGATTCCCGCTAGCAGAGCATAAGAGTTCCTGTTGCTCTACATCCTCCCTGACTCTTCAGTGTTGCTCAAGTGTTTCATCCCTGGGAGGTGAGGGTTCCAGGCCTTGATCCCCCCACAAGGGCTGATGGCTGATGGCGGTCTGGCAGCAACACCCCCAGAAGCTGAGGAAAGCATCCTTCTGTTCTCAGAGGGAAGCAGAGGCCACACTCTACCTTCCTCCCAGCCCCATTCCTCCTCCATCTTTCACCCTTGAACTCTTTGTGGGGCTGGCTGATCTCTATGGATCGAATCACTCTGTCTTTCTGTTTTTGGCCATCCTCTTGGGTTTGACCTGAGAGAGAGGCTGGGACAGGAGATCAGGGGATGAGAGGAGACAGAAGTCAAGGTGTTATTCCTGCCACCCCCCTCCTGGCAGAGGCGGCCTTCTTCTTTGGTCTCAGTCCCTGCTGGGCCAGCTCCAGCTCCGCCTGCTTCTAGGGATGCTGTTTTCTCCTCTCACCGCTCTGGGCCTCAGGTGGTACCAGCTCCCCACTGATGCTGGTCTCTGGGGTCTGCACCAGCTCACTAGCTCCCTTCATCAGCCCACTCGTTATAAATAGTAACTAAACCCTTGGAGTATGCCATCTCCATCCTTCCCTGAATGATATACTTTTTGATTTTTTAAATAATTCTAATATTTATGAATACTATCCTCCATCGAGTTTTCCCCATAAAAGAGGAAACAATGGGACACAACCAAGTGACACTGAGAGCTGAATCAGGCCTGTGAGCTACCGAGCCACTCGCCAGCCGTGACCTTCCCACAAGGATTTAGATTTAAGCCCCAGCAAGGAGACCAATGATTTCACATCACAGACCGGCTTTGCTTTGGGGGGTCCTGCAGATAATCAAGCCTGTCAATGTTGTCTGTGAACTCTGGGGGGCTACTGTACCTTCCTGAAAGGGTTGTTGTAAGAGCAAAAGGAAATAGGCTAGGTCAACGGCAGAGAGACCAGTGGCTCATCCAGCCCGTTTGGATGAATTAGGAACAGGTGGGAGCTCATGGCCTTGCAAGGAGTCTGGCAGGCAGAGCCCTTCCTGGTGGGGAGCTCTTGTGCAGTCCACAACCTATGCAACATCATGCAATGGGCCTGCTGAAGTCCTCACCCAATAGTGGTGAAGATCCAGTGGATCCTGGATTCTGGCAGATCTAGGCTCAAGTCCTGGTCTAGCCCTAGTCTATCCCAGAAAGTTCTGTGGCACATCTGATAAATCACCTAAACTCTTTGTCTTCGACGAGGGTAAAAAGCAGCCTCTACTTTGGAGAGTTGCAGTGAGAACTGAATTGAGAAAATGTCTGTAATATGTATAAAATAGTGTTGAGCACACAGTAGGTGTTCAAGGAATGCTATTATTCTGACTTAGTTGCTGTTATTCTTATTTGCAGTCAGTGTGGTCCCCACCTTTCCTTGTAGGCGGGACCTAAAGTTCTTGCTGGAAGAGACCTAGGTTAGGGGCAGCTGCTGTCATTTAGAGTTGGTGCTCTGAGATGATTTTTCCTCTGAAATCCTCCTGCTATAATTACCCCAAAGACAGTTTTTCACTCCAAAGAGCAGGCTTGGCACCATCACTTTTGCTTCTTGATGTCTGGCTCCTTCCTCTAAACTGTTCTCCAATCCTCCTCTCTCCCTCCTTCTCCCCTCTTTCTTTCTTCCCATCTTCCTCCCCCATTATTTCCTCCCCCTCTCTCCCCTCCCTCCTTTTTCTCCTCTTCTGAACAGGCTCTGAGCTGCACAGATGCAGTGCTGGGTGCAGGGATTGGAGAGGAACAGCGCTGCCCAGGAGCTCAGAGCAGTAGAAGTGTTACCGAATGCAAGTTTGTGCGCCAAACAACATGAAATGTTGGAGTTTGGAGCAGAGAAAGGTTTATTGCAGGGCCATGCAAGGAGAATGCGCGGCCCATGCCCCCAAACCCTGAACTCCCCAGAGGGTTTCAGCAAAGCATTTTTAAAGGCAAGGTAAAGGAGGGGCATGGTTGGTTGTTGCAAACCTCTCTGGTGCCGGAATCCTTTGTTCTTGCAGCTGTCCATGTAGGTCAGGTCAGGATGTTCCTGAAAACCTCCAACAAGACAAATATTATTCTCTGTTCTGCAACTTTGTATCTCCATATGAATGAAAAAGTGTTATGCCCTTAAAGGTCAGAGCCTTGAGAATGGGCTATCCTGTATATTTCAGGCTATAGGCAACATTCTTAACTGGAAGCAAAAGCAATAGAACACAAAGGTTAAAGTAAAAGAAACAGATCTAATACGGAGTCAGACTTGTTCTTCCCTATTACAGAAGGACTTCAGTCCCGTATGAACCAATACCCAAGGGCATTGGTTACAGGTCACCAGATGGGAAAGCTGACGGCTGGGCTGGACAGAGGGGTCATTCACAGGGAGACCTCTGTCCAAGGGGAGAAACAACTTCCCTGGATCGCTGGTCTCACTGTAACATTTGCTCTCCAAGTAGGAAATGACCACTCGGCCCCTAATGGAACCTATGTCCTCCCCAGCCCCCTGCCTAGCCTCTGCCCTAGAGAGAGAGTGTGTCCACTGCCCCACCCCCCAATACCCAGAATCCATCTTCTCCTCCCAGAGTAGAAGTCAGGTCAAGCTCCCCACAGAAGGCAGTAGAGAGAAAGGGCAGGACTCTGGGAGAACATGAGAACCTACTGGGCCTAACGTGTCAGCATCCCCATGGCTGGGCAGCTGGTTTGACTCAAGGTGGCATCTGGGCAAGGTGAGGCCCCAAACTCTGTAAAATTTGGTTCAAACTTGTATGATCCCATAGATGACTTTGTTTCTTGATGAACACTGTTTTAGAGAGATCAAAACCATGTGGCTTTGCTAAGAAGGAAGATGAGTGTTTTCCTAAGCAGGTGTCTCTGTGTGTGTGTGTGTGTGTGTGTGTGTGTGTGTGTGTGTGTGTGTGTGTGTGTGTGTGTGTGTGTGTGTGTGTGTGTGTGTGTGTGTGTGTGTGTGTGTGTGTGTGTGTGTGTGTGTGTGTGTGTGTGTGTGTGTGTGTGTGTGTGTGTGTGTGTGTGTGTGTGTTGGCTGGGCAGGGGAAGGAGAAAGTGGCTCCCTCTAGTGGGCAGCTGTGGGAACAGCATAAGCTGGAGCAGTTATTGAGCATGGGGTTAAGAGGTGGAGAAACGTACAGGAGAGCTGCAAATGTTGGCTTGTTTCTCCTCTTAGGACCCCCTCTCCACCTCCACCCCACCCTTACCCACAATGGCTCCCTTGACAAATAGGCTCCTCTGACCCACAAGATATTTTAACAAATGCTCACCGTGCGTCAGACCCTAAGTACTTTTCCAACAGTAATCCATTTAATACTTGTAATAACCCTGTGAAGTAGGAACTATTGTTAGCCGCGTTTTACAGAAGCCAAGGAACAGAGGGGTTGAGTAACTCTGAGAACACACAGCCAGTACATAGAGAAACTGTCATGCAAACGAGGATCCTCCAGCTGCAGATTCTGTGCCCCTGATCGTATCCCCAGGGGCTCTTGGCCTCTGGTTTCCCCAGGTCTCTTGTTGTGTTGGGGCACTGATAATAACACCTACATCATCTCCCTTCTCACCCCTAGACTTATAGTTACCAGAGCTCTTTATTATTCATATCCTTCATCTCACTTGGTGCTCTGTGAAGTAGGAAGCACAGGCACTATCTCCTTTTTACAAATGGGGAAATGCAGGACCAGAGAGGGACAGGACGTACCCAGGGTTGCACAGCTGGTAAGGCGTAGAGCTGGTGTTGAAGGCAGGTCCACCTGCTCCACTCTGTCCCTCTCCCTGGCCTCCCTGCTGTATAACTCCCAGCAGCTATCCCTCCCCACGGCAAGTCCCTACTCCATCTTTCCTTATGTGTCCTCTCTGAACCAGTTTCCTCTGCCTTCCCCTTCCTCACCCTCACATCCTCTTGCCCCGAGGTCCCCTTGCCCACCCTCTGAAATAGTTTCCATTTCACCCATTACCTTTGCCCCTTTGCTCCCTCCTTGGCCCCGAAATGTCCATTTTGAGACCGTTTTCTCCTTTACAACGTTCTCCGAAGGCTGACATTTTGCCTTCCCTCCACCTGGCTGACGGAGCTTCTCAGGGACACAGTACATTCGGGGAAGTGAGATGGGTACCTTCAGAAAATATATCCAAGCCCATCCTTTCTCAAAATTTTCTGTACATAAGAGGCCCATGTGATGTCTGTTAAAAATTCAAGCTGCTGGGCCCCAGATGCTGAGTCAATCGGTCTCAGCATTTTATACAACTGTCTGAAGTGATTCTGATCCAGTGGGTACCACGGTTTGAGAAACACTGTTTCCAACAGGGTGATTCTGGTGTGGATCTTGAGGCAATGCCAGGCCTCTGTGGGGATGCTCGGAGTTGCCCCTCCAGTCAGAGCCCTGAGGGCTGCAGCAGAAGTCAGAGCTGTGAGGTAAGATGGGTGAGGTGGGGCTGGGAGTTTCCCAGAATTACAGTGGCCGTGTGGACAGGCTGCTGATTGATGGAGGGCGTTTCTTAGGGCTGATGTAACAGAGTACCACAAACAAAGTGGCTTTACAACAGAAATGTATTCTCTCAGTTCTGGAGGCTAGAAGTCCAAAATCAAGGTGTCAGTGGGGCTGTACTCTCTCCTGAGGTTCTAGGGAAGGGTCTTTCCTTGCCTTTTCTCGCTTCTGGTGTTTGCTGGCAATCTTTGGGGTCCCTTTGCTTACTGTTGCCTCACTCCAATCTCTGTCTCTGTTGTTACATGGCTGTCCTCTTCCTGGGTGTCTCTCTTCTTCTTTTTTGTTTTTTTTTTTTTGCGGTACGTGGGCCCCTCACTGTTGTGGCCTCTCCCGTTGCGGAGCACAGGCTCCGGACGCGCAGGCTCAGCGGCCATGGCTCACGACCCCACCCGCTCCGCGGCATGTGGGATCTTCCCGGACCGGGGCACGAACCCGCGTCCCCTACGTCGACAGGCGGACTTTCAACCACTGCGCCACCAGGGAAGCCCCCTCTTCTTCTTTTAAGGACACTAGTCATGCTGGATTTAGTGCCCATCGTACTCTGGTATGACCTCATCTGAACTTTTAACTAATTCCATCTGCAACAGCCCTGTTTCCAAATAAGGTCACATTCTCAGGCACTGACTACGGATTAGGACTGCAACATATCTTCTGGATGAATACAATTCAGCCCTTAGCAGAGAGGATCATTTTGATGCTTTTATTGGGAAGTGTACATGTTTAAGAATTTTCTCTTTGCTCACAGATGGGGAGAAAATAGCATTAAATTGCATAAAATACCATTTTATGCACATAGCATTAAGACTTGGTTTTTACAAAAAGGCCCGAGTCAGTCTTCACAGATCAGAATGCTTTCCTGCTGACGAAGTACTTCTCCACGACCGACGGGTAAAGCGGGACCGGGAGTTGAGGGTGTCAGCTCTATGGGGCCAGGGGCACCTGAAGGGTGAAGAAGACATAGAGAAGGTGATTTTAAATGTTCCTAGAAGGTGATTCAACCCCCCTCGTTTATTCTCACTAATCCCCAAGGCACTGGCAGTTGCGGGAAAGATAGGCCCTGGTTCAGAGCTCTGTTGGGTTCCTAGCTTTGTCCAAATTGCATAAGCTCTGTGACCTTGGGCAACTTAAACTTTCTAGGCTTCATGTTTACTTGGGTTTCTCATTGTAAGTGGGAAAAATAAAACATAAAACATGATCACTAGACATTGCAGCACTGTTTACAATAGCTAAGACATAGAAGCAACCTAAGTGTCCATTTACAGATGAATGCATAAAGAACATGTGCTACATATATATGACGGAATATTACTCAGCCATTAAAAAGAATGAAATAATGCCATTTGCAGCAACATGGATGGACCTAGAGATTACCATACTAAGTGAAATAAGTCAGAGAAACACAAATATCATATGATATTGCTTATGCAGACTCTAAGAAAAAATGATACAAATGAACTTATTTACAAAACAGAAACAGACTCACAGACTTAGAGAACAAACTTATGGTTACCAGTGAGGGAAGGGTGGGGGTAGGGATAGACTGGCAGTTTGAGATCAACATGAACACATTGCTATATTTAAAATAGGTACCCAAGGGCTTCCCTTGTGGTGCTGTGGTTGAGAATCCACCTGCCAGTGCAGGGGACATGGGTTCGAGCCCTGGTCTAGGAAGATCCCACATGCCGTGGAACAACTAAGCCTGTGCACCACAGCTACTAAGCCTGCGCTCCAGAGCCCTTGAGTCGCAACTACTGAAGCCCACGCACCTAGAGCCCATGCTCCACAACAATGGAAGCCACCGCAATGAGAAGCCCGTGCACCACAACGAAGAGTAGCTCCCACTTGCTGCAACTAGAAAAAGCCTGTGTGCAGCAACGAAGACCCAACACAGCCAATAAATAAATAAATAAACTTATAATAAAATAGATAACCAACAAGGATGTACTGTATAGCACATGGAACTCTGCTCAGTATTATGTAACAACCTAAATGGGAAAAGTATTTGAAAAAGAATAGATACTTGTATATGTATAACTGAATCACTTTGCTGTACACCTGAAACTAACACAACATTGTTAATCAATACTCCAACATAAAATAAAAATTTTTAAAAAATCAAATAAAAAAATTAAATATCAATCAATCGTACGAGAAAAAAAAAACATAATCACTAAAGTTGCATGAGGAGTAAAAGAAATAATGCAGTGAGGGAGGAGGTTACTTAGTGGGCATCCAGAATGAATTATTTCCTCTTCCTCCTCTCTTCCCCTCCCACTCTCCCTCCTTTCCTTCCAAGAGGAAATGTGAGATATTTATGATTTTAAGGCACACCGCCGAGTGGACGGCTCTTTCTCTCTGGGACATCTGGCCCCATGGGTGTGTGGGTGGTGGGTGAATACGTAGTAAAATACGAGTGGCGGCAGCTAACATGTGACAGCTGTATCCATAAAAGCTCATGTTATGCTCCAAAGACTCTCCTAGGTCACGCTATTTGTTTCCCTTTTATAGATGAGGAAACTGAAGCACACTTCCATCATGCTCATCCTCATCCAGTTATTGGGCACCTGCCGTGTGCTGGCTTGCGGTAGTTGAAGGGGGACAACGGGAGAATACTCAGGAGAGGACATGCCTGGCCAGCCCAGGTCCAAGCTCTCTGTACTTACCCAAGGCACTTCCAGCTCAAGAGTTAGTGGTTCCAATATTTGCAAGGTGGAGTCAGGAGTTATTGAATTCCTGCTGATTATTGTTGAGAAATATTTAAAGTTATTAATCAAAAGATGAGCTAGGGCTTCCCTGGTGGCGCAGTGGTTGAGAGTCCACCTGCCGATGCAGGGGACACGGGTTCATGCCCCGGTCTGGGAAGATCCCACGTGCCACGGAGCGGCTGGGCCCGTGAGCCATGGCGGTTGAGCCTGCGCGTCCGGAGCCTGTGCTCCGCAACGGGAGAGGCCCCAACAGTGAGAGGCCCGCGTACCGCAAAAAAAAAAAAAAAAAAAAAAAAAAGATGAGCTAACATAAAATTTGATTGGTAAATAAAACCAGAGGGACAGGAATATATCCAGGTTGCCTTTCAACCTCTCTCTTTGTTCTTTGCCAGGGTTCCTCAGGGTCATTGGGTGGGAATAAGCAGATTGCTTTAGAATATCATTGCTCTTTCTGGAACCCCATGGGTGTGAAACAAGCTCCACTGACAAACATTTAAGTGCTTTGAGATCTTCCAAATACAGTGCAGCACAATGGATGGTGGTAAAATCTTGAACTATCAAGGGGCAAGGCCTCTGGATGGAATGGAATCATCACCTCCTGCCCGCTTTTGTCAGGTGATTTGGTTGCCATGGTGATGTGAGATTGGGGAGGAGACTGAGAACGCATTCTCATATAGGAACTTTAAAATCTTTCTGGAAGTGTCACAGCTTCTCTTGTTGCTGAGTCCACTTTAGCCTGGGACATGACTGACCCCAGTAGCAGCGTGGATGCTATGTGGACAGTAATGACCAAACGTGTGATTCCACCAAGTGGATTCTGTGTGCCCTTGGTAACCAAAGCACAGGAGTGGGTCCTGGCAGTTGGCTGGGCTGCACTGGTGTAACCTTTCTCTTTTGATGTTTTAGTCTCATCTCTCTCTTGGTCCTTCCTTCCTCCTCCCAGGTCCTATTTTTAGACTGTTGTTTCCTCTTTGATCTGTCGGGAAGTTGAGGCTCCTGGCCTTGCCCAAAAAGATTACGGTGAGTTTTTTCCCCGTGGGAGTGTATCTGTTTGCTCATGTCCACCACTCTCCTGCCTCATCATTCTTGCTGAGGTTGGGCAGTTATTTCTGCCCAGAGCTGGAGACTGAGTAGGGAGAGCTGATGGGCAGCAAGATTGGTGTCGCAGGGACTGTTTGGTCCATTTACCTGCCAAAGCACATCCCTCATGGTAAACTCCAGCGTGGTTCTAAAGATGCGTGAGCAGCCAACCCAGCCCACTGCAGTAGCTGCTTTTGACTTCATTCCTGGCTCATATTTTCAATTAATTGAGAGAGGAAATGCTGGTTAAAAAACTTGGGAGGTGGGACTTCCCTGGTGGGGCAGTGGTTAAGAATCCGCCAGCCAATGCAGGGGACACGGGCTCGATCGCTGGTCCGGGAACACCCCACATGCCATGGAGCAGCTAAGCCTGTGCGCCACAACTACTGAGCCTGCGCTCTACAGCTGGTGAGCCACAACTACTGAGCCCGTGTGCTGAAACTACTGAAGCCCGTGCGCCTAGAGTCCGTGCTCCACAACAAAGAGTAGCCCCCGCTCGCTGCAAACAGAAAAAGCCTGCACACAGCAGCAAAGACCCAATGCAGCCAAACAAACAAACAAACTTTGGGGGTGGGCTGGTTTGACACTAGGTAGTTGTGTTAGTCTGTCCTATCCTCTCACAGGGAGGTTTCAAACAGGAAGTTCTGCTGGCCAATAATCACTGCCATCATCTGCAAGGTTCCTTTACTGAGCGCCTTCTAATGCATCCTGCACTGCCCTAGATATCGTAGGGAATACAGACCTGATCTCTGCACTCAAGGAGAAAATAACGTCACACAAAAAGTTGTCTACAAAAATAACTACATATGTAGATCAAAGACCTACACCTGAGAGCTAAAACTGTGAAACTCTTAGAAGGAAACAGAGGAAAAGCTTTATGACGTTGGATGTGGCAATGATTTCTTGGATATGACACCAAAAGCACAGGCAACAAAAGAAAAAAATAGAAATATTGAACTGCACCAAAACTAAAAATTTCTGTGTGTCAAAGGACACAATCAGAGTGAAAAGGCAGCCCATGGAATGGGAGAAAATATTTGCAAATCACACGTCTGATAAGGGGTTAATATCCAGAATACTCAAAGAATTCCTACAAAGCAGTAGCAAAGCAACCAACAAACAAACAGCTCAATTAAAAAGTAGGCAAAGGACTTGAGTAGACAATCTCCGAAGAAGATATACAAATGGCCAATAACCATGTGAAAAGATGCTCAGTATCACTAATCATTAGGGAAATGCAAGCCAAAACCACAATGAGATTCCACTTCATACCTATTAGGATGGCTACTATCAAAAACACAAGATAATTCTTGGCGAGGATGTGAAGAAATTGGGATGCTTGTTCATTGCAATGTAAAATGGTGCAGCGGCTATAGAAAACAGTATGGCTATTCCTCCAAAAATTAAAAATAGAATTACCACGTCATCCAATTATTCCACTTCTGGGTATATACCCTAAAGAACTGAAAGCAGGAATTTAAAGAGATTTTTGTACACACATGTTCATAGCAGCATTATTCACCGTAGCTAAAACGTGGAAGAAATCCAAGCATTCGTCCACAGGTGAGTGGTATATACATACGATGCAGTAAACACATACATTGGAATATCATTCAGCTTTAAAAAGGAGGTAAATCCTGACACACGCTACAACATGCATGAACCTAAAGAAATTATATCAGGTGAAATCAGCCAGTGGCAAAAGGTCAGATACTGTAAGATCCCGTTTATATGAAGTACCTGGAGTTGTCAAATTCATAGAGACAGAAAGTAGGATGGTGGTTTCCAAGGGCCAGGGGAAGGGAATGGGGAGTTATTGTTGAATGGATACAGAGTTCCAGTTTTACACGATGAAAAGAGTTCTGGAGCTGGATGTTGGTGATGGTTGCCCAACAATGTGAATGTACTTAATGCCATTGAAGAGTATACTTAAAAATAATTAAGATGATAAATTTAATTGATGTCTATTTTGTCACAATTTAAAAAAACCTTAACAATTATATGAAGTAGGTATGATTCCCATTTTGCAGATGAGGAAACTGAGGCATACAGAAGTTAGGAGACTTTCTTAAAATTACACAGGTAGGGCTTCCCTGGTGGCGCAGTGGTTGAGAGTCCGCCTGCCGATGCAGGGGACACGGGTTCATGCCCCGGTCTGGGAAGATCTCACATGCCGCGGAGCGGCTGGGCCCGTGAGCCATGGCCGCTGAGCCTGTGCATCCGGAGCCTGTGCTCCGCAACGGGAGAGGCCACAACAGTGAGAGGCCCGCGTACCGCAAAAAAAAAAAAAAAAAAATTACACAGGTAATACTTGATAGAGCTGTGCGTTGAATCCAGCCAGTCTGCTTCCCACAAATATCCGTATGGCCCATCCTCACTCGCTGCAGGGCTCTGCTCAATGTTCACCCCACTGCCCCACCTTTGCTCCCCACCCTGCCTAAAATAGCAGTCCCCTCTCCAACACAATCCCATCCTTGTTACTCTGCTTTAGTTTTTCTTCTTGGTGCTTACAATGACTGGACTTGTAATATACTTTCTTGATTAATTTTTTTATTGTCTGGCTTCTGGCTTCATGATGGCAGGGAGTTGGCCTTTTTGTTAACCACAGTCTCTGTGTGCCAGGCACAGAGCAGGTGCTCAGTAAATACTTGTTTAATGAATGAATCAACAGATATTGGGTGTCTTCTATGTGCCAGGTGCTGGGAATGTTACTATATCAGTGAAATCCGGTCTCTGGCTCCAGGGCTCTTGGTCTGGTGGGGAGATGAGCAAACAAGCAGATGTTCAGAGTAGTCACAGAGGGAACACCCAGCCCAGCCTGGGTGGGGACAGGAAGGCTTCCTGGAGGAGGAACAAACCCCTGAGCTTAGTTCTGAAGAATGAGTTGGGGATGTCCAAGTGAAGAAGAGGAGGAAGGGCTTTCTAGGTAGAGGGAACAGCATGTGCAAAGGCCCTGAGGCCTGAAAGAACACCAACATTTAGGAGAACCTAGTTAGTGTGTGAGAGGGAGGGGGAGGTTTGAGTGCTGAAAGGAGGCCAAGGCAGATCTTAGCTTGCTAGGGGGCCCCAGAGTCTGGAGAGCTGTTCCTTTCATTGTCTCCTTTCCTGTTTCCTATGTTCCAAGGGATGCCTTATATTAACTTATATGAAACCTGTTTCCAGCTCAGGGGGGCCTGGAATTCCATCAGTGATGTTTAAAATCATCATAAATACAAACCTCACTGGGAAAGGGTTGGAGACTGGCATTGATTAAGCAGCCCTCCTTGGTGTCTGAAACTTGGCTTGCCTTGGTGTGGAATCTGCACGGCCACCCTGAGCAGTGGGCAGGGGAGCGTGGCCCGTGCGTCCATCTTGGAGGCCAGGACATGCTCAGCATCGAAATCACACAGGTGGCAGAGTTAGGACTCGAACTCAAGGCCGCCATTCCAGAGCCTGGGTGTTCTTGCAGCGTGGGGGACAGGCCTCACCACTTTTGCTCTTCCTGACTTCTCTGAGCCCTCTACTGGCTTATGTCACTCGATTGGCCTCACCCTGCAGAGCAGCGCAGTGGCAGAGGAAACTTATCTAAGTGTTGGGTGCAGACCACCTGGCAGTTCTTTCCAAAGCCTCTCAAAAGATGATAAACCAAGGCTAACACTCTTTCTGACTTTTATCATCTGGCCAGGCAGTGAAAGGACACCTGGGTTTTGCGGATAAAACCAGGAATCTGGCACCCATCCTGCAATGCAACCTGGGAGGAATTATTGTTTCTCTCGGGATGCTCGTAAGTGTCTCCCGCCAGGGCGTGGCCGGGGAAGGCTGCATCGTGCTCGTGGCACACACAGCAGAGCCAGGAGGGCGTGGGTGGCCCTGGGGTCTTGGTGGTTTGGAATAAAGGTAGTGTATGCAAATAAGCTTTGGACACTGACAATCGCTGGCTGTAAAGTGGAGGCGGAGGGCAGGGGCTGGGTATTTAAAACTCAGAAGTAGATGGGAAAGTAAATCTCATCTTGATGACTGATGGGCTGATGGAAATAGCCCTCATTGTGTTTGCTGCCACCTCTTCTCACTGCTTTCTTGACACATGTGCATTTCTGGAAATTTCCCACATGCACTCCAGGGACGGAGAGAGGTCAGTCCTCTGGGTTTGTGTGTTTGCATGAGTTTCTTTCCAGGGGGTGTTGGTGCCCTGTGTATGTGTGTGTGTGTGTGTGTGTGTGTGTGTGTGTGTGTGTGTGTGTGGCGGGGTGGATCAATGGCACGTCCATGTCAGACACACTTCTGCCTTCCAGAAATTGAGTGAACCAAATGTTGGTTTTCCTGGGGAGGGAGCCGTCAGAGCTTTGTGGTTTATTCGGGGACGAGCTCTTAGTCACAGTTTGAGGCGTGAAAACGACACTGGATGACCCAGGATGAGCCTGGTCTCACTGCTATCCACACATCTGCTTTCTAGAGACTTCCATTTTACGTAAGTGTTTGCCTGTATTTGTTTCTTCTTGCTACACTACAGCTTTTCATCTTTGTGTCCCCAGAGCCAGGTCTGGCTTGGCCCATAGTAGGCAATAAATCAAACGTGTTGAAAGGATGGCTGATTGGACGGCCCAGGACGGAGGCACTCCAGTCATCGGGACCCTGGTGTCTGAGACATCGTTCCCAGTGTTTCCACTTGGCCCATGCAGGAGTAATGTTGATTCTGAGGAGTTTTGCTGAGAAGTTTGAACAGGCTCCCCAAATCAATAAGTATGCTATTGGGGCTTTTTTGTTTTTCTACTAGATTCCAATTCTCTGCTCTCCTCCAATCAGTCTTCACTGAGGGACAGGGCCTAGCCTCCTGTAGGGTGAGGGGAGGATGTCTGAATCCATCTGATCAAGGTCCTCGACAAAGGATGCCCCAGGAGCCAAGGGGAGTGTGGACGCAGGGAGTTCTGTACGGAGTAGGGCTAAGCCACGGGCTCTGAAGCTGGGATTAGGCTGAGGCAAGTCAGAGAGACACAGAGATAGCCGTGGATGCACGGATTCTTATGACGCTGTAAACACATGAATTAACTTAGTATTCCAGACATCCAGTGCCCTGCACGTTTCAACGGTACAAGCCGACAACAAACGCCAGGCTTCCTCTGTGACGCTGAGCCTGTGCTGGCTAATGTTGTCACTCTGGGTTATAATTATCGTAGATGCGTTTATCCTCCATGCAGTGAGGGTGGGGGGATCCTTTAGGGCAGGGCCCGTGCCCTGGTCTTTACTTCCCAGAACCTCACTGAGTCGATGGTCCTCACCGATCCCCCAGTAAAGGTTCGCTGAATGAATGATGCAGCACCAGTTACCTGTTACTGGTGATTTAATAGAAACTATGAAGGATATAAAAATGACAGGAAATAGTCATTTCCCTCAAAAACACTATAATCTATTGGGAAAATGAATATGTTCGTTTTGAATTTAAAAACCCCATGGAAGAATGTTTTCCCCCGTGTGATTTAGAATCGGACCAAGCAAAGGTGAAGTCCTCCTTAGACATCATTTTATTGTTTCTTCCTTCCCTAGACAATGAAAGAGAGAGGAGAGAGAGAAACGAAAGAATCTCTTAGTTCCTACTGAGGTTTGGTGGCCCGGATGGGACACTCCACGTGTGATGGGGTAGGTGGAGGGAGGGAGGGCATGAGACATAACCGCCTTTTTTCTCTTTCTTATGCAAGGAATAGCTTTTTATGGCTGACATTTGGAAATCAGAGATGAGCAAAATAAAAAAAAAAAAAAACCCAAATCTTATCATGCAAAAATAACCACTGTTTCTATTTTAATGTAGTTTAGTCTATTTCATTTTTTTTCTCTCAGCTACTTATTTTTTTCTTTATTAAACTATAGTTGATTTACAATATTGTGTTAGTTTCAGGGGCACAGTTTCAGATTCTTTTCCATTTTAGGTTATTACAAGTTATTGAATATAGATCCCTGTGCTGTACAGTAAATTCTTGTTTCGTCTGTTTCACTTTTTAAAAACAAGACAGAATCCTTATTGTTTTTTGCTTTGTGTGTAGGGATTTTTGTTGTTGTTATTACAAAAGCAAAGAATGGTCGTTGCAGAAAGAGTAGAAAACATAAATGAGAAAAAGCAAGAGAAGAACGATTGCCCTTGGGCTCCTGGGGTGAACTCCAGTGTTAATATTTTGGTGAACTTCCTTTGTGTCTTCCTTGTTATTCTCCTCCCCTTTTTGGTTTCTGCCACAAAACAAAACAGGTAAAACTCCGAAGTTTTTTCCCCCCTATTTTGTAAGAAATTAGAAAACACAAATAAGCAAATAAATCAACACACAAAGAAAGAAGAGACCAATGATCCGTGATCACCAGATGTGTTTCTGAGCCCATGCGTATGAGTTGCTCTTTCCTTACCTCCCCAACTTTCCTTTCTTCTTCTTTTATGTTTAAAGAGAATTGGGGACCTAGGGGTTAGGTTGAGGCAAGACAGTGGAAGACGCAGATATCTCCACTGCTTTGCAACTTGCTTTCCACTTGATGTTCACACTTACTAGCTGAGAAGGAGAACAGAGCCACACTGAGGCTTGTCACTCACTCAAAGGACCTTGTTTTCCCTCTTTTTAAAAATATCCTGAGAGGAAGTGATGGGTTTATCAATGAAGGGCATGCTTAACTTGCCCTGGGGAATTTTATGGTTTCCTCATGGGTTAAAAAGGAGAAGGGGAACGTCTTCCCATTGTCTTAAGAATGCAAACACCTCAAATTCCTTCAACAGCTTGGACTTGCTGTTGTCCAGGAGAGCTTGGGTAGAGGAAAGTGGGTGAAGGGCTCATGAGTGGGAAACACCCAGCTTGTCCACGTGGGCTCTTTTTCAGTGTTTGACCATCTCAGGACCAATATTCTAATTTCCTTTTGTTGTTGATTTTGGCTTAGGATAATCTAAAATTCTATTGTGACAAGGCAAAGTGTGTAAAAGAGTTCACACAATGTCTGGTGAATAATAGACCCCTAATACATACTGCTGTTATTATTACAATCTGCCTTCACCTTCTTTTCTTTTTTTTAATACAACTGTTCTCTTTTTATTTTTTTATAAATTTATTTATTTATTTTATTTTTGCCTGCGTTGAGTCTTCGTTGCTGCGTGCGGGCTCTCTCTAGTTGCGGCGAGCGAGGGCTACTCTTCATTGCAGTGCGCGGGCTTCTCATTGCGGTGGCTTCTCTTGTTACGGAGCATGGGCTCTAGGCATGAGGGCTTCAGTAGTTGTGGCGCACGGGCTTAGTTGCTCCGTGGCATGTGGGATCTTCCCGGGCCAGGGCTCGAACCCGTGTCCCCTGCATTGGCAGGCTGATTCTTAGCCACTGTGCCACCAGGGAAGCCCCACCTTCTTTTCTTTAGAGAAGGACTTGGAGATGGTCACATCCTCAGAGGCTACCAATTATGCTGATGCCACTGAGTCCCAAGACACTAGTATCTGTTGAATAATCACTGTATTGTACCCGTCAGAGGATTCACACCCATATGTAACTGTACGAAGTGGACATTTTCATCCTCATTTGACATCTGAAAAATTGGAAGCTCTGAAAGGTGCATCAAGTTGCTCAAGTCCACACAGTTAGAAGGGGAAGAGGAGGGATTTGAACTTAGGTAGTGGAGCTGGAACCCAAAACGTTTTCACTACATCCTTCTGTCTCCTTGTCTGACACAGGAGATTGTATCTTGGATCTCAGCATTGCAACACCAGCCCAGATTATGAGGTTGCAAAGGATAAAAGGCCCCTTTGATGATTGAAAAGGAAAAATAACTGGAAGACTTCTACTATGATCACTGGCTATGTCAGCCAGGGTCTTCTACATTTTCCTCCTGGAAATTCACAAAAGCAACAAGAGCAATAAAACCCCTCTCTTTATCTAGACTCCCTTCCACAATATACATTTTCAGAAAAGCAAGAAGTAGAAATAATCCACAAACTCTGGAATACTTGTAAGGACAGCCCAAAACATTTGAGGTAAGAAGTTGCATGGAAGGAAGTATTGGAGAAGCACCCGATGTAGTGAGATGGCCCAGTGGTGGCACACCTCAGAAAGTGCCAGGAAAAATATGCTTCCTAAAGGTAAGGGGCTCATCTTAAAGTGCAAAAGCTGTAGCCCTTGTCTGCAACCACCTGTGAGGGAACGAGGATATGCTGGGAGCAAAAGCTCTCCTAGACCCAACTATATTCGGAGAAGCAGTGGAGGTAGTGCTGTAGAAATACACTGTGAAGCCATTTTAGCAGGAAGCAGTTTGTCTTTGTGGCAGCAGAGACCTTTAGTGTTTTGAAGCCTGTGGGGCTATCCTGACCCCTTTATGCCCCTTCCCAGTAGATTATCTGGGTAAATTCAACCCATTAAATGATTAGTATTTCTTTAAAAAAAGGAACTGGCACAGCATTTATACAAAGATCTTGTAAGAAAAAAATCTGAAAAAGAGGAGCAAAAGTAATAATAGGCAAAGAGCACTTACCAGAAAACCACATACCAGGATAAATTCCAAAGACATCAAAGATTTTATTATACAAAATAAAACCATAAGAATGTAGTAGAAAATATGAAATCATTTATTTCTAATTTTAAAAAGTTATTAATATGATTTACAAAGACAGATAATGAACCAGGAAAAATTTTAGCGTAGATGAAGGGCTGATCTCCCTAATGGATACAAATGCCCCAGAAATTGATGGTGACAACTACAACAGCAAAACAATGTTCAATTTTTAGTTTTTTAAGGAAACTCCATACTGTTCTCCATAGAGGCTGTATCAATTTACATTCCCACCAACAGTGCAAGGGGGTTCCCTTTTCTCCACACCCTCTCCAGCACTTATTGTTTGTAGATTTTTTAATGATGGCCATTCTGACCAGTGTGAGGTGATACCTCATTGTAGTTTTGATTTGCCATAATTCAAAAAGAGTCATGTACCACAATGTTCAGTGCAGCACTATTTACAATAGCCAGGACATGGAAGCAAGTGTCCATCAATAGATGAATGCATAAAGAAGATGTGGCACATATATACAATGGAATATTACTCAGCCATAAAAAGAAACGAAATTATTTGTAGTGAGGTGGATGGACCTAGTGTCTGTCATACAGAGTGAAGTAAGTCAGAAAGAGAAAAACAAATACTGTATGCTAACACATATATATGGAATCTAAAAAAAAAAAAAAGGTTCTGATGAACCTATGGCCAGGACAGGAATAAAGACACAGACGTAGAGAATGGACTTGAGGACATGGGAAGGGTAATGGTAAGCTGGGATGAAGTGAGAGAGTAACATTGACATATATACACTACCAAATATAAAATAGATAGCTAGTGGGAAGCAGCTGCATATCACAGGGAGATCAGCTTGGTGTTTTGTGACCACCTAGAGGGGTGGGATAAGGAGGGTGGGAGGGAGACGCAAGAGGGAAGGGATATGGGAATATACGTATGCATATAGCTGATTCACTTTGTTATACAGCAGAAACTAACGCAACATTGTAAAGCAATTATACTCCAATAAAGATGTTTAAAAAATAAATTAATTAATTTAAAAAAAAAAAAAAACCCAAAAAAGTTCCTCGGAAGAAAATGGGCAAGGACTTCCCTGGCGGTCCAGTGGTTAAGAATCCACCTTCTAATGCAGGGGATGCAGGTTCAATCCCTGGTTGGGGAACTAAGATTCCACATGCCGTGGGGCAACTAAACCCATGTGCTGCAACTACTGAGCCTGCGTGCTCTAGAGCCTGCACGCCACAACTAGAGAGAAGCCTGCATGCTGCAGCTAGAGAAGCCTGAGAGCCACAACAACAGATCTCACTTGCTGCAGTGAAGATCCTGTGTTCTGCAACTAAGACCCAATGCAGCCAAATAAATAAATTAATTAATTTTAAAAAGTCTAATAAAAATTTTTTAAAAAGAAACAAAAAATTGTTAAAAAAAAAACCTAAAAGAACAGGATGTTTAGAGCAAAGGCAGTACAGATGGTTCTTAAATCAATGGATAGATGCTCAGCTTCACTTATAATAAAGTACAATAAGTGAAAATGATATTGGGCTATCATTTTCATCTCTCAGATTGCAAGACTAACAAATTTGGTAACACACTCTGCTGGTGAGGCTGGGGGAAGGCAGATAATCTCATACTTTGCCATTGGGAAGGTAAACAAGTTCAGTCCCTGAGTGGGGATGTGTGGACAAATAATGCTTGCACCATTTGACTCGCCACTTCTACTTCTGGGAATTTATGCTGCAGATACTTGTGTACATGTAGAATGACATACGTGCAAAGGTCATTCATTGTGAAGTGAAATGCAAGATCTGTGAAACTGAAGCCTGCTAATGGAAATGCAAATGCCTCAAACATTTGCATTTACCTGTGACTCACGGCTTTAATCAAGAGCCAGTATGTCCCTTGTGAAAATACGTACAAACCATTGGCTTTGACTGTGGTCAGACAAACTAGGCATGGTGAATGATTTTGGCTGCAGCTCTTCCTTTCTAAGGATGCCTACGTCAGGAGCTCTGATCTTTCTCAAGTGTAAATGGATGCATGTGCATAATAAAATACTAACGTTTATAGGACACCAGCAAAGTGACTGAGCCTCTGGCGGCCTGCCATCTTTGCTTATTGCTTTAATAATTGAATGTAACTGGAAGGTCTTTTCATATCTACTAAAAATTTATGAGAATTGGCTATAAGTTAATGAAGCAGATTTTTTTTTTTTTTTAATAAACAACTATTCCAGAGACATTCAAATGAATGAGCCATTTGAAAGAGCCACTTGGACCTCCTTAGGGATGCTCTGAACACATCGGAATATCTTTTTGAGAATTGCTTTCCTAGTTCTTGGCACCTTCTTTCAGATATCCTCATGGTGAAGTCTTTTCCTTTGAAGGGGTTGTTAAGTTTTTGAAAAGATGTGAAAGTGATTCAGATTTCACCGAGGTAGTACCATTTTTGTTCATAATCAAGGAGTCACTAAAATAACAAGACTGTGCCTGGGTTATAAATTAGTTTGGAAGGCAACCTTTAGAGAGGGATTCTAAAGCACACTCACTGAAGTGACCACTAGTTTTTTCCAGAAACAACAGAGAGTCTTCTGTGCAGGGAACCAAATTGTCCAGGCTTCCTGGGGATGTTTTCTGTTTTAGCACTGAATGTCTGCAGTCCTGGGCAAACCAGAATGATCAGTTGTCCTATTATGAGGCAGGCATATTCCTGCAATTGACAAGACTTTGATCTTTTTCCTGTGACTCAATAATACAGGGGCTTCTTATTCTAGCTTCCTTCCCATGGGTACAGGCTCCTAGCATTGTTGCTGGAAGATGGCAGGGATTTCAGCGCTTCTTTGTTTTTATGTTGGTATCTTTGAACTTTTCACTGTTACTTAGGGCCATGTTTGGAATTCTCTTATGGTTTTGAAGCTCCTGCCTCTTGGCAATGGTTTTGCTTAAACTGAGCCAGCCCATGTGGTTCCAGAAGTGGATTCAGGTTTCTAGACTGAGCTCTGTATTTATTAGCCATGAGTCCCTTTGCCTATCTGACCCTCAGTTTCCTTAACTGGCAAATAGAAAAATGAGTGCCTTTATTATTTCATAGGGTTAAGGTGAGGATGAAAAGAGATAATATATGTGAGCTGCAAACTTTTATTCGCAGATATAATTATATCTCAACATTTATTGAGATATAATTGACGTGTAACATTGTATTAGTTTCAGATGTACAGCATAATGATTTGCTATATGTATATATTGTGAAATGATCACCAAAGTAAGTCTAATTAACATCCATCACCATGCATAGTTACAATTTTTTTCTTGTGATGAGAAATTTTAAGATCTATTCTCTTAGTAACTTTCAAATACATAATGCAATATTATTAACTATACTCACCATGTGGTACACTACATCTGCAGGACTTATTTATTTTATTTTGACGACCTTTACCCATTTCGCCCACCCCCACTCCCCCCACCACTGGCAGCCACCTATCTGTTCTCTGTATCTATGAATCTGTTTCTGTTTTGTTTTGTTTAAGATTCCACACGTGAGCGAGATCATACAGTATTTGTCTTTATCTGTCTGACATTTCACTTAGCGTAATGTCACCAAGGTCCATCCATGATATCACAACTGTCAGGATATCCTTTTTTATGACTGAATATATATATATAATGTATATATATATATATATATATATATATATATATATATATATATATACTACATTGTATGTACATATATATATATACACACCACATTTTCCTTATCCATTTATACGTAAATGCACACATAAGTTGCTTTCATGTCTTAGCTATTTAAATAATGCTGCAGTGAACATAGGGGTGCAGATATCTTTTCAAATTAGTGTTTTCATTTCCTTTGGATATATGAAGTGGGATTGCTGGATCACATGATAGTTCTATTTTAAATTTTTTGAGGAACCTCCATACCTTTTTCCATAATGGCTGCTCCAATTTACAGCCCTGCCAACAGTGCACAAGGTTTCCTTTTTTTCCACATTCTCACCAACATTTGTTATTAATTTTAATAATTACTGAATGCCTGTTATACACAAGACCTTCTGGAGATTCATATCCTGGAGGGAAATAGACATACATGCAGATATGTAATCGACCACTAGACGATGTCTGCAGTTCCGTGATCCTTATCTGAACAAGGTTCTAGGACTTCAAAGGGAAGACTGATTAATTCCGCTTGGGACACTCCAGACGGCTACCCAGAGCAGGTGATGCTTGAATTGGATCCTGAAGGATGACAGAAGAAATGGCATGAGCAGGGACACGGAGGTGGCAAGTCTGGGACACATTTGGGGAACTGTTCATTCGGAGTGAGGCAGGATGGAGCCAGACCTTGAGGGACTTTAAGTGTCAAGCTGAAAAATGAACTTTATCAGGGGTTTGACCTAATCAGATCTTCTGGCTTAGTGTGGAGGATGGAACAGACCTTAAGAAGAAGTAGTGGTGGTGGTGGTGGGATGAATTGGGTGATTGGGATTGACATGTATACACTGATGTGTATAAAATGGATGACTAATAAGAACCTGCTGTATAAAATAAATAAATAAAATTAAAAAAATTTTTTAATTAAAAAAAAAGTAGTTATTGACCTTTATTGTGTTCACCCAGGGAAGACTAGGGTAGAATAAATGAGAACAGTGGCAAGTGGAAGGGAGAGGAGAAGAGAGATTAAAGTGTCCTCATCATCAGTAATGTCCCCTTATTGGAGAGGCCTGTCTTGACCACTTTGTATAAAATATTCCTATCCCTCACCTCATTTGTCTTCCTTAACTTGCTACATTTTTCTACTTAGCATCAGTACCATTTGCATAATATACATTTACTTTCTTTGTGTTTATTATCTATTTCCCCCATTAGAATGGAAGTTCCATGAGGGCATGTCTTTTGTTTTATTCTTTACCACATCCGTGGTGCTGGAACAGTGCCTGGTATATAGTAGGTGGTGCTCAATACATATTTACTGATTAAATAAGTAAAATAAGTTTGAGGTCCTTCCCCCAGACTATGTAAATCAACTGAGCCATATGGTCAGTTAGCCCCTGTTTTCCCTTGTGGATTAAACTTACTTCATTCTAAAAAGAATTTGAAGTGGTTCCTGAAATATATATACTACAGAACAATGTTAAAAGTACAGAAATGAGCCAGATCTTTAGGGGAAAGGAAGAATTGAATAGGATGATAAAGCACAGAGAATCAGTATGCGGATGTGGATGCCACAAGGGCTGCACTAAAACTTACAAGGTGAGAAGCAAATTCATGTCTGAGTTTCCTGACAGCTAAGGCAAAGAGGGGAACATGGCCAGCTATGAGACCTACAGTGTTCATTAGACAAAGACGGCCCATTGTATCAGAAGCAGCCCTGGATTTTTTTTTTTTTTTTAATGGACAAAGATGACACTGAAATCATCTGCTTTAGCCTTCATGCTGTTTGGTAGGGTGACTATCTGGTAACCCCTTAGCTGTTTTGGAGAGAGCTTAGTCCTGTGTTCAGCCTCACTCATCCACTCCAAGAGGTGATCAGAAATTTATCCTAGCCAGAAGGAGCAGTGATAGGTTAAGTGACACTCAAGGGGCATGATTGGGTGGGAGAGGTAAGTAAATAGACTGTTCCTGCCCTTCTGTCCCCTCGAGAACCCAGTATCAATTTCCAGTCTTATCTCCACTAATACAGAGGAAAGTTACAAAGAAATCTGGCAAAGGTCAATGACCTCTGGATCTTCTGTTTGTCTCTCTTGATTTCTTCAGTTCCTTTGAAGTACCACTTAAGTGAGAAGTTTGGTTTAGCTGATAGTATCTTTCTAAGAGAGACTAGGTGAGATGGGGCAAGGAAGCTGATTTGCCAAATGATGAAAAGGTGATTTTCACTCTAGTAAAGGATTTTCTTTTTTAAAAGATGTTTAAAAGGATTTTTTAAAAAGTAATACATCCACGTGGTAAAACAAAATTCCAACAGGGCAAAAAGGGTCAACCAATAATGCCATATTTTTGTATATTCTTGCAGAGATATTCATATTTGTACAAATACATAAATGCTTTTTGCTATATAAATGAGAATTTATGATACAAACTCTTCCTTTCTTTTTTTTTTCTTTGACTTATTATTTCTTGGAGAACATTCCCTCTGAGTTCCTATTAAGCTACTTTATTCTTTTAAAATGTGGAATGGTGTTCTGTTATATGAGTACCCTCATTTACATATCTCATATCCCAACTCATGGATATTAGGCTGTTTCCAGTGTTTTGCTATTACAAACAAGACTTCAGCGACATCAGTGAAATTTGAATCTACATCAGTCAGGGTTCTGGAAGGAAACAGCACTGAAATGCAGAAGGCTCAAACAAAGAGACTTATGCAAGGGACTACTTTACAGAGGTGTGGGCAGGATGGATGTTGAGGCACCAATGAGCTGACAACAGCAGGAAGGGGTTACCAAACCTGGGCCTCAAGGGGAAAATGGTACCATTGGAGCCTCGGAGAAGCAGGCATGTGGGGATAGGGCCACCTAGTAAGAGCTGTGCATTTCCAGAAGCATGGCATCAGAGATAGAAGGAACAGGGAAGAAATACCTCCGCTGCACTCTCTTCCTGCCCTGCAAACTCTTGCAAGTGCCTCCCATTAGCCAAATCCAATCACAGAGGCCAGTAGGCAAGGGGCCCAGGCGACCAGAGTGACCCGCCCTCATGGGACAAAGATGGGCACAGAAGAGCAGTAAATGGATCTGGGGTGGGAGTGGAGCATATACACAGTGTATCTGTGGGATTCCTAGAAGTGGAAATTCTAGCTTAAAGGCATGTGCTTTTTTTTTTTTTTTTTTTTTTTTGACATCTTTATTGGGGTATAATTGCTTTACAATGGTGTGTTAGTTTCTGCTTTATAACAAAGCGAATCAGTCATACATAAACATATGTTCCCATATGTCCTCCCTGTTGCGTCTCCCTCCCTCCCACCCTCCCCATCCCACCCCTCCAGGCTGTCACAAAGCACCGAGCCAATATCCCTGTGCCATGCGGCTGCTTCCCACTAGCTATCTACCTTACTGCGTTTGTTACTATGTATATGCCCATGACTCTCTCTCGCCCTGTCACAGCTCACCCTTCTCCCTCCCCATAACCTCAAGTCCGTTCTCTAAGAGGTCTGCGTCTTTATTCCTGCTTTACCCCTAGGTTCTTCATGACATTTTTTTCTTAAATTCCATATATATGTGTTAGCATACGGTATTTGTCTTTTTCTTTCTGACTTACTTCACTCTGTATGACAGACTCTAGGTCTATCCACCTCATTACAAATAGCTCAATTTCGTTTCTTTTTATGGCTGAGTAATATTCCATTGTATATATGTGCCACATCTTCTTTATCCATTCATCCGATGATGGGCACTTAGGTTGTTTCCATCTCCGGGCTATTGTAAATAGAGCTGCAATGAACATTTTGGTACATGACTCTTTTTGACTTTTGGTTTTCTCAGGGTATATGCCCAGTAGTGGGATTGCTGGGTCATATGGTAGTTCTATTTGTAGTTTTTTAAGGAACCTCCATACTGTTCTCCATAGTGGCTGAACCAATTCACATTCCCACCAGCAGTGCAAGAGTGTTCCCTTTTCTCCACACCCTCTCCAGCATTTATTGTTTCTAGATTTTTTGATGATGGCCATTCTGACTGGTGTGAGATGATATCTCATTGTAGTTTTGATTTGCATTTCTCTAATGATTAATGATGTTGAGCATTCTTTCATGTGTTTGTTGGCAGTCTGTATATCTTCTTTGGAGAAATGTCTATTTAGGTCTTCTGCCCATTTTTGGATTGGGTTGTTTGTTTTCTTGTTATTGAGCTGCATGAGCTGCTTGTAAATTTTGGAGATTAATCCTTTGTCGGTTGCTTCATTTGCAAATATTTTCTCCCATTCTGAGGGTTGTCTTTTGGTCTTATTTATGGTTTCCTTTGCTGTGCAAAAGCTTTGAAGTTTCATTAGGTCCCATTTGTTTATTTTTGTTTTTATTTCCATTACTCTAGGAGGTGGGTCAGAAAGGATCTTGCTTTGATTTATGTCATAGAGTGTTCTGCCTATGTTTTCCTCTAAGAGTTTGATAGTTTCTGGCCTTACATTTAGGTCTTTAATCCATTTTGAGCTTATTTTTGTGTATGGTGTTAGGGAGTGATCTAATCTCATACTTTTACATGTACCTGTCCAGTTTTCCCAGCACCACTTATTGAAGAGGCTGTCCTTTCTCCATTGTACATTACTGCCACCTTTATCAAAGATAAGGTGACCATATGTGCATGGGTTTATCTCTGGGCTTTCTATCCTGTTCCATTGATCTATCTTTCTGTTTTTGTGCCAGTACCATACCGTCTTGATGACTGTAGCTTTGTAGTATAGTCTGAAGTCAGGGAGCCTGATTCCTCCAGTTCCTTCTTTCGTTCTCAAGATTGCTTTGGCTATTCGGGGTCTTTTGTGTTTCCATACAAATTGTGAAATTTTTTGTTCTAGTTCTGTGAAAAATGCCAGTGGTAGTTTGATAGGGATTGCATTGAATCTATAGATTGCTTTGGGTAGTAGAGTCATTTTCACAATGTTGATTCTTCCAATCCAAGAACATGGTATATCTCTCCATCGATTTATATCATCTTTAATTTCTTTCATCAGTGTCTTATAATTTTCTGCATACAGGTCTTTTGTCTCCTTAGGTAGGTTTATTCCTAGGTATTTTATTCTTTTTGTTGCAATGGTAAATGGGAGTGTTTTCTTGATTTCACTTTCAGATTTTTCATCATTAGTATATAGGAATGCCAGAGATTTCTGTGCATTAATTTTGTATCCTGCCACTTTACCAAATTCATTGATTAGCTCTAGTAGTTTTCTGGTAGCATCTTTAGAGTTCTCTATGTATAGGATCATGTCATCTGCAAACAGTGACAGCTTTACTTCTTCTTTTCCAATTTGGATTCCTTTTATTTCCTTTTCTTCTCTGATTGCTGTGGCTAAAACTTCCAAAACAATGTTGAATAATAGTGGTGAGAGTGGGCAACCTTGTCTTGTTCCTGATCTTAGTGGAAATGCTTTCAGTTTTTCACCATTGAGGATGATGTTTGCTGTGGGCTTGTCATATATGGCCTTTATTATGTTGAGGAAAGTTCCCTCTATGCCTACTTTCTGCAGGGTTTTTATCATAAATGGGTGTTGAATTTTGTCAAAAGCTTTCTCTGCATCTATTGAGATGATCATATGGTTTTTCTCCTTCAATTTGTTAATATGGTTTATCACATTGATAGATTTGCGTATATTGAAGAATCCTTGCATTCCTGGAATAAACCCCACTTGATCATGGTGTATGATCCTTTTAATGTGCTGTTGGATTCTGTTTGCTACTATTTTGTTGAGGATTTTTGCATCTATGTTCATCAGTGATATTGGCCTGTAGTTTTCTTTCTTTGTGACATCCTTGTCTGGTTTTGGTATCAAGGTGATGGTGGCCTCGTAGAAGGAGTTAGGGAGTGGTCCTCCCTCTGCTATATTTTGGAAGAGTTTGAGAAGGATAGGTGTTAGCTCTTCTCTAAATGTTTGATAGAATTCGCCTGTGAAGCCATCTGGTCCTGGGCTTTTCTTTGTTGGAAGATTTTTAATCACAGTTTCAATTTCAGTGCTTGTGATTGGTCTGTTCATATTTTCTATTTCTTCCTGATTCAGTCTTGGCAGGTTGTGCATTTCTAAGAATTTGTCCATTTCTTCCAGATTGTCCATTTTATTGGCATAGAGTTGTTTGTAGTAATCTCTCATGATCTCTTTTATCTCTGCAGTGTCAGTTGTTACCTCTCCTTTTTCATTTCTAATTCTATTGATTTGAGTCTTCTCCCTTTTTTTCTTGATGAGTCTGGCTAGTGGTTTATCTATTTTGTTTATCTTCTCAAAGAACCAGCTTTTAGTTTTATTGATCTTTGCTATTGTTTCCTTCATTTCTTTTTCATTTATTTCTGATCTGATTTTTATGATTTCTTTCCTTCTGCTAGCTTTGGGGTTTTTTTGTTCTTCTTTCTCTAATTGCTTGAGGTGCAAGGTTAGGTTGTTTATTCGAGATGTTTCCTGCTTCTTAAGGTGGGCTTGTATTGCTATAAACTTCCCCCTTAGAACTGCTTTTGCTGCATCCCACAGGTTTTGGGTCGTTGTGTCTCCGTTGTCATTTGTTTCTAGGTATTTTTTGATTTCCTCTTTGATTTCTTCAGTGATCTCTTCATTATTAAGTAGTGTATTGTTTAGCCTCCATGTGTTTGTATTTTTTACAGATCTTTTCCTGTAATTGATATCTAGTCTCATGGCGTTGTGGTCAGAAAAGATACTTGATACAATTTCAATTTTCTTAAATTTACCAAGGCTTGATTTGTGACCTAAGATATGATCTATCCTGGAGAATGTTCCATGAGCACTTGAGAAAAATGTGTATTCTGTTGTTTTTGGATGGAGTGTCCTATAAATATCAATTAAGTCCATCTTGTTTAATGTATCATTTAAAGCTTGTGTTTCCTTACTTATTTTCATTTTGGATGATCTGTCCATGGGTGAAAGTGGGGTGTTTAAGTCCCCTACTATGAATGTGTTACTGTCGATTTCCCCTTTTATGGCTGTTAGTATTTGCCTTATGTATTGAGGTGCTCCTATGTTGGGTGCATAAATATTTACAATTGTTATATCTTCTTCTTGGATCGATCCCTTGATCATTACGTAGTGTCCTTCTTTGTCTCTTTTAATAGTCCTTATTTTAAAGTCTATTTTGTCTGATATGAGAATTGCTACTCCAGCTTTCTTTTGGTTTCCATTTGCATGGAATATCTTTTTCCATCCCCTTACTTTCAGTCTGTATGTGTCTCTAGGTCTGAAGTGGGTCTCTTGTAGACAGCATATATAAGGGTCTTGTTTTTGTATCCATTCAGCTAATCTGTGTCTTTTGGTGGGAGCATTTAGTCCATTTACATTTAAGGTAATTATCGATATGTATGTTCCTATTCCCATTTTCTAAATTGTTTTGGGTTCGTTATTATAGGTCTTTTCCTTCTCTTGTGTTTCTTGCCTAGAGAAGATCCTTTAGCATTTGTTGTAAAGCTGGTTTGGTGGTGCTGAACTCTCTCAGCTTTGCTTGTCTGTAAAGGTTTTAATTTCTCCATCAAATCTGAATGAGATCCTTGCTGGGTAGAGTAGTCTTGGCTGCATGTTTTTCTCCTTCATCACTTTCAGTATGTCCTGCCACTCCCTTCTGGCTTGTAGGGTTTCTGCTGAGAGATCAGCTGTTAACCTTATGGGGATTCCCTTATGTGTTATTTGTTGTTTTTCCCTTGCTGCTTTTAATATGCTTTCTTTGTATTTAATTTTTGACAGTTTGATTAATATGTGTCTTGGCGTATTTCTCCTTGTATTTATCTTGTATGGGACTCTCTGTGCTTCCTGGACTTGATTAACTATTTCCTTTCCCATATTAGGGAAGTTTTCAACTATAATCTCTTCAAATATTTTCTCAGTCCCTTTCTTTTTCTCTTCTTCTTCTGGAACCCCTATAATTCGAATGTTGGTGTGTTTGATGTTGTCCCAGAGGTCTCTGAGACTGTCCTCAGTTCTTTTCATTCCTTTTTCTTTTTTCTACTCTGCAGTAGTTATTTCCACTATTTTATCTTCCAGGTCATTTATCTGTTCTTCTGCCTCAGTTATTCTGCTATTGATCCCATCTAGAGTATTTTTAATTTCTTTTATTGTGCTGTTCATCGTTGTTTGTTTCATCTTTAGTTCTTCTAGGTCCTTGTTAAATGTTTCTTGCATTTTGTCTATTCTATTTCCAAGATTTTGGATCATCTTTACTATCATTATTCTGAATTCTTTTTCAGGTAGACTGCCTATTTCCTCATCATTTGTTAGGTCTGGTGGGTTTTTATCTTGCTCCTTCATCTGCTGTGTGTTTTTCTGTCTTCTCATTTTTCTTATCTTACTGTGTTTGGGGTCTCCTTTTTGCAGGCTGCAGGTTCGTAGTTCCCATTGTTTCTGGTGTCTGTCCCCAGTGGCTAAGGTTGGTTCAGTGGGTTGTGTAGGCTTCCTGGTGGAGGGGACTAGTGCCTGTGTTCTGGTGTATGAGGCTGGATCTTGTCTTTCTGGTGGGCAGGTCCACATCTGGTGGTGTGTTTTGGGGTGTCTGTGGACTTATTATGGTTTTAGGCAGCCTCTCTGCTAATGGGTGGGGTTGTGTTCCTGTCTTGCTAGTTGTTTGGCATAGGATGTCCAGCACTGTAGCTTGCTGGTCGTTGAGTGAAGCTGGGTGCTGGTGTTGAGATGGAGATCTCTGGGAGATTTTCGCCGTTTGATATTATGTGGAGCTGGGAGGTCTCTTGTGGACCAGTTTCCTGAAGTTGGCTCTCACTCCTCAGAGACACAGCACTGACTCCTGGCTGCTGCACCAAGAGCCTTTCATCCACACGGCTCAGAATAAAAGGGAGAAAAAGTAGAAAGAAAGAATTAGTAGAACTAGAAAGAAAGAAAGAAAGAAAGAGAGAAAGAAAGGAGGGAGGGAGGGAGGAAGGAAGGAATGAGGGATGGAAGGAAAAAAAGCAAGGAGATAAAGTAAAATAAAATAAAGTAAGATAAAATATAATAAAGTTATTAAAATAAAAAAATAATTAAGAGAAAAAAAATTTAAAAAACGGACGGATAGAACCCTAGGACAAATGGTGGAAGCAAAGCTATACAGACAAAGTCTCACACAGAAGCATACACATACACACTCACAAAAAGGGGAAAAGGGGAAAAAATAAATCTTGCTCTCAAAGTCCACCTCCTCAATTTGGGATGATTGGTTGTCTATTCATGTATTCCACAGACGCAGCGTACATCAAGTTGATTGTGGAGCTTTAATCCGCTGCTTCTGAGGCTGCTTCGAGAGATTTCCCTTTCTCTTCTTTGTTCTCACAGCTCCCAGGGGCTCGGCTTTGGATTTGGCCCCGCCTCTGCGTGTAGGTCGCCGGAGGGCGTCTGTTCTTCGCTCAGACAGGACGGGGTTAAAGGAGCCGGTGAGTCGGGGGCTCTGGCTCACTAGGCCGGGGGGAGGGAGGGGCATGGAGTGCGGGGCGGGCCTGCGGCGGCAGAGGCCGCCGTGACGTTGCAGCAGCCTGAGGCGCGCCGTGCGTTCTCCCGGGGGAGTTATCCCTGGATCCCGGGACCCCGGCAGTGGCGGGCTGCACAGGCTCCCCGGAAGGGGGTTGTGGAGAGTGACCTGTGCTCACACACAGGCTTCTTGGTGGCGGCAGCAGCAGCCTTAGCGTCTCCCGCCAGTCTCTGGGGTCCGCGCTTTTAGCCGCGGTTCACGCCCGTCTCCGGAGCTCCTTTAAGCAGCGTTCTTAAACCCCTCTCCTCACGCACCAGGAAACAAAGAGGTAAGAAAAAGTCTCTTGCCTCTTCGGCAGGTCCAGACTTTTCCCCGGACTCCCTCCCGACTAGCCGTGGTGCACTAACTCCCTGCGGGCTGTGTTCACGCCGCCAACCCCAGTCCTCTCCCGGCGCTCCAACCGAGGCCCGAGCCTCAGCTCCCAGCCCCGCCCGCCCCGGCGAGTGAGCAGACAAGCCTCTCGGGCTGGTGAGTGCCGGTCGGCCCTGATCCTCTGTGCGGGAATCTCCCCGCTTTGCCCTCCGCACCCCTGTTGCTGTGCTCTCCTCCGCGGCCCCGAAGCTTTCCCCCTCTGCCACCCGCAGTCTCCCCCCACGAAGGGGCTTCCTAGTGTGTGGAAACCATTCCTCCTTCACAGCTCCCTCCCACTGGTGTAGGTCCCGTCCCTATTCTTTGGTCTCTGTTTATTCTTTTTTCTTTCGCCCTACCCAGGTACGTGGGGGGTTTCTTGCCTTTTGGGAGGTCTGAGGTCTTCTGCCAGCGTTCAGTAGGTGTTCTATAGGAGTTGTTCCATGTGTAGATGTATTTCTGGTGTATCTGTGGGGAGGAAGGTGATTTTCGCCGGCATGTGCATTTTTATTACTGTTTGCAAGTCAATATTGATTTTCTTTTTTTAATAGATTTATTTATTTATTTATTTATGGCTGCGTTGGGTCTTTGTTGCTGCGTGCGGGCTTTCTCTAGTTGAGACGAGCAGGGGCTACTCTTCTTTGTGGTGCGCGGGCTTCTCATTTCGGCGGCTTCTCCTGTTGCAGAGCACGGGCTCTAGGTGCACAGGCTTCAGTAGTGTGGCATGTGGGCTCAGTAGTGGTGGCTTGCGGGCTCTAGAGCACAGGCTCAGTAGTTGTGGTTCACGGGCTTAGTTGCTCTGCGGCATGTGGGATCTTCCCGGACCAGGGCTCAAACTGCTGTCCCCTGCATTGGCAGGTGGATTCTTAACCACTGCACCACCAGGGAAGTCCAATATTCATTTTCATTTACCCTTTCTCTGGGTTTTCTCTTTTCTTCTGTATTTCTGTATTTCTATTGGGAATAATTTTCCTTCTGTCGGAAGAACTCCCTTCAGTATTTCTTTGAGTGCAATTCTGACGGCTAGGAATTCTCTCCGTTTTGCTTGTCCTTTGACCTTTCATTTTGAAGGATAATTTCATGGAGTTGACAATCCTAGGTGGGCAGTTATTTTCTTTCAGCACCTTGTCTTCTGAATTTTATTGTCTCTGTTGAAAATCACCTCTCAGTCTTAGTGTGATTCCATGGAAGTTTCTACTTTTAAGCTTTTCTTTATATTTCTGGTTTTCAGCAGTTTGACTATGATATACTTCAATGTGGTTTTCTTTGTTTACATCATGATTGAATTCAGTGAACTTCTTGAATCTGAATTATATTTCATCAGTTTCAGGAAATTCTTGTCTATTATCTTTAAATAATGCCCTTTTCTCTCTTTCCATATCCTTAGTTTGCGTATATTATCCCTTTTCACTGTGTGCCATTTGCCCCTTACACTCTTTTCTGTACTTTCCATCCTTTTTTCTCTTTGTCTTTAGTCTGGGTATTTTCTATTGTCTTACAGCTCACTAATCTGTCCTTTCTGGGTCTAAATCTGCTCTTAAGCCCATCTATTGAATTTCCAATTTTCACTTACTGTATTTTTCAGTCCTAGCATTTTGACTTGATTCTTTTTTATAGGTTCTGATTATCTGAGAAATTATCTTTTTTTTATCTCTTGAGACTGTAAGTGATGTTTTTTTCCTTCAGAGGGAGTTATCCTTTCCTTAGCTGGTCAGGGAGAGTGGGGACTGCTCATCTTAAGAAAGAGACTGAACCAACTTTAGTCTGGGTTGCAGTTTTGGCAAACCTCTGTCTATCTCTATTTCCCCCTTTTAGGGTAGATCTCTCCAGGGGTTCCAACTATGAATCTGGGGTATTAAGCAGAGATCCTTTCTTTTAGTAGGGCTTGAACTCTTATACTTGCATCCTGGCCACTGTGAGACTGCCAAAACCCTGCTTTTAGTTCCCAAGCCTTTCTATTTGTCTTCCTAGCCTCCTGCCCAGACAGCTTCAGAAGGTAGTGGATGCTTTCTGGGAAAACTGGTAGTGTTGGAACTCAGTATGCTCCTTCCTCACTGGGGTCCTGGCCCCTAAGCTTCTCATTTTATCTCTCTAGCCCCACAGATGGCCAAAAGATTTCCTGCTTTCTTTACCTCTTAACAGAAGTCCTCTGACTGGGGTCACCGGGATTCTTTGACACCTGCCCTGTAACTAGAATTGGTAAATACACTGAGGGAAAAAAGACTGTAGGATGTCAACTCATCATTCTTCAGCTGCTTTTTTTCCCCAGATGTTTTACCCATTAAGTCCTAGTGCCTCAATATCTTTCCAAAGCCTCAAGTAGATTTTTTTTTTTTTGGTATTTTATTGGCTTTTATAGTTCTTTATGGGAAGGTTGGTCTGCAACAATCTACTCCATTATATTCAGAAATGAAAGCCATGTCTGTTATCCTGTGTTTACTTTCCTTGATCCTCTGCTATTTTCCTTAGTTCCTCCCCTCATAAGAATTTTTAAATAAACGGTTTTCTTTGTATTTTGAGATTAAATCTTACTGCATTTGATTCCAAGTGAATTGGGACTAGGTTACAACTTCAGCCCAAGATTACATGCCTCGATTGTCCCTCTGGATTCGTTATACATTAGCCAAACATTCTCTGACCTCAGGCAGAATAAGTCCCCATTTCCTTGTGTGTAAAATGGGAACACTAGTCTTTTCCTCATCAGGTTGTTTAAAGCTTAGTAAGATGATGTGTATCAAGATCTTAGCACAGGGTCTCAGACTTAGGGCAGCACTCAGTCAAAGTCACTATTAGGGAGAGATAAGAAAGGAATAAGACATAAGGAAATTTGTAGGGGGCCATTCATGGCAATCAGTTGTCCCTTCCCTTACCCAACCAGTTTACTTTTTCATTTATTTTTTGGTCATCATTCACTTTTGCATATGAGGTACAATCTAGAAGTTCTTTTAGTGAGGGTCTCATGGCAAAATCTGTAAGAGTTTATTTTTTTTTAATCTGAAAATCTCTTTCATCATCATTGAAAGGTAACTTTGTTGTATATATAATTCTAGATTGGCAGTTATTATCTCTTAGAATTTTGAAAATGTTGTTTAATTATCTTCTGGCTACATAAAAGATAATCTGCTTTTTCTCTCTGGCTGCTTTTAGGACTTTGTTTTTGGTGTTCTCTCATTTTGTTACTGTATACTTCTTCTTTTTTTTTTTTTTGCGGTTCGCGGGCCTCTCGCGGTTGTGGCCTCTCCCGTTTCGGAGCACAGGCTCCGGATGCGCAGGCTCAGCGGCCATGGCTCACGGGCTCAGCGGCTCCGCGGCATGTGGGATCTTCCCGGACCGGGGCACGAACCCGCGTCCCCTGCATCGGCAGACGAACTCTCAACCACTGCGCCACCAGGGAAGCCCTGTATACTTCTTTCTTTTCATTTATCTATTTCAGAAATTTTTTTTTTTTTCTAGAAAAGTCTCAGGTGTCATCTGTTCCAACATCATGTCTCCTTGTTCTCTCTAATTCTTTCTTTAGGGAACTCCAATTCAATATGTTTTCAACCTTATCAGCCCATCCTCCAGGCTTTATAATCTCTGGTATTTTCCATTTTTATCTATGTTCTGTCCTCAGATTTATCTTCTAACTCGCTTCCTCTTCAGCTGTGTTGTTGCTCTTCTTTTCACCTTGGTTTTTGGTGTATTTTGTGATTTTTGATATTTGATGGAATTTTCTTGGAACTCTGTGAAGTCTGGGTTCTCTCTGAAAAAACTGACTTTTGCTTTGCAAGACAACTCTTTTTTTTTTTTTTTACACTACAGAAGTAGTATAAATTGTTCTGTAAAAACATGGATAAACTCTGGTTTATCCATGTCAAGCTTGTGACAGATAAGTGTATTACTTCTCTTGCTTAGCAGAAGAGATATATATATAGGGAGAGAGATAGATAGATAGATTATCTTTTTACTGAGAGGCTGGGAAACAGCTTTGTGCAGTGGTCACCAATCTGAACTTCACCTTGCTAAGTCCCTACATCATGCCTCCTCTCCCTCATGACACCAGTTAAAACTCTAATTCTGGGTCACAGAGGAGCAGGAGATGCCTCTGGTTCCAGCTCTTGCTGACTCATTTGGAATCTGGCTCCCATCTCATCTTTGGCTTTTGGGTATCTCCCTTACTTTCTTTCCATCTTAGTCATGCATTTTAAAATATATTAAAAAATTTTTTATCTAGCATTTTTAAGTGTTTTTTTTTAATAGCAAGAGATACATCAGGATATCCAGTGTGCAACAACACAACTCATTCATTACTTTTTTTTTTCTCATTAAACTTTCTTAATGGGTCTCAAATTCTGTGACAGATTTTTGGTCAAGTTGTTTCCATTAAAAAGTACTGATTTGGGGCTTCCCTGGTGGCGCAGTGGTTGGGAGTCCGTCTGCCGATGCAGGGGACGCGGGTTTGTGCCCCGGTCCGGGAAGATCCCACATACCGCGGAGCGGCTGGGCCCGTGAGCCATGGCCGCTGAGTCTGCACGTCCGGAGCCTGTGCTCCGCAACGGCAGAGGCCACAGCAGTGAGAGGCCCGCGTACTGCAAAAAAAAAAAAGTACTGATTTTAAAAACTAATAACTTAAAATGGCCACACACAAAACAAACGGTCCACAAAACATTCTCCTTTCCTTCTGAAGATTTTACGATGCATTGTTATCATTTACCAGGCTTTTGCTATTAAACTTAAATGGCCAATTGAGACAAACAGTTCTGAGACCCTTTTTCCACCACTGATTAAGACGGGGGTGGCAGGTATCGGGGATAATATTCATTTAGCCTTCTGAGCTTTCTGGGCAGATTTGGTGACCTTGCCAGCTCCAGCTGCCTTCTTGTCCACTGCTTTGATGACACCCACAGCAACCATCTGTCTCATGTCACAAACAGCAAAACGGCCCAGAGGAGGATAGTCAGAGAAGCTCTCAACAAAAATGGATTTGCCAGGAACCATATCAACAATGACAACATCACCAGATTTCAAGAATTTGGGGCCATCTTCCAGCTTCTTCCCAGAATGACGATCCATCTTCTTCAGCTCAGCAAACTTGCAAGCAATGTGAGCTGTGTGACAATCCAGCACAGGTGCATAGCCAGCACTGATTTGGCCTGGGTGGTTCAAGATAATCACCTGAGCTGTGAAGCCAGCTGCTTCCATCGGTGGGTCATTTTTGCTGTCACCACCCGCATGGCCACGACGAACATCTTTGACAGACACGTTCTTGACATGGAAGCCCACATTGTCCCCAAGAAGGGCTTCACTCAAAGCTTCATGGTGCATTTCAACAGACTTCACTTCAGTTGTCACGTTGACTGGAGCAAAGGTGACCACCATGCCAGGTTTGAGAACACCAGTCTCCACTCGACCCACAGGGACAGTGGCAATGCCACCAATTTTGTAGACATCTTGGAGGGGCAAATGCAAGGGCTTGTCAGTTGGGCGAGTTGGTGGCAGGATGCAATCCAGAGCTTCAAGCAGCGTGCTTCCACTGGCATTGCCATCCTTACGGGTGGCTCTCCATCCCTTGAACCACACGGCATGTTAGCACTTGGCTCCAGCATGTTTTCACCATTCCAGCCAGTAACTGGCACAAATGCTACTGTGTCGGGGTTGTAGCCAATTTTCTTAATGTAGATGCTGACTTCCTTAACAGTTTCCTCGTATCTCTTCTGGCTGTAGGGTGGGTCAGTGGAATCCATTTTGTTAACTGCAACAATTAGTTGTTTCACACCCAGAGTGTAGGCCAGAAGGGATGCTCACAGATCTGCCCGTTCTTGGAAATACCTGCTTCAAATTCACCAACACCAGCAGCAAAAATCAGGACAGCACCATCAGCCTGGGATGGGCCTGTAATCATGTTTTTTTGTTTTTTGTTTTTTGTTTTCTGCGGTACGCGGGCCTCTCACCGTTGTGGCCTCTCCCGTTGTGGAGCACAGGCTCCGGATGCGCAGGCTCAGCGGCCATGGCTCACGGGCCCAGCCGCTCCGCGGCATGTGGGATCTTCCCGGACCAGGGCCGCGTGCCCTGCATCAGCAGGCAGACTCTCAACCGCTGCGCCACCAGGGAAGCCCAGGCCAGTGTTCTCATTGCAAGTTCATGTCAGGTCCTGGTGATAGAGGGGCGTGCACTCCCACTTTGGACCCACCACTGGAGGTGGAAAGTGCAGCGACTTATCTGACTTGGCCACAGGGAGCCGGGCAGTCCACGGAGGCCCAGCAGCAGGTCCCTAACCAGGTTGAGGGTAGGAGGGCATTCCCTTCCAGCTCTCTCCCTTGGTGCAGGAAGTGCTATAGGCAACATCACTGTGTATATAATGGGCAACAACCCTGAGCCTGCTGTGGGGCTGCCTGGGTTCAGATCCCACCTCGGCCTCAACCGTTGTGTCAACTTGCAGAAATTGCTGAAAAGTCCCTGACCCTCATTTGTAAAATGGGGATAATATTACTGCCTGCCTAGTAGGGCTATCGTAAAAGCAATATATTTCCAACACTTGGAACAGTACCTAGCACTATAAAATACTTGGCGCTATAAAATATTAGCTGTTATTAGACACATCATCCTTCTTGATCACCATTCTAGTTAAGTTTATTAATACATCATGGACTTAAGGGATAAAAAGAGAACACTCATTCATCTTATCTAATTATTACATGTCCTTCTAGTAACAAATGATTCCAATTAGGTTTGATTAAATAAGTATACCAAAGAAGTAATTTTTGCTAAATTTAATAATTATATATATCCTCCTCAATGTAATTCTATTTCATTGGGGGTAAAATTTAAAATATTAAAAGAGTCAAAATTACCTCAAAAGTAAGCATTTTGTCTTATGAGACACATGAAAGCATTTGCAATTTTGTCATCTCTTGTCTAATTATTTCCACTCTGAAGACAAAGTGTACATTCAAGAGGCTTCTTGTTAAATGTGTGGCTAATTCTCAAATCAGTATTTTCGGCCTGAACTTTTTTTCTGGAGTTCAAGAACATTGCTTCCTATTAAAAAAAAATTAGCTGTTATTATTTTCCTAAAAACAAGACCTTTCGAGTAGAATTTTTCTAATACTTTATAATGAGATGGTGGCATCTCTCCAAGAGATGCTGCTTTTCCATTTGCAGCGGTAATACAGTGTTTATTTTGAAAATTCATTAAGTTTTAAAAAAAGAAGCAGATTTAAAGAAAAATATGAAATTAGACAAAAGTACTGAAAGACATGATAAAAGTTGTGAAGATGGTATACAATGATTGGTCTTTGGAAGACTCATTTCCAGTAGCTTTTTATTTATTTATTTATTTACTTATTTATGGCTGCGTTGGGTCTTCATTGCTACGCGCGGGCTTTCTCTAGTTGCCGCGAGCAGGGGCTACTCTTCATTGCGATGCGAGGGCTTCTCACTGCGGTGGCTTCTCCTGCTGCGGAGCATGGGCTCTAGGCTGGAGGGCTTCAGTAGTTGTGGCTCGTGGGCTCTAGAGCACAGGCTCAGTAGTTGTGGCGCATGGGCTTAGTTGCTCCGCGGCATGTGGGACCTTCCTGGACTAGGGCTCGAACCCGAGTCCCCTGCATTGGCAGGCGGATTCTTAACCACTGTGCCACCAGGGAAGTCCCTCCAGTAGCTTTTGAACTCATGGTGGTACCCTAAGACTTTAACGAGCCTGACAACTATTCCTCCTGCCCCAGAAGCTCCCATGGAAATAGCTTAATTTTTTATCTGAATTCATCAACATGTGCTCCAAAGGTTTTTTTTTTTGATTGAATACCTTCTTCAGTTAAAAACGAAACAAAAACTTGAGCATGCAACCCCCATATAAGTTTGTTTAAAATTTGTAAATTGTATTTATATATGAGACAGAATCATGTAGTAGTTATAAATGTAAACTCTGTAGCCAGACTGTGGTGTTCAAATCCCAGCTCTGCCACTTCTCAGCTGTGTGACGTTGGAGGGATCAGCTGACCTGTCTGTGCTTATAAAGTACAAATAATAATATCTATATATGTAAGCTCTTAGAACATTGCCTGGCATGGAAGAAGAACTCAGTTGCATTATCTAGTATTATGACAACTGTGCAATAGAAATCTTAAGATCAACATAAAATTAAATAGAAATAGAAGGTCCAATATGTCCCTTAACAGTCATGTGAACCATGGGGTGCGTTCACCCCCAGTTTGGAGACTGCTGGCTTCAGCAATGGTAAGAACATACCATGTCCCTAAGTATTCTGAACCTTGAGGTACCTTGTAAAGCTTGGAGGACTGTGGGTGGATTTCCCCACACCTGGATTATGGGCAATCTCATTTCTATGCAAACCTCCTGGTTTTGTTCTTGTAAACAGTAATCAGGTCAGGCTGACTGGGGCCAGGGAGTCCTTGGCTTCTTCTAGACCTGCCCAATCACTATTCCGGATGGAGCAGTGCCTGGGCTTTGCTTCCTGCTTTGCATGTGCTACCCTAGGCTTAGGCAACACCACCCAAAGCCAGGAAGACAGTGGCCCGTAGGAACAGCTGCATGTCAGTCTGTGCTGTGAAACCAGCCATCATTTCAGTCAAATGGGATAACAGCTGATGAAAGCATTTCTACCTAAAGACTGATTTGTAGCACGTTCACACGGACTGAGTCCCCTGCTGCAGGCAGCTGTTCTTCTTGATACGGGGCCGACAGCAGGACATGGGAGGGTCCCCTCAGATGCTCCAGCAGCCAGGAAGCTGATGGCCCTGGAAATGCTGAGAGAAGCTGGCTTCACCAGGACTGGTTGAAGGATTGGCACCTTTGAATCTGTCCAGGGAAAGGGCTGGTGGGCTCTGTGTGAACAACTGGGAATAGTAAACCCAGTGGGAACTGGATCTAGTTACCAATAGCAGATCTCAGTGGATCTACAGAAATTGCCCCCAAATTCCATCTGCTTTAGGTCAGATAATTTTCGAGTTGAAAAAGCCCTACAGACAGGCCATCTAGTGGATCCCAAACCTGGCTGCTTACAGTGTCAATGGGGACCTCCCCAGTCAGACCTCCCTCTCGCCCAACCCAGAGGTAACTTTACCCTGAATTTGCTGATTATAAAAACCATCTGTGAAGTTTGGGGCCCGGTAGGTCTGGGGTGATGTTCAGGAATCTGTATTTTTAAAAAGCGCCTCCAGTGATGAGCTGGAATGGGTGGATACTGGTCATCACTGAGGCTTGCTTGAGTGGCTTGAGCACTGGAGTTAGAGCTGAAAGACCAGAGGGCCAACCCTGGTGGTGCCACCTCCCAACTGTGTGACATTGGGTGAGGGATGCATCCTCTGTGAGCCTCATTTTCTTCATCTGCAAAAAGGGCATAAGGACAAAAACCTCCATTGTTCTTACAATAAACTCCCTTGATCTTGTGCCTATGAACCCGTAAAACGCTACACAGACATAGGACTTAAAGATTCATGCCAATGGCTCATCCAGCCTAGGGTTGGTCACCTCCAGCAACAGGGAGCTCATTACTTCTAGAGACAACCCCTTTTGCTTTGGGAAGCTCCTGGAGACAAAAGGTCCTTCCTTACTTTGAGCAGAAATCTGTTCTTTAATATTTATCTAGGGAAAATGAAAACACGAACTCAAAAAGATATAGGCATCCCCACGTTCATTGCAGCGCGATTTACAGTAGCCAGAAGCAACCTAAGTGCCCAATGATGGATGAATGGATAAAGAAAACGTGGTATATATAATGTGGAATAGTTTTCTGCCATAAAGAAAAAAGGAAATCATCCCATTTGAAACAACATGGCTGGAACTTGAGGGCATTATGCTAAGTAAAATAAGTCAGACAGAGAAAGACAAATACTGTATGATCTTACTTATATGTGGAATCTAAGAAACAGAAAACCAAAACAAACAAGCAAGCAAACAAAAAAACAAGCTCATAGATACAGAGACTAGATTGGTGGTTCCAGAGGTGTGGGGTGGGGAGTAGGTGAAATGGGTGAAGGGGCTTAAAGGGTAGAAACTTCCAGTTATAAAATAAATGTCAGGGGGATGTAATGTACAGCATGGTGACTATAGTTAATAACACTGTATTGCATATTTGAAAGTTGCTAAGAGAGTAGATCTTAAAATTTGTCGTCCCCCCCAAAAAAATTTTTTGTAACTGTGTGTGGTGATGGATGTTAACTAAACTTATTGTGGTGATAATTTGCAGTACATACAAATATTGAATCATTAAGTTTTGAATCATGAAACTAATATAATGTTTATTTATTTATTTATTTTTGGCTGCATTGGGTCTTTGTTGCTGCTCGCAGGCTTCCTCTAGTTGTGGTGAGCGGGGGCTTCCCCTGTTGCGGAGCATGGGCTCTAGGCATGCGGGCTTCAGTAGTTGTGGCGCGCGGGCTCAGTAGTTGTGGCTTGCAGGCTCTAGAGCGCAGGCTCAGGAGTTGTGGTGCACGGGCTCAGTTGCTCTGCGGCATGTGGGATCTTCCTGGACCAAGGTTCGAATGCATGTCCCCTGCATTGGCAGGAGGATTCTTAACAAATGCACCACCAGGGAAGCCCCTACTATAATGTTAATGTCAGTTATATCTCAATTAAAAAGAAAGAAATTTATCCCCTGTCACCAATAATCCTCCATCTTATCGCTCCGTTTTTATGTTATTCACAGTACTTATGAGTATCTAAATTTGTCTTGTTTATTTACTTGTTTCCTTGCTTGTTATCCGTCTCCTATTAAGATGCAGTCTCCATCAGGGTAGGGACTGTGTTCACCACTTGTGTCCCTGGTACCCAGAACAGTGCTTGATACACAAGAGAAGATCCATAAACTCTGGCTGGATCAGGAAAACAAAACGAAACAAAAAGTCCCAGAAACCTGTTCCCTGCAGTTTTCTCCCGTTGGATTTAATTCCTCTTTTTGGGAGGTCACAGATTAAATTTAATCCCTAACCTGCAGATTAGCCCACTGAATAATTTAAGATAATCATATCCTTTTCCACCCCCTCCATACCTCACAACTCGAGGCTTCTCAAAACACTGTCTACTGAGAAGGTCCCTTTATGAATAAGCAAGATCCCCCAAATCACTATACACATGGCTACATGCCAGCAAAGCTGGAGAGATGGATTCCAGGGTAGGTAATTCAGGAAGAGCCATTTGCTTCTAGTTAATGAAATCACTTATTTACATTAATCACCAGCACTACGGGAGCTACTTACTAAAATATTTACTGAGTCAAGGCATAACATTTATGGAGCCCTTTTTATGTGCAAGGCACTGTGCTAAGTGATTTGCTGGCCCTTAATTCTTTACAATAAACCCTGAGAGAAGATGCTAGTGTCATTCGCATTTTATAGATGAAGAAACTGAGGATCAGAGAGGTTAAGAGAGTGTCCAAGTTCATGCAGCCAGCAAGGGGCACATTTGGGCTCAGCTCTGGCTGACTCGAAAGTCCACATGGGTGGAAATGGCACCTGCTGTGACAGGTCATTGAAATTATGAAACTCTCATTGAAATGGAAGCATTATAGTTCTTCAGAACCATTATGATCTCAAAAGGAAAGGAGAATGATACAGATACACTGGCTGAGGTGTTTTCAGGTGCATCGAAGTGTGGCTTACCTTAACATGTTTTTGAAGTACCATGGCGTGGATTAAAAGAAAATTTGGTGAGTGGTTTCCACCTAAATGATTTACTAGGGAAGCTATGTGAAATTAGTTAAAAGAGCAAGGGGATCAAACAGTACTACTTATTCTTCATGCAAAAGTTGCACAGAAGTCATATGGAAATGAAAAAAGGTTTTTTTGCCCTCCTCCTTGTGTGTATCTTATGGGCAGTGGATGGAAGGAAAAGAAGAACAAATGGAATGCGATGGTTGTTCTGAACAAGAGTCTCAACCCTGTGCATTTATTAGAATAGGAAATAGTGACCAAGAAATGCAGCAGCTAAACTGGGAAGGAAAGAACTATTGCACGGCCAAAACATTGTATATATCCGACTCAGACAAGAGAAAGCACTTCATGCTGTCTGTGAAGATGTTCTATGGCAGTAGTGATGACATTGGTGTGTTCCTCAGCAAACAGATAAAAGTCACCTCCAAACCTTCCAAAAAGAAGCAGTCATTAAAAAATGCTGACTTATGCATTGCCTCAGGAACAAAGGTGGCTCTGTTTAATCGACTTCGATCCCAGACAGTTAGTACCAGATGCTTGCATGTAGAAGGAGGTAATTTCCATGCCAGTTCTCAGCAGTGGGCAGCATTTTACATTCATCTCTTAGATGATGATGAATCAGAAGGAGAAGAATTCACAGTCCACGATGGATACATCCATTATGGACAAACAGTCACACTTGTGTGTTCAGTTACTGGCGTGGCACTCCCAAGGTTGATAATTAGGAAAGTTGATAAGCAAACCGCATTACTGGACGCAGGTGATCCTGTGTCACAGCTCCATAAATGTGCATTTTACCTTAAGGATACAGAAAGAAGGTACTGTGCCTTTCTCAAGAAAGAATAATTCGGTTTCAGGCCACTCCATGCCCAAAAGAACCAAATAAAGAGATGATAAATGATGGTGCCTCCTGGACAATCATTAGTGCGGGTAAGGCAGAGTATACATTTTACGAGGGGATGGGCCCTGTCCTTGCCCCAGTCACACCGGTGCTTGTTGTAGAAAGTCTTCAGTTGAATGGCAGTGAGGATGTAGCAATCTTGAACTTCAGGACAGCATTTCACTCCAAATGTACGAGTGTGGTTTGGGGATGTAGAAGCTGAAACTATGTACAGATGTGGAGAGAGTATGCTCTGTATGCCCCAGACATTTCTGCATTCCGAGAAGGTTGGAGATGGGTCCGGCAGCCAGTCCAGGTTCCAGTAACTTTGGTCCGTAATGATGGAATCATTTATTCCACCAGCCTTACCTTTACCTACACCCCAGAACCGGGGCCACGGCCACATTGCAGTGTGGCGGGAGCAATCCTTCGAGCCAACTCCAGCCAAGTGCCCCCTAATGAGGCAAACACAAACAGCTAGGGGAGTTACACAAATGTCAGCACAAATTCAACCAGTGTCACGTCATCTACAGCAACAGTTGTGTCCTAACTACCGTCTTTTTGCTAGGACTTACACTGACTTGAGTGCAGCAAAATGTTGACAAAAAAAGAAAGAAAAAAATGAACAATCTTTTGTGGTTTCTTGGGAAAACTTTTCATACTCGGTGATACTATTCAAAAACCCCATTACCTGCAAGTGCTGATTTGAAGTGCAGAAGCCACAGTAAAACAAACAAAAAACCCATCAAAATGTACAAACTTTTGGAAAAAAAAAAAAAAGTCCACATGCCCGTGATCATGGCCTTGCCTCCTGAGCTGGTGGTTTACATAATGGAGGGAAAAAGAAGAAGTAGAGCTTGTTCTCTTGTTTATTCTCTTATTATTGGCTTATCTCTCTTCGCCTTTGGAATTTTTCCTATTCAGGCAAGAGCTAGATGCTCTGGAGACACAGAGGACACCCAAAGTTTACCGAACCTCATCAGACTCATCGGAAGAGCTTCCTTCAGGGAAAATGAACTTCCTTCAGGGAAATGTTGCATCTTCTCTGTTTATATCCTGCTCCAGCCTTCCCTTAAAAGGTTGAGTTTCACAACTCTTGAGCTACTTGTAGGCTTGGAGTGAGACCGGTCTAGAATCCCTTCCTGTCCTCTCCTTGTTCTTCTCAACAGACTGGGGTCAACTCCCACTCATTTCCCTGCCGAGTGGCTCCTGGGTGGGCCTTGTTGAGAAAGAGCCACCCTGGCTTTGGAGCAGCAGTTTCTGTCACCAGGGCCAGCGTGCTGCCCCGTGGAGGCTGCAGGGCTGGGTGTCCTGGTGTGGCTTCTCAGACAGATACTTCTTCTCCACTCCAGGCCAGCCCACCCCGGGAAAAGCTTTCCTGAGTTGAGTCGGAAGGCACATAAGGTTGTCGCCTATGAAAATCATGCCAACCCAACACATGTACACCCGGCTACCTGCCTCTGTGTGTCGGAGAGGGTTCATCTTTTAGCAGAAGTTGTAAAGGGCAGGTTCTTTTTAACTGAGTGTAAGATGAGGAAGTGCTTTGTAGCTTGGAACTTGAGGTTGTGCACAGGGAAATCAGTAGTAAGGATTGCTCACCAATCAGGATGAGGATGTTAGACTGAGGACTTTTTCTTTCAGGGTGCAGTCCTTGTTGGAAAATTTATGTCAACTCCACTCAGCATACTCTTCCTGGACCAGACAACGAACCAAACCAGGAACCCTGTTTGGTGTAACTCACAGCAGCCACCAACTCCCCTGAGCTTCTCGTTGCCTGTCTATGAAGCTGGCTACTGGGTGGGAGGTATTTCCCACTACCGTGGTGGTGGTGAGGGGGTAACCAATGGAAGAACTTGGGATAAACGATAAAGGATTTTATCCTGACAAGGATAAAATGTGGTTATTGTTGGCTAAAGCAAACTAATTTCTTTGGTCCAAACTGATGGACGCTTTCAAGATGATCACTTCCTTTAGGTTTTTATACTTAGGAGTGACACTTAGAAGTCTGGACTGATTAGCATATCTTTGGCATCCCTTGTTGCTTACCTGAAAAAACACCCCAGGAGCAAAGATATAAGGCCAAGTCTACTTTGCACACAAAGAAACAAAGCAAAAAAATCAAAACCAACAGGAACCTGTTCCTCAGCCAGATGCACACTGAATATTACTGTCATTTTTTATGGTAAAAAATAGAGCCAAACTGTTTCCTCCCATCACACCGACACAAAGAAGCTTAAAGAAGCTCAGGTAGATATTCTAAAATGATTCTAAAATGATAGGCTAAAGCCTAGGATTCCAAAATAGTCTCTGAACTGGAGCTAAACCAAAGTGATATTTCATTCTGAATTGACTGATACTAGGAAGTTGGCCATTCTATTTACAAAAGTAGGTTTCACTTGTTTGTTTTCAATTGGAGGAAAAGTTTCCACACAGGGAAATGTACAAATCTGAAGTGCACAATTTTGTGGGTTTCGACAAATGTATTATAAAAATTTGTGTATCTTATATGCCAATCAAAGTAGCTTCAAACCTACAGAAAGTTTCCTCATGTCCTTCTGGTCAGTCCCCATCCTAGAGATTACTAACCACTGTTCTCTCTTCTAACACCGTAGATGAATTTTGTCTGTTCTTGGCCTTTCTTATGAGCAGAATCATATAGTACATGCTCAGCGTAATGTATTTGACATCCAACCATGTTGTTGTGCATTATCAGGAGTTATTCTTTTTCATTGCTGAATAGTATTCTCTTGTGTGAACGTACTACAGTTTGCTTATCCATTCTCCTCACTACAAGTCATGTAGAGGCCGTAATAAATAAGTAACCCATTTATTCATTGGGCAAGTGTTTTCCAGATCTTTCTCTATGCCAGGCACTGTTGGAGATGCTGGGAGGCTTTAATGAACAAAATGAACCTCCTGCCCTCATAAGACTTTTATTCTAGTGGGGAGACAAACAATATATAAGCAAAGAAATGAATAAGATAGTAGTGAGAAATGCTATGTACGTAGTAAATCTGAGTGATGGCATGAAAGTGGCGTGTAAGGATACTGGGTCTTCTTTAGATTGTGTGGCTGGGAAAGGCCCCTTTGAGGTGACTTGGCTGACATTGGGGTGATACAAAGGTCACCAGGTGAAGACTCAGAAAGTTTTTGGGCCAAGGGAACAACAGGTGGAAAGGTCATAAGGTGGGACTGAAAGGGACACATTGGTGTTGAAGAAACAGGAATGAGCCAATGTGACTGGAGTGAAGTGAGCGAGGGTGGAGGTGGTGAGAGATGGAGGAGGTTAGAAGCAGGAGTTATGGAAAAGGAATTTAGCTTTTATTCTAGGAGTGATGGAAGGCCATTGGAAGGTTGAAACAGGAAGTCACACTGTCTCATTTACATTAAAAAAAAAAGCTGTTCTGGGCTTCCCTGGTGGCGCAGTGGTTGCGAGTCCGCCTGCCGATGCAGGGGACACGGGTTCATGCCCCTGTCCGGATGATCCCACATGCCACGGAGCGGCTGGGCCCGTGAGCCTGCGTGTCCGGAGCCTGTGCTCCACAATGGGAGAGGCCACAACAGTGAGAGGCCCACGTACCACAAAAAAAAAAAAAAAAAAAAAAAGCCGTTCTGTCCAGGGGGGAGTGGGGGAGGATCAGTGAGATCAGTTAGGAGGCTTGTGGAGGGAGTGTGTGAGATGATGGTGGTTAGGGTGGTGTCATCAGAGATGGGTAGAGGGGCACTGATGAATCAGGTGGGGAAAGGGGACGGGGCTGTGACAGAAAGAGAGGAACCAAAGATGACTCCTAGGTCTCGGTCTGGGCAGCACCATCTTCTGAGAGGGGTAAGATGGTGATGGGGCTGTTGAGAGAGAAAGGATCCAGATCTGTGTTTTGGCTGTGGCGGTTTAGGATGCCTGTTAGACCTCTTCAACTGGAGATGTCCAGTGGACAGTTGGATATACATAATCTGGTGCTTATTTGAGAGACAAAGCCTGGAGACAAAAATATGAAAGCCCTCAACATATGATTTGCTGCACACAGGCTTTCTCTAGTTGGGGCGAGTGGGGGCTACTCTTCCTTGCGGTGCGCGGGCTTCTCATTGCGGTGGCTTCTCTTGTCATGGAGCATGGGCTTTAGGTGTGTGGGCTTTAGTAATTGTGGCACGTGGGCTCAGTAGTTGTGGCACGCAGGCTCTAGAGCGCAGGCTCAGTAGTTGTGGCGCACGGGCTTCGTTGCTCCGCGGCATGTGGGATCTTCCCAGACCAGGACTCAAACCCGTGTCCCCTGTATTGGCAGGCGGATTCTTCAACCACTGTGCAACCAGGGAAGTCCCATATGATGTATATTTAGGGCTAGGGGACTAGATGAGATCGCCTAGAGAGAACAAAGTGTTAACGACTGGGTCCTAGAGAAGAACCAGAGGAGGAAACTGAGCAAATGATACATGTGGTCCTGTTATTATTATTGTCTCTATGGCTCTTTAAAATTCTCTAGGGACTTGAACATGCATTTAGTGATTTGGGCTTCATGACAATCCTGCGAAAAACTCAATAGAACCTTTGTTGCAAATTGGCCTAAGCCAATTTGGTCATTCACGGATATTAGGCTCTTTTTGGTTTGTCTTGGAACCCTTAGGAGTTAGAGGTAAGTGAGGGTTAGATACTGAGAGGGAGTAAGGAAGTATCAGAACAAAAGTTACTACAAGGATAGATATTTATTTGCCTATAGGCTTAGAGGAGGCCTACAAAATGGTCTTAGAGCAGTTCTGCAAGCTCTGTGAAGCCCTAGCCCTCCGTCCCTTTTGGTGCTCACAAAACACCTCCATAAGAGTTCTCTTGAACAGACCACAACACTATGTGCCAGGGGTGGGCACAGGATGTTTTAGGGATCAAGCTTCTGGTGCCATCCTTGAGGGTTAAGGGTGAAGGATCAAATAAGCACAGGAAGCGTTTCAAATATTTTATCTTGAATATTACTTTATATATTGAATATCACTGATGTTATCAATAGAGCCCATTTGGTATATCCTTTCTTTATGCTGATTAACAAATCACTAAGTACCCCCAATAGAAACTCTTGTCTGACATTCATTATATGGATCAGCAGAGCCAAATAATGTGTTGTCATGAGCGGACAGGAAATTAGAGGAAGTGCTGACGGTCCTGTTCTCTGGGCCGGGGTATTTGCGGTGTAGTGATAGCTTACCAGGCCTGGAGTGTGCCTACCTAATCAAGATGACTGATTGCCCCTCCGTCATTCACATCACACTGGCTTTGCTGAAGTATTTCAGAGTAAATTATTAATACTATAATAAGATTTGTATGATTAAAAATCAATCTCAGATAATAGAGCCAAACTTGGAATAGTAATAATAATAAAACAGATACTAATCACTGAACCCTTATTCTGCACAAGGTGCTGAGCTAAGGTCTTTGCATAAATGATTCATTTAATTCTCACAACAACCCCATGAGTTAGCTGCTATTGCCTTCATTTTACATAAGAGAAAACGGAGACTCAGAGAGTGACTTGCCCAAGGAACCTGGCTGGTGTGTGGCAGAAAATGACTTTGAACTTAGCTCTGTCTGATTTTACAGTGTGTGTTGTGACCACAGCGCTATGAGGTTTGGGTCCAAGACCAGGATTTGACACTTGCCTTAGGAAAAGTTGCCCATCTTGCTATGCTTCAGTTTCCTAATCTGTAAAATGGGAGAGGGAGAAATAATGAACTGGCTGATGCGTGTGAAGGAGTTTCATAAACTGTAAATGCTTTTGTGTAAAGTCTCATTGTTTGCACAGCCGGGATCCTCTTCTGGGTCCCTCACTTAAGTGTCCACAGTCTTCCTTGATGACAGGATCGTGGCTGGGCGTGTTTTGTGCAGTGTCCAGCATAACCCCTTGGCCCGATCTTCCCTTGGCTGTTCTGCAGCCTGGGCTCGGGGCCCAGCATCCCAGAGCCCATGGCATTTTCTTGAAAGTCATTGCGTGAACGACAGTTCCTCCCTGTTTCTTAGAAACAGCCCCAGGCCGTCCTCCTTGAGTGGGTAAGGTTGCATCCTGGTCATGGATGTGCCAACTGCAGTCTTCCTCTGGCAGGTGCTGGACATCTTCGGGGGCACAGGGATGTGTTATGAGAGGGCTTGTAGTGTGGGGAAAGACGGTTCAAATGCGACCCCTGGCACACTGTTCACTCATTCACTCAACACGTGAATTTAGCATCTACCACTAGGTGGGGAGAACATGATGGTGAATAAACTAACATGGCTCCGTCCATGGAGCTAATGGCCTATCAGGGGAGAAAGACAACTAAACGTTTAGAATAAATAAAGTGAGCCAAGAATGCGTACAAAGTACATGGACAGCCAACTTAGCACAGTTTTGGGGAAGTCAGAGAAGGCTTCCTGGAGGAAGGGATATTTAATTTGAAGGAGTTTACCTGGTAAGGAGAGTGAGGTGATGGGAGAGACTTCTTTTTAGGGGCTTTTGGATGTGATTTAGGCTTCATAGCTTAGATGCACCTGAGTGAGAATTGGAAGGCATCTGTATGGCGCCATGCATAGAATAGCATTGCTGGTTTTTCTGCAGTGTGTTCCAATGTCCAGGCACCAGCTTATTGAGAGTCAAGAGGCAGGGTATGGGCCATCTGTTTTTCGCTAAGTTGGATCTCTCTGGTGTGGTGTGGCTCTAAATCTAACACTTAATGCTTGAAGAGGTGTGTTCCTGGAGCCAGCAGCTTCAGGAGTGCCTTCTTTAGTCCTGCTTTCCTGATGTTGGCAGATGTGGCAGCTCCCTGGCAGCCTGGTTCTGCAGTGTCATCCTGGCACCATTCCTGGGGGTCTGGTCTAGAGCCCACTGCTCCAGCCCATCTAATGACTTTTGTTAATTCTTTTTTCTTTTTTTTTTTTAATTGGGGTATGATTGACATATAACATTCTATTAGTTTCAACATAATGATTCAATATGTGTATATATTGTGAAATAATCACCACAGTAAGTGGAGTTAACATCCATTACCATACATAGTTACAAATTTCTTTTCTTGTGATGAGGACTTTTAAGATCCACTCTCTTAGCAACTTCAAATGACAATACAGTGTTATTAACTATAGTCACCACACTGTACATTGCACCCATGACATTTATTCTATAACTGGCCGTTTGTGCCTTTGACTCCCATTTTGCTCAACTCCCAGCCCCTCTGTCTGGCAACTACCAATCTGTTCCCTGTGATTTTTCAGGTTTATTTATTGGTCTTTGCTATTGTTAGAAAAGTCTTGTATTTTATGGGCAATTATTTACTGATGTAATTGAAGAGCTTCCACTCTTTGTAAAATAATCGTTTTTAGTCTTTTCCTCAGTATTTTCTAATAATATTTCCATTACACATTTTGTTTTACCATTTCTTTATCTAAAGGTGTTTTTATCTTTTGTGCAAGAATCCAAGATTTTTTTTTTAATAGCTGGCCAAATGTATAAGCACAGATCTGTTTAAATTTTTTTTTTTTTTTTTGAGGTACATGGGCCTCTCACTGTTGTGGCCTCTCCCGTTGAGGAGCACAGGCTCCGGACGCGCAGGCTCAGCGGCCATGGTTCACGGGCCCAGCCGCTCTGCGGCATGTGGGATCTTCCCGGACCGGGGCACGAACCCGTGTTCCCTGCATCGACAGGCAGACTCTCAACCACTGCGCCACCAGGGAAGCCCAGATCTGTTTAAATTTATTTAAACTTTTTTAAAAATTAAAAAAATTAATTACAAATAATTATAAATTTCTTGTTGGACATTTAATTTTGTGTTTAGGCAACTAATTTTATTAATTTTTTTGACCGTTGAAAGGAAATTTCTTATCAAATCTATTATGCACTTGCTGAAAATGTCTCAATATTGTCCACTTTATCATCTTAATTTTTTCTTTTTTAACACAGTGATCTGCTGCAGGAAATTGCAATGCTTTTCATCATCCTATTTTGTTGTACTCTTCTGACTGTAGTTCTAGCTACTGCATCGCCACTTGATTCAGCATCATTAGTACACTTTCATTTAAAATTTGCCCATACTTCTTTAAACTAGAAAAATTACATTTAATTACATTATAATTTTAAAAATAACTTTTTATTTAATTCCCAATTATGATTGACACAGATATCTTTGGACTTATTATCTGCAGAAACTATTTGAATAAACACATTACAATGTTACATAGGTGCATAGGGGGAAAAAAAGAACATTTGAACTGAAGCAATTCATTGATGAGTTTACACATAAAAATAACATCTGTGCCCTATGTGTGTTACTGAACCAAATTTGGGTCGGCTTGTCTGAAGTGCAGCAAAGCCAATCTACTGACATCAGGTTGTGGCGAAGGAAAGTATAGATAGCATGCTATCTTTATTGTAGGGTGCCAAGCAAGGAGAAGGGGCAGCTCATGCTCAAAAGACTTGAACTCTCAGATGGCTTTTAGGGGAAGGGTTTTAAAGATGGTGTGAGGGAGAAGGTCACAGGGTGAGTGATCAGCTTCTGTACAATCCTCTGATCGGCTGATGGTGAGGTAACGGGGTGGTATTTCAGGAATCTCAATGATCAGTTTTCTGGTTCCAACCAGTTTGGGGTCTACTTGCTGGTGGTCAGCATGGAGTTAAACTCTTCCACCTGGTGGGGGTTTTAGTATCTGCAAAACAACTCAAGGATATGGCTCAGGATATTATCTACAGCCCTTGAGGAGGAACTAAAGGACCTTGACTTTGTTTTATGGCTAAACTATTATTATTTTGTCTTGCTTGATTGTTTTTCTTTGTTTCTGTATTTTTTCACTTCTCTGATTAAGTTTGCTCTTTGGAACTCAAGGAAGACCCAGAAGGCTAAAGCTTTTCTTCAAACTCGGGATGGGGGTCTGTCCTCTGGAAAGCCCTGCAGAGTTCTGCTGAGTTTCATGTGCACTACAATATTATCTTATGTGATACAGTGGCTAAGTGAAATGCAGCTTTAGCAAAATAATAACTGTGTCAATGGGAAAACAAGAATGTTTCTCACTCTAGTGAGACTGTCCTATAGTAGCCTCATTTCAAGAGCTCAGTAACTACATGTGGCTGGTGGCTCCCACCTTAGAGGATTATGAATCTATTTATTATAGAGTACTCTAAATATTGGGTTGAGGAATTTGACCGGTATCTTGGGCAAAGGGGTCACTCGTGAACTTTAGAGGGTGCTGGGAAGGTTAAGCGATGTAACATACGTGGTGGACTGGGGGCAGGAGACTCCAAAGGCCAGGCAGGAGCAAGAGCAGAAATCTGGGCTTGGGTTCATAAGGGTGTACAAAGGTGATGGGAACACAGAGGAGAAGGGGAGTTAGGAGCTACAGGGAAGGAAGAATCACCAGGCCTTGGGAGACTGGATGGTAATGGGAAACAATGAGTTTTCCAGTCAGAGTAGCTGGAGAAGAGAGGGATTAGAGACCCTTAGCTAGAAGTTGAGTTTAATTTGATTCTATTCAACTTGATATTTATTTTTATGTCTGCTCTGTCCCAGCCCTGTGTCTGTTCGTGGGGATCACAGTGGTGAATACCCAGGGCTCAGCTGAGATGGAATGAGAACATCTGTTATCCTGACTCTATGAACTCAGTGCTTGGAGGAAATGCTGAAGGAATAAAAACGAAAGAGTTAAACCCTAAATAAATTTGACCTTGCTCCGCTTCATCCCCCTCTGTCTTGAGAAGGTACTAATTCTTCTTGAAGTGCCCGTGGAAATTATTTTCATGCAGAATTTTCCGCCTAGATGTGGTTTTTAATGACTCAAGTTTCAAAGATCTGGCTGGACTGTGTATCTGCTATGTATACTTCTACCCTCGAATCAAACATCCTACTATATATAAATTTTGGAGAAAAAGCAGTTTACAAAACAAGATTTCAGTAATCAGGTTTTCTTTTTTGGGGGGGGGGGTGGGTAAAACAAAATGAAGTCAACATGCAGAGACAAAAAAGAATGGACAAGGTGCCCAGAAGAAACTACAGCCATGGAGATAGTGACTCTGGGGCACTCGCTCACTGCCATTATGGTTACCCAAACGTAAACAGTGGTGAAGTCTAGATATTAAAATATGACTTCTGATTTGTTTTCTTTGCCTTTCTCAATAATCTAAAATGTGTATGTATTTTGAGAAAAATCAGGGGTAGAACAGTAAAAGTTGATGAAACAAACTGAGGAGAGCCTCCCATGGTTCTCAGCCTCACTCCAGTGATTCCAGCCCTCAAGTCGTAGACTCCTTGGTCAAAGAGGCATCACCCAGGGTGTTTTGGGGGCTGATAAAGAGGCCAGGGACCCAGGAAAATAAGAGGGTGGCGTGAGGTCTGAATGTCATGAAAGGGGCTGGAGCACAGAGGGAGGAGAGGTTTGGAGACAAGATGGAGAGGGGGCTGCTCAGGGCTGGGAGGGGAGTGGGGGCAAGTGCTGGGAGTCAGCCTGTGTCATTGTAAGCAGTTTGGACTTGGAGAGAGGAGCCAAAGGCAGTTGGAAGTGGTGGGGTACCAAGATCAGAAGTAGTTTTTAGTAAGTCAACTAGTGGCAATACAGAGACGCTGTGTGTGTGTGTGTGTGTGTGTGTGTGTGTGTGTGTGTGCATGTGTAGGGGGTGTGGGGTGGGAGAGCCCAAAGACAGGGAGACCAGATAGGGAGCTGCTGAACCAGTCAGGAGAATGATGATGAAGATCAGACAGAGGGGAGTCCTGGGTTTCTAAGTTTTCAGAGTCAACAGAATTGATCACCATGATCTCCTTTTGGGAGAGAAATGTGTCTTATCAATCTTTGTATTCCTAGTTTTCTAGCACAATATCACACATGCATTCCTTCCCTCTGTCAGCCCTTCATGCATCCATCCAACTAATACTAATTAGGGCTTATTGTGAACCAGGTACTTGCTGGGCTTGGATCACTCAGACAGATGCCGCCATTCCATGGGGGTGGGGACAGACATTAAACAAGTAAACAAACAAACAGAAAATGTGATAATTTTCAATTCTATTAGCAAGTTCTATAAAGAAAATTAGGACAAGGGAATGTGACAGTGGGTTTGGGGTAGAGACAGGAGGGCCTCCCACTTCATGGGGCTGAGACTTGAAGGAGCCAATCACGCAGCTGCCATTATTGATGCATATGTTGGCCATTATTGATGCATGTTTTGAGGATACACACTCTAGGCAAGACTAGGTGCTCTTTTTCCTTTTTATTTACTTTTTAAAGTTGAAATGGCTTGAAGTAAAATGCACAGATCTCAAGGGCATGGCTAGGTAGATTTCTGTACTTCCACTTGTATTGAAGTATAGACATTTTGCTTATTATTTTTAACATTTTACTTATTATTTCCATGTATATGGGTCACTACCACCTAGATCGTATATAAAACATTTCCAGCTCCCCTAAAGGTTCCCTGTGCCTTTCCCAGTGAATAACCCAGAAGTAACCTCTTCTGACCATCATTATCATCAAATTTGCTGGTTCCCTACTTGGTGTACGTGAATTCATTTAGTATGTACTTTTTCTTGCATCTTGATTCTTTCACTCGGCATTGTACCCATGAGATTCATCCATATTGCTGTGTGTAACAGTAGTTTGCTTTCACTGCTATACAATATGCATTGTACAAATAGATCCCCATTTAAAAACTCTATTCTACTGTTGATGGGCATTTGGGTTGTTTCCAGCTTTGGGCTATTACGATTACAATTGCTATGAATATTGTTGTGTATATCTTCTGGTGAACGTGAGCACTCATTCCTATTGGCTTTATACCTAGGAGTGGAACTGCTAGCTCAGAGGGTGGGCACAGATTTAACTTGAAGAGACACTGGCAAATAGTTTTCCAAAAGGCTTGGAGCAATTTGCAACCCAATCCACAATGAATGGGAGGTCCCGTTGCCTCACATCCTCAAGGAGAGTTGCTTTGAATTCTCTCATTTCCTCCATTTTGCAAATCAGGAACTGAGGCTCAGGGTTGCTAAATAATCCACCCAAGATAACATAGCTAGTGAGAGGTGGATCTCTACCAAAACCCAGATATTATTGCCAATTCAGTACTGCCCACCACACCATACTGCATACAAGGATGCTAGGTAAATGGAATAGAATATGTGTATCCATGGAATTCTAAGGAAAATGCGATCAATGTTAGGCTGCTCGGCAGAGTTGGAACTTGAACTTGGCCTTAAAGGGCAGAGGAAGACTGAGAGCCCCTGGGCAGAAGGGGAGACTTGGCTAAGGGCAAGAAGAGGAGAATACACACTACATTATTCTATGTTTGAGGTGTGTGATGTCAAGTAGCCTCTCTCATTTGAGAACTACTGTTCTTGTCTCAGTGACCTCCCTGGGTCCCTTGATTGCTGCCACAGTCCTAACTCCCAGGAGTGTCCATTCCTCGTTCAATATACAAACTTCTTCTTGTTAAAGAGAAAGCTAGAGCCTAACTGAGCCCACATAATCTAATCCCCCTTTTTTACCCCGTCTTAGTCAGTTTGGGCTGCTATAATAAAAATACCATAGACTGGGGTGGCTTAAACAACAGACATTTATTCCTCAAAGTTCTGAAGGTTGGAAGTTCAAGATCAAGGTGCCAGCCCTTGGGTGTCAGAACCCTCTTCCTGATTTGCAGACAGTCATCTTCTTGCTGTTCTCAAACAGCTAAGAGAGGAATCTTTTCCACTTCTTCTAAGGGCACTAATCTCATCATGGGACTCCACCCTCATGACCTCATCTAAACCTAATTACCTCCCAAAGGCCCCACCTCCAAATACCACGACATTGGGGATTAGGGCTTCAAACATAACTTTGGGGAGACCCACACATTCAGTCCACAGCACTCATTCTCTATTCTGTTCAATGGAACCCTATTTTATTCATGTTTATGCTCTTTTTATTTGTGTGAGTAAGTATAGCCTTTCCAATAAGACTTTAATCGCCCTAAGGAGAGGGGCAGGGGTGTGCACTTCTTTTGGATATCAGAGAGTCCCCTGTGATTTTCTGGACGTATAGATAGTAGATTCAATGTTCACCTGTGTGACTCATGGGCTGATGAAGTCACTCCCCCAATCAGACAAGGTCTGATTCCTTTCTTCACATGTCTATGTATTGCAAGCTTGTGGTTCTTAAAGTCCCCATGTGAGAAACTTATCAGCTGTTTGGACTCCTGTGATGAATTAAACTAGGTGTAATGAAATGTTCCTCATCTTCATTATTATTTTGCATAGTTCAGTGTAGCTGGGAAAACTCATAAAACTAATTGTAATTAGTTGTAAGCTAGAAATTGTGTCTGGAAGAAGGGTATTAAAAATTGCATGTAATTTCCTCTCCACTCCTACTTCCTAAATTCTGTTGTGTGCATTGATTACCATCTCCCTGGTTTCTGGCCCTGAACTTCCCTTTAAAATTGATTACAACTTGGCTTCCTTTCCTTCTCCTCCTAGTAGAGTTGTGGCTTTTCTATTTTATGATTAAAGCTCTTTCCAAAACTGCTGTGTGTGGCTTCTTTGAGCTCCTCTGCTTTCATTGTTCCGCATCATGTATTGGAATCAATTCCTCCTGCTTCTTCCTAGTTGTACTATTTCACCAGACTCCTATTGGCACCTGGATTCATTTCACCTGACAGAGTCAATGTCACTCACCCTCACATTCCTTTTAACTCTTTCTTCTTGCCAAACTTTCCAATTCCAAGCATACTGGAGGTGCCCTCCTTTTCTCTCTATTTCTGCATGGGTTCAGACTGCAGCCTTTATTTAAAAAAAAAACAACTTTATTTAATACAGTGTTAAGTGTACAGAATAATTGAGCAGATAGTATATAGAATTCAACATACCCACCCCACCTCCACCTCTACCTCCACGCTTTCCCCTATTATTAACATCTTGCCTTAGTGTGGTACATTTGTTACAATTAATGAACCAATACTGATACATTATTATTAACTTCTGTTCATAGTTTACATTAATGTTCACTCTTTGTGTTGTACACTTCTATGGGTTTTGACAAATGCAGTATGACACATGTATCCATCATTATGATTTAGTACAGAAGAGTTTCCCCATCCTAACACTCCCCTTAACCCATAGCTTTTATGAGGCATTTTTTTCCATCTGACAATACTCTATAGTTTAATTACTTTTTTGTTTATTGTCTGTCATCCCCGTCCCAACCCTTTCTAGATTTTAAGCTCCATGAAAGTGGAGATTTCTATCTATCTTGGTCCTTGTTGTAGTCCCAGCTCCTAGACCATTCATTGCCCGCCATATTGTCGGCACTCAATAGATATTTGTTGAATGAATGAATTGATGAATGATTTAATGACCATTTAGAGCTGAGTGATTTGTTAATCTATGTGCCATCTTTGTTAGTTGTTGAAAGTACTGTTGTACAATAGATTAGAACATTTATGGATTCCTGCCTATCTGAAAATGGCTAGCCGGCACTGGTGGGGGAAGAGGGGCTCTGTTGATGTTGGTTGATCATACTGATGGGTGGCCACAGCTCTGGGGGGACCTCCAGTGGACTCAGGTGATGTTTTGCTCTAAGTCTTAACCTTGGGAATTCCCTGGCCATCCGGTGGTTAGGACTCGGTGCTTTCACTGTTGTGGCCCAGAATCAATCCCTGGTGGGGGAACTAAGGTCCTGCAAGTGGCACAGCCCAAAAAAAAAAAAAAAAAAAAAAGCCTTAACCTTTAAACTAGTGTTTCTCAACTATTTTTCATTATTGTTCCCTTAAGGAGCCTTATTAGACACTCTTTCCTGAATACCCATTCCTCTTATGAAATTTTAACACCACAGATGGTATACTGGATACCTGTTTACATACCGTATGCACATCTACGCTTTATACATATGCTTTATTGCCCCTTTGAGGGTAATGTCATCCTCTTTGAGAATGCAGGCTCTCAATATTCTTATCGATGACTTGGAGAGAAGGACAGGGAAGGCACGCCAATGAGACTAGGATGACGATATTGAGAGGGATGGGGGATATAACAGATGAGAGAATCCAGATTCAACTGTTCAAAATCATTAGTTTCTCACCAATCAGTTTTAAATATACACTCTTGCACCCAGGTTCAAAAATTCGAGTGTACAGATGGGCAGAGGAAACCAGCTTGACAGGCTGCATTGATTGAAAGGGAGTTTCTCTTTCTTGGGAAGACGTGGATTCACTGTCTTATGCACAGACTTGCTGTATATGGAGAAACCTGTTCGGTTCTGGGAATGGTCTTAGCAAATCCATAGACAGAAAGCGGACAGGTGGTTGCCTGGAGGTGATGTGGGGGGAGGGAGTGACCTCCAATGGGCAAGAGCTTTCTTTTAGGGGAGGCAAAATTGTTCTAAAATTAGGTTGTGGCGATGGTTGCTTGACCTTGTAAATACATTAAAAAACCATTTTTAAAAGGTTAAAAAAAAGAAGAAATCCTACCAAAGTTGGAAATGCCTAGAGGAGAGGGCAGAGATTCTGAGCCATCTGGAAATGTGACTAAGAAGACAGTTGTCTCCAGACGGGAGAAGGGGAGACTCAGAGGAGACATGATAGCTGAGTCCAAGTACTGAGATCTTGGAGCAGAAAGTTGACTTCTTTGGCATAATTCCATAGAGCATGACATGGGCTGAATTATATCCCCTCATAGATGTTGAAGTCCTAAACCCCACTACCTGTAAATGTGACCTTATTTGGAAATAGGGTGTTTGCAGATGACCAAGTTCAGGTGCGGTCATTAGGATGGACTCTAATCCAATATGACTGGTGTCCTTATAAAGAGGGGAAATTTGAGCACTGAAACAGATAAGCATTCAGGGAAGATGCTGCGAAAACACAGGGAGAAGAGAGCCGTCCACAAGGAAGGCCTGAGGCCACCCAGAAACTAGGAAAGAGGACTGGAACAGATTCTCCCTCAAAGCCCTTGGGAGGAACTGACCATGTCACCACCCTGATCTTGGACTTCCAGCCTCCAGAGCTGTAAGACAATATATTTCTGCTGTTTAAGCCATCCAGTCTGCGGTACTTTGTTCCTGCAGCCCTAAGAAACAAATATAGGATATAAGTAGTGTCAAAGGGCAGGAACTTTAGGGAAGCAGCTTTTATTTTAATGAAGGCTGGGAGTGAAGGGGAGATTCGTGTAGCTCACTGCCCACAGTGTGCTCACACATTCACCCTAACCAAGGGCTTAGGGAACAGGTGATACGGGCATCTCCACTTGCTCGTTAGGAAAGGGAGGCTCAGAGAAAGAGAAAGCCACTCGCTCAAATTAGTGAATGTCAGAGCCAGGCTTCACATTTATATTAGTTTGATTTCAGAGTCCACATCTTTTCTATGAAGCTCCGGTGAGTCTAGGAAACAGTGGAACAAAGTCTATGGTGAGGATGAACAAGAGCCAATCAAACCAAGGTGGTGGCTGGCTCAGGTGGTGTAAGGTGAGTGGCAGACATGTCCCTGGGTGGCAGGGAAAGATGATCATGCGTTCTGAGTGCCTCACATCGACACGAATTTTCTCCTCTCATTCTTATAGCAGCCCTTGCAGATTAGTAGTAGTTTCCCCATTTTGCAAATGAGAAAATCAAGATGCAGAGAATGACACACTTTACCAAAAGTTAACGACTGGTGAGTGGAGAAACAGGGCTACATCTGCCTAAGTGCAAAGCCCTGCCCTCTCTTTGCCTTTTGCTGTCACGTGGCAGCGGCTGAATGACATGGCTCCTGCCATCCTCCTGACTTAAGTCTCTGACTCACCCCGGGGGTTCCGTCCTGTGGTTTAGAATAAATAAGATCCTGCCCAGAGGAATGTTTGCTCACCTTTCTCAACCAGGCCAGCCAAGTTCCTGGTGCCCAACTGTCTTGCTATTTTGTATGCTCTGCTTAGTTCCAGCAGAGACCCTGATCTGTAGTCTTGCTAGGTGCTGAGTCTCTATAGCACAGTAGTTAAGGCTGTGGTTTTCCACCCAGACTGCCTAGGTTTGTAAGCCTAGCTTTACCTCTCACAAGCTGTGTGTCCTTGGGCAAGATGCTTAACCTCTCTGTGCCCCAGTCTCTTCCCCTGTAAAATGGGGACCATGATGATTGTGTGAATTAGATACATTCTAGCTGTTACTATTATTTTTCTCTGTGCATGTCTAGCTTGGCTCCTGATTTGAGTTCAGTTTACAGGACTGCGTTTCCCACAGTAACAATAAGGCAGTCAAATTGGAGGCACAGAAAAAAAATGCAAAAAATCTTATGAGGAGGGAAGGGCACTTTAAGAGTCGGAATCCACCTAAAATGAAGTAGCTCTTGTTTATTTTCTCCCTGTGGTGCATTTTGTCTTGGGCTTTCAAGAGGCACCTACAGTAATTTGCAGTTCCAGTTGGTGGTAAACCCTTAAAAGACTATTGTCTTCTGCCATCTGGTTTCCAGAAAACACAAATAAAGAAAACGTCTCCCAGGGTGACAGGACCCTTTGTGCCTTTTATTTGTGTTGCCTCTTTGGCTCAGTCTTGGGCAGGCCTGAGTCAAGGACCCAGAGGATCTTACCGCTTAAAAGGAGAATTATTCCAAATGGTCTTAGCAGGAGGAACGAGTGATCACAGACTTTTTTTCAGTCTCAGGAAAGAGCTGTGGTAATTCTGGAGCTCACTCTGGCTATTGTGTTTTTCTTCACTTTGGATCAGCCTGGGGTCCACCAAGGATGAGCTACAGAATCTGAGCCCTGGTTTTATCATCTAAAAAAGGGAATCACAAGATCCAGTGATTTCACCAAATCGCTTTCTCTCTCCTTTAAGGGAGGGTGATCTGGGAAGGGGTGGGGGAGGTGAAGAGTACACAGGGAGCCCCCTTCTTGCCCTGGTGTGGCCAGCTGAGTGCACAATCTGCTTTGGAGACCAACGCAGCTCCCGAAATAAGCACTGGTTAGAGAATCAAAAAGTCTGGACACCCATGGCATTATTTTGGGCAGCTGACATTAACTTTCTGAGCTTCATTGCCCTCATCTATGAAGTGGGTGAGTGGGACTAGATCAATTTTTCCTCCTGCTGTAGAAGCCAGTTCTTCAAATAAAGTCTTGCATGTAAACCCAATATGGAAAACAGGTAGTAGCAGAGCTTCCTTTCGTGACTGGGGGAGGGAGGTCTGGGGTCCCATCCCCCAACCCTTATCCTTCCTTACCACTCCTTCCCAACTTTCTAGGAACCTCAGGCAGGCAGGGAGCACAGCTGGAAAACAACCAAAACATAATTATCTCTCGGGTTCCTTTCAGCTGGAAAAATTGTCTTATCTCAGGAGCCTTAGGAAAGACCCCCATCCTCCTGAAATTTCACTGCTAGCAGTTTATCTTTCTGTGTTGCGTTTTTCCTTGTCCTCCTTTAAGCAAAGTCATCAGGGAAAGGTGATGATTGTAAGTCACCAACACTTTGCAATCAGTGCGTTTACTACCCTGTTACTGACTTGAGGGCATTCTTGCACAGGCACCAGCTCTCTGCCCGGTACCCTGCTCGACCTCGGATACAGTTATTAATGTGGTCCAGAAAAGGACAACAAAGCAGAAACTCCCAATTATGAGGCTGTGACCTAGGGGTTAAAGGACCCTGGGAAGGGAAGGGTATGTTGGGAAGATAAGGGGTGGCTTCTAGGAAGAAGGAACAATTGGTCTGAGTCTTATGCATTATTAGGAATTAACCAGGTAAAGACGGAGGAGGAGAAAGTAATTCCAGGATGAAGGACCATCCTACATAAAGGCTGGGAGATCAAGGGCCCGGAAAGCCCCAAATGCCTTTCATTTGGGTTCAGGAGCAAAATTACAGAATTAAATTAAAAGCCTGATCTCTCTTTCTGGGGGGAGGAAAGGCTGAGGATGGAGGTAATAAGGGGGCAAGTTGAATTTCTTTTTCTTAGTGTTCCTTTCACATTAACACAAATAATGTCTGTGTGCGTGTATATACTTGCATATATACAGCCTCTTCCAAACCCTTTAAGAGGCTTATGAAATGTGTCCCCCCTCCCCCCATTTTATAGATCAGGATCACTTAGCGGCCAAGAAGTAAGCTGGTCAGGGTCTTAGATGTATGTCTGCAGAGCCCACCCCTTTGGTATTATGTCACTCTGATATATTTCTGTTTTCTCAGGAGGAGAGAGGGAAATAGGAGAGAGATGGAGAAGAGGAGAGACAGGGTCCAAGAAGAGGAAAGGCTAGGTGAGGGTTTGGAGAGAGTCTAAGAGGAGATGGGACTTTCACCCCTCCAAGATCCTTCCGGGCTCTGCCCTGCTGTCTGCTCAGCCCTGGCTCAAGCTCCAGGATGCGTGCAGTCCTCCCTTTGGCCACACCGCAGAGATCTGCTAGCACCAGAAGCCCGAGGCTGGCTCTGGTTTGCTTTCCCAGGTTTTTCTGGACCATCTGCATCCCCCACACAGCCCCCTTTACACCTGGCACTAGACAGGCCTCTTTTACTGGTAAGATCCAGCAACCGACCAGCCAATCAGGCACAGCCCTGGCACAAAATAGGCACTAAATGAATAGCATTGCTAGAACTGAACGATCACGGTGGAGCCGGCCACTGGTGAGGCTAGAGGTCCTAACACAGAGGATGGGATCTGAGATACTGGAGAAACATTTCTTGGCACCAAACGCATTGGACAGTGCAGCGGGCTAAATGGCGAGCTGGAGATGGAGTCCCCTGACCTATTTCATGGGGTCCCTTTCCACAGCCCTTCTCTGTGCTTCAGGCTTCCCCCGCCATAAAAGCAAGGGCTCTCTGATTCAGAAAGCCCATCCTGGCTCTGCCCACCCATGACTCCATAAATCAGATTCATTCAGAGGTGAGAGGATGTCACTGTGCACCGGTCGTGCTGCAGAGATGTGTGTGGGGAGAGTCGTTTGCTCAGACAGGGTGGGGTCAGGATCACTAATTTCCAGAGGCAACGGGCAGCACGTTAGGATCTTGCTATTTCTCTTGCTGGGGAGGCTGGACTCAACTCGGCAAGTTCAGGGATAATGGGTTATCTCTGAGTTTCCATTTCCCTGATGAAACAGGTGGCCTCACCGGGCACAGCTAACCCGCCTGCACCCCTGAAACTGAGAGTCAAGGCTCCCCTTTTGAATCATTTTCAACTGACCACCTTGACTGCCCCTTTGTTTAACTTCACATCAGACAAGTTCCATGATGCACTTGCCGGCCATGTCCAAAAGGGCAGGGAAGCAGGTTACTGAGGCCAAATGTTTGGCTCCTATCTCCTTTCACAGGTACAGATAATGGAGACGCAGAAGTGGGCAGCATACAGCATACCATGTTATCTGGGTGCTAACTATTTAACAACGAAATAGATTATTTCGATAATTTATTACTAGAAGGGTGGAGTGATGAACACAAGCGCGGGACACAGTTTCCTTGGGTGGAAATCTTGACTCTGTCACAGCTGTGTGACCTGGAGCCGGGTCCTTAACCTCATTGCCCTATCTGAAAAAATGGGAATCATAAAATGCCCTCAGGTTTTGAGGGGATTAAATGAGTTAACCCAGATAAGGCACTTAGAACACTGTTCCACTGGTAACCATAACGGGGGGTGGGGGGAGGGATAAATTAGGAGTTTGGGATGAACATATACACACTACTATATATAAAATAGATAACCAACAAGGACCTACTGGATAGCACAGGAAACTCTGCTCAATATTCCGTAACCTAAATGGGAAAAGAATTTGAAAAAGCATAGATACATGTATATATATAACTGAATCACTTTGCTCTACACCTGAAACTAAGACGACATTGTTAATTAACTCTACTCCAATATAAAATAAAAATTTAAAAAAGAAAAACACTGCTCCATAAACATTAGCCATTGTTATTATCCGTAGCATGTAGGGGACTTGCTGCCAATTATAAAGACTAGCCCAATTCAGGTCTTGTTCTCCGGAGGTCACAGAAGGTAGTTACTGAAGCCTATTTCTCCTTCCAGGGTCTCACATAACTCAGGTTGTCCTGCGGAGACAGAACAGGAGATACCTTGGGGATGCCAAACCTCTCACTTTCCTACCACAGGGACTCCCAGAAGGAGAGCTGTTTTGGAAATTTTTTTAAAATTTATTTTTGAAAGTGAGGTATCACCTGCATATAGTAAAGTGCATACATATGTTTACACCCATGCAACCACCACCAGAATCAAAATGTAGAACATTACCATCACCCTGTAAGTTTCCCACCTGCCTCATCTCAGGCAGGTGGCCTCTCCTCCAGGTACTGTCCTTTCTGACTTCTAATAATCATGTATTAGTTTCTCCTATTCTTGAGTTTCATAAAAATGGAATCATATCTGTAGTGTGCTGGTGAATGTTTGACAACAGGCTCTCCAAAATTTAAAAAAAAAAAAAAAGCCTGATTTGTAGCCATTTTCCCTGGCTATCACCACCACTGATTTGAAGCCATTGGGGTGAGGTCCTTGAACAGAGAGCTAGGAATCAATGTGCAGTAGAACAGAATTCTATAGTATTTTCACCATGTAGATACAAAAGCTGTAAATAGCCTCAGTTACATAGATAATAGTAAAAATGTAGCAAAAGAATTAGGAAGTGAAAGTTCTGAGTATTTATTATATTTGTCTTAAATATAATATACTTAGCTGTGTGTTTCTATAATTTAATTTTTAATAAAGGCTGCATTTAACAACGTTTATTTATTTGGCTTACAAAATCCCTGAAAACATAATAATCAGTTCTCATGAGCTATTATGAGCTGTCTGTGGCCCACTAATGAATCATACGCTATGTACTAATCTTTTGTGTCTGGCTTCTTTGCCTCATCATAATGTCTGTGAGTTTCATCCCTGTCACTCTGTGTATCAATCTTTTTTTTTTGTATTGCTGTGTAGTATTTCATTGCATGAATATTCCATAATTTACTTATTCACTGCTCTGTGGATGGTCATTGGGTTATTTCCTGTTTCCTGCTACTAATTAGTAAACTGCTATGATCACTCACGTACATATATTTTAATAGATGTGTGCCTTCATTTACTCATTTCTCTTGGATATGTACCTAGGAGTGGATTTGCTGTGTCTTAGATAGGCATGTTTGTCTTTAACATATCATGTCAAATAGTTTTACCAAGTGGTTGAACCAGTTTACCCTTCCATCTGCAATATTGGAGGGTTGCATTGCTCCACTTCCTTGCCAACACTTGTTATAGTCAGTCTTGAAAATTTTAGCTCTTCTGGTAGATGTGTAGGGATTAATTATCTCATAAGGATTTTAATTTCTATTTCCCTGGTAGGTAATGATGTTGAGTTGTTATTGGGTTTTGACTGTCTTTATTCCTCTGTTTAAGAGGCATAAATTCATTTTTAGGAATTGTTCCTGGGATTATTGGTGATCTTATTCAGCTCTGCCAGAGGCACTGGCTGCTATTCTGGGATTTAGGTTCTTTTCAAGGAAAGTGAGCATTGGATATTTGTTAACAACTTGGCTGTCACTGAAGGGACTGTTTGTGACCAGAGCAACAGATCCTTAAAGCCAACTAAGGGTGTCTCCTGATGGCCCATGAATCCCCTCAGGTTGTGTCTCTGAAAGGAAAGGAACCCTCAGGCTGCAGAGTGCTGCCCTGGAAGGCACATGGGATTTAGAACCAGGTGACCTGAGGCTCTGGTTCTACTTCTGCCTTTTTTAGCCACAGGACTTTGGGAGGTCATATAACCTCCGAATCCTCAATTTGCTATGAGTCAAATAGGGTAGGAGCTGTTGAGGGGTTCCAACGAGGCATGAAAAACCGCTGTAAAACGGTGGGTAGGTGTTAATTCTAAGTCAGTTTTGTGGGGGTCAGCAAAGCAAGGCAGGGATGCTGGGGCTGCCTCGCAGGGCTCCCTGAGGGAAGCAGCCTACCCTGGGAGATTCTTAGCTGGGTTTTGTGTAATGAGCCCGCATCCTGGTTCTCAACCCTGACTGTGGCAATTACTGAGGCAGGAGGAAAGCTGACTTCAACAGTGCTGCCTGGAAGCCTCCAGCCTCCTGCCAAGTCCAGGCAAGGGACAGGCAAAATGGTGTGCTGTTGTACAATGGGAAACCATGCCCCAAGGAGTCAGGGTGTCCATGGAGAACGGGAGGAGAGGATGACCTGAGGTTTCGAACACACTGCGCCCTACAGAAAGATGAACTCCAGTGGCTTGATTTTGGCAGGTGCTCAATAACAATGGAAAGTTTGACTTATTTTTTAATTCCAAAAATCATAAATGCTAATTGAAGGAAATCTGGGAAACACAAGAAAGTATAAAAAAGAAGAAAAAAATTTACCACAATCCCATTTCCAAAGTCAATTATTGTTAGTGTTATACATGCACACATCTGTTCCCAATTAGCCTTGTAATATGCCATTTGCAACTCCTTAATACCATGTTTTTTGTTTGTTTGTTTGTTTGTTTGTTTTGCGGTACGCGGGCCTCTCACTGTTGTGGCCTCTCCCGTTGCGGAGCACAGGCTCCGGCCGCCCAGGCTCAGCGGCCATGGCTCACGGGCCCAGCCGCTCCGCGGCATGTGGGATCCTCCCGGACCGGGGCACGAACCCATGTCCCCTGCATCGGCAGGCGGACTCTCAACCACTGCGCCACCAGGGAAGCCCCTAATATCATGTTTTTAATGGTTGCATTGCATTCCATTTGGTGGATATATAAACATTTCTTTAACCACAGAGTGGTGTTTTTCATCTGCCCGTCACTTAATATCTTCTGGATACTTTAAGATTTACCAATCTGGCACAGCTTAATGTGCTACAAGAAGAAGGTGCCAGAACCTGCTTAGTTATCACGTTTTGAACATTAAATCTCCCACCACAAGCAGGACTGTCTGGCTAACTTGTTTATGGGCAAGGAAGGGACCCTGAAAGTAAACAGGGCAGCAAGTGGGACTTTACATTTCTAAAATATATAATAATGTTAGTTCATTATTCCTTTATCATTCATTCAATTTCCTTTCATTCATTCATCATTCCATATTTTTTTAGAGCTAGATATCTCTCTGTTCTTGACTTAACTCTGCCACTTATCTGCTGAGAGACCTTATGCCAATGACCTGTGTTCTCCTGGCCTTTGTTTTCCCATCTATAAAATGGGTAACAATGCCAGTCAAGGTTGTTGCGAGGACGAAACTTAATTAAGGACATGGGCACCTTTTCCCACCTGACCTTAAGCAGCTGAGCACCGTGGGAGGCACTAATGAATTAGATTTATAAAAGCAGTTTTGTTGAAGAGTGGAGGAAGACGCAGAGAATGCAAGCGGTTGGACAGCAGAGTCATTCATAAGATCAGAGTTGGAGCCAGAAGAACATGGGTCCTGGTTCCTTCCAGTGGTCTGAAGTGACTCTTGTGGGTTTGTCTTGTGGAGTTCAGAAGGCCACGTAAATATTTCTGACTCCTTACCATACCCTTGTGTGGGGAGGTCAAAAGTAATTTGAATGTCAGAGCTGCCCTTAGCAAAATGACACTTAAGATTCTTAATTTTTTCTCTATCACTTTTCCAATGTTTCTTTACTTCAGAAGTTTTTGTTCCGTCTAGCTGTTGCTTTCTGATTCTTTCCAGTGCTTTTTTCTAAGAATGAAGGCAGAGGCCCTTTTGAGGTCTCCAACACTAATGATGTCACTTTAGTGACTTCCACGGGCCATTAGGCAGCCAGTAGTAACATTTATGTCCTTGCTACCAGCAGGACACGGAATATGGGGGGCGGGGGGGAGGAGCCATTCTCTCCTGCTGGTCTGACATTCATCACTCTTCTAGAAACAGAGGAGGCATTGTTAACTGAAGCTCCCACCTGACACCAGGACTTCCTGGAAAGATGAATGTTCTCCTTAACATGAAACAAACAAACAAACAGAAAACTCCACCTCGTCCTTCCAGGAAAGAAGCTCAAGATGTGCCCTTGTACTTACTCCCCCTTGCCCCTGCTGCCCCTATTTCTGCCACTCTGTTTGAAGAAGGATTTCTCCGTTTCTACCACAAAGAATGCTCGTTATCCAGCATGTTGCAGAGATTGAATATCCTTCGTGCATGGATCCTTTTGACTACTCAGAGGCATTGGGAAACTGATACCTGCCATCTCCATCACCTTCTGCATGGTGACGTCCACACGGCTCACCTTCCTCACTCCTTAACTCACCTCTTCACCCACTGCCATGTGGGCTTGGCGCTTGGCCCCCTGCCGGATCACAGTGTCAGCAGACCCAGTGGTCACTCTTCTGTCCCTATCCCACCCGCCATCCCTCTGGCCTTGGGTGCCTTTGACCACCCCTGTCTTGAGAATTTCCATTTCTGAGGCTTCCTGGTCGCAAACACTCCTCCTTCCTCTTGTGTTTCTGGCAGATTCTTCTCAGTCCCCTTTGTGAATTGCTCTTTTCTCTGTTCATTCTTTATACCTTATATCACTGGTTTTCAAGCATTTTTTCTTTTGCAGTGGAAACTTTTTGTTTTTACAAATGAACTTTTATGTAAAACCAAGCGTCATGTAAAAAACAGAAAATCACAACTGCTGGGCTTCCCTGGTGGCGCAGTGGTTAAGAATCTGTCTGCCAATGCAGGGGACACGGGTTCGAGCCCTGGTCCTGGAAGATCCCACATGCCGCGGAGCAACTAAGCCTGTGCACCACGACTACTGAGCCTGCGCTCTAGAGCCTGCGAGCCACAACTACTGAGCCCCTGAGCCACAGCTACTGAAGTCCGCATGCCTAGAGCCTGTGCTCTGCAACAAGAGAAGCCACCGCAATGAGAAGCCCACGCACTGCAACGAAGACTAGCCCCCACTCGCCACAACTAGAGAAAGCCTTCACGCAGCAACAAAGACCCAACTCAGCCAAAAATAAATAAATAAATAAGTAAGTAAAAAAAAAAAAATCACAACTGCTGCGGTTAAAATAGAGATGGTTCTTTGAGGCTATTGGTACTCCCTTCCCCTGTCTCCTCTCCCAGAAAACCCGAGGGCACCTCTCCAGACCCTGGGGCTCCGGGAAGTACAATGTGCAAACCACAGCCTTGAATGCTAGGTTTTCCGGGCCTCTGACTTGGCCTCTTCACATCACCCTCTACTCACTCTCTCTGGATGGTCTCATCCTTCCCAAGAGTAAAAATCACTCTCCTTCTTCCGAATGTGGTGTGTGTGGAGGGCAATAAAGAACACCCAAATGCTTCTTTCAAGCAATTGAGAAATGAGCTGCAGGAGACAGGGAACAAAAGCTCAGTTTCATTACTGGCTTTAAATCTACAGCCAAATGGGCTTGCTTTCTTCCCAGAGCTAACGTGCCCACCAGTTCTGGGCTATGCTGGACATTTGCAAGCATTTCTGCCTGGCTGGAGAGGGTCCCGAATTCCTCCAGCATGGCTACTCCACAGGAGAAGCTAGAAGGGGTGATATTCTCCCAAAGGCACCAAAGAAAAGGTCACTTCTCTTCCCAAGAGGAAGAGTCAGGAAAGAGTGGGGACAGAGACCAGGTATATTACCCTCCACCAAAAAGGTGGTTCCATTCCCTGGGTGCTTTGTAATTTGTGGGGTACTAAAGCATTGGGGGTCAGTGATGTTAGGCGTGGCCATACATGGAACAATTCTGTACAGTAAAGAACTCACCTTAATTCTGCAATGAACCTCCAGTGTCCCACCAGACATTCTTACAGGTGAATGATGGTTCTAATTAGCCACATCTGGAACATGCCTGTTTTTACGTAACGGAAGTTATTTTTGCAGAGTCTGATATACACTTTATACTAAATGTTCTAAGAAAGCAAATACTATGGGAATCCAGTGCTGATTACACTGTGGTGGATTGAGAACTTATCTGAGGGTTTTTATGATAATGACTCATAGTATTTTCATCAGATACAACACTGTCATTGTCACCACTGTATCGGCCAGTATCTATGGCTGTTGCATTCTCTGTGTTTCCACATATCGGTATAAACTTCTGATGGCCTCCCTTTTGGCTTCTGGTAATTTGTGCCCAAATATTTACATGTTAAAATGCATCCTATTAAATTTTATTTATTAAAATTTATTTACTTATTTATATTAAAATTACCCTCTTTTTCTCCATTGCAGTTAGAGTGATTTTTTAAAGTATTTTTTTCTTAGGTAGGTTATATTACCTATGCATTCTGTATCAAGATAGCAAAGGCAGTGTTACAAATTATTTCTTTAGAAAATGAGGCATTGTGTCTGATATTGGCCTAGTGGAGGACGCTCATGGAAACGTGAAGTCAGAAAAACCTCATGGTGATTTTTAACATAAAACGTCCCCATCCCAGGAGGGCTGAATCAAAGCCCTCAGGAGAAAGACCAAGCTTCCTCCCATGCTTAAAGGCCCCTCCACGATTTGGCCTCTGCTGACCTCTTCACCATCCTATGCTCTGGGCTGGCTCAGATCCAGGAAGTTTTCTGGAGGTGCCATGCTGTCTCTCTCCTCCTGGACTTTGCACATCCTTTGTCTCCCTTACTTCTCTGAGAAGCGCCCCTGACACCCCAGAGTGAAGTAAGAGTCCCTGCTCTGGGCTCCCAGGACACTTCTTACCCTGTGTTGGCTTCTCTTTGTTTGCTGCCTCTGCTCCGAGATCTTAAGTTCTGCCAAGGGAAAGACCATATTCTTTTGGCCTCTAGTCCTAGTGCCTGGCCCAGGTTCAAGCATAAGGGAAGCATCCCTTCCCTTGCTGCCCAGGACAGGGATTAGGACATACATCTTCACACCAAAATAAACAGCATTTACTTGAAAAGCTGTAAATCTCTGGTCCATCGAGCACTAATGGGGACAAATGGTGGTATCAACCTCATCAAAGCAAAGGCGATTGGGAGATTGGGATTGACACGTATACACTGATGTGTATAAAATGGGTGATTAATAAGAACCTGCTGTATTTAAATTTTAAAAAAAAGCTAAGGTGAAATAAAGGTCTCTGGAAAAAGGAAAACTCTCCTCCCAAGACTATCTTGGGAGACAGTGTCTTTTATTCATTAGTGTCTCTGCCAGAAAATCAATTCTAAAATTATTCATTGAGTCAGATCAGGTCATTTAGAAAGCAATCTTCGTAGAGCGCAAAGCTTTATCAAAGTTGACATTCTTCCTGATATCAGAGCAGATTAGTTTCATAATTTAATACTTAATTTGTCCACAAAGCACAACGATGAAGATGTCCCTGCTTCCTGAGTACTGAGGGGAATGAAAGGCCTTTTGGATTGGTTTTACTCTCCCAATACCTTATCAAGTGAATAAAACTTGAAAGTAATAAAAATAGACTCATAAAACAATGCTCACTGTGGTTTACAGTTCTAATCCCTTAATTATCAGCAGCTTAACTGCCTTTCCTGACTTTCCTTTGACTTTCTTCTTCCCCCTGAATGACTGGGTGCACTCATTGACTTGGAGACGTTGGAAGGAAACTTAGAGGTTGTTTTTACCTGTCAGAGCAGGTGGGTTAAAGAACACGAAGGTGAAGCAGGTACACCCAGGTTCTGACCTCAATCCATTATCTGATGGCCTTGGAGGGGACCCCGCACCTCTCTGACGCTTGTTTTCTTCACTGATAAGTTAGGAGTGGAAACACCTGCTTTGCAGAGTTGTTGAGAGGATTGAATGAGTGATGACTGAATGGCCCCTGAAACCAAGGAGATGCTCAGTAAAGGGTAGCCCCCTCCCCACAGGGAAGGGGTACACATCCACCGTGCTTTCCTTCTCTCCTGCTCTGTAAGAGTTATCTTTAGCCTTGGACCCCAGTGGAACATCTCACTTCTCCTTTTAATTAGATCCCTTGGGTAGAATTTGGGTCCTTCTCAGAAAGTCTCCAGGGTGTTAACTGCATATTTATCTCAGCGGGATTAGGGAGATTATGGTGTTTAATGAAAACCACGCATATGGCTCAAAGGGCGGCAGGGCCAAGGAGAAATTGTCTTCACTGAGAGTTGGAATTTGGGGAGCTTCGCCTTTTATAAAGACCTCAATTCTCTTCGCAGAGAGAACCCGACTCTACAGTTCGCCAGGCCTCAAAGCACTGTTAGCATTTTGGTCTCACGAGTTACCTGGTGCCATGGGCCAGGATGAGAGCTCTTCCCTGCGATTTTCAGCAGTACGAGGACAGAGACCATGTCTGTCTCTATATTTTGGTGTCCCCTGGCAGTGCCTGATGCCAGGAAGTGTTCAAAATACAACTGTCCAATGAACTATTGTATCTATCTCACCCATTCATGGAATCATAGTATTTTTTTAATTAATTAATTAATTTTTAATTTTTGGCTGCGTTGGGTCCTCATTGCCGCGCACAGGCTTTCTCTAACTGCGTCGGGCCGGGGCTATTCTTCGTTGCGGTGCGCAGGTTTCTCATTGCGGTGGCTTGTCTTTGTTGCGGAGCATGGGCTCTAGGCTCCTGGGCTTCAGTAGTTGTAGCGCGTGGGCTCAGTAGTTGTGGCTCATTGGCTCTGGAGCTCAAGCTCAGTAGTTGTGGCTCACGGGCTTAGTTGCTCCATGGCATGTGGGATCTTCCCGGACCAGGGCTCGAACCTGTGTCCCTTGCATTGGCAGGCAGATTCTTAACCACTACGCCACCAGGGAAGTCCTGGAATCATAGTATTGAAATTGAGTTGTTCTTTAGTCATACATCATCAGTAATTTTACATTCTGCAAAGCTTTCTGTAGCTCAAAGAATTTTCCATGTGTTAACCTGACAATGGCTGGTAAAACTTCTGCATTTGGGAATCATCTACATATAGAACCCAGCTCATTTCTCCTTTAGTGTATTTCACAGGTCACCCTTGATAAGACAGCTAAGGGAGTTGCAGGAAAATGTGTGCCCACGAGAAAGTCAGTTAAAGCCCCAGTGGAAAGAATTTACCGACCTGCAGTAATTCTGAGGTCTGAGGGCAAAGTCTCAAGTCTCTCCCTTCCTGAAGCCAAAGCTTGCTTTTCCAACTTTCTCAATGCTTTTGTAATGGGTTTTTGTTGCTGTCGTTGATGTTGAAATTCCTAGCGAAATACTGGCCACTCAGATAACTCTCTAAAGCACTTACTTTGGTAAATGAGAAAATCTGAGAAGTGTCTCTTTTTGTGTTGATTTTACCAGATTTATACCTTGGGAAGGCACTGGGTAGAATTGGAATAGTTGGGGAATCAAATATACAGTGGCTGGAACAACATTACTATTATTACCAGCTCTAAATTACTGTGATTGTTTTCCCTTGAAATACTACAGGAACATCTCAATTAACTGGACATCAGCCTTCCTGGAACTTTGAGTAATTTGATGAAAGGCAACACAGCAATAAGACTTAACCAAATTCCCGTACGGGTGTAGAGCTGTGCTCTATGTTCAGTGCTTCATTTTGCATATTACTATCATCAATATCTACTCACAGTATTAAATAATGAGAAGTAATGTGAACCAGGGTGCTCTTGGGGCTCTATAACTCCCCAAGAGAGCTTTCTACAGTGATGGAAATGTTCTAAAATGGCATTGTCCAATACACTATCTGTGCTTACTGGGCACTTGAAACGTGGCCAGTATGACTGAGGAACTGAATTTTTAATATAATTAAATTTAACTGTAAATGCACATTTAATTTAGTTATTGGAAAGCCCAGCTCTATAATATTTTGAGTCAAAGATACATTTTCTATTATGAAGTATTTTTAAATATTCAGCAAAGTACAGAGGGTGCTATAAACCACCAACTGGAATACACACAGAGTTAACCTTTTGCTGTATTTGCTTCAGATATTTTTAAAGAAATAAAATATTAAAGATACAATTGAAGTTTTCTTGGGCGCCCCACCCCACTTCATTCCCAGAAGCATGTGTATCCTTCCCATCCATGTTTTTATAGTTTAACTATTTATCAACACTATGTAGCATTATTTGAGTGTTTAAACAATTTAAACAAATGGCATTATACTGTATATACCATACTGAAACTTGCTTTTTTCATTTATCAATATATTTTTGAGCCCTATCCATTGTTGATATATGAAAATCAGTTTCATATATAAATCAATTTCATTCATTTTAACTCTTCTGGAAAGTTCTAGTTTATAAATATACCGCAATGTATCTATCCAGTCTCCTAAGGATGGTAAATTTGGGTTGTTTCTAACTGCTGTCTTTGTTACAAACAATACCGTGAGGAACCTTTGGTATGTTTTTTCTTGGGCTTATGTGGGAGAGTTTCTCTACAATCATTTATATTTGTTATGATTACTGATATGTGTGGACTTGTTTTTATTAGCTTATTTTATGTTTTTTGTTTCCATTCACCATGGGTTGTTTTTGGTTCTCCACCTATCTCTTTACCATTCACCTGTTTAGAAATTAAATATATGATTTCTATTCATTTGGTGGTTGTTAGCAAGCATGATCAAAGATTTAGATCTGGGCTTCCCTGGTGGCGCAGTGGTTGGGAGTCCGCCTGCCGATGCAGGGGACGCGGGTTCGTGCCCCGGTCCGGGAAGATTCCACATGCTGCGGAGCGGCTGGGCCCGTGAGCCATGGCCGCTGAGCCTGCGCATCCGGAGCCTGTGCTCCGCAACGGGAGAGGCCACAACAATGAGAGGCCCGTGTACCACAAAAAAAAAAAAAAAAAAAGATTTAGATCTAATATCCCCATCATTTTTTCAAACAATACATGGAACTCAGAGTGCTTTAATTCCTAAAACCCTCTCTCATCTTCTCTACTATTGTTGGGTAGTATTTTAGTTCCACCTTAAAAAACAAAAACCTCCCTGTTGGCTATCATCATTGTTTTTATAATTTTATAGTCAGTATTATTTAGATTTATTAAATTTTTCATGAATTTCTTGGCTTACTATTGTGTTTTGCATCTCACCCCTTTCTTCTGGGTTGAGTTTCTTTCTTGCTAAGGTATTGCTTTTGGTATTGCTTTTAGTAAGGGGATGTTACAGTAAATCATCTTAGACTTTCATGTCTAAAATATCTTTATCTACTCACTCCTACATAATGGTTTGGCCTGGACTCCCAGTAGAATCTCCTATTTCCTCTCTCCCTTCTCTGGGACTCCTATTAAATATATGTTGAATTTTTTCATCCTAAATTATGCATCTCAGTTTCTTTCATACTTCCCACCTCTTTATTGCTGCAGCTACATTCTAGATGCTTTCCTCAAATCTATCATTCAGTTCCTTAGTTCTCTCTTCAGATGAATGTCCATTGAATTTTTAATTTTAGTGACTGTTTTGGGTTTTTTTTTACATCTTTATTGGAGTATAATTGCTTTACAATGGTGTGTTAGTTTCTGCTTCATAACAAAGTGAATCAGTTATACATATACATATGTTCCCATATCTCTTCCCTCTTGCGTCTCCCTCCCTCCCACCCTCCCTCTCCCACCCCTCCAGGCGGTCACAAAGCACCGAGCTGATCTCCCTGTGCTATGCGGCTGCTTCCCACTAGCTATGTACCTTACGTTTGGTAGTGTATATATGTCCATGCCTCTCTCTCGCTTTGTTAGTGACTGTTTTTTATTCTGTAAGTTCAGTTGAATTCTTTTAAAAAATTTCACAGTCCCTCCCTTAGTGTCATGTTTTTTCATTTTATTTTCTTTCTTACTTTCATATATGCTATTCATTTATATTATTGCACGTTTGAATGGTATGACTTTTAGGCCTCTTTGAGATAGCTTTATATCTGTAGTTCATGGTTCTGAATTTTGTTGCATTTGTTGTGTTTGCTGATTTTCTCCCAACAGTTATTTACTTCATGGGATTAGTAATTTTTTGTGTGAGCTCATCTTGAGTGGGAGTGGTTTTCCATGAAACACGTGTACTTGGTTGGGATTTTACAGATTCCAGACCAGTTTTATGGTAGTTGCTCAAAATGGGTTCTTGTGTCTCTTTGGTAGGTATGGATTCAGATCAGATGCGTGTGCGTGACTGGTTGATATTCTGCTTTCTTTAGGGTGGTTCTTTCACTTTCCATGGCCCTGAAAGATGGTCAGCTTCCTTTATGCAACCCTGGCCAATAAAAGGACTTCTTATGTTGCTTGTTTCACGGACGGAGAGCCTTCATGGCTTCTGGCTTTACTTGGGGGGGGGGCGCTCAGTTCTAGCTCCCCACTTCTCACGGGCTGAGATTCTGGGTAGTTGTTTTATCACCAGTGTCTGTAATATTTACCTGGTTCCAATACCCACATGGACTGTTTCTTTTTAGTGCCTCCTCCCTGCTCAGGAACCTGGAGATATTCTTTTCTTGTTTTCAAGCTTGGCCACAGATTTTAAAAATTTCAATATCTGGTGGATTTGTTCTGTTTGAGAGTTACCTTTATACGCTGAACAGGCTGTGTTAACTCCCACACTATGTTACCCCATATGAGAAAATTTTACAGACAAAAAGCATAAGCACTTGTAAGGCACTGCATGTTGTATAACAGGCACAACGAAAGACATTGTCAAACCCCAAGCTGAAGAATTCCTTGGTCATTTCGACAGCTCGAGGTCTATCCACACTGCACACTGAACTTACCTTCCTCTCTTCTCCTCAGACAAAAATCTGATAATTGCAAAGTTTGATTAAAATTATTTTTGAATTACTTACATGCCTGTTCCATTGCTAATCCATGTGAATGAAGAAAACAGAGGTGGCTGGGTGCAAGTAAGGTTTGATAATATTAAATGAAGAAAAAGAAAAAGAAAAATGAAAATGTAACTTATAAAGAGGTTCTCAACCTCATTTATAATCAGGGACATTCACAATAGAACCAGAGGGAGATACCATTTTACTCTCATGAGAATGGCAAAAATTCTGGCAACAACCTGATAATACCAAGCATTGGCAAGGATGCGGAGTACCATTGGCACCCATACGTTGCTGATGGGAGTGTTAATTAGTACAACCACTTTAGGTAACAGTTTGGTATTATCCGTTACAGGCAAAATAGAGAAATTCTATCTGCCCTTCTAGAGAAATTCTTACACAGGTATACCTGTAACTTGAAGAGAATGGTCATACCAGGATGGATCGAAACAGCCCCAAACTGGAATCAACCCAAACGTCTAAAACAGTAGAATACATTTTATATTCTTCTTGCAACGGCATTCCATACAGCAATAGAAGTGAAGGTAGTTTACAGCTGTGCATTACAACATGGATAAATCCTGCAGTCAGAATATGAGTGACAGAAGCAAGTCACAAAAGGACATGTAAAAAATGTATCATTTATATAAAGTGCAAAATCAAGTAGCATAAACTGTATTCCCACCCAGCAGTTCTTCTGTATTCCTCACTCCTTCTGTCTCTCTCCCCTCCCGTCTTGAGATAACCTTGGAACGAGGCCTTATTTTGCTAGCACCAGCCAGCTCTGAGTGGTGCTACACTGTGTGCTTCTGGTTTCATTTGTTCATCCATCCATCCAACAAGCAGTAAGTGCCAACCGCATGCAAGGCACTGTTCTTGGTGCTGATGGCTAAACAGACAAAAGTCCTGCTAACATTTTTTGGGGGGGTGTGGGTGGGGAGAAGACAATAAGTAAAATAAACATGTAAATTATATAGTATAGTAGAGGGTGGTAAGTACTATGGAGAAATATAAAGCCAGGAGAAGTGACAGTTTTAAATGAGGTGATCAGGGAAGAACTCTTTGTGAAGGTAATATTTAAGCAAAGACGTCAAGAAGTGAGGAAACGAGCAATGTCAACATCTAGAGGAAAAGCTTTCCAAGTAGACGGAATGGCAAGTGCAAATGTCCTGAGGCACTTCTTTGTCAATCACAATTTTTAGAATCTTATCAACATTTACTCCAAGAATCTCTAAATTTCCTTTCAGCGTTAGATGGTTCTTGCTACAAATATAAAATTCACACTGTGTTTACAACCAAAAGAGAAACTTCCTGTAATTTGTGAGTCTGTCATCCTGAATGTGCATGAGGGAGTCATTTTGGGTAAAGGAACACTGGAAGTCACATCGTGTTATTTTATTAATTTACGTCAGTTCCTTTTGGCCAGCATGAATTACCATACAGAACATAAACACGAGACTCTGGCAGACCCAGGTTTCAACTTGAGCTCTGCCACTCTGGGGACTTAAGCCACTTATTTAATCTTCCTGGGTGTAAAAAGATGAAATAATGCCCATCTCGAAGCATTGTTGTGAAGACTGGGAGAAAATACAAGTTCGAGTCTTTGTGTCCTTCAATAAGATTTAAATTTTTTTCTTGGGACCTCCCTGGTGGCGCAGTAGTTAAGAATCTGCCTGCCACTGCAGGGAACACGGGTTCGATCCCTGGTCCAGGAAGATCCCACAGGCTGCGGAGCAACTTAAGCCTGTGTGCCACAACTACTGAGCCCATGTGCCACAACTACTGAAACGTGTGCGCCTAGAGCCCGTGCTCCGCAATGAGAGAAGCCACTGCAGTGAGAAGCCCGTTCACCACAAGGAAGAGTAGCCCCCGCTCGCCACAACTAGAGAAAGCCCACGCCCAGGAACGAAGACCCAACACAGCCAAAAAATTTAAAAATAAATAAATAAAAAATAAAAATTTTCTTTACACAGCTTTTATACATTTCTAAATTTATTAATACTCTAGGTGTGCAACATTTTTGGTTGAAAGGGAACATTCTAAAAGTTCTGAATGAGAAAAGGCCAATCACTTCACAAGAAGTCTGGGGTTGAAACTCAGACCTGGTGTAATGGCTCCACGGCATCGTCAGTATTTCTGGTCCTTCATATCTCTGCCTCGCCATCCTTAGCAGGTGGCTTTGTCCTCATGCTTATCACCTCATGGTTGCAAGATGGCTATTTTACGTCTAGCCTCAGATCCACATAAGGAAGAAGGAAGGTGCTCATAAACCCTGTCAAATCTTGCAATAGTCTTCTACAGCATCACTTAAACTGCCTGCTGTTGAATACATGTGCCAACATTTATTTGGTGTGTGTGAATTTTGTATATATATATGGTGTATATATGATGTATATATACATGCACATATGTGCATATATATTACCAATAATAACATGTATAATAACCATAATGGTATATATGATAATATTATATATACATAAACAATGCTGCAGTGAACATCTTTGTAATGAAATCTTTGCACCTGTCCCAGGTAATTTTCTTAGCACAAATTCCTAGAAGTACCTTTGAGTCAGAGCGTGTGCCCGTTTCTAAGACTTTTGATATATTTTGCCCAATTCCTCTTGAGAAAGGTGGAAATTTTTACTCCTTTTTTTTTTTAACATCTTTATTGGAGTATAATTGCTTTACAGTGGTGTGTTAGTTTCTGCTGTATAACAAAGTGAATCAGCTGTACATATACATTTTACTCCTTCTAGTGTTGAATGTGAGTACCCTGCCACATTGTACCCACCTCCATCACAACACTAGCCATTGTCAGCATGGTTTATTCAATTATTTAATTTATATAATCATTTAATAAATAAAAAATGATATTTTTTGTTCTAATTTCTTTGATATTGGTGAGGTGGATCACATGACTTTTAATATCTTTCTGTTCAGTTTTTGATATTTATAAAAGATTTATAAGATAGCTTCGAGCACTTACTTTTATCCTTCCAGCTCCAGTAAATCATATGAGAAAAGGAATTAATATATACTATAAGCTGACTTTGCTTCTTAGTGCTGTACTGTGAAATAACTTATCTGTGTTCCGGTCTTTAAAATCTCACCCTCTATGTCTAATACTAATGTCTTTGGTTAACACCTATATCATTTTAGTGTATTAAGATTAGGATGCTCTCAACTATAAATATAAAATAATAATAGTATACTAGTCATAATGTTTTATGCTTACATAGTTTGTTTCTTGAGAGATCAGAGAACTGTGATAATATTATTTTAATGAATCACCTTCGTTAACCCGCCTATTATTCCATTGAATGGATGTCAGTACTTAAACTGAAAAAATTTTTCCTTTTGTATCTGAAATTCAAATTTAACTGGGAGTTCTGTTTTGTCTTGCTTTTTCCCTAAATCTGGCAACCCTGTGTGAGGAGAGTCTAGAGGTTGAAGTCCTGGGTGGGGAGGTTTGTAGGAGTTGAAAAGACCAGAATCTGCATCAGGCAGAGGTGTGAGCCAATGCCCAGGAGGTGAGGGTCCCAGACCCTTTTCCTCCCTCTTCCACCTGGCTCCTAGTTACCATTCCAAGTCCTCCCTGTGTTTGGGACTCAAGCTGGGAGTGTGATAAAGGATACTGCCAGTGCCCCTGGGGTTGAGCTGGCATATCCCTGTCTGTCATCCCCCTCCCCTTATTCCCAGGGAGATTCCATCTGGCATGGAAGAAAAGAGTTTTGGAGGTAGGCAGTACTGGGTTCAAATACCATCCCTCTTTTAACTAGCTTCACAATTTGTGGCAAGTTGCTTAAGCCCTTTGAACCTCGGTTTCATTGGAGAAGGATGGCAATGAGGAAAGATGGAAAATTAGGAAGACTGATGACAGATGGAACCATGGAAGCAGCCCTGACTTTCACTCCAGACTTATTACGTGGCTTTTTGTAACACAGAAAAAAATAAATGCAAACTCACAAGGTCATTGTGAGGTTCGCATGAGATGATGTTTGAAAAGCTCTTAGCAGACTCTTTGGTACCTCATAAGCAGCCATGGGTCTGAATTTCTAGGTACAGGGACTAGTGAAGGCAGAGTAATTCCTCAGGGGAAGCAGAGTAGCGTCCCTGGAAGAAGGGACAACAATAACAAAGCATGAGGAGACTGCAGACCAGAGACACCGGGAATTCTAGTTTTTGGTGACACAAGGTTTGGAACCCTTTAAAAAGAAGTTATTTCTGTTTTTCTATGCGTGTTTTCCTCCAGGAGTGAAACTAAATCTGTGAAGGTGATGTTGAATGCGAGTTCGAAAGAGAGCAGCCTGGCGGCTACAAGACATGACGGGTCCTAGGAAACCCAGCTGCCCATCCTGGTTTTCCCAGTCCAGCCACGTGCTTTCCTCCAGGGGAAAACAAACCTGTGACCAAGACTTCTATAGACCTACCAGAGCCTCAACAGCTCCCTCCTGATTCAAGATCTTACCGAAAAGCTGAAGAGTTACCTATTTGTAAATATTGCCAAGGTAGGTATCGCCACCCAGCCAAGCCCTTCCCTCTGTCTCTAAGAGCTCTAGCCAACAGCTCAAATGCCTTCCAATTTCCTGGACAAGGGACTTGTTAACGGTTATGTGGGGAGTGGACTTAAAAGGCCAGAGGAGCCATTAGGGCTTCTGCCGCCTGGGGTCCTATCATCAGTGGGACAGGTGGTGTCTTCTCACCCACGCAGTTATCATCACCTGCCTGACAGGTATGGTTTAGGGGGAGCTCCCTGCAGCTCACCTCTAGATTAGAGAGTGGGAAACACACCCTTTGCCTCTTCCTGAGGGCATGTACTTGACCCTGGAAACAGCACAAGCTGAAAAGGACAGGCTAGTTTCAGGAAGGGAATGGGACTTCTTTCTTGACTGCAGAACAAGGCAGAGGTGGGCATTTGGAAGGAAGAACAGGGAAGACACCTACCAAAGACAGGCACTGCTTGGCGGATTTGGATCTAGAGCAGTATTTTCCAGTGTTTAGGCAGTTACGTTCCACCTTAGTATCAATAGTTTGTGCTGCAATCATTTTAAAGTCTATGCTATTGTTTACTTAATCTTTTTTTAAACTGACTCTATATTTTTACTTAAATAGCATTATTGTCCTTAATGTAGGCAATAATAGCAAAAGTATATGGTTTCTTTCTAACATGCATTTAATTTTACAAATGCGCACTATGAACTTAAAAATGCTATCCTGGGCTTCCCTGGTGGCGAAGTGGTTGAGAGTCCGCCTGCCGATGCAGGGGACGCGGGTTCGTGCCCCGGTCCGGGAAGATCCCACATGCCGAGGAGCGGCTGGACCCGTGAGCCATGGCCGCCGAGCCTGCGCGTCCGGAGCCTGTGCTCTGCAACGGGAGAGGCCACAACAGTGAGAGGCCCGCGTACCGAAAAAAAAAAAAAGAAAAAAAAAAATGCTCTCCTTGTGAACTTTAAAGTCCTTTCATGATAGTAGCTAAGATTTATTGGGTGTTGTGGGCCAGGAACTGTTCCAGTTGCTTCCTTCCTGGGTGTAAATTTATTCAATCCTCATGGCGAGGTAGGGGGGAGGGGGAAGAAGAGGAGGTTAATAGCAGTGCTGACTCCTGTTGCCGTGTGAGGATTAGCTGGTTGATATATGGAAAGTGCTCAGAGCTGTGTCTGCTGGGGAGAAGATGTATGCAAGTGTTTGCTATTATTATTATCATTATTTCCATTTTACAGATGGAGAGGTGGAGGCAGACATAGGGACATTAGCTTGTGCATAAGGACACAAGCTGGTGGGAGGCTAAGCCGGGACTCGAACCCAGACACTGGGTCTGGAGCCCAGCCTCTTGACCCATGATGCTGTTCACCTTCCACGTTTTTGGAAACATTACTTAGGGATCAATTCCCAACCCACTAGAAGAGGTGCCTGCTACCTGAATGCAAAGGGGTGTGTGTGTGGTACCAACTTCCCTGGCCAGTGAGGGAGGGCTGAGGTGTTCATAGAGGAGCAGGGGATGAAGGGACCAGATGTCTGCTCAGCGATGCCAGGACCACACCTACTAAGCTGGCCCGTAGAGCCTGGCCAGGGACGGCCAGGGAGGATGCTGTATTCAGTCAGCCAAGAGTAAGCCTTCGTCCGTTTGGGACACAGTCTCTAGAGGAAGGATGACCTATTTCGCATCACTGTTCCTGCAGTTCAGAACCAACTGCCCTAGCTTTGAGCAAAGGCAAAAGCAAAGAGTCGTTTGCTGGCATATTCCACGTGCCTAATACAGAAGGCGGTGTGATGGGCCTTTGAAATCCATCCTGCCTCTTAAGCATGCAATGCCAGACTGTCTGAAGGAGGCTGCAAATGAGGTTTCTGATCTTTTGGGGTAGACTCTGGTTTTGGCCACCCAGAGGCAGTCATGTACATACAAACATGTTGATTTGGTAAATAAGACAGTCCCATTTTCTCCTTATAACAAGCAGATCCCTAAAGGATTGCAACCTGATGGTGGAGCCCAGTTTGAGTGACTCTAGGGACCCGAAAGTGCCTCCCTGCCTACATCACACAGTTGGACTTTGAGCTTTCCATTAAGTTAGATTTCCAGATATAAAGTACCATTAACGCTGAGTGCATTTTTCAAATATTCAGAAAATGCTTCTGCTATCAGAACCCCTGCCCTTTCTCCTCTGCCTTTCAGAGAAGAGTATTAGTTGTAAACTTCATTTAGAACATGTTTCTTATACAGAGTCATCTCAACACACTGAGTTAATTTTATCATTGACTGGCCCCAAGCAGAGTTGTGACAATGGTGAATTGATCAGAGGTCTGATACTTAAAGAGGGCTGTTGCCCCTTGACTGGTCCATATTCCCCGTGTCTCCCGCGATGGCTAATAAGAGCAGCCTACTCTACACCAGGGATTTTATATAAACTGTTCTAGTTCCTACCAGAGACCCTGCAATGAGGGGACTGTCATGCCCATTTTACAGATGTGGAGCTGAAGCCTGCCACCACTCAGCAAACTGAGAGGCTGAGCTCAGATCTGAAAGCGTCCAGCTCGGAAGCTTTAGCTCTTGCCTTGAAGTGGTTCTGCCTCTCACCATAAGTTTATGAAGGGTATTTTGAGAATTTGGATTCTGCTCTTAATTCACCAGCTAAGCCGCTGCACGACCTTGAGTGAGTCCCTGCATTGCTCTGGACCTCAGGGTCTTCGTCTGTTCTGGCCACTGTAACAGAATCCACTAGACTGGGTGACTTGAACAACAAACATTTATTTCTCACAGGTCTGGAGGCTGGGAGTCTGAGATCAGGGTGCCAGCATGGGTGGGTTCTGGTGAGGAGCTTCTCATTGGTTTATATATGTTTGTCTTCTCACTGTGTCCCCACCCACAAAGAAAGAGCATCTCTCTTGTGTCTCTTCTTATGAAGGGACTAGAAAACCCATTCAGGGCATCTGTTTGGGATTAGAGTTTCAACACATGAATTTGGGGGGACACAAACATTCAGTCCAACACTTCCCTGGTGGCGCAGTCATTAAGAATCCGCCTGCCAATGCAGGGGACACGGGTTCTAGCCCTGGTCTGGGAAGATCCCACATGCCGCAGAGCAACTAAGCCCATGCGCCACAAGTACTGAACCTGTGTGCCACAACTACTGAAGCCCGCGCGCCTAGAGTCTGTGCTCCACAACAAGAGAAACCACAGCAATGAGAAGCCAGCGCACCGCAACAAAGAGTAGCCCCTCTCGCCGCAACTAGAGAAAGCCCACATGTAGCCACAAAGACCCAATGCGGCCAAAAATAAATAAATAAATTTATTTTAAAAACCCCACAACATTCAGTCCATTACACTCCATTACCCTATTTATGAAATGAAGATACGGAATGGCAATCCCCCCAAATGCTCTGACTCTAAAATGCTTTGATTCTGCTGAATCTTCATCTGTTATGATGGGGATTCTGCCCATTAATCTGCAATGCTGAGTGTACTGCTTGGTACCTGGTAGATACTTGGTAAATGTTTACTGAATATCTATAAGGAAAAAGGCAGGAAACTGTCTTCCCCTAAAAGCATAAATACTCCCACTCCCACCAGCCATGGCTTCTTGACAATGGACCCGCTTTTTTGTGTCCAAAAACATGACCTACGGTGGAAATTAACACAACATTGTAAATCAACTGTACTTCAATTAAACAAACACAAACAAAAAAAACCCATGACCAATAGTGGGACCCGGAACCCAGGTGAAGGGGGAGGCCAGCCCAGAGGTAGGTTGGTTGAACAGAAGTTTGTAGCAAGTGAGGCCTTCAAGGATGCCTTCCTGTCTGGCTGTCAGGGCAGGCGCCGGCTCCGCTGGCACAGGGAGACCAGCGTCCCTGCAGTGACTCTGAGAAGGGAAGCAGATGCAGCACGGGCCCTGGAAAGCATTCCTACAATGAACACCCTGAGGAAAACAAGCTTCCCTCTTAGATTTGGTGCCTCCGATTTGCTGCCTACTTTTTTTTGCTTCACCCTGTCTGCCTGTCTCCATTTGTACTCATCTCACCTTTCTTCCCTGTTATGGGCAAGTAGACAAACCTAGGGACAGGAAGGACCCCCTTCAGGCCAGTAGAAAGAAATATGGATACGATGCGAAAAAACAAAGTGTTTCCTTTTCTTTTTCTTTTTTTTTTTAATCATGCTTATTGAGGTATCGTTTCTACAGAGTAATATTCACATTTTTTTAGGTGTAGGGTTCTAGGATTTTGACAAATGTATACAGTTGTGCCACGATCACCACAATTAAGATATAGAATATTTTCATCATCCCCCAAAGTTCCCTCATGCCCCTTTGTAGGCAGTATCCTCCCCTGCCCCTTGGCCCTGGCAACCACTGTTCAGATTTTTGCCTCTATAGCTTTGTCTTTAGAATAGGTATTTTTTAAATGACAAGGCAGCTGTGATTTTTGTTTTTCTTTTCTTTTTTTTTTTTTTTAAATCACACTTTCCACTGTCTCTACTAAAAATGTCTGGAAAGGAGCTGCTATTTAAAAATTAGCTACACTCCACACTTCTTATTCCAAGAAGGATGTAAGGTGGCAATAAAGTCACACAGTGAGAGAAATCACTGCAAGGACTTATAGGCAGAGAGTCTCCTTCCTTCTATTAAAAAAAAAAGTTTGGATCTTCAAATAAATTGCAAGATTAGAACAATGGGCATCCCTATACCCTTCACCTAGCTTTACCAACTGTTAACATTTTCCACACATTTATGCTCTCTTTCTGTATATGTGTACACCCTGATTTATCTGTTTGCTTGTTTATTTTTGCTCAACCATTTGTCTTACTTGCAGACATCGTGACAACATCATCCTAAATACTTTAGCAAGCATTTCCCAACAGCAGAGGCATTCTCCCTCATGACCACAATATAATTGTTTCATGGAGTGAATTTAAATTAATATATAGTCCATGATCACATTCCTCCAGTTGTCCCAATGATATCTTTTATCTGTTTAAGTTTTTAAAAAACATTTTTAATCCAGGATCCAATGAAAGATCAGGCATTGCATTTGTTGTCTTAACTCCTTAGTCTCCTTTATTCTTCAACAGTTTCCTGCAGCCTGTCTGTACCTTGCTCTCAATTTTGCTGTGAACCTAAAACTGCTCTAAAAATATAAAGTCTTAAACAGTTTTTAAAATAAAAGCATATCTTAAAACTACCGCACATCCATGAGGATGGCTGCTATCAAAAAACAGGAAATAATAAGTATTGGTGAGGATGTGGAAAAATTGGACCCCTTGTACACTGCTAGTGGGAGTGTAAAATGGGAGTGCAGCTGCTATGGAAAACAGTATGACAGTTCCTCAAAGAATTAAAATTAGAATCACTGTTTGATCCAGTAATTCCACTTCTGGGTATATATCCCAAAGAATTCATTTATTTGTAGACCCATGTTCATAGTGGCAAAAGGTGGAAGCAACCCTACTGTCCATTGATGGATGAATAGTTTAAAAATTTAGGCACTGTTGTTAGTTCTCTTTTACAGATGCGAAAAGTGAGTCTTAACCTATTAGGATATAGCCCAAATCCAGAACATCTGACAACACCAAGGATGTGAAGCAACGGGAACTCTCATTTATTGCTGGTGGGAATGCAAATTGGTACAGACACTTCGGATGACAGTGTGGCAGTTTCTTACAAAACTAAGCATACTCTTACTATACAATCCAGCAATTGTACTCCTTGGTGTTTATTCGAATGAATTGATAACTTAATGTCCACACAAAAACTTGCACATGGATGTTTATAGCAGCCTTATTCATAATTGCCAAACTTTGGAAGCAACCAAGATGTCCTTCAGTAAGTGAATGGATAAATAAACTATGGTATATCCAGGCAATGGAATATTGCTCAGTGCTAAAAAGAAATGAGCTATCAAGCCATGAAAAGACATGGAGAAAACTTAAGTGCATATTACTAAGTGAAAGGAACCAGTCTAAAAAGATTACATACTGTATGATTCCAACCATATGACATTATGAAAAAGGCAAAACTACGGCAAAAAAATTTACTGGGACTTCCCTGGTGGCGCAGTGGTTAAGAATCTGCCTGCCGATGCCGGGGACATGGGTTCAATCCCTGGTCTGGGAGGATCCCACATGCCACAGAGCAGCTAAGCCCACGAACCACAACTACTGAAGCCCGTGTGCTTAGAGATGGAGCGCTGCAACTACTGAGCCCGCGCACTGCAACTACTGAAGCCCGTGCGCCTAGAGCCTCTGCTCTGCAACAAGAGAAGCAACCACAATGAGAAGCCCGTGCATCACAAGGAAGAGTAGCCCCGCTCACCACAGCTACAGAAAGCCTGTGTGCAGCAACGGAGACCCAATGAAGCCAAAAAAGAAAAAGGTGGGGGGGAGGTCTTAAGCCTATCCTGCAGGAAGGTCTCAAAAAAATAAAATAAAAAATAAGGAAAAGAAAATGGACTTTGAAAAAACAAAGTATCATTCTGGTGAGTGATGCTGATAATGAGAGAGGCTATGCGTGTGTAGGGGGCAGAAGTACAGGGGAAACTTCTGTTCCTTTTTCTAAATTTTGTTGTAAAGCTAAAACTGCTCTAAAAAAATTTCTTAAAAACTGAAACTGAGTCTTAAAAGAGTATGTTTCTATTTGAGCCACACACAGAGCAAGTAGACTGGTTTCAGATCAAGGCTTGGTTGCCTGACTCTGGAATCAAGTTTCTAAATTCTTAATTGCTTTGCTTCATGCCTTTTCAAGTAAATGAAATATATATATTCATTATTCTCTATATAGATATAGTTCTCTATATAGATAGATAGCTATATACATATGTATGTGTTCTTTTTCAGGGAAGATAACAGGGGAACTGGGCATCGGCTGTTGAGATCCCTGTCCATTCTGGGAACTCAAGCAGGTCACTTTCCTCTTTAGGTCTTAGAATTTCCATTCGTAGGATGCCAAGAATAGACTCAACACCCTGCTTAGTCTGGGCCACTTCATCTCTTCTGGGAAGTCCCCGTTGGCACCCTTTGTGACAGCCTTCAGCAACAGCAGCAGGAGGGATTTATTGTGGATCTAGAGGGCTCTGGAAGGTTCTAGGCCAGATGTCGGTTACAGTGAGTAGAGAGATGAAGCCGGGCCTTGAAGAGGGAAGATGATGCAGGCGAGGGTCCTGGATTTGGACCTGCCATATAGCTGTGTGACCTTCGGCAAGCCACTTCACCTTGATTCTCTTCAGTTTCTTTAATGTAGGGAAGGAGCACAATGCTTACTTTGCCAGGTTGTGAGCATCTGTGAGATTGTGTATGTAGAAGCACTTTAAGACTATAAAATGTTATATAGATATAAGCTGTTCTTAATCATGGACATTTTTCTCCCTCATAAGGCAGAAAAATTGATTGGGTCTACCCTGACAAAGTTTGGAGAGCCACACAGGAACTTTCAAGTTTCTTATGACTGATTTGGTCTTAGCAAAATAATTAGTGCTCATGCTGCAGTTCACAGGCCTCCTTACTCTTGCTTGAACCAACCCAGGGCCTTTGCATAGCTTCCTGAACACCCTTCTCCCAAATATTAGCATTGTTTGCCCTCTCATTTTATTCAGGTTCTGCTCAAAGCTCTTGTTAGAGAAGCCTTCTCTGACTACTCCATTTATTTTGATTTAAAATATTTATTTATTTTATTTTTGGCCACTTCGGGTATTAGTTACAGAACGTGGGATCTTCCTTGGCATGCGGGATCTTTTGTTGCGGCATGCAGACTTCTCTCTCTAGTTGTGGCCCGTGGGCTCTCTAGTTGTGGCTCACAGGCTCCAGAGCACATGGGCTCTGTAGTTGTGGCTCACGTGCTCAGTAGTTGCGGCCACAGACTTAGTTGCCCTGTGGCACGTGGGATCTTTGTTCCCCGAGCAGGGATGAAACCTGTGTCCCTTGCATTGGAAGGTGGATTCTTAACCACTGGACCACCAGGGAAGTCCCATCTGACTACATTTAAAACACACCCCACCAAAAACAAAAAAAACAACCACACCCCACCACCCCACTCTACTACCTGCCCATCACTTTCACTCTGGTTTTATTTTCCTTCATAGCATTTAGCACCACCTAACATATTATATATTGCTCATTACTCCTCTGAGCCTACCTACCAGAATTTAAGCTCCATTAGGGTAGTGAGCAATGCCTGGCATGGAGTTATCTCTCCATCTCTTCAAATACTTATTGAATGAATGCTTGAAAGTCCAAAGACACTGATTTAATTCTTCAAAGGCATCAGAACAAACAGGCAGGGTTGGTTTTTCAGATGGTGGGGTTGCTAAGGGATTTTCCCTCTTTCCAGCCCCTGTGCTTAGGTTTCTGGAATGAGAAGGCAGAATTGCGTTTGAGTAACTACAGCTTTTTCTCAAAGGATGCCGACCCTCCACTGGTTGTGAATGGCCCTGAGACATCTCTCGACTCTGACCGTCCACCAAGCCATTTTAGTTAACTAGCCACTTAGAAATCAGTCATTTCCTTTCCTCCCATGACCCCTCTCATATTTACCAGTTAATACAATATTTATTAATCTCCTACCGTGAATACAGAACTGTGCTAACCACTATGGATGATTTAAAGAAATACAAAGTGACCCTTCACCCTCCGGTAGATAAGAGACAGTATGGCCCAGTGGTTATAGGTGGGGGGGATATTGTTTACTGATGACAGAAATTCTAGGTTTAAACCCTGGTTTTACTATTTAGTAACTGTGTGACTTGTGCAAGTCACTTAAACTCCCTATACCTCACTTTCTTTATCTAAAAAATGAGATAATAATAGTACCTATTCTCTAAGGTAATGAGTTTATTAAGGGTAAGCTCCCACAATCATGCCTGGCACATGCGACCACTTGACAAGTTTCAGTTGTTTTTGTTGAACTGTATTGTGAAGACTGGTGATGCATCCATGGAAAGTAAAATAACAATACGTGGACTGATGACTCAGTACAATATTTATACCCACACGGACACAATGTATACCTGGGTATAATGGAAAGAACGCATGCTTTGGGGTCAGCTGACCTGAATAGCAGCACCCACTTTGTCTTTTGCCAGCTTTGAGGCCCTGAGCAGGTGACCAGACCCCTGGGGACCCCAGTTTCCTCATTGATAAAACACGGATCCGAATTTTTGCTTCACAGGATACGTGTGAAAATTTACTGAGATGCTAGTTCCTTGCCCCATCAATGCCCACTGCTGTTCAGAAGTCCTGCTGCAAAGGCAAGGACTGTCCCGATTCAGGTGGGAAACGGATATGAAGTCAGTGCCTCCCTTGGCAAATCAGGAAGACTCTTTGATTTAAAAAAAAAAAAAATGCCCAAGAAAATTTGCTTCATCAAAACAGGAAAAAAGGCAGAAGATAACGATTTATTTAAGGAATGTATGGACCTCTGTATTATGAACATCTTCGTCCTACACGCTGATGTCATAGAATTCCAGAAACCCGATCACTCTGAGGGACCAGAGGGCTCATTGCAGAGACCCCCTGCCATCCCCCTAAAGGGGTCATCCCACCCGCCTCCACTTGCATACTTCCAGGACAGCCAAGTCACCGCTGCGTGAGATTGGCAATTTTGCTCTTGATCAGTTCAACTCTAAGATTTGCCCCAAGCTCTCCCTTCACCTGACTTCCACTCATCTCTGGCAGAACACAGTTTCTCGTTTCTTCTCTCTGTGACTTGGCAGGGATTGGATTTTAATGCTAATCTATGGAGCAGAGTACTTTACAGTGTCTAATAACGGGTCAGTGTTCAGGCAAATCAATACTAGTAACAGCTTAAGCTTAAAAAATATTCACAAAGCACCCATATGTGGTGGTTTAATAGCATTGCATTTGTAATTCTCAGCGCGACGCGCGAGGCAGAATGGTGGGACCGGTGGTTAACGCCGGCAATGATAACAGGGATAATATATTTCTTCGTTAAAATATATTTCTTTTTTTTTTAAATTTGGCCACACCACTCGGCTTGTGGGATCTCAGTTCCCTGACCAGGGATTGAACCCAGGCCACGGCAGTGAAAGCTCTGAATCCTAATCACTAGACCACCAGGGGACTCCCTAAAATATATTTCTTAGTATTGCATCTCGAGTCCAGTTCATTTCATCGTTATAGAGCATCCACCAGGCTGTGGAGGCACTAAATCCAACATAAGCCTGCCCAGTGGTTTTCTCCTTCAGTTTCTGTTACCATCGTTCGGAACCCTATTCCCAAGATGTGAGTATAAAGTAGCATGATTGATGCTTTTAACAAAGCCGGGGGCAGAGGAAGGCAGCGTAAACTTATGCTAGAAAATCTTGATCCAGGGCCGGGGAATAGGGTGAGGAGAGTTAGGCATCTGGGGCACAAACGCCAAGGAAGTGCTCACTGGGGATTCCTCCCCCTAGTCCCAAGCTTGTCTTCATGGCCTCTTCTAGGCTTTGTGATTCAGTGCATACAAATGAGGTATGCGGTCTTAAAAGTCACCGCCTTAGAAAGCTTCACTTTCAAGCAATGCTTCTCTGGTTCCCATTTTAGAAACCCTCTCTTGAGAATTACTTTTTGGAGCCCGCAGTGCATTTTTAATTAAGTACATCCTTGGGGATGGCAAATCTTAATCTTTTGAAGGTGGATTTGATTTTTAGAAATAGACACAAACCATTTGTAGTCAAATCTCCAGACTAATAGAGGAGACAAATCATGTCATGCTACTTGGGGTCCAAAGTAGATTTGTATGTGTCTTGTAAATTGGCTTTGAAGGCAGAGTTGTCAAAGAGGAATTGCAGAATGTGTCTTGAGTTATAACAGCACTTTTCAAATTGGAACATAGTCTCTGAAGGTAACCACTCTGAAGCCAACACTCATTCTATTGAATATTATGAAAACTTTGGAGTGTTTAAAAGTCACCCTATTTCTTTCTAGTCAAACTTTGTATCGTTAAGTTACAGTAAATAGAAACCCTTTAACTTATCTCCAACCTTTTTTCTTGAAGTTTGGAAGTCGAGAGATTACATAAGAATAATATATTACAAAATACAGATGTATTTGCTTTATAACTCAAAGAGTTGACCCTCAAGCGAAATTGAGCGGAACCAAAACATCTTAAGTTCTCTCTTAACTTCCCGAACATCTCAATTTCTCTTCAGATTCGACTCAAATATTTAGTGTTGAGAAAATCCCAAGGAAAGAGTCCTTCTTGGCAAATCGTCTGAATCAAAACATTTGCTAAGATATTCTGAAGGGTCTTAGAAACAGAGGGGAGAGAGCCCTTCCAATATTCCTACTGCTGATCTGAAAACAATCTTGGTTGGCAGAGAAATGAAGGAAGAACTGAAGGTCTTGCTATCTGACCAGTAAGGCAGTTCCAAGAACTCAGACTCATTGACTTCTTTGGGGTCATGCAGCTTGGACCAAATGTTGAAAACCAGAACTCCTGAGGTCCGTTTCCTGATCCTGCATGGGGCTCTCAATCTCTCCAGATTTCTAGTCACCTGCGTTCAAGTCCTTATTCCTCCAACTCTCCAGAGAGCTTTCTATCCCTGGGGAGAAACCAGTGGCCTCAGATGTCAATCATCAGAATTCAGTCTCAGCTTTTTCAGGGCCCAATTCTGTTGGCCACTTCCTGGTGGCATGGCCTCCAGAGGGATGTAGCCTCCAGCTGTGCTTTCCTGCCAATTGGGTTTCCAGGAAACCGTTTGGTTCGAGCCTTCAAAGAACTGCAAACTTCTATACCCTCTTATTAGCCTGTAAATTGGAACCCTGAGCACTTGTTTACACTCCTCATAATTAATTGTTTGATAGCAGTTATGGCTAATTGTTTTATGGCTTTGCAACTGTGTGGTAGCTTAGAACTGGTTCGAAGCCAAGATCAAAGAATCATGTGCCTTCCAGATATTTTGAGAAAAGAAATTATCCTTGGATTTCCCTGGTGGTGCAGTGGTTAAGAATCCGCCTGCCAACGCAGGGGACATGGGTTCGATCTCTGGTCCAGGAAGATCCCATATGCTGCAGAGCAACTAAGCCCGTGCACCACAACTGCTGAGCCTGTGCTCTAGAGCCCACGAGACACAACTACTGAAACCTGTGTGCCTAGAGCCCGTACTCTGCAACAAGAGAAGCCACTGCAATGAGAAAGCCACGCACTGCAACGAAGCAACTAGAGAAAGCCTGCGCGCAGCAATGAAGACCCAACGCAGCCATAAATTAATTAATTAATTAATTAATCAATTTTTAAAAAGAAATTATCCTTGAGTAGAGGGATTAATAGAGGGAAGGTCCAAAGGTTTATGCTTGAGGACAAAAACCCTTTGAGCACCTACTGTGGGCCAGGTCCTGTCAAGTGATTTTCTACATTATTCTTTTTGATCCACTGCTATTAAGAGGTTAGGGCTATGAGCTCCTGTTTAACAGATCAGGAAGCAGAGACTCAGAGAGGTTAAGACATTTGCACTGTCACAGAACTAGTGAGTGGCTGAGCCATGATTTTAACCCAGAGTCCAAATGGGGCTGGGGATTGTGGCGAGGAGGGGGAAAGGAAGAAGTGTCAGTTGGTGGAAGTGGAAAGACAGTGGAAATGAAGACTTTCTGCAGAGGTAAGAAGTGTCCTGGGGGAAATGATGCTTTGAGAGAGCAGCCAAGGGAAGAGGTGGACAGTGAAGGAAGATGAAGCCCAAACCAATTCTTATTTACTCATTGTTTTGTTCAGCAAACATTTGCAATTTAAGCTGTTAAAGTTTGTTCCAGAGCCTCAGCGGCACAAAGGTAGAGCTCTGGCTGCAGAAGTGAAAGGCTATCTAGTTTTCAGATCATCATTAAAACCTGCTTACAAGATGTGTGTATAGGGCCCCAGCTGTGCTGAGATAAGGGCTCTGCAGAGGAAGTGAAATAGATATAGCTCCTGACTTCTAACTCTTGACCTCTAGTAGCAGATTAGCAGAATCCATATCTCAGCTTCCCCACTTCCTAGCTGGACGACCTTAAGCCAGTTACTGCATCTCTCTGGGCCTCAGTTTTCTCACCTGTAAAGGGGGATGATGGCTGTAGTACCTATCTGGTACACAGCAAATACTTGTTTTCTGGGCGTGAGTTGAATTCCATGGCCTAGAGTCTAAACGGGCTCCTGAGAGCTATTTTCCCCTCACTAACCTGCAGTAGGAACTTAAGACTTTCATAATACAGATTCAGCTCACTTCACTCTTACCACCGTAGCAGGAAATAAGGGGGAAGTATGTGCTGGTTTTCCCTAGAGCTGAGCAGAGTAGAAAGCTGAATTCTCTCTACCACATACATCCTGGACACATGAAGGCCAGATCTTGTGTCTCCCCATTCTGGGCTGGTGAGATGTGTAGAATCAATCCCTAGGTGCACCTTGGTGGAAGGAAGATCCTTGGGAAAATGTGTCATTATCCCTCTTCTGGGGGACTCTGGGTGTCTACAGCCCCTCAAACAAGCTGTGCCTCTGGTGTGCCCTCCTGCACTGGCAGAAGATGAGCCCAAGTCCATGGGCTGCAGCCTCAGTTCTCACCCTGCTGTGGGTGCTGGTCAACGGGGGCCCTGTGGGTGGGGCTGCCTTGGTGTTTGCTCTGGTTTCTGACTGAAAGATTCTCTGGGTCCAGGATGGAAATTTAGGTCAGCTCTGAGGTGGACCCAGATTGTGGGCTTCACCTAGAGTCAAGGACTCTATGGGTGAGAAGGAACTTGGAAGTGTGACTAGTCCAGTCTCCCACTAGGGCATCCTTGTGGGGAACGCTGGATCATGTCTCACCTTAATCTGATTGCTCAAGGGGCCCTGGTGTGGCCTGGCCTTTGCAGGTATAACTTCCTCTGCTTTGAACATGCCAACTCCCTCTTCAAGTGTCAGCTTAGGTATTGCTTCCTCCAGGAAGTCCTCCATGATTTCTCCAAGATGGGCATTTGCTTCACCTGCTCTGTGTTTCCCACTACCCACAATTTCTTCTGTTAGGCCACATGGCATTGTAATATACTTGCTTGAGTGATGGTCTGTGTCTCCTTCCAGATTGTAGCCCTGTAGGGCAAGGATTAGGTCTGTCTTTTTCACTCCTCTAGCCCTAGTGCCTAGGATGGTGAGCTTATAGTAGGTACCCAGTGAATGTTTGTTGAATACATGAACCAAAGATGACCTAGGGCAGGGTGAGTCTCTGGGTGTGAGGCAATAGAGATGGTCTAGAACAGTGCAGAACTTTGGGGAGAAGAAAGACAAAGGGAGAGGGGCCCTGGGCACCCTGCTTCTGCTCCCTCCACCTGGTGTGTGTTTGTAAGCAGACAGAAGTTCAAAAGCAATGGACTATTGGGATAGTTTCTTATTTGGGTTTCCCAAGCCTTGGCCAATGTGGGTCAGTTTTATCAGGGTTCGAGTTGAGCATGTTTGACTACAAGAAACAAGGATCCCCTGGAATGCTCCCCAGAAAAGAAAAAGAGCTGGGCTCAGACCTATCTGTGTAGTGATGATGTAGATAGACTCTCCTAGAAAGGTAAGAAGTGGGGCTACAGTGGGGTCCAGGGTCCCTGAGAATGGACCTGTCAGGCATCTGTATCCAAGATGGTGCCAGGCACCTCTAGCATCCAGAAATTCATGGATCTGCACTTTGGGATTGCACCGTCAAATGTGGTGGGGCTCTCCCTCTGTGTCTATTCCTCTCTGTCTCCTTGTGTCTGGTGGGGAAATGCTCTCCCAGGAGAGGCTGGCATTGGCCCAGATCATCATGTCATGCCAGGCATAGACATAGGCTTAGTTCAGCTAACAGACTGACTGCTCTGGGGATGGGACCCATTCCCGGTCCAATGCGTTGTGGTTGGTGAGGGGGAATGCAGAAGGAAGCAGGCTCATATGTGGTCCCCCATGCAAGCACGAGCTGTGGGTGTGTGGACCCGGGAAACATGCCTGGAACAGTCTGTTAGACCAAACTTCTACTCATCTCCCCACTCCAGGGGTCCTCTCAGAGGCTAAAGCCACAACACGAATTTCACTGACAGAGTCCTCAGTCCCACATCATAAACATCAGAACATAATATTTATTGCCCTCCTACAGACTAGGTGTCAAGATGAAAAAGAAATAATAGTTCTAAATCTTACGCAAGGGCTTTGGAGATCAATGAGGTAATTTATATGAAATAGTTTGGGCTCCCTGGGAAACAAAGTATGACATAAATTTAGGCTTTTTCACTGGATGGACCCCATGTTGATAACTCACCCCATTTAATGAAAAAACTCATTTGGCGGCATAGACTGTGCAGGCAGCTGTCTGAGTTCAGAATGTAATATTTTGACCAAGCGCGGATGTGTTCTAACCACGAGGCAGATACCTGTCTCAAGTCTTTTTCATCACAGGGCAGGGTAGAAATAAGTGGCAGCACCCGTGTTTGGGATGTGTAATACGATGGCCTCTGGGAATGGTGCCTGCGCATCACTCCATCAAATTCCAGCCATATTTTCGTGGCTTCTAACTCAACTCTAGACCCCAAGGTTCTGTTTTTCTTGTGAATCCAAATAGCTAACTTGAGTTCCTTGAAACTTAGGTGAAAATGCTCCGTTGCCATCACTGTATGGTCCCAACGCTGTGCACGTGCCTTGTAAACGCTGCAGTTCTATGTAAATAATAACTGCCGGATCTTAGGTCCATTTATGGAAAAGGGATAACCATTTATTGAACACCTCCTTTTTGCCCGGAACTAAAACTCTTCGAAAGAGGTGTTTATGCCCACGCTCTCTTACCAGCTTCTTTTGAACCCATTCCAATCAGACTCCCTCATCACTCCAGTGAAAAGGCTCTTGTTGAGGCCATTGATGACTGATGTGTCCCTACAGCCAGTGGCCGATTCTTCTTCTTCATCTGACTCAACTTGTCAGCCGCATTTGATACCATTTATCCCTCCAAGCCCTTGCAACACTTTGTCCACTTGGCTTCCAGAGCATCCTGTCTTCAGTCCACACTGTGTTGACCAGGGTTTGCCAAACTACTGTAGGCCAAACTACAGGTTTGGTCTGTAGGCCAAATCCAGCCCTTTGCCTGTTTTGCAAATAAAGTTTTATGGGAGCACAGCCATGGTCATTCATTTACATATCATCTATGGCTGCTTTCATGCTATAGTGGCAGAGCTGAGAGGTGGCAACAGAGACCAGATGGCCCACAAAGCCGAAACTATTTACTATGAGTCCCTTTATGGAGAAAACTTACCAACTGCTGGCATAGACTCCTTGGGGACCCTGATTCTCCTTCTACCACACCAGCCACTCCTAGTCTTCTTTGCTTCTTCTCTTCATCTCCTTGACCTCTTAAGCCCTGGAGTCCTTGAACTCTTCTCTCCTCCGTTTGTTCTTAGTCCCTGGTTGAGCATATCCAAACCCATGGCATTAAAAACTGCCCTGAACTCCAGGCACATATAGGCAACTGTTGACCCAGCATTCCCACTTGGTTGTCCAGTAGACTTCTCAAACTACAATATGCCCCAGACAGAACTGATTTCTTCTCTGCAAACCTACCCCTCTTGGTTTTCCTCATTTCAGTAAGTTGCGACTCTGTGCTTCTAGGTGTTAAACCCAAGTGCCTGAAACAACCATCGTCTCTTGCCTGGATTACTTCAGTAGCCTCTCACTGGTCTCCCTCTTTTTGCTGTTACCCCCTACTGTCTCTTCTTCTTGCAGCAACATGATCCTTTCTAAATAGAAGCCAATCACATCCTTTTGTTGGCTTCCCAGCTCACCCACAGTAAACTCCAGATTGTCTTTCCTGCCTCCTGGCCTCAGACACCTTCTGACTTTATCTCTTTCTTCACCCCACCTGGGTCCATCTGTTCCAGCTATGTCGGTCTCCCGGTTACGTGAACACAAGCAGCTCCTGCCCCAAGATCTCTGCTCTGTTGTTCCTTCTGCCAGGAACCCTCTTCCCCCAGATATCTGCATGATTCACTGCTCATGTCTCTTATATCATGAGCCTTTCCTGACTGCCTTAAATCAAACAGCCTCCCTCTCACTCCTGCCCATCGCCCCCCATCACCATCTGATCTACTCTGCCTTTCTTGGTTTGTGTGTTTCGTGTTCATCTTGCCCCTGTTGGTTATAAGCTCCACGAAGGCAGACTTTTGTTTTGTTCATTCTGTATCCCCATTGCCTAGAATAGGGCTTGACACATAATAGGTGCTCAATAAATATTTCAATGTCCTTATCTCTTACAACTCGATGAACCCTATTTTACAGCTCAGAACGCTGAGCCTTGGAGAGATGAAGGCACTCATACAGGGCAATTAGGGTAACAGTAAGGCAGAGCTGGAATTTGTACCTGGTGCTATCTGACTGCCAATTCAGTGCTCATTCAGCAACTGTGTGTTGTTCTGTCTCTGATAGCAGCTCTGAGGATTGTTTGTGAAAAGACCATTTTTCCTAGGATGTAAAGAATTCCTGGATCTACTGATGACTCACTGTGAGTCTATGTCTTGCTTACCATACTTATATTTTTGGTTCTGACCACCCTAGGGGTTTGAGGTATGTATGTGTATGTTCTATAAGTTGTCCTTAAAATAAAATTTCCCTTGGTTTATACCGTCATTAAGCATTTCCCCTCCCCATTAGCTTACACCATCAGTATGTTGGTTTGAGATTCAGTGATCTTGTGTGGATGACCAAATGCCTGGAATTTTAAGGTCTTTTGCCCTTTTGCCCCTCTCCAACGTACTCCATGAGGTCTAAACATATGCTTAAGTGGAGCAGAAGAGTTTCTAGTTAGAGAAAGCTGTGGTAGATTTGAACACTTTTTGTGTGTGTGTGTTTTGGGGGTAGAAAACAATATAACTTATTTTTAAACTTGAAACTAACTTCCTGTCTCCCTCCCTCCCTAACTCCCTCCTTCCTTCCTTCCTTCCTTCTTCCCATCTTCTAAACTCTGGTTTCCAGAACTGCAGGATCTTATCTTGCAGCACATTTCTTCCAGTTCCTACATGATAGTGTCAAAGTCCCCTTCTTCAATGTGTCCTGGGAGAAGGAGGCCTCTGGGCTCCTGGGAGGTGGGAGAGGGAGCCTAGTACCCAGGCTGTGGGCAGTCAGAAGAGGTTGGTTCCCATCTCCGTTCCCGATTCCTGGGTCCTCTGCAGAAAGTTTGACTGGGTTTCTTTTCATCCTTGCCACCTTCATCCGGGACATCTCCTTTCCCTCCCTTCTGGGCCACTTGAGTCTTCTGTCGCCATCTTGGATCAGGTTCACTGCCAGCATCTTCTGCCCATCACAGCTTCCCACCTCAAGAGCGCCCTCGCAGCACAAAGAACCCCCCTGGGGCACTGCCCGGGAAGGCACATTGCCCTCCCTACCCTCTTTCCACATACCAGTGGCCAGGGACAAACAGGCTGTCACAGTCAGACTTTGCTCTGAGAGTTTGACTTTAATCACAAGGGTCACATGAAAAAGCAGGATGTCAGGGAGAGATTATACCCCGACCCTGACCCTGACTTGAAAGTTCCTGGTCTGCTGTCTCATCCCCGTTTGGTTGCTTCTAGTCTTAATTTCAGAGACAGGGTGGATGATTCAGGGCTCGTTGTTTATTATCCAACCCTCAGAGTTTTCTAGTCTCTTCTCTCCTTCTCTCTCTCTGTCCCCGGCAGCATTTCTCCCCATGACCGTTTGACTAATATTGGGAAGCCGTGTGACGGAAGGCTCACAAGCCCAGGCAGGGAGTCCTGCCCTGGCTGCGCCTCATACCTGCTGTGTGACTTTGGAGAGATGCTCTCCCAACGCCAGTGTCCTAAGATGGAGATGGGGCGTCATGGCACGCACTTCAGAGGGTTGTTGAGGATTAAATGAACAGTGATCACCTACCGCTTCGCCCAGGGCATTGTCATTGCTACTGATGTGGTTCATATTATTGTTGGTGAATTTGAATTTTCCTCCAGGAGATTAGTAGGTAGAGAGAAAAATAGTCTCTAAGCTTTAGAGATCCCCCACGAGAATGGGCTTGAACATTGGAACGGAAGCAAAACTGCTGCTTGTTGGGAAGATGTCTAAGCCCAGCCTATAGATATTGATTTACTCTGTATTATTATAAGGGATTTAATATATCATCATGGTTCACAATCACACGTCTTCGTTTTCCTCTTCACACCTGGGGACCAGAACCTGCAATTGTGTTTTGGTCAATGGCTCAGTCCTGACCCTCCCTGAACTGTCAGTTTGGAGACGTTCAGAAAGAGTAGCAATCGTGGTCTTTTGGCTACGACATTGGACACGTAGTAAGTGCCACTCAACTGGGCTAAGCCTGGTGCATGCTTGATCTCATTTGGTTTTCACCGCAAACCCATGAGGTGTTGCTGTGACTGTCACCATTTTACAAATGGGGACTTGAAGCTCAGAAAGGTTAAGTACCTTGTCCGAGTCCACACAGCTCGTAATGGGCCTGCACTGAGCACCCAGATGGATCGAACGCCAGAGCCCAGGCCCTTGCTCAATACTGCTTCCTGCTCAGTCTTCAAGAAGCCCCCTGCTTCGTACCTGCATTCAGTTGGGTCACATTCTACTTTCCTCATAGATCCAGGACTTGTACAACAAGTTACCGAAGGAAGAGCATCCTTGCATTTTCTCTTTTTACAAAACACCTCCCAACAAAGTCCTGTCAGATCTTATATTCTTTACACTTTCTGTGGAATTGCCTTCTCCTCTGGCCCACGTTCACGTTCCTTATTCTGGCAGGGTCATGGTACCCTCCCGTGAGGAAGAGAGCCACAATTTGGGCCCCAGAAATCCCGCTGTTCTCACCCAGACTTTGAGAATCTCCTCAGGTACACATCTCTCTCCACTTATCACCCCTCTGTCCCCCCGCCCAATCCATAATCACTTCATGAAAATGTGTAGGTGTGGCGCGTGGGGTGCGGTGGCCGTGCATCTAGAAAGGGGCCAGGAGAGAAATACGAGGTCGTCGCCTCCATTTGACAGATGAAGAAAAGGCCATCATGGTGTCATGGGGTAGAGGGGGTTCAACCTGACAAATGGGAGGGGAAAAAAGAGGGACAATCACATGTGGGAGAAGAAGATTTTGAGGCAGAACGCAAACCCAGCAGCACAGCTCACGGAAGACTCGTGGGACCTGGGTTCACACCAGCAGAGTTTTGCAGAGGGAGGTGGGCCTGGTGCCTGGGCAGGAAAGGCCTCACGGCTCTGGGGCCAGGGTTCTAAGAGAGGGGGGTGAGCCTGGGTCCGGGGCAGGAGGTACGGAGAGAAGGTCAGAGGAGCTAACCCATCTTGCCCCCATCCTGCGCAGGGCTGGAACACAGGGATCTCCCCTTTGAAGCGTCGGAATCCCCTGGGGTGCTTGTTAAACTCAGATTCCAGGCCTCTTCTCTCAAGATAGAGATTCAGTACTTTAGGGGCCAAGACACCTGCATTTTAATGAAGGCCCCTGGGGGTTCTGAAACAGAGATTCCCAGAAAGCATTTGGGGAGACACTGACTTACATCACTGGGCACAGCTTAGAAAAACTTTAAACCTGTTCCTGGCTACCGGGGCCTCCTGACACTGGGCAGGTCATCAGCTTCCACTGGTCACTGCTGGGCCTTCTTGCTCCCGCTGTTTGGGGGGTAGACGAGCTCATCCCTGGAGTTGGCCACTTGCCTGGATGGATAGAGTGACGGTGGACGATGACACAGTGTGGAGAAGGGCCGAGCTGGGGGACCAGATCTGCCCACGAAACACCTCCTCCTTCCTGTCTAGGGGTCAGCAGCGGGAAGCCCTAGGCTTGGAGGGCCTGGATGGAGGCTCCAGCTCTGATTCTTCCACTTACCTCCCTAAGCCTTAATGTCCTGATCTGTAAAATGGGTCAACGATATTTTTAGTTTAGTGGGTGGTTGAGAAGATGCCATAGAGAAATGTATGTGGAAGTATCAGGCACTGTACCTGGCAAGTTTGACAAGGAGAAATCGTAGCCTCCAGTAATAATAGAAGATAGATCAGAGCCCTCACCATGTCCCTGCTGCCACCCCCGGTGCTTTACACGTACAAACACATTTAATCGTCACAGCAACCCTGTGAGGCAGCTACTATTATCATCTGTGTTTTACTGTTCAGGAAATAGCACAGAGATATGAGCAGTTTGCCCAAGATCACAGAGCTGTGACCTAGGCCGTCTGTCCCTAACATTTGTGTTCCTTAACTGTATGCTATTCTGACACTGGGGAGATCCCTTTTCATTTACTTTTTTCTCCTGCCCCTAAAATGTGTTTTTGAAGCATTTGTAAGCCATTGACCCTTCCTTTGAAGTGAAATCTGTAAGGAAATCTGATGTAAAAATAGGTACACGAGGAGCAGTTTTGGTTGAAAGGGGATGCTGACGGCCACACTCTGGTCCCCTTCCCCCAGCAGTGGAATCTGGACCCCAGAGGGGCTGCACAGGGCACTGGATGAAAGACAGAACAGCAACATCACCCGAGGGATAACTACTTGAGCTTCGGCCTAAGGAGTTCTTGGAATTTGTGATTTCTTCCTGACCTCAAGGCTGGGACCTTATCTGTCCACCCTGGCGATGAATATACACACACACACAATCGTACACACATTCACACATACACACACAGTACTCTTGCCCCCATAAATATACACACTCTCACATGCACATTCACACATGCTCTCACACACACACACTTACACAAGAGCCTAATCTCTGCTTTCCCCCTCACGTCGCCCCATTTCCTGTATCGCACTGGATTCCAGCTGAGTGAGGGAAGGGGGAAGCCCCCAGCCTCCTTAGTCCACACCTGCCCCTGCCCCACCTCCAGCAAACTCAGAACTGGCCCCTGAGCCAGACTGGTCAGCATCCTGTCCCATCACAAGCCTTTTCATCTCATGAACTCTGTCAACAAGTAGTCTCATTGACGCCCATTTTACAGATGGGGAAGCTCTCATCATCGTAATGACTTCTCAGGGAGAGTGGCCTTTCCTCTGTGGATCACAAAGGACTCTTTCCGCACACTAATTAGAAGTCCCAGAGGAAGATTCGCCACTGTTCCTGAAGAGCGACCGTGAGTGGGTGTTTCCTACGTGAGCAGCACAGTTAAGAGCAAACGGTACAAATCACAGGATTGTTTTTTCCCAGGGCTAGGGGCAGGGGGCAATATTTAAGCATTTTCCAGTCCACCAGCGCTTGGAAGACACTGGAAGTTTCCCAGCCAGTGAAGTATAATGCTTCAGGATGATGGATCTTAAAGGGGTGCATGAGACGGATTGAGAAGGGCGTGCTAGCTAGAAGAGGCTCAGGGGCCATCGTCCAAGTGCTGGCTCAGGCCTGGGGTGACCCGGGTGTGATCTATTTTAGGACTTGGCAATGGAAAGAAAGGTGGCTGTAGAGCTATCCTAAAGCAACACAGCAAGTGGATGCTGGGAGCACGGACAAGAAAGCAGCTGTTTGCCTTCACAGTTTTGAGCCAGGTTTTCCAGGGGTCTGGAAAACAGGTGCATCTGACCATACCTCGGGAGATCTTTAAAAATGCTTATGCTCAGGGCGCACCCCAGATTCTGATTCAATAGGCCTGAAGTAGGGTCAGATGTGCCCCAGACGTGATCCCAGACAACAGCCAGAGCTGAGAATCACTGTTCTAAACCCTCGTTGCTCAAGGTGCGGTCCACGTGCCGCAGCCTGGCACCCGTTGGAAACTTGCTAGAAATCAGGTTCTCGGGCCCCGGCCCCTCAAGGTCCACTGAATCCAGATTTGTATCCTAAGTGTTTCTCAAACTTTAATCTACCTGAGTATTACCTGGGGATCTTGTTAAAATGCAGTTTCTGATTCTCGTTTAGTTCTTTTGAATATTAACCCTGAGATCTGCTCCTGAGCCCGGAAGGTTGTCAGCATGATGACAACTGAATTTTCTAGAGACTTGGAACTCACCAGGCATTTCACCAGGCATTTCAGTGACTTCTTACATTTTGCCCACCTCTTATCTTCATGCTGCCCTTTTGCAAAGCAGGCAGATGAGTCACCATTAGCTCTGCTTTAGCGGTTCCATTTTACAAACTGGAGGCTGACATTCGGAGCCATAAAAGCACCTCTTGCTCAAGGCCTTACAGCTAGTATGTGGCCAGGTCGGGAGTTGCAGTTCCATTTCTTTTGGCGACAGATACCAGACTCCATTGATTAGGGCCCCTGGCCTCGTTGCTCCTTTGCTAGTTGAATGGCAGATTATCACACTCTGCAAAGCCAGAAGATGATTAGCATGTGACTCATGCAAGGGGAGGAGAGGTTGTAGGTCAGTGTTTCTCAACCTTAGCTACACAGTGGCATCTTCTGGCGGGGGGAGGGGGCGGGGGCCTTAAAAAATACCCAAGCCTGTATCCCAGCCCCAGCGATTCTGATTTAACTGATCTGGGTGTGGCCTGTGCTTTGAGATGTTTTTAAAGCCGTCCCTGTGAGTCTCACATGCAGCTGAGATTGGGAACCTCTTTCTGTTTACCACACAACATGACCCAGTCCTGTACCCTCAAAGGAGACAACTTCTGACTGTTCAAACCCCTCCTCCCAGGCCTGGAATCCACACATTATCCCTGGGCAGCCTAGTGGCAGAGGGGGCCTGCTGAGAAAACATGCCCATTCTGAATCCCAACCCCCAGCCTCATTTAAGTTGCCAGATTTAGCGAATGGAAATACAGGATGCCCAGGTAAGATGAATTTCAGGTAAACAGTGAGTCACTTTTTTAGCTTAAGTATGTCCCAAGCAGTATGTGGGATATACTTATACTCCAGATTTATTCATTGTTATCTGAAATTCACACTTAACTGGGTGCTCTGTATTTTATCTGGCCATACAGATTCTCTTTCCCAGCATCCAGGACTTCTAAAAGGAGGGTATCTGAGGTGAAGCTGTCTGGGCCTGGATTGGGGCATCCAGTTTTGTCAGATGAGGCTACTGAGAAGGATTGGTTTTCAGGTTCCTTTATTAAAACTGCCCCAGATGGACAGACACAACACCCTCCTTGTCTTTTTGGCTGCGGAGTCAGCTTTCCATGAATGTGCCCCACTTGAATGAGTAAACTGGCTTCTCCTCTCCCTGGCACCAGGCCACGTACGCCAGTGACGCAGCCCAGCTAGAAGCTGGGAGCTCAGAATTTGGACATGGAAAGATATTTTTTCCCCCTGGAACCAAGTAACACAAACCAAACAGCTATATATAAAATTTGGTAGAAATGTCATAGATTGCACGTTCTAAGAAAGTTGGTTGTAGGTGATCCTAACTTAAATATGCAGCTGGCACTCACAGCCTACAACAAATGCTGTCTAATAACAATGCCGAGTGAGGTCAGGGTGATGGGAATCTAAACTGCAAGGGTATAAATTAGTATCAGTTGCCTGCTTATTCATTAACTCATTCAAAAAGCATGTCTTGGGGCTTCCCTGGTGGCGCAGTGGCTGAGAATCCACCTGCCAAGGCAGAGGACACGGCTTAGAGCCCTGGTCAGGGAAGATCCCACATGCCGCAGAGCAACTAAGCCCGTGGGCCACAGCTACTGAGCCTGCGCTCCAGAGCCCGCGAGCCACAACTACTGAGCCCATGTGCCACAACTACTGAAGCCCATGCGCCTAGAGCCTGTGCTCCACAGCAAGAGAAGCCACCGCAATGAGAAGCCCACGCACCGCAACGAAGAGTAGCCCCCGCTCACCACAACTGGAGAAAGCCCATGAGCAGCAACGAAGACCCAACACAGCCAAAAATAAATTTAGAAGTTAAAAAAAAAAAGTATGTCTTGTCTATCTATTATGTGCCAGGCATTGGACAAAAATGCATCCTGCACTCAAGTTGCTCCCATTCTGCTGGGGGAGACAGATAGGTAGAGACAATTACAATTCAATGAGATGATGCTTTGATGAGGACCCTTGGAGGGAACTTGCCCAGAGGTGGGGGCAGGAAAGGGTCTCTAGAGGAAAACCTGAAACACAGATGTGAATTAGTGGGATGAAGAAGGTGGAAAGAACAGAAAGTACTCCAGGCTGAGGAAATAGCATATGCCAAAGCAGGGAGAAGGGAGAGAACATGGCACATTGTGGGGTATAGCTAGAGGAGGTGAGATTGGGGAGCTGAGCAGAGGCCAAAGAGGGCATTAGTAAGCCTGGAGTTTGGAGCAAAAAGAAAGTAATGGAAGGATATTTAAGCAGAAGAAGGATATGACCAAATTTGCCCTGGCAATAGTATGGTGGTTGGATTGAAAGGGGCAAGCCTGGAATAGAGTCCAAGCTGAAGGCTGGTATAGGCATCCATGGGAGAGATGATGGTCGACTTGCTTAGGGTGGAGGTGAAAAGGGGTGGAGAGAAGTGCACATGCTATAGAAGCTTCATGGAGGGAGGGCCTCCAGGAGTTGGAGATTCCATAAGATATGAGGGGCGATGGGAGGGGCGTGTCTAGTATGGCTCCTGGGATAGGAGATGCATCTGGAAGTGTACTTGATGGTGTAAACCCAACCTGGCACTTGAGCTCCAGGCTTGAAGACTCAAATGACTTCTTTTTTTTTTTTTTTTTGGCCACACCACGCAGCATGCGGGATTTTAGTTCCCCAGTCAGGGATGGAACCCGTGCGCCCTGCAGTGGAAGCATGGAGTCTTAACCACTGGCCCGCCAGGGAAGTCCCTCAACTGATTTCTTGACCATCTTTATAGATGACTAACAGGCTCTTCTAACTGCATGTGGCAGTAAGGGAGGGAAAAACTGTCCTCTACCCTTTTAGGTTCAGTATCGAGAGTCCTGCAAATTAAACTGACACAAGACAGATTAACAGGAGAAAGGGCATAAAAGTGTTATTGGTTGTTAATATTTTAATTTTTGTATGTACACAAGGGTCTCACAGAAAAGGAAGACAGTTAGCCCTGAGAGTTTGTATACCAGTTTAACAAAGAAAAAAATAATTGTGGAGAAGTGATAAGACGAAGGAAAATGGTTGGGCTTCTAGGGGTGGTAACTTGTGTGAAGGGATACATATGCGTGAAGCTAATGGAAGATAAGTGTTCTTCCAGTAAGGTTTGTTAATGCAGATTCAAGTTCTATTATCTCTAGCAATGAGTCATCTCCTCTTCCCAGTACAGAAGAAGGGAGTGGAGACATCTTCACAAAGGGAAATTTATGCCCTGCCTTTTTAGACAGAAAGGAGGAGGATACAGTGCTTTTCTTGCATCTGCTGATTCTCAGTTGCCTTCAGCTCAGAATAATCCTTATGCCAAAATGGTATATTTTGGGGTGGCATATTCTCATCCCCTTCATGACCAACATAAGAAGTCTTGGGCTCATCCTCCCACCTCTCCTCTGGATCTCCCTCATCTGTCCTTCTTTCTTTCCTTCTTTTCTTTCCTTTAATCCCAATTCTGCACTCATCTATTTCACCTCAGGTGGGTCACACGACCCCCTGGACCTTAGTTTCAGTAAAACAGAGGCACCAGTGAATTTTCTGTAACTCATCTTCGAGGTCTCTTCTTGTTCTAAATTGTGAAGACTTGGGCCTTCGAGGAAGCAGAATACAGCATTTATAAGGGTGGGATTTCAAGTCTGACCAGCAGGGGTTTATCCTGGCTCTCTCATTGTTAGCTCTTTAATCGAGGGCCAGTCATGTCAACTCTCCAAACTTCAGTTCCCGACATATAGGTATAGAGTGGGAATAATAATAATATGTACTTCATACAGTTTTTGTAAGGAGTGTAAGAGCTAATCTACTTAGCCTAGTGTCTAGCACATACTAGGCTCCCAATATATGTTAGCTATTCAAACATAAGGTATATTAATAATTGCCATTATTATTATCTATGCACTAGCAAATGTGAACAGGGAAGTGAGAATAACAATAAAAATTTATTGAGCACCTACATAACGTCAGGAATGTTTCTACATTTCACAGTGTAGTTGTACAATTCATTCTGTACAACTCCTTGAGATGAACACAATAACTATCTACATTTTATGTCAAAGAAGCTGAAGCATAGTGGAATCAAGTAACTTGCCCAAGGTCACATCACTAAGAAGCAGCAGAACCTGGCTTTCAAAACCAGGAAGTCTAGCTTTGAGGACCGCACCTGTATTCAGTATGTGGTACATGGATGAGTCATAATACACTCAGCATCTTACACCCTCTCTCTTTTTATTCTTTTGCAAAACTTCAAGCATTTCCTCAACCAGGAAAAAAAAATCTGACCTTCATTTACCTTGGGTTACTTTCTCCACCGAGAGCTCCAAATAACCTAGATCTGTGTTACTGCAATTGTGTTCCATGGTCCACTACATCTGTAACAATAACATGTTAATAGAAGTTATGCCTCAAAGGATTCCATGGCCAAGCGAGTTTGGGAAATGCTAGACTAAGCAAAGTTTACTTGCTGAGTAAACTGCAGAACTTCTCAGGGACTTTAAAATGATAGTGTACACTGTGAACCTCTGGGTGGGAAATATAAAGCAATGTTTCTCAGACACATTTAATTATGGAAACTTCCCTTTTCTTTTCACAGAACATCCCAAAGAGCTTGTATTCCATGGAACACATGTTGGGAAATACTGACCTAGGTGCTAATGGTGAAATAGGATACCAGAGAGCTGGAAAGACTAAAGAGGAACAGGGCAATTAAAATCTCTAGTTGGCAGTAAAGGCCAGTTTGAGTACCAATTCACAGATCGGAAACCCTGTGTAACTTAGAGGTCACAGACAAGGACAAACTGGAACAAGGATTGTGTTTGACCTTCACTATTAAAAAAAAAAAAAAAAAGGTGGGGGGAGTTTTACATATATATCCAATATCAGAGCATTTGATACCACTGGGTTCACATTCCTACCTAACAATAATCGGCTGCCCTACTTTCATTAGGCAAACATTCTCCAGTTTGGCACAGTTCTCACCACTCCCTATTATATTATAATTAGCCCACTCCCATCATTTATGTGACATGGAAGTGTTTGAGTTTGTGACCCCTGGTCCCACTGCATCTTGTAAACATCACAGAAGCTGGAATAGTGGTTTATACTTTATAACTACCACTCAGGCTTTTTTTTTTTTTTTTTTTTTTTTTGTGGTACGCGGGCCTCTCACTGCTGTGGCCTCTCCCGTTGCGGAGCACAGGCTCCGGACGCGCAGGCTCAGCGGCCATGGCTCACGGGCCCAGCCGCTCCAAGGCATGTGGGATCTTCCCGGACCGGGGCACGAACCCGTGTCCCCTGCATCGGCAGGTGGACTCTCAACCACTGCGCCACCTGGGAAGCCCTAGGCATTTATTTTTATAACTAGTTCTTTTTTCTCATTGTAAAGGTACTCCTGCTGATTGCAAAAACTTGGAAATACAGAAAAGCATGAAAAATAAAACAATGGCATACATAATAATGACAATTCAGAGACGGCTACTGCTAATCTTCTGGTATATTCCTTCTCATATTTTTGTTTGCACCTACGTATCTAAGTTTTCATCATACTTTGGATCATTCTGTATATGTGATTTTGTATCTTCCTTTATTCAGAGAACATTCTATTAGTTACTAAGCATGGTTTATTCTGCTAAATTGTAATAGGTGAGTTTCTAAGAAAACTCACTTTTAAAAAAATCACTTACAATGAAACCAGAGAGGTTAGGGGCTAGAAAGCTTTAGACTCACAATAAAAAAAGGTATTTTTCCTGCAAGAATGTCTATCTTAGAGTCATTTTTTATAGTCATAAAGGCACAGCTCTAAAAGTTAAACATTGTTGAACAAATCCCACATTACATAGTTCAAAAGTGACTCTAATAAAGAAACTAATGCCACAGTGCATGTGAGGGGCTTGAATGTTATTTCACTAAATGTGAGAATGGAAAAGGCAACTTTTCAAAATTCACATATGATAATTTTATATAATATAAAAACATGTAGCTTTATGTAGCTGATATAATAAATTGAAGGTATGAATACACATTTGAATATTCCTCCACCTTCCTAAAAGTTTATATCCTCGAATTGCTCAAAACCCCTTTTCAATAGAAAAATCAGAGATACTCTTACATACATATATATATTTTTAACAAGCATTTAAAAATTTTATTTATTTATTTGGCTGCATTGGGTCTTAGTTGCGGCACACAGGATCTTCGTTGAACCATGCGGGCTTCTCTCTAGCTGTGTGTTGCAGGCTTCACTCTAGGCCTCCAGGATGCGCGGGCTCAGTAGTTGTGGTGCGCTGGCTTAGTTGCCCTCTGGCATGTGGGATCTTAGTTCCCCGACCAGGGATTGAACCCACATCCCCTGCACTGGAAGGTGAATTCTTTACCACTGGACTACCAGGGAAGTCCCAGAGATACTCTTATATTGAGGGCATAAATAGTAGTAGTTGTATTTGGCGCTTTAGAATTCTAGCATCCTGTAAGTGAGAGGGCTTAGTGGTCATCACCATGTAATTGTGCCCTTGAAGTAGGTGTAGCAGTAGGAGTCCCCTCTACAAGAGTCAGTGGCTGTCCATTCTCAACATGATCGTCTCCTGTGATGGGAAACCTCTACCTCAGAGGTGCGATTCAGAGCTTGTTACTAGACGGTTTGTCCTCACGTCGAAGCCATGCATCCTCTGCTGACTTCCGCCCAGTCGCCCAACACTGCTCTTCAAGTTGAAGTCTAATTCTTTTCCCTATGATAGCTCCTTAAGTATTTTGAGAAATCTATTATTTTGCCAAGCAATCTTTCCTAAGCTAAGCATCTTTTAAACTTTTATTTAATTTTTTATTGAGGTATAGTTGATTTACAATATCGTGTTAGTTTCACGTGTACAGCAAAGTGATCCAGATATATATATATATTTCAGATTATTTTCCATTATGGGTTATTATATATTAAATGTATTTCCCTGTGCTATACAGTAAATCCTTGTTGTTTACCTATTTTAAGTATAGTAGTTTGTATCTGTTAATCTCATACTCCTAATTTTGACCCCGCCTTTCCCCTTTGGTATCCATAAGTTTGTTTTCTATGTCTGTGAGTCTGTTTCTGTTTTGTATATAGATTCATCTGTATTATTTTTTGATTCCACATATAAGTGATATTATACAATATGTGTCTTTCTCTGCCTGACTGACTTCACTTAGTATGGTAATCTCTAGGTCTACCAATGTTGCTGCAAATGGCAATATTTCATTCTTTTTTATGGCTGAGTAATATATATATTTACATACTACATCTTCTTAAACCAGTCATCTGTTGATGGGCACTTGGGTTGTTTCCATGTCTTGGCTATCGTAAATAGTGCTTCTATGAACATTGGGGTGCATATATCTTTTCAGATTAGAGTTTTCATCTTTTCTGGACATATGCCCAGGAGTGGGATTGCTGGACCATATGGTTAAGGTAAGCATTTTAATTTTTTCAAGTATCTAATATATCATAGTTTTGAGACATTTCTAGAAGCCCAGAATGATTTTAGAATTACATAATTTTTTTTTTTTTTTTTTTTTTTTTTTGCAGTACGCGGGCTTCTCACTGTTGTGGCCTCTCCCGATGCGGAGCACAGGCTCCGGACGCGCAGGCTCAGCGGCCATGGCTCACGGGCCCAGCCACTCCGCGGCATGTGGGACCTTCCCGGACCGGGGCACAAACCCACGTCCCCTGCATCGGCAGGCGGACTCTCAACCACTGCGCCACCAGGGAAGCCCTAGAATTACATAAAATTTTTAAAGGTGTTAAATGAAGGGGGTTCCCTGGTGTTCCAGTGGTTAGGACTCCACGCCCTCACTGCCGAGGGCCCAGGTTCAATCCCTGGTCAGGGAACTAAGATCCCACAAGCCGCGCAGTGCGGCGCCCCCCCCCCCCCCAAAAAAAAGAAGGAGTTAAATGAAGATAAATTTGGATCAGAGCAAGAACAAGGCAGGGAAAGGGAATCTGGTCCATAGTAGGCATCATTCATGTCATCTCAATTAATCCTCACAGTTGCCTAATGAGACAGTGTTGGTCAAAGCTTACTATCCTGTAAGTGACAGAAAGCCCAACTCAAACTGGTTTAAGTAAAACAAATAAACAGCTTAATAAGAAACTAAAAATCCCAAGAGTTGACCTTGGCCTTCAGTATAACTTGATCTAGGCACTCAAATAATGCCACTAGGACTTGGATTTTTTTCTACCTCTAAACAATGCAGTCTACCGTATGGCCTTCATTCTTGTAGGAAGTTTGATGACTCCCTGCAACTCCAGGCTCCCAAGTTCAAGTTTAGCAGGAAAGAGCCCCAGAAGTGCCAGCCAAAGTATCATTGCATCTCATTGACACTGACTGCATCATGTGCCTGCCTCTGAGCAAACGGCGAGGACCAGGGTCACAGGTGATCTTGTTACCCAGGCCTGAGACCCACATCCGCCCCTGAAGCAAAGGGTAGAGGCACCACCCGAAATGTATGGACTATGAGTGGGGCAGGGGTTGTTCCCCAGAAGGAAATCTGGGTGCTGTTACCCAAAGAAGTGGGAATGGGCTACCAAGTCAACCACGTCCACTTAGTATTATTTTAATATTCCATTTAGAGACAAGGCCAAAGCTCAGAGATAGGAAGCTGTTTGTCCAAGGTCGTACATAGAAGGTGAAAGGAAGGGGTGTGCTCCACTGCAAAGCCCTGCTCTCTTCTCCTCTCCCCACAATGCTCCGCAGGGGAAGGTCTGCTGACCGGAACTGAATCATAGCAAATGTATCTCCACTTTTTACGATTCAGTAACTTTGGGTGACAGAGTAATTAACTAATTTTAAGCCCTGGGGATAAATGCTCCTGAATCCTTTCATCCAGATTTCCTGGCAAAAGTGTTGGAATTTCTCCATGATTGGTCAGTGAGCTCATCAACATCTTCCCAGAACCTGGGGGACGTGGCTTCGGGGACTTCATAAGCCAGTTATCCACTTCATCTTGATTTTCATTTCCTGGTAGCAAGTCTGGTTCTGTCTGTCATGAGGCCTTGGCTATCGTGGGCAGCCTCTGAGGTATGTCTTGGGGACAGCAGAGTGGAACCCCATGATGATCATGCTCTAGCGATTTGCTCAGCCAAGGCACTTGTCTCTAACCTGTCTGTTCTGAAGACATTTGAAATGCCTTAGAAAGTTAAACTATGTCCCTTATCAATAGCAGACTAAACTGTGATAAAATCATGCATGAAATACATTCATGTATGGGATACCATCCAGCCATTAAAAAAATAAAATGAGGGGCTTCCCTGGTGGCGCAGCAGTTGAGAGTCCGCCTGCCGATGCAGGAGACGCGGGTTCGTGTCCCGGTCCGGGAAGATCCCACGTGCCGCGGAGCGGCTGGGCCCATGAGCCATGGCTGCTGGGCCTGCGCATCCGGAGCCTGTGCTCCGCAATGGGAGAGGCCACAACAGTGAGAGGCCCACGTACCGCAAAAAAAAAAAAAAAAAAAAAAAAAAAAAGAGGCAACCAAATATCAGTACTGGCAAATCTCAAAAACTTAATGTTGAGCAACAGAAAGTGTTGTGGAAGGACACATGCAAAATCATGCTATATTGGGTGCAGGACTACATAAGAAGTAAAACTATAAACACATGTATAGGCATTTCATGATGATAGGTCCTTGGGGTAGGAGAAGGGGCTTCAAATGGTAAAAGGGAAACAGGGTGTCATCAATGTTATTTGTAATTTTTTTTCTTAATCTAGGTGGTGGATACAGAGATATTGTCATATTTTTCTCTATACTTTTTTGTAAAAAAATATACAATATTTGATAATGAGACATGTTACCCCTCAGTCATGGTCAAGTTTCCACCTCTCTGATGCTGTATTGGTCAGGATTCAATGGTGGAGACATAACTCACTCTAGCTCCCTAGCGAGTTTAGGCTGAAGGAGATTTAATGGTGTTTACAGAATTACTCAGGAGGCTGGAGGGACCACGCTGAGCTTTTAGGAGTAGCTTTGAGAACCATCCTGCAGTACGGAGCGGACACCAAGGGCAGCACTGTCTTTTATAATCGGGACACTACCAGTTGGATTGGAAAGAACACTGGAAATTCCAGACTCTGCAGCAATGGCTCTTGTCAGCAGAAACAGTGGAAGCAGCAGAAGCGTGGCTTTCCCATCACTGCTTCCGTTACCTAAAACTCAGCTTCTCTATTACATTGGTGCAGAATCAAATCCCCAAGACAGAGTCTTGGGTGAAGTAGAAAAGGATAGCTTTATTGCTTTGTCAGGCAAAGCGGAACACACCAGGCTTCTGCCTCGAAAAACTATGTGTCCCAACCCGAGAGGATTTGATGAAGGGTTTTATAACAGTGGTTCAAAGGTGGGGTTTCTGACAAGATTAGGCTGTGAGCAAAGCTTGCACACTCTAATCTTGTCTCTTGCACGCTCTAATCTCGTCTCAGGTGGTCGTCTCTTAATCTTGCCTCAGGTGCTCCTCCCTTGATTAGCAACTGTTCAAATCCACCCTTTGGAACTCAGGGAAGGTCGTGGAGGCTGGAGTCTTGCCTCTAAGAAATGGAGGACTAAAAGAGGCCTCCCTGCCCAGGTCCCACTCGGTTTCACTTCCTTCGGGTTGCTGGAACCCCACGTGCATCTGGGAATTATAGTTCTTAAATTTCAGCCTCTGCAGTGGAGGAAGACACGTGAGGAGAAGGTAGGAAAAGCTGATCCACCATATTTCTCCCAGGAGCCATATTATTCCATCACATAATCTCTTACTGCCCCTACACCACATGGGCCCAGCCCTTAATTCCCCCCTTTACCTCCACTCTGAACTCCTATCCCAGCCTCCATAATAGGTTGGGGATTGGCAGTCAGAGGACTCAGTGAAAAACAAGAGGCAATTCCATAGGCACTGTAATAAGATGGCAGGTTTAGACATATGAGACCCAGGCACAGGATTGCAAAGAATGCGTTAGACCTAGAAAAATATCTGGGGTCACAGTGGACCACAGTCAGCTAGATGTTCCCCAGGGGAAAGTGGTGGTACTTAGTGATGAAAGAGCTTGGCTCCAGACTGAGACCATCTCAGGCCATTTTTGATGGCCTCACTACTTACTAAAGGGTGACCATAGGCAAGTTGCTTAATCTCTCTGCCCTTCAGTTTTCTTATCTGCCAAATGGGGGTGATGATGATAATAATAAAACCTCCCTCAGTGGGCTGCTGTGGAGGTTAAATGTTGCAGGATTAACAATAATAGCAAACACAGACAGTGCTTGCCAGGCACTGGGCTAAGTGTAGCATACACTTTAACTCATTTAACTTCACCCCAGCCTGGAGATGGGTACTTTCTGTTGTTTGCATCTCTCAGATGTGGAAACTGAAATTCTAATCCAACAGTCTGGAGACAGACTCTGAGCTCAGGATGGCCCCAGGCTGCTCCTCTCAGGACGCATGCAGGACTCAGGGCAGACTGAGCACCAGGGCAGACTGAAATAATCCTTAGCTGTTATTACTTAGAAGAGCAGGTAGAGGAAGAGAGGTGAGGTTGGGAGCTAACAACAATACCGAATTCCGTCAAATGGCAAAAAATGTCCCGCCTGTGGGCCTGGGGCCAGGGCACTGGGAGGCTGAGTGTGAAGGCGGATGTGTTATCTGTCACCGAATGTCCCCACCTCCGATGTTGGGAGTGTGGGTGGGTGAAAAGAAGAAGCTCCAGCAGAAGTGGTTGGCTCTTTCTAGTTCCTTAGGAGGAAGTGTCCCCCGCTTCCTCGATAAAAAGAGAATCTACTGGACGTCGGTGGGGCGTCCCCACAATTAGTGGGTGCCCAAAGGTGCAGGCTGGGAAAACAGGCAGGAGCCTAGGAGGAACCTGAGAGGGATGGGCAGTACCCTTTCTTCTCTTGCTGAAACCCACTGCCATGGCCGCCCCAAAAGAGCATCTCATCACCCCTTCATCTCCTGGGTGGGAGCTGAGGTGAGCCTGGGCTCCTGGCTCCCAGGGGGTGGGAAATACCAGGGTGTTCAATCCTAACCAGCCGTTTCTGCTTGGGGAAGACTCTGAGCCTGCAGCCCCCTTTCTATCCTAGACAAAGGAACACGGTGAGTGTTAGAAAAGTAGTAAAGATATGCTAGAAACCAACTGAGACTTTCTCTTGTACAAACAAAGTAAAATGCTAAAATGCCGCTTTGAATTAGGGAACTCTTTCAAATAAACATGTATTTTATTAAATTCATCAATGACTAAATAGCTTTGAAAAGTAGTGGTAGATAGATATGCAGAAAGTATTCACTCAGCCTTCAGATAAGGAATGCTTGGTGAATCTATACATCAGAGGACAGGGACTTGGTCTTTGTTGCCAGGGGATAGAAAGTAGGAGGATCTGAGCCCCCAGGCCCCCTGATTCCATACTCAACCAGGTGGGACCAGCTACCTAATTTGTAAGACCCAGTGTAAAAGGAAAACATCGGGCCCTTATTAAAAATGTGTTAAGAATTTCAATATAATGACAATAGAACATCAAAGCAAGTGCGGGGACCCTCTGGGTGTGGCGTCCTGGGCAACTGCACAGGTCACATGTGCACACAGCTGGCCTTGCAGCTAGGAGATTCTCCCCAAAGAGGAGCAGATCTTGGATGCCTGACAATGGCCCCTCCTCTGGGATGCCCTTTTTTCACCCTAAGAAGTTAGCGGAGAAGGGTGACAGCGATTTCTTGTCGGGGAATCACGACACACAGAACTCAAAGAGTGGGCTTCCCTAGTGGCTCAGTGGTTAAGAATCCACCTGCCAATGCAGGGGACACGGGTTCGAGCCCTGGTCCGGGAAGATCCCACATGCCGCGGAGCAACTAAGCCCGTGCACCCCAACTACTGAAGCCCACGTGTCTAGAGCCCGTGCTCCACTACAAGAGAAGCCACCACAATGAGAAGCCCGAGCACCACAACGAAGACAACAGCAACTAGAGAAAGTCCACACGCAGCAACGAAGACCCAACGCAGCCAAAAATAAATAAATAAAAAAAACTCAGAGTTTCCTATCGCCCCTCTGCCCTTCCTTCTTCCTATGAGCAACTGTGGAGCATTTTCTCAGTGTGTGGCGCCCTGGGGAAGTCACGGTTCCAAACTTCAGAGCATTCACAGTCTAGTGAGGGAGATAGTTTTACAAGCAAGCAATTAAGATCCAGTGTGATCCCTTACAAGAGAGGAGGGTGAGGGGTATTTTGGAGAAGGGTCCCTAGTTGGCCTGGGGGAGGCAAGAAGGGATCACTGATGGGTCCTTGAGAGGAGGGACTTTGTAGATCTGGGGAGCTGGGGTCCTGATGACTTTTTAGAAAGTCACACTGGCACAGCATGGAGGCTGGGTTTGTGGAAGGCCAGGTTGGTACTAGGGAGCCCAGTCATGGACAGCTTGCTGCCCTGGGGAGACGGCAATGGGTCCTGAACGACAGCGGAATACCTGGCTCTCCTCCTGGACAGGAGGGGTTGGAATGGAATCAGCTGGCTTTGGTGATTGGCAGTGGGTGGCTATTAAAGTTGAAAGAAAATCCTAAAAAGACTAATTGACTCCTGACTTTGGGCAGATACACAGACACAGTAAGAAAGCCAGTTTGGAGGGAAAGATTATACCTATTATTAGTAATTTTGCAAATCAGTAAAGCTATCGGGAGAGCAATATATCACTAAATGCCTTTCCGAACTTCACATCACACCTTTCCTTCCTCCCCATCAGGACCCCAGCCCCAAATCACCGCATTAACAAAAACACAAAAGAATCACCAACATCTTTTCGTAGAAATACACAGAATCGAAAAACTAGGGAGAGGAATGAAGTGAATAGATTGGTTATTCCACACCTCAGAAGCAATGAAAGCAACACAACTTGGGAAAAGGAAATTTCAGGTTTATAACTGTTTCTAGTTCTGTAATCAAGGGCAATCATCCTAATACAAATATGCTTTTTAAAAATAGAAATAATTTCCCTGGCTTTTATCGTCAGACTATTTAGTAATTTATTTATTTGTACCTTTAACAGACTGTAATAGATGAACTCAGGTACTTAGTTAAAAGGGATGGGGGTGGGGAGGGGGAAGGAGGATCATTGTCAAGTTCAGCCAAGTCTTGAAATAAAATTTAGGGGCTTCCCTGGTGGCGCAGTGGTTGAGAGTCCGCCTGCCGATGCAGGGGACACGGGTTCGTGCCCCGGTCCGGGAGGATCCCACGTGCCGCGGAGCGGCTGGGCCCGTGAGCCATGGCCGCTGAGCCTGCGCGTTGGGAGCCTGTGCTCCGCAACGGGAGAGGCCAAGACAGTGAGAGGCCCGCGTACCACAAAAAAAAATTTAAAGAAATGTACCCCTAATGGGTTAATTGCTTAAGAGTTACCTTGTGTGCGCAACATGCATCCTTGAAATGATTAGCAGGAGGAAAAGGCCGGTGGCAGCCCGTAAGATTCCCTTTATTTAGAAAGCATTAGGGGCAGACTCTATAATGCAGTCTTAAAAGAATTGCTAATCAGATTCTGATTTGGGGAGCTGTAAGGAAGTAGAAGCTCAGCCCCGTCACCTGACCAGTCATTAGCATTAAGCTACGCCGAGTCCCTTTCTCATTTCACACTTTATAGACCCCTTAGTGGCAGCTCAGCAGTCATGGAGGGAAACTATTCAGGTATTCATATATGCCAAATCACACTGGGTACTCTCAGGGGAAACATAGACCTTTGATAGAACTTGGCAAGTGAATTCTCGTCTGTTGAAATACACACCAATTTTCAAATTACCCCAGAGTTGGTCTTAAAGCAAGTCCTTTGCTTTCCTTCCATGTTGTGATGAGGACTGACACCTTGGGTTGCTACCTCTAAGCCATGTGCTTTCTTTGGCATGACTTCGGGAGATGGCATGGGCACTGCAAGGGCTGAGACAGCTCATCTCGTAGCTTCTGAGCTCTCTTTCGTAGCTTCCGTGGACGGGGGCTGCTGTGGCACTTGGCAGGGGGAGATCAAGAGAGAGATTTTTCTACTGACATGATGCATAACACACTTTTCATATAAGTGCTTCCACCTGCAAGTCTGGGCCGCTGGGGAGGGTGCATTGCACAATGAGGCCTGATGATACAGCTCCTCCCTTCTCTCTGCTTTACACATATTGGCTTCTGTCAGAGGCCAGGTGTCTAGTGGTACATGCGTCCCCTTTGGCCGAAGGATCTGAGTTGGCTTAAGAGAATTTGTATGTGGGAATGGCTGTTATTTCTTACAGGAACTCATTTCTGTATGCTTTGAACCAGCCAAAGCAGACTTCTCTGTAGGACAATATTCGATTAGGAATGTTTCCATCTCGTGAATGGGGCCACGCTCTAGGGAATGAAGAATGACCAACTTGACTTGGGTTCTGAAGACTTAATCAAGCATCTTCTTAAATGGGATTACACACATTCCTGAGGCATGTGAAGCGAAACAGGAATCTGCTCCAACATTCTTGCTGGAAGCAGGCAGAAGCTTTTTAACCAGCCTTTAAAAGAAGATGCCAGATGCCCAGATGGGAAAGAAGTAACTTTCCTGGGAGGGTTGGCAGGCAGAGGACATGAATAGAGTCACAGATTGTACTTTGGAGCCAGAGTGAGATGGTTGCTGGCTCTGGAGGAATTGTTGAGAGGCTTCTTGTCAAAGTGTCAAGCTTTGTGTCCAAGTGTCAGGCCACGAAAAGTCTCTGCCCTAGGTAGTTTCTGGATGACTGAGTGTAGAGCCGATCAGGGCTAAACCAGCTTCAAACCTTCTGCTGAATTAGTGACAGTCATTGTTTCGTTATCAACTCCTGGGTGTGTGGGGGGCAGAGCCTTGGTTGCTAAACAAAGGGGGATAAAAGAGCCTGCTCTGCTGAGAGCTGGTGACCTGTCGCTGATGTATGTTCTGGGTCATTCATACTTGGACAGCCTTCAGGTTAACTGCAGGATGTGTTAATCCAGGCACTGCAAAAACTTCCTTCGAGAAAGCAGGACTCTTGAGTTTGCTCAAATGCCTCTTCAACAAAAGAATGTGTTTGTTTTGTTTTCTTCTCCCCACCTCAGGGAAGCCAGTCGGTGGCTCCCCAGTCTTCCAGCTGGGGAGGGGCATCTCTGGGAGCCAAGAGAGTGGGATGCGAATGCAGGAAGGGGAGCTGGGAATGACTACCAATGTCCCTCCTGGGTGAGGCCTTTCATGGCTCTCCCCACACCAGGCATTGTCTACCCCATCATTTTGATACATCATTCTGATCTATTTCCATATATATTATAGCACTTATTTTTTATCTAAAGTTATCCTGTTCATTTAAGTCCTAGTCTAAGGTCTCTTCCCCACTTAGAATGTAAACCCAAGTGGAGCAAGGATCCTATCTGTCTTGTTCACCCCTCTGTCCTCCCGCACTAGACAGCTCCTGGTCTATGGCAGGTGCTCATAAATATTTCTTGAACGAATGTATGTGTGCACTGGGTGTGAACGTTCTACAGAGCCTCACTCTTTAAAAAAAATTTAGACATTTGGATTAGAAATTTTACTAAGGTGAATTATTTGGTTTCATGCTTTCCATGTATAGAAGATACCAGAAAATTAAACCTACTCAGAATGACCTGGAGCGTCACCATCAATGTTGGTTATTATACTGGACTGTCATCCAGACCTATTGAATGCATGATTTTGTTTGTTTTGCATCGACACAAACCGTTGTGATTGTTGTAGTTTGGGCTCTGCCTTTAATGACTTTTCTCTCTTCATTTTGGCCAATCAGCTCTTCTATCACTGAAGCACCTACAATAACTCTTCTTCTTCTAGTTATTTGTAATTTTGATGAAACAATAGTTGAGCTTGGGAGACATGCATAGAAAATACTAGTAAATAGGTCCTGCCTAGGAAGGAAGAGAATCTCTTGGCTATAGATGGGAGTATTAAGACATCCTTGGTGGCATTTACTGAACTTAATTCAATTATTTTTTCTGCCTCTAGTTCATGACTACAAGCGGCAGAAACTGATGTTGGTTATTGGAAGAAAATAGTGGAAGTCCTGAGGGAGAGCTCATAGAAAAGGATTCTATATCACCAAAGAGCTTACAGTCTACATGAGGAAATCATACAAAACTAGTTTGAGGCAATGTATTAGGGTTCTCCAGAGAAACAGAACCAATAGACTAGCCAGCTACCTATCATCTATCTATGTATCTGTCTATGTACCTATCTATCTATCTATCCATCCATCTATCATCTAACAACATGAGAGGAGATTTATAATAGGAATTGACTCGTGTGACTACGAAGGTGGAGAGGACCCAGGATCTGCAATCTGTAACTGGAAAGCAGCAGGAAAGCTGTTGGTGTAATTCAGTCCAAGTTTAAAGGCCTGAGAAACAGAAGTGCCAATGTCTGAGGGCAGAAGATGGATGTCTCAGTTCAAACATGAGAGCAAATTCACCCTTCCTCCGCCTTTTGGTTCTTTTTTTAAAAAATAGATACATGTTAAATTTTTTTTTATTATTTTTTATTTTTGGCTGCGTTGGGTCTTCGTTGCTGAGCTCGGGCTTTCCCTAGTAGCGGTGAGCGGGGGGTACTCTTCGTTGCGGTGCACGGGCTTCTCATTGCAGTGGCTTCTCCTGCTGCGGAGCACGGGCTCTAGGCGCGCGGGCTTCAGTAGTTGTGGCACGTGGGCTCGGTACCTCCCCCTTTTTGTTCCATTCAAGCCCTCATTGGACTGGATGATGCCCACTCGCATTGGTGAAGGTGGTCCTCTGTACTCAGTCTACCTGTTCAAATGCTAATTATCTCCTAGAGACATCCTCATGTACATACCCAGAAATAATGTTTCACCAGTTATCTGAGCATCCCTTAGTCCAGTTAAGCTGACACATAAAATTAACTATCACAGGCAATAACAGAAGAGGCATCATAATGTCCTTTCCTTTGAGTCTTCAAATTAATTATATAGACTCCAAACAAGCCAGGAATTCTGAGGAAGGAGGGATCCCTGTACATTAAGGAGATCACATTAAGCTTTAAAGAAGAGGTATGATGGGGTTTGGAGCCCAAGGGGGGTTATAATTTATCTAAGTAGAGAGGAGTGTGTGTGAGGGAGGGTGATCAAGGCTCAGGGAACAGCACAAGGGAAAGAATGGGAACAGACCCTGTGCAACATTTAGGGGTAGGTAAGTAAACCAGTCGCTCTGATGTGGAAGTTTCCAGAAAGGGAGCAGTGGGAGGCAAGCTGGAAAGGGGGGTCAGGTTGAATGAGATGGGGCTACACATGCCATGCTAAAACTTGGGGTGACATCCACAGCTGAGCAATTGACCTGGTAGGACAGAGCAGAAACTGATCAACAGTGTTTAATCAATACCTACAGTCTCTTCCATTGATAGTGAATGTCTCACCCTGGTCTTGAAGGTGTGACTTGCCTTCATTATCTCCCAGATAGAAAGTGGCCACAGGCAGGTCTGCTGTTATTTCTTCCCCAGAATGCCATAATCTTGTTTTGAAACCTCTTCCCCAATTTAGAATGTGCCTAACTTCTAAATCCCAGACAAAGTGAACTTGACCTTGAGGAGCAGGAGTTTTTGTCCTTGAATGCCGGCCAGTCACTCCCGATAATAACAATTGTAACGGCTGAACTTTGTTAAATACTGGTTATGTGCCAGCTACTCTTCTAATAGCTGAAGCATGTTTATTTAATCTTCTTTTATATTATTATATTCCCTGGTTTGCACAGGGAGGCCGCAGCTAGTCACTAGCAGAAGTTGGGAATCCAACACCAAATCCTGTCACAAATTCCAAACTTTTAATTACTGGGTCTGAGGCCCCAGAGTGCTTGAGGCTTATAGCGGGTAACTGGGCTGCTCCCTGGAAGTGGAAAACGGGGGAAGGGGTAGCCTGTTTTACTCCTTCACAGGGCCTGGCACTGGATGGAATTCTATTAATTGCTTTGCAAGTGCTAATCAAGTTCTCTTCAGAGAAGGATATAGGTTTCTTGTTTTTTTTTTTAGAGGTTCTTCACTGGATGGATGGATGGATGGACGAAAGGATGATAAATGATAGATAGATGGGACGAGGGGCCCTTTTCAGGTTATAGGACAGCTCACCTAATGTCTCAAGAAAGCACCATAGTCTCACTGAATAACAAATGCCCTCCCCATAACAGTATTTTTTAAAAAGAGCATATAGACCAGGGAAGTAGAGAAAATCAATAACTGGCCCTTCATTCCAACTAATTCTTAGTGGCAGGCGCTTTGGGTTTGAATATTCATCCTTTAACATGTTGAATCTTGACTCAAAAATGCACATGCATCACTCAAAGGAAAGGTTTTCAGTGCTTTTTTTTTTTTTTTGCGGTATGTGGACCTCTCACCGTTGCAGCCTCTCCCGTTGCGGAGCACAGGCTCCGGACGCGCAGGTCCAGTGGCCATGGCTCACGGGCCCAGCCGCTCCACGGCATGTGGGATCTTCCCGGACCGGGGCACGAACCCGTGTCCCCTACATCGGCAGGCGGACTCTCAACCACTGCGCCACCAGGGAAGCCCCTTTCAGTGCTTTTTCACTGTACAAGGTGCTGGAGATACAGCAATGAATAGGACAGATGTGGTTCCTGTCTCCTAGGATATTTCTGCAATTAAATAAGATATTTTATGAGAAAATACTTAGCACAATGCCTGGAAGCTAGTATATGCTCAATCAGTGTTGGTGGAATGAAAAAGTGAGTGAATGAATGAATGATAATAATAAAACTAGCAATTTCTATGAAGTCACCTCATTCAGTGTTTTCCAATCTTTTGTCATTGCATACCATCATCATGACTTTTACCTTATATACAAACTACATTACCATTATTTGTTGAATATTCATTCTTAAAGTCTAATCACTTAGCATTTGCCTTAAAACATTTATTTGAAATGAAAACACCCTATAACTACTACAAATGGAAAGTTATTGTAACTTGCTATTAAATACAAGTAACTCTTCAAATACATATAACAGGAAAAATAAAACAGTGATGTTATTCAGTTCTAGCCAGATATTTCTGCTTGGCGATGGTTCTGAGCCTGAGGCCTTTTTTATATAAGAGAGATTAGCAAGTGTTAGACAGGTGTTAAAGACATGCTAGTACCCAGCTGAGACTTTATCTAGTACAAAATATATACAATGACAAAATGCCACTTAGAATCAAGGAGCTCTTTCAATGAATGTGGATTTTATTAAATGCAACTTATGACCACAAAGCTTTGAAAACTAGCAATAGAAAGATACGTTGAAAGTATGCACATAGCCCTTAGAAAATGAAGGCTTGGTGGATATATGCATTAGAAAACAGGGACTTGGTCTCGTTTGCAGCTATTAGTTTTCTAGGGCTGCCACATAACACCACAGATTGGGTGGCTTAAATAATGGACCTTTATTTTCTCACAATTCTAGGGGCTGAAGGTCTGAGATCAAGATGTCAGCAGGTTGGTTTCTTCTGAGGCCTCTCTCCTTGGCTTGTAGATGGCCATTTTCTACCTGTGTCTGTCTTTACATGCTCTCCCCTCTGTGTCTGTCTGTGTCCAAATTTCCTCTTCATATAAGCACATCAGTTATATTGGATTAAGATCAACCCTAATGACCTCATTTTTACTCAATTACCTCTTAAAAAATCCTATCTCCAAATACAGTCACTTTGTACACTGCTGAAGTTAGGACTTCAGTATGTGAATTTTGGGTGGAAACAATTCAGCCCCAAACTAGATGTATCCTTCCTAGCATCTAGAACGTGCTTGGCACATAGTAGATGCTCAGTAAATGTTTGTTGAATGGGTTAATGGGGATTGAGTCTATGGTATCAGAAGATTCTACCAGCTTAATATTGTTTAATCTTTTCAGGATTTTTTTTCCTGATTGCCTGTGAGTAGTTACTAGCTTGATGTCCATAAAGAAAGCTATTCCCAGTGAGTCCACAGCGGTATGGAGGACCTGCTCTTGCCCACTCATTTCATTTATTCCCTCATTCATTCATTCATTCACTAAGTGTATATCTAGAAGCAATGACTAATTGGTCCTGAATTCTTTCTCTGTCTTCATTCCCTTGCTTTCACCTCTGATTATGTCATAAGTCTTGATCCATATCCAATACCCAGGAATCCCAGACAGATTATCTACTCATCTGCGGACCTAGATCTGGCCAAAGCCTTTCAAGTTCCAGGGGGCTCCACACCTGTCCATCTCTGGCTGCACATTAGAATCACCTGGAAAACGTAAAAAAATTTTTTCCATTGCCCAGCTTCATCCCGGACCGATTGAATTGGAGTTTCTGCAGCAAGGGCCTAAGCATCAGTATTTTGTCAACCTTCCCACATCAATCCACTGTACAGCAAGGACTAAGGAGCAAGGGGCTCCACGCCCCTTCGTAGAACAATCAGATCATGTGATTGTGAATTCCAGAGGTCCCTACACTCTTCAGTTTCCTAAAGATATTGCCTTCCTACTTGGACCATCCTTATTAACTATTATTGTCCTACATGAAGACACACTTGTCTAACCATTCAACCAAGACTCATTGAGCACTAATGTAGAAGCTATTGGGAGAAAAACACAAACATGACATGGTCTTTCCTGCTTTTTTTTTTTTTTTTTTTAAAAAGCTTACAGCCTTGTAGGAAAACCAGAAGTATGAGTATTTGCTGAATATAATAATGCTATTCATTCATGTATCCATTCATTCGTCAACTATTTTTGAGTGTCTATTATGTATCAGGCTTGGGCATACACAGGTAAGCAAGACAGCCAGTGCCCATCCCCATGGGGTTGACAGTCTGGCAGGGAAGAGAGGGGTTAAACAATAATAAGGTGTGGTGTATGTTATACAGGGAACAAGGTATCCAACGAACACACACCAAGGGACTTACCCTGGTTCGGGGAGAGGGAACATTTCCTTGAGGAACTAATATTTTATCTGAGATCTCAAAGATGAAAACGAATCAACCAGAGAAGTGCAAGCCTCTTAAGAGCAAATATCATGTTTATCTTATTGAACTCCCAGTGCCTGGCTCATGGCAAGGGCCCAGTAAAACTTTGTTGAATTAATAAGTAAGTGAATGAATGGTGAAAACCCCAGGGGAAAGTTTGGCATGTCTGAAGCAGGAAGTGTTGGAGTGAAAAATCTCAAGGTTTACAGCTGGAGGAGTAGGCAGGGGCTAGATCAGAAAGTCCCATAAACCATAAGAAGAGGTTTGGACTTTATCTTGGGGTCAAGGGGAAGCCACTAAAAATTAGGCAGAGCAACAAATGGCATGATCTGTGTTTGAAAAGCATCACTTTGGCTGTAAGATGGGATCAGAGGCGGACGGGAGGTTGGCGCGCAGCAGCTGTGTGATGGGGCAGGAGTGATGGCAGTCTGCTTCAGGGAGTGGAGAGATGAGGATTATCCAGGCAGAATGCATTGAGTCTAGAGGTGGATTGAATGGATTTGGGGTGAGAGAGAAAGCGAGGCGAGCCCTGGGCAGATGGTTTAGAAAGCTTACGGTTAGCGACAACATTCAGTGAAGCAGGAAGCTCTGGAGGCAGACCAGGCTCGGGGTAAAGATGCAGTGTTTCTCGTCAGCCATGAGCTGTGCTGAATTTGGGCGGCCCTTGGGCCATCGAAGCAGAAATGCCCAACAGGGAGCTGGTGGCTGTGCTGGGTGCTCAGGAGAGGCCTGAGCCAGGGGACATAGAGGGGACAGTTGAAGCCATGGGAGTGGTGAGGTCACTGGAAGGACTGTGTAAAGGGAGAGGGGGACAGACTGAGTTATTTCACATTTTGCAACAGCCTTGGCCACAGTCAAGGGGCCTGCACAGCCCCACCCTCACACGTGGGATGCTACCTAAATCATCAACTGACTTTTCAGACTTGTTAAATCCTTTGACTAACACACATAATAGCTACCATTTACCAGACGACAAAACATGTATGAGGCACGCTGGCGTTTGTTAGCTGTGTGGCGTCAGGGAAATCACTTAGCCTCTCTGATTCTGTTTCCTAACCTTTAAAATGAGGCTAAAAGCATTTACTTCGTAGGGTTGTTGTGAATGAGTTACTATATGTAGGCTCTTTGGACAGTTAACGGAACATCCTAAGCACTTATCTAAAAGTTATTCTTTTAGTACTTTATTATTGTTGCTATTTTATTCTTCCAATTTCTCTGCACAGTAGGCATCAGTAACATCATTTTCAGGATGAGGAAACAGAGGCTCAGAGAGGTAAAACAACTCGTCCAGGAGCTACCCTAACCTATAAGGACTCTTGGTCATAGGAAATGGAAATCCACGCCAGCTCACTGAAGTGGGGTGTATACCCGATGTCTCACGGAACCCAAGCACATGTTTTAACTGCAAATATCAATCAGGACTTCTTACTTGTAAACAAGAGAATGCAGCTCTGGTTTTGCAAAAATGAAAGGAAATTCAAAGGAAGAGTGATGGGGACACACAGAGCTTATGGCCGACTGCAGTTGGGGGAAAGCCAAAGGCTGCCTGGAAAGACAAAAGCAGGAGGCCCAGCAGGGATAGCCTGGGCAGGCAGCCACCATCCAGTCCACTAGGGTGAACGGTCCCTGTCAGCCACTTGCCACTGTGTTTGTTCAGCTCAGGACGTACGACCATACATGGCAGTCCCTGGGAAGAAGGATCTGGCTCCTCAACCAACACAGTGAGGCAGTGCCTGGAATGACCTGTCCCTGCAAGGTGACACAGTGGAGAGAGGCCACTCCTCCAAAGGAAACAGGGGCATAATTTGGAAGGCGATGGGCGCTGGATACTGAAAACACAAAAACCTGCTCTTTGCCAGCTCTTGCGCGTGAACTGACCAGAGACAGGATTGCCCACGGGACTGTCTCCAACTCCCATTTTGAGCCCCCTTTATATTTCTGCTTCGTTCTTTTCTCGCTTTCTCTGAAAACTGACTTTCTCTGCATCCTAGGTAGAAAATGGCTGTCCACAGCCTCAGGATTTCTTGACTGGTCCAGCCACAGCTGGACTAAATCTCTTAGCACAATTTCAGTTTTCCAGGCAAGGAACTGATTGGTCCAGCTCAAGTCAGTTGTCTACTTTGCTCTAATCAGTTGAGGCCAGAGGGGCGGAGACAGTCTGAACACTACCAATGTGGATTTGGAGAGGGCGGCACTTTGCAGGACAGGCTTGGGGACTTTCCCTAGGATATGGGTCCCAGTCTGTGGAATTTGTAAGTCCCTCCCTGGATTAAACTGCCTTCAATAGTAGTGCAATGCTTTGACGTCTCCAGGCCCACCTTGGGGGGCTGGCCTAGCCAGGGGTCATCCGCAGTACTGACAGTCTTCAGACACCCTCACAGCTCAGCAGGACCGAGATGGCAAGACACTTGTCCTGTGAGGCCAGAGGCAGAAGTGACTGCCTCATTGGTTGAGGCAGCCCCGGAGATGTTGGAGGAGGGTGGGGGGCGGGGGCCGGAGCATGTGCAGAATTTGAGACTGTGTGTTCTGTGGGAAGACGTACAAAAGGAATGAAGGCCCTGTTCCCTGCGTTGGGGAGCCGTGTCCCGGAACACAGCCAGGTAGCTAGGACTCCAGCTCTTGGGGTCCGAGACGGTGAATCCAGGGAGGGAGGAGACAGTCAGAGGACAAGCCCAGAATGAGGTGTGAGAACCCAGGAGGGGACTGAGGGACATCAGCCCAACTCCCCTACCACAGACTCAGAGGTTCAGGAATATGGTTGGTAACAGAGCCCGGACCTGCCCTTAGGTCTCTGGATTCTTTGCCTGGGACACTCCTCACCTCATAACACCATCTCCTGTGTTTTAGTTTAGAAAAATCCTTTATTCTGAGTTTCTCACCCAGCCAAAAGGAAGGACGTGATCTTCCCTCAGAAGGGCTGTGGGTCTGGTGTCACCTTGGATTCTATAGTTAATCCCAAATGTGAGCTCTTGGCTGCGGTGTTCCTTTTTCCCCTCCAATGAACCGAGAGAGTGGTCAGGCCAGTTACAGCTCCTCTGCATTCTTCGGGAGCTGTCCTGTGAAGCTTGTTCTTGCGTCTGGATCATTTGGGGCCCTGAGGAAAACCTTCTAGGCCCAGAGTCGCTCCAGGTCTGTCTGTCTGAGATTAACAGAAACTCATATATCCGGGGAATCTGGAATGCGGCCCAAGGGGTGAATTAACCTGAGAGAGGATGGTTCCCCTCGCCAGCCAGGGAAGACTCTTCTGGGGGACCCACCAGAGATTTTGCTGAAATCGAACTTGTTTAGGGGCTAATCCACTCTGGGATTCTCCTGAAGATAATTCGTAAGTCTTCTTTTTGCTTTTTGAACTTTAATATTAGCATTTATTTTGGAATAGGTAGTAATGATATTCAGATGCTCAAAGTTCAGAAGTGCAAAAGGGTAGGCAGTACGATGTTTCCCTTTTCCCCAGGCAGCCAGCTCTATCACGGAAAAGCAGCCAGAGGTAATGGGTAATTTGCATCCTCTAGGGGAGAACCTGCCTGATGAACACTAGCTGTTGTTGGTGTCAGGAATTTTCTGTAAGACAGTATGAGCTGGGGTTCATGCCTCCTGAATCCTAGCTGCTCTGGGCACCTCCCAGAGCTGCCGAGGGGCAGTGGGACGAAGATCAGCTCTGAGGGCAGGAGGGGGATCCCTAATCTGTCTCTCGCTCCTTGCGGGATCTCATCCAAGTCCTGGTCTTGCACTGATTGACCCCGTCTAAAAGATCTGGGGGCAATGAAAGAACCTCCTTTACAAGTGGGTTGGGAGGTTGAGAGGGTGACATGACGTCACATGCGTCTATGGGACATTCTCAGGCACGTGTGTTACACAAATAATTCTTTTTTTTCTTAAACTTGAGTTTAAACTTTATTCTTTTTTTTAAGTTAACCATTTTATTTATTTTTGGCTGCATTGAGTCTGTGTTGCTGTGCGTGGGCTTTCTCTAGTCACAGCGAGCGGGGGCTACTCTGTTGCGACACGTGGTCTTATTGCGGTGGCTTCTCTTGTTGCTGAGCACGGGCTCTAGGCGTGTGGGCTTCAGTAGTTGTGGCACGCAAGCTCAGTAGTCGTGGCGCACAGGCTTAGTTGCTCCTCAGCGTGTGGGATCTTCCCGGACCAGGGATCAAACCCAGTCCCCCGTGTTGGCAGGCGGATTCTTAACCACTGCACCACCAGGAAAAGTCCCCACAAATAATTCTTGATCTTACCTGTTCATGGTCTGACTTCCCCACTAGAACCCGGGCCCCTGCAGGGCAAGGCTGTGTCTGTCGCCAGCACCACTGGACGCACTGTCCCCGGCACAGAGGTTGGCCCGTGGCAGACACTCAATAAATCACCATCACCGCTAATATTTTGAAGCATTTGCTATGTGCCAGGCTCTGTAACAAGCTCACTACAGATGAGCTCACAATTGCCACTCTCTGAGGTAGTTGCTGCTCCACTCCTGCGTGGATGAGGCCGTGGAGACTCAGAGAGGTTGTCCCTAGCTGCAGAGCAGCCACAGCAGGATTTGATTTCTGGCAGTCCAGGGCTGACCAACTCTTCCCGATTTTCCCAGGACCATCCTGGTTTTAAAATGGAAAGATCCACCTCCCAAAAAAGCAGAAGGTCCAGGCCAGGGTGAGATGAGTGAGATACTCACCTTGGGCACAAAGTTTAAGGTGGGGGCCGTACACTCGGTAATCAAGAGAAATAATATTTTAATGCAGCATTTTAAAAATAATCAAAATTAGTGTAAAAAATTCAAGATGAACAAAAGAACACAATTTAAATAAAGAAAGGATCAGTGTCAGTGAGGGTCACTACTCCCCTGCTGAGGGAAAAGCATGAACTCCTCCAGGCAGGTCAATGGAGACAGGGAGGCCACCCCCTTCTCCCCCTCCCACCAGTTGGAACCCGGGACCTGTCTTTCTGGTCTTTCTTTGCTTTGGGCAAGTGGGCGGGAAATCTCTAGAAGAAGTAGGAGTAGCTTCTGCAAAGCAGAAGGAATGGCTGGGCTTAGAGGAATTCCAAGAAGTGGTATTCCCTCCAAGAGAAGTGCATGGCTAGCAAGGGGAAGGCTGTAACAGGAGACAAGAGAGTGTTTTCTCTTAGCATCAGCGGGAGAGAGGACCATCTCTGTTGAGAAATGCTTCAAGAAGCCCAGCCTGCTGTACAGGCTGCAGACCCAGAGCATCACTGACAGCTGGAGTCAGAGAAAAGGGAAAGCTGTTGTCTAACAGAGGAAAGAGCACTGAATTGGAGCTGGGCTGGAGGATCCTGGAGGGGAGAGGGGAGACAGAGAAGGATGCTACTGTGGTAACTTGATGTGACCCCTCCCTATGACCTCCCATCTTCATCTTGAATTATATTGGCAACAATCACAAATTGTTGGGGGTGAGGTCTGTCACAGACTGCAGAAGCCAGGGTATGTGCAGCCCCCAGTCCACTTCTGGACTTCGTTAACGTCGCATCTGCAGGAAATGGATGCATTCTCTCGTTTCTCGGAAGGTTGGCTCACCTGTGACTGTTAGCCAGCAACTAAGCAATTCCAGAGTGATTTTGCTATGGACCGGATGCCTATTTTTGTATCCACTTTAGTCCTCTGTAGATATGGGATATCAGTAGTTCTCTCCCAAGTTATTATAGTGGTTTTGCCACTTGGTGGAGATTTGTGGAGCTCATTTTGGGGTGCTCAGAAAGTCAGTCTCTTGATTTTATCCCTGAACTTGTTTTTCTCTCATCCACCCTATCCCAGTAAACGGTACCACCACCTACCCAGCTGTTCAAGCTAATTCCTGGCAGTGTCTATAGATTTCTGTCTTTTCCTTCCATCCCATCCATCAGCGAGTCAGGTGGTCTTGCCTCCAAGCATGGTGGCCTAGGATGACCAACCACCCAGGCCAGGCATTTTTCGATTTTAGCACTAATGGTCCCATGTTCCGGGAAACCCCTTAGTCCCAGGCCAGCTGGAGCAGTCGGTCACCCTAATCTGCTATGGCCACTCTAGTCCAGTTTGCACTACTGCATACTCTCCTAGCTGGCCTCCCTGCTTTGCTCTGGACCCACAGCCCTGCTCCATACAGTGGCAGAGTAAGCTGACCCGGGATAGCACCTTCTGCTTGACACCCTCCAATGCACTTGAACCCACAGGCAGCCCTCAGCACATCCTCTCAAGGCCTTGTATGATGGGCTGTGGCCTCAGTCTCACCTCTCTGGTACAGCACTTCCTCAGTCACCAAACCGGGACCACCTCATTATGACAAGTCCCATCACCCCACGCACATCTGCCCTCACTGTCCCCTCTTCCCAGGATGCTGTCCCCAGATCTCCACATGAGGCCTGCTTCTTATCATTCAGGTCTTGGTGCAAATGTCACCATCTCAGAAAGGACTCTCCCACCACCCAGATCTATAGTGGCCTCCCCCCAAAATTGTCACGCTTTCTCCCATAACTCTGTTATATTCTCCTTGTGTATGTGTCACTACTAAAGCAATTGTATGTGTTTTTGTTTATTTATTGCCTTTCACCTCCTCTCTGCTCCCCCCAAGACGAAACTCCTTGACAGCAGGAACTTTCTTTCCCTCATTCTCCCAACATGTAGAACAGTGCCTGGCACACAGTCGGTACTTAATAAATGAGTGGAAGCAGGGCCTCCCTTCACAGGTTTCAAATCTGCAGAGGGAACGGTTTCCATCCTCCAGGAGCTTTGAGTATTTAAGGGCTGGAGGACACAGTAGCAGAAGGAGGACATGTGATTAATTATTATCTGAGTCGTTCAAAGGAAAAGAGGGTCCCCGTGAGTCCTGAAGGAAAATGGGATTTCCAGAGGCAAAATTAAGGATACTCCAAGGGCATTCCCCACATGTGGAAGATGGAGGCGGGAACAGCTGCACACAGGAGTCTGCCCTTGGCTTGACTTTCAGAGTTTGCATAAAGTCACCAAATGCCTGGGTGATTAAATCTCTACTGGAGTAGCAGGGAGCCACAGAAAGCTCTAGAGCAATATACCTGAGAGCTATTTTGGAGAAAGTCACTTGGGATGGCAGGGAGAAGCATCGGTCTGATGCAATACTGATGCTCCTGTGAGGATTGGGAGAAAGGAAAATGCAGGGAACACTTAAGAGGGAAGAATCGCTAGGGTTTTGGGGCAGTTTGGATCTTTGTGGCAAAGGGGAAATAAATAGCCAACTAATTACATAATTCTATTGATTCTCAATAGAATCAATTGGAATTGATCAATAGATCAGGCAGCTGCAGAAATCAATAGGCTAGGGAAAGCTAATAGAGAGATCAATAGAATTAGGTAAATGGTTGGATTTTTTGGTAAAGAAGAGGGCCCATGAAGGGTGATGGCATCTGGGTTGCAGGGTAGAGAGGGATCTCTGTGGGAGGGACTGGTTTGGGAGGGTCTCTGATAAAACAGTTTTGCAGACTGTTGCACATGGGGTGCTGGTGGGGTGTCCAGGTGATGCTCCAGGGCAGCCTTAGGACCCATAGGGCTGGGAAAAGAGATGTACAAGTCACTCCTTCCACAGGGAGAGATTCTTAAACTTTTGGGGTCAAAGACCCTGTGGATATGAGAAAAGATCAGACCCAGTCCCTAGAAAAATGCACAGATCCATATACTCTGGAAAAACTTGCCTTCAAGTTCAACTCAGTTGTCAAATGAGTGTTTTTTGTTTGTTTATCTTTTGTGTGCCCTAGAGACTGGCTTTTGTATATGGAAAGGATTATTCTGAAAAGATTTCAGTCTTTATTTTTATTTTATTTATTTTTAATAAATTTCTTTCTTTATTTTTGGCTGCATTGAGTCTTCGTTGCTGCACGCGGGCTTTCTCTAGTTGCAGCGAGCGGGGGCTACTCTTCGTTGTGGTGCACGGGCTTCTCACTCTGGTGGTTTCTCTTGTTGCGGAGCACAGGCTCTAGGGCGTGTGGGCTTCAGTAGTTGTGACATACGGGCTCAGTAGTTGTGGCTCGCAGGCTCTAGAGTGCAGGCTCAATAGTTGTGGTGCACGGGCTTAGTTGCTCCGTGGCATGTGGTACCTTCCCAGACTGGGGATCGAACCCATGTCCCCTGCATTGGCAGGCAGATTCTCAACCACTTCGTCACCAGGGAAGCCCGATTTTTGTTTTTAAAATCTCATTTTAAATTTGTTCAAGTTTCAAATTTTGAAAACCCTTCTTTTTGCTCATCTTAAATTCAGTTTATAAATATCTTTTTACTATTTATAAATCTACCAAAGTTTAAACAACTAATTTAAAAATCACTTTATTTACATTTTAAGCTTCATTTATACTTGCAATATGTTTGGTTTCTTTAAGATATAGCAATTGTCAAATATAACAAACCTTCCAAGATATTTACCTCATTTTTATAAATGTAACAAATTAAACCTTAAAATGATAGATTTTAAGTACTCTTAAGTGTTCCAATATGATTTACGAACTGAATAAAATTTCAATTTTAGGGACTTCCCTGGCGGCACAGTGGATAAACTCTGCACTCCCAATGCAAGGAGCCCGGGTTTGATCCCTGGTCAGGGAACTAGATCCCACATGCCTGCCGCAACTAAGAGTTCGAATGCCACAACTAAGGAGCCCACATGCTGCAACTAAGGAGCCCACCTGCTGCAACTGAGACAAGGTGCAACCAAAATAAGTAAATAAATATTATTTTTAAAATTATTTTTAAAAAAATTAAATTTAAACTCACAAGTCTAAATCAATTATGCAATTACCTATTTTAAATTAAAATCTCTGGGTTAACCTATTGAAAATACTAATATGCTAAATTGTATGTAACACTTCAAGATATTAAAAGAACAGATAGGTACAGATTATTTCTAAATTTATCACAAAAATGTTGCTATTCTAGGTTTGATTTACTTTGCAGCTCTTCTTAATTCTACACCTCCCCCAGGGTTAATTTTGTTTACCCATCAAGGGAAAGAAATCCATGTCATTCCAGTCCTGAGCTTTTTTTCATAGTCATTATCTTACAGGCTCCAACAATCTAGAAGGAGTAATCCCAGGAATCTGTATCTCCACCCACATTGCTACATTTTAAGATTACCTTTTTAAAAAAATCAGATTTGATTTCCTGAACTTCAGTTTTTTTGTTCTCAGGATACTTAAATATCTTTTCTGTTTAACCACAAAGAAGACCTTGAACTTGACGGAATTCTTTCTTCTTTTATGTGGTCCACTCTGGTGGCACCCCACAGCTCACAGGTAGTACCAGAATGTCGGATGGGATCCCTCAAGGCTCTGCTGAGTCCACAACAATCTTGGGCCACGCCCGTGACAGCAGCAAGGCTGTAAGAGGCCCACGCATCCCAACTTATGACCCCCGAGTGGGGTTAACATTGAATTTAGAGAAAGAAGAGAGGAGAACTTGTTCAAAGGGGATGAATGAGTCGTGGGGGGCAGGGGTCAACCATCAGAGGCAGCACAGATTGAGCCAGAACAGTGCAATGTCATAGAAGCCACAGTCTCAAGAAAGGAGCATTTATCAGAAATGTCAATACAACTAGAAAGGTTGAGATGGATGAGGACTTAAGAACAGAAAGCGCTTGGATTATCAGAGCTTGGTTTCCAAAACTGACAATTAGCTGAAGCTTCTCTGGTCCCAGGCACAAAGGTCAGCAGCCTTGCAGGAGGATGTTTGGATATATTAGAATGCCTAGGTCCCACATACTATATTATAGTCCAAGAGGCAGCCTGAATGTTTCCACACAGGCTCCATATTGTCATATCAGGCATTTCAAATTTCTTTCAAATTCCCTTCATCTGTTACCCTGGGTTCTGGAAGAAGAAATTGATCATTTGACCTTCCTTCAGGTCACTTTCCTATGTCTCTCTTCTTTTAAAAAATAAATTTATTTATTTATTTACTTATTTTTGGCTGCATTGGGTCTTCGTTGCTGCGCGTGGGCTTTCTCTAGTTGCGGCGAGCGGGGGCTACTCTTCATTGCGGTGTGCGGGCTTCTCATTGTGGCGGCTTCTCTTGTTGCAGAGCGCGGGCTCTAGGCACACGGGCTTCAGTAGTTGCAGCACGCGAGCTCAGTAGTTGTGGCTCACGGGCTCTCGAGTGCAAGCTCAGTAGTTGTGGCGCACGGGCTTTGTTGCTCCGTGGCACGTGGGATCTTCCTGGACCAGGGCTCGAACCCGTGTCCCCTGCATTGGCAGGAGGATTCTTAACCACTGCACCACCAGGGAAGTCCCTCCTATGTCTCTTGAAGTGAGCAATTAATTAACCTTTACACTATGAGCCTCCTAAACAGGAGTAGAGACCAGTGCCACATAGTAGATGGAACAGAGAATTAGGGGATAAATTGCAGAGTGGCAGTCTCCATTCATTTTGAAGAAAACAGAAACACTCTAGCTTGGGATTTCTCAACCTTGGCACTAACCACATGTGTGGCTGGATCATTCTTCGTGGGGGGCTGTGCAGTGCAGGCTGTTTAGCAGCAAACCTAGACTCTACCCACTCCGTGCCGGTAGCATCCCCCCTTCCAGCTGTGTTTAGCGGGGGAGCTGGCATGAGTGGGGCTGCTGAACGCTGAGGTGGGAGCTGGGTAGAGTAGATTTAGAGAGGCTGAAGGCTAGGCTACATCTTGGCTTACCCTGTGTAATGCCTAATATCTTCCTCTTTCTCAGGCGGCAGCAGTTTCCAGCTCTTTCCAATTGCATCCTTCCCTTTACGAAGACAGCTGTGGGGTCCCAGAACCACAGTGTGCTTAGTTTCCTTAAGTCCTGGGTGAACAGAGCTGGTCTCGGGGTCGGTGGAGGAGGGTGGGGTGTCAGGGGACCCCATGCTTGGTAGATAGTGATGAAGGAGGTCACGGTGATCAAGGAGGAAGTAGAGCAAAGGGGAGAGTCCCCGTGCCTAAAATAACAATGATGTTCTCGTCTGTCACTGAGCTCCTCACTGGGGGACACCTGTTCAAGAGCTTGTGTCCCATCGGAGCAGTAGCTAATCTGGGTCTGAATTCTGATTGGACCGGAAACTAACTTTGTAACTTTGGGCAACATATGGAAGCTTCTCCGAGCCCAAGCTCTTCATCTGTAAGATGGAGATTAAATGACTGGACTGCTTAGGTTATGAAAATTAAACGATGAGTCTTGTGGTTTGTCACAAAGTTTAGAGATGAAAAGCAATAGGTTTTGGTATCCTGGGTTCCTGTGCTTTGCCATTACTAGCTGTGTGATTTTAGGTACTCTGCAAAATGTGGATGGGGTCAAGTTTATAAGTCGATGATGAAGATTAAATGAGATAAATCCAAACCCTGGGCCATCACAGGTTACTCCACTCTTGGCAAATATGCTGATTTCAAGAGCCTCGGGGATATTCTGTTTACTCAGCAGATGCTCATTCCCCACCTCCCCCAGGCAATGTGTGGGAAGGGCCTTGCTTGAGTTGGAGTCTTGGGGATGCCCCTGGCATTGCCTCCAGAATTACATGACCTCCTTTCCCCACCCCATCCTAAAGCTTTTGGAGATTTAGGATAGGAGGGGAGGGTAGTCCTCCTTAGGCTGTTCAAGTCCACCTCATCCTTAGGGAAGCACTCACAAGACCCTATTAAAGCAGGAGAGAACCACCTAGCTCCCCATACACAGCTCTCTTTTTGCAAGATGCAGGGCAGTCTGGAGAGGGAGGGGGAGCTCTCAGCAAGATTGGGAAGAGGCATCTGCAAGTTGTGGCCTCAATAACTTCAAAGAAAATTTAATGAGAAAGAAAAATGCTCACAACATAATAAAGGGAAAAATAAGAAAATCAAAGCTTCTGTAAAGCGTGATAACTGTTCTACTAACATCTCCATAGCATCTCATTTCCATGCCAGCGGTGCCCAAGTAACCTTTGTTTGCAAGGTCCCCTAATCCAGTGCCATGTTTAAGTTATATATGAGCTCAGATTCTCCCAGTAGGCAGAGGGCAGCTTGAGAATAGGAAGCCTCACTGAATCTGAAGTTACGAAATTGTCTTGCCTTCAAGTACATAAATCGTGGCAAAAGCTGGCTTTGGTTCAAAGTAGAGGATTTATACTAATATACCATCTGGTGCAGGGTGGGATGGGTAAGCCAAGGGCCATCACCTTGCCCCTCCTTCCTGACTGAAGTTTCCTCCAGATCTGCTCTTCTCCACAGTTGCCAAGTGCTTTTCTGTGTTTCAACAATTCAATCCACGGAGCCTCTACAGGGCCTCATAAAGAATTCCTATTTCAGGTAGGAAGATGACCCCTGTGCTAGGTTCAGAAAATCCTTGACCTTCCCTGGCCTGGCCCCAAATTGCAGTTACCCTGGACAAGTCACTAAAGTTTTGAACATCAGGTTGCCACAACATAATAAAGGGAAAAATAAGAAAATCAGAGCTTCTGTAGAGCATGGTAACTGTTCCACTAGCATCACTGTAGGCCATCTCATTTCCATGCCAATAGGGCCCAAGTAACCACATTTACATTTGTTTAATGAGGAAGGTCTCAAAGATCTTAAAGATCACAACTCTAACGTTCTCTGAGTTTTAAAATTTAGCCCCCACCCCTCCCTTGGTAGCCTGTTGAAGGATTCTGGTTTTGTCATCACAGTGGCATTTTTTGTTAGATTAGCTTTGATTGCATGTAAGCTTCTCTTTGCGTGAATATTTTAGGGCAGGGCAAGCTCTAGCCATTTCGCCTGTAGCCCTACTACTCCCTATCATCCTCCAGTGGCCACTCCTACATTGACCTGCTTGGAATGGAGCCATCTGAATATCATTTGTTTCAATGAAATTCATCGGATTCCTATTGGGTATCAGGAATTTACTAGACCCAGTGAACAAGATAAACCCTCCCTCATGGAACTTATGGTCTATAGACAATGGAAAAAGTAAAAAATATACAACAATGTTATGTGGTGATGAGCATGAAAAAAGGAAAACAAGACAAAATAATGGGTTAAATACCCCCCAAGTTGTCAGGGAAGCTTTTTCCGAGGAGTTAATATTTGAGCAGAGATCTGAGTGAAGCAAGGAAGCAAGTTGTACAATACCCGTGCCATGCAGGAAGAGGAATCAGCAAGGTCAGTGGCCCTGGGATAGGAACATATCCAAGTTTATAGAACAGCCGGAGGGCTGATGTGGCTGGAGTTGAAGGAAATGAGGTTAGACCAGCCACATGTGGACGGCCTGGGAAGACTTTTTTATTTATTTATTTTTTAACATCTTTATTGGAGTATAATTGCTTTACAATGGTGTGTCAGTTTCTGCTTTATGACAAAGTGAATCAGTTATACATATACATATGTCCTGGTATCTCTTCCCTCTTGCATCTCCCTCCCTCCCACCCTCCCTATCCCACCCCTCCAGGCGGTCACAAAGCATCAAGCTGATCTCCCTGTGCTATGCGGCTGCTTCCATCTAGCTATCGATTTTACATTTGGTAGTGTATATATGTCCATGCCACTCTCTCACTTTGTCACAGCTTACACTTACCCTTCCCCGTATCCTCAAGTCCATTCTCTAGTAGGTCTGCATCTTAATTCCTGTCTTGCCCCTAGGTTCTTTTGACCATTTTTTTTTTTTTTTTAGATTCCATATATATATGTGTTAGCATACAGTATTTGTTTTTCTCTTTCTGACTTACTTCACTCTGTGTGACAGACTCTAGGTCCATCCACCTCACTACAAATAACTGAGTTTCTTTCCTTTTTATGGCTGAGTAATATTCCATTGCATATATGTGCCACATCTTCTTTATCCATTCATCCGATGATGGACACTTAGGTTGCTTCCACGTCCTGGCTATTGTAAATAGAGCTGCAATGAACATTTTGGTACATGACTCCTTTTGAATTATGGCTTTCTCAGGGTATATGCCCAGTAGTGGGATTGCTGGGTCATATGGTAGTTCTATTTTTAGTTTTTTAAGGAACCTCCATACTGTTCTCCAGAGTGGCTGTATCAATTTACACTCCCACCAACAGTGCAAAAGGGTTCCCTTTTCTCCACACCCTCTCCAACATTTATTGTCTGTAGATTTTTTTGATGATGACCATTCTGACCGGTGTGAGATCATATCTCACTGTAGTTTTGATTTGCATTTCTCTAATGATTAATGATGTTGAGCATTATTTCATGTGTTTGTTGGCAATCTGTATATCTTCTTTGGAGAAATGTCTATTTACGTCTTCTGCCCATTTTTGGATTGGGTTGTTTGTTTTTTTGATATTCAGCTACATGAACCCTGTATAAATTTTGGAGATTAATCCTTTGTCAGTTGCTTCATTTGCAAGTATTTTATCCCGTTCTGAGGGTTGTCTTTTCGTCTTGTTTATGGTTTCCTTTGCTGTGCAAAAGCTTTGAAGTTTCATTAGGTCCCATTTGTTTATTTTTGTTTTTATTTCCATTTCTGTAGGAGGTGGATCAAAAGCATCTTGCTGTGATTTATGTCATAGAGTGTTCTGCCTATGTTATCCTCTAAGAGTTTTATAGTGTCTGGCCTTACATTTAGGTCTTTAATCCATTTTGAGTTTATTTTTGTGTATGGTGTTAGGGAGTGTTCTAATTTCATTCTTTCACATGTAGCTGTCCAGTATTCCCAACACCACTTATTGAAGAGGCTGTCTTTTCTCCACTGTATATTCTTGCCTTCTTCATCAAAGATAAGGTGACCATATGTGTGTGGGTTTATCTCTGGGCTTTCTATCCTGTTCCATTGATCTATATTTCTGTTTTTGTGCCAGTACCATACTGTCTTGATTACTGTAGCTTTGTAGTATAGTATGAAGTCAGGGAGCCTGATTCCTCCAGCTCCATTTTTCTTTCTCAAGATTGCTTTGGCTATTCGGGGTCTTTTGTGTTTCCATACAAATTGTGAAATATTTTGTTCTAGTTCTGCGAAAAGTGCCAGTGGTAGTTTGATAGGGATTGCATTGAATCTGTAGATTGCTTTGGGTACTACAGTCATTTTCACAATGTTGATTCTTCCAATCCAAGAACATGGTATATCTCTCCATCTATTTGTATCATCTTTAATTTCTTTCATCAGTGTCTTATAATTTTCTGCATACAGGTCTTTTGTCTCCTTAGGTAGGTTTATTCCTAGGTATTTTATTCTTTTCTTGCAATGGTAAAATGGGAGTGTTTCCTTAATTTCTCTTTCAGGTTTTTCATCATTAGTGTATAGGAATGCAAGAGATTTCTGTGCATTAATTTTGTATCCTGCTACTTTACCAAATTCATTGATTAGCTCTAGTAGTTGTCTAGTAGCATCTTTAGGATTCTCTATGTATAGTATCATGTCGTCTGCAAACAGTGACAGTTTTACTTCTTCTTTTCCAATTTGGATTCCTTTTTCATCTCTGATTGCTGTGGCTAAAGCTTCCAAAACTATGTTGAATAATAGTGGTTAGAGTGGGCAACCTTGTCTTTTTCCTGACCTTAGTGAAAATGGTTTCAGTTTTTCCCCATTGAGGACGATGTTGGCTGTGGTTTGTCATATATGGCCTTTATTATGTTGAGGTAAGTTCCCTCTATGCCTACTTTCTGCAGGGTTTTTATCATAAATGGGTGTTGAATTTTGTCGAAAGCTTTCTCTGCATCTATTGAAACGATCATATAGTTTTTCTCCTTCAATTTGTTAATATGGTGTATCACGTTGATTGATTTGCATATAATGAAGAGATTTGCATACAATGAAGATTGATTTGCATATAATGAAGAATCCTTACATTTCTGGGGTAAACCCCACTTGATCATAATGTATGATCCATTTAATGTGCTGTTGGATTCTGTTTGCTAGTATTTTGTTGAGGATTTTTGCATCTATATTCAACAGAGATATTGGCCTGTAGTTTTCTTTCTTTCTGGGAAGACTTTAGATTGTGTTGTAAGTGGGACGGGGAGACACGGGAAGGCTCGAGTAGGAAAGGACGTGATATAGTTCATGTCAAAGATTTCTTTGGCCGTTGTATTGGAGAATAGGCTGTAGAGGGATTGGAGCAGACCCATAAAGCCCATTAAGACACTAGAAATAATCCAGTGAGAGAAGAAGATGGGCAGGCTAGCACGGTAACAGAAGGGGTGAGAAGTGATTGCCTTGGAGGTTTTTTGTTTGTTTGTTTGTTTTTTAATATATTGATCTGTATGAGTTCTTTACATATTTTGGATATTATCTCCCTTATTGGACATGTCATTTGCAAATATCTTCTCCCATTCAGTGGATTGCCTTTTCATTTTATTGATGGTTTCCTTGCTGTGCAAAAAGCTTTTTAGTTTGATGTAGTCCAATTTGTTTATTTTTGCTTTTGTTGCCCTTGCCTGAGGAGACAGATCCAAAAAGATACAGCTAAGACCAGTGTCAAAGAGCTTACTGCCTATGTTGTCTTCTAAAGGTCTTATGGTTTCAGGTTTTGATATTTAAGTCTTTAATCCATTTTGAGTTTCTTTTTGTATATGGTATAAGAAGGTGGTCTAATTTCATTCTTTACATGTGGCTGTCTAGTTTTCCCAGCATCATTTATTGAAGAGACTGTTTTTTTCCCCATTGTATATTCTTGGCTCCTTTGTCATAGATTAATTGACCATATAAGTGTAAGTTTACTTCTGGGCTCTCTATTCTGTTCTATTGATCTATGTGTCTAATTTTGTGCCAGTACTATGCTGTTTTGATTACTGTATCTTTGTAGTATAGGTTGGAATCAGGGAGTGTAATGGTCCCAGCTTTGTTATTCTTTTTCAAGATTGCTTTTGCTATTTGGGGTCTTTTGTGTTTACATACAAATTTTAGAATTATTTGATCTAGTTTTCTGGAAAATGCCATGGGTATTTTTACAGAGATTACTTTGAATCTGTAGATTATTTTGGGTAGTATAAACATTTTAACATGAGTTTGGAATATCTTTTCACTTATTTATGTTGTCTTCAATTTCTTTCATCGGTGTCTTACAGTTTTAAGAGTACAGGCCTTTTACTCCTTGGTTAAATTTATTCCTAGGTATTTTATTGTTTTTAATGCAATTGTAACTGCTATTGTTTTCTTAATTTCTCTTTCTGATAGTTTATTATCTGTGTATAGAAATGCAACATATTTCTGTATATTAATTTTTATTTTATTTTAGAGTATAGTTGATTAACAATGTTGTGTTAGTTTCAGATGTACAGCAAGGTGTGTATATTAATTTTGTATCCTGCAACTTTACTGAATTCACTTATTAGGTCTAATAGTTTTTTGGTGGAGTCTTTAGGGTTTTCTATATATAGTATCATATCATCTGCAAATAGTGATAGTTTTGCTTCTTCCCTTCCAATTTGAATGCCTTTTATTTATTTTTCTTGTTTGATTGCTGTAGCTAGGACTTCCAATACTATGTTGCATAAAAGTGGTGAGCTGGGCATCCTTGTATTGTTCCTGATCTCAGAGGAAAAGCTTCCAGCTTTTCACCATTGAGTATGATGTTACCTGTGGGTTTGTCATAAATGGCCTTTATTATGTTGAGGTGTGTTCCCTCTATACTCACTTTATTGAGAGTTTTTATCATCAGTGGATGCTGAACTTTGTCAAATGCTTTTTCTGCATATATTGAGATGATATGATTTTTATCCTTTGTTTTGTTAATGTGATGCATCATGTTGATTTGTGAATATTGAATCATCCTTACACCCCTGGAATAAATCCCATGTGCTCATGGTGTATAATCCTTTTAATGTGTTGTTGAATTCAGTTTGCTAATATTTTGTTGAGGATTTTTGCATCTATTTTTATCAGGGATATTGGCATGCAATTTTCTTTCTTTTTTTTTTTGTGGTGTCTTTGTCTAATTTTGGTATCAGGGTAATGCTGGCCTCATAGAATGAGTTTGGAAACATTCCTTCCTCTTCAGTTTTTAAAAATAATTTGGGAAGGATAGGTATTATATCTTTTTAAATTTTATGCTGTGAAGTTTTTGATCTGAGCAATTGAGTGACCCATTACTGAGATGAGTAAGGCTGGGGGAGTCAGGAGTGCAGTTTAGGTCAGGTCAAGTTTGAAAGCCTGGCGAGATATGCCTATAATGGGAACTGTTGAGAGTCAGTTGGAAATTCATGTCTGAAGGTCAGGTAGGTCCAGCGGGGAGATAATGTATTTGGGAGTTGTCAGTATAGAGATGGCATTTAAAGGCATTTAATGACAAGGGCATGACCTGTGACCTAACGGTGGTCCTGACCAGCATTTCTAAAAGAAGAAAATAGATAATAAAAAATTTCACAGTTTGTTGTACATAGTAAGGTTGGTCATTGTTTTGTGAAATATTTTATTTCAGTTGTGTTTGCGTACATGCACAAACTGGGTCAGGATATAAAATGTATTTCTTACTGTGAGTCATGGTCAAAAGTTTGAAGGTCATTGATCTAAGGGCTGAGTGGAAGAGAACTGAGGACTGATCCCTGGGACACTTTGACATGTAAAGGTCAGGAAAGGACTCCAACAAGCGACTCATGAGAAGGAATGACTGGTCATGATGTAGGAGGAACATTAAGAAAGAAGCTAAGAAATCAAACATTCGAGTCAGAGACAGGGTTCATGTGCCTCAAAAATGCTATCACAAGGTTAAGATGACTAAGAACTGAACATGGGATTAACAACATGAAAGGTGATGGTGATCTTGATAAAGCTCTTTTAGTGGCATACTGGGGGCCAAAGCCTCGCTAGAATGGGTTCGAGAGAGAATGGGTTGGAGGAAAGAAGTAAAGACAGAATGTGGATGACTCAAGGAATTTTGCTAAAAGAGGAGCAAGAGAAATGGGATGGTAGCTAAGAGGGGGATGTGAGGTCAAGGAGGAGGATGGTTTCGAAAGATGGCAGAAAACCCAGCAAGTTGTATGCCAATGGGAAAGATTCCCACGTGTGTCCCAATGGGAAAAATCCCCACTGAGGAAAGAACTAAATGAGGCAGGTGGGGCTCGGGGCACTTTCAGGAAAGTTGTCCTGGAGCAGGTGACAGGGGAGAGGATCTAGTAAAGGTTGTCTGGGATAGGAGCCAGGAGAGCTCAGCCATGGACAAAGAAGGAATGCAGAGTATATGGGTACAAAATTCAGGGAGATGAGTTAATTTGATGCAGGCATGGGAAGGTCTGTTCTGAGGGCCTCCATTTTCTCATCAAGATTAAAAACATGGGCTTCCCTGGTGGTGCAGTGGTTGAGAGTCCGCCTGCCGATGCAGGGGACGCGGGTTCGTGCCCCGGTCCGGGAGGATCCCACATGCCGCGGAGCGGCTGGGCCCGTGAGCCATGGCCGCTGGGCCTGTGCGTCCGGAGCCTGTGCTCCTCAATGGGAGAGGCCACAACGGTGAGAGGCCCGCATACGGCAAGGAAAAAAAAAAAAAAGATTAAAAACAGTATCATCAGCTGAGGGTGAGGTAGGGGATTAGGGATCCCTGCTCCCTTGCTCAACAGAAAATGAGAAAGCCCTCCGGTGGTCTGCAGCCTGGAACGCTGCCCGCCTTCCTCCCCCGACCTGTGGCTGAATGCTTGGATGTCCATGTGGTGGCGTTAGCTCTGGTCTCACTTGGGGCTTAGTATCTGCTTTCCTATCAAAATCTCTCCCTAAGGCCCTGAATCTGCCGCTTATGCTCATCCGTGGTAAATAGTGAGGTCACCAAAAAGGGTGATTGTGGTTACAAACAGAATGAAGCCAGATCTGTGGAATGAGCCTGGCATGCAGGAGGTTTGTGGACCTCCAACACAGGCCCTAGTCCTGCCTCACTTTTTCGTGTGAGTTGGGAAAAGGTGCCCTCAATCTGGTGGCACACAGCTCCAGGCAAAAAACAAAAACAAACAAACAAAACCCCTCTGTGTGCAGGAAAATAAAAAAACCGGAAGGAAATGTACCCAAACTGCATAGTGACTATTCATTGATAGTAACTTCCCTCCTTTTTTTGAAATTTCACAATTTTCCCGCAACTGTAGATTCCTTTTGTAATAGAAATCTTCAATAAATGTGTGTGTTTCTTTTCTTCTTTTTTTCTGAATATGAGGACTGATTCAGGTTTTCAAACTGCAACTTGGAAATCCCAGGGGTTTCACAGAGCTGCCTCCCAAATGCTCCCCTGTCTCCCCTACCCGCCAGGTTATTAGGGCTGAAGGGAGATTGGGAGGAGGAAAGAGCATGGGAGGCTGGGGGATCAGATCATGCAATTCTGCTTTTATCTCTTTTATCTATTTGCACAGAAAAAAAAAATCACTGGAATGGATGATTTCTAAGGTTTGTTCCAACTTAAACATTCTGTGCTTCTGTGTTAGCTGTAAATTGTTGAGATGATTGCAGTGCTGCAATTTTATCTGAACAAAGGTTTCCATGGAGTTATACACAGGATGGTGCCTTAAATTCCTGGGAGAGAGGAAAGTGCTTTGACAGGTTCCCTGTGAGAGGGCTCAGTAGGCACCACAGTGCATGGATCAGAAGGGGTTACTTTGGAAGTTTCTGGAAAGAATTGAAATTTGGCCGGATTACCATTAAGGGCTGGGACTACGTGACTTGTGCAGTGACCCCAAATTAGAAGAGGCTCACTTCCTGAAACAAGATGAGACTAGATTTTGGTTGCTCCACTGTGGCTGCCCACAGCTTTTTTCTGAGTTACATTCAAGGGTCCCACCTCCAGCAGATCAGAAAGGATGAAATAACAGCCAACGGTAGCAGTTAAAAATGGCAAACCTCCTTGCCCTTTCTCAGGGGTTATAAAGCCTCTAGCAAGGGAGGGAAAAGATCTCAATTTTACTGAGTTCCTATAAGGACAAAGAGGCTTTATTGTTCCTGGTAACTAGCGGCTGTTCCCAGGATAAAATCCTCTGGGATTGCCCAGTGCAAACATGGACACATCACAGGGGCAAGGAGCCCCTCCTCACCTTCTGCATTCTGTGATGGGAGAGAGCCAGGGGCAACCACATCGTCATTAGTAGTGGGAAGGCACTGGTGTTTTGGAGAGTCGGGGCAGGAATGTGATGTCTGCCATCAGGTGGGCCCTTGGGGGCCTTCCTTCCTGAGATGAGCCAGGTTCTGATAAAAGGGGAACTGGCACAGAGACAGGCCATGACATTGATGGCATAGGGCTGTCCTCTCTGTCATTTATTCATTCCACAAATGTCAATTTAGTTCTACTCTGAGCCAGGCACCCCTCCAGGTTTGGGGGACACAGCAATGAGTAAGAGAAAAATGTCTGCCCTCATGCAGTGTATATTCTATTGTCATTAAGAACTTAAGTTCTAGAAAGAACTTAACAGTGAGAGGTAGTGAGAGGTACCTCAGGCAGAGGTTGTGAGCTAGCCAGCAGCTAGTATGCTGCATTTGGCCTGAGATGTATTCTGTTTGGCTCCTCCAGTTAAGTTTTTGAAGGGTTTTGCTTTTTTTTAAAAATTTGAACCAACCTCAAAAATTCTAAAATTTTAGCTAAAATTTAATTTCTGGTTTCTGAGACGTGAGAGACATAGCAACACTGGTCCTCACTCCCAATAGCAACAATCAGGTGAAGCTGAGTAGTGGCTGCTGCTTTTAGGAGGAAATAAGCGGGTCAGTTCATTATTCTGAGACCTTCTGTTACATCTGAGCTTTTTCACTGAAGACTCACCTGGCCGTGGCATTGGCTATCAGCCAGAGTTTGGGTTCGGGGAGTTGTTGCACTTCTGTGGAAACTATACCCTGAGCCCCACTTTCTCATGTCTGCTTTGATTTTATTATTCAACAGATATTCACTGAGAACCAGATCCTATTCTAGGCACCAGGGACACAAAGACTAGTAAGGCACAGTGTTTGCCCGTCCCTGGGAGAGCTTTCCGGAGGAGGTGACAAGGGGAGAGATGAGATGAGGCTGGAGGTGTAGGCAGAGCCATGGAGGTTCTGCTATAGCAGACTTTGGGCTCTATCTTACAAGCTAGCCGTTCTCCAAATTATGTGCATACCAGAATCACCTGTATGACTGTTGAGCCACATCTCCTGACTTTCCCATCAGAAAATCTGGGGTGGGGCTGAGAAGCTGCATTGCCGAAAAGGTCCCAGTGTTGTGGATGCTGCTAGTCTGGGAACCACACTGTAGGAACTACTGTTTAAATGACGAGGAGCTATTGTGAGTTCTCTGGTCTCTCCTGCCAGCTGGCCTGACTCTTGCTTTAATACCTTGGAAAGTATGAAACATCCTGGCTGTTGGAGCTGTGTCTGGTCCTGCTGTTAGACTGCTGCCCTGTGATTTAAATTCAAGTTAGCCCAGCGCATGGAGCAGCCTTTCTCTTCAGAAACCACTGGCTCAGAGATTTGTGCTGCCAGAAAACCAGGTACGGATAGGCCTCCTTGCTATGGTTTTGGAGCAGGACAGAGGCCAACTCTGAGCTGGGTTGAGGCAAAGAAAAAAAAAGAAAAGAAGAGAAAAGGAAGAAGGAGAAGGGGAAGGAGAAGGAGGAGGAGAAGGAGAGGAAGAAGGGGAAGAAGGGAAAGAGAAAGAAAGAAAGGAAGGAAGGAAGAAAGGGAGGGAGGGAGGAAGGAAAGAAGGAAGGAAGAAGGAAAGTAAGTCTAGGGGTAGAGAAAGAACATGTTAATTTCACAGAAAACCTCCAAGCTAGAATCTTACCAGGTGGAAGACGATGCAGGTATCAATAAACTTTTGGGGTCCTGGAGAGAATGGAAATGTCTGCACTTGAACATGAGCGTGAGTCCCTCCTTGAGTTTTGTACTTTAAGTGCTTCATGCTTCCCCTTGTGCCAGGCCCTGGACAGAAGCATAAGCTTTGGAGTTAGGCAAACTGGATTTTTCTTCTCTAGTGCATAAACAATTAATAATTGAGTCACTGTGAGTATGAAACGAGATAATGCACGAGGACTAGATTTGGGGCTTGGAACAAAGAGGCTCCCCACCCAGAACTAAGGATAAGAGGCACAATGGAGTCCTACTGTGTGCCAAGCTTTGTATTTGGCACTGTACATGCATCATTTAAGTTAGTCTTCATGACAATCCACTGCTGTAAGCTCTGTGAGCGCAGGGATTAGGCCTTCATATAGAGCCTGACACATAGTAGGTGCTCCGTAAAGGCTTCTTGACTGACTGCTGTGGGAAGGTCCCAATCTCTCTGTTGGCCAGAGAGAAGTGTCAGAGGAGACCTCAAATTCCAGAGGAAAATAAAATTCAGAATAATTTGTCCCCCTAGGAGAGGTGGGAGGAGAAATTGGTTATGATAAATAGCTGAAACAAAAGAGGGTAGCAGGGAATTTAAAGGGAACATTTACAACTTAAAAAATGGATTCAAGGTAAAAAAGAAAGCTCAGGGTACTGAGGCCTGACTCACTAAATTGATAATTATATATTGTACCTACTATGTGTTCAGAATGTGTGTATAGTGTGGTAAGAAGGGTTTGAGAGCAAGAGAGGCCGGAGTTTGAGATCTGGACTTTGCTTCTATTTGTAACAGACCTTTAACAAGAAATAAATGGAATAATAGCTTTTCCCTGAGTCCCTACTATGCATTGGGCACTGTGATAATACTTGATATTCATTAATTTACTAAACAACTTATAAAATATGCAAAGTTCTGCAAACTTAGGACCTGTTAGTTATTACTCAAGCAAAGCATCCAAATCTCTTAGAAGTATTAATACTAACAATCATTACTGTGGTTGATATCCTGTGTGTCAGACATGCAAGGCACTTTACATTCACCAGTTTCATAAGGTGTGAGTCTGTTACATCTGTGACTATAATTCCCTAGGGCTTATTTGTTACCAGGCACCAGCACAGTATCTGACTATTGCAAGCACTTAATAAGTGGTGCCATTGCCAATTCTGCAAGGCTTCTTGATTAATTTGACATCTTATTTGAATCTTATTGAACATCATTTTATTTGAATACTCAAAACCACCTTTGGAGTGGGTTGAGTAGACATTATCTTCTTGTTGAGAGATGGAGTGACATTGCCCCAAATCTGAGAACTCAGGGATGGAGGCCTCAGGTCCAGCACCAATTTCTTTAAAAAGCATTTACTTTAAAAATCTCTGGTTACAAAAGGAAAATACGGTCTTGGAAACTATAGAAGGAAAGTCTTGCGCATCTAGTTTGCTTTTACCTGATGAATGCCGTAGGTTTTTTTGTTTGTTTGTTTGTTTGTTTATTTATTTATTTTTGGCTACATTGGGCCCTCATTGCTGTGTGCAGGCTTTCTCTAGTTGTGGCGAGCAGGGGCTACTCTTCGTTGCGGTGCGCAGGCTTCTCATTGTGATGGCTTCTCTTGTTGCGGAGCATGGACTCAAGGCACACGGGCTTCAGTAGTTGTGGCACGCAGGCTCAGTAGTTGTGGCACGAGGGCTCAGTACTTGTGGTTTCTGGGCTCTAGAGCGCAGGCTCAGTAGTTGTGGTGTACGGGTTTAGTTGCTCCGTGGCATGTGGGATCTTCCCAGACCAGGGCTCAAACCCGTGTCCCCTGCATTGGCAGGAGGATTCTTACCCACTGCGCCACCAGGGAAGTCCCGCCATAGGTTTTTAACTAGTGTTCTTTTCCCCTTCTAGTTGGTGACTAGGAAACTAAGAGCCAAAGTTGCCTTCGCTCCAGCGAGTATAGATCTGCATTTTGTGTTAAGTTGAACCCCATGAGATTGGGGAAGATCTTTGATTTGCAAAAATGGCAATTTCATATGGTTCCACTTAATACATAGCACCTGCCTTTTCTCCTGCCTCAGTCTTACTTCCCCACATTTCTCTTTGCCCCTTCTTTCCCCCTTATTTCTGAATCAATTTTCCGTTATCTATTTGTAGGTTTCCTTAAATCCTTTTTGGAGCAGTATACAAAGAGATAGAAAATAAACTCACTCATTCCCACTCTCAGAGATAGCTACTCTGAACATTTTTATGCATTGCTTTCCAGAATTTTTCTCTGCATATTTATACACATATTTAAGCAAAGTTGAGAACAGCCTACAGTTATGTCAGTCTGTCTTCTGTGCCTTTAACCATTCCCCATTTAAACCTGATCCTTTGAAGTCTAATGCTTTCTCACAACTATGTAGACATTTCCTGAATTCTGGCTGCATCGGAGGGGTTAGATACCCTGTCAGTGGGCCTGGCTGAGCAATTCTAAAATTATCAACACTGTCACAGGCCCTGAAGAAGCTCCTAATGGATACAAAAGTTCTAAGTGGTTTTGTTCAGGTGTTATTTTGGGAGCCACTTTTTCAGGCTTTTATGGTACAATCCACTTTAGACCTTTTTCTCGCAACGGCTGCGGCCAGGACAGCGCCAAGCTGCTTGTGCACTGCCCTCTGGGGTTGGTGCCCGAGCAGACAGGCTCAGAATGCAGCTGCCGTCTCTCCAGGCCCAGTTTGGACAGCTGCGAGTCAAACAGGCATATTTGCCATCCCCTTCTTTTCTTGTTTCAGTCACTGGCAGCTTCCTAATGTTGGGGAATTTGGGATGAACAGGGCAAGGCCAGGGGTTGGTTCTCCTATCAGTCTGAGTGCCTTGGTTTTCCCAGGCCTGGTGGCTCAGAGGGCAGGGCACTGAGCCAAGGAAGAGAAATGAGAGTCTGGCTCCTGGGTGCCCATCTCTCATGGCACAGCTGTCTCCCGGGCAAGAGTGTCACTGTCGCCTCTCGGGAGCCTCTTTCTGCCACTTTCAAGAACACTAGCCCCACTGAGTGGATTAGGAAACCAGCAGGAAGAAGCACCTGGAGGCCCAGAAGACAAGCCGTATACATGACTGTTGGAAAGGGCACTGGGCCAAGGTCTGAACACCTGAGAACACATTCTGGCATCAGGATGAACAGTGAATTGGCAGTCCATAAACCTGCTTTGTTTGACCTGCCCAATTTTGTTAGTATTATCTTTTTCATTTTTAGTGGTAAATTTCACATGAAAAACTGGCCTCTCCAGGAAAGTCCAGAGATCTGGCAGTACCAGTGCCATGCAGCATCTGGAGCCGAGCCCCAGCCTGGGCCTTCCCTGTCCAGACTAGCACAGAACACACCTGTCTTATCCCTGCCTGGGGCCTGCCCCTGAGGGAGTGACTCCTGTCCCACTGTGTGCTCAGGCACTTTATCTGTGTCCTTAACAACTAAGCGGGACTGATGATGACCTCTAAAAACAGCAGCACCGTTTAAAGATAAGATATCTTACCCCTGGTGTGTCTTCCTCCTCCAAAGGCAGGGACATTGGGGTGGGAGGGGTTTGCGGGAAAGCAGGGACATTTGGGGAGGCTGCTGGATTTCTAGGAAATAAATCTTTCAAGAAGGAAACAGTGGGAGAGGACACTACTTATGGGCAAAAAACTCTGAAAGCCTTTCTCTGTTAGCTGGTAAAGTGTGAGGTAGGTAACAGGGTGGGTGAAAGCAGGATGCATTTCAGAAGGAAGAGATAGGACAGCATCGTTTTGGCACAGGCCAGGCTTCCCCTTAACATAACCTCGGGTTGGGTTGCATGAGAATAGGTGCCCAAAGGGCTAGAGTTTGTGTTATTATAATTTTTTATGCATTTCAGCAGCTTTTCAGGTAAAGCCAAGGGCATGTAACTGATAAAAATGTTCCAAATGCACTTCCAATCCTTGTCAACGCACAAGTACACGTTTGGTAGAGATTATTGGAGATGTAGAGGGACTCCCCGTTTTCTACCTATTGAACATAACAATATTTGTGTACATGTATATGATGTTGAAACAGTCCAACTATCATACATTTGTGTAACTCTTTAGAGTTACAAAGCCTTTCCTTATGTTATCTTACTAAATTTTCATCATCTATGAGTTAGGTAAGGCAGGTCTAAATGTTGCCCCCATTTAACAGGTAAGAAAACAGAGGTTCAGATTAGATGACTTGTCCATGTCAATGAGTGACAGAATAAATGGATGGATGATGGATAAAAATGAAATTTTTATTTCTAATTTCAAAATTAGTATATATATATATCCATATGGATATATATCTCCATAAGAATAAATTATTAAATCCTCAGATGATCTCTACTAAAGCTGGTATATGTCTTCCAATCTTTTTCTCTCCGTAGCTATTCTCTGCTTTTTCAGTAGTACCCCGATGGCTCACAGTTGGCTGGATATAAGGATTTTGTTATGTATGTAAATACAGCATCTAGACTATATTATAGCATTATAATAGATGTCGATGTGAAAAAGGTTGTGAAGTTTGAAATCATTATACATTCATTTAAATGGTTTCCAATTATTTGTCACCATAAGCATTGTCTTTAGGAACATCTAAATACATAATGCTTTGGGGAAAGGTCATGAGGCCTAGGAGCTAAAGCAGAGTAGGAGGCCATTTTTTAAAAATTAATTAATTTATTTATCTATTTCTGGTCGTGCCACACAGCTTGCGGGTCCAGGGATTGAACCCATGCTCCCTGCAGTGGAAGTATGGAGTCCTAACCACTGGACCACCAAGGGATACCTAGAAGACCATTTTTTAAATTTTATTTATTTATTTATTTTTGGCTGTGTTGGGTCTTCGTTGCTGTGCACAGGCTTTCTCTAGTTGCGGCAAGCAGGGGCTATTTTTACGGTGCGCAGGCTTCTCATTGCGGTGGCTTCTCTTGTTGCAGAGCACAGGCTCTAGGCGCACGGGCTTCAGTAGTTGTGGCACATGGGCTCAGTAGTTGTGGCTCATGGGCTCTGGCGCTCAGGCTCAGTAGTTGTGGCGCATGGGCTTACTTGCTCCGCAGCATGCGGGATCTTCCCAGAGCAGGGCTCAAACCCATGTCCCCTGCATTGGTAGGCAGATTCTTAACCACTGCGCCATCAGGGAAGTCCCGAAGACCATTTTTAAGCCCTACTGTCACACTGTCAGCATTGTCTCCTAAGATAATACATATGCTCCCCTTTTCTTTTCCATAGCTCCACCACATTGGGTTCTATACCTTTCATTTTCTGAAGGGTGTAGTTACACATGATGGGAATATGAGATGCCCTAAAGGCCTGTTAGGAGATCTTTCTGTGTGTGTGGGTGGGGTGCTTGGGAATCACTCACATCTCTTCCTTTGGCATCTCCAACCAGGCCTCTTGGTCCCAGAATCAACGGAGAATAGAAGGGAGATGAAAGCCTCCTGGATGGCGTTCAGGCTAAAGTTCAAATGTGATCAAAAATTATATATTCTAAACTCTTTTTTTTTGGCTGTGCCACGTGGCTTGTGGGCTATTAGTTCCCCAACCAGGGATTGAACCCGGGCACTGGCATTGAAAGCATGGAGTCCTAACTACTGGACCAGGGAATTCCCTATTCTAAACTTTAAATCCTCTTCATTAAAAAATGTTTAAGTCAAAAGTGAAATATTTAAGGAGAAATTTGGACCCCAATTCTAATCCCTCAGCCAGGAAAAAGCTATCTCTTTGGAGGTCTACTGTTGAAAAAAGAAGCCATACAATAATCTGTGAAGGAAGTAAAAATAGGGTGACAATGGTTGTGGACCAAGGAAATGCTCATAGAAACAGAGAAGGTCTCTGAGACCTGAATGATAAAATGGAGTGTCCTTGTGAAAATCTGGGAGAGTGTTCCCAGCAAAGGGGATGGCAAGAGCAAAGGCCCTGGGGTAGGAATGAGTGATGGAAGCAGAAAGAAAGCCAGAATGTCAGGAAAGCCACCTCTTTCTCCATCTCCACACTGGTCTCCTGGCCACCACTCAGGCTGTGAGGCTAAGAGTGTGTGTGTGTGTGTGTGTGTGTGTGTGTGTGTGTGTATACACATACCTACTTGTCCAGATTGGCACCAACTTGTTAGACTTATTCCTGATATGGTATGTCCTTTGAAAATGAGAGTTTAGTCCCCAAAGTTAGCAGAAGGAAAGAAATCATAAAGATCAGATCAGAAATAAATGAAAAAGAAATGAAGGAAACGATAGCAAAGATCAATAAAACTAAAAGCTGGTTCTTTGAGAAGATAAACAAAATTGATAAACCATTAGCCAGACTCATCAAGAAAAAAAGGGAGAAGACTCAAATCAATAGATTAGAAATGAAAATGGAGAAGTAACAACTGACACTGCAGAAAAACAAAGGATCGTGAGAGACTACTACAAGCAACTCTATGCCAATAAAATGGACAACCTGGAAGAAATGGACAAATTCTTAGAAATGCACAACCTTCTGAGACTGAACCAGGAAGAAATAGAAAATATGAACAGACCAATCACAAGCACTGAAATCTTCCAGCAAACAAAAGCCCAAGACCAGATGGCTTCACAGGCGAATTCTATCAAACATTTAGAGAAGAACTAACACCTATCCTGCTCAAACTCTTCTAAAATATAGCAGAGGGAGGAACACTCCCAAACTCATTCTACGAGGCCACCATACCCTGATACCAACCCTGATACCAAAACCAGACAAAGATGTCACAAGAAAGGAAAACTACAGGCCAATATCACTGATGAACATAGATGCAAAAATCCTAAACAAACTACTAGCAAACAGATCCAACAGCACATT